>NC_133943.1:20981574-22231574 GCF_031877795.1 Strix aluco
GTCCAGCCGCGAGCTCACCACCAGCGCCCCGCTCGCCCCGCTCACCTCCACGCTCGCCCGCCGGCCCTGCGCCACCAGCCGCAGCCGCCGCGCCTCCGCCTCGCCCGCCTCCAGGCCCAGGTCCTGCGCCAGCCGGCCCACCACCGTCCCGGCCTTGGCTTCCTCCGGCACCGAGTAGCGCACCTGCCCGCCGCCCAGCGCCCAGGCCGCCGCCAGCACCAGCACCCGCACCGCGGGGCCCCCGCACACGCCCATGGCCGCCGCCGGCACCGGAACCCGCCCGGGCCCCGCACGGCTCCCCGCCGCCGCCCGCACGCCCCGGCTCTCCTGCCCGCCCCGCGCCGCCCCCCCGCGCTCACAGCCGGGCTCTCCGCCGCACCGGGGCGGAGCCGCCCGAGCCGAGCCGCCGTTTCTGAGCCTGCAGCGACACCGTGTGCTGCTCCGCCGCCTCACGCGCTGCCCACGAGCGCCCGCGCCGCCGGCCCCGACCTGCTCAGCCCCTCTCCCGGCCCTGACCGCCCTTCTGCCCGCTCCTTCGCTCTTGCTTTCTCCTCCTGCAGCGCTCTCTGCTTGCACACAGCCCTCGCTCGCCCTCGCCCGCTTTCCTCTTGCCGCCTCCCGCTCCCTTTTCCTGACCGTTTCTTCCTTTCTCTTCCGACTCGGTTCGTCTCTTTCCACGACCGTCCCTCTCCTCCTTCTCTTCGCTCTTTCTTCTCTCCCGTCTTCCTCTTCTCTTCCTTCTCCTGCTCGGGCTTGCCCTGCCGCCCCCCGCTCTCTCCGCCCCTTGCCCTTCTCTTTCCACCCTTCTCTCTTCTTTCCCCCCGATCGCAGCTCACCAGCCGCCGCCTCCGCGGCCGAGACCAGCAGAGTCGCACCCATCGGCGCTAATGACGGGGCAGCAGCGCCGGAGCGCGGGATCGAGCCAAGGCCGAGGCTCTCAGGGACCAGCTCTGTTCAGCGCCGAGAGCTCAGGTCGGTGCGTGCCGCTCATCGCCTTTACGGTTCCATTCTCACTCCTCCGTGTCATCGTCCTTCCTTCCTTCCTGGCTTGCTTTTTACTTGCATAGTGTCGGTCCTTCCGTTCTTTTTCCTTTCCATGTGCATTTCCTTCTGACATTTTATTTTTCTCGCCCTTGTTCTCTCTTTCCTTCTTTCCCCTGTTTCAGTTTTGCCTACCCTCCTCTTCTGTTTCCATCCTTGTCTCCTCTGTTCTTCTTATTTATCAAAATCTTTCCCAAATGTCTACACCATGCTCGCAATGAAGCATGGACATGTCCCGTGGAAAGAGCTCTCCTTCCTCTTCCTCACCACCCTTCACCAAGCCTTGCAGAGTGCCCCGCAGTACCGAGGATGCCGAGTTCCTCAACTCCATTCAGCATCTCGAGATAACATCAGTGCATGCTGGGAATCTTCCTCAATCATCTCTTCTTGCTTGATTGCTTGCAAGGATTCCTTCCTTTCTTTGTTTTTTACTCCTTCTTTCCTCCTTTCTCTTCTCTCTTCTTTCCTCTCTTCCTTTCTCTCTGCCTTTTTCTTTTTGCCCCGCTCTGACATTTCTTTGTCTCTCCTTGTCTTCTGCTTCCATCCTTGTCTCTTCATTTCTTCCTTTACCAAAATGTTTTTAAAAATAGCTGCACCAGGCTCGCCATGAAGGAGGGACACGCCCTTTGGCAAGAGCTCTCGTTCCTCTTCCCTAGCACCTTCCTACGGTCCATGCACCTGCAACTTCCCCTCCCCTCGGGAGGAAGGCCACACTCCTCAGCCTCCAGTCCTCTCCGGGACCCGGCAGATAACACAGCAAGGCAATCACATGGCAAAGAACAGCTCCGTGACATCCGAACACAATCCACCACCCTCTGAAACACAAGCCCAAGCCCCAGGTACTTCAACATCTAATAAAACAGGAGCCAAACAGCCCAGGGGAGTCTCTCAGTCGGGAACTCAAACCCATCACAGCCCACCACGACAACCCTCCAGGAAGGCTCACAAAGCACGGGGCAACCACAGCTCCCCAGCACTCTTCATGTACCTTGGGGAAGAACTCTTCTTCCTCACTCATTTCCCACCTGTGCAATGACTGTCCAGCTCTCGCTTCCCCTTTCAGGCAGGCAGGCTCTGCCAGAACAACACAGCAAGAACCTCCGTACCCAGGGGCATTGGTCCCCACGGAATATCTCTCAGCATTAGCATGATCCACTCATCACACAGCCAAACAAAAACCACCCAGGAAACACCGCGGCATTTTCACTGAGAACATCTTCTGGATGCCCAACACATCCACTCCCAGAAACGCATTAAGGTCCCTCCTCCACCTGTCCCGGCTGCCGCCTGCTCCCACCGTGCCTGGAAGCAGCAGCAGAGGAACGAGAGCAGGCAGTGGTGCTTTGCTGCTCCAACCCTACAGGCATTACAACCCAGGCAACCTTCGCTCGATCCAACAGGAAAATGCCGCAGCTGAGCAGGAACAAAAGCACATCTGTCTCTCAAACACATCCACTGTAGGTGTGAGCGACTTACCTGGAGCATCACTGGGTGCTTCTTCAGAAATGAAACACTTTCAGGGGAGGGGAATTGGTTTCAAGGGACATGCTCCCTTAAGTTTATCAGCAATTTCGGGGGACGCTGGACAGAAAAATATTACTCATGTTCTTCAAAAGCTTTGAAAACCCTGGACAGTGTGCACTGCTCCCTCATGCACTTCTGTCACAGGGGAAGCAGGAGGGACTCCTCAAAGCTCAGCACGTTCTCTCAACATCAACCTCAGCTCAGCAGAGGGGAAAGATCTTCCCACACACAGTTGGAAAACTGCCCAAACATCTGCAACCTGACAGCTGCCAGAATTCCACCCTCTGCATCTCATCCAGCACATCGCCAGTGTGGGAGAAGAAAAAACAAACCGGTGGGGGCTCTCACTAACACCAGAGAAGAAAACCAAAGGAACCCCTTCCACTGCACTGAAACGCCAGGTCTGCCAACATCTGGAACACAGAGACCACTTCTTCCCCTCCCTAGCAAGACTACGACCAGAGAGATGGCTGAGGAGACGTTCAGAGAAGGCTGCCAGAGGGATTCAAATTTCAAAGAGCTTCTCTTTGACCAACAGCATTCCCTGTCAAAACCAAGGCATTAAAAATGCGTACGGCAGTCATCTTCAAAAGCAGTAATACCTCAGAGAACAACAGGGTGCGAGGATACGGGGAACCCCGTGCGCTGGGGCTTTTCTCAAGGTTTTCTCCTGGCATCCTCTATACTGCGCCATGGGAAATGGCATCTCCACAGCTAAGCAGACATTCCCCAGCCCTCCCCCAGCGACACAGACTGTGTTCTACCCAGCAGCTCCGTTGCCCTCAGGCAAGACTCTGCCGCACTCCAAGTCACCCTCCCCGTGACACATGCCCAGGCCCTACCTGGAGCCACTCGCACGATCACTGCCAAAATACTCAGACACTGCTCAGCCCCAACAACATGCCCAGCTCTAAACCCCGCTCTGCGTCTGAGCCAGGCCTTTGCACATCCTCACCTTCCCCCCAGTCGGCACAGAGAACATAAGGAGGGATGCAAAGCCACACAGCATTCGGCAGGCTCTTCCCAGCTGCATAAAATTCTCCAGCAAATGCTTTTTGCCTTTTCAGCAATCTCACATGGAAACACCACAGAGCTGCACGTTAGAGTTCTTAAGGATTCTGTGATGAGGGTTGTGACAGCTCTGATCCCAGACCACACGGATTTTGTTCTTCGAGAGAACCACACCAAATGCTGAAGCACAAGCGCACTCACAATGTCAACTGGGTGGGAGAATTTGTACCAGAGGACAACAGAGCTGGGCTGCTGTGCAGGGTTTGGCGTGTACGTGCACATGTCAGAAGGAGCCATGTGTGACAACAGGACACACCATCTCTACCAAGGCCACCTGTGCAAGTGCACAAGTAGGGGAAGTCGAGAGTACAAAGATTACACCCACCTCACCGCGTGTCCTCACAAATCCTGCCTGAGGAGGAGCAAGGAATCACCCTGGCAACATCAACGCATGTGGAAGCTGCTATGGATGCCCACCACTGCACAAGGACAGCGGGCTGAAGCGCTGCCCTCCCACAACCCCTTTCCCAAAACAAGCGGTTCATCAGATGACATCGAGCAGTGGGCACCTCACCCCTTGTTACCAACACATTGCCTACGTCAGGCAGGCACCAGCACAAGGGACTGCCTCTGGTGGGAGCTCTTCATGACCTCAAAAACTCTGTGGGCATTTCAATATCTCAAGATTTAGGCGGCCTCCAGCTCCAGACCCTGAGAGCCTGGGAGTCAATCCTGGGCAAGAAGACTCTGTGTCCATCTTGCCTCATGCTTTCCTCCAGGCATCCTTTGTTTCCCACTCTGTGACATGCTTTCTTAAGACAAGCACAGCATCTCCCATTCTTCTCTTCTTATGACATGGCCCATGGTCTTCCCAAGGATTTCCAGTTCCCACAGACAAGTCTTCCCACAGCTCATTGTCACCCTTCACATCAGCACATGGCTCAGCCCTACTCAGTGCCACTGCCACATTCACCTCCGTGACATGTCACAGTTTCCTCTCGCACCTCAGGGCTCACTCCAGCTCTTGTAGACCCTTCCCATAGATCAGAGCACCACAGAAAGACATTGAGATGATATCACAGTGTCCTCCAGACTCTCCGCAGTAAACCCTTCACGTTTGGCAATGCTTCAGCTGTCTCAGGTGGAAATGTCATGCACTGGGGAGCAATAATCCTTCTAAAGGTGATGTCGGGACAGCTCTAAATGGCAATGGCACTGGTTTCCTTCTGTGAAATAACAACCCAAATTTTGATGAGCACAGCACTGTAATGGATGATATCTACTGTGTAGGACAAGTTGGTTTGTGGTTTGGTTTGGTTGGTTTGTTTGGTTTGTTAGGGTCTTTTAATCCAACAGAAGATTTCTGAGTTTTCATACACCGCGATGAAGATCTATTCCTCCTGCCTCACTTTCCACCTGCATGATGAATGGCAAGCCCTTGCTTTTCCTTTCAGCAAGACATGTACTGCCAGAGCAACATGGCAAGAACCCACGTACCCAGGGGCATTAATCCCCACAGAGCACCTCTCCTTCATTAGCATGAGCCACCCAGCACCCATACAAACAAAAGCCATGAAAGTAACACTACGGCATTTTCACTAAGAACATTCTCAGGGTCCTGAGGGCATTGGCTGATGTAGTACCAAGTCACCCTCCAGGATTCTGGAAAAGACACAGCAGTCCAGGGAAGTCCCCCATGTCTGGAAGAAGGGAAGCATTGTGGCCATTTTCAAAAAAGGTATCCTGGAGGACCCTGGGAACTACCAGCCTGTCAGCATCACCTCTGTGCCTTGAAGCTCATGGAACGGATCCTCCTAGAAGCTACGCTCAGGCACCTGGAGGACAGGGAGGTGATTGGAGACAGCCAGCACAGCTTCCCCAAGGGCAAGTCTTGCCTCAGCAATGTGGTGGCCTTCTGTGATGGAGTGACTGCATCAGGGGACAAGGGAAGAGCTTTGGGTGTCACCTATCTGGGCTTCTGTAAGGCCTTTGACACAATCCCCACAACATCCTTCACTCCAATTTGGAGAGATATGGATTTCATGGATGGACTGTTCAGTGGATGAGGAATTGGCTGGATGGTCACAGCCAGAGGGTAGTGGTCAATAACGTCCAGGTGAAGATCAGTGACAAGTGGTGTCCCTCAGGGGTCCGTATGGGGACCAGCACTGTTTAACATCTTCATCAGAGACATAGACAGTGGGATCGAGTTCACCCCCAGCAAGTTTCCCAACGACACAAAGCTGAGTGGTGCGGTTGACGTGCCTGAAGGATGGGATGCCATTCAGAGCGACCTGGACAAGCTCAAGAAGTGGGCCCATGCAAAATTCAAGAGGTTCAACAAGGCCAAGTGCAAGGTCCTGTACCTGGGTCTGGGCAGCCCCCTGTATCAACACAGGCTGGGGGATGAAGGGATTGAGAGCAGCCTGGGCAAGAAGGACCTGGGGATATGGGTGAATGAAAAGCTGGACATGAGCCACCAGTGTGCACGTGCAGCCCAGAAGCCAACCGTGTCCTGGGCTGCATCACGAGAAACATGAACAGCAGGTCAAGGGAGGGGATTCTGCCCCTCTACTCTGCTCTGGTGAGACCCCACCTGCAGTGCTGTGTCCAGCTCTCGGGTCCTCAGCACAGGATAGACACGGACCTGCTGGAGTGCGTCCAGAGGAGGATCAAAAATGATCAGAGGGATGGAACACCTCTCCTATGAGGACACGCTGAAAAAGTTGGGGGTGTTCACCCTGGAGAAGAGAAGGCTCACGGCAGACCTTATTGTGGCCTTGCAATACTGAAAGGGGCTTATCAGAAAGATTTGGAAAGACCTTTTAGTAGAGTCTGTTGAGATAGGATAAGGGGTAGTAGTTTTAAACTATAAGAGGGCAGATTTGGACCAGATATAAGATGACATTTTTTACAGTGAGGATGGTGAAACACTGGAACACGTGCCCCAGAAAAGTGGTAGATGCCCCCACCCCCCACCCCGGAAACATTCAAGGTCAGGTTGGACGGGGCTCTGAGCAATCTGACTGAGCTAACGATGACCCTGCTCATTGCAGAGGGGTTGGACAAGATGATCTTTAAGGGTCCCTTCCAACCCAAACTGTTCTACGATTCCCTGGACACCCAACACATCTACTCCAAGGAAAACATCAGGGGCCTTCCTCTACCCGTGCTTGCTGCCACCTGTCCCAGCTGTGCTGGGAGCAGCAGGAAAGGAATGAGAGCAGGCAGTGGTGCTTTGCTGCTCCAATACAGTCAACATTCGGTCAATCCAGCATTAAGTTACCTCGACTAACCAGGAACAAGAGTACACCTGTCTCTCAAACACAGCCCCTTCAGGTACGAGCGACTTTCCTGAGTGACAACCATCACTGGTGGCTTCTTGAGAAAAGAAACATTTTGAGGACAGGAGAGTTGCTTCTAAGGAACTTCCTGGGAAGATGAGCAGAAAAAAAATACTGAAGTTCCCCAAAAGCTTTGAAATTTCTGTACATGGTGTCATGCTCCCTCGGGGCACCCAAGAGCTAATGATAGTCTCACAATGTCACCCTCAGCTTGGTATAGTGGAGAAAACCATCCCCCACACCGATGGCCAACCACCCAATCCTCTGCAACCCGAGAGCTGACAGAATTCTGCCATCTGCATCTCATCCACTGGTACCAACACCTTGCCAATGTGAGAGAAGGAAAAAGAAAAGAGTGGGAGTTTTGGGTAAGAGCAAAGAAGAAAACCAAGGGGTCCCATTCAGTGTATTGAAACTCCAGCTCTGCCAACATCTCGGATATGCAGAGCGCTTCTTCCCCTCCCTAGCAAGAGAGGGAGCAGAGAGATGACCAAGGAGCGCTTCAGAGAAGGCTGGCAGCGTGGTGCAACTTTGGAAAAGCTTCTGTTTGACCAACAATATTCCAGATCAAAACCAATCTCTCAAAGGCAAGTATGGCAGCTGTCATCACATCGGGCAGGAATATCGCAAAGAACAAGAGTGCCCCAAGATATGCAGAACTTCTGGAGGGCCCGAGAGGATCGCGGGCAAGTACCACTGTGATTGGGGACATTTCTCAAGGTTTTCTGCTGGCATCCTCTATTTCGTGCCATGGGGAACAGAACAGCTAAGCAGCTGTTGTCCGATTCTTCCCCAATGACACAGATCAGGTTCTCTCCAGCATCTCCCTTTCCCTCAGGCAACACTCTTCCCTGCTCAAGGTCACACTCCCCATGACCCATACCCAGGCCCGAGTCACTGCCACTCAGAGCCATCACTGCCACAATACCCACACATTGCTCCAACACAAGAACATGCCCCAGCTCTAAACCCCTTTCTGAGCATGACCCAGGCCTTTGCACGTCCTCACCTTCCCTCACCATTGGCACAAGGAATATACGGAGCAATGCAAAGGCTCTCTCTGACTCTTAGACTCTTCCCAGCTGCCTGGATGCTTTGTGACTTCTCAGCAATTTCAAAGAGAAATGGAGTTCTTAAAGATTCTGTGATCAGAGCTGTGACTGCTCCCATCTCAGTCCACACAGCTCTTATTCTTCAAGAAGACCACACCAAATGCTGAAGTGTAATTGCACTCACGGTGTCAGCTCGGTGGGAGAATTTGTACCACAGAAAACCAGAGCTGGGCTGCTCTGGATGGTTTGGTGTGTCCATTCAGACATGAGAAGGAGCCATGCGTCATAACAGGACCCACCACCTCTACTGTAACCGGGTCTGTAAGCACACACCTAAGCGAAGATGTGTGCACAAAGACTGCACCCACCTCCTCGTGTGCCCTTAAAATCCTGCCTGAGGAGGACCAATGAACCATCATGGCAACATCGACGGCTGTGGAAGCTGCTATGGATGCCCACCACCACACAAGGACAGCAGGCTGAAGCGCTACCCTCCCACCACCCCCTGCCCAGAACAAGAGGGAAAAGCTCCATCAGACAGTATTCAGCAGTCACCATCTCACCAACTCTTATCCAGCACATTTCCTATGTCAGGTACGTGCCAGCACAGGGGACTGTCTCTGGTGGGAAATTGTCATAACCTCAAAAGACTCTGTGGGCATTTCAATACCACACACTATCCCAAGATCCAGAAGGCCTCCAACTGCAGAAACTTGGAGCCTGGGAAAGGATCCTGGGCAGTAAGACTCTGTGCCCTTCCTGCCTCATGCTTTCCTCTGGGCAACTGCCACTCCCCACTCTGGGACATGCGTTCTCAGGACAAGCACAGCATCTCCCATTCTTGTCTTCTTATGACATGGCCCATGGTCTCCCCAAGGATTTCCAGTTCCCACAAACAAGTCATCCCCCTGCACAAGGTCACCCTTCACATAAGGACACAGCCAGGCCCTGCTCAGTGCCACTGCCACATTCACCTCCACAACATGCCACAATTTCCTTTCCCACCTCAAGGCTCAACCCGACTTTTGCTTGACCCTTCCTGTCCATGAGAGCACCACGAAAAACCATAGAGATGGCATCTCATGGACGGAGCCCAGCAAAGTCTCTGCAGCTGACCCTTCAGGTGTGGCAATCCTTCAGAAATTTCAAAGGGAAAATACTACAAGTCTGAGATCAACACTCAGTAGAAGTGCTGTCGGGAACACGCCAATGACAAAGGGCACTGATTTCATGCTGAGAGAAACCAACCCACATGTTGACGATCACACCAGTACAGCGAATGCTATCTGTTGTGTAGCAGGATTTGGTTGAGGGAGTTTTTGTTGTTGAAAAAAGGATTTCCAGGGAATTTTCTAATGCAAATATTGACAGATTATCAAAACACTTCAGGGCACATCAAGCCACGTCTGCAGCAAGGAATGCAACTTCACAACATGGGCAGGAGAGTGGGAGCAAAAAACATATTTGTCCAAAAAGCCTCTTATAGAGAAGAATGAAAGAAGAAGAGGACAGAGAAGGAACTACAACTCATAACCACACAGTCACCAGTCAGAAAAGATAAAAAAGCAGTAGATAGGGCCTGGGGGACCATCACCACTTCCACAGCCGGCGTGTCCTGCACTCCTTCAGCAAGCTCGGGTGCAAATGCCACACATCAGCAAGCAAGAGCGGCCCCAAAGCCCACGTCGTGGCACCTCTCCCCGCAAGCGGCAGTGACTTTACTGAACGGGACGACAACTGCCACCCACAACAGCAAAGCCCAGCGGAGGATGGGAACTGCTGATGCTGCTGGCGGCGGCAACACCTTCACTTCCCCCCCACACCCTCAGCCCCAGCAAGAGCCCCGGGGCTGCGGGGAGGACGCGAGGGCAGAGGCAAAGGTGCCACCACCACCCTTCAGCCCCCGCCACGCACCCACCGCCCGCAGGCCCCGCGGGATGAGCCCGGCTCCCACCAGCGCCTGCCCACGGGACGCGCCAGAAGGGCGGCAGCGGGCAAGGGGCGTCGGGGGAAGGGCCGGCAGGCGACAGAGGGACGGAGAGAGGGAGGGAGAGAGGGAGGGAGGGAAGGAGGGAGGGCCACTGACCGTGTCCAGCAGAGCGGGCGGCTCCGGCTGCGTCTCCTTCGCCGCGGGGCCGGGCGGCGGCGGGAAGTTGGGGCTGAAAACCATCAGGTCGCTCTTGCCCGCGCCGTCCGCCACGCACAGGCTCCGGCTCTGCCGCTGCGAGTACGACCAGCTCCCCACTTCGCTGGCGCACACCAGCGTCGCCGGCCCGGGCCCCGACAGCACGGCCGCCCGCGGCGCCCACCGCGACGCCCCGTACAGCACCACCGCCAGCAGGAACAGGCTCGACACCGCGCAGATGGCCACCACCAGCCACACGTTCGTCGCCGCCGCCGCCGCCGCCGCCGCCGCCGCCGGGCCGCCCTCCGCCGCCCGCAGCCCCGACCCCGACGAGGACGACGAGGACGAGCCCGCGGCCGCCAGCGCCGCCTCGGCGCCCTCCACCAGCGACACGCTCAGCGTGGCCGTGGCCGAGCGCGCCGGCTCCCCGTGGTCCCGCACCACGATCACCAGCCTCTGCCGCGGGCCGTCCGCCTCCTCCAGCGCCCGCGCCGTGCTCACCTCGCCGCTGTACAGCCCCACGCGGAACGGGCCCTTCCCCCGCGGCTCCCACAGCTCGTAGCGCAGCCACGCGTTGTAGCCCGAGTCCGCGTCCACCGCGCGGATCTTCGCCACCACCTGCCCCGCCGGCGCCCCCCACGCCGCCCACGCCCACCACGCCCCCGAGCCCGGCCCCGACGCCGCCGAGCCCGCGGCCCCGGGCCCCGGCCCGCCGCCGGCTGCCGGCAGCAGCGCCGGCGCGTTGTCGTTCTCGTCCACCACGAAGAGCTGCACCGTGGCGTTGCCGCACAGCGGCGGCTCCCCCGCGTCCACCGCCCGCACCTCGAACTGCAGCACCTGCACCTCCTCGTAGTCCAGCGGCTGCAGCGCCCACAGCCGCCCGCTCTCCGCGTCCACCGACACGTAGCTCGACGCCGCCCGCCACCCGCCGCCCGCCGCCGCGCCCCCGCCGCCGCCCTCCCACACCGAGTAGCTCACGCGCCCGTTGCCCGCCTCGTCCGGGTCCCGCGCCCACAGCCGCGCCAGCTCCGCGCCCGCCGCGTTGTTCTCCCGCGCCAGCACCGTGTACACGGCCTGCGCGAACGCCGGCGCGTTGTCGTTCACGTCCGACACCGGCACCCGCACCCCGCGCCTGGCGCGCAGCGGCGGCGCCCCGCCGTCCTCCGCCCGCACCTCCACCTCGTACTCCGACACCCGCTCCCGGTCCAGCGCCTCCCGCAGCACCAGCGAGTACGAGCCCGCGAACGTCGCCACCAGCCCGAACGGCGCCGCCGGCCACACCGCGCAGCGCACCCGCCCGTTCGCCCCCGAGTCCCGGTCCGACACGCTCAGCAGCGCCACCACCGTCCCCACCGGCGCGTCCTCCGCCACCGGCACCGACAGCGACGTCACCCACACCTCGGGCGCGTTGTCGTTCACGTCCAGCACCTCCACCACCACCTTGCAGTGACCCGACAGCGGCGGCGTCCCCTTGTCTCTCGCTTCGATTTGTATCTCGTATGACCGAGCGTCTTCAAAGTCCAGAGCGCCCGTCAGACGGATCTCCCCCGTCATCGGATTTAAGAGGAAAAGATTTAATCCCTTTGCAGGAAAGGTATTGATCGCACTGAACGTCATTTCGCCGTTTGTCCCCTCGTCCGGATCCGTCGCGTTCACACGCGCCACCAGCGTCCCCTCTGCAGCGCTCTCCGGCAGCTGCACTTTATACACCGACTGGTTGAACTGGGGCGCGTTGTCGTTGGCGTCCAGCACCGACACCACCAGCTCCATCGTGCCCGTCAGCGACGGCCGGCCCCCGTCACTCGCCGTCACCACCAGCCGGTGCACGGGCACCGTCTCGCGGTCCAGCGCTTTCGCGAGTACCAGGAACAGGGATTCTCGGTATTCTTCACTCCGCTGTAAATCCAGGGAGAAGTGCTCGCTGGGGCTGAGGGTGTAGGAGAGCTGCGCGTTGGCCCCGATATCCGCATCCGACGCGCCCTCCAGCGGGAACCGAGAGCCCGGCAGCGACGATTCCGCGATGCTGAGGTTTCTGCGGGCGGCGGGGAAGAGCGGGGCGTTGTCGTTGATGTCGGTGACCTCCAGCTCCACGTGGAAGACGCGCAGCGGCCGCTCCACCAGCACCTCCAGGCGCAGGGCGCACGGCGCGCTCTTCCCGCACAGCTCCTCCCGGTCCAGCCGCGAGCTCACCACCAGCGCCCCGCTCGCCCCGCTCACCTCCACGCTCGCCCGCCGGCCCTGCGCCACCAGCCGCAGCCGCCGCGCCTCCGCCTCGCCCGCCTCCAGGCCCAGGTCCTGCGCCAGCCGGCCCACCACCGTCCCGGCCTTGGCTTCCTCCGGCACCGAGTAGCGCACCTGCCCGCCGCCCAGCGCCCAGGCCGCCGCCAGCACCAGCACCCGCACCGCGGGGCCCCCGCACACGCCCATCGCCGCCGCCGCCGCCGGCACCCGCCCGGGCCCCGCACGGCTCCCCGCCGCCGCCCGCACGCCCCGGCTCTCCTGCCCGCCCCGCGCCGCCCCCCCGCGCTCACAGCCGGGCTCTCCGCCGCACCGGGGCGGAGCCGCCCTCGCCGAGCCGCCGTTTCTGAGCCTGCAGCGACACCGTGTGCTGCTCCACCGCCTCACGCGACACGGTTCGTCTCTTTCCACCATCGTCCCTCTCCTCCTTCTCTTCGCTCTTTCTTCTCTCCCGTCTTCCTCTTCTCTTCCTTCTCCTGCTCGGGCTTGCCCTGCCGCCCCCCGCTCTCTCCGCCCCTTGCCCTTCTCTTTCCACCCTTCTCTCTTCTTTCCCCCCGATCGCAGCTCACCAGCCGCCGCCTCCGCGGCCGAGACCAGCAGAGTCGCACCCATCGGCGCTAATGACGGGGCAGCAGCGCCGGAGCGCGGGATCGAGCCAAGGCCGAGGCTCTCAGGGACCAGCTCTGTTCAGCGCCGAGAGCTCAGGTCGGTGCGTGCCGCTCATCGCCTTTACGGTTCCATTCTCACTCCTCCGTGTCATCGTCCTCCCTTCCTTCCTGGCTTGCTTTTTACTTGCATAGTGTCGGACCTTCCGTTCTTTTTCCTTTCCATGTGCATTTCCTTCTGACATTTTATTTTTCTCGCCCTTGTTCTCCCTTCCCCTTCTCTTTCCTTCTTTCCCCTGTTTCAGTTTTGCCTACCCTCCTTTTCTGTTTCCATCCTTGTCTCCTCTGTTCTTCTTATTTATCAAATTCTTGCCCAAATGTCTACACCATGCTCGCAATGAAGCATGGACATGTCCCGTGGAAAGAGCTCTCCTTCCTCTTCCTCACCACCCTTCACCAAGCCTTGCAGAGTGCCCCGCAGTACCGAGGATGCCGAGTTCCTCAACTCCATTCAGCATCTCGAGATAACAACAGTGCATGCTGGGAATCTTCCTCAATCATCTCTTCTTGCTTGCTCGCTTGCAAGGAGTCCTTCCTTTCCTTCCTTTTTGTTTGCTCCTCTTTCATATTTCTTTCCTGCTTTCTCTTCTCTTCTCTTCTTTCTCTTCTCTTCTCTTCTCTTCTCTTCTCTTCTCTTCTCTTCTCTTCTCTTCTCTTCTCTTCTCTTCTCTTCTCTTCTCTTCTCTTCTCTTCTCTTCTCTTCTCTTCTCTTCTCTTCTCTTCTCTTCTCTCTCTCTCCTCTCCTCTCCTCTCCTCTCCTCTCCTCTCCTCTCCTCTCCTCTCCTCTCCTCTCCTCTCCTCTCCTCTCCTCTCCTCTCCTCTCCTCTCCTCTCCTCTCCTCTCCTCTCCTCTCTTCCTTTCTCTCTGCCTTTTCCCTTTTGCCCCGCTCTGACCTTTCTTTGTCTCTCCTTCTCTTCTGCTTCCATCCTTGTCTCTTCTCTTCATTTCTTCCTTTACCAAAACGTTTTTAAAAATAGCTGCACCACGCTCGCCATGAAGGAGGGACACGCCCTTTGGCAAGAGCTCTCGTTCCTCTTCCCTAGCACCTTCCTACAGTCCATGCACCTGCAACTTCCCCTCCCCTCGGGAGGAAGGCCACACTCCTCAGCCTCCAGTCCTCTCCGGGACCCGGCAGATTACACAGCAAGGCAATCACATGGCAAAGAACAGCTCCATGACATCCGAACACAATCCACCACCCTCTGAAACACAAGCCCAAGCCCCAGGTACTTCAAAATCCAATAAAACAGGAGCAAACAGTCCCAACAGCCCAGGGGAGTCTCTCAGTTGGGAACTCAAACCCATCACAGCCCACCACGACAACCCTCCAGGAAGGCTCACAAAGCACGGGGCAACCACAGCTCCCCACTGAGAACATCTTCTGGATGCCCAACACATCCACTCCCAGAAACGCATTAAGGTCCCTCCTCCACCTGTCCCGGCTGCTGCCTGCTCCCACCGTGCCTGGAAGCAGCAGTAGAGGAACGAGAGCAGGCAGTGGTGCTTTGCTGCTCCAACCCTACAGGCATTACAACCCAGGCAACCTTCGCTCGATCCAACAGGAAAATGCCGCAGCTGAGCAAGAACAAAAGCACATCTGTCTCTCAAACACATCCACTGTAGGTGTGAGCGACTTACCTGGAGCATCACTGGGTGCTTCTTCAGAAATGAAACACTTTCAGGGGAGGGGAATTGGTTTTAAGGGACATGCTCCCTTAAGTTTATCAGCAATTTCGGGGGATGCTGGACAGAAAAATATTACTCATGTTCTTCAAAAGCTTTGAAAACCCTGGACAGTGTGCACTGCTCCCTCATGCACTTCTGTCACAGGGGAAGCAGGAGGGACACCTCAAAGCTCAGCACGTTCTCTCAACATCAACCTCAGCTCAGGAGACTCAAAAAGCCATTCCCAAAAGTAATGGCCAATTACCTGAAAGTCTGCCACCCAACAGCTGCCCAAATTCAGCAGTCTGCATTTCATCTATGTTACCAATGTGAGAAAAGGGGGGAAAAAACAAAAAAAGGATGGAAGTTTTTGGTAAGAGGGGAGAAGAAAAGCAAAGGATCCCACTCTGCTCTGTTGAAACACAAGTTTTCACAACTTCTTTAACACACAACACTTGTTCCTCTCTGTAGCAGGACTAAGAGCAGACAGGTAACCAAGGAGAGGCTCAGAGAAGGCTGGCCAAATGTGATTGAAATTTGGAAAAGCTCCAGTTTGACCAACACCATTCCCCATCCAAGGGGAGGGCTCCAAGCTGAGTATGGCAGATGTCTGCTCATCTGACAGGAACCGTACAGAGAACACCAAGGCACGAGGACATGCAGCGCTTCTGGAGGTCCTGAGAGGATCCCAGGCAAGCAGCACGGTGCGCCGGGCGTCTTCCCAAGGCTTTCTACTGCAATCCTCTAGCCCAAGCCCTGGGAAACGGCATCTCCACAGCTGAGCACACATCCTCCAGTTCTTCCCCAGTGACACACTCCATGTTCTACACACCATCTCCATTTCCTCAGGAAAGACGCTTCCCCACTCAAAGTCACCCTCCCCCTGATTGCCCCAAGCCCTACTCCGTGCCACTCGGAGGATCGCGGCCACAGTACCCACACATTTCTCCACCACAACACCAAGCCCCAGCACTAAAGCCCACACTGAGCATGACCCAGGCCTTCGCACGCCCTCACCTTCCCTCACGACTGGCACAAAGAACATCTGGAGGGATGCAAAGCCACACAGTGACTGGCAGGCTCTTCCCAGCTGCTGGAACTCCACCACGAATGCCTTGTGCCTCTTCAGCAATCTCAGATGGAAACACCACAGAGCTGCACAGCAGAGGTCTTAACGATTCTGTGATGGGAGTTGGGACAGCTTGTGCTGGGTTTGTGTGTGTGCCGGGGTTTTGATAGCGGCAGAGGCTGCAACAGTGGTGGCCCCTGTGAGAAGCTTCTCGAAGCTCCCCTGGCTCCAAGTTGACCCGCCTCTGGCCAAGGCTGAGCCAATTAGCGATGGTGGCTGTGCCTCTCTGATAACATATGTAAGGAAGGGAATGTGTGAGGAAGAGTTGTGAGAAGGACACCTGTGTGAACACCGAGGTCAGAGGAATAAAGGAGGAGGAAGGGGGGAGGTGAGCCAGTGCAGAGACACCGCCCCTGTATCCCGGGGTGAGATGCAGGGCCCCCCCCCCGCCACCCATGGAGGTCCATGGTGGAGCAGAGATCTGCCTGCGGCCTGGGAAGGACTCTGATTTGTGGAAACAGACTCTACGCTCAGAGAGTTATACAGCAGGTATGGTTACTCCGGCACTGGGGTGCAAGGGGATTTCTCCACAAAGCTTGCACCCCCCCAGCACATTTTACCAAAAACTTATCGAGTGTGCATATACATATTCATTGGTTACATAACACAAATATCCACATGCATGAGTGAGGCTGGGTTAGCTCTAGAGGCTGGTGTCAGCAGTTTATATTCCCTTTGCACCTGCATGTTGCCTCCTGGGGGGCGTCTCCGGGGTCTGTTGGAGGAAGGCTCACAGTCCTCCTCACCTTGTACTTTTCCTCGGAGCATGTGCAGATTCTCTCAGCCAATTTCTTGAATAACAAGAGTGTTTTCAGCCGGTTTACTCATTCGATCTTATCTAAAAGTACCAGTGTATCCATTTCGACCGTCCATATATGGCTATCTTATTCATTACCAAAGACTAAACTAGTTAGAGCACATCTGCTTTCCAAGCACAAGAAGCATATTTTTGCTGAACATGGTAATTCTTGGTAAGTTTCCACAGAAAACTGCTTTGTTTTGATGAACACAGTAGTCCTTGGTGAGCTTCCACAGAGCACTCAGGGCAAGCAGGATTATTAAGCAATACTCAGAAATCATTATAAGTTGCTATAAGTAAATACATTGCAAAGAAGGTGAGCGTTTCCTTGTATCAACTCATGTTGGAGAAACCTCACAGAACACTGTCTCCTGTGAGAGAGACACCACGCACGAGCAGGGGAATGTGAGGTTTCTGCCCTCTGAGGAGGGAGGAGCGGCGGACTGGCTGTAAACCCCCCATTCCCTGCCCCCTGCGCCACTGGGGGGGAGAAGGTAGAGAGGTCGGGACCAAAGCTGAGCCCAAGAAGAAGGGAGGGGGGCAGAAGGTGTTTTTTAAGATGTGTTAATGCCTTTCACTGTCCCACTCTCTCTGTTAAGTGTTGTCATTTTTAGTGTTTGAATGCAAGTGATGGTTTTTCTTCCCCTAACAAGTCTGTCTTTTGCCTGTAACCATAATGGTCGAGTCAGCCCTCTCTGACTTTATCCCAATTCCCGAGCCTTTCACTTTATTTCCTCCTTCCCATTCCTGAGGGGGAAGGGCTGAGTGAACAGCTGCCTGGTGCTCAGTTTCCCTCTGGGCTCAAACCATGACACAGCTCTGATTCCAGTCCACACGGGTTTCATTCTTCAGGACAACCACACCAAACGCTGAAGCACCAGCGCACCCACGATGTCAACTGGGTGGGGGAATTTGTACCACAGAAAACCAGAGCTGGGCTGCTGTGAAGGATTTGGCACCAACGTGCACATATCGGAGTTAAGCATGACAAGGGGACACACCATCTCTGCCGAGGCCGACTGTGCAAGTGCAGAAGGAGGGGAAATCAAGCACACACAGATTACACCCACCTCCTCCTCACACCCGCTTACAAATCCTGCCCAAGGAGGAGCAAGGAACCATCACGGCAACATCAACGCATGTGGAAGCTGCTATGGATGCCCACCACTACACAAGGACAGCGGGCTGAAGCGCTGCCCGCCCACAACACTCTTCTCAAAACCAGCAGGATTTGTTCATCAGACAACAGCCAGTACTCTGCATCTCATCTCCTCTTACCAGGACATTCCCTACGGCAACCACGTAGCAGCACGAGGGACTGTCTCTGGTGGAGATCTTCATAACCTCAAAGGACATTGTAGACATTTCAATACCATGTAACCTTCTCCAGATCCAGGAGGTCTCCAAGTCTGCACCTTAGAGCCTGGGAAAGGGTCTTGCAAAGGAACACTCTCTGCCCATCCTGCCTCATGCTTTCCTCCAGGCATCCTCCATTCCACAGTCTGCGACACGCGTTCTCAACACAAGCACATCATCTCTCATTCTTGGTTTATGTCATGGCCCATGCTCTTCCCAAACATTTCCACTTCCGTCAGGGAACTCTTCCCACTGCTCCAGGTCACCCTTCACATCAGGAGATGCCCAGGCCCTACTCACTGCCACTGACACATTCACCTCCATGAACATGCCACCGTTTCCTTTCAGTCCAGCTTTTGTGGGCCCTTTCATCAATGATGGCACCACAGAAGTACATACAGCTGGTATCGCATGGACGGTGTCCAGCAGACTCTCCGCAGCTCACCCTTCGTGTTTGGCAATGCTTCAGTAATCTCAGATGGAAATCTTACAGGGGTATCTTACCAGGGGAAAAGAGGATGACAGCTGTGGGGTTGGCTTTAAGCCCTTATAAGGGAAATTTATTCGGGTTTGATGTGTTGGCAGTTAAAAAATGGTATTTACCACATGGTAGAGTGTGGAGTTTTGGAGGAAGAGGAACAGGGGTGACTCCTGTAAGAATTTTGCAGGTTGCTCCTTTACTACCACGATCTAAAGTAACCTGTGTCTCTCAATATCCATTGCCAACTGCTGCCAAAGTGGTATTTTAGAGGTAATTACAGATCTTGAGAAAAGAGTGTTTATAAGTCGCACCCATTCCCCTTACAGTTCTCCAGTTTGGCCAGTCTGTAATCCAGATGGGCGGTGATGGCTAATGATTGACTACTGGAAATTGAGTAGTTACACCCCACCTTTAACAGCTGCTGTCCCAAATATAACATCACTAGTAACAGCAATACAGGCAGCAGCTCGCCCATGGATGGCTGCTGTAGAGGTTAAAGACATTTTCTATGATTCCCCTAAGGGACGAGGATAAGCCCCAGTTTGCCTTTACTTGGGAAGGGACACAATACACCTTTAATTGCCTCCCACAGGATATAAACATTCCCCCACTACTGCTCAGAACGCTTTGGCCAAACTTCTCGACACGGTGGAGATGCCATTGGGTGTCCATATATATCTGTATACAGATGACATTTTGGTTGGTGGAGATAGTAAAGAACAGGTAGGGCAAGTGGCTGAAACCATCTGGGACCTGTTAACTAAGAAGGGACTAGATATTCTGCCCTCTAAATGTCAAGGTCCTGGGCAAGCAATTACATTTTAGGAGCTTGGTGGGTGGCTGGAGCAGTTGCAGTACCTGATGATACCCTATCAGCTATTGAAAAGGGGCAAATTCCAGGTAATAAGGCAGAATTACAGCACCTGCTAGGTACAGAATCACAGAATCACAGAATCGTCTAGTTTGGAAAAGACCTTGAAGATCATCTAGTCCAACCATTAGCCTAACATTGACAGTTCTCAACTACACCATATCCCTAAGTGCTATGTGAAACTGACTCTTAAATACCTCCAGGGATGGGGACTCCTCCACCTCCCTGGGCAGCCCATTCCAACACCTGACTACCCATTCTGAAAAGAAATACTTCCTAATATCCAGTCTGAACCTTCCCTGGCGTACCTTGAGGCCATTACATTGGGTTACTGGAGAAAGCATATACTGGGGTTGTCGGTGATTGCTCGTCCTTTATATGTTCTGCTTTGAAAAAATAGAGAGGGACTGGACTCCACAACATACAGAGGCCCTGAGTATTTTAAAGGAGGAACTTAAGACCTGCCAGAAGTTGCGGCCCTTATACCCACAGGATCCGTTGAGGGTGGAGTGGGGATTTGCAGAACATGCCTCCTTTTGCGGTGTGTTTCCAAAGGGACTGTGGGGACCAGCTAGATCTTTGCTATTTTCTTCCACTTCGTTTAAGGAAACGGCAGTTAAGGAAGCAGAGAGGTTGCGTACCATGCAGGATATTGTAGGGTATTTTCTTCTTTTAAGTTTGAGGGGTCGCCCAGGCCGCCACAGCATGCTTATTTAGAGGGAGATAGTCAGTTACTGCCATTAAGAGAGGGTCCAGTCAAAATCTCCAAGCTGCAACAGCCTATAAACCCAGATTTGGGTTTGTTAGGCCAACCCTGTAAACCTTCCCCAGTCAAGGAGGCACCTGAACTGACTGCAGGTTCAGGGACACAAGGAGTGTGCTTTACTGAGGCCTCCACCTGCCGAGTGGGATTAAAATGGCAATATAAAGCAACAGCCTTGGAAACTGGTACAGTAAAAAGAACACAGAGGAGGGAGAACAGAGCGCGCAGGCGCGAGAGTTGCGTGCCCTCTTGCTGGTGGCAGAGAATGGTGCCGCTGTGATTTACACCAACGCCTGCGCAACTTATAAGGGTGCTACAGAGTGGATATGCTGTGGGAATCTGCTCGGGGGGAAGTGGGCCGAACAGAGGTTTGGAGGGCCAAGGACTGGCAGCAGTTGTTAGAAACAGGTCAGTCACAACCCCTAAAGGTGGGGTGGATAAAGGGCCATGCAAGACATGGGACCCTCGCTGCAACATGGAAGCAACGGGTAGATCACTTGGCCCAAATTAGGGTAGTTGACAGTGATAAAGAAGATTTAGATCCGCTGGCTGAGGGGCTACATATTAAGCGAGGCCACTCAGGGAAATTAGATCTGTTATGGGTGTCGGTCCCGGGGACGGCCTGTGTCATGAGAACATGTGAAGCAGTTCTTAAGGCTTGTCCACAATGTCGAATGAGGCTTAAGGCTAATCACCCAAATCAAGCGCTGGCCCAGCATATCAAACAAGGCAAGGGGCCCTGGAGCACCTGGCAAGTTGGTTATATCGGTCCTTTGAAGACACCTCATGGAAGGAGATATATCTTGGTAGGAGTAGAGGTGGTGTCAGGATTAACTATGGCCACAGCTGTTAGCACAGCTACTGGAGACCAAACATTCTTCTGCGAGGATGGTTTAGTATGTTGCCCATTCCTCAATGAACTCAAAGTGACAACGGCTCACATTTCATGGCCACAGTGGTGAAACACTGGACACGAAGAGAAGGTACTATGTGCGTGATCAAACACACACAGATTACACCGGCCCCCTCAAACCATCCACTTACAAATCCCACCTGAGGAGGAGCAACGAACTGTCATGGCAACATCAATGGATTTAAAAGCTCCTATGGATGCCCATCACCACACAAGGACAGCAGGCTGAAGCGCTACCCTCCCACAACCCCTTTCTCAAAACAAGAAGGAAAAGGAAAAGGTCAATCACAGAATCACAAAATCATCCAGATTGGAAAAGACCCTTGGGATCATCGAGTTCAACCATCAGCCCTATTCTACAAAGTTCTCCCCTACACCACATCCCCCAGCATCTCATTTAAATGACATCTTGTCAAAGGACAATCGTCCTTGAATGAAGTCAAAGTGACAACGGCTCACACTTCATGGCCACAGTGGTGAAACACTGGACACGAGGGCAAGGTATTAAGTGCGTGATCAAACACACACAGATTACACCGGCCCCCTCAACCCATCCACTTACAAATCCCACCTGAGGAGAAGCAACGAACCATCAATGGCTGTAGAAGCTGCTATGGATGCCCACCACTACACAAGGACAGCAGGCTGAAGCGCTACCCTCCCACAACCCCTTTCTCAAGACAAGAAGGAAAAGGTCAATCAGACAGGATTCAGAAGTCTGAACATCACCCCCCTTACCAACACATTCCTACGTCAGGCAGGCAGCAGCACAAGGGACTGCTCTGCTGCAAGATCTTCATAACCTCAAGAGACTCTGTGGGCATTTCAGTACCACACACTATACCAAGATCCAGAAGGCCTCCAACTGCAGAACCTTGGAGCCTGGGAAAGGATCCTGGGCAGGAACATTCTGTGCCCTTCCTGCCTCATGCTCTCCTCTGGGTATCCTCCATTCACCACGCAGGGACATACGTTCTCAAAACAAACACATCATCTCCCATTCTTGTCTTCTTCTGATATGCAGAGGGAATCAAAGAATGAGATGAGAGATGAGGAGAGGGAACAACAGGAAACCAAAACTGATACCAGCCCACTCAGCACCGGTAACAAGACAGTACAGAGTGCCTGGGGACCATCACCACCACAGCCGGCGTGTCCTGCACTCCTTCAGCAAGCTCGGGTGCAAATGTCACACACCAGCAAGCAAGAGCGGCCCCAAAGCCCACGTCGTGGCACCTCTCCCCGCAAGCGGCAGTGACTTGACTGAACGGGACGACAACTGCCACCCACAACAGCAAAGCCCAGCGGAGGACGGGAACTGCTGCTTCTGCTGGCGGCAGCAACACCTTCACTTCCCCCCCACCACCGCAGCCCCAGCAAGAGCCCCGGGGCTGCGGGGAGGACGTGAGGGCAGAGGCAAAGGTGCCACAACCACCCTTCAGCCCCCGCCACGCACCCACCGCCCGCAGGCCCCGCGGGATGAGCCCGGCTCCCACCAGCGCCTGCCCACGGGACGCGCCAGAAGGGCGGCAGCGGGCAAGGGGCGTCGGGGGAAGGGCCGGCAGGCGACAGAGGGACGGAGAGAGGGAGGGAGAGAGGGAGGGAGGGAAGGAGGGAGGGCCACTGACCGTGTCCAGCAGAGCGGGCGGCTCCGGCTGCGTCTCCTTCGCCGCGGGGCCGGGCGGCGGCGGGAAGTTGGGGCTGAAAACCATCAGGTCGCTCTTGCCCGCGCCGTCCGCCACGCACAGGCTCCGGCTCTGCCGCTGCGAGTACGACCAGCTCCCCACTTCGCTGGCGCACACCAGCGTCGCCGGCCCGGGCCCCGACAGCACGGCCGCCCGCGGCGCCCACCGCGACGCCCCGTACAGCACCACGGCCAGCAGGAACAGGCTCGACACCGCGCAGATGGCCACCACCAGCCACACGTTCGTCGCCGCCGCCGCCGCCGCCGCCGCCGCCGGGCCGCCCTCCGCCGCCCGCAGCCCCGACCCCGACGAGGACGACGAGGACGAGCCCGCGGCCGCCAGCGCCGCCTCGGCGCCCTCCACCAGCGACACGCTCAGCGTGGCCGTGGCCGAGCGCGCCGGCTCCCCGTGGTCCCGCACCACGATCACCAGCCTCTGCCGCGGGCCGTCCGCCTCCTCCAGCGCCCGCGCCGTGCTCACCTCGCCGCTGTACAGCCCCACGCGGAACGGGCCCTTCCCCCGCGGCTCCCACAGCTCGTAGCGCAGCCACGCGTTGTAGCCCGAGTCCGCGTCCACCGCGCGGATCTTCGCCACCACCTGCCCCGCCGGCGCCCCCCACGCCGCCCACGCCCACCACGCCCCCGAGCCCGGCCCCGACGCCGCCGAGCCCGCGGCCCCGGGCCCCGGCCCGCCGCCGGCTGCCGGCAGCAGCGCCGGCGCGTTGTCGTTCTCGTCCACCACGAAGAGCTGCACCGTGGCGTTGCCGCACAGCGGCGGCTCCCCCGCGTCCACCGCCCGCACCTCGAACTGCAGCACCTGCACCTCCTCGTAGTCCAGCGGCTGCAGCGCCCACAGCCGCCCGCTCTCCGCGTCCACCGACACGTAGCTCGACGCCGCCCGCCACCCGCCGCCCGCCGCCGCGCCCCCGCCGCCGCCCTCCCACACCGAGTAGCTCACGCGCCCGTTGCCCGCCTCGTCCGGGTCCCGCGCCCACAGCCGCGCCAGCTCCGCGCCCGCCGCGTTGTTCTCCCGCGCCAGCACCGTGTACACGGCCTGCGCGAACGCCGGCGCGTTGTCGTTCACGTCCGACACCGGCACCCGCACCCCGCGCCTGGCGCGCAGCGGCGGCGCCCCGCCGTCCTCCGCCCGCACCTCCACCTCGTACTCCGACACCCGCTCCCGGTCCAGCGCCTCCCGCAGCACCAGCGAGTACGAGCCCGCGAACGTCGCCACCAGCCCGAACGGCGCCGCCGGCCACACCGCGCAGCGCACCCGCCCGTTCGCCCCCGAGTCCCGGTCCGACACGCTCAGCAGCGCCACCACCGTCCCCACCGGCGCGTCCTCCGCCACCGGCACCGACAGCGACGTCACCCACACCTCGGGCGCGTTGTCGTTCACGTCCAGCACCTCCAGCTCCACGCTGCAGTGCCCCGATAAGGGAGGGGAGCCTCTGTCTTTCGCCTTAACGTGCAGTTCGTAGAAATTCACCGTCTCAAAATCCAGCGCGCCCGTCAGACGGATCTCCCCGCTTTTCGCATCGATGCTAAATACGTCTGAGGCCGAGGGAGGAACAAAGGTATCAATTTCGTAAATCACTTCTCCATATATTCCCAAATCCGTGTCCGTCGCGTTCACCCGCGCCACCAGCGTCCCCTCTGCAGCGCTCTCCGGCAGCTGCACTTTATACACCGACTGGTTGAACAGGGGCGCGTTGTCGTTCACGTCCAGCACCGACACCACCAGCTCCATCGTCCCCGTCAGCGACGGCCGGCCCCCGTCACTCGCCGTCAACACCAGCCGGTGCACGGGCACCGTCTCGCGGTCCAGCGCTTTCGCGAGCACCAGAAACAGGGTTTTCCGATTTTCATCAGCGGTTTTAACATCGAGCGTAAAGTGCTCGCTGGGGCTGAGGGTGTAGGAGAGCTGCGCGTTGGCCCCGATATCCGCATCCGACGCGCCCTCCAGCGGGAACCGAGAGCCCGGCAGCGTGGTGAATTCCGCGATGCTGAGGTTTTTGCGGGCGGCGGGGAAGAGCGGGGCGTTGTCGTTGATGTCGGTGACCTCCAGCTCCACGTGGAAGACGCGCAGCGGCCGCTCCACCAGCACCTCCAGGCGCAGGGCGCACGGCGCGCTCTTCCCGCACAGCTCCTCCCGGTCCAGCCGCGAGCTCACCACCAGCGCCCCGCTCGCCCCGCTCACCTCCACGCTCGCCCGCCGGCCCTGCGCCACCAGCCGCAGCCGCCGCGCCTCCGCCTCGCCCGCCTCCAGGCCCAGGTCCTGCGCCAGCCGGCCCACCACCGTCCCGGCCTTGGCTTCCTCCGGCACCGAGTAGCGCACCTGCCCGCCGCCCAGCGCCCAGGCCGCCGCCAGCACCAGCACCCGCACCGCGGGGCCCCCGCACACGCCCATGGCCGCCGCCGGCACCGGAACCCGCCCGGGCCCCGCACGGCTCCCCGCCGCCGCCCGCACGCCCCGGCTCTCCTGCCCGCCCCGCGCCGCCCCCCCGCGCTCACAGCCGGGCTCTCCGCCGCACCGGGGCGGAGCCGCCCGAGCCGAGCCGCCGTTTCTGAGCCTGCAGCGACACCGTGTGCTGCTCCGCCGCCTCACGCGCTGCCCACGAGCGCCCGCGCCGCCGGCCCCGACCTGCTCAGCCCCTCTCCCGGCCCTGACCGCCCTTCTGCCCGCTCCTTCGCTCTTGCTTTCTCCTCCTGCAGCGCTCTCTGCTTGCACACAGCCCTCGCTCGCCCTCGCCCGCTTTCCTCTTGCCGCCTCCCGCTCCCTTTTCCTGACCGTTTCTTCCTTTCTCTTCCGACTCGGTTCGTCTCTTTCCACGACCGTCCCTCTCCTCCTTCTCTTCGCTCTTTCTTCTCTCCCGTCTTCCTCTTCTCTTCCTTCTCCTGCTCGGGCTTGCCCTGCCGCCCCCCGCTCTCTCCGCCCCTTGCCCTTCTCTTTCCACCCTTCTCTCTTCTTTCCCCCCGATCGCAGCTCACCAGCCGCCGCCTCCGCGGCCGAGACCAGCAGAGTCGCACCCATCGGCGCTAATGACGGGGCAGCAGCGCCGGAGCGCGGGATCGAGCCAAGGCCGAGGCTCTCAGGGACCAGCTCTGTTCAGCGCCGAGAGCTCAGGTCGGTGCGTGCCGCTCATCGCCTTTACGGTTCCATTCTCACTCCTCCGTGTCATCGTCCTTCCTTCCTTCCTGGCTTGCTTTTTACTTGCATAGTGTCGGTCCTTCCGTTCTTTTTCCTTTCCATGTGCATTTCCTTCTGACATTTTATTTTTCTCGCCCTTGTTCTCTCTTTCCTTCTTTCCCCTGTTTCAGTTTTGCCTACCCTCCTCTTCTGTTTCCATCCTTGTCTCCTCTGTTCTTCTTATTTATCAAAATCTTTCCCAAATGTCTACACCATGCTCGCAATGAAGCATGGACATGTCCCGTGGAAAGAGCTCTCCTTCCTCTTCCTCACCACCCTTCACCAAGCCTTGCAGAGTGCCCCGCAGTACCGAGGATGCCGAGTTCCTCAACTCCATTCAGCATCTCGAGATAACATCAGTGCATGCTGGGAATCTTCCTCAATCATCTCTTCTTGCTTGATTGCTTGCAAGGATTCCTTCCTTTCTTTGTTTTTTACTCCTTCTTTCCTCCTTTCTCTTCTCTCTTCTTTCCTCTCTTCCTTTCTCTCTGCCTTTTTCTTTTTGCCCCGCTCTGACATTTCTTTGTCTCTCCTTGTCTTCTGCTTCCATCCTTGTCTCTTCATTTCTTCCTTTACCAAAATGTTTTTAAAAATAGCTGCACCAGGCTCGCCATGAAGGAGGGACACGCCCTTTGGCAAGAGCTCTCGTTCCTCTTCCCTAGCACCTTCCTACGGTCCATGCACCTGCAACTTCCCCTCCCCTCGGGAGGAAGGCCACACTCCTCAGCCTCCAGTCCTCTCCGGGACCCGGCAGATAACACAGCAAGGCAATCACATGGCAAAGAACAGCTCCGTGACATCCGAACACAATCCACCACCCTCTGAAACACAAGCCCAAGCCCCAGGTACTTCAACATCTAATAAAACAGGAGCCAAACAGCCCAGGGGAGTCTCTCAGTCGGGAACTCAAACCCATCACAGCCCACCACGACAACCCTCCAGGAAGGCTCACAAAGCACGGGGCAACCACAGCTCCCCAGCACTCTTCATGTACCTTGGGGAAGAACTCTTCTTCCTCACTCATTTCCCACCTGTGCAATGACTGTCCAGCTCTCGCTTCCCCTTTCAGGCAGGCAGGCTCTGCCAGAACAACACAGCAAGAACCTCCGTACCCAGGGGCATTGGTCCCCACGGAATATCTCTCAGCATTAGCATGATCCACTCATCACACAGCCAAACAAAAACCACCCAGGAAACACCGCGGCATTTTCACTGAGAACATCTTCTGGATGCCCAACACATCCACTCCCAGAAACGCATTAAGGTCCCTCCTCCACCTGTCCCGGCTGCCGCCTGCTCCCACCGTGCCTGGAAGCAGCAGCAGAGGAACGAGAGCAGGCAGTGGTGCTTTGCTGCTCCAACCCTACAGGCATTACAACCCAGGCAACCTTCGCTCGATCCAACAGGAAAATGCCGCAGCTGAGCAGGAACAAAAGCACATCTGTCTCTCAAACACATCCACTGTAGGTGTGAGCGACTTACCTGGAGCATCACTGGGTGCTTCTTCAGAAATGAAACACTTTCAGGGGAGGGGAATTGGTTTCAAGGGACATGCTCCCTTAAGTTTATCAGCAATTTCGGGGGACGCTGGACAGAAAAATATTACTCATGTTCTTCAAAAGCTTTGAAAACCCTGGACAGTGTGCACTGCTCCCTCATGCACTTCTGTCACAGGGGAAGCAGGAGGGACTCCTCAAAGCTCAGCACGTTCTCTCAACATCAACCTCAGCTCAGCAGAGGGGAAAGATCTTCCCACACACAGTTGGAAAACTGCCCAAACATCTGCAACCTGACAGCTGCCAGAATTCCACCCTCTGCATCTCATCCAGCACATCGCCAGTGTGGGAGAAGAAAAAACAAACCGGTGGGGGCTCTCACTAACACCAGAGAAGAAAACCAAAGGAACCCCTTCCACTGCACTGAAACGCCAGGTCTGCCAACATCTGGAACACAGAGACCACTTCTTCCCCTCCCTAGCAAGACTACGACCAGAGAGATGGCTGAGGAGACGTTCAGAGAAGGCTGCCAGAGGGATTCAAATTTCAAAGAGCTTCTCTTTGACCAACAGCATTCCCTGTCAAAACCAAGGCATTAAAAATGCGTACGGCAGTCATCTTCAAAAGCAGTAATACCTCAGAGAACAACAGGGTGCGAGGATACGGGGAACCCCGTGCGCTGGGGCTTTTCTCAAGGTTTTCTCCTGGCATCCTCTATACTGCGCCATGGGAAATGGCATCTCCACAGCTAAGCAGACATTCCCCAGCCCTCCCCCAGCGACACAGACTGTGTTCTACCCAGCAGCTCCGTTGCCCTCAGGCAAGACTCTGCCGCACTCCAAGTCACCCTCCCCGTGACACATGCCCAGGCCCTACCTGGAGCCACTCGCACGATCACTGCCAAAATACTCAGACACTGCTCAGCCCCAACAACATGCCCAGCTCTAAACCCCGCTCTGCGTCTGAGCCAGGCCTTTGCACATCCTCACCTTCCCCCCAGTCGGCACAGAGAACATAAGGAGGGATGCAAAGCCACACAGCATTCGGCAGGCTCTTCCCAGCTGCATAAAATTCTCCAGCAAATGCTTTTTGCCTTTTCAGCAATCTCACATGGAAACACCACAGAGCTGCACGTTAGAGTTCTTAAGGATTCTGTGATGAGGGTTGTGACAGCTCTGATCCCAGACCACACGGATTTTGTTCTTCGAGAGAACCACACCAAATGCTGAAGCACAAGCGCACTCACAATGTCAACTGGGTGGGAGAATTTGTACCAGAGGACAACAGAGCTGGGCTGCTGTGCAGGGTTTGGCGTGTACGTGCACATGTCAGAAGGAGCCATGTGTGACAACAGGACACACCATCTCTACCAAGGCCACCTGTGCAAGTGCACAAGTAGGGGAAGTCGAGAGTACAAAGATTACACCCACCTCACCGCGTGTCCTCACAAATCCTGCCTGAGGAGGAGCAAGGAATCACCCTGGCAACATCAACGCATGTGGAAGCTGCTATGGATGCCCACCACTGCACAAGGACAGCGGGCTGAAGCGCTGCCCTCCCACAACCCCTTTCCCAAAACAAGCGGTTCATCAGATGACATCGAGCAGTGGGCACCTCACCCCTTGTTACCAACACATTGCCTACGTCAGGCAGGCACCAGCACAAGGGACTGCCTCTGGTGGGAGCTCTTCATGACCTCAAAAACTCTGTGGGCATTTCAATATCTCAAGATTTAGGCGGCCTCCAGCTCCAGACCCTGAGAGCCTGGGAGTCAATCCTGGGCAAGAAGACTCTGTGTCCATCTTGCCTCATGCTTTCCTCCAGGCATCCTTTGTTTCCCACTCTGTGACATGCTTTCTTAAGACAAGCACAGCATCTCCCATTCTTCTCTTCTTATGACATGGCCCATGGTCTTCCCAAGGATTTCCAGTTCCCACAGACAAGTCTTCCCACAGCTCATTGTCACCCTTCACATCAGCACATGGCTCAGCCCTACTCAGTGCCACTGCCACATTCACCTCCGTGACATGTCACAGTTTCCTCTCGCACCTCAGGGCTCACTCCAGCTCTTGTAGACCCTTCCCATAGATCAGAGCACCACAGAAAGACATTGAGATGATATCACAGTGTCCTCCAGACTCTCCGCAGTAAACCCTTCACGTTTGGCAATGCTTCAGCTGTCTCAGGTGGAAATGTCATGCACTGGGGAGCAATAATCCTTCTAAAGGTGATGTCGGGACAGCTCTAAATGGCAATGGCACTGGTTTCCTTCTGTGAAATAACAACCCAAATTTTGATGAGCACAGCACTGTAATGGATGATATCTACTGTGTAGGACAAGTTGGTTTGTGGTTTGGTTTGGTTGGTTTGTTTGGTTTGTTAGGGTCTTTTAATCCAACAGAAGATTTCTGAGTTTTCATACACCGCGATGAAGATCTATTCCTCCTGCCTCACTTTCCACCTGCATGATGAATGGCAAGCCCTTGCTTTTCCTTTCAGCAAGACATGTACTGCCAGAGCAACATGGCAAGAACCCACGTACCCAGGGGCATTAATCCCCACAGAGCACCTCTCCTTCATTAGCATGAGCCACCCAGCACCCATACAAACAAAAGCCATGAAAGTAACACTACGGCATTTTCACTAAGAACATTCTCAGGGTCCTGAGGGCATTGGCTGATGTAGTACCAAGTCACCCTCCAGGATTCTGGAAAAGACACAGCAGTCCAGGGAAGTCCCCCATGTCTGGAAGAAGGGAAGCATTGTGGCCATTTTCAAAAAAGGTATCCTGGAGGACCCTGGGAACTACCAGCCTGTCAGCATCACCTCTGTGCCTTGAAGCTCATGGAACGGATCCTCCTAGAAGCTACGCTCAGGCACCTGGAGGACAGGGAGGTGATTGGAGACAGCCAGCACAGCTTCCCCAAGGGCAAGTCTTGCCTCAGCAATGTGGTGGCCTTCTGTGATGGAGTGACTGCATCAGGGGACAAGGGAAGAGCTTTGGGTGTCACCTATCTGGGCTTCTGTAAGGCCTTTGACACAATCCCCACAACATCCTTCACTCCAATTTGGAGAGATATGGATTTCATGGATGGACTGTTCAGTGGATGAGGAATTGGCTGGATGGTCACAGCCAGAGGGTAGTGGTCAATAACGTCCAGGTGAAGATCAGTGACAAGTGGTGTCCCTCAGGGGTCCGTATGGGGACCAGCACTGTTTAACATCTTCATCAGAGACATAGACAGTGGGATCGAGTTCACCCCCAGCAAGTTTCCCAACGACACAAAGCTGAGTGGTGCGGTTGACGTGCCTGAAGGATGGGATGCCATTCAGAGCGACCTGGACAAGCTCAAGAAGTGGGCCCATGCAAAATTCAAGAGGTTCAACAAGGCCAAGTGCAAGGTCCTGTACCTGGGTCTGGGCAGCCCCCTGTATCAACACAGGCTGGGGGATGAAGGGATTGAGAGCAGCCTGGGCAAGAAGGACCTGGGGATATGGGTGAATGAAAAGCTGGACATGAGCCACCAGTGTGCACGTGCAGCCCAGAAGCCAACCGTGTCCTGGGCTGCATCACGAGAAACATGAACAGCAGGTCAAGGGAGGGGATTCTGCCCCTCTACTCTGCTCTGGTGAGACCCCACCTGCAGTGCTGTGTCCAGCTCTCGGGTCCTCAGCACAGGATAGACACGGACCTGCTGGAGTGCGTCCAGAGGAGGATCAAAAATGATCAGAGGGATGGAACACCTCTCCTATGAGGACACGCTGAAAAAGTTGGGGGTGTTCACCCTGGAGAAGAGAAGGCTCACGGCAGACCTTATTGTGGCCTTGCAATACTGAAAGGGGCTTATCAGAAAGATTTGGAAAGACCTTTTAGTAGAGTCTGTTGAGATAGGATAAGGGGTAGTAGTTTTAAACTATAAGAGGGCAGATTTGGACCAGATATAAGATGACATTTTTTACAGTGAGGATGGTGAAACACTGGAACACGTGCCCCAGAAAAGTGGTAGATGCCCCCACCCCCCACCCCGGAAACATTCAAGGTCAGGTTGGACGGGGCTCTGAGCAATCTGACTGAGCTAACGATGACCCTGCTCATTGCAGAGGGGTTGGACAAGATGATCTTTAAGGGTCCCTTCCAACCCAAACTGTTCTACGATTCCCTGGACACCCAACACATCTACTCCAAGGAAAACATCAGGGGCCTTCCTCTACCCGTGCTTGCTGCCACCTGTCCCAGCTGTGCTGGGAGCAGCAGGAAAGGAATGAGAGCAGGCAGTGGTGCTTTGCTGCTCCAATACAGTCAACATTCGGTCAATCCAGCATTAAGTTACCTCGACTAACCAGGAACAAGAGTACACCTGTCTCTCAAACACAGCCCCTTCAGGTACGAGCGACTTTCCTGAGTGACAACCATCACTGGTGGCTTCTTGAGAAAAGAAACATTTTGAGGACAGGAGAGTTGCTTCTAAGGAACTTCCTGGGAAGATGAGCAGAAAAAAAATACTGAAGTTCCCCAAAAGCTTTGAAATTTCTGTACATGGTGTCATGCTCCCTCGGGGCACCCAAGAGCTAATGATAGTCTCACAATGTCACCCTCAGCTTGGTATAGTGGAGAAAACCATCCCCCACACCGATGGCCAACCACCCAATCCTCTGCAACCCGAGAGCTGACAGAATTCTGCCATCTGCATCTCATCCACTGGTACCAACACCTTGCCAATGTGAGAGAAGGAAAAAGAAAAGAGTGGGAGTTTTGGGTAAGAGCAAAGAAGAAAACCAAGGGGTCCCATTCAGTGTATTGAAACTCCAGCTCTGCCAACATCTCGGATATGCAGAGCGCTTCTTCCCCTCCCTAGCAAGAGAGGGAGCAGAGAGATGACCAAGGAGCGCTTCAGAGAAGGCTGGCAGCGTGGTGCAACTTTGGAAAAGCTTCTGTTTGACCAACAATATTCCAGATCAAAACCAATCTCTCAAAGGCAAGTATGGCAGCTGTCATCACATCGGGCAGGAATATCGCAAAGAACAAGAGTGCCCCAAGATATGCAGAACTTCTGGAGGGCCCGAGAGGATCGCGGGCAAGTACCACTGTGATTGGGGACATTTCTCAAGGTTTTCTGCTGGCATCCTCTATTTCGTGCCATGGGGAACAGAACAGCTAAGCAGCTGTTGTCCGATTCTTCCCCAATGACACAGATCAGGTTCTCTCCAGCATCTCCCTTTCCCTCAGGCAACACTCTTCCCTGCTCAAGGTCACACTCCCCATGACCCATACCCAGGCCCGAGTCACTGCCACTCAGAGCCATCACTGCCACAATACCCACACATTGCTCCAACACAAGAACATGCCCCAGCTCTAAACCCCTTTCTGAGCATGACCCAGGCCTTTGCACGTCCTCACCTTCCCTCACCATTGGCACAAGGAATATACGGAGCAATGCAAAGGCTCTCTCTGACTCTTAGACTCTTCCCAGCTGCCTGGATGCTTTGTGACTTCTCAGCAATTTCAAAGAGAAATGGAGTTCTTAAAGATTCTGTGATCAGAGCTGTGACTGCTCCCATCTCAGTCCACACAGCTCTTATTCTTCAAGAAGACCACACCAAATGCTGAAGTGTAATTGCACTCACGGTGTCAGCTCGGTGGGAGAATTTGTACCACAGAAAACCAGAGCTGGGCTGCTCTGGATGGTTTGGTGTGTCCATTCAGACATGAGAAGGAGCCATGCGTCATAACAGGACCCACCACCTCTACTGTAACCGGGTCTGTAAGCACACACCTAAGCGAAGATGTGTGCACAAAGACTGCACCCACCTCCTCGTGTGCCCTTAAAATCCTGCCTGAGGAGGACCAATGAACCATCATGGCAACATCGACGGCTGTGGAAGCTGCTATGGATGCCCACCACCACACAAGGACAGCAGGCTGAAGCGCTACCCTCCCACCACCCCCTGCCCAGAACAAGAGGGAAAAGCTCCATCAGACAGTATTCAGCAGTCACCATCTCACCAACTCTTATCCAGCACATTTCCTATGTCAGGTACGTGCCAGCACAGGGGACTGTCTCTGGTGGGAAATTGTCATAACCTCAAAAGACTCTGTGGGCATTTCAATACCACACACTATCCCAAGATCCAGAAGGCCTCCAACTGCAGAAACTTGGAGCCTGGGAAAGGATCCTGGGCAGTAAGACTCTGTGCCCTTCCTGCCTCATGCTTTCCTCTGGGCAACTGCCACTCCCCACTCTGGGACATGCGTTCTCAGGACAAGCACAGCATCTCCCATTCTTGTCTTCTTATGACATGGCCCATGGTCTCCCCAAGGATTTCCAGTTCCCACAAACAAGTCATCCCCCTGCACAAGGTCACCCTTCACATAAGGACACAGCCAGGCCCTGCTCAGTGCCACTGCCACATTCACCTCCACAACATGCCACAATTTCCTTTCCCACCTCAAGGCTCAACCCGACTTTTGCTTGACCCTTCCTGTCCATGAGAGCACCACGAAAAACCATAGAGATGGCATCTCATGGACGGAGCCCAGCAAAGTCTCTGCAGCTGACCCTTCAGGTGTGGCAATCCTTCAGAAATTTCAAAGGGAAAATACTACAAGTCTGAGATCAACACTCAGTAGAAGTGCTGTCGGGAACACGCCAATGACAAAGGGCACTGATTTCATGCTGAGAGAAACCAACCCACATGTTGACGATCACACCAGTACAGCGAATGCTATCTGTTGTGTAGCAGGATTTGGTTGAGGGAGTTTTTGTTGTTGAAAAAAGGATTTCCAGGGAATTTTCTAATGCAAATATTGACAGATTATCAAAACACTTCAGGGCACATCAAGCCACGTCTGCAGCAAGGAATGCAACTTCACAACATGGGCAGGAGAGTGGGAGCAAAAAACATATTTGTCCAAAAAGCCTCTTATAGAGAAGAATGAAAGAAGAAGAGGACAGAGAAGGAACTACAACTCATAACCACACAGTCACCAGTCAGAAAAGATAAAAAAGCAGTAGATAGGGCCTGGGGGACCATCACCACTTCCACAGCCGGCGTGTCCTGCACTCCTTCAGCAAGCTCGGGTGCAAATGCCACACATCAGCAAGCAAGAGCGGCCCCAAAGCCCACGTCGTGGCACCTCTCCCCGCAAGCGGCAGTGACTTTACTGAACGGGACGACAACTGCCACCCACAACAGCAAAGCCCAGCGGAGGATGGGAACTGCTGATGCTGCTGGCGGCGGCAACACCTTCACTTCCCCCCCACACCCTCAGCCCCAGCAAGAGCCCCGGGGCTGCGGGGAGGACGCGAGGGCAGAGGCAAAGGTGCCACCACCACCCTTCAGCCCCCGCCACGCACCCACCGCCCGCAGGCCCCGCGGGATGAGCCCGGCTCCCACCAGCGCCTGCCCACGGGACGCGCCAGAAGGGCGGCAGCGGGCAAGGGGCGTCGGGGGAAGGGCCGGCAGGCGACAGAGGGACGGAGAGAGGGAGGGAGAGAGGGAGGGAGGGAAGGAGGGAGGGCCACTGACCGTGTCCAGCAGAGCGGGCGGCTCCGGCTGCGTCTCCTTCGCCGCGGGGCCGGGCGGCGGCGGGAAGTTGGGGCTGAAAACCATCAGGTCGCTCTTGCCCGCGCCGTCCGCCACGCACAGGCTCCGGCTCTGCCGCTGCGAGTACGACCAGCTCCCCACTTCGCTGGCGCACACCAGCGTCGCCGGCCCGGGCCCCGACAGCACGGCCGCCCGCGGCGCCCACCGCGACGCCCCGTACAGCACCACCGCCAGCAGGAACAGGCTCGACACCGCGCAGATGGCCACCACCAGCCACACGTTCGTCGCCGCCGCCGCCGCCGCCGCCGCCGCCGCCGGGCCGCCCTCCGCCGCCCGCAGCCCCGACCCCGACGAGGACGACGAGGACGAGCCCGCGGCCGCCAGCGCCGCCTCGGCGCCCTCCACCAGCGACACGCTCAGCGTGGCCGTGGCCGAGCGCGCCGGCTCCCCGTGGTCCCGCACCACGATCACCAGCCTCTGCCGCGGGCCGTCCGCCTCCTCCAGCGCCCGCGCCGTGCTCACCTCGCCGCTGTACAGCCCCACGCGGAACGGGCCCTTCCCCCGCGGCTCCCACAGCTCGTAGCGCAGCCACGCGTTGTAGCCCGAGTCCGCGTCCACCGCGCGGATCTTCGCCACCACCTGCCCCGCCGGCGCCCCCCACGCCGCCCACGCCCACCACGCCCCCGAGCCCGGCCCCGACGCCGCCGAGCCCGCGGCCCCGGGCCCCGGCCCGCCGCCGGCTGCCGGCAGCAGCGCCGGCGCGTTGTCGTTCTCGTCCACCACGAAGAGCTGCACCGTGGCGTTGCCGCACAGCGGCGGCTCCCCCGCGTCCACCGCCCGCACCTCGAACTGCAGCACCTGCACCTCCTCGTAGTCCAGCGGCTGCAGCGCCCACAGCCGCCCGCTCTCCGCGTCCACCGACACGTAGCTCGACGCCGCCCGCCACCCGCCGCCCGCCGCCGCGCCCCCGCCGCCGCCCTCCCACACCGAGTAGCTCACGCGCCCGTTGCCCGCCTCGTCCGGGTCCCGCGCCCACAGCCGCGCCAGCTCCGCGCCCGCCGCGTTGTTCTCCCGCGCCAGCACCGTGTACACGGCCTGCGCGAACGCCGGCGCGTTGTCGTTCACGTCCGACACCGGCACCCGCACCCCGCGCCTGGCGCGCAGCGGCGGCGCCCCGCCGTCCTCCGCCCGCACCTCCACCTCGTACTCCGACACCCGCTCCCGGTCCAGCGCCTCCCGCAGCACCAGCGAGTACGAGCCCGCGAACGTCGCCACCAGCCCGAACGGCGCCGCCGGCCACACCGCGCAGCGCACCCGCCCGTTCGCCCCCGAGTCCCGGTCCGACACGCTCAGCAGCGCCACCACCGTCCCCACCGGCGCGTCCTCCGCCACCGGCACCGACAGCGACGTCACCCACACCTCGGGCGCGTTGTCGTTCACGTCCAGCACCTCCACCACCACCTTGCAGTGACCCGACAGCGGCGGCGTCCCCTTGTCTCTCGCTTCGATTTGTATCTCGTATGACCGAGCGTCTTCAAAGTCCAGAGCGCCCGTCAGACGGATCTCCCCCGTCATCGGATTTAAGAGGAAAAGATTTAATCCCTTTGCAGGAAAGGTATTGATCGCACTGAACGTCATTTCGCCGTTTGTCCCCTCGTCCGGATCCGTCGCGTTCACACGCGCCACCAGCGTCCCCTCTGCAGCGCTCTCCGGCAGCTGCACTTTATACACCGACTGGTTGAACTGGGGCGCGTTGTCGTTGGCGTCCAGCACCGACACCACCAGCTCCATCGTGCCCGTCAGCGACGGCCGGCCCCCGTCACTCGCCGTCACCACCAGCCGGTGCACGGGCACCGTCTCGCGGTCCAGCGCTTTCGCGAGTACCAGGAACAGGGATTCTCGGTATTCTTCACTCCGCTGTAAATCCAGGGAGAAGTGCTCGCTGGGGCTGAGGGTGTAGGAGAGCTGCGCGTTGGCCCCGATATCCGCATCCGACGCGCCCTCCAGCGGGAACCGAGAGCCCGGCAGCGACGATTCCGCGATGCTGAGGTTTCTGCGGGCGGCGGGGAAGAGCGGGGCGTTGTCGTTGATGTCGGTGACCTCCAGCTCCACGTGGAAGACGCGCAGCGGCCGCTCCACCAGCACCTCCAGGCGCAGGGCGCACGGCGCGCTCTTCCCGCACAGCTCCTCCCGGTCCAGCCGCGAGCTCACCACCAGCGCCCCGCTCGCCCCGCTCACCTCCACGCTCGCCCGCCGGCCCTGCGCCACCAGCCGCAGCCGCCGCGCCTCCGCCTCGCCCGCCTCCAGGCCCAGGTCCTGCGCCAGCCGGCCCACCACCGTCCCGGCCTTGGCTTCCTCCGGCACCGAGTAGCGCACCTGCCCGCCGCCCAGCGCCCAGGCCGCCGCCAGCACCAGCACCCGCACCGCGGGGCCCCCGCACACGCCCATCGCCGCCGCCGCCGCCGGCACCCGCCCGGGCCCCGCACGGCTCCCCGCCGCCGCCCGCACGCCCCGGCTCTCCTGCCCGCCCCGCGCCGCCCCCCCGCGCTCACAGCCGGGCTCTCCGCCGCACCGGGGCGGAGCCGCCCTCGCCGAGCCGCCGTTTCTGAGCCTGCAGCGACACCGTGTGCTGCTCCACCGCCTCACGCGACACGGTTCGTCTCTTTCCACCATCGTCCCTCTCCTCCTTCTCTTCGCTCTTTCTTCTCTCCCGTCTTCCTCTTCTCTTCCTTCTCCTGCTCGGGCTTGCCCTGCCGCCCCCCGCTCTCTCCGCCCCTTGCCCTTCTCTTTCCACCCTTCTCTCTTCTTTCCCCCCGATCGCAGCTCACCAGCCGCCGCCTCCGCGGCCGAGACCAGCAGAGTCGCACCCATCGGCGCTAATGACGGGGCAGCAGCGCCGGAGCGCGGGATCGAGCCAAGGCCGAGGCTCTCAGGGACCAGCTCTGTTCAGCGCCGAGAGCTCAGGTCGGTGCGTGCCGCTCATCGCCTTTACGGTTCCATTCTCACTCCTCCGTGTCATCGTCCTCCCTTCCTTCCTGGCTTGCTTTTTACTTGCATAGTGTCGGACCTTCCGTTCTTTTTCCTTTCCATGTGCATTTCCTTCTGACATTTTATTTTTCTCGCCCTTGTTCTCCCTTCCCCTTCTCTTTCCTTCTTTCCCCTGTTTCAGTTTTGCCTACCCTCCTTTTCTGTTTCCATCCTTGTCTCCTCTGTTCTTCTTATTTATCAAATTCTTGCCCAAATGTCTACACCATGCTCGCAATGAAGCATGGACATGTCCCGTGGAAAGAGCTCTCCTTCCTCTTCCTCACCACCCTTCACCAAGCCTTGCAGAGTGCCCCGCAGTACCGAGGATGCCGAGTTCCTCAACTCCATTCAGCATCTCGAGATAACAACAGTGCATGCTGGGAATCTTCCTCAATCATCTCTTCTTGCTTGCTCGCTTGCAAGGAGTCCTTCCTTTCCTTCCTTTTTGTTTGCTCCTCTTTCATATTTCTTTCCTGCTTTCTCTTCTCTTCTCTTCTTTCTCTTCTCTTCTCTTCTCTTCTCTTCTCTTCTCTTCTCTTCTCTTCTCTTCTCTTCTCTTCTCTTCTCTTCTCTTCTCTTCTCTTCTCTTCTCTTCTCTTCTCTTCTCTTCTCTTCTCTTCTCTTCTCTCCTCTCCTCTCCTCTCCTCTCCTCTCCTCTCCTCTCCTCTCCTCTCCTCTCCTCTCCTCTCCTCTCCTCTCCTCTCCTCTCCTCTCCTCTCCTCTCCTCTCCTCTCCTCTCCTCTCCTCTCTTCCTTTCTCTCTGCCTTTTCCCTTTTGCCCCGCTCTGACCTTTCTTTGTCTCTCCTTCTCTTCTGCTTCCATCCTTGTCTCTTCTCTTCATTTCTTCCTTTACCAAAACGTTTTTAAAAATAGCTGCACCACGCTCGCCATGAAGGAGGGACACGCCCTTTGGCAAGAGCTCTCGTTCCTCTTCCCTAGCACCTTCCTACAGTCCATGCACCTGCAACTTCCCCTCCCCTCGGGAGGAAGGCCACACTCCTCAGCCTCCAGTCCTCTCCGGGACCCGGCAGATTACACAGCAAGGCAATCACATGGCAAAGAACAGCTCCATGACATCCGAACACAATCCACCACCCTCTGAAACACAAGCCCAAGCCCCAGGTACTTCAAAATCCAATAAAACAGGAGCAAACAGTCCCAACAGCCCAGGGGAGTCTCTCAGTTGGGAACTCAAACCCATCACAGCCCACCACGACAACCCTCCAGGAAGGCTCACAAAGCACGGGGCAACCACAGCTCCCCACTGAGAACATCTTCTGGATGCCCAACACATCCACTCCCAGAAACGCATTAAGGTCCCTCCTCCACCTGTCCCGGCTGCTGCCTGCTCCCACCGTGCCTGGAAGCAGCAGTAGAGGAACGAGAGCAGGCAGTGGTGCTTTGCTGCTCCAACCCTACAGGCATTACAACCCAGGCAACCTTCGCTCGATCCAACAGGAAAATGCCGCAGCTGAGCAAGAACAAAAGCACATCTGTCTCTCAAACACATCCACTGTAGGTGTGAGCGACTTACCTGGAGCATCACTGGGTGCTTCTTCAGAAATGAAACACTTTCAGGGGAGGGGAATTGGTTTTAAGGGACATGCTCCCTTAAGTTTATCAGCAATTTCGGGGGATGCTGGACAGAAAAATATTACTCATGTTCTTCAAAAGCTTTGAAAACCCTGGACAGTGTGCACTGCTCCCTCATGCACTTCTGTCACAGGGGAAGCAGGAGGGACACCTCAAAGCTCAGCACGTTCTCTCAACATCAACCTCAGCTCAGGAGACTCAAAAAGCCATTCCCAAAAGTAATGGCCAATTACCTGAAAGTCTGCCACCCAACAGCTGCCCAAATTCAGCAGTCTGCATTTCATCTATGTTACCAATGTGAGAAAAGGGGGGAAAAAACAAAAAAAGGATGGAAGTTTTTGGTAAGAGGGGAGAAGAAAAGCAAAGGATCCCACTCTGCTCTGTTGAAACACAAGTTTTCACAACTTCTTTAACACACAACACTTGTTCCTCTCTGTAGCAGGACTAAGAGCAGACAGGTAACCAAGGAGAGGCTCAGAGAAGGCTGGCCAAATGTGATTGAAATTTGGAAAAGCTCCAGTTTGACCAACACCATTCCCCATCCAAGGGGAGGGCTCCAAGCTGAGTATGGCAGATGTCTGCTCATCTGACAGGAACCGTACAGAGAACACCAAGGCACGAGGACATGCAGCGCTTCTGGAGGTCCTGAGAGGATCCCAGGCAAGCAGCACGGTGCGCCGGGCGTCTTCCCAAGGCTTTCTACTGCAATCCTCTAGCCCAAGCCCTGGGAAACGGCATCTCCACAGCTGAGCACACATCCTCCAGTTCTTCCCCAGTGACACACTCCATGTTCTACACACCATCTCCATTTCCTCAGGAAAGACGCTTCCCCACTCAAAGTCACCCTCCCCCTGATTGCCCCAAGCCCTACTCCGTGCCACTCGGAGGATCGCGGCCACAGTACCCACACATTTCTCCACCACAACACCAAGCCCCAGCACTAAAGCCCACACTGAGCATGACCCAGGCCTTCGCACGCCCTCACCTTCCCTCACGACTGGCACAAAGAACATCTGGAGGGATGCAAAGCCACACAGTGACTGGCAGGCTCTTCCCAGCTGCTGGAACTCCACCACGAATGCCTTGTGCCTCTTCAGCAATCTCAGATGGAAACACCACAGAGCTGCACAGCAGAGGTCTTAACGATTCTGTGATGGGAGTTGGGACAGCTTGTGCTGGGTTTGTGTGTGTGCCGGGGTTTTGATAGCGGCAGAGGCTGCAACAGTGGTGGCCCCTGTGAGAAGCTTCTCGAAGCTCCCCTGGCTCCAAGTTGACCCGCCTCTGGCCAAGGCTGAGCCAATTAGCGATGGTGGCTGTGCCTCTCTGATAACATATGTAAGGAAGGGAATGTGTGAGGAAGAGTTGTGAGAAGGACACCTGTGTGAACACCGAGGTCAGAGGAATAAAGGAGGAGGAAGGGGGGAGGTGAGCCAGTGCAGAGACACCGCCCCTGTATCCCGGGGTGAGATGCAGGGCCCCCCCCCCGCCACCCATGGAGGTCCATGGTGGAGCAGAGATCTGCCTGCGGCCTGGGAAGGACTCTGATTTGTGGAAACAGACTCTACGCTCAGAGAGTTATACAGCAGGTATGGTTACTCCGGCACTGGGGTGCAAGGGGATTTCTCCACAAAGCTTGCACCCCCCCAGCACATTTTACCAAAAACTTATCGAGTGTGCATATACATATTCATTGGTTACATAACACAAATATCCACATGCATGAGTGAGGCTGGGTTAGCTCTAGAGGCTGGTGTCAGCAGTTTATATTCCCTTTGCACCTGCATGTTGCCTCCTGGGGGGCGTCTCCGGGGTCTGTTGGAGGAAGGCTCACAGTCCTCCTCACCTTGTACTTTTCCTCGGAGCATGTGCAGATTCTCTCAGCCAATTTCTTGAATAACAAGAGTGTTTTCAGCCGGTTTACTCATTCGATCTTATCTAAAAGTACCAGTGTATCCATTTCGACCGTCCATATATGGCTATCTTATTCATTACCAAAGACTAAACTAGTTAGAGCACATCTGCTTTCCAAGCACAAGAAGCATATTTTTGCTGAACATGGTAATTCTTGGTAAGTTTCCACAGAAAACTGCTTTGTTTTGATGAACACAGTAGTCCTTGGTGAGCTTCCACAGAGCACTCAGGGCAAGCAGGATTATTAAGCAATACTCAGAAATCATTATAAGTTGCTATAAGTAAATACATTGCAAAGAAGGTGAGCGTTTCCTTGTATCAACTCATGTTGGAGAAACCTCACAGAACACTGTCTCCTGTGAGAGAGACACCACGCACGAGCAGGGGAATGTGAGGTTTCTGCCCTCTGAGGAGGGAGGAGCGGCGGACTGGCTGTAAACCCCCCATTCCCTGCCCCCTGCGCCACTGGGGGGGAGAAGGTAGAGAGGTCGGGACCAAAGCTGAGCCCAAGAAGAAGGGAGGGGGGCAGAAGGTGTTTTTTAAGATGTGTTAATGCCTTTCACTGTCCCACTCTCTCTGTTAAGTGTTGTCATTTTTAGTGTTTGAATGCAAGTGATGGTTTTTCTTCCCCTAACAAGTCTGTCTTTTGCCTGTAACCATAATGGTCGAGTCAGCCCTCTCTGACTTTATCCCAATTCCCGAGCCTTTCACTTTATTTCCTCCTTCCCATTCCTGAGGGGGAAGGGCTGAGTGAACAGCTGCCTGGTGCTCAGTTTCCCTCTGGGCTCAAACCATGACACAGCTCTGATTCCAGTCCACACGGGTTTCATTCTTCAGGACAACCACACCAAACGCTGAAGCACCAGCGCACCCACGATGTCAACTGGGTGGGGGAATTTGTACCACAGAAAACCAGAGCTGGGCTGCTGTGAAGGATTTGGCACCAACGTGCACATATCGGAGTTAAGCATGACAAGGGGACACACCATCTCTGCCGAGGCCGACTGTGCAAGTGCAGAAGGAGGGGAAATCAAGCACACACAGATTACACCCACCTCCTCCTCACACCCGCTTACAAATCCTGCCCAAGGAGGAGCAAGGAACCATCACGGCAACATCAACGCATGTGGAAGCTGCTATGGATGCCCACCACTACACAAGGACAGCGGGCTGAAGCGCTGCCCGCCCACAACACTCTTCTCAAAACCAGCAGGATTTGTTCATCAGACAACAGCCAGTACTCTGCATCTCATCTCCTCTTACCAGGACATTCCCTACGGCAACCACGTAGCAGCACGAGGGACTGTCTCTGGTGGAGATCTTCATAACCTCAAAGGACATTGTAGACATTTCAATACCATGTAACCTTCTCCAGATCCAGGAGGTCTCCAAGTCTGCACCTTAGAGCCTGGGAAAGGGTCTTGCAAAGGAACACTCTCTGCCCATCCTGCCTCATGCTTTCCTCCAGGCATCCTCCATTCCACAGTCTGCGACACGCGTTCTCAACACAAGCACATCATCTCTCATTCTTGGTTTATGTCATGGCCCATGCTCTTCCCAAACATTTCCACTTCCGTCAGGGAACTCTTCCCACTGCTCCAGGTCACCCTTCACATCAGGAGATGCCCAGGCCCTACTCACTGCCACTGACACATTCACCTCCATGAACATGCCACCGTTTCCTTTCAGTCCAGCTTTTGTGGGCCCTTTCATCAATGATGGCACCACAGAAGTACATACAGCTGGTATCGCATGGACGGTGTCCAGCAGACTCTCCGCAGCTCACCCTTCGTGTTTGGCAATGCTTCAGTAATCTCAGATGGAAATCTTACAGGGGTATCTTACCAGGGGAAAAGAGGATGACAGCTGTGGGGTTGGCTTTAAGCCCTTATAAGGGAAATTTATTCGGGTTTGATGTGTTGGCAGTTAAAAAATGGTATTTACCACATGGTAGAGTGTGGAGTTTTGGAGGAAGAGGAACAGGGGTGACTCCTGTAAGAATTTTGCAGGTTGCTCCTTTACTACCACGATCTAAAGTAACCTGTGTCTCTCAATATCCATTGCCAACTGCTGCCAAAGTGGTATTTTAGAGGTAATTACAGATCTTGAGAAAAGAGTGTTTATAAGTCGCACCCATTCCCCTTACAGTTCTCCAGTTTGGCCAGTCTGTAATCCAGATGGGCGGTGATGGCTAATGATTGACTACTGGAAATTGAGTAGTTACACCCCACCTTTAACAGCTGCTGTCCCAAATATAACATCACTAGTAACAGCAATACAGGCAGCAGCTCGCCCATGGATGGCTGCTGTAGAGGTTAAAGACATTTTCTATGATTCCCCTAAGGGACGAGGATAAGCCCCAGTTTGCCTTTACTTGGGAAGGGACACAATACACCTTTAATTGCCTCCCACAGGATATAAACATTCCCCCACTACTGCTCAGAACGCTTTGGCCAAACTTCTCGACACGGTGGAGATGCCATTGGGTGTCCATATATATCTGTATACAGATGACATTTTGGTTGGTGGAGATAGTAAAGAACAGGTAGGGCAAGTGGCTGAAACCATCTGGGACCTGTTAACTAAGAAGGGACTAGATATTCTGCCCTCTAAATGTCAAGGTCCTGGGCAAGCAATTACATTTTAGGAGCTTGGTGGGTGGCTGGAGCAGTTGCAGTACCTGATGATACCCTATCAGCTATTGAAAAGGGGCAAATTCCAGGTAATAAGGCAGAATTACAGCACCTGCTAGGTACAGAATCACAGAATCACAGAATCGTCTAGTTTGGAAAAGACCTTGAAGATCATCTAGTCCAACCATTAGCCTAACATTGACAGTTCTCAACTACACCATATCCCTAAGTGCTATGTGAAACTGACTCTTAAATACCTCCAGGGATGGGGACTCCTCCACCTCCCTGGGCAGCCCATTCCAACACCTGACTACCCATTCTGAAAAGAAATACTTCCTAATATCCAGTCTGAACCTTCCCTGGCGTACCTTGAGGCCATTACATTGGGTTACTGGAGAAAGCATATACTGGGGTTGTCGGTGATTGCTCGTCCTTTATATGTTCTGCTTTGAAAAAATAGAGAGGGACTGGACTCCACAACATACAGAGGCCCTGAGTATTTTAAAGGAGGAACTTAAGACCTGCCAGAAGTTGCGGCCCTTATACCCACAGGATCCGTTGAGGGTGGAGTGGGGATTTGCAGAACATGCCTCCTTTTGCGGTGTGTTTCCAAAGGGACTGTGGGGACCAGCTAGATCTTTGCTATTTTCTTCCACTTCGTTTAAGGAAACGGCAGTTAAGGAAGCAGAGAGGTTGCGTACCATGCAGGATATTGTAGGGTATTTTCTTCTTTTAAGTTTGAGGGGTCGCCCAGGCCGCCACAGCATGCTTATTTAGAGGGAGATAGTCAGTTACTGCCATTAAGAGAGGGTCCAGTCAAAATCTCCAAGCTGCAACAGCCTATAAACCCAGATTTGGGTTTGTTAGGCCAACCCTGTAAACCTTCCCCAGTCAAGGAGGCACCTGAACTGACTGCAGGTTCAGGGACACAAGGAGTGTGCTTTACTGAGGCCTCCACCTGCCGAGTGGGATTAAAATGGCAATATAAAGCAACAGCCTTGGAAACTGGTACAGTAAAAAGAACACAGAGGAGGGAGAACAGAGCGCGCAGGCGCGAGAGTTGCGTGCCCTCTTGCTGGTGGCAGAGAATGGTGCCGCTGTGATTTACACCAACGCCTGCGCAACTTATAAGGGTGCTACAGAGTGGATATGCTGTGGGAATCTGCTCGGGGGGAAGTGGGCCGAACAGAGGTTTGGAGGGCCAAGGACTGGCAGCAGTTGTTAGAAACAGGTCAGTCACAACCCCTAAAGGTGGGGTGGATAAAGGGCCATGCAAGACATGGGACCCTCGCTGCAACATGGAAGCAACGGGTAGATCACTTGGCCCAAATTAGGGTAGTTGACAGTGATAAAGAAGATTTAGATCCGCTGGCTGAGGGGCTACATATTAAGCGAGGCCACTCAGGGAAATTAGATCTGTTATGGGTGTCGGTCCCGGGGACGGCCTGTGTCATGAGAACATGTGAAGCAGTTCTTAAGGCTTGTCCACAATGTCGAATGAGGCTTAAGGCTAATCACCCAAATCAAGCGCTGGCCCAGCATATCAAACAAGGCAAGGGGCCCTGGAGCACCTGGCAAGTTGGTTATATCGGTCCTTTGAAGACACCTCATGGAAGGAGATATATCTTGGTAGGAGTAGAGGTGGTGTCAGGATTAACTATGGCCACAGCTGTTAGCACAGCTACTGGAGACCAAACATTCTTCTGCGAGGATGGTTTAGTATGTTGCCCATTCCTCAATGAACTCAAAGTGACAACGGCTCACATTTCATGGCCACAGTGGTGAAACACTGGACACGAAGAGAAGGTACTATGTGCGTGATCAAACACACACAGATTACACCGGCCCCCTCAAACCATCCACTTACAAATCCCACCTGAGGAGGAGCAACGAACTGTCATGGCAACATCAATGGATTTAAAAGCTCCTATGGATGCCCATCACCACACAAGGACAGCAGGCTGAAGCGCTACCCTCCCACAACCCCTTTCTCAAAACAAGAAGGAAAAGGAAAAGGTCAATCACAGAATCACAAAATCATCCAGATTGGAAAAGACCCTTGGGATCATCGAGTTCAACCATCAGCCCTATTCTACAAAGTTCTCCCCTACACCACATCCCCCAGCATCTCATTTAAATGACATCTTGTCAAAGGACAATCGTCCTTGAATGAAGTCAAAGTGACAACGGCTCACACTTCATGGCCACAGTGGTGAAACACTGGACACGAGGGCAAGGTATTAAGTGCGTGATCAAACACACACAGATTACACCGGCCCCCTCAACCCATCCACTTACAAATCCCACCTGAGGAGAAGCAACGAACCATCAATGGCTGTAGAAGCTGCTATGGATGCCCACCACTACACAAGGACAGCAGGCTGAAGCGCTACCCTCCCACAACCCCTTTCTCAAGACAAGAAGGAAAAGGTCAATCAGACAGGATTCAGAAGTCTGAACATCACCCCCCTTACCAACACATTCCTACGTCAGGCAGGCAGCAGCACAAGGGACTGCTCTGCTGCAAGATCTTCATAACCTCAAGAGACTCTGTGGGCATTTCAGTACCACACACTATACCAAGATCCAGAAGGCCTCCAACTGCAGAACCTTGGAGCCTGGGAAAGGATCCTGGGCAGGAACATTCTGTGCCCTTCCTGCCTCATGCTCTCCTCTGGGTATCCTCCATTCACCACGCAGGGACATACGTTCTCAAAACAAACACATCATCTCCCATTCTTGTCTTCTTCTGATATGCAGAGGGAATCAAAGAATGAGATGAGAGATGAGGAGAGGGAACAACAGGAAACCAAAACTGATACCAGCCCACTCAGCACCGGTAACAAGACAGTACAGAGTGCCTGGGGACCATCACCACCACAGCCGGCGTGTCCTGCACTCCTTCAGCAAGCTCGGGTGCAAATGTCACACACCAGCAAGCAAGAGCGGCCCCAAAGCCCACGTCGTGGCACCTCTCCCCGCAAGCGGCAGTGACTTGACTGAACGGGACGACAACTGCCACCCACAACAGCAAAGCCCAGCGGAGGACGGGAACTGCTGCTTCTGCTGGCGGCAGCAACACCTTCACTTCCCCCCCACCACCGCAGCCCCAGCAAGAGCCCCGGGGCTGCGGGGAGGACGTGAGGGCAGAGGCAAAGGTGCCACAACCACCCTTCAGCCCCCGCCACGCACCCACCGCCCGCAGGCCCCGCGGGATGAGCCCGGCTCCCACCAGCGCCTGCCCACGGGACGCGCCAGAAGGGCGGCAGCGGGCAAGGGGCGTCGGGGGAAGGGCCGGCAGGCGACAGACGGACGGAGAGAGGGAGGCAGGGACAGAGGAAGAGAGAGAGGGAAGGAGGGAGGGCCACTGACCGTGTCCAGCAGAGCGGGCGGCTCCGGCTGCGTCTCCTTCGCCGCGGGGCCGGGCGGCGGCGGGAAGTTGGGGCTGAAAACCATCAGGTCGCTCTTGCCCGCGCCGTCCGCCACGCACAGGCTCCGGCTCTGCCGCTGCGAGTACGACCAGCTCCCCACTTCGCTGGCGCACACCAGCGTCGCCGGCCCGGGCCCCGACAGCACGGCCGCCCGCGGCGCCCACCGCGACGCCCCGTACAGCACCACCGCCAGCAGGAACAGGCTCGACACCGCGCAGATGGCCACCACCAGCCACACGTTCGTCGCCGCCGCCGCCGCCGCCGCCGCCGCCGCCGGGCCGCCCTCCGCCGCCCGCAGCCCCGACCCCGACGAGGACGACGAGGACGAGCCCGCGGCCGCCAGCGCCGCCTCGGCGCCCTCCACCAGCGACACGCTCAGCGTGGCCGTGGCCGAGCGCGCCGGCTCCCCGTGGTCCCGCACCACGATCACCAGCCTCTGCCGCGGGCCGTCCGCCTCCTCCAGCGCCCGCGCCGTGCTCACCTCGCCGCTGTACAGCCCCACGCGGAACGGGCCCTTCCCCCGCGGCTCCCACAGCTCGTAGCGCAGCCACGCGTTGTAGCCCGAGTCCGCGTCCACCGCGCGGATCTTCGCCACCACCTGCCCCGCCGGCGCCCCCCACGCCGCCCACGCCCACCACGCCCCCGAGCCCGGCCCCGACGCCGCCGAGCCCGCGGCCCCGGGCCCCGGCCCGCCGCCGGCTGCCGGCAGCAGCGCCGGCGCGTTGTCGTTCTCGTCCACCACGAAGAGCTGCACCGTGGCGTTGCCGCACAGCGGCGGCTCCCCCGCGTCCACCGCCCGCACCTCGAACTGCAGCACCTGCACCTCCTCGTAGTCCAGCGGCTGCAGCGCCCACAGCCGCCCGCTCTCCGCGTCCACCGACACGTAGCTCGACGCCGCCCGCCACCCGCCGCCCGCCGCCGCGCCCCCGCCGCCGCCCTCCCACACCGAGTAGCTCACGCGCCCGTTGCCCGCCTCGTCCGGGTCCCGCGCCCACAGCCGCGCCAGCTCCGCGCCCGCCGCGTTGTTCTCCCGCGCCAGCACCGTGTACACGGCCTGCGCGAACGCCGGCGCGTTGTCGTTCACGTCCGACACCGGCACCCGCACCCCGCGCCTGGCGCGCAGCGGCGGCGCCCCGCCGTCCTCCGCCCGCACCTCCACCTCGTACTCCGACACCCGCTCCCGGTCCAGCGCCTCCCGCAGCACCAGCGAGTACGAGCCCGCGAACGTCGCCACCAGCCCGAACGGCGCCGCCGGCCACACCGCGCAGCGCACCCGCCCGTTCGCCCCCGAGTCCCGGTCCGACACGCTCAGCAGCGCCACCACCGTCCCCACCGGCGCGTCCTCCGCCACCGGCACCGACAGCGACGTCACCCACACCTCGGGCGCGTTGTCGTTCACGTCCAGCACCTCCAGCTCCACGCTGCAGTGCCCCGATAAGGGAGGGGAGCCTCTGTCTCTCGCTTCAATACGAAAATCAAATACGCTGACTTCTTCATAATCTAGCGCGCCCGTCAGACGGATCTCCCCCGTCTTCGCGTTGACAGCAATCACATCTCTTCCACTCAGGGGAATGAAGTTGGTCGCCGTGTAGGTCACCTCACTGTTAATTCCCTCGTCCGGATCCGTCGCGTTCACCCGCGCCACCAGCGTCCCCTCTGCAGCGCTCTCCGGCAGCTGCACTTTATACACCGACTGGTTGAACTGGGGCGCGTTGTCGTTGGCGTCCAGCACCGACACCACCAGCTCCATCGTGCCCGTCAGCGACGGCCGGCCCCCGTCACTCGCCGTCACCACCAGCCGGTGCACGGGCACCGTCTCGCGGTCCAGCGCTTTCGTTAGAACAAGATCAGGGATAATATTCCGGTCATTCGATTTTTGTAAATCCAGGGAGAAGTGCTCGCTGGGGCTGAGGGTGTAGGAGAGCTGCGCGTTGGCCCCGATATCCGCATCCGACGCGCCCTCCAGCGGGAACCGAGAGCCCGGCAGCGACGATTCCGCGATGCTGAGGTTTCTGCGGGCGGCGGGGAAGAGCGGGGCGTTGTCGTTGATGTCGGTGACCTCCAGCTCCACGTGGAAGACGCGCAGCGGCCGCTCCACCAGCACCTCCAGGCGCAGGGCGCACGGCGCGCTCTTCCCGCACAGCTCCTCCCGGTCCAGCCGCGAGCTCACCACCAGCGCCCCGCTCGCCCCGCTCACCTCCACGCTCGCCCGCCGGCCCTGCGCCACCAGCCGCAGCCGCCGCGCCTCCGCCTCGCCCGCCTCCAGGCCCAGGTCCTGCGCCAGCCGGCCCACCACCGTCCCGGCCTTGGCTTCCTCCGGCACCGAGTAGCGCACCTGCCCGCCGCCCAGCGCCCAGGCCGCCGCCAGCACCAGCACCCGCACCGCGGGCGCCCCGCACACGCCCATCGCCGCCGCCGCCGCCGGCACCGGCACCCGCCCGGGCCCCGCACGGCTCCCCGCCGCCGCCCGCACGCCCCGGCTCTCCTGCCCGCCCCGCGCCGCCCCCCCGCGCTCACAGCCGGGCTCTCCGCCGCACCGGGGCGGAGCCGCCCGAGCCGAGCCGCCGTTTCTGAGCCTGCAGCGACACCGTGTGCTGCTCCGCCGCCTCACGCGCTGCCCACGAGCGCCCGCGCCGCCGGCCCCGACCTGCTCAGCCCCTCTCCCGGCCCTGACCGCCCTTCTGCCCGCTCCTTCGCTCTTGCTTTCTCCTCCTGCAGCGCTCTCTGCTTGCACACAGCCCTCGCTCGCCCTCGCCCGCTTTCCTCTTGCCGCCTCCCGCTCCCTTTTCCTGACCGTTTCTTCCTTTCTCTTCCGACTCGGTTCGTCTCTTTCCACCATCGTCCCTCTCCTCCTTCTCTTCGCTCTTTCTTCTCTCCCGTCTTCCTCTTCTCTTCCTTCTCCTGCTCGGGCTTGCCCTGCCGCCCCCCGCTCTCTCCGCCCCTTGCCCTTCTCTTTCCACCCTTCTCTCTTCTTTCCCCCCGATCGCAGCTCACCAGCCGCCGCCTCCGCGGCCGAGACCAGCAGAGTCGCACCCATCGGCGCTAATGACGGGGCAGCAGCGCCGGAGCGCGGGATCGAGCCAAGGCCGAGGCTCTCAGGGACCAGCTCTGTTCAGCGCCGAGAGCTCAGGTCGGTGCGTGCCGCTCATCGCCTTTACGGTTCCATTCTCACTCCTCCGTGTCATCGTCCTTCCTTCCTTCCTGGCTTGCTTTTTACTTGCATAGTGTCGGTCCTTCCGTTCTTTTTCCTTTCCATGTGCATTTCCTTCTGACATTTTATTTTTCTCGCCCTTGTTCTCTCTTTCCTTCTTTCCCCTGTTTCAGTTTTGCCTACCCTCCTCTTCTGTTTCCATCCTTGCCTCCTCTGTTCTTCTTATTTATCAAAATCTTTCCCAAATGTCTACACCATGCTCGCAATGAAGCATGGACATGTCCCGTGGAAAGAGCTCTCCTTCCTCTTCCTCACCCCTCCTCACCAAGCCTTGCAGAGTGCCCCGCAGTACCGAGGATGCCGAGTTCCTCAACTCCATTCAGCATCTCGAGATAACATCAGTGCATGCTGGGAATCTTCCTCAATCATCTCTTCTTGCTTGCTCGCTTGCAAGGAGTCCTTCCTTTCCTTCCTTTTTTTTTACTCCTTCTTTCCTCCTTTCTCTTCTCTCTTCTTTCCTCTCTTCCTTTCTCTCTGCCTTTTCCCTTTTGCCCCGCTCTGACCTTTCTTTGTCTCTCCTTGCCTTCTGCTTCCATCCTTGTCTCTTCATTTCTTCCTTTATCAAAATGTTTCGAAAAATAGCTGCACCACGCTCACCATGAAGGAGGGACACGCCCTTTGGCAAGAGCTCTCGTTCCTCTTCCCTAGCACCTTCCTACGGTCCATGCACCTGCAACTTCCCCTTCCCTCGGGATGAAGGCCACACTCCTCAGCCTCCAGTCCTCTCCAGGACCCGGCAGATTACACAGCAAGGCAATCACATGGCAAAGAACAGCTCCGTGACATCCGAACACAATCCACCACCCTCTGAAACACAAGCCCAAGCCCCAGGTACTTCAACATCCAATAAAACAGAAGCCAAACTGTCCCAACAGCCCAGGGGAGTCTCTCAGTTGGGAACTCAAACCCATCACAGCCCACCACGACAACCCTCCAGGAAGGCTCACAAAGCACGGGGCAACCACAGCTCCCCACTGAGAACATCTTCTGGATGCCCAACACATCCACTCCCAGAAACGCATTAAGGTCCCTCCTCCACCTGTCCCGGCTGCCGCCTGCTCCCACCGTGCCTGGAAGCAGCAGCAGAGGAACGAGAGCAGGCAGTGGTGCTTTGCTGCTCCAACCCTACAGGCATTACAACCCAGGCAACCTTCGCTCGATCCAACAGGAAAATGCCGCAGCTGAGCAGGAACAAAAGCACATCTGTCTCTCAAACACATCCACTGTAGGTGTGAGCGACTTACCTGGAGCATCACTGGGTGCTTCTTCAGAAATGAAACACTTTCAGGGGAGGGGAATTGGTTTCAAGGGACATGCTCCCTTAAGTTTATCAGCAATTTCAGGGGACGCTGGACAGAAAAATATTACTCATGTTCTTCAAAAGCTTTGAAAACCCTGGACAGTGTGCACTGCTCCCTCATGCACTTCTGTCACAGGGGAAGCAGGAGGGACTCCTCAAAGCTCAGCACGTTCTCTCAACATCAACGTCAGCTCAGCAGAGGGGAAAGATCTTCCCACACACAGTTGGAAAACTGCCCAAACATCTGCAACCTGACAGCTGCCAGAATTCCACCCTCTGCATCTCATCCAACACATCGCCAGTGTGGGAGAAGAAAAAACAAACCGGTGGGGGCTCTCACTAACACCAGAGAAGAAAACCAAAGGAACCCCTTCCACTGCACTGAAACGCCAGGTCTGCCAACATCTGGAACACAGAGACCACTTCTTCCCCTCCCTAGCAAGACTACGACCAGAGAGATGGCTGAGGAGACGTTCAGAGAAGGCTGCCAGAGGGATTCAAATTTCAAAGAGCTTCTCTTTGACCAACAGCATTCCCTGTCAAAAACAAGGCATTAAAAATGCGTACGGCAGTCATCTTCAAAAGCAGTAATACCTCAGAGAACAACAGGGTGCGAGGATACGGGGAACCCCGTGCGCTGGGGCTTTTCTCAAGGTTTTCTCCTGGCATCCTCTATCCTGTGCCGTGGGAAATGGCATCTCCACAGCTAAGCAGACATTCCCCAGCCCTTCCCCAGCGACACAGACTGTGTTCTACCCAGCAGCTCCGTTTCCCTCAGGCAAGATTCTGCCGCACTCCAAGTCACCCTCCCCGTGACACATGCCCAGGCCCTACCTGGAGCCACTCGCACGATCACTGCCAAAATACTCAGACACTGCTCAGCCCCAACAACATGCCCAGCTCTAAACCCCGCTCTGCGTCTGAGCCAGGCCTTTGCACATCCTCACCTTCCCCCCAGTCGGCACAGAGAACATAAGGAGGGATGCAAAGCCACACAGCATTCGGCAGGCTCTTCCCAGCTGCATAAAATTCTCCAGCAAATGCTTTTTGCCTTTTCAGCAATCTCACATGGAAACACCACAGAGCTGCACGTTAGAGTTCTTAAGGATTCTGTGATGAGGGTTGTGACAGCTCTGATCCCAGACCACACGGATTTTGTTCTTTGAGAGAACCACATCAAATGCTGAAGCACAAGCGCACTCACAATGTCAACTGGGTGGGAGAATTTGTACCAGAGGACAACAGAGCTGGGCTGCTGTGCAGGGTTTGGTGTGTACGTGCACATGTCAGAAGGAGCCATGTGTGACAACAGGACACACCATCTCTACCAAGGCCACCTGTGCAAGTGCACAAGTAGGGGAAGTCGAGAGTACAAAGATTACACCCACCTCACCGTGTGTCTTCACAAATCCTGCCTGAGGAGGAGCAAGGAATCACCCTGGCAACATCAACGCATGTGGAAGCTGCTATGGATGCCCACCACTGCACAAGGGCAGCGGGCTGAAGCGCTGCCCTCCCACAACCCCTTTCCCAAAACAAGCGGTTCATCAGATGACATCGAGCAGTGGGCACCTCACCCCTTGTTACCAACACATTGCCTACGTCAGGCAGGCACCAGCACAAGGGACTGCCTCTGGTGGGAGCTCTTCATGTCCTCAAAAACTCTGTGGGCATTTCAATATCTCAAGATTTAGACGGCCTCCAGCTCCAGACCCTGAGAGCCTGGGAGTCAATCCTGGGCAAGAAGACTCTGTGTCCATCCTGCCTCATGCTTTCCTCCAGGCATCCTTTGTTTCCCACTCTGTGACATGCTTTCTTAAGACAAGCACAGCATCTCCCATTCTTCTCTTCTTATGACATGGCCCATGGTCTTCCCAAGGATTTCCAGTTCCCGCAGACAAGTCTTCCCACAGCTCATTGTCACCCTTCACATCAGCACATGACTCAGCCCTACTCAGTGCCACTGCCACATTCACCTCCGTGACATGTCACAGTTTCCTTTCACACCTCAGGGCTCACTCCAGCTCTTGTAGACCCTTCCCATAGATCAGAGCACCACAGAAAGACATTGAGATGATATCACAGTGTCCTCCAGACTCTCCGCAGTAAACCCTTCACTTTTGGCAATGCTTCAGCTGTCTCAGGTGGAAATGTTATGCACTGGGGAGCAATAATCCTTCTAAAGGTGATGTCGGGACAGCTCTAAATGGCAATGGCACTGGTTTCCTTCTGTGAAATAACAATCCAAATTTTGATGAGCACAGCACTGTAATGGATGATATCTACTGTGTAGGACAAGTTGGTTTGTGGTCTGGTTTGTTTGGTTTGTTAGGGTTTTTTAATCCAACAGAAGTTTTCTGAGTTGTGGGTAATACGGGATGTGATACACCCACTCAATGCCGTGTTTCTTTGCCCAGGAGTTTATGAGATTATTTCGAAAATGGGTCCCATTGTCTGATTCGATTCTTTCAGGAGTACCATGTCACCATAAAATTTGCCTTTCAAGACCTAAGATGGTATTTTGGGCAGTGGCATGATTTACAGGGTACGTCTCAAGCCAACCAGTAGTTGCTTCCACCATGGTGAGTATGTAGCGCTTGCCTTGGCGTGTTCGTGGCAATGGTCCAATATAGTCAATTTGCCAGGCCTCACCATATCGAAAACTCAGCCATCGCCCTCTGTTCCAGGGAGACTTTACTCGTGTGGCTCGCTTGATTGCAGCACATGTTTCGCATTCATGAGTGACCTGTGAGATGGCCTCCATGGTCAGGTCCACCCCTCGATCACGAGTCCATCTGTCCGTTGCATCTCTCCCGAGATGCCCGGATGTTTCATGGGCCCATCGAGCTACAAATAGCTCACCCTTGCGCTCCCAGTCCAGGTCCAGCTGAGCTACTTCAATTTTAGCAGCCTTGTCTACTTGCTCATTGTTTTGATGTTCTTCGGTGGCATGGCTTTTGGGCACGTGGGCATCTACATGACGTACCTTTAGAGCCACGTTTTCCACTCGGGCAGCGATGTCCTGCCACAGTGCAGCAGCCCAGATGGGTTTACCTCTGTGCTGCCAATTGGTCTTCTTCCACTCCTGTAGCCACCCCCACAGGGCATTAGCCACCATCCAGGAGTCAGTGTAGAGATACAGTACTGGCCACTTTTCTCGTTCAGCAATCTTTAGGGCTAGTTGGATCGCTTTTACTTCTGCAAACTGACTTGACTCGCCCTCTCCTTCAGTGGCATCAACGACTTGTCTTGTGGGGCTCCACACAGCAGCTTTCCACTTTCGATGGTTTCCTACCACACGACAGGATCCATCAGTAAACAGAGCATACCGCCTTTCATCTTCTGGTAATTCGTTATATGGTGGTGCTTCTTGGGCACGAGCCACCTCCTCAGGCAGTGTTCCAAAATCTCTACCTTCTGGCCAGTCCATGATCTCTTCCAGGATTTCTGGACGGTTGGGTTTTCCCAGTCGAGCTCGTTGCGTGATTAGCGCTACCCATTTACTCCAGGTAGCACTGGTTGCATGGTGTGTAGAAGGAATGTTTCCTTTGAACATCCAATGTAGTACAGGCAATCGCGGTGCCAAGAGGAGCTGTGCTTCTGTACCAACAACTTCGGAAGCGGCTCGAATCCCCTCATATGCTGCCAGTATCTCCTTTTCAGTTGGAGTGTAGTGGGCTTCTGATCCTCCATATCCCCGGCTCCAAAATCCTAATGGTCGACCCCGAGTTTCACCTGCTATCTTCTGCCAGAGGCTCCATGTGAGGCCATGCTCCCCAGTTGATATGTAAAGTACATTTTGCACAGCTGGTCCTGTCCGAACAGGCCCAAGAGCTACCGCCCGAGCTATCTCCTGTTTGATGTGCTCAAAGGCTTGTTGTTGCTCAAGATCCCACTCAAAATTGTTCTTCTTTCGGGTTACTTGATAGAGAGGGCTCACCAGCTGACTGTAACCTGGAATGTGCATCCTCCAAAATCCCACAAGTCCTAAGAAAGCTTGTGTTTCCTTCTTGTTGGTCGGTGGAGACATAGCTGCTATCTTGTTGACAACCTCCATAGGCACATGGCGGCGTCCATCTTGCCATTTTATTCCCAAGAACTGAATCTCCTGTGCTGGTCCCTTGACCTTGATTTTCTTTATGGCAAACCCAGCTCTCAGAAGAATCTCAATTACTTTTTGTCCTTTCTTGAACACTTCTTCTGCCTTGTTGCCCCACACAATGATGTCATCGATGTACTGTAGATGTTCAGGGGCATCACCCTTTTCCAGTGCAGTTTGAATTAGTCCATGACAAATAGTGGGGCTGTGCTTCCACCCCTGGGGTAGTCGATTCCAGGTATATTGGACACCCCTCCACGTGAAAGCAAACTGTGGCCTGCACTATTCTGCCAAAGGAATTGAAAAGAATGCATTGGCGATGTCGATTGTGGCGTACCACTTGGCTGCCTTTGACTCTAGTTCATACTGGAGCTCTAACATATCTGGTACAGCAGCACTCAGTGGTGGCATCACTTCGTTCAGGCCACGATAGTCTACTGTCAACCTCCACCCTCCGTCAGACTTTCACACTGGCCATATTGGGCTATTAAAAGGCGAATGTGTCTTACTGATGACACCTTGGGTCTCCAGTTGACGGATCAGTTCTTGGATGGGAGCCAGAGAGTCTCGGTTCGTGCGATACTGCCGTCGGTGCACGGTCCTCATAGCAATTGGCACCTGTTGTTCTTTAACTCGCAACAGTCCTACAACAAAAGGATCTCCTGAGAGGCCAGGCAGATTAGACAACTGTTTGACCTTCTCTGTGTTCACACTGGCCACACCAAAAGCCCATCGGTATCCTTTTGGGTCTTTGAAATACCCCCTCTTGAGGTAGTCAATGCCCAAGATACAAGGGGCTTCTGGGCCAGTTACAATGGGATGTTTTTCCCACTTATCCCCGGTCAAGCTAACCTCGGCCTCCAGTACTGACAGTTCTTGACATCCGCCTGTCACTCCTGAGATCCAGATAGGTTCTGCCCCTCTATAACTTGATGGCATTAATGTACACTGTGCCCCAGTATCGATTAAAGCCTGGTACTTCTGTGGATTTGATGTGCCAGGCCATCGAATCCACACTGTCCAATACACCCGATCATCCCTTTCCTCCTCCTGGCTGGAGGCAGGGGCCCTCTATTCCTGTTCTTGGTCAGAGTATTCACTGTCTGACCCTTGCTGTGCCAGGCTGGAAACTCCTTCATCAGGGCCAAGGGAGGTGATCTCAGTCTTCCTGTATCTGGGAGATCGCTGATTACTTTCTTGCAGTTTCACGCCAGCTACATTAACAACCTTCTTGGATGTCTTTTTCTTGGCAGGTGTCTTTCCTCGCAATTCATGTACACGAGCTTCCAATTTGAAGGTGGGTTGACCATCCCACTTCCTCATGTCCTCCCCCTGGTCACGCAGGAAGAACCAAAGTTCGCCACGTGTCATGCGCCTAGGTTTCCCTTTCCCTCTGACTGGGGTGGAAGAGAACCGATTTCTTGGGGTGCTCCTGACATCTAAGGCACTCGCCCGTAGAGATGAGGAGGTTCCAAGACTCTCTTCAAAGTTCTGAAGCCAGGAAGAGACTGCCTCCACAGTTGGCGTACATCTTAGTCCTTCTCCCATATCCATTTCTGGATAGTACATCGCAGCCAAGCCGGCAGAATACGAGGATGGTGCACCTTTAATCACCTTCCTCCACATGGCCCATGTGCACAGGACATCCTCTGGATTTTTAGGGGCTTCATCATTATCTGGATCACTATAGATGACTTCCAGCACTGCTAGTTCTCTCAGGTACTGGACACCTTCATCCGCAGTAGCCCACTTCCCTGGGGAGTTGTCCGTAAGATCTTCCTTGAAAGGATATCTTGCTTTAGCACTTGAAAGGAGCCGTCTCCACAGACTGCAAATTCCTGTTTCTTTTCCAATTCCCCTTTCAATCCCTCGATCTCTAGCAAGGGAACCCAGCTGTTGGGCTTCCTTACCTTCCAGCTGCTGAGCATCAGCCCCATTATCCCAGCATCGAAGCAGCCAGGCAGCAATCCGCTCACCCGGCTGGCGGCTATAGTCTTTCCGCAGATCTCGCAGTTCTGATGACGTCAGGGACCGGGTAGTTTCTGCCTCCTGTTTGAGTTCTGTTATTCCCTCTTCTGACCCCTTTGCTGAAGGACCCGCTTCTTCCTCCTCTTTTTCGTCCCTTATTAATCGAGGGTATGGACCTGTTGTTCTCCTTGTCCACTGTTTCTTTTTTACTACTGGGGCAATCTCTGCTGTTATTGTTTTTGTTTGAGTTCCCGTTTCCACCACAGTCCTTTGAGAGCACTGAACTGCAGCTCGATAAGCCAGGCCAGGCCCCAGTACAGCACTGGGAGTTGCTGATTTTCATCAGGATAGACAAGGCACCCTTCTATCAGGTGTTGTGTCAATTTTGTGGGGTTGCTTGCCTGTTCAGGGGTAAGATCCCAGGCTACAGGAGGTGATAACCGTCCTAGGAATCTGCCCAAATCCTTCCACTCCCCCTGCCACCCAGGGACAGGCCGCCTCAGGGCACATTTTGGTATTCTCTCACCCAAAATTTGCTTTCTCTTACACCAAAAACCTAACGAGCTCCACACAGCCCACAATAGGCGAATAGCATTAATGAACAGTATCAAAGAGCTAACATAAGGATTAATAAGTACTTCGGGAGCTTGCAGAATAAAACCACTCATGATGTTCCCAATTTCTTCCAGCATGTTCCCGAGCTTAGCAAAATAAAGATAAGCAGAGCAATAAACAAACCCGTGACCAGCACAAGAGCTTGTCGCTTACTAACTGCTATAGCTATAGCACAATTAATATAAAACTGCCGTTGTCCCGCCCCGCGTTGGGCGCCAAAATAGACTGTGGTGGTTTGACCTTGGCTAAATGCCAGGTACCTACCAAGTCGCTCTATCACTTCCCCCCCTTTCCCCTTTTTTTCTCAATAGGGCAAAGAAGGGAAAGAAAATAAGATAGGAAAACAAAACAACCCTTGTGGGTAAACCAACAGCAGTTTTAATATAAGCAAAGCGAAGCAAAGGTCCGCGCGCGGAAGCAAAAAAAAGAAAACAGATTTATTCTCTACTTCCCATTAACAGGCGATGTCGGGCCTTCTCAGGAAGCAGGGCTCCAATACGCGTAGTGGTTGCCTGGGACGACCAAGGGTGACCCCACCCCCTTCCTCCTCTCTCCCAGCTTTATACTGAGCAGACGTCATATGGTATGGAATATCCCTTTGGTCACTTCGGGTCAGCTGTCCTGGTTGTGTCCCCTCCCAAGATCTTGCCCACCCCGTCCCACTGTGGGGGGGGAAATGTCAGAAAGAGCCTTGGTGCTGTGTAAGCACTACTCAGCAGTAGCCACAACACCGGTGTGCTATCAACACCCTGCCAGCTCCCAGCATAAAACACAGCACCATGAGGGCTGCTACAGGGGAAAACCAATTCTGGCTCAGCCAGACCCGATACAATACACCGCGATGAAGAGCTATTCCTCCTGCCTCACTTTCCACCTGCATGATGAATGGCAAGCCCTTGCTTTTCCTTTCAGCAAGACATGTACTGCCAGAGCAACATGGCAAGAACCCACGTACCCAGGGGCATTAATCCCCACAGAGCACCTCTCCTTCATTAGCATGAGCCACCCAGCACCCATACAAACAAAAGCCATGAAAGTAACACTACGGCATTTTCACTAAGAACATTCTCAGGGTACTGAGGGCATTGGCTGATGTAGTACCAAGTCACCCTCCAGGATTCTGGAAAAGACACAGCAGTCCAGGGAAGTCCCCCATGTCTGGAAGAAGGGAAGCATTGTGGCCATTTTTAAAAGCAGTACTGACGAGGACCCTGAGAACTACCAGCCTGTCAGCATCACCTCTGTGCCTGGGAAGCTCATGGAATGGATCCTCCTAGAAGCTACGCTCAGGCACCTGGAGGACAGGGAGGTGACTGGAGACAGCCAACATGGCTTCACCAAGGGCAAGTCTTGCCTCAGCCACGTGGTGGCCTTCTGTGATGGAGTGACTGCATCAGGGGACAAGGGAAGAGCTTTGGGTGTCACCTATCTGGTCTTCTGTAAGGCCTTTGACATAGTCCCCCACAACATCCTTCTCTCTAATTTGGAGAGATATGGATTTATGGATGGACTGTTCAGTGGATGAGGAATTGGCTGGATGGTCACAGCCAGAGGGTAGTGGTCAATAACGTCCAGGTGAAGATCAGTGACAAGTGGTGTCCCTCAGGGGTCCGTATGGGGACCAGCACGGTTTAACATCTTCATCAGAGACATAGACAGTGGGATCGAGTTCACCCCCAGCAAGTTTCCCAACGACACGAAGCTGAGTGGTGCGGTTGACGTGACTGAAGGATGGGATGCCATTCAGAGCCTGGGAAAGGATCCTGGGCAGGAACACTCTGTGCCCTTCCTGCCTCATGCTTTCCTCTGGGCAACTGCCACTCCCCACTCTGGGACATGCGTTCTCAGGACAAGCACAGCATCTCCCATTCTTGTCTTCTTATGACATGGCCCATGGTCTCCCCAAGGATTTCCAATTCCCGCAGACAGGTCATCCCCCTGCACAAGGTCACCCTTCACATAAGGACACAGCCAGGCCCTGCTCAGTGCCACTGCCACATCCACCTCCACAACATGCCACAGTTTCCTTTCCCACCTCAAGGCTCAACCCGACTTTTGCTTGACCCTTCCTGTCCATGAGAGCACCACGAAAAACCATAGAGATGGCATCTCATGGACGGAGTCCAGCAAAGTCTCTGCAGCTGACCCTTCAGGTGTGGCAATCCTTCAGAAATTTCAAAGGGAAAATACTACAAGTCTGAGATCAACACTCAGTAGAAGTGCTGTCAGGAACACGCCAATGACAAAGGGCACTGATTTCATGCTGAGAGAAACCAACCCACATGTTGACGATCACACCAGTACAGCGAATGCTATCTGTTGTGTAGCAGGATTTGGTTAAGGGAGTTTTTTGTTGTTGAATAAAGGATTTTCAGGGAATTTTCTAATGCAAATATTGACAGATTATCAAAACACTTCAGGGCACATCAAGCCACGTCTGCAGCAAGGAATGCAACTTCACAACATGGGCAGGGGAGTGGGAGAAAAGAAGATACTTGTCCACAAAGTCTCTTATAGAGAAGAATGAAAGAAGAAGAGGACAGAGAAGGAACTACAACTCATAACCACACAGTCACCGGTCAGAAAAAGTAAAAAAACAGTCGATAGTGCCTAGGGTACCGCCACCACTACAGCTGGCTTTTCCTGCACTCCTTCAGCAAGCTCGGGTGCAAATGCCACACACCAGCAAGCAAGAGCGGCCCCAAAGCCCACGTCGTGGCACCTCTCCCCGCAAGCGGCAGTGACTTGACTGAACGGGACGACAACTGCCACCCACAACAGCAAAGCCCAGGGGAGGACGGGAACTGCTGCTGCTGCTGGCGGCGGCAACACCTTCACTTCCCCCCCCACCCCGCAGCCCCAGCAAGAGCCCCGGGGCTGCGGGGAGGACGCGAGGGCAGAGGCAAAGGTGCCACCACCACCCTTCAGCCCCCGCCACGCACCCACCGCCCGCAGGCCCCGCGGGATGAGCCCGGCTCCCACCAGCGCCTGCCCACGGGACGCGCCAGAAGGGCGGCAGCGGGCAAGGGGCGTCGGGGGAAGGGCCGGCAGGCGACAGACGGACGGAGAGAGGGAGGGAGAGAGGGAGGGAGGGAAGGAGGGAGGGCCACTGACCGTGTCCAGCAGAGCGGGCGGCTCCGGCTGCGTCTCCTTCGCCGCGGGGCCGGGCGGCGGCGGGAAGTTGGGGCTGAAAACCATCAGGTCGCTCTTGCCCGCGCCGTCCGCCACGCACAGGCTCCGGCTCTGCCGCTGCGAGTACGACCAGCTCCCCACTTCGCTGGCGCACACCAGCGTCGCCGGCCCGGGCCCCGACAGCACGGCCGCCCGCGGCGCCCACCGCGACGCCCCGTACAGCACCACGGCCAGCAGGAACAGGCTCGACACCGCGCAGATGGCCACCACCAGCCACACGTTCGTCGCCGCCGCCGCCGCCGCCGCCGCCGCCGCCGGGCCGCCCTCCGCCGCCCGCAGCCCCGACCCCGACGAGGACGACGAGGACGAGCCCGCGGCCGCCAGCGCCGCCTCGGCGCCCTCCACCAGCGACACGCTCAGCGTGGCCGTGGCCGAGCGCGCCGGCTCCCCGTGGTCCCGCACCACGATCACCAGCCTCTGCCGCGGGCCGTCCGCCTCCTCCAGCGCCCGCGCCGTGCTCACCTCGCCGCTGTACAGCCCCACGCGGAACGGGCCCTTCCCCCGCGGCTCCCACAGCTCGTAGCGCAGCCACGCGTTGTAGCCCGAGTCCGCGTCCACCGCGCGGATCTTCGCCACCACCTGCCCCGCCGGCGCCCCCCACGCCGCCCACGCCCACCACGCCCCCGAGCCCGGCCCCGACGCCGCCGAGCCCGCGGCCCCGGGCCCCGGCCCGCCGCCGGCTGCCGGCAGCAGCGCCGGCGCGTTGTCGTTCTCGTCCACCACGAAGAGCTGCACCGTGGCGTTGCCGCACAGCGGCGGCTCCCCCGCGTCCACCGCCCGCACCTCGAACTGCAGCACCTGCACCTCCTCGTAGTCCAGCGGCTGCAGCGCCCACAGCCGCCCGCTCTCCGCGTCCACCGACACGTAGCTCGACGCCGCCCGCCACCCGCCGCCCGCCGCCGCGCCCCCGCCGCCGCCCTCCCACACCGAGTAGCTCACGCGCCCGTTGCCCGCCTCGTCCGGGTCCCGCGCCCACAGCCGCGCCAGCTCCGCGCCCGCCGCGTTGTTCTCCCGCGCCAGCACCGTGTACACGGCCTGCGCGAACGCCGGCGCGTTGTCGTTCACGTCCGACACCGGCACCCGCACCCCGCGCCTGGCGCGCAGCGGCGGCGCCCCGCCGTCCTCCGCCCGCACCTCCACCTCGTACTCCGACACCCGCTCCCGGTCCAGCGCCTCCCGCAGCACCAGCGAGTACGAGCCCGCGAACGTCGCCACCAGCCCGAACGGCGCCGCCGGCCACACCGCGCAGCGCACCCGCCCGTTCGCCCCCGAGTCCCGGTCCGACACGCTCAGCAGCGCCACCACCGTCCCCACCGGCGCGTCCTCCGCCACCGGCACCGACAGCGACGTCACCCACACCTCGGGCGCGTTGTCGTTCACGTCCAGCACCTCCAGCTCCACGCTGCAGTGCCCCGATAAGGGAGGGGAGCCTCTGTCTCTCGCTTCAATACGAAAATCAAATACGCTGACTTCTTCATAATCCAGCGCGCCCGTCAGACGGATCTCCCCCGTCTTCGCGTTGACAGCAATCACATCTCTTCCACTCAGGGGAATGAAGTTGGTCGCCGTGTAGGTCACCTCACTGTTAATTCCCTCGTCCGCGTCCGTCGCGTTCACCCGCGCCACCAGTGTCCCCTCTGCAGCGCTCTCCGGCAGCTGCACTTTATACACCGACTGGTTGAACTGGGGCGCGTTGTCGTTCACGTCCAGCACCGACACCACCAGCTCCATCGTGCCCGTCAGCGACGGCCGGCCCCCGTCACTCGCCGTCACCACCAGCCGGTGCACGGGCACCGTCTCGCGGTCCAGCGCTTTCGTTAGAACAAGATCAGGGATAATATTCCGGTCATTCGATTTTTGTAAATCCAGGGAGAAGTGCTCGCTGGGGCTGAGGGTGTAGGAGAGCTGCGCGTTCGTCCCGATATCCGCATCCGACGCGCCCTCCAGCGGGAACCGAGAGCCCGGCAGCGACAGTTCCGCGATGCTGAGGTTTTTGCGGGCGGCGGGGAAGAGCGGGGCGTTGTCGTTGATGTCGGTGACCTCCAGCTCCACGTGGAAGACGCGCAGTGGCCGCTCCACCAGCACCTCCAGGCGCAGGGCGCACGGCGCGCTCTTCCCGCACAGCTCCTCCCGGTCCAGCCGCGAGCTCACCACCAGCGCCCCGCTCGCCCCGCTCACCTCCACGCTCGCCCGCCGGCCCTGCGCCACCAGCCGCAGCCGCCGCGCCTCCGCCTCGCCCGCCTCCAGGCCCAGGTCCTGCGCCAGCCGGCCCACCACCGTCCCGGCCTTGGCTTCCTCCGGCACCGAGTAGCGCACCTGCCCGCCGCCCAGCGCCCAGGCCGCCGCCAGCACCAGCACCCGCACCGCGGGCCCCCCGCACTGCCGTGGTTGTCCACAAATGGCCATGGCAGCCAGCAATTCTATTTTCTCCTCGCCGTGTCGTTACGGATCTTTGTATCGAGTCGCTTTTAGCTGTGCCCTGTGCAGTGATCTTTTCTCAGGGGCTGCGCATCCTCCTCTGTGCTGCTCTTATTCTCATCCCCGTTCTTTTTCTCTGTGTACCGGAAGGTGTTTCCCTGCCCTACCCCCCCGCTTTTTCATACGTTTATTAGGTTAGAGCGGCATCATGTGGCAGTCTGCTGGAATTTCCTCTTACTGTATCGCGCTGGTTTGCTTCATCTTGGTCATTTTCCGTTCTTGCACTTCAATTCTTTCTCACTTCAATTCTTTCTCACTTTGTTTCCCAATACTTATCCCCGACATTTTCATTGTATTGGTTTAGGAGAAGTTCATATGCTTCTCCCCAGCCTCTTTGTAGATCACCCTTCTGAAACAAGGTGCTTTTCGTTAATTGCAACGAATTTTGAGGCCTGAATTTTGTTCTTTGGTTCAAACAGGCAGGAAAATCCCATCGCACTTTTATTTCTTCTCTGAGACGCTTTATTTTCTTTTGAACTGGTGTTTACTGTCACCTCTACTCATCATGATTTTAGCCCGTCATCAGTTCAAGGAGCCGAAGACTAATTTTTCACACTTGTTTCTCCTAGTTAAATTGTTTTGCCATAAATTATATTGAACATATTTTTCAATTAATGGGACAGGTCCCAAGATGACCCTGATTGTGTTCCTCTGTTAGAACTCCTGAGGTTTAATTGAAGTGTTTCCGAAAACATGCGTGTTCCACATACAGTTGATACATTTCTTGCAACAAAATGTATCTGAAAGTGTTTCATAACCGGAGTGAGGGCGTTCACACGTGGTGCTGTGATCAAGTCTTGTAAGGATTGAGGGTAGAAGGCAAAGGGAAGATCGGGAAACAAATCCGTTTCTCGCCGTCGATGTGTGTGTGTGTCGTCCCCCGTCCCCCCCCCAGCATCCCTGTGAGCGAACAGGAGGGTCAAACGGCTCGGCGGTAACCGCTTCACAGGAGATATACCCTGTTACCCATCGGCTCTGCTGACAGCGCGAGTGACCACCCTGCTAGGAAACGCCGAGTGGAAAGGGGACGCAGAAGGACAGCAGACTGCGAAACGCAGGTTACTCCACATTTCCCTCTACTCGGAGCCGAGGGGGACACGGGAGCTCAGAGGTGAGAGGACACGCGGTCAGCTTGGGAGAAAGCAGAAGAGAGCCGTGTCATGGGCGAGATCCTTCCTTTAAAGGAGACAGGGCTGAGTTTTTCCGCTATCTGTGCTCTCCGTTCCGAGGCTCGGCTGTGTCGCAGGATACTGGAATAAATCTTACCGCCCTCCGCTCCCCCTCCCCGGCAAAGCCGGGTGTGCGGCTGGGGGAGGATTTTCGACCACCATTTGAAGCTTTATGGCAAAATCCGCCGCCTGCCCACACAGCTCTGGTCCGCTGCCGTTCACAGTCCCCATCGGCTGCCCCCGCAGGCAGCCGGGCTGCGGCCCCCCGGCCCCGCAGCCGCAGCACCTCCCGCAGCCGCCTGAGAGCAACTTCTGCTGTTACCTCTGCGTCTCACGTACACAGACCACGGTTCAAAACATTATTGAACACGATTGTGCTACTGACCTTGTTGTATTCCTGCCCGACTGATCTCCGCAGCACCGCCGGTTTTTATGGAAATCCACCGCTGCAGGTAGTCAGGCTTTCCGTGGACAGCAATGATGTCTTGATCCCAGATCCGTCCCTAATCCCAGTTATGTCATCAAAAAGCAAAGACGAACTCTTATTCCTACTGCGTTTCCTTATCCCGACCAGTGACAGAGTTTTCTCTCCGAGGAAGGCGTTCAGACACAGAACATTTCATATCCCAAGTCCTTGTGGAAGTTCAGCCTGTGAAGATGAAGAGTGGTCTCTCCCTCCAGCGCTGCTCTTGAGCGAAGCAGCCCACGGGAAACGGCAAAAGGGACTCTGGCAGACACTGCTGCTGCCGGGGACTCGGATTTATTAAGCCCATTTCCACATCCCTATCGCATTCATAACGCCCATACAGGTTTCATAATTCTTTTCCACTGTTGAGATCTACACAGGGATTTTCTGCAGTCTCACACTGTCATTACCATAGACCACAGGTAAACAGAGACAAATCTATCCTATCAAGTAGAACAGCATTTGTTAACTTTTTCCAGGTGCCAGAACTGATCTTTTTGATGACGGAGGACCGATGAGTAAGATTCGACAAGGCACGATTTTTGCCAAGTTAATCTGGAGACATGCTCCTGATCTCTGAAACTCCTGGAGTTTTCTGGAAGTTTGTTTTAATTCATGTAGCGAAAAGAAATAAAGGTAGAGATCACTGTCTTGACTGGTGAATAGGAAGAGATGCTGGGACAGATCTTCTATCAACAAATTCATCACACTCACTCCATGTGAGCCCAGAGGATGAGTGGTGTTTAAGCAGGATAGTTTAGTTTTGTTTTCCCTGCTTATCCACTTGCTAAATTAATCCACTTACCTGGAATAAGTAGATCTTCTCTGCAGGAATATTTCATGCCATATTCATAGGGATGAAAATATGTCTATGTCAGCAAAAAGCACCATTTTATTTTCAAGTATCTTAGAGCCATGCTAGGGTCTAAGTTAAGCTTGCTGTGAAATGTAGTAGGATGCTTTAAATCAGTAAAACAGCTGTTAATGAGATGATAAGCACTGACATCATGGATAGAGGACATGGTGTTCCTTTTCCTGTGGTCTGAACACTTGTTTGCATCGTTTCTATATCCACCAAGCAGCAGCTTGAATAAATGGTCCCACGTTGCCGGAGATCTGAGCTTAGCTAGGGATAAAAGTGTTTCTATACACAAAGAAACAGTTAAAGAATCCAGGATAACCTACGTGTTGGAAGAGTTGTTTCTTGCTTACTCAAATCCAGCCCATGTGAGATTCTCACGTTCTGATGAAATCCAGCTACTACCTGAGTAGCAGCAGGGTAGTGGGTGACATTGGCAAGTCCTTAAGCATTGTAGCATTGCACTACTACCACAGATACACAGCTAAGTTGCCTTTTATACCACCTACATCTATAATGAGAAGCCACGGAGGTCATAAGAAAAAGCTGAGATGATCCTGCAAAAATCACCCAAGTTAGTGCAAGGCTTAGTTTAGCTACTCCAACACTGGTTAGTCTCAGAGCGTGCCCTGTGCCTCTGACCAAATAGCAAGACGTGAGCAGTGGTGAATCACATCAAGGAAGAACCTGTACAGAAAAATCAGTAAAATCTACTCACCTTTACACCCCGAAAGCCCACCAAGTGCCCGGGCGTTACTCTGCGTCTCCTCCATTTGATAGGAAAGGGTGAAAGCCTAGTTAAACTGTTGCAAATAATAACCACGAGTTTCGACATCCCGAATTCATCCATCAGAGCTCACGGGGTGAAGGCTGGTTCTTAGAAAAACAAGTACAGCCCAATGGCAAACTTATAGTAGCTACTTATAGTAGCTCCGGCCAGCCGAAGGGTTTGTCTCCTGTCGTTCTTCAGACAGTGGAGAGACAGACGGACTTCCAGGGATATTTGGAAAGCTCTAGTTAGACCCTGTCTGAACTCAAAACATGCCTTCAGTTACACTTTGAGACAAGAAATGGAGAATCGGCAAGAGGGATGAAAGCAGCAGCTCCGGCAGAATCGCTGCCGTGACACGGGACACTTCCAGCTTTACCATCCGCAGAGCAGCTCCAGATCAGCCGCCTCAGGGCGACTATCCCCTTCGACGGGGATCCGGAAAGAAGAGCCTGTCCCCTCCTGCGGGGCAGGCGAGCCCCGAGCTCACAGCGTCGGGTTTGTCTTCCCGGGAAGCGGGTCCTTCACGCCTCTTCAACGCCGTTTAGCGGTTAGAGCACGGCATAGGAAAGCCCAAGTCTGGTTTCAAAGCCGTCCCGAGACCGAAAGCGTTTGAAACAGCGTCTCCCTCCATTCAAGAGTGCCCTGATCACTGAGAAAGGGGCCGCCCGTACGGGGCCTCACCGGTCCTTCAGCGGGGCGTTCGGGCCCGGGCCAGGCCCAGCGGCTGCAGCACTCACCGCCGCGGGGTTTAGTCCTCGCTTCTGCACATCACCTTCAGCCACCACCGAACGTAACGGGGGCAGGTTCAGAGAGCCGGGAACCGGGCACCAAGCCCGTCCCTTTCCACCTCTGTCTTCAGGACGGCGGCAGAGCTGGAGCCTCCCTCCCCCGGCGCGGCTCGGGAAGCTGCCGGCGGTGCCCCCCGCTGTGCCCCCGCTCTGCCTGTCACCCGGGCGGTGACAGCAGCCGCCGCAGGGTCACGCAGAAGCCTTCCCGCAGGCGCCCCGTTACCGGCCCCGGGCCGCTCCGCTCTCCCCAGTGAGCCCGGGGAGCGGCCCAGCACTCGCCTAGGCCGGGCTCGCCCGCCGCCATCCGCGGGGAGCGAACAGCGGACCCGGTCGGAAGGGGCTTCACAAAAACAAACCAAAAAAACCCAACCCCAGCCACTTCCAAACCGCCCCCGAGCCAGCGCGTCCCTCCTCGGGAGGGCACGGAGCCGCCTCCCGATCCCGGCGAAGCGCCCGGAGGAGCCGGCGAAGCCCGGCCCCCGCCGCTCCCCCCCGCCTCTCCCGCCGCTCCGCCGGAAGCTCCCGGCAGCCTTTGCTCCCGCCGCGGCTCCGGGCCGGGGCCGGTGTCCACCGGGCGAGAGGGATGCGGCGGGCGCCCAGCGGCCACCCCCGCCTCGGCGGCAGCTCCGGGGCCGGGCTCCCCGGCGGGAGCCGTTGGCGGGTGCAGCCGCCCCGAGCCGCTCTGGGCTCCCGCTCGCTACCGTGAAGCGGGAACGGACGGTGCCGCCCGCTGCCAGCCGCCGGCGGGGCAGAGCTGTCCGGCCCCAGCCCCCCCGCCGCAACAGCGGCTGCGTCTGTTCTTGGCGCTGGAGGTTTCATCCTTTATTTAGTTGCTCCGAGTGGGGTTTATGGGAGCCCGGGTTTTCCACGTGTTAAGTGTTTTAGGGGCACGGTGCCCGCGGGCTGCCCGATCCTGGGTTCTTCCTGCTATATATACACATATATACATATATACATATATACATACCTGCTAACAGACCCCGCCGACCGCCGTCAGGCGGATATACCCTCCAGCAATAAACATTTCGGCTGTTCATCCCGCCACGAGAGCCCGTGTCATAACCCCTCCACGCCCCCAGCCTTCCTCATTTTACATAACGGACATCCAGGCGTTCGCAGCACCCCACAAGCCCCCCTCTTCCCGGAGGGTAGCGGACACCGAGACCCGGCGACGGGCCGCAGGTTTCTGCGCGGAGCCGCCCGGTGTTACAGCCAGCTCGCCCCTTGGGCTGCCCAGCCTGGGCCCAGCTCGGCTGGAAACCCGCGCCAGCTGCTGAGAAAATGTATCAGGCACCGGTAGAGGGGAAAGATACAACGTGAAGAATAATATTTATGGGTGGCAAATAGCACTGACGGAGAAGAAAGGCGGGGGAGATCGGCTTCCCCGCCCGGGGGTGCGGACACAGGCAGCCCCTGGGAGCGGGGCTCTCCCTGGCCCAGGACACTTTGATTTCTGGAAAGGCTCTCGAAGCCAGGGCGAGTTCCCCGGGGGCTGGCCGAGCCTGCGAGGCTGGGCAGATGATGCCCACGCTCGCCCAGTTCTCTGCGCATCCTGCGCCGGGGGTAGGGTCCCCCCCACCCCCGCCCCGTGTTGTCCCAGCCTGGAAAAGCTGTGCGGCGACCAGGCACCCCGGAGCCCGGCTGGCCGGTCCCGTTGCTTTTCATTTGCTAAATTCATTCCCAGACACCATTAGAGCTACCTCGGGAGCAGATGGTTCCCCTCCGTCCCGAGGATCATCCCGGACAGATTGCATACAATTTATTAATAACCCAACAGATGCTCGGGCACTTTCTAGCTCAGATTATATTTCCTGATTACTCAAATCCTGGCCTGGGAGAGCTGTTCATTTCTCTTCTGCCGCTCCTTTTTGTGCCTTACCAGCCCCGACCGGCCAAGGAGTGAAAGGGTGAAATTTGTGTCCTCCCCGCCCCGATCCTGCGTATAAGCGTCCGGGAACTGAGCAGGGTCTGATGTTGGCCTTGGTTTGCCCCTCCCAGCCCCCGTGTCCCGGAGGGAACCACCGCGGCGTGCTGCCGGGGCCGCCCCGCTCCCCGCGGGCACCGTCGGGGCCCTCCGGTGCTGCTCTCCGCGGCGAGGCGCCCGTTAGCAACTCCTCGCCGATGCCTGGCAGGGAGAGACATGTCGTGACTCCCAGTAAAACAGCAGGAGTCGGCACTTTTACTTCCCAGGGTTATGCTAATTGGGTAGCGGAGAGCCAGGTTGCCCCTCCTGGAGCTGCTTTCCGAACCGTGGGGATCGCTGTATCGAGGTGAAATTAAAAACAATCCCATGAAGGAAACTGATGCTGCCCTCGACACGAACTCCCCCAGCCTTGGACAGTCCGGGAGCGAGACAGGCAGAGCTGAGGGCCGGTGACCCCATCTCCCTCCTGAACACAGGGTCTTAGGAGAGGAGAGGGATGTATGGGGAGAAACTGCTGACACCCTGCGAGACCCCTCCCAGAACTAGATAAAATGCTCTGAGTTGCAGAAAAAGCCATCACAGACCTTTCAGCAACGCTACGTTCAATTTTAATGTATAAAATGGGCTTTTCGTGGCTCCGTAGGGAGAAGCACAAAAGCAGCAGGTTGTTTATACTACTGAATAAACTAAATGCAGGTCTCTGAGGCATCTTATACAAACCACTTACCTTGAAACACAACCCCACGGGAAAGTGAGCTATGGAGAGATGCATGGTTAATGTTTTACATCTTCAGAGCAGCATCCAAGTGGCTGGCTCAGCACCAGTTAGCATTAGGTATCACGGAAGGTAGGGGCTGTGGTTATAATTCAGAATGTAGAAGTCACTTGTAAGGTTTAAGTAGCAGGACATTTGGGGTTGAAGTTTAGAGGAGCATGATGTAGAAGTTAATCCTAAAGGCTGAGGGCTTAAATTAAGTCTTGAAGCTGAGGGTTAATCGCTAAAGTGAGAGTTTGAAGGGAAAGTGTGTTTATTGTTAGGATGCACGCCATAGTGTAGTTTTAAAATAAAAATAGGAAGCGTGGCAATCTTTTCTGCTCAGTGGCAGCTGGGCTCAGTAAAAGGCTCTTCACTTTCTGTGAATGCAGGTGAGAGACACTCTCAGCAATAACAGCAGAAGAATATTGAAGTCTGTTACATTTTTCATAGCTTCTGACATTTGCAATATAATTCCACTTCCTTGCCTTCACCATGCTTCCCATGTCCAACAGATTTAGTGCAGGGGTGAGTTTTCTTCATTTCAGCCTCTGTAAATTAAGCAAGAGAATTATGCATTTGCAGTGAAAAGAATTCCTTCCTCCTTGCTCTACAGCAATAGGGAAGAACTGCCTGAAATGATGCAGCCAGGCTTGCCGTGGAAAGGAGAATCAGGATGTAAAAGCTGGGGATGTTGTGACAAGATGGTCAGTGAACATGAGGTGAAGGGGGGTTGTGGGTTATCAGAGACTGAGCTCTTTGCAGTTTCAGGTGGAAACCGTATAATACCTTGCACACTGCTTACACAGCAATTTTCTTGCCTATCCATAGGTTCCCCTAACACCACAGATTCCCTGAAATCATAAAGGGGATGGAGGGAAATTCCAACACTGGTACAGGATTCCTGGTCAGATAGTGGCTATTTTATCCAGTTTCCAATGTTCTGCCCATCTTCCTTCTTTCTGTAACAATTACAAATATTATCCCATGGCAGAAATTCTCATAAACTGTTAAATTAGACAAATTGTCCACCATATTTTTTTTTCTTTCACTGTCAGAGTCACCATTAGCCGGGGTCCTTATTTCTCCGTGCGGGAACAGAAATGACGCAACACCAATGTGATGATCAGGTCGTCCATCTTTTTTATTATAGATATTGTTATATTCTATTCCTTTTCTGGTTACATTTATATTCTACTAAGTTCTGTACACGCACTCATCTATCTTCTAATAGGCTACAGGTCATCTACACGCGCTGTTCACGCGCCTCTACAAGCATTTGCATTGGTTAATTGCAATTAGCACGTAAAGCCCAAAACTTGCCAAAACTCCCTTATCTCATACCCTGTTTTGCTCAGACTTGTGTGCTTTTGCTGACCACAGGTGTTTCTCACTTATCTGCTATCTTGTGTGTTTTTGCCAGCCTTATTTTGCTGGCCTTGTCTTCATCCTTGCATTCTTCTGTCTGCACTAACTTTCTCCCAGCGCGGCCCAGACTCCTACATTTCACTTCCCTTTGCTGCACACCATCTGTGCAAGTCCTGAGTGCCATCTCCTTTTTTCTTCCACAGACCTTCCAAATACATACATCCTCAATGAGTTTCCTAGGCCAGGTCACAGAATAAAGCAGAGGATGAGCAAACCCAGCAACAACAACACAAATATTTTCTGGGTTGATAAATGTTCTTCAATCACTCACCGCTTTGTGCCTCTGACAAAGTGTCACCACATTGTGTAAATCTTTTTAAATAACATACTCATTTTAAAGGAATATATAGTTATGTTATTTGCTAATTTTTCAGTCCCAACCCCCTCATTGCTGAATGCAAAAAAGTAGAAGTATGAGGTATACCCAAAATAACAAAATTTGCAAAGTAGAACCTTGTAACAAAACAAACAAACAGACAAAAGTCAGAAAGATTGTCTTCCTGAATTTTTCCCTTTTTTTCACATAAAAATTTCCTTGAGAGTGAAAGGATCAGCCATACTCTTCATCACTTGGAGGACAGACATCCAAATAAAGACAAAATAGAAGTGTGCTCTGATGATCAGCCAGCATATACCTGCAGAAGAGAACTCCCTGGGGAACTTCAGCTCTCCCCAGAGCAAGGGCAGGTGGAAATGTTTGGGAAAGAAAACAAGCGATGGGGAAACAGGGCTCGTGGGGCAACTATTCAAAGTAGGAAAAAATGTTCAGTGTCTGCAGACTCTGCTTCTGCCTGTACAGATTTCTAAACAGGTACCTGTAGTGACGAGGGTTCAGGGTCAGGCCCTGGGGGTTGTCCTTGTACAGTCTGACAGGGAGGCTCAAGCCTCCCCTTGCACAAGTTTTCTCTAAGGTACAAATCCGGTACAAACCTCTGGCCTTATTGCAGGCAGAAAGGGTTAAATGAGCATCACTGACTCCAGGGCAGTTTGGAAAACTTCTGGGACTGCCTGGTCCTCTTCCACCCCTCCTAGGTTCCTTAGCTAAAACCTATTCTCTTCTCAATGCCTTATCTTCCCCAAACTTTCAGTGTTTAAGCTTAAGTGAATGATCCTGGGCATTTGTTATGGAAAGACACCAGTTCTGCTCAAGCAGTTCCAAAATTATAAGGTTGCCTAACGTTTGAGGTGGGATGCCAAAAAGGCAGGGCAGTCAGCAGAGCCTGGCTGCTGTGCGACAGGCAGCACGGCCCGGTTAGTACAGGGTACACCCAGGCTTTGCGAGGCTCCTGGACTGTGTGGCCACAAATGAGGGAAACAGAAACTGGTTTGCTTGATAGCTATGCAGAATATTGCACTGGGCTACATGTTGTAAGCAAATGTGGTGCAAACATGGAAATGTCCAAATTGTTGCCTTTCTTGCTGTGGCCACAGCAACATGTCCGTCTCTTTTGGGTTAAGGAAAAGAAAAAGCTGTGATTACAGAATCACAGAATAGTTGTGTTTGGATGAGAGGCTGTGGATGTAGTTTATCTTGACTTTAGCAAGGCCTTTGACACCGTTTCCCACAGCATTCTCCTGGCGAAACTGGCTGCTCGAGGCTTAGATGATCGCACACTTTGCTGGGTAAAAAACTGGCTGATGGCTGGGCCCAAAGAGTTGTGGTGAATGGAGTTAAATCCAGTTGGCGGCCGGTCACGAGTGGTGTCCCCCAGGGCTCGGTTTTGGGGCCACTCCTGTTTAACATCTTTATTGATGATCTAGACGAGGGGATCGAGTGCCCCCTCAGTCAGTTTGCAGATGACACCAAGTTGGGTGGGAATGTTGATCTGCTCGAGGGTAGGGAGGCTCTGCAGAGAGACCTGGACAGGCTGGAGCGATGGGCTGAGGCCAACTGTATGAGCTTCAATAAGGCCAAATGCCGGGTGCTGCACTTGGGCCACAACAACCCCCAGCAGCGCTACAGGCTTGGGGAGGAGTGGCTGGAGAGCTGCCAGTCAGAGAGGGACCTGGGGGGGTTGATTGACAGCCGGCTGAACAGGAGCCAGCAGTGTGCCCAGGTGGCCAAGAAGGCCAATGGCATCCTGGCCTGTATCAGGAATAGCGTGGCCAGCAGGCACAGGGAAGGGATCTTACCCCTGGACTCGGCACTGGTGAGGCCGCACCTCGATTCCTGTGTTCAGTTTTGGGCCCCTCACTCCAAAAAGGCCATTGAATGACTCAAGCGTGTCCAGAGAAGGGCAACGGAGCTGGTGCAGGGTCTGGAGCACAGGTGTGATGGGGAACGGCTGAGGGAACTGGGGGGGTTTAGTCTGGAGAAGAGGAGGCTGAGGGGAGACCTCATGGCCCTCTACAACTCCCTGAAAGGAGGGTGCAGAGAGGGGGGACAAGCCTCTTTAACCAAGTAACAAGCGATAGGACAAGAGGGAATGGCCTCAAGTTGCGCCAGGGAAGGTTTAGACTAGATGTCAGGAAGTATTTCTTTACAGAATGGGTTATTAGGCATTGGAATGGGCTGCCCAGGGAGGTGATGGAGTCCCCATCCCTGGAGGGGTTGAAGAGTCGGGTCAACATAGCACTGAGGGATAAGGTGTAGTGGGAACTGGCAGTGTTAGGTTAATGGTTGGACTGGATGATATTCAAGGTCCTTTCCAACCTAGATGATTCTGTGACTCTGTGATTCTGAGATGTCTGGACAACATCTACTCCCCTCTGCTCTGCTCAGAGCAGATTGCCCAGGACTGAGTCCAACCAGTGATTTTATTCTGTGTGTTGGTTTCCTTGGGATCAGCTCTCAGCATTTGGAAGCTGAAAAAGTGGATTTGTTTGAGGAATTTTGCTTGGTTTGTTTTGTTAGAGATATGCCTGCATCATTCTCGTTTTGGAGGTCTTTCTGTGCACATGAGATTAAAAATGTTCTCTGTCTTTATCAAGCCTGCTGTTCTCTACTCATCTTTAAGGCAACAACCAGCTCTATGCATGCCAAAAGATTTTACTAAAAAAAAGCCATAAAGCAGCAAGCAATCCAGTTAAGCCAATGAATGACAGCCCCACAACCCCAACCTAGAAAACACTGAAAGCTGCATCTAGATTGATACTTAATTTACCACCAAAATAAATAAATAAATCAAGCCTTAAGCACCATGACGCTCATCAGGGAAACAAAAGCTAGTGCAGATTAGCAGCCTCCTCACTTGGAACTAAGGGGAAAAAAAAAAAAAAATAACTCAGCCTCAGCCCTTGTAACAAATCCAGATAGCAAGGTCCACTATATTTTGTAAACTGCAGGGTACAAGGGACTGCAAATCTCCATCAGCCACTGTGGTTAGACTTGCAGCATGGACACCTGTCCCTGGTCTCTAACCTTTTTTGCTTTCCTCAACCTTTCGGTCTCTTTTGGGCAGAAGCACACTCAGGCCCGCCCCACATGAAAACACACACTTACGAAAAGATCTGCTGTCTCTGGTTCCCGCCCAAGGCTTTAGTTTGGCCAAAGAGCTCACTAGAAAGCTGTAGCTTGAGGGATTCTGCAGCTGCTTTATTTGTTTTCATGGACATCAGGCAATGGTGTTCTCCCAATTTTTTACTAATACAAACTCTTTAGTCCACTGCCTTGTTTACCACTTCTTGGCTTTTCCACTGAATCCCAGAAAGAAACTAGACACAAAATCCTAATGAAAAGCTCGGCATGTGAAGGGAGAATTTGTATTTCACTTCTTGCCTTTGCTATTGGTTTTACAAGTGATTGCTCATCAGAAACCAATTACCCCAGAAAGACTTGGGTTTGGGTCCCTACTGATGTTAGCAGGATGAATAGCCTCATTTACAATCTCTCAACTGGAAAACAAAAAGTAATGATAATAATAAAAAAAAAGTCTTTTCTAATTCTCTCTGCCTCTGTTGTAATTCACAAGAAAATTAAACTAATAAGTCTCTCTGTGAATGTGTTATGCAGATGCCAGGAGTCAGGGATAAATTCATGAAACTATCCCAGGCAGAGTCCCTGGGGAAGGAACCTCTGAGCAGACAGCTGTTATGCTTTGCAAGATTCAGAGCTTCTCCAGCAATGCAATCTATGCAGAGAGGAGGCTCTTTAATTTTTCTTTCTTCTTTTTTCCCCCCTCTTTTTCACTTGAATTCCACCTGCAGGCAGCAAAAAATTCCATGTTTTTTTGCTGGACTCATTTCCCGCCCCATCTCCATTTTCCATTTGCATATAGAGGTCCTCTGTGAAGAAAATTCTCCATGCCAACAGAATCAAGCTTTTCACAAGTGGCTCCCAGAGTGGCGTTCCTTCCTCATTCCTTCAGCAGACAAGACAGTGCTTTCCTACACAGGAAGGCTTGGGGGAAGACACATTTTGTTCCCAAGCTCTGCGCTTTGATTTGTCCCTGCAGCTCAGATGCAATTTTTAAATTTTTTTTCTCTTTTTAAAGAAGATATAACATTAAAACAAGGTCTGTAATTTGCCCCTGCTGGTCTCCAAGATAAGAGGAGCAGAAATGATCTTTTAACTCCTCCCTTGCAAGATTGGAAGTGTCTTGCGGGTCAAGCGTGATACCCCCGTAGATCCACCCTGGTTTTCAGACACCACAACACTGCACACAAGATGGCTCAGTAGACACAAGCACAGCAGATAGGATGGTTTTGTCCCAGTAACATGCTGGTGATGTTGTGCATCACGTGGGTAACATGGAGGGGGCACAATTTTACCAGGGATTTGGCACTTTGCAGAATGGGATCTTCACAGATTCACTTGATGACTGAGACTGAAAGGGATGCCTGGAAGTGATTGGCTCAGCCTTCAGCTCAAAGCACGGTCAGATTTGATCCAACACCACTAGGAAACTATAGCAGATATAAAACTTGAGCCAAAAGAGAGGCAGAAAATAGGGCATGAGGGTGGACTCCACAGCAACAGGAGGAGCGTGCTAAAGTCTGTTCAGATATCAAAGGAATATGACCATCACAGTGAGAGACATCTGACAGGCATTGAGGGAGTCAAATGGCTCATGTCATCTGGCACAACCAGCCGAGAGGACTCTTGGGGAATATGGGAAAAGGATTCAACCCCAGCTGTAGATCTTCTCACATACTGGGGCAGCCACCAGGCTATTTTGCAGGGGAAAACTAAGAGGAAGAAAAGATGCTTTAGGTAAGCAAACTGAATACAACATTGCATGTCCTGGCAACACAAAAAAACAGCCTTTAGTTTTAGGAGCTGATTTCAGGATTATGTTCCTGAAGTTGGGTCTTCTAGGGGCGACTCAAAGCAAATAGCAAATTTGTTCCTCTGGTCTCTGATAAAACGCCACTGACAGACAGGTGCTGGGCACGTAAATGCTATTAAAGGAAGATCAAGGAGGAGACTGGGGATGAGAGGGATCCCACAGGTGGGATTCAGCCTCAGGTCAAAATCCTTACATTTAGATACCTGGGTGGATATGTTCCATCTGTACTCAGGGGAGCTTTGGAGGTTTAGTCAATGCAGACTGAACAATGGCAGAGCAAGAGCAGTGACAAACTGAGTACAAAAGAGCAGCAGCTCTTTGACAGAAAAATTAAGCCTAGAGCCCTCACGCCTCACCCTTGGCAGTATGAAAAAAACTTTCTGTTAGTTAAAACACCAAGAAATATGGTCATGGGCTTAAGAGGAGACTCATCAAAGCAGTCAGGCTTCCCTGTGATGCTAGAGTCTAAATTAACCTCTGGATTTCAAATAGACTTGGGCTGAAAAAATCCCTGTGTAGAGATCTGCGTTATTGTTTGCACCATGATGAACTCCAGTGCTTTTTAAGGGAAGATTGGGATACAGAAATTCAGTGACTCATTGCAACAGAACAGAACAAATTCAGACAGCTCATCTTTTCTCTGGGTTCACATAGCAATTTAACCCCCATTTTTCTATTTCACATGCAGCCTGCTATCACAGAGTCTCTGCATCCTGGCCTATCAGAAATCCGACTAATAATAATTTTCTTGATTGATGGTTGCTTTTTCTGCTTCTGTTTCCTTCGTGTAAGTATGATTTATTTTCTGTGCTGGCAAAATGTATGATAAGACATTTCTGGAGCTATTTAATGATATTTTCTGTTGTAGACATTATTGAAATGAATGGATTTGATGTGAAGACCTTAGTGACCCTTCTGGGAATCTTTGTTCTCTCTTCATTTCTTCTGATGCATTTTTTTCACCTGTTGTTGCAGATATTTCTAGCAATGAATTAAAATAAATATCTCATCACAAATGCCTGCAGATCATCTGGATGTATTTCTGAAGGTTGACTGCACAAATGTTTTATTTTTCAATCCGTTTAACATGAACTTGTTTGCCCTGCTTCCTGGCATTGGAGAAACACTTTGAATTCTGAATGCTGAAAGAGAAATCACTGCTATTGTTTAAAACATGCAAAAATGTATCATTTATTCAAATGTAAGATTTGTAAATCATTGAATTTCATGGGAGATGAATCATTAGTCAAAGTGCAGACTGCACTAGAGGTCATATTTAATTTATTTTCAAAGTCTTCATTCGTGCTTTTTGGTCCAGTATGTCATAAGTTATTCAATACACAAAGGTGTCTACTTATGTCTCACAATAATTAAGCTGATTAAGTCATATTATCACTAACAAGAAGCATTAATTCCACTTGAGTGCACGCAGCAAACAGAGTCAGTGACATTTGCACCACTTAGACTGAAAATGCATTACAGGCAAACTGGGGAGGCAAAAGCTTCACTTAGCCCAGGCCTGTTTCCTCTGTGGAGGAGTTGGCAACTGATGTTTTCAGAGCAGTAAAAAAATAGAAAAGGTGCACAGGAGCAGAGAAAATCAGCATGTGACAATCATGCAGACCATTTTTCAGTGTGGCAGAGGCTAAATTATTATGACAAAAGCTAAAGGATATTTATTTCTACAAAACATCTGCTGAGATCAAAAAAGGAGGAGGGGATCCAGCCAGGAACAGCAGGCTGTTCTGGAGGGTCAATCCAGGGAGATATTTAAGACACTGAGGCAATTTGAAAAGAAATCAGGATGGACCTTGACCCAGTCTGGGCTAAGTTAAGGTGTGTTTGGTCCAGCATCATCTTCAAGTGAGAAGAGAACAAAGTCCTAGCATCTTTGGAGACTGTAATTAACCACTGAGCGCCACAGAATTCACTGTTAATTAACCACTGAGCGCCACAGAATTCACTGTTAATTAACCACTGAGCCCCACAGAGTTCACTGTTAATTAACCACTGAGCGCCACAGACTTTGGGCTGGCTCCAGAACCCTCCAAGGTCAATGCGCAGACTCCCACTGGTCCCCATGGATTTTCGCTCTGTCCTGCCGATACCAACCCCTCTGGGGACCCGAGACTGCCGGTGTTGATGGCTCTACCCAGCCTAACCTGGCTGCATGCAGAGCTCTGTGTCCCTGCTAGGGTCTCCTGGGGGCTTCACTCGCTGCTGCTTGACTCCATGCGTGGCAGAGCAGAGCTGAGCACCAGCCCCTCTGGGTCTTTCTCTCTGGCCTCTTTTCTCTCTAGCTCTGGATTCATTTTGTCTCTCTTGTATACACTTTCAAGTCATTTCAGAGATGTAAGTAATGTTTCCATCCAAAGAGTCTATTCAGCAATAGCAAGAGCACAAACCCCCCCTATTTGTGCTGGTGCCCAGAAGCACTATGTGCCTGTCTAGCATGGCCTGCAGCATTTTGCAACCAACTGCACCACATGGCAGCTTTCCCGCTGTTGTAGAGGCAGATCTCAAGCTGACTGTCAGGTCCCTGAAAGCCAGATTTGCCTCTGGATCTCAGAGAGAGCTGGAATGTATGAGAGGGGCATATAGAGAGCTTTCTGTTGAGTATGTCTGCAAGGCGGCTCTCATGCCCAGTGCATTATCAGACTGCAGAAACCAGCTAATGCTCATGAACTGTGCACGAGTGTAAGCACAGTGAGAGTTGTAAAAATAACTGGTTGTAGGGCAAGACCTTGCATTTTTAATAACACCCTGTCCCTGTGGGACATCTTCAAAGGAGATCTCATCTATTAGATGGACAATTCTGACCAGGCACGCCCTTTGAAGAAGTGGTAGTAGTGTGGATGAAGTAGGTTTAAGTAGGTGCTCTCTCCCCTAAAGCAAGTCCCTTTTATCAATATGTTGATCGAGGAGAAAGATTGAAACTGAGATCTTGTCAGTGCAGGATTTTCTTCAACTAAGCAAAAGGAGATCCTTAGGGAATGTGGGGTGTTGGGGCCTGGTCTGGGCCCTGTGTTGACCCTCAAATCCCTTTTGGAAGAGGCCTGACCTGAATGTGCAAACCTGGGGATCAGCAAGAGTTGCAGACGTGTGTGTGTATATCTCATCTCCTGGACTGAGGATGGGCAGGAGTAATGGAGAGGAGAAGGAGGCAATTTACTGGGCATCACTTGAGCTTTAGTAATTGGGGTTAAAAAATGCCAAGAAAATACTCTGGAGAGTGACAGGCTCATGGGGAGGTGGCAAAAGCTGGCCATGTGATTGCTCAACCCCATGAATTTCCAAAGACAGGGATGTAAAGTGTCACTTTCAAATACTTATGATTTTGGGAATCAATTTTGAGATCAATTTCCCTTCAGAAAGCCACACCTGGGAATCTGATACAAAGCACCAGCTCTGTGCGTTCATTTAGATCCTGGATACCCTGAAGTACATGTACTGGGTGCTTTTTTTGTGTGAGCTAAAACACAGCTAACAGCTTGGCCCTGCTGCAGAGGGGCTGTGGCTGAGCCCCTGGCTGTAGTCCTCTCCTCCCCTAATGCCTGACCAGCACCACCTAAAAATGGCAGGGAGGGTATTGCCAGAGCTAATCTGGGAGAGGGAGATGTTTGCTGCCCGGCAAGGAATCAGATTCATTTAGTACATTTATTACTTCTTGAGGCTGTTATTCATTTTATTGTATCACTTTACATAATTCTCTTGTTCTTTTGAAGGAGTGAAACAGGCTAATGCTCTCAGGCAGTGGCTGTTTGGGGTTTTTTACCCTTAACACCCTGTAGAGACCATTGAAGAATGCGCTCGGCAGCATAAAATCCTTCACCCTACCATCTAATTGGGACAGGGAATATTTCAGCTACTCACAGTCAGGCAGATGTGAGCTGGGACTGAAGTCACCAGAAGCAGCCAGGTCCCTTTCACAGCCAAAGCACTGTCCTCCTGGGTCCCTGACTCCCACGGGGCCCCTTGGAGTGATCCCTGCCCCCCGCTTCCACTAAAGAGCACATTACCCACTTGTAAACAAGGACATTTCTGGGTTAATCCCAAAAGCCACATTGCAGCCTCCTCAATCCAGTCACTAAGCAAGCAGAGGGTAAGAGAAGGACCACCACTGCATGGCCATCTCAGGACATCATCCAAAGGCAAACCACTTCCCACATCAAGTCAAGAGTCATCCCACCAGCAGATACAGGCTTGCCTAGTCGCAGGCAGCTGGTCCCTACACCTGCTATGCATCCAGGTTATCTCTGTGACTCCCGAGGCAAGCTGGTGGGTGGTGAGCATCCAGGGGAAAGCTTAAATGAACCATAGAAAGCAATGCACAGTAACACCAATAATCCATTACTGCCAGATCCAGCCCCTCTCCCCAGCAGTTCAAAGCCCTTTATGCCCATGTCAAATCCCTGCAGTCTCTGCCCAAGCTGGAGCATGGAGCTGTGTGACATCTGCAGCACACGGCTCCTCCTGGCCATGACCACAAAGTGCTCCTGAGGCCAAGGAAGGAGGGAAAGGGACCTTAAGCCCCCAGCATCCAGGTGAAGTGAATAAAATGAGCTCTCCTGGGCTTCTCCAGCAACTAAGGAGGCCAGAGGGTCTCCTGCAGCCGAGAGCTCTGCTCCAAGAGTGAAGCAGAAATTCCTGCTGTCACGTGCAGCTCAGGGACAGCCAGGACCCAGGGTGAGCTATTAAAATACAATTTATTGGTACAAATCAGACATCGTGAAACAAACCTGGTTTAGAGGGAGCTGTCATGTTCTGCACAAATGGATTGGAAATGAACTGTCCCGTGACAGGAGCGATTGGCAACGGTGGCAGACAGACCGGGTGGACAGGTGTAGGGTGAGCAGGGAAGGGGAGAGACTGTTCTGGGGCTGGAATCCTGCCCTTGAGGGCTCCTGACAGCCAGCTAAAAGTCCTCAAAGAGAAGCAGGACACAGTGGGAGGTGTCTGTCCTATGCAGGTGGGGCCCCCAGTGCTGGGGTTCCCAGGTGTTCAGGACTTGGGGAAAACAGAGATCTGGGTGAGGGCACGGAGAGGGAGAGGAAGGAAGAGGACGGTCACCTGTGCTGGGGGCCCTCCTACGGATGGAAACTGTCTTTGGATCAGGTGATGTTGCCTTGGGCTAAAGAGTTACCCAGCAGGGCCTCACCTTGTGCATCTCTCAGCTGCTTAAGCTAACAGCTCTTCTGGCCATCCCATCTGTGTGTGCTCCAGCCCATGCTGCTCCTGGAGCAAAGTCTGGCTGTGTCCTGGCCTTTGGGTCTCCAGCCCTGAGGGTGTTGGGTCAGGGTTTGAAGGGAAGAACCCATAATGGCTGGGTTTTGCACTTGATCCCCAGAGAAGACAGACACCAACGGCTGCTCTGGACATGCAACACTGGATCTCAGGGACAGAGCAATGGTCACTGCCCCAGTAGATCAGGCTTAACTGAACCAGGCTTTGTCTGCGTACATTTTCCATGCCTACTGGGACAGAAATACAGGCATGCAGCTCAGTACATTCACACAGCCAGACAAGACAAATAAGTGACAATGTTTACAGAGATGGATGGTCCCTAAAGGGACATGGGAATGGGTAAACTCAAGGCAGATTTGCTTAAATCTGGTCGTATGGACCCCAAACAGCACCTGCTGCCAACACAGCTCTGTGGAATGAAATGGGAGAAATGCCCATCCCCCCTCCCCCTGCCCATCCTTATCAATTTTCAGTCTCTTGCTCCTTAAATCCTTTCCCCACACTCTGGTGAGCCACTATCCCAGCAGCCCCACAAAGTCCTGAGTGGTCTATACATGGAGTTGTGTGCTGCGGGTGGACCCAGCAGCTGAAATAATGCAGGTGATTGCCAGGGCCTTGGGCAGAGCCATCCAGGCCTAGCACTGGTCACTATTTCAGGTCGTTGTTGATAACCACACTGTCATGCATGTCACAGTAAGTTGTCATCTTCTTCCTCTTGCCAAAGGTGGAGAAGCTGTTCTTGTTCTCCCTGCCCAGGAAGAGGGGCCCATCTTTGCTGGAAAGCAGAGTAGGGGTGCCAGGGATGTAGACATTGTGCTGATAATCCAGGGCTGGGATGTGACCTGGGTACAAGGGGCTGTATTGGGGTGTCCAGATGCTGTTGGTGCCTGCTGAAGCCTTCTGAAACTCTGGAGGAAAGATGAGTGTGAGACTGGCTCAGGGGAGGTCACATCCATAGCTCAGTGGAACAATCACATCCATGTCCCAGGGTGCAAGCCCGTGGCTATGTGTCACCAACCTCCCTTCTGGAGCCTGGACACCTCTTCCACCCCACAAAACTCTACCACTGCTAGGAACAGGGATGTGTCCCCCCAACTGCACCTCAACCAAGCTACAGGAGGGTCTGGTCTTCCCAGCCCCAGCACCCCAATACTAACCAGAGACAGGGGTCACCAGCGTGCACAGCCTCTCGTGCTCCTTCTGGAGGGCTCTGCGGATTTCCCCCACGTCCTCCAGGCTCTGGGAGCTAAAGAGAAGAGATCAGTTCAAAGCTGCATCAGAGATAACTTCCCCATCCCCACATCCCCCTTCCACCCGCTCCCTCTGTTCCTGCAGTGTCGGATTTGGTACCTTTTCAGGGCAGGTCGCTGCATACTTGGAGGCAGCCAGTCCATGTTGGGCTGCTTGATCTGAAAAACACAGGGAAGGGCAAGGCTGGTTATGGGGACCCTCTGTTAATCAGCCCTGGGACCCTCTGTTCATCAACCCAGCGCTGCCAGCACCAGGCTTCAGTAGTCAGGGATGCAGGACTCCATCTTCTCCTTTGTGGAGAAGCAAGTAGCACATTCCCATTTTAGGGAAACTGAGGCAGTGTTGAACCAGCTTGTTCCCTTCTGGACCTTCCCCACCCTCCTGAGACATTGGGGTTGTCTGGGGCTTGCTCTCTGTCTCTGGGAGTTCAATTGCCAAGGTTTGTCCTTCTGGGGAGAGAGAGAGGCTTTTCTTATTTCTGTTAATTTTAAAAAGCCTTTTTTGCAGGTGGGATGGTGGCTTAGCCCAGGTCTCAGGCACCAAAGGGTAAGAGGTGTGGAAATTGGCTGCATACCCGCTGTCCCAGGGGGGTTGTAAACAACTAGGGGAAAATCCCATTAACATATTAGAGAAGTGAGTCCAGTTGTGCAAGGAGACGTGCGAGGAGAGCCTCTTGGCAGTGAGTCTTGGGCTCTCCTTGGAAGGGCTGTTTTATTAGAAGTCAAACGTAAGTGGATTAGACGCCTCATCACTCTCCATCCTTGTAATCGCGTTTTGGAAAGAGCCTTTCATTGGGAAAATTAGACATTCCTCATTTCAATACCTAACAAATGTTGACATCAAAATCCCGCCCTGAAGACCCCACTCCCTCCCTGATGGGGCAGCTCAGTGGCAGCCCAGCAGCCAGAACTGGGGACATGAGTGATGGCAGAGGGGCCAGGGCCAGCCCCGGATGTGGCAGCGGGACACTGCGGACCCCCGCCGGCATGGGGGAAGCAGAGGGGCAGCGACGCTTGGGCTGTCCCAGCATGAATTGCTCACCCACATGAAGGAGATGCCGCCTCCGCCATTCTACCTCCCCCACGGCACTGGAGCAGCTCCGTTGCCTCTAACGGGTGCAAAAGGCATCGGAACGGGATTTCCTCTCACTTCAGCCGAGTCTGCCGTCCCCCAGTAATTAGACCTCAGTGGGGAGGTTCCCACTGCCTGATGACTCCTAATTTCCACACTGATCAAAGGCGCTGGTTATTCTCTGGGAAAAGCTGTGCCTGGTTTCTCTCACAGCAGAGGCTGAAGGAGGGGGCGGGGGGGACCTGTGGAGCACTGGTAAGCACCACCAGGCATGGAGTTACCTGCTTGGAGACCTGGAGATGCTGGCCTGGCCGGGACTGCTTCCTAGAGTCCTTCTCGTTGTTCCAGGGGGGGCTGCAGGGTTTGAGGAACATGAAGTCACTCTGGGCAGACTCAGGACCAAGGCAGACCTTGTAGCAGTAGCCCGGGGGGCCACTCCCGGGCACGTCGAGGCAGGTGGCAGCCGTGGTCCCTGCGGGGGGCTGCACTGTCAGGTTGGATGTCTTCAGGCTTTCAGGGGAGGGTCTGGAGCCAGGGCAGCAGTGGCAGCGGGGTGGTGAGCAGCCATCACCTCGGCACGAGTGCCGCTCTCCACGGCACCGAATGGCTGTGAGGATGAGGATGGCGAGGAGGAAAGTGAAGGAGATGGAGCCCAGGGAGACAAGGAGGTAGACAGTGAGTGGGGAGGATGAAGAGTCCTCTGGGGGGAGGCTGAACTCGCTGAAGTCAGAGAGAGTCTGAGGCATCGTCTCCACCACTGAAAGCAGGAGGGACACGGTGGCTGAGAGGGCTGGCTGCCCACCATCACGCACCTGCACCACCAGCCGCTGCCGGGTTGCATCCTGCTCCAGAAAGGAGCGAAGGGTGCGCAGCTCACCCGTGTCTGGTGCTATACTGAAGAGGGTGAAGTCAGTGGCCTGGAGGAGCTGGTAGGAGAGGCGAGAGTTCAGCCCCGTGTCTGCATCCACAGCCGACACCGTGCCCACAAGGTAGCCAGGCCCGGCTGATCTCGGCACCAGCTCAGTGGCCACGGAGCCGTTGCGTGGCATGGGGGAAACGATGACTGGAGCATTGTCATTCTGGTCCAGTACGAAGATGTGGACAGTGACATTGGCGCTGAGAGGGGGGAAACCCGCATCCTGTGCTTGCACCTGAATCTGGAAACTGCGGATCTGCTCGTAGTCGAGGGACCGCAGGGCATACATGTGCCCACTGTCTGAGTTGATGGACACGTAGGTGCCCACAGGCATGCCATGGATGTGCCCGTCGGCAATGGAGTAGGATAGGTAAGCGTTTTGTTGGCAATCGGGGTCCAACGCGCTGACGGAGCAGATGGAGGCACCTGGTGCGTTGTTCTCCATCACGTAGACGCTGTAGGACGGCTGGAGGAAGCGTGGGGCATTGTCGTTGACATCAGACACTGGGACGGTGAGGGTGCTGAGGGTCAGCAGGGCAGGGGACCCCATGTCCCGTGCGGTGATGCTTATGTTGTACTCAGGCACAACCTCCCGGTCCAGCGCCTGCGTGGTGACCAGCGTGTAGTAGTTGCGGAAGGAAGAGCGGAGCTCAAAGGGTATGTCGGGGCTGACCTCACAGCTCACACGCCCGTTATCCCCAGAGTCCCGGTCCAGAACGCTGATGACAGCAATGACAGTGCCTGGCGGGGCATCCTCCAGCACGGGCGTGGACACAGAGGTGAGGGTCACCTCTGGCGCATTGTCGTTCACGTCAAGGAGGTGCACAAGCACCCGGCAGTGCACGGCCACAGCTGAGGGTCCACGGTCTTTGGCTTGCACATAGAGCTCGTGCAGGCTTGCCCGCTCGTAGTCCAGAGGGCCCTTCAGCAGCACCTGCCCACTCCGGGGCTCTACGTGGAAGAGCTCCCGGACGCGCGGCGGCGCGTGCCCGCTGAAGGAGTACTCGATCTCCCCGTTGGGGCCCTCATCCAGGTCAGTGGCGTTGAGCTGGATGACCAGGGTGCCGGCAGGGGCATCCTCAGGAAGGCTCACGCCGTACGAGGGCTGGTCAAAGACAGGCACGTTGTCATTTGCATCCAGTACCGTGACGAGGATGTGAGCTGTGCCCGAGCGCTCTGGGACACCGCCGTCAAGAGCGGTGAGTAGCACCCGGTGCGCGCGTTGCTGCTCGCGGTCAAGGGCGCGCTCCAGCACCAGCTCCGCAAACTTGCTGGAGTCACTGCGCGTCTGAACCTCGAGCGAAAAGAAACCGTTGGGGCTGAGGCGGTAGGTGTGCACCGAGTTGGTACCCACGTCAGGATCCTGCGCGCTCTCCAGCGGAAAGCGGGCACCGAGCACGGCGGACTCGGCCACCTCCAGCACATACTCTTGCCAGGGGAAGGTGGGCGCGTGGTCGTTGATGTCCAGCACCTCCACCTCGACGCGGTAGAGCTCCAGTGGGCTCTCGACGAGGAGCTGCAGGTGGAGCAAGCAAGTTCCCCCCGCCTCGCACACCTCCTCCCGGTCAATCCGCTCGTTCACGAAGAGGATCCCGTTCTCCAGGTTCACCTCCAGGTGCTGCCTGGCCCCGGCCCGTGACACGATGCGGAACCGCCGCGCTGACAGGGTGGACACGTCCAGCCCCAGGTCCTCGCCCAGGTTGGCCACGAAGGCTCCGTGCTCCAGCTCCTCCGGCACGGCGTAGCGCAGCTGCCCGCTCGCCAGGCGCGATGCCGGGGACCCGGCCAGCAGGAGGAAGAGTAGAGAGCGGAGGAAGAGCTGCCCCCGCCCGGAGCCTGCCCCGGCCCCCATGGCCCCGCAGCCCTCCCGGGGACGCGGGGTCCCACTCGCGCCGCCGCGTCCTCCCTCGCCTTTGCTCGCCCCTTGCACTTTCGAAGAGTTTCAGGCTCCCGGGGGCGGCGGCGGAGGGCCCTGCCCGGGGCTGGGGGGGACGAGCCGCGACCACCGGCGGTCGCTTAACCCTTTCCCTGCTGGTCTCGGGGAGGGGAGGCACCCGGGCCCGCAGAATCGGTCTACCGGAGCCGGACGCACCTGGGGAGGGGGATAGCCCCGGGGACGTCCCGTCAACGGCGGTGGGAGCTCCAGCGATACCGATCGCTGCCCGGGGCACCGGTATTACCCCGCAGATGCTGCGCTCGTCCCCGCGGTAGATTAAGAGGAGCCCGAATCGCAGCGGCTGCCAAATCCTCCCGCCGCGGCCCCCGCCGTGTCGGTCCTAACCTTTACCAGATGGTTAAGCCCCTCCAGACTTGATTACATTTCCCTGCACACCGTTTTCCTTGTAATGCGGAGTTTTTAATTACCGGAGCAGGGGGGATTACAGCCCTGGATAAAGCTGAGCCCATCAGCGCGGAGGCACATAGAGATCCCCCCCTCCCTTCTTCCCCGCTCCCACCCCCGACACCCCATCTACCCACAGCCCCGCGCCCTAATCCCGGTTCCCCACCGGGGACCCCAGCGCCAGCCCCCTCGGGCTCTCGGGGCACGATCCCGCCGGAGACCCGAGGACCTGCCCCCCCCCCCCGCCTCCCGCCGTTGGCTCCCCCCGCGGGCACAAACTTTCCGTCCCCCGCGGAAGGCGAGGGGGAAGGCGGGCGCGGACCGAACCTCGGGTGCCCCACCGGCCCCCGGAGGGCGACAGACGGAGCCCGCTGCGACCCCTCCCCTCCGCTCCCCGCCCCGGTACCGATCACGGTCCCTCCGCTGGCCGATCCGTTCTCCCCGCGGTCTCCAGCCGCCGCCGCGCCCGGGCAGCTCCGCGCGTCGCCTCCCCGCCGGCCCCGTCCCCGGGGGCGCTCGGTAACGGGACGGGGCGGCCGCCCCCCCGCCCCGCGGCGGCTTAGGGCGCGGATAATCCCCTAACGATCTAGTTAAGGGCTCGGCGGGGCTCGGAGCGGCTTTAGCCGTGCAGTGATATTTCACCGCCTTTGTCTCTGACTCCCGGTCCCCGGTGGGGAGGGAACCGCCGGCCCCAACCGTCCCCCCCCGCTCCCCACGGGGACCCGCGTGGGAGCCAGGATCCAGGAGCGACCGGGAGACCGGAGGAAGGAGGAGGCGGCGGGGCTGGAGGAGTTTGTCGGGCTGGGAAAAGGGGACTTGGTCCCTGGGAGGGCAGCGGGACACACGCGGGACGCGGCGCGCTCGTGGGGCCGCCTGTCAGCGAGAGGCGCGGGCAGGGGCGGGGTGGAGCGGGTGGAAGGAGGGAAGCGGCGGGGTCACGCGTGGGCTCGGGCCGCTCACGAGTGGCATCGGGACGGTCCCCGGTAAGTGAAGCCCAGGCTTGTGCGGGAAGCGCCGATCACGGCCGGCCCGGCCCCCGCACCAGCTCCCACGCCAGGGCCACCCTTGGCGTCGTCGTTGTCACCCCCCCGCCACGACCTGTTTCTTTCTCATCCCACGATCCTCCCCCTGCCCCCCCGCAATCCCCGATCTGCCCCCCCCTCCCCGCCCTGCATCACCGCCCCGGGCAGGGCTGGGACCCCGGAGGCGGGACGCCTGGGGTAGGGCTGCTCCGGGACCCCCCCCGAGGGCTGCTCAGGCCAGAGGAGGATTTGCGGGGGGGACACTGGACACGGCGATTTTGGGGGGTCTCATTTCTCTCCCTCCCTCCAGACCTTCCTCGTCTCCGACCAAGTGCGTTCCGGGAAATCCTCGGAGCGGCTCTCGCCCTTTTGTTTGATTCAGATGAAAATATTCATTTCCCACCCCAAGGGTGCAACCTGCTCCCAGCAGGATCCGTGCCCCCCCCCCGGCCCCCCTGCACGGTCCTGCCTGCCCTTTTCCGGCTCTGCTCGGCGATGCTCCCCCCCGGCAGCTCTCCATCGCCGCTTCCTTGGGGGGGGGGATCCGTGTGTGCCGTCTCCCCCCTCCTTGCTTCCCTCCCCTAAAGGCGGTCATGGGATAGTCCCATCCTGTTCCTTTTCCTCACCTCCCCAAACCTTGGGCTCCTTTCCTGCCTTCCCCAGCCCCCACGATTCCAGGCAACCAAGGTCAAAAGAGGGGGCTTGAGAGGGGGCACAAGCTTGTTGCGAGGATCCTTCTCCTGAAGGAAATGGCACAGGCTGGGGGTGGCCAGGATGGGGGATCCAAAAAAGAGCCTTGTTTGGGGGAGCATAGCAAAGGAGGGTGAAGAGCAGGATAGGGGAGATGGCATGGGGACAGTCCAATGCCCCAGCTAACACCCCACTTCATGTCTTGCAGATTTTAAGCCCTCTTGTGATGCAGGGGAGTGTTCAGCTGCCAGCCCTGTTCTCTCAGGGTAAGGAATCAGGACACAGGTAGAAGCTTGTTTTTCGAAGACGCTGGAAGCTAGAAGAGGGGGGTGGTCTCTGAGGTGTCTTGGCACAGGCGGGCGGGTGGCCGGTTGCCGCAGGTCAGCGCTGATGTGCCTTGGCAAGGCCAGCCGGAGAGATCAGGGTGGGATGTAGCAGGAGATGCCGCAGGTTGAGCCGCATTGGAAAAACCACACAGAGAGCAAAGGGTTGGAGAACCTCATCACCCAGCTGCCTGCAGGCAGCAAACCTTGTCCAGCCACCACCGTCACTCCATTTTCCTGTCCGTTGTGTTCTGGGGCAGCAGAAGGGTCTGCCAGAAAAGCTGTCCCTGCCAGAGCACAGATCCCTTCCCCCAGCTCCCCAAGGCGCCCGTCTGCCCAGCCGTGCATGTGGGTTTGCTGCTCCCTTCTTGCTCGAAGCGAGAGCAGTTATAGTTTGCAGTGCCCAAGAGGGCAACCACAGTGGGGGGGGGGCTTCTGACTGAGGCTGAGAGCAGCCCTGGCCCCGCGGCTGGTAAGTCACTCCCAGGTTGCTTGTGCAGGGTCAGGCGCTGGGGGCTCAGTCTTTGAAGCCACAAAGCGCTGTGCAGCAGGATGCCCTGATCAGTGCTTCTTCCCCTCTGAAGCTTTGGCTCCCTGCCTTCCCTCGGGAGGAAAAACCAGTGCCCTGAAGGGGACGATGGCCGTCTTGGTGTGTTTACAAGGGCTGGTGGAGCACTCTGCCTGCCCCTGGGTGCTGGGATGCAAAACAAAACCTGCACAATCTCTTTTCAAAAGCACACATGGGCAGGGTGAGAAGCTGCGAGCACGAGCTGGAGAAGGGAAATTCTTATTAAGTATTAGGAAAAAATCTGGGTGGTAAAACACTGGCACAGGGACCAGACTGGGGCAGGAATTGCCATCCTTGGAGATCCTCCTGAGGAACCCGATCTACCAGCCCTGCTCTGAGCAGGGGTGCACCAGGGACCTCCAGGGGTCCTGACTGATCAAAACCATTGCGGGGTTCAGAAAGCCCCGATCTGTAGCAACCCACACTGAGCAGAGGTGATGTGGTCACCGAGGCGAGGGAGAGCACTGCCCAGAGAGCCTTGATTTCAAGAGAACGTAAGTCCTGGGTTTGTCAAGGAGGCATTTTTCACAGATGCCTTGCCCAGAGGTGGGGTATGGAGCAATGAAGGATGGTATGGCTCCATTCCTGCTGGAAGTCCTAGTCCACGGGCTCCGTCCTGCAAGGTGCTTGAGGTGCTCAGCAGCCTCATACTCCCTGGCAGTGGTGCAGGTGGACCTTTTGCACCAGGCAGGTTTAGACCCAGGTGTGGGTAAAGTTTTCCTGAAGTTCCATGTGGTTTGTAGGTGAGAAGATGTAGCTGAGGTGACCAACTCAAGGGCCATTACTGGTAAAGTACACTGGATTCTCTCGGCCAGCAACACATAGGAACAAACCCCCAAGCCCTCTGCCTGGGACAGATGGAGGCTGAGACACAGGCTGAGCTGTGAGCAGACCCTCTGTCATCTACTTTTGAGCATTTTCAGGACTCGGAGTGGGGGCAGTCCCACACAGCTTCTGGGTGAGCCAGTTCTGGATCCCTGTAGGACACAGACTTCACTGGCAGCTCAGGAAGCCAATGTCTCTGCTCCTGCTTCAGAGCAGGGGATTTTCTTGCAAGACCAAGCCTGCAAAGGGAGCTGCTTTCATGGCTGGTGTCTTGTTCCTCTTGAAGAGACCTTGGACTCAAATCAGATGGCGGCCTGTGTCCCTCCTGAGAGCTGGGACTCATACTGCCCTGGGGCTCCACAGAGAGATACAGGATGGTCCCTCTTAGAGCCTCTCCTCTAAAATGTCCTGTGGGAATGTCTCTTGTCCTCTGGGAAAGACTGAGAAGGAAGGAGGGGTCAGTAAGCAGGAAAGTAAGAGTGGGCAATGGTGTGATACCTGCATGGGGGGAGAGCAGAGGCTTTCTGAGAGAGGAGGTAACACCTCCCCTCTGCCAGGCACCAGAGCAACTGATCTGGGAATACTGTGCACAGCATCTGCACCCAAAGTTTTGAAAGAAGATTAAAAAACTGATTTAAGGATTGGAAAAATACCTTACAGGGAGAAGTGTAAGTAAACTGCCTGATCTCTGTGCAAAAAGAAGCCAGAAGAGGTTTGATGGGAGGAAAAGCTGGGGGTAACTGGCCAGTTAAAGGCATGCAGACCCATGACTGGAGCCAGACAGCTTCACGCATTGGGGATCGAGCTGTCAGAACTGTTGATGGTGTCTATGACTCTTGGTGACTGCAGATCTGTGTGGAACAGAAGATGTGGGTTCATTAAGCCCGAGTTCCCCAGTGTATCTTGATGAAATGGGAAGACTGGCCCCAGGGAGAGGGGTTCTGACTGACCTCACCTCCTCCAGCAGAGAAACCACTGCCGCTCTCCCCTCCATCTTGTGATCCTACAAGAAATTAATCTGCTCAGTCCTGTGAGAAGAAGGTCCTGTAGCCACAAGAAAGTATCTTGTCAACTCCCAAAGGGCTCCAGGGAAGAGGCTATAACCCTAACATAACACTAAAAACTTCCCTTGGCCTCTCCTCTCCTCTCCTGGGGCAATGTGCTAAATAGCAGCTGGAAATGCTGGAGTTGGGACCCCAATGAGGAGGCCAAGGGGCAGGAGTTGGGGTGGACGTTTCCTTCTCCTCTCCCCACACACATGTCCTTGCATCAACACCCAAACAACAAACGGGTGCTTGCATTTCACTTTGAACTCCCAGATCCCTGGGCTAGGTTGGTGGTTTCACAAGGGAAAGGTAGAAAAAGGCACATCCTCTTCGTCCCCGTTTCTGGTTTTTAGCCATCTGCTTCTGTGAAGCCATCCTGTATCTCTCTGGGGATGCATCTCTGAAGAAGAAACTCCCATTTCTAGTCCTGAACAGATACGGGGATGTTCCCTGCTTCCCCATCCCCCCTTCACTTAATTTTGCTGTCCCCATTCCCAGGATAGAGACCACCTCTACCCTCCCACCCTCCCCTCGCCCCTGCCAGGGACTGAGCGGCTCCCTGAGACACCCCCCAACATCCTCATCTGCTCCCAGGAGCTTTGCAGATCCTCCAGGTCTCCCTTTTCTCCCCCACCAGCCCTATTTCTTTCCTCTCTGTCTGAGAGATCAGTCATCGAGGGTGTCGACACGCGCGCACCCGACTCCCCTGGGAGGATGGGGAGCGTGAAGCTGGGGGTGGTGTTCTGCTGTGAGAAGGCAAAGCTGCCATCAGCGGGCGCTTTGATCTACAGACAATTACAGACGAGTGTAGGACCTCGCTCAGCTCAGCCAATAAATAATGGAATTTGTGTGTTGACACAGACAGATTTCCCCCAAACTGTCAGAGAAGGGGAGACAGAGAGTGAGCGAATGGGAGCCTGAGTGGCTGGAGGGAAGGGGAGAGGAGCGGGCAGGGGAAGGGACGAGGAGGGCCTGTGGGAAAACAGAGAGGGGGCAAGGGAGATAAAAAAGAACAAGTTTGGAGAGGCAATGCTGATGAGGGGAGCCGGGCAGGGAGGAGAAGGAGCCTAAGGAACACATCTTTGTAGAAGGAAAGGAAAATCAAGACAGGAACTGTGGGTGGAAAGGGGGGGGGGAGTGCTGCATGCACAGCAGGCTGGGAGCAGAGGGAAAAAAATAATCTGAAGGTGGAAAATAAAGAGAAGGAGGAACAAAGGCATGGCAGTGCCCCCAGGGCTCCCTGCCTGCCTGGCAGATCACACACTCTCCGAGCAGGGACCATATTCCCGCAGCCCTCCCCAGAGCGGCCCTGACCCCCCCAGGCATTAAGCCCACGAAGCCGGCAACGGGGAGGCACGTGTGAGTCAGTGAAATGGTGCCGCTGGCGCGCAGCCAACAGCAGAAATTTGCTCTGAGATCACAAGTCCCCAAAAAACCTCCTGTGGACACCCTGTCCCCACGCTCCCCCCCGCTCCTCCCCATCACCCTCCCCATCTCGCCCTCCCCCTGATCCTTCTCCAGCCTGGAGCTGTTTGTTCTCTGGCTGATGATGTTTTTTTACGTTGCTTGTGACAAAGAAATATCTCCCCTTTGCTCAGAAGCCCCACCATCGAGCCCAGCAGAAATTATCCATCCTTCCAGCAACCCTCTAGCCCAACCTCGCTGCAGCAGCAGATGCGACAGGGATCAGGAGCCACCAGGACTGTCTCCTTCCTCCCAGTTTGGAGCACTCAAGCACCGTTTGTTCCCCCTCAGCCCCATCTGTGGGCTGACCTGGCTCAGCCCTGAATATTGAGCGTGTGGAGAATGGCCCAATTTTCCAAGGTCTCCAGGCCAAGCATGACTTTGCTGTAGGTGTCCCTCGCTCCCCTCTCGGCCCTTTTTAAAAAAAATGGGTGTCCAAGTTTCCCATCCAACTCCAGATGGGAAGCAAACACCTCCCAGTCCAGGGACCCCCCCAGAAAGTCTTTACCTTTTCCTACTCCACCCTCCCATCTCTTCCTGCTCCCTTCTGCAGAAACACCAGCTCCAACCAGGGGTTGGACCTTTGCTCTTGCACAGACCAGGCTCTCCCCTGGGGACTCCTCATCCCCCCACATGAGGAAAGCAGGACAGGTTACAGATAGAGCCAAGGGTTGGCTGATGGGGGTGGCACTTAGTAAACAGGGTAGCCATAGACCTGGGGGGGAGAAGGGGGGGCAGCAATACTGGCTCCAGGGTTGTGTGGGACGGTGCCACAGCAGAAGGTTGTCTGACAGGGTGTGGGGGACCCTGGAGCCTTGCAGCCTGTCCACAGCAGAACAGGGTGGTACATCCTCCGCACCGGGTCAAAGCGAAGCAGGAGGGGGGGCTTCCAGGGATATCGCCCGTGGATGTTGTTTAGCTTAATGATGGCAAATGGCAAGAACGGCTGCCTAACTGGGGCAGCAGTAGCTTATGGCCTGAGCAGTGGGAGGACTAGAGCTCCTGCCAAGCTCTTAAACCTCTCTTTTGGGAGAGTGGGATGTAAAACTGGTGTAAACCGCTAAAAAGCTGGGTCTTTTTGCTAATAAAGTACTGAAGCAGGTAACGATTCAGCTGGCCAAGGCAGAGTAATGCACGGGGCCAGGCTGGGACCCCTTCCTCTCCAGAATCACCCCAGGTCCCTAATCCCAGTCATTTTACTGGGACAGTGGGAATGGTGGGCTGGATCCGGCTGCTGCTGCGCTAGTCCTGAGCAGGACCTGAAGAAAGGGAGGAAAGGGTGGGCCCAGGGTTGAGGGGGTGCCCAGCAGCCTTCCAGGTCCCTCTGAAGGAAGGAAAGGGGAAAAGCAGTGGGGTGTTGGTGCTCAGCCCCTCCACGCGGCTTCAGCCCTCCCTCCCAGGATGAAGCCGGGAAAGAAGATGGCTCGGAGAGAAGAAGTAGTGGGGGCAAGATGGATTTGTGTTTTCTCTAGGGTCTGCTGTGATGCCTGAGTGCTTCTCCGAACACTGCCATCAATAGTTAATGGGATGGAGCTGTAGTAGTCCATCTCAGGCTGGGATGGGGGAAGGGGAGCAGGCAGGTCTGTCTTCCACCACCTCCTCAGAGCTGCGTGCTGTGAGGAACTGCTCTGTGGCCAGGGCAGAGCCTTGCATCCTCTGCTGAGAACAAGCACCAAGCTGGCTCCAGGCACCTCAAAACACTTTCACGGTGAGACCAGGCAGGATCCCCCAGCCTGGATGTGACAACCAGGAGAAACACCCCTCCTTACTCCACCAGATCCCCGTTTTAACTTGCAGAAGAGCTTCATCCCCTTTTGGCAAGAGCAAAGTGGGAATCAGCAGGCACAGAGCACCCCAGTCCTGTTTGCCGGTGGGGGGAAGCAGGAAGGAGAGCTGCAGAGCCAGGCCCCTCCCTCCTTCCAATTAAAACCCCAACCCTGACCCACACGGGCACATCCAGCACCAGCAGCTTTACAATTCAGGATGGAGATGGCGAGTGCTAATCACAGAGAACCACTGCTCCAGCACGGGGGGCAGCGGGCAAAGGGTTAACACCCCACAGCAGCACTAAGCAGCAGCGGGAGCAAAGGGTTAACGCGGTGGGTGCAGGGAACGTTATCTGTCTCTTTGCTAAATATTATTTCCTCCCATGAAACCAGCTTTTCATCCTTGGCTAGAGGCAGCTCCCGCTGCTGGGAATCCAGCAGGAGCTGGTATCTGCTGCCGCACACACCAGCGCTCCCAGCAAGAGGCCGAGACAAAGAGCCGCTCCCCCGGCGAGAGCAGCCCCGGTGCTGGGACCCGGTGGCTGCGCCCAGGTGCTGGCGCTGGGCCTCGAGTCTGGAGGATGCAGATGGCCTCGGGATGGAGTTTGGGTATGACAGGCTTTTTCCCAAAGAGGAATTTCGTTAATGAAAGCCGTCTTCCACCCCGCTGTACTGCCGAGGGGGTTCCTCCCCATCTTCCAGGGACCAAGAGCAGCAGGCAGACGGGCAGGCACTGGGACAGGCTGGGGCAGGCTCCAGTCCGGTGCTGGGGAGGTCGCACAACCCCAGCCAACTCCCCGGGATGGTTTTTCGGGGGCTGCCCATTTCACACCTCACCCCTTGGGTGCACCAGGATGGACAAGAGCGGCAGGATACTCCCTGGGGAAACCAAGGCAGCAGCCACTGGCTCCAAAGTCACATCCTGGGGAAGAGGGAGGGTGCAGGGCAGCCTCTGCCCCTTCCCCAGAAGCACAAACCAAATTCAGGCTGCAGCGAGGGTCTGGTTGTCTGCAGAGCTGGTGGCTGGGATAAAATGGCTGCTGCTAAATCCTCTCTGAAACATCCTAAACTTTTAACGCGTATGAAACCACGGCAGCATCCCTTTCGCACCCCGGAGGGCACAAAGGCACCAACGTCTCCTCTCTCCCATTCAGCCAGAGCCACGTGCCGCAGTCTGAGCAGCGCTAGGTACGTGGCTGGAATGAAAGTCACCCCTCCAGCCTGTGTGCTCAGAGAGCGTTTGCTGAAGTCAAAGGATTGCCAAGTTAAAAGGGTCAAACCTCCAAGGACGGTTGTTATCTGACTGGCTATATATCATTTCAATAGCATCTTCAACGGGGATTATAATCTGAATTGAAGCGGAAAGACCTGAGGCAATGAAGCTGTCAGCAGTCTAAGATTAAGGAATTAAAACAGCAGCACAACATTACAGGATTTGTTCTAGATGTATTAGAAAGAGCTGGCTAAACACACTGCAGCCTTCCTCAGGTCGGAAATTTCATACGCGTGCAGAGAAGGGCAAGAGCAAGGATTCCATCAATATACATAAAAAGAGAGGAGAGCGAGACAGAGCTACGAAAACCCAGCCACGCAAACTATAAATCCTAACTGTAGACGGAAATGAGTCACACAAGGTTTGACTGAGGTAAATAAAAGCAGAAATGAAGTGGATTTAGGGGAGGGCAGAGTTGAAGACGCTGATAGCCAGTAGACAGGAGAAAAATGGCCCTTAATATACCAAGGCCGGTAAATTCTGGAACGCAGCCCAGCCTGCTCTTGGATTGCCTGATGGAAATGTAGGTCTCCAGTGCTGTCCTCCCTTACCCCTTTCCCTTCCCATGTTCTTACACCCATCTCCCCAATTACTTGAAAAAGCCAAGAATGACGGCATTAGGGCAGCTGAGCCAAGAGAGAGGGGGGCACAAGCCTTGCCTTTGCCTCTGTCAAGGTCCCCAGGTGGCCACCACCAGCTCTGCACAGCTTGGGAGGCAGCAGCAGCTCTTCTCGGTGGGAGGCAGCAGCTCTCAAAACAAAGAAGGAATCAAACTCCCCCCAAAGGACCCATTAAAACGATCCATTTATTTCTGGCAAATTGCACACACCTTTCTTTCATTCGCTCTATCCTAGATCAGTTGTGGGGAGGAATTTTTCCCCCTGCCTTAAAGATATCAAAGTTATGGGACGAAACACAAAGAAAAGCAGGGAAATACCCCTTGCGGATAAAATACACAGGAAAGTTTTGGTGACCCAGACTCCATGCAGCCACCAGCTCTGCTCAGCACAAGCCATAAAGATGCAGGTTGTACCGCTCAACACCGCTCGCTGCGGCACATCTCCTCAGTTACATGATCCAAAAAGAAAGGGGATCACCCCCAGCATCTCAAATACACAGCCCGGTTGACAACTAGAACAACCAGGGCCTGCAACAACACCGCCTGGTTGACAGCTAGATTAATCCTGAACCAGGCCATCTGTACAGAACTGTTGCGTTTTATTGACACAAAAACGTACCCAGCAGAACACTTCCCTGCACGCACAAGGCCACAGAGCAGTGATGAGCAGCCAGATCTAGGACACAGAAGGAGATGGGAAGCTAATGACAGGCGGAGCTTGTTCTGCAGCACAGGTAGAGCATGGAATCGCTTTTTGACTCCTCCAGCCAATTTCTACTGGGAGATTTACATACAGGTCCTCAATCAAGTCTTTTAAGAGTTATCCAGAGTCCCCTGGGTAAAAACAATCTGTTTCAAGAAAGAGGAGAGTCCAGAGCTGCTCAGTGATTCTTTTTGGTTGAGCCGAAACCAGAGAAACCCATCACAGCTGCCATTTCATCATCCTCTTCAAACGTCAGATCTTCCTCTGCCCGCCTCTTCTTCTCTCTCTGCTTCTCCTTCTTGTAGGCTTTGGCCTTCTCCTCCTGCAGCAAGGGACAGAACAGCAAAATAATCTGAACCTCCTGAGCTAAGTAAGCTTTTGAGACACCAGGCACTGCACAGTTAACCCAAGTCCTACCAACAGCACCCAAAGTTGTGTCTGAGGAAATAAAACAGCCAGCAGAAATCCCAGCTGTCTCCTCCTCCAAGGTTTCCCCACTATCTCCAGACCACCCCACCCACCACCCCAAGAGCAGAGTAAGACACACAAGATGTAGTCAAAAAGAAGTGTTACAAAACTCTCTCTTCTGAACAAACATCAGAAGTTTCATCTGGAGTCAATGCTGAGGCAAGAAGGAGCTGGTTTTAAAGCAGGAGGCCTTTTCCTCGTACGATGCCCCGTTGCAGTGACTGTGATGCTGAACGTTGCTGCCTGTTGGCTCTCAGCCTGGCAGAGTGACAGCTGCTCACCGGAGCAGAAGCTGAAGCTCTGAGCAGCTTTGGGGGGTTCTGGCATCAAAGAGTTTGCACTGTTCTAATCAAAGTGTTTTGCTCTGCAAGGATCACAAACCCTGGAACGGTGCCAGGCTTGTACCGGGTGACACAGAAGCATGGCTTCAGCTCCCAACTTAGCAACTGCTCCTGCCATTCCCATCACCGTCCACTGCGCCGCAGCTATGCCCTGGAGAAAGCTACACCAAGAGTTGCTGCTGATTTCTTTGTTACCACACATTGACTGGCAGCAGCTGTTCAACCCACAGCACTCCCCACACTGCTGGGGCATCTGTCTCCTACCTCCCCCAAATAGATCAGGCTCGGCAGCACCAAAGCCTGCTCAAGAGCAGAGCACAGGACTGCTCTGTGTGCAGCCCGACAGAGCACCCCTGCAGGGAAGCAAAGCTCAGGGCTTGGGCAGGGAGACTCAAACAGGCAGCAGTTTTTACTGTTTGGTTGTTACGTGACTGTTGATGGAGGTGAAGCATCCATAGAAGCTCAACTGTCAGAACTTTGTCAGGTTTTCAAATAAACTTCATCTTCATGTCAGGGGACTGACACCTAAGTCCAGGGTTGAGAGGAATCTGCTGTCTTTCACTGCCTCCACACACATCTCACACCACAGTACACCACTCATAAAGCCCTTCCACGCTCGGGGAGGCCTCACAGAAGCAACATGTCACATGGAGAAGGATCCCAGCAATCCTAAGAGCCATGGAAGATAAGGGACAAAGACACAGATCTGCTAATCAGAGCACACATTCAAACACTACTAATGGGAGATAAAAACAGGTGCTTTGTCAGGTTTGTGCTGCTCTCAGTGGAAACCTGAAGCATTAAAAGTTACACAGCAAGAGGAGAAAAGGGTTTCCAGGGACAGCAGCAGCAGACTTTTTAAAAAGCAGACAAAAAAGAAACAAAACCCACTCATAGCAGCAGACAAGAAGCCCATGCTACCAAGAACAAGGCTTCTGTGGAAAAAGATCAGGAACCAGGGTTGATTTCCTCACAAAACATGTTTCTGGGGGGCTTTGCTTCATCACTCGTTGCCCAGACTCACCTCCTCGCGGAGTTCCTTCATCCTCTCCTCAAAGTCATAGTCCTTCTGCTTCTCCTCCATCTTCTTCTTGTTCACCTCAAAGCGTTTCTTCACCTGGTCCAGCGTGGAGCGCTCCACCCGCATGGACATGCCCAGATTTCTCTGGTCTAGAAAACAGGAGTGGAGTCAGCCGTGTTCAGCAATACTCGTGGCCTTTGACAGTCTGCACATAGTCCCCGTCCCTGATCCCAATTTAAGTATTTCAGCACAGCAGCCTCCTCCTGCCTGTCACTGGTCCCCTCAAAGCAGCTTCCAGGGCCAGACTACACTCACACACAAGGCCATTCGCCCTCGAGGCTCGGTGCTTCAAGCTGAGGGAAGCGCAGGGACTCGCAGGCCACCCACGGCTCAAAGCGCAGGCAGCGGCGCTGCCTCCCGTCTTCCTGAGCGTCGGAGCCCGGTACAGCCCAGATTCAGGGACTCCCCGCCACGCCACGTCTCACCGCGGCCGTGCCAGGTAACCCAGAGCCAGCCTGGGGAGTGTGACACAGCAGTGCCTCCTCCCACAGAGAGGTACGCGCTGTCTGTCCTCATCTGGTCCCAAAATTCCTACGGACCGGGATGCCTTAGAGTTGGGCTTGTTCAGCCTGGAAAAGAGAAGGCTCCGGGGAGACCTCATAGTGGCCTTCCAGTACCTGAAGGGCGCCTACAAGAAGGCTGGGGAGGGACTTTTTACAATGGACTGTAATGACAGGACGAGGCGTAATGGGTGGAAGCTGAGGGAGGGGAGGTTTAGATTAAATATAAGGAAGAAGTTTTTTACTGTGAGGGTGGTGAGGCACTGGAACAGGTTGCCCAAGGAGGTTGTGGATGCTCCATCCCTGGAAATGTTCAGAGCCAGGTTGGATGGAGCCTTGAGCAACCTGATCTAGTGGGAGGTGTCCCTGCCCATGGCAGGGGAGTTGGAACCAGACGATCTTTGAGGTCCCTTCCAACCCAAACCATTCTGTGATTCTATGATTCTCTGTCCGAGGGGATGGGCTGTAGGAGGACACCGTAACCCAAACCAGGCAGTGACTGCGACAATCTGTACATGACTTGTAACAAGAAAGAGGATACAGCCTATTCTTTTACGATTCCCTATTAGGATGCTCCCCATCACGTTGGTGTTCTGATGCTTCAGGAAACTGAAGCTTGGAGCAGTGATAACAAAAAAGGTTGGAGTGTTGAAAAAGAAGCCAGAATAAAACTGACAGGCTGGCATCTCTCAGCTGTGGGTGAAGCTAAACAAGACATCAGTGGCACTCAGTCAGAGATCCTGATTACACAGGACATTTTTAGCTAAAGTAGAGACATGAAATATTAAGCCAGGCCTCTGTTTCAGCAGCTCTTTAGAGCAGATTCCCAGGTTTCCACTCATGAGTAAGCCAATGTCTCCGACCCACCCTGCCTGGTGGATCCAAACAGCCTGTGGCTCCAGCAGCCATGCACAGGTTTGTCCCAGGGATGCAGCAGCACTTGGAAGCTCAAACTACACACCAGGAACTAGTAAGAGGGCTGTCAAGAACAAGCAGGTTTCAGCCAGATTTATGGCCTGGATCAAAAGCTCCCAAACTTACTCTGTAAATCATATTGTACTGAAGAGCTATGTGGCATCAGCGACTTCCCAGTCCCAGCTCAACCCTTCATCTCAGGCCTATACACAAAGTCATGGCAGGATTTTTGCTTCCAGATTCTCTCATATGGACTTATCGCTAATCTCCCAACATGTCCAACAAGGCACTTCAGCGTCCTCCTCCCACTCCCATAAAAGCACAGGGCTTTAACGCACTGGGTTTTCTTTTCCTAGCTATAGAAAACTGGCCCTCAGGTCCTCTTCTGAACCCCCCATTTGTCAAAGGTTCACACACCAAGTGTGCAGGTCTGGACCGCATTCATCGCTGCCTTTTTGTAAAGGGGCCATTTGTAAACTTGCACAGGGAGCTAAAACCACCTCCATGGGCAGAAGAACACGGTAAGAGCTTGCCAGTGCGTCCTGCTGCTCCTTTACTTTCTCCACTTTCCCCACTCTCTGAACACATCAAGAAGCAGCAATGCCCACAGCTGTGGAATGAGTCAGTTCAACAAGGGTACAGTCCTCTTTTTCAAGTGAAACACAGTAAGGGAACAGACTGATAAACGGGGAATTCTTTTCTCTTGTATTTATCTTGGCCTAAGTTAACTCCATCATTACAGCAATGGAGAGAAGAACCAGAGATAGGTAAAGGACAATAAAACCACCACACTGCTGGACCCAACTCTGGGGTCAAACTGCCCCACTCCTGTCTCCGCTCATCCTCAGCAAACCACAGCCTCCATCCTTGTAAACTCTGACCCATGCTCTGCAGCTCAGGGATCAGCTAGTTTTGAGCTTCACACTCAACTTTAACAAAGAGAAGCTTCCGCTCTAAAAAGTGGCTAGTCCCATACCTTTTACTTATCTAAAAATTTCTTTCAAGTATCAGTGCTGTAAAAAAGCACCTCTCCAGATTTTTGGTGGAGACATCAGGACTTGCTGGCCCTGGGCTTCTCGCAGAGTAGACACTCTGAGCGGGCAAAATACGTCCCCCTAACCAGAGGAAACTCATCACTATTTCTTCTGGGTTTATTCCATGAAAACAGTCCAGCACCCTGGAAGGTGCCAGGACATAAAGGCAGCACCTCCACAGCTCTCATGAGCAACCTGCCTCCATCCTGATCTCCGAAGCACACTTTGATCCACGTCTAAGCGTTCAGCCCTCAGACAGTGGTGAGGCATGAAGGGAACAGCCCAGAGTGCTGCAGCAGCCCTTCAACTCCACAAACCCTCCAACAAGGCAGAAAAGTTATCCTTACGTTTTTTGCCATTGATGTGATCCAAGAAGTTAATGGAGTCTTTCACCACGCAGTCACATACGTTACAGTAATATCTGGCAGAAGAGAGAGAAAGAATTAACTCCAAAGCATGAGACAAACCTCGTATCACACAACAGCCGTTTAAGATAATCCACAATGTGAAATCTGCGTATGTCACTTGGGATACGGGTCCTTTCTCCAGGGCAAGAGGGAAGCTGCTTCCATTGCAGAGCACCCCAGTGAAAAGAAGTGTGCAAGGGCACACCCCAGATCGACACAGCTGCCCGGGTTAACACTGGAGGTACCAACCCTTATGCAGGCGCCACTCTGACAGACGACAGGAACTGAATTACGAGATGATCTGTAACACCTCAGCCACAGCATCTTCCCCTTCCAGTCACAACCAACAGGGTGGGATGAACTCTGCGACACCGCAGGGCTCGGCTGTCCTCCCCTGAGGCAGGACTGGCCATGCAGCCCAGGTTTCCAGACTGCAGCCTGCTGAAGGCTCTGACCTGGCTGCAAGGTAAGTGTCCTCCCATCCACATCACCTTGCAGCAGCAACTCCCTGCTCCATACAGCAGCGCTTGCTGCCCACCTTAAGAGCTGTGGCAAAACCCAGCCAGGGCCTGCACTTCCACCCCTGGATGCCGCTTGGGGCTGCGCATCCCCCGGCACTGCTGGCTGTGATGGTGAGACACTAACAGACTTACTCTTACGATGGCACAAACTTAATGTATTCTTTTCAACCTCTCAGTGGCTTAGGATGAACTAAGAATCCTTTCAGCATTTGGCCAAACACGATCCACACAAACAGTAGCCAAATATCATTCCTATGGACAGGTATTTGGATGTTTCTCACATTCTCAGTGCACAGAAACTCAAATCAAGAGCAGGTAGGGTCTCACTGCAAGCAGGTCTCCTGGCTAACAAAACCCAAGCGGGCAGCAGAGATCTGCCTCAGTTGTTTCTACAGGTGGGCAAAGCAACATTGATATCAAGAATGTCAGAAAGGGCTCAGCCTGCTGCGTCTCTTCCATACATCACCCCAGAAGACCCAGTTTCGGTGCAATACAGTGCAGCACCACTGCACCAGGCTCAAAACGCAGGAGGAAATCATCACCTGGTGCACGGTAAGGGCTCACTGCTGCATCACAGCCCCCTGATCTCACCAGCACAACCCTGAGACTCCAACAAGAAGACCACAACCTACCCTCCCATCTCTGACTGCGGGGTAGTTTTGGTGATGACAATGGTTTTCCCCAGCTTCGATTCCAGGTCCACTTTGTAGTCTCGGTGCCGCAGAAGTTCCCTTTTGACAGGCTGAGCTGGTTTGCCTAGGACATATGCAAAAAACCAAACTTTATCAGAAAAGGTCAAACTTGACGTGCTGGATTTCACATTGCCCTTGATGAAGAGGGGCCTGCTGGGAACTTGGGAACTAATTGATTCATGCAGAAATTGCACCTTTTTTAAAAAAAATTTCCTCCTCACTACTTTGTGGTTCCTATTAGAACCAGGTAGATCTGTGAGGTATCTTCAGCTCTCACTTGGGTCATATTCTGAGATCTCCTTGTTACTAGGGGCTGATTGTTCCTCTCCCTCCCCAAAGAACACACAGACAGAGGTAAAGGTTCTCAGTAATTACTTTTGTCAAAAAAACACATTCAGTGGCAAGCACAGGAGAAAGGATCGGAGCAAGCCAGCCCTGAATTGCTGCTATTTCCCTCTGGGATTTCACTTCTAGCTGCTCTCTCCCTCTCAAACTCAAAGGGTTTGGGTGACTCACTGCCAAATGAGCAAAGCTTGCCTGGAGTCAGTACACTACGCACCATCTTTCTTTTCTCTCTCTTCTGTGAGCCGCTTCTCTGCAAGTTTCTCATATTCATCTTTGTCCCACTTTCGGCGGAAGTCCAAGTTCTTAGTCTGAGAAGGAAACAAAGTGTATTAACATTTATTATACAGTTTGACTAGCTCTGAGGGGAGACTGGGGAAAGAAGTAGAATCACTTGGCCTGTGAGGCTACAGCAGTAAATTAGGGGCACTACATTTTATCCCCATGTCCTCTGTCTTCATATCTAGGAATTATGGATGTATCTTAAGAGAATAACACTCAGCATGACTATATCTACTTCTTCTAGAAGGATTTCTGAGAAAAGTAATGAGTTTATCTTAAGAGCTCCTAAGATGATCACTCAGCCTTTCGCTTTGAAAAACAGACACAAACGGGATTTAAACCCATTGATCTAAGACCTCAGAAGTGCCACCTGACAAACACAGCACAGTCATTAGCAGGTTACACATACTTCTTCCAAAAGTCAGTTAAATCCAAGTTGCAAATATCAGATGAGGAAGCTGTGAAACACAACATAAGCTACAAAGAGTTTGATTAAAATGCAGGAGTAGGGAGGGCTGTGTATACCTGCTCTCAAAGAGATCAGCAGTATGTCTGTGCATTACAGGAATCAAAGCACTGTTTGCTACGAAATCATAGGAACCCGTACAGGTTTTTCAAGCCAGACACATGTACGAGCAAACCAGAAAAAGCTCCAAAACACCCATCTGTCGAAGAAGGGTGTGGAGACACCAGGGAAGCACCTGTACGAAACGCACGGTGAGCCGTCCCACTCCTGCAGCTTCACACTGCAGGGAAGGGAAGAAACACCTCTGAGGCAGACTGGCCCTTCGTCAGCTCCCCAGAGCACTCTACACTGACAGCAACCAGATAAGTTGCAGGAAGGAAAGCTGAATTCAGGTGAAGTTGGCACTAAAGAATATAAAAACTATTCTTTTTAGGGGGGATTTTTACCTAGTCACCAATGCTGAGGGCAGAAGTGACTGGACAAGAACCCCATTTCCATTCAACCCTCCTCTCACCAGACCAGCACAGCCTCTTCCCAGTGTCTGTCCCGTGTGCAGTTAAGGCCCCTGCACCTGCTAATGGCCATGGCTTACAACTCAGACACTTCTTTATTTTCTTGAGAACTCTTGTTTGGTTAGAAAGCTGCATTTCACTTGGTACAGCAGTGAGAGGCTCTCAGTTTCATATTAAAAAAAGGATGGATGTATTTTAAAACACCTCTGGGAAAGAAGGACCCCCACATGCCCCACCGCCATCTCCGCTCAGCCAAATCAAGAATCCAATCACAATCCAAAGGAAATAAATCCCATTTGAAGCTATAGCAGCAGCACAGTCATTTAACGTTTTCTCCTCTGGCAATCCTTCAAATGGAACGAACAACTACTGATAGGAATGAAAATGCCTTAGGGAGGCGTAGAAAAATTCTCATTTATTCCCAGAGCTTCTTAAGCAGTTTAAGCATGTCATAACAGGTTTTATTAACCACCCTAAGCAAAAGAAAAGAAAATATCACAGAGTGTAAATTAACGTTTGGGGGTATTTTCCACAATCTAGACTCTCCTGCATACCAGCGCATTATCACAAATCATAGCTGGTGGGAGCCCAGGGAGGAGGTGATTTACTTGCTGCTTCACTCTGCTGTTGTCATAAAAGGCAAGGAGTCTTTTGCAGCTCTTTTACTAATCTCTCTCATCCAGGCACAGGGAAAGAAATTAAACCCAACTGCGAAACAAGATCTTGGCTAGACATTATCTGAAGGAACTTTCCTTAATTGGTCTGGTGGAGGCAGGGGTGGCTGCAAACCCTAAAATATCTAAGAAGTGCTTTGAGGGACAATTTCCCAAATAAGTAACAACAGTTAAAAACCAGAAGTGCCCCATAACCTCCTGATCCTTGTGGAGACAGACATTGAATGATCTGCCCAGTATCAGCATCAAAGCCTACAAAATACAGGAGTCTCAAGTCTGGCTCAACCTAACAGGAACACAACCGCCTGCAGCTGAGAATAAAGCACAGGCCCCATCTCACTCCCAGGCAGACATCCTGCTCTTAACCTCTCTCAGCAAGTGGCTTCACGTGAAGGAAAATCAGCCAAGAAAGCAGAAAAACACAGCCCCTCTGGTGCTGACAGCTGTCTGGGGTATTACTGGAGGTGTTTAAACGAGTCTGGTTCCCCATTCAGGCTACACCAATGGCATCCACCTCACTCATCCAATCTCAGCATTCCCAACACCAAATCCTGTGGGATCCATACAGCAGAAAGACATCACTGCCACGCTACACAAACCAAGCAACACCAATAAAATAATCAAGTTACACAGGAGTCATCAGAGACTCCAGAATCACAGTCACAGAAAGGGTGGTTTCTCCATGCAGGGCAGAGAGCAGCAAGCAGCAACTTCAGCAGGACAGCATGACAGCCTACCGGGAAGCAGGCAACCCTTTCCCAGAGCAGCTGAGAAGCAACAGGGCAGGACAAGAGAAGGAACAGAAGGAGCGAGCTGCCTGCACCGCCATCGCCCAGTCCCAAGAGGCCCCTGGGATGGGCAGGTCTCCCCCGGGGGGCTGGAGGTGGGTGGGCACCCTCACCGCGGGAGTTGGGGCAGGTTCAGATCTCCTCACGCCGCCTAGTTGAAATAGGGGCTCCCACGGGGGAAGCCTGGCCCTAGGAAGGGAATATGAGGGTGGGGTCCACCCCCTTTCTAGCCCTGAAAGCATCAGCGCCTCTCAGGGGACCCCAAATCTCCCACCGCCCACACACAGAGGGCACAGCGGTGTGGAAAGCAGGGATGGGCCTCCCCACATGCCCCCACCCACCGGGGCATCCCCGGCCCCACCACAGCCCCACCCGAGGGGTCCCTCCCACCGGGGCCTGGCAGCAGGCCCCGAGCGCGGCCTGGCCGCAGCGGGGCAGCCCTTCCCGCCGCCTGTCCCTCCAGAGCGGCCCCAGCAGTCACAGCCCTACCCCTAGCACAGCCCAGAGCCTACCGAGCCAAAGAGAAAGCGACGGGCGTGGCCCCACCGCCGCCAGTACTTACCCCGCTGCCCGACGCCATGTTGAGGGTGCGAGCGACAAGGGAACGGAAACTGTCGCGCGGTGGCGCCCGGGCCGTAAAGCGAGGCAGTCCGCCCGGGCACCACCGAGTGCCCGCCGCCCGGCCTAGAGCGGCGCGAGGCGGCGGTGCCGGGCTATCACGTGACCCGGCCCTTCCGGGCTCTCCGGGACCGGCTATGCTGCGGCTGCTCGCCGCCGGGTGCCTGCTGCCCGCGGGCCCGGCGAGCTGCTCCCGGGCCTGGCTGCCCCGTCCCCCGGGGCCGGCCAGTGGCCGCGGCCTCCTGTCCCGGCAGGGGCGGGCAGCGGCGGGCTCGGCCGGTGGCGGCGGCGGCGGCGGCGGGCAGGTCCCGGCTCTGAAGACGCCCAAGGTAACGGCGGGGAGCGGGGGCCGTGCCGGCGGTTACCGGGTGTTGTTCCTCTGCTCCGCCCTTGCGCTGACGACCGCTCTCCGTCCCGGGCCAGGGCACCCGCGACCACTCCCCCGTCCACGTGGTGCTCCGCGACCGGCTCCTCGCCGCCGTGGTGGCCTGCTTCAAGCGGCACGGGGCGGCCGCCATCGACACCCCCGTGCTGGAGCTGCGGGTGAGGCGGTGGCGGGATCCCCCACTCCTCCCTGGTGTGGGGGGTGACCCCCCACTGGGCCTGTGGGACCCCCGGCTGCTCCCCTGGGGGGCTGTGGGGTCCCCTCCTCCTCCCGTGGGGCTGGGGAGCACCTCCTTTCCCCGGGGCTGAGGGGCAGGTTTGGGGCAGGGCAGGGCTGGGGGATACCCCCGTGTGGGACATGGCGGGGGGGCAGCCGTGATAGTCCCTCTTGGGTCCCTGTTATGTGGGGGGATGGGCCCCCCCCCTTCTGCCCCAGGTCAGAGGGGGGATGTGCGTCATGTCCTCCCCACTCTGCTTGACTGATGGGGGTTGGGGGGAAGGGATGGGCTCTGTGGTCTGTCCCCCATCCTGGGGGGACCCTGCGCCCCAGAGTCACTCTGGTCCTTTGCTGCCCTGACAGCCCTCTCGCTTCTCCCCAGGAGATGCTGATAGGGAGGTACGGGGAGGGCGCGAAGCTCATCTACGAGCTGCAGGACCAGGGAGGGGAGCTGCTGGCCCTGCGCTACGACCTGACCGTATCCTGCACTCGCCCTGTGGCTCTTGCGGAGGGGACAGTGGCACACCGAGGTCGCTGCCACCTCCGCCTTGTTGGGTCACCCTTGCCCTGCCTGCAGGTCCTATCAGGGCGATGGAAACCCCCTTTCCTGCTGAGTGTGGACACCCCAGTGGGTCTGGCTGTCGTCGGCATGCCCCCACCTCAAGCCACCCCACAGCCAGTCCCAGGTCCACAGCAAAGTGGCCCTCTCTTCCATGGGCTGTGGGCATGCACCAGTATGTTCTACTGTACTGGTTTTACCTCCTCCCAGTTACAGTCTGCACCTCTGTGTGCTCCTGTCCTGCCCATCCCACCTTTCCAGTGCCTCAGTAGTTCTGGAAGAGCAGCAGTCGTTGCTGCAGGTACAAAGCAGGTGTCCATCGCAGGCCTTCTCCACCTCCATGTGTCTCCAAAAAGCTCTCCTCCTTAACATCTGTACGTCTGTGCTGGTTGTTGAATTCTCTCTCATCGCACCGTAAGAGGGCAAAATGACCCAGCAAAGGTCTGTGTTTGCGAGGTATTGATTCACTGTGGTTCAGAAGGAGGCGATGGAGTTGTCCTGGTGTTGGAGGAGCTCAGTGTGGTTCATTGTACGTGTCGTCAGCCTGGGCTGATGATCTCCCTGGAGATCGGGGAGCAGCTGGCAAAGCAAAAGGGAGACAGGGCGCTTTGGGGTTCAGCTTTCTGCAGCTCAGGAGATCTCCACGTTCCTGTCCTTAACTCCTCAGCCCCCAGGTGCCCTTTGCTCGCTATTTGGCGATGAACAAGATCACCAACATGAAGCGCTACCATGTTGCTAAGGTGTACAGGCGGGACAACCCGGCCACGACCAGGGGCCGTTACAGGGAGTTCTACCAGTGTGTGAGTGTTGTGGTGACTGCCGCACGCCAGGCAGGAGGGCGCGGGGGACTGGCGTGGGTTTTACTGCCTTCAGCTGCCGCGGGGCTGTGTGGTATGCCTTGTGGAACTGAAGCACCTCAGCTGTGCCAGGAGCCTCTTGCCGCTTCTTTTGCCCCCAGGATTTTGACATCGCTGGCCAGTTCGACCCGATGATTCCTGATGCCGAGTGCCTGAAGATCGTGCACGAGATCCTGAGTGACCTGCAGCTCGGGGACTTCCTCATTAGGGTGAGATCAGAGCCAAGCGGTTTTCATACCTCTGTGCCTTCCCTTCCCATGGGATTGAGGCGCTGGTGAAAAGGCACGAGGAAATGCCAATAGCTGCAGCTTCCCACACTGCTGGGGCAAGAAGAAATGGCAGCGAGGGGATCTCCCCTGAACTAAGCATGGCTGTCCCACCCCCAGGTCAATCATCGACAGATTTTGAACGGTGTGTTCGCTGTCTGTGGCATCCCAGAGAGCAAGTTCATAACTACTTGTTCCACCGTGGACAAGCTGGACAAGGTAAGCATTGTGCTTGTGGGGAGATTGCTTCCAGTCCTGGGGGGTGGATGTCTTGGGCTGGGCAGCTTCACAGCTGTTCTCATCATAAAGAGGTTCACAACAGCTAAGTTGTTAGTGTTTGTAAAGGATCTGGGGATCTCCTGAGCATGGTTAAGAATACAGCCTGGCATTTGCAGCGGTTTCTGTTAACAATTCCTGTGAGACAGACGCGGATCATTAGTGAGATTGCTGACCGCTGTCTTACCGCACGTGTTGTGGATGCATGGGCTGGTGGAGACAGAATGTCCTGCAGCAACGGATGTTCTTTTCTCTGCTTGCAGATGCCGTGGGAAGAAGTGAGGAGCGAGATGGTAGGAGAGAAGGGGCTCTCTCCTGAGGCTGCGGATCGCATCGGGGAGTATGTCCAGCTCCACGGTGAGCACTGCGGGCTCGAGCCCTTGGCCTTGCTCCTCCAGGCCAGGCCGGGAGGGCCGGTGACGGGGGGGCACAGGGCAGCACACACGGCTGGCCGGGCCCGTTGTGGCGGGGGCTGCTGCAGTGGCAGACCCGAGGCCTGACTCGTTCCTACAGGTGGCCTGGACCTGATTGAGCGGCTTCTCCAGGACCCAAAGCTGTCCCAGAACAAGCTGGCCAAGGAGGGGCTGGGGGACATGAAGCTGCTGTTTGAGTACCTCAGCCTGTTTGGCATCACGGGGAAGGTGAGGAGGGGCAGAGGCAGGAGGGGGTGCTGCCCTCGTGCCCGGGCAGCCTGGGCCCCCCGAGTGCGCCCAGCGACGGGCCTTCCCTTGTGTCCTACAGGTCTCTTTCGACTTGAGCCTGGCGCGGGGGCTGGACTATTACACGGGGGTCATCTACGAGGCTGTCCTGCTGCAGCAGGAGAACGACCATGTGGAGGAGCCTGTCAGCGTGGGGAGCGTGGCTGGAGGTGGTCGCTACGACGGGCTGGTGGGGATGTTTGATCCCAAGGGACGGAAGGTGCCCTGTGTGGGGGTCAGCATTGGGATCGAGCGGATCTTCTCCATCCTAGAGCAGAGAGTGGAGGTAGGTGTTGCCTGTGGTGCATGGGAAAGGGTTCTAGGAAGCCAGCTATCATTTATTACAGAGGTCTACAGCTCCATGGTATTTGAGGGGAAAGTATTTTGGGGGGAGGGGGTGGCTCCTCATGCCTGAATGTCCATGTGCAGAAGACAGAGCTCTCTTCTGCAGCCCATCAGGGGCAGCTGAGGGCAGTGTTTTGTAGCAGATGCCAGGGAAGTGTTAGAGATGGGTCCTGGCTCTGGACTTTGTGCCCCAGTCACTTTGCTCTTGTCTCTTGCCTGTGAAGTTTTCTGTCTTGGGGACTGTGAGTTGATGAATTCAGTAACAGCTCTGGCACTTGCTCTCTGCAATGAGCACCCTGGGAAAGCCTGTGAGGAAATTCATCGCTCTGCATTTAGTTCTGAGCTTGCAATTCATAACAAGTGAGGCTGAGGCAATGTGTTTGTACCTGAAGAATCAAAGGAGACATTGGAAAGCTGTCCAGGTCCCCTCCAGGAGGACGGCCAAGGTCCCACAAGAACAGCAGCACATGATTAAGTAGTGTGTTGCAATGCAGATTCTCTGGGGGGACTCAAACATGCCCAGGTTATCTTATCTGTGCACTCTTTTTGCTTCTGGAAGGTTAGGCTTGCTCAGTAACATCCCCTGAATAGTGATGGTTAGCTTTTAAGTATACTTGTTTTGAGGAGCTAAGTTAAGGTCTGAAGGTAAGGTGAGATGAGCTGTTGCAAGCTGCAGATTCCCTCAGAGCCAGTCACTGCCACAAGCGTGTCTGTCCCTGCAGGCTTCTGGGGAGAAAGTTCGAACGACTGAGACACAAGTGCTGGTGGCCACACCTCATAAACACTTAATCGCTGCAAGACTGAAGCTCATCTCCGAGCTGTGGGATGCAGGGATCAAGGTAAAGTAGGGACTTGGGCTTGGCAATGGTATGGGTGACAGAGGGAGAGCCTGAAGGGAGCTGTAGCACAGCAAGACCAACTCCATTAGTTGTGTGTCTCTTCAAGATCTGGGCCTGTCTCAGATCTAGCAAACAGAGAAGAACAGTCAAGAGCACTAAAGGCAACTGCTTGCTGCAGGAATAGTGAGGCAGAGTTTTCTCTGGGGTTTTGGTACTGGCTGTTTCGCTCCAAGATCCATCAGAGCAAGTTTGCATTAATGATTCACCACTCCCCCCTAGGCAGAGATGCTGTACAAGAAGGATCCTAAACTGCTGAAGCAGCTGCAGTATTGTGAGGACACGGGGATCCCCCTTGCTGCCATTGTAGGAGAGCAAGAGCTGACAGATGGAGTTGTCAAGCTGCGAGATGTCGCAACAAGAGAGGAGGTGAGAATGCCTTTTTACACCGGGTTTCAAAAGTGCTTCCAAAATCTAGAGATTACTGAAAGGCTCTGGGTTTTCCCTCAGTGATGTTGTTCCTTTGGGGAGCTGTAGCACAGATCTGTCAGGTGACTGCTCCAGAAAACTAGTCACAAACTGTGTTGGTATCGACAGCAAGTCCTTAGGGCCAGTTCGAACTGTGCTCTGCTCAGGGTTCCAGTGCTGCTACCTCTTCTCTGTTTGCTTTGTAGGTTGATATCCCAAGAGAAAAGCTTGTCAATGAGATCAGAAGAAGGCTGGAGCCCTAGGACTCTTCTGGCCAGAGCTGCTTGGCTGAGCTGCTGTACAACTGGAATCCTCCAGTGCCCTTAGCCACTCACTTCCCGCTGAAGTCTGCTCACCATCTGCTAGCCTGAGGCTCAGCTGCCCGGGCTAAGGCAGTGTCAGCACAGGGCAAGGAGCAAGCGGTTTTTAAGTTATGGACAGCGAATCTGCCAGGTTCACCTTCTGGTTCACTGCTCGGAAGGATGGGTCAAGCTTGTGGGTTCCTAACGATGCAGTCCCTGTCACTGTACAGCCATTTCCATCCACTGCAGGCGGTCACGATGGTGGCACAGGCAGATGGATGAGGTGCAGCTCAAGCAGGATCAGGCTGAGCTCCGGAGTGGGAGGGCAATCTGTTCAGGATATAGAGAGGGTGGCAGGGGAAGGCCACCCCCACTCCTCTGAGGGGGCTGCAAGGGCCAGTCCCAGTCTGCAGCTGGGCTCTTGCCTCAGGGCTGGGGCCTGGCGTGCTCGGGGCTGCTGGCAGGGGAGCCTGTGCCCCTCGGGGAGGGACACAAGGGGCTGGCGCAGCTCTGCGGGCAGGCTCCGGCTGGGGCGAGCGTGGAAGAACTCTGTATTTTTATATATTAAAAAAAAAAAAAACCAAAACCGAAATGAATCACAAAACCTTCCTCTCGGGCATTTATTTGAGCTTCGCAACGGCGGCCCCTCTTGCCACGCTCCTCTGGGCGCCGCGCTGAGGCGCCGCAGTGCGCAGGCGCAGCCCCGCTGCTATGGCAACGCGCGGGAGCGGCAGTGCGCAGGCGCAGCCCCGCTGCTATGGCAACACGCGCCAGTGCGCAGGTGCAGCCCTGCGGCAGCGCGCAGGCGCGGTAGCGCGGCGGCAGCGCGCAGGCGCGGGCCGGCAATGGCGGAGGAGGCGGCGGTGCGGGCGCAGGCCGAGGCGGTGCGGCGGCTTAAGCAGGACAAGGCCGATCCCGACGAGGTGCTGCTGGTCCCGGCGCCTGCCCGAGGGGCTGGGAAGGGGTTGGGGGGGCTTTGGGTATGGGGCTGGGGAGGGGCGGGCTTGGGGGTTGCTGGGAAGGGGTTGCTGGGGGAGGACCAGTATGACTGGGAGAGGGGTGCTGGGAGACTAGTGTGACTGGGAGGGGAGGAGCTGGCCTGGGGAGAGGGGAGGGGGACACTGGGTGTTGGCAGAGGCAAGAGGGTGTCGGGGGGAACTGGGGATACTGGGCCGGAGAGAGGGCTGCTGAGGTGACTGAGGTGTGGTTGGGGTTGCTGGGCCTAGGGGGAGGGTACTGTGTGGAACTGGGAGTACTGGTGTAGGTGTTGCTGGGCTAGGGGTGGTGGCATTGGGAAGAGAGGTGGTGGGGAGGCTGGGAGTACTGGTGTGGGCTGGAGAGCAGAGGGGCTGAGGTGTCTGGGGAGAGGATGCAGGGGAGAGGGGGAGTGGGAACTGGTGGTACTGGTGTTAGACTGGAGAGAAGGATGCTGGGGGGTGTTAGGGTTGGGAGGATGCTGCTGGAGACTGCCAGTGCTGGGGTGCACATAGCAGGAGCTGGTGATGCTGGGCCGGGGTGTGGTACAGAGACTGGTAGGATGGGAGGTGTGGGGAGGCAGATGTTGAGAGTGATGGAGGCCGTGGGAGTCAGAGAAGGGTGGGGGTGCTGGGGATGCTGAGATTGGGGTGCTTGCAGTAGGAGCAGAGAGTGCCCCTCTGGTTACTGTGGGAGACTGGGAATAGTGGATGTATTGAGGTTGGGGAGTCTGGATGTACTGGGAATGCTGAGGCCGAAGGTACTGGGGAAGGCCTGTGGGCTGGGCCTGGCAGGTGGGCTTACCCCCAGCTCCCTCCTTGTTCCCTCTCCAGATTGCAAAGGAGGTGACAAAACTGCTGGAGATGAAGGCGCGTCTGGGAGGAGATGAGGGGAAACACAAGTTTGTGCTTAAGACCCCAAAGGTAACTTCCCCCAGTGCGCGCACTCGCACGCCTCTCTGCACGCACAACCCGCTCCTGTGCACACACACAGCGCCCCCCACGCACCTCTGTGTGCAACATCTCAGCACGGACTTGCCTGCCTTTATTCTCATTTCTTTTTCCCTTTTAGCAGTAGGGGAGAGAGGGGTGAAAATATCCCTGACAGCATCTAAATTAGCACTACTAAATTGAAGACTTTCTGGTGCTTCCGTGACAAGCCAACCCCTAGCTGGCGTGGTCAGGAAATTAAATTAAATTCCCTTTTGGTCAAGCTTTATTGTGGCTGCCCAGTGTGAGAGGTCTCATATCCGCTTGGATGGCACTATTTGAAGTAAAGTCATGACTTGCATTGCCTTGATGAGTTTAGAGTTAGGACTCTTCAGCTCTTGTAGCACCAACCTCACTAGTACCTGCAGATATTGGCTCTCATGGATCAGGGATGCTCAGGCTGGTCCTGTTCCCTGTTAACCTGGACAGAGTGGATGAAGCTGCGTGTGGTAGGTGGGAGTGCTGTGAACTGCAGCTCTGCTGGTGCGAGGGTCATTGGGGGGAAGCTGCAAAGCATAAGCCAGCCAAAGAAACCCAGGCAGCATTTGCCAGGGACGCTCAGCACATGTTGAAATGTGGGGGGCAAGAAAGGTCTCAATGGCTTTTGATCTTGCCTTAGTCTGTGGGGGTGGGTAATCCTGTTTACTGAGCTGGTCTGGCTAGCTGCTGACATTTGTGTGTCCTCTTGCAGAAGGACCCTTCCTTCAGGGGTAGTTTTTCAGTCTCCAGACCCCTGAGAATAGTGTCAATAATGCAATTTATGCTGAAATTTTGTGTAACCTGAATGTTTCATCACTAGCAGCTGACCAGAGATCAACTGCACTTCCGTGCTGTGGCAGGGAAACAGTTGTGAATGTTGCTCACACATAAAACAGTTTATGTTAATGCTACTGACTTAGGAAATGTCTCAAAACTGCCTCCCTTGTCCATTTCCTTTATTGTATGTTTTGGTAAATGTAATTGTGGTGTGAGACCTGGAAAGTGGAAGGGTATTTCACTGTTTAAAGATGGGGAGAGAGGATTTTGCAGCTCTGGGTGTGCTAGGGAAACACAGCTTGGGTTTCCAGCCTTTCAGCCACGTCAGTGTACTGCTGAAAGATGCTCTTCGCTGGGCGACCTGCAGGTGGGGTGTTACAAAGTGCCTGCTCTGCTTCGCCTGCCTAACTGCCAGTCCCTAGAAAGTGAAAGTGGGAGGTCTAGTTAATTAACAGTGATTTATGTGTTGCTGAGAGCCTAGGTCATCCAAATAATTCAGTGACTCTTAACAGCAAAGAAATTAAAAGGGAGCAGAACCCAGCGAGCAGTAGATGGGCACTTCACAGGTATTGCACTTTGAAAAGATCATTTTTCTGTGTGTGTGTTTGGAAATTGTAGAGCTGCTGGTTGTTCCACGGCTTCAAAGCGTGCCTGTCCTCTGATTCCACCTCTCAGGGTGGCTCATTGTGCAGGGGTTTGGCTAATACGTCTGAATCGGAGCTGTGGACAGATCCTAGCTGCGCTGTTGTGCTCGAACGCACTGAACTCTCTGACTGTTGGATCTGTGTTCGCTCCTTTGTTTCCTGCATCGTGAAACTCCTGACTTAGATTTAGCTCTGCAGACCATGGCAGATTGTGTCTGAGCAGTGTCCTGATGTTTTCTAGTGGTTTTTGGTGCTATGTTTTACCACCCTGCCCAATATCTGGTGTCTGGACCTGATCTCTCTGGTTTTGTTAGCAGTGTGGTAGCTTCTTCACATTGCCTCTCGCGTCTGTCTCCACTGCATGCTTCTAACCCAACGTCTCCTGTGCTCTTCTTTCCCTACCTCACCCCAGGGCACGCGGGACTACAGCCCCAAGCAAATGGCCATTCGTGAGAGAGTCTTCAACGCGATCATCACCTGCTTCAAGCGCCACGGAGCAGAAGTCATTGACACGCCGGTGTTTGAGCTGAAGGTGGGCGAGGACACAGCAACTTGGCTGAGCTGATGAGGATCCTGTAGTTGAAAGCTTGCGATGTGTTGAGGGTTGAGTTTTATTCTTCCATCTCCTAGGTGTCCTCCCTTTCTCTCCTTGTCTGTGTGTTCTAGGGCTGATCCCCTCTCACTGAAGATGCTGTTTGTTCCTGTGTCCTTTTCTTGTAGGAGACACTGACGGGGAAATACGGTGAAGACTCGAAGCTCATCTATGATCTGAAAGATCAAGGAGGAGAGCTGCTGTCCCTGCGCTACGACCTGACAGTATCCTGCCACAGCCAGTGCTGCGGGGTCTTGTCACCTCTGCTGCCCTGCTTTTGGGGCAGTGCTGCCCAGAATGGGGAGGACAGTCTCTTGGCTCTGACCCCGTACCCACAGGGAGAGTGTGAGCAGGCAGTGTGGTTCAGCGGGTGCAGAACCCTTGTTCAGTTATTAACCATACATTGCTTCTGTTTGGCAAAGTAACGCTCGTAGGTGGAGGTAAGGAAGATCTGTACTGAGTGGGATTTCTCCTGCAGCAGGGTACCCAGTCTAGGCTGCTGCGGAACACAGCCCGCATGAGACTGAGATCCAACCTAAGGTGGTGCTGGAACATGCCTGCAGGGACACTTACTGGCAGCACGTGTGAGTCATGTCTTGGACAGTTGTGAAGACCTTGGGGAGCTGTGGCAAGTCCAGCATCTCTTAGCAGTTGCTTTGCCCCGTGGGCACACGCCACACTGTGCTGGGTGTTGGGGAGATAGTGAGGCCTCAGCGCTGCCTGCAACTGATAACTGGGTGGGGTCATCCCTCCCTGTTCCCATCCTTAACCCTACCCTCTCAGGTACCTTTTGCTCGCTATTTGGCAATGAACAAGATCACCAACATCAAGCGCTATCACATCGCTAAGGTGTACAGGCGGGACAACCCGGCCATGACCAGGGGCCGCTACAGGGAGTTCTACCAGTGTGTGAGTTTGGCCATTGACAGGGGTGCTGCTGAGTGAAGCTGGGCAGCACTTGTGGGGATGTAGCACCGTAAAAATGTAGAACCAAAGGCTGAGTTACCCTGCAGCAGCCTTCCCTGTGGCTGTGGAAAGCTCTGGTCAGTCCACTAATGATCTCCTTAGCGTGCCCTTGTGGGTGTGAAAAACAGCTTGAGAATGGGAGAGTGAGGACAATGGCTGTGACACAGCGTGCTCGTGTGTCAGAGAGCTTTGTAATACAGCCCCCAGGTATCTGGCCTGCTTTGTACTGTGAAGGAGGGCATCTCCTTGCTCCATCCCATAGTGCTTGCCAGCCTGGTGGAGGGGAAGAATCTCCTGATCCCAAATCTGGCAACAGTTGAACTCGTGGGTGTGTTAGCAGGAGCAGAACCAGGCGAGCAACTCAGCTGTAGCATACGCTACTTCTGTCCTCAGCTTAGTCAATCTTTGTTTCAAAGGAAGGGAAAAACCCAGAGGACAATTTACAGAACAGGTAAGAAAGCAATTTCCTTTATGGCTTTCTCAGACAGAGTCTGGTAGCCCCAAGGAATGGCTTTGTTCCGCTGTACCAACACAGTCCCCAGGGCCTCATTGCAAACAAATTCCTGTTTAAGAATATTCCTGTTCGTGCACCCCCTGTGAATACTTTCCAGCTGCAGCTTGCTGAATTCCCATTTCCAGACAACTTGGGGTCTTTGCCTGCTGTCTCATCTGAAAGACTGTTCCAAGATCCCACTCCTAGGATAGCTAGAAATAGTCTTCTAACATCCAGGCTAAACTTATTTCCCCTTGTGCCAGTGCAGCTCTTTAAATGGTGGCTGTCATCGCGTGATATGGATTCTTCCCCTTTCCCAGATAAACATTTGGGAAATGTTTAGAGAAATCTTCCCTTCCTTAGGCCACGTAAATCAAGCTCTGTTACCTTTTCTCCCTGGAGATGCTTTGCTTCTTTGCTCAGCCTTGCATCTTTTTCGGCATCTTTTCTTAAATACAATTCACCAATCCTTGGTTGGGTTTTTTTTCAGTGACGTTTCACCTGTGCCACATACAGTGGCAGTGGCACTTTCCTCACTACCAGACTTTGCCTAACTTCTACAGGGATTGCATCAGCCTTTCCTGCACTCAGCTAACTGGGGATTAACTGATGTGATCTCATCTCTTTTCTCCTCCATTGCCCCAATTTATTTTGGAAGCTTGGTGATGTCATGTTGAAATTTACCCACTTAATTAAAATTATTCCTGTACTCAAAATCTCACTGAAGACTTTGCCTTTGGGGATTCATAAATGGGAGTCAGATAATAGGTCTCTTGTTGCTTCTGTGTTTTATTTCAGAACACTGATGTTGTCTTTGCTATTTTCCAATCATGGGGCACCAGCCTACTAAAACATCTTGCTGCCGGGCTTTAGCTCTACGTGCTAGTTCATCTGGTAATCTCTAGTGGAGACCACTCAGGCTTTCTGATTTCTTTTTCAGTATTGGCAGTTGAAACTTTGGTTTTGCCTCAGTTGAGATTGCTTCTTTTATCATCTTCCCTGATCATTAACTTGATTGGCATCCTAAGAATCAAGGCAAACATCTGACATTTAGGTCATACCACATAATAAGTAGCTTTCCTCTCCCCTTCCTGGTTCCTTTGTTCTATTTATTTACTGCTGATGATCGCTCTGATGTCTCCTTTTTGTTGTTTTTCAAGGATGGCTGTTTCAAAGGGTATCACACAGTAAACTGCTGTGTCAGAGGCAGGGAGCAGGTCACACACCTCCAGAAGCGGGAAGCAGAGGGAAGCAGAATGGCTTCTCACAAACTGTCTGCACTGGCCACAACATAGTATACAAAGTCTCTGCAGCACAGTGGACACGAGAGCACTGATGTTTGATGAAAGAGGGTCATAACCCACATCCTGTCCCTTCTGGATCCTTTTGGCGAGGGCTACTGCTCCCTTATATCCCATTTCTGTTACTTTTTGTAAACAAACTGCTGTTAACAGCAGAGTTGAAGCTGTATTGCTGCAGCCACACTAGCGTGCTGAATTGCTCACTGCTTTTTCCTGTGCCCCAGGATTTTGACATCGCTGGCCAGTTTGACCCAATGATTCCTGACGCCGAGTGCCTGAAGATCGTGCACGAGATCCTGAGTGACCTGCAGCTCGGGGACTTCCTCATTAAGGTGAGACCAGGCAGGTTTCTCTGTGCCATGGTGGGAAGCAGTGGTCACTGTTCCGGTGGTTTTATGCAGCAGCACCTGTTCCCGCTCTAACGCCCACTGAGGCCTGATCCAGAAGTTCATCCTGCCTCTGCCTCCTCATGGTGTAGAAGCTAAAAGGCTGGACCTCAGCTCAGACTTGCCTTTAGCTGGGAATGCAAGGAGGTTTCCTGAGGCTGCAGTTAGCAGAGTTTTCTCCAGCACTAACCACATTCTCCTGCAAAACATCCAGCAGCCAACTAACGAGGTGACTGTCACATTCACTTCCTGCAGTAAAACACAGGCTCTGCCCAGGATCCCTGCCCTTGTCCCCGCTCCCAGTGTCTCCTTCGTAGGGACATCAGCTAGGTGTGTGCACCATGTTCTCTGCGGACTCCTGCCTTCCCACCAAGTCCTTTCTGGGGCTGAGGCCTCTTCCAGAAGAGCCGTGCCTTCTAGTAGGTTGAGCTTGCTGTTTGCTTCGAAACACCTCTGTTATCTTGGTGTGGCAGCGAATGGTGCTGGGTGTGCGGGTCAGACAGGACGGGAAAGGGTGTAGAGCAGCAGGAGAGAGATAGGTAGGAGTGTGTGATGTGCAGTAGAGTGGTGGGATCTCTGAGAGGGACCCGAAGCTGGGTTGTGGCTGGGCTCTGCAGGGGAGGTGAGCAGTGCGGGCTGGGCGTTGCGCTCCTATGTGCAGCCCCCACTGGGTAGGGGGGCAGTTACCTGCCCTTGAACCTGTCTGGGATGAGCTGAAGAGCGGTGCACAGGAACTGCCTGTCCAGCTACTGTGTGTCTGGGCAGGGGTTAAAGCGGATGCCTTTGAGGATGAGAAGGCATCCCTGCAATGGGGAACAGCAAAATAACCTGCCTGCGGTTATTCTTGTCTTCCGTGAGCCACTGTCTGGTTCCTGTTGATGCTGGAGGATCAACGGTCTTTGTTTCTGTCTAATTTAATTGTAGATGTTCTGCCTATGGAAATTCTGAATCCAGCTGAGCCTTTGACCTCAATTACATACTATTACAGAGCATAGTTAAACTATGGAATTCACTATACTATCAAAAGAAAAAAATTCCTTAGGTTTTAACATAATCAGATGTCCCTTTGTTCTTACACTGAGAGCAGGGTAGTACACTGAATTAATCTCCTTAGTCCATGGTCTGTTCCTGAGCTGTTTTTATGTGTCCACATGAGAGGACTTATAGACCCCATTGATTTTTCTCTGTGTGGCTCTAGGAGAATGTGATAGCTCTGCCCAGGCTTGGGAGGAGTCAGTTGTGCTAGCTGGCCTGCTGTGGGCAGAGAGGCAGCTTAGCTCCCCGGGAATGGGGAAGAGACAGAAATTGCAAACAGCAAAAAACCTTGGCAGACATCTGCTAGTTTTTCTTCCATGCTTAAAACTAGAGAGGAGAGAAACTGGCCACAGCTGAAGCATATGTTTGAGTTCATAGTTAATGACTTGCTGCCTCTCCCCCAGGTCAACGATCGGCGCATCCTTGATGGGATGTTTGCAGTTTGTGGTGTCCCAGACAGCAAGTTCCGAACGATCTGCTCCACTGTTGACAAACTGGATAAGGTACGGGCTGGAGCCCTGGGCTGCAACTGCCGCTGCTGGAGTTTCAGTGAGTCTCTGTCCCTCTGGGCTGCTCTTACCACGGTCCATGTGAACTGGCTGCAAAATTCTGATAAACATCGAGTTGTTCTTGTTCCCCGCTTTCTCTGGAGAGAAGGCATGCAGGGCACAGAGTCACATAGGAAAACTGGATCCTATGCTTTCTTCTCCAGTATCCCATGAGGTCTTGACAAATGGAAAGGATGAAGGGAAAAACGCTCTTCACATGGAAGGTTCAGCATCTCAAATGTTGGCCTTCTTAAGGTGCTGCTGCTTATGAACCAGGATCAAGAAAACCCGCCCCCAGACTGGGCCAGGGCATTGAAAAGCCTTTTCAAATGCATCAGGTTCAGCTGGGTTGTGTGAGGAATCACAGTTGTGTCCTGGAATCATAGAACAGCCCAGATGGGAAGGGATCTCGAAAGATTATCTGGTCTAACCTTTACTAAAATCTCAGACCTCAGCTGCAAGGCAGATGTGACATAAATGGTAAATCTCTGTGGTAATGCAGGAGTAGAGAAGTGCAGTCACAAGTGACAGTCTGTAGCCATAGTCTGTAAGCAGTGAGCCTGCAGGTGACAGGGCCAAGTTAAACGTAAATCCACAGGAGAGCAGGCTGCCAGAGTTGCTGTGCTGTCCAGGACCCTATTACTGTCCTGCAAGCTGGTGCTGTTCTTGGTTGGCGATGGGATGTCTGGCATCCCTGCTGAGGACACCGAGTCTGCAGCGTCTGTGTGTTGCTGGCCAGGCTGTTTCAGTATGATCAGGGCTCCACTGGACAGTGTGTGCCTCTGGCTGTTTGTTGGACCCTCAGGTAGTGAGGAGCAGCAAGGAGAAGTGAGGTAGACGTGCATGGACGAGGTTTCTATATTTTACCTGGAAGCAGAGAAAAGGATTTGGAGTGAGAAGGAGTAAGAGATCAGAAACACAGACCTGAAAAATAATCCAGCAGCACCTTCCTGCCTCCTGGGCAGGGAAGGGCTGGTGTGTTTGGTGTTGCGCTGCACTGTGTGCCCCCACAGCGTGTCTTCACACTCATCTGTGGCTGCTGTCAGTGCAGGCATGTTTTGCTAGAAACAGAGCTCCTTGGGGCTGGCCTGGACTGTGCAGCATTCTAGCAGGGCGGACACAGTGACAAGGGACAACATGCTACTCAGTGCCACAATCTCTCTTCCCGGTGCTGTGAGGTGGTGGTAGCCCACCCCACGTCTCTTGGTCACTTCACTCACACCTCTGCTGATTTGGGCCTGTAGCACAGGTACTTCTATTAAACACGCTTTGTGTAGACATCGTTCTTGTATGACTTGCTCAGGCTTGGTGTGACACAGAACAGCTGCTCCTGGAGGACACAAGGCAGGAAGTTTGTGCTCAGCAAGCTGCCTCAAGAGCACTGACTGTTGTGACAGTCTCTAAGGGATTCAGGCCGTTATGTGGCCCTTTGGGAGGAGGGAAGGGTTCCAGTGTACATACAGCTTTTTATTTGCAGCTGATTGCCTTGACTGTATGCCCTAGTCCTATATAAAGATGCTGGAGATCAGTCTATAAATGTGTATACAGCCCTCCACTAATAGCTAAGGAAGAGGAACCTTAAAATGAAGTGCAATCTAAAAACTCAGTTTTCTTGGCTTGGGATCCAAAGTAGAATTTGGAGGTGAATTTCTGTGTGTGTTCAGAGTCATGTGGGGGACCCTGTCAGCTGACTGCTTAAAGGAGTGATCCTAACCTTCCTGTGAAACGCTGCTAAACGAAGTGGCCTCGTGTCTCGTCTCAATTATTCATGTTGCTTTGTTCAAGAATGAACCGTTTTTCCTCTGTTTTCCTCTGGAGGCCTTGTCTGATGGTCAGATGAAGTTAGCTAGAGGAAAGCTTGCTTAAAGTCCTGTTAGCAGTGAGATCTATTGCAAAGGCATGACCAGAGTGCAGGTTTTGGGGCTGCGTATGCATGGAAAAGTAATAGGAAGGGAGGACTGGGCTTTCTTAGAATGGGATAATTTCCTTGTTATCATACTGAAATGCTGTGATTTATCTCAGTGCAGCTGGATGTTGTCAAGACTCTGTTCTCTTTGACCCCCTGACCAGTGGGAAAACAACATATTCTGCCTACATTGGGTTTTTGCATCACCCAGCCATCTCCTCACACCTTTCCAGGTGGTAGGCATGACCAGCAACACCTTCTTGAGTGGTGTTTATGACTAAGTACCTAACCAGGGAAACCATGGCAGCAAAACATCTCTCAAACTTGGTGCTTTTAAAGTACTGGTGCTTGATTCTGGCCAGAGATCAAAACCAAAGTAATTGTCCTGGGGCTTCAAGTTTTTGGGCAGTTTTGCTGACTGCAGGGTTGGGATACAAACAGACTCTGCAGAGGTACAAGAAATGGAGTTATGACCCCATGACCATGCTCTGACAGCATCTGATCTGCTGCTTCTCTCCTGCACTTCTTCACCATGCTGGCACTGCTGGGGTTCTGCCATGTAAAGATCTGCTGAGGGCAGATATGTCTGTTCATCTGTATTGGGCAGGACCACCAGAGCCGTTCCCCAGGAGAGACCACATCCCTGGGGCAGTGGCTGATGTTCTTCTCTCCCCTCGCAGATGCCGTGGGAAGAAGTGAGGAGCGAGATGGTAGGAGAGAAGGGGCTCTCTCCTGAGGCTGCGGATCGCATCGGGGAGTATGTCCAGCTCCACGGTGAGCACTGCGGGCTCGAGCCCTTGGCCTTGGTCCTCCAGGCCAGGCCGGGAGGGCCGGTGACGGAGGGGCACAGGGCAGCACACACGGCTGGCCGGGCCCGTTGTGGTGGGGGCTGCGGCAGTGGCAGTGGCAGACCCGAGGCCTGACTCATTCCCGCAGGTGGCCTGGACCTGATTGAGCGGCTTCTCCAGGACCCAAAGCTGTCCCAGAACAAGCTGGCCAAGGAGGGGCTGGGGGACATGAAGCTGCTGTTTGAGTACCTCACCCTGTTTGGCATCACGGGGAAGGTGAGGAGGGGCAGAGGCAGGAGGGGGTGCTGCCCTCGTGGCCAGGCGGCCTGGGCCCCCCAAGTGCGCCCAGCGACGGGCCTTCCCTTGTGTCCTACAGGTCTCTTTCGACTTGAGCCTGGCGCGGGGGCTGGACTATTACACGGGGGTCATCTACGAGGCTGTCCTGCTGCAGCAGGAGAACGACCATGTGGAGGAGCCCGTCAGCGTGGGGAGCGTGGCTGGAGGTGGTCGCTACGACGGGCTGGTGGGGATGTTTGATCCCAAGGGACGGAAGGTGCCCTGTGTGGGGGTCAGCATTGGGATCGAGCGGATCTTCTCCATCCTAGAGCAGAGAGTGGAGGTAGGTGTTACCTGTGGTGCTCAACTAAGCATGGAGAAAGAGCAAGGATTTACATCTTCCCCGTGTACACCCAGTCCAGCAGATGCTGAAGTGAGTCTTCCTTGCTTCAGTCTTTGATGGAGAAGCCAGCCAGGCCTTTACTGTGCTCTACAGCAGGAGTTAAAACCAGGCCACAAACTCCAATTTTCTCTTGCTTGTGAGATCTTCTCTGGGGCTCCCACGGGAGACAAGACCCCTTTTCCACCAGCCCTCAGACATGGCTTGTTCAGCTGCAGCAGGAGGGGGCACTTTAATCCTCAGCAGTACCAGGTACCTGGGTCAGGTGCCTTAGTGTTCCCCACTGCATTAGGCATCCGCATGACCCTGCATCCTCCTTGGCAGGGCAGCTCTGCTCTGCAGGGCTATGGGAGACAGCAGCCTCACACGTCTGCTTGTCCTGCCCAAGGCACTACAGAGACCAGGCAGGGATCAGACACCCCGGGGCAGGGAGCACAGTGCCTCTCTGGGTTTCCCAGATACCTTTTTTTTTTTTAATTCCCTCCTCCTCAGAGTTGCTGTACCAATGTATTGTCCTCTGTCCCATTTAATGGGTGTTAAACAGGTCTTTGTAGGCTCCCAAAACACTGCCACACATTTTCCTCCCCGAGAGGCCTGTTGTGGGGAGTTCTCTATTGGCAGTCAGACACAACCGGGATTTCTAAGTGGAAGCTGAATTCTTCCCCCACCACCCTCAGTCTTGGCCAGGTTTGTTCCTCTGCAGGTGACCTTTTAAAGGCTTCTCCCTGCAGCAAAAGCAGCAGCAGGAAAATGCCACTTTGAGTATCCAGCATCAGTTATGGGAGCTCCTGACAGCACTGGAGCATCTCAACTTGCTGCTGTTAATCTAACCCATAGTTACCAGCTCAGCTGTAGAACAGGCAGTTGCTTCTGTCCAGCTTCTACTGGGATTGCTGCTCCTGAGCTGCTCGGAGCAGATCTCTGGGAGGCCCTTGGGTGTGGAGGAATAGTCTCTAGAGGTGTGTCTCTAGTCTCAGTCTCTAGTTTCTTGGGTGAGGAGGAATAGTCTGCTCACACCTGCAGCACAGAAGGGAGGCTGTGTTATGCCCCCATCATGGAACAACCACAGAAGATGAGATTCTGCTCCAGGATGGGGTCTCTGAGGCCTCCCTGACTCTCCTGAGTTTATGCTGTTCACCCCACTGAGCCTGATCCTCTTTGCTAAATTGATGGGCCTGGGCTGGTGACCCATCCTGCCCATAGGGTCTCGGATATCTCTGTATGTCCATGACATCCTTTGAGTCTTGTCCTCTCTCTAGGCCTCTGAAGAAAAGATCAGGACAACAGAGACACAGGTGCTGGTGGCCTCTGCTCAAAAGAAGCTCCTTGAAGAGCGGCTGAAACTCATCTCCGAGCTGTGGGATGCTGGAATAAAGGTATGACCAGGTGATGGCAAAGTCAGGAGCTGCCTGGTCCGCTCTCTGTGCCAGGAACGGACCAGATCTGGCTTTGCTTTGGGAAGGAGGAGTCATAGGGAGGAGGTGGGCAGCAGACTGCCTTGCTGAATGGAGTTTGCCTCTTCTCGGTGTCCTGAATCAGGTGTTCTCCAGGAAGGGCAGGGCAGCACAACTGGGTTAGCCCTGTAACACTGCAGGGGCTGCTCTGTGTCTGTTACCTCGGGACAGATTCCCAAAGCAGGCCACACTCCAGCCCCTGCTGCGTGGCAGCTGGGATATCACGCTGCTTTCAACAAAAAGCAAAAAAAATGCAGAACCTTGCAAGGAGGGGAGAGTGGGGCCAGGGAGGAACCTGGGCTGTTTTCTGCAGGCCGAAGGCAAGCTGTGTGGCAGGGCCCTGCTCCCTGCTTGCTGCAGGCAGGCTCCCTTGATGGCTGAGTGGAGGAGAACACCTGGGTGCTCTGCTGGGCTCCTGACCCTGTTGGGACACCACAGGTGTCACAGAATCATCTAGGCTGGAAAAGCCCTTGAAGCTCCTCCAGTCCAACCATGAACCTCACACTGACCGTTCCCAACTCCACCAGATCCCTCAGCACTGGGTCAACCCGACTCTTCAACCCCTCCAGGGATGGGGACTCCCCCCCTGCCCTGGGCAGCCCATTCCAACGCCCAACAGCCCCTTCTGCAAAGAAATCCTTCCTAAGAGCCAGTCTGACCCTGCCCTGGCGCAGCTTGAGGCCATTCCCTCTTGTCCTGGTGCTGGTTCCTTGGCTCAAGAGACTCATCCCCCCTCTCTGCACCCTCCTTTCAGGGAGTTGTAGAGGGCCATGAGGTCTCCTCTCAGCCTCCTCTTCTCCAGACTAAACCCCCCCAGTTCCCTCAGCCGCTCCCCATCAGACCTGTGCTCCAGACCCTGCACCAGCTCCGTTGCCCTTCTCTGGACACGCTCGAGTCATTCAATGGCCTTTTTGGAGTGAGGGGCCCAAAACTGAACCCACTCATCGAGGGGCGGCCTCACCAGTGCTGAGTCCAGGGGTAAGATCCCTTCCCTGTCCCTGCTGGCCACACTAGTGCTGATACTGAGCCCTGGTCTGACACAGACTGCAGCTAATGACCCGGTGCTTTCCCAGGGTACGCAGTGTCTTGTACCTGTGAGCTGTGCTGTGTTACTTGTTAGCTGTAATGCTCAGCCTTCTCCATTAGCCCATCTTCTCCTGACACCCCCACACTCACCAGACAGCAATCAGCAGACTGGCCCAGCAACACCTGGTTGAGGGGGTGCAGAGAAGCAGGCCAGTGCTGATCCATGGTGGTGTGCTCTGGTTCTCTTCCAGGCAGAAGTGCTGTACAAGAAGAACCCCAAGCTGCTGAGTCAGCTGCAGTACTGCGAGGACACGGGCATCCCGCTTGTTGCCATTGTGGGTGAGCAGGAGCTCAAGGATGGAGTTGTCAAGCTGCGGGTCGTGGCAACCAGGGAAGAGGTGAGGCCTGTGGTAGCTCGGCGTGAGGGGGATTGGCTACTTCACCCTTCGTCCCAGCTCAGGCCAGCCCTCCAGACCCAGCGTACCCTGCGCTGCAGCGCTGCCGTCGGGCTGTACGTGGCAAGGTGGCTTTGCTGGCCCGTGTTTTGAGTGTAGTGCCCAAAGGGGAGATCAGAGGAGTAAGGCACTTCCACCCCATGTGAAAAGCCTCCAAGGCTTAACAAAGCTGCTTAACGCAGGAGGTGTGGTGAGGGGAAGGCTCCCCACACGCAGTAGGCAGAGAGGCGTGAGCCAGGGCTGGCAGACTCGAGGTGAGACCTGTGGACTGAGGCTGGTGGCCTTGTGGGTCCGTTTTTGGAGACTGGGTGAGATGAGTTTCCTCAGCCTGTCTTGAATTGCTGTGGAGCTTGTGCCCTGGTCTCAGTTTGCCACCAAGCCCCCTATAACAGGGTCTCAGGATTTTATTGGCTTCCTCATTAGATCTTTTCAAGCAGTGGTCTCTCCAGGGACTCTTCTAACACCTCATGTTCCAGTTCCTTGCCCCCTGCAGTTTCCTGGAGCACTTGTCTCCAGCTCTGGAGAGCTTCCCAGCCGGTGACCTTGAACTCCCAGGTGTTGCTCAGTTCAGGAGCCTGGCACACGGAGGAGCGATGCGGTGGCCCTGTGGCTGCTTGCGCTTCCCATCCAGGCTGCGGGACGGTTGCAGAAGGTCCTGGTGGTGCCCCCTTGCAATGAGTGGGACCAGTGCTGATCTGTGCACTGGTTTTGGAACCGGTAGGAAAGAGTGGGAAGAGCATCGCTCTCGTGATCATTGGGCAGGAGAGGGCTCGGCAGGGTTGCAGGCAGGTGCTTGCTCTCACAGGTTCAGCTCCGCATGTGCTGCAGCCCCCTGGATCCCCGTAGAGGGACTGGTGACAGCAGCATGGTGTGATCTCCCGAGACACGGGGTGAATGCGGTGCGGGCCATCCCTCTGGGACTAGAGAAGGTCACGATATGTCAAGTTGCTTGTCTTGTATTGAAGCAACTTTGTGCTCCTCTTGTGTAGGTCAACGTTCGCAGGGAGAGCCTGGTTGAGGAGATCAGGATGCGAACGAGCCGGCCTTAACCCCCTTCCGGACATGTCTCCTCGTTCACTGGATTCTGGCTGACAGATTTCCTCCCGTAAATGCCTTTGGTGGGTCACGTAGCAGCGGGTGCGGGGTCGGGGGGGGCTGTTGAAAGCTGTATTTATTCTTGTCTTATGCCCTCCCTTTCCCGGCGGGAGCAGAGAGGCTGCCCTGACTCCTACGACATGCCCTGGCCTTCGAGTATGTCGCTGTCAAGACGTTTTGCAAGTGGCTGTGCTGTCCCTGCCGTGACACACGCAGCCCTGAGCTGTCAGCAGACCCCGGGGTCTTGGCTGCAGCTTCTTGTTCCTGTCGCTTTGAATAACCATCCCGCCCCGTCTCCCTGCTCTGGCTGCAGGGAGGTGACCTTATCCCAAGCAAAATGTAAAGGCGCAGCTCCCAGAAACACAATAAATCTGTCTCTCCCGCTCCCGTGACTCCTGTCCCTCCTTTCCGCTCGGGGCAGGGGTTTGCTCACCCGAGCTGGTTTTTAAATGTCACGGGGATGTTTCTCCGCATCGCGCCCAGCTTCGTGCCCCAAACCAGGTCGGTTTGTTTGGTTTTTTTTTTAAACCCACGGCTTTCTGGCGTGGGAGCGGAGCGCTGGGGCGGGCTCTGCCGGCGGGTCCCCGCTGCCCCGCCCGGGGCGGAGCGGCCGCGATGGGCGGAGCTGGAACCTTCCAGAGCCCGGCCCGGGCGGGCAGGAGGAGCGGCGGCGGCGATGGAGGCGGAGGTGGGCGCCGTCGGGGGGCGGCCCGGCGCTGCCGGGGGCGCGGGGGAGCGCCGGTGCGGGGCACGGCTCACCTCGCGTGGGGGGTGGACTCGGGGGGGGTCTCTCGGGGAGCCCCCGTGGCCGTCGGGCGGGGACAGGGGCCCCCGAGACCCGTCTCGGTGCGTTGCCCCGCCACGGAGCGCACCGGCGGGCGGCGCCGGTCCCCAGCCCGGTCCCATCCTCGCCCGGGAGCCACCCCCATCCCACCCCGTGCCCCCGCCGTGAGCTGGGGCCGGCGGCCCCGGTGCCCCGCGGAGGCCGTGGGGATGTGGATGAGCCCCGGTAGCACCGAATCGGGGGGGGCGGCGGGCTTAGCTGGGCTCCGCTGGGGAAGAGCCGGGTCCTGCGTCCCCCAAGAGCCCCGGCCCCTCCCCGCACCCCCCTGTACCGGGAGCTGCACCACCCCCAGCCCTGGGAGCTGCAGAGCCATGGCAGGAGCCTTTGTGGTGCGCGTGGCTGGTCTGTCTGCACCCTCTCAGCAGAGATGTCCTCTTTATGGGTCCCCACCATCATCCAAAGGTGTTTTCTGGTCTTCAGGAAAGATAAACCCTCTTGGAGATGGAAAGGTGCCACCTCATGGTGATGCATCTGGAGATGGAGGAGGTGGAGCTGCAGCCAAACTCTGTTCAGCCTGAGCTGGGGTTAGTCCCACTCAGTGTACGGTTTCAGAGGCCCTAATGAGACTTCACAATACTGAATGAGTTAAAACCTGATGATACTGCCACATGGATGGTGTCTTCAGATCCTCTTTGATGTCCTCAGAAGCCTGAGGAGATGCTGGTAGAAGCGAGTTGGGTGTTTTGGGGTCCCAGCCTGCCTGGGATCTCGTGATGTGACCGGCCACCCCAAGGTGGTGGCTCTCTGTGCTCCAGCCCCCTCTTGCAGCACCAGTGTCTTTCAAAACCCTTGCAGGCATCCACAGGGGAGCTGTTGGTGTCCTTATGCTCTACTAAAGTTGCTGGAGTTAGTCATGTGGAGCAGGCTTGGAGAGTGGGCAGGGTAGGGCTTTGGGTGTGCAGGTGGAGTTGTTTAGCCTGGAGAAGAGGAGGCTGAGGGGAGACCTCATGGCCCTCTACAACTGCCTGAAAGGAGGGTGCAGAGACGGGGGATGAGTCTCTTGACCCAAGGAACCAGCACCAGGACAAGAGGGAATGGCCTCAAGCTGCGCCAGGGCAGGGTCAGACTGGCTCTTAGGAAGGATTTCTTTGCAGAAGGGGCTGTTGGGTGTTGGAATGGGCTGCCCAGGGCAGGGGGGGAGTCCCCATCCCTGGAGGGGTTGAAGAGTCGGGTTGACCCAGCGCTGAGGGATCTGGTGGAGTTGAGAACGGTCAGGGTGAGGTTCATGGTTGGGCTGGAGGATCTTCAAGGGCTTTTCCAACCGAGGTGATTCTGTGTTGAGAGGCTCCTCAGGTTTCCTGAGGGCAGAGGGGTTCAGCATTTGTTCCTCCACATGCTGGCTGGTGCTAGGCCTTGCAGTTCCTTCGTGGAGTTGGGGTGCCTCCAGCTGGGAGGTTGGAAACTTTGCCCAGACAAGCACCAATGTCATCTCCCTCCTCAGACGTGGACCAACAGTATCAACCAGACCAATAAGATGGCCCTGCTCGCCTGGGCGAAAGAAACCTGCACTGACCTGGTGCAGATCAACGGGCAGAGGCGATACGGTGGCCCCCCCCCAGGTACGTGAGAAGCGCACCTCAGCGCCGGGCTGCCCTGGGAGCGCAGCACGTGGGGCCGGGTGGCCCTCGCTCACCAGCTGCCGGAGGGCAGGATGGGGCGGGATGGGGTGATCCTGGAGGGCTGGCGTGTCACTGTGTCACTGTGTGCCTGCAGGCTGGGTGGGCGACCCCCCGCCGGCCGGCACAGAGGTGTTCATCGGGAAGCTGCCGCAGGACATGTACGAGAACGTGTTGATCCCGCTCTTCCAGAGCGTGGGAAGGCTCTACGAGTTCCGCCTCATGATGACTTTCAGTGGGCTTAACCGGGGCTTTGCCTACGCCAAGTACAGCAGCCGGCGCGGAGCCAAGGAGGCCATCGCTGCCTTCAACAACTTTGAGGTGCGGGAGGGCTGCGCCATCGTGGTGTGCAAGAGCACGGAGAAGTGTGAGCTGAGCGTGGACGGCCTGGCCGCCTCGGTGAGCCAGAGGGAGCTGGAGGCCTTGCTGCGGCAGGTCACGGCGGGGCTCCACAGCGTCACCCTGTGTGCCAGTCCCTGCCAGAAACGGGCCCAGCTTGCTGTGCTGAAATACAGCTCGCACCAGGCTGCTGCCATGGCCAAGAAAACCCTGATGGAAGGTAAGTGGGAGGCCTGGGTGCTGTGGGATGCTGCTTGGGCTGGGCTGGTGTCTCTAAGGAAGGATTTATCCCACCTCCAGACTCAGCTGCAAGGTGACTTCAGCCTTGAGACAGCCCTTGTTCTCTCTCTGTGTCCTCTGGGAGGCCAGCTGTCCTCAGTGGGGCTGATCCCCAACAGACCTAGTGGGGGTGGGATAAAGGGGCTGCTGGAGCTCTTCAGGCATCTGCCTGCTCACAGCAGGAGCATCCCCAGTACCAGTCCAGGGCATCCAGAGCTTTGACTGAGTTATTAAACCCTCCTGATGGAGATACCCTACTCCTCGGTGCCCTGTCCCGTGGTTGCACAGCCCTCTGATGGGTCATGTTTCCCAGACATCCAGCTGGAACCTCCAAAGTCCTGATTTGTACTTGTTTTTGCCCCAGCTGAGAAATGTTTGGCTTTGACATCTTTGCAGCTGTCCCTAAAGGCAGGCTGCCACTAAAATCCCCCGAGCCCACCTTGGTAGCAAAAGGAGATGGAGAAGCAACTGCCATGCAGCTGCACGAGAGGTTGTAGAGGCAGGGGAAAGGATCCTCTGCAGTTCGTACACTGGGGGTTGGTGTGGAACCACCCGCGGGGGTCACTGTGCCAGATGCTGGGGGACAGGACCAAATGGGAGGTGGTGCAGGAGGGCTGGTGTGTGAGCATCTCCTGCCAGCTGCTACCGGTCTCTCCTAGGGAACTTGAGTCTGAGCAGCGTGGAGATGAGGGTGGCCTGGCTGAACCCCGATCTGAAGCAGAAACTGCAGTTGTGCAAGGAGAAGCCATCGTCCAGCCGGGTGCAAGGGGGCAAGAGCGTGGGGGGCCCCAAGCAGGCGCCCCTGTCTCCAGCGCTGTGCAATGCGCTGGACCGCCTGAACACCCTGTGCCAGAAGCAGTACCTGGGGACACCCCTGTTCCTCACCAAGTGCGTTCAGGCAAACCCCAACGGGTGGCTGCGGTTCTGGTGCCGCGTGGTGATCCCAGGGTGCCCCGTGCCCTTCAGTGGGTTCACGTGGGTCCGGCAGGACGGGCCAGGCAGGAGCGGGCACGAGGAGGCGAAGGCTGCAGTGGCGCTGCAGGTTCTCCGGGTGCTAGGTGAGTCCTCGCACGGCGTCACTGCCAGCCCCTTGCCTTTCCCAAAGTCTTGGAGCATCTCCTGGGAGTGTGAAGCTGTGATGCTTTTCCTCTCTGCTGCAGGATGCCAGCTGTAGGCAACCGTTCTGCCCGAACCATGAGTTGAACCTGAGCCGCCGTCCTCGGTGCCACCGGCTGCAGGAGCAGCGTGCGAGCCCTGCTGGGCACCTCGTCCTGTTCCAGCTTTGCTTTGAGTTTGTTTGGGTTTGTTTTGAGAGCCGGCTCTGGAGGATAGGGCTGCTGGCCTCGTTTGTGACAGCTGCCCTGTCTCTGGCCGGTCGCTGGGGATAGTTCTGGTTTTTGGGGATGTAGGTTTACTTGCCCAGTTTGGCTTCTTTTAAGTTGGTTTGTGTTGCTCTGCTGCAGTGGAGGGACCTGGTGCAGGCCTCGGGGGAAGCAGCAGCTGCTTGGAGAGAGACTGCCAGCGCTGGCTGAGGAGGCGGAGGGGACACTGCGGGCTGCTTGGGCTCACCAGTGGGCCGTCTCCCCTCCGCTGGCACGCCTGGTTCCTGAGGAGCAGCCTCAGGTGAGGACGAGACCACGCACAGGCACTGTCCTGGTGAACAGGGGACGTTCCATGGGCTGATGGAGCTGCTTTTTAAGGAGGGGAGTGTCTGAGTGCTCTGGGCGGTGCAGGGGAAGCAGCCGAGGGGTTACCGGCTGTCTATGAATGATTCCTCGGGACCAGGAGGTCTGGCTGCATTCTGTTCACTTGGTATTAAAGTAGCGTGGAAAGCACTGGCTGGGTCATGGTGTCTTTTGCTCCCTCATCCTCAGCTCCCTGCCTGTCCAGTGCCATCTTGGTGCTCACCCCCCGCACCAGGAAGCCTGTCTTCTCCAGTGGCAGCAGGGTGGGACTTGGATCTGTCCTGTAGCCTCCAGGCTCTGCATCCACAGCCTGCTGGGCCCCTGAAAGCAGCTTCTGCTCCTGTGGGAAGCAGCAGTCCCTGGCACCCAGAGCTTTGTGTCCCAGCTTCGCACCAGGGTCCTTCTGACTGCCTTGCAGCATGCCCCAGGCTCCTCCGAGTACCTCTTGATGAGCCCCCAGTGGTCTCTGAGTGCCTTTGGGTGCCACCTCTGGGACATCGTAGCACCTTGAAGCTCTTCTCTGGGGCCTCCGAGTGCCTTTCAGTGTGCCCAGTGGTCCAGAAGTGGTTTCTAATGAGCACCGTGGTCTTTCAGGTGCATTTCAGGGTATAGGTGGGTGCCTTGCTGTTAGCCCCCAGTGGCATCCAAGGGCATTTCTGTGCTCACTGTGATCCCGAGTGCCTTGTGGTGCACTTAAGGGGACTCCATGTGCCTTTCTGTGCTGCCCAGGTGCCTTGCAGTGCAGCACCAGAGGACTCCGAAGTGCCTTCAGGTGTCCTCCGGCGGCCGTTCTGTGCCCTGATGAACCAGTGCCTTTTGGAGTGCCCCAGAGGCCTCCCAGAGCTTTGGGATGTGGCCCATGGGCCTCCAAGTCCATTTGGTGCACCTCGAGTGGCCCTGCACACCTATCTGCTTCTGCTCTACCTTCTGACACGCATCTGGACCAACCAAGTCCCTTTGGCAGCACCCGAGTACCATCCTTATTCCTTTTGGAGAGCCTCAAGGGGGGATCCTCCAGGAGCCTTTTGGTGCAGCCTCAGGTGCCACCAGTGTCTTTTTGTGCTCCCCAGAGATCTGTGTGTCCCTTCTGATGTACACCAGGACCCTCAGCATCTCTGTGTGTGCACCTGCCTTCCAGTGAACTTTGTTGTCTCAGAGTGTTCCTTGTTGAAGCCCCTGCAGTGCAATGTGCCTTTTCTTGTGACACCCTCCTCTGGGACCTCCAGGGCCATTCTGTGCCCCCCAGAGGTCTACCAGTACCATTTGGGGCATCCCAAAGGCCTTGGGGGCTGTGCTGGACCTGGGAATGTGTCTCAGCCTTGGTGTGGCTCAGGATCTCATGGGAGTCTGATGGCCCAGGAGCAGGGCTGGAAGAAGGGTCACCCCCGCTCCCAAAGCAGCCAAGTCTTTTTATTAGGACAGCCTGGAGTGAGAGACACAAGCCCGGCCTCCGTGAGCTCCCTGGAGAGAGGGCATCCCCCTCCCTGAGAAGCCCAGCCATCTGCATCCACAGTCAGCAGCACCCACCACATACGGATAGACCACATCTTCACAGATATCTCAAGATGTATCTACAGAAACATCATCTCTTCATCTTCTTCGTGGGAGGAAGCTGCATGTCCAGCTGGGCTATGGTGCTGGTGTTAGTGAAGGGGCAGTACTACCTGATTCTCTTCCTGATGGTCCCCACCTGGAGCACAAGCCACCACAAGTCTAGGGGCACCAGCATGGCCCAGTAGATTCACTTACAGTCCAGCTCTAGAAAAAGACCGAAGGGAAGCTGCTGGGGGTGGGAACTGGGGCTGAGAGCAGCCCTGGACTGCAGGGGCCAAGGGGCTCTGCCAGTGGGAAAGCCTGATGGCCACCTGGGTGGAGGTAGTTGTGGAGATAAGAGACCACGGGGCAGATCAGAGCAAAGGGTGAGGAACAAGCAGCCCCACAGGGGAGGGGACTGGGCAGAGCTGACGTCTGAAAGGACTAGCTCCGAGGGTATTGAATCCTTCCTGCTACTATGGCCACAGCTGGAGCATCTTACCTTGAAGATGTTGAAGTGTGGATGTACCAGTGCAGAAAACGATGGTGTGGGTGTTGCCATGGGTTTTGTAGGGGTCTGAGGCAATGCAGACCAGGCTGAGCAAGGGCTCAGGAGGAGAGCATCCAGCACATCTTCAGCGCCATCACCAAATCCAACCTCTACTTCCCGGGGCTGCAGGGATGGGCAATGGAGACCAGGCAAGAGGGAAACTGGCAGAGTCACAGCAGGGTTCTGCTCCCAGGGACACAACTGCCAGGCCCGGGGTGGCGCCAGGGACCTGCTCTGAGCTTCAGTGCTGGGGAGCACCAGTGGCCTGTGGTCCTTGGCACCCCAGGTGTGCACTGGCCCTGCCCCTCAGCTGAGCCGATGGAGTGGGACATGGTCTGCACCGTCTGCGCATTCTTCATCCTGAGGCCATCCTGAGGCAGCCTCATCCATCCCGTACTCACTGACGGAGATGCTGGATGACTCCCTGGGCTAAGAGGGAGAGTTGAGCTGCACTGGGGCCCAGTGTGTAAGTCCTCCCCCTGCTCTGAGGTGGAGCTGCAGAGATCAGGCTTCTCATCACATATGTGACTGAAGAACGACTGCAGACAGGGGAATGGCCCAGCCCAACTGTTCCTCCCCAACCCTGCCCAGCCAGTACCTGGTGTTTCCCCATGTCCATTCGGAAGGTAAAGCCCAACAGCATGACCTGGGCCATGATGGTGTTGAAGAAACAGGCACCGACGCAGGCACTGAAGCAGTGGCACCAACACTCGTTGAGCTCAAGGACCTGGCAGGAGGTGTGGCAGCAGGTTGGGCCAGGAGCTGAGCTGCCAGTGATGAGCCAACCTCCAGCGGGTTGAGAGCCTCGGAGACAGAGCAGGTTGAGGACATCTTTATGGAAATGGCTGGCCCACAAACCTGCTCTGGCACCGTGTCCAGACAGTGCCAGCTGGGGACACCACAGGTTCCCTTAGACACTGCAAACCTCCTCCACTCCCAGCATCCAGAGGCATGTAAGAAGCTGGAACAACCCCAGGGGCCACCAGGGATGTCAGGGGACAAGCCAGTTGCCAGGTAGATCTGTCCCACCAGGCTAGATGGTGTCCCAGCCTGGCTACTGGTGTGGACATTCCCTGTGCTTCCTAGGGGACACCCACGGGGACTGAGGGTGCAGGATGTACCCACGCTGCTCTTGAGAAAGAAGTTGGTGGTACGCTGGTCCATGCTGATGGCATGGGCTGCTTCTTCCACGTTGGCCTTGGTTACTTCATCCAGGACGCTGATGGAGTTGGTGCTCCTGCTCCTCTGAGCCCAGATGTGCTGGCAGCCCAGGCGAGGGCACTGGGTGGGACCTCAACTGCATCTCGTGTGCCAGCTGGGGGATGGGAGCACATACCAGCTTGGGGAGCCCAGAGGGCCACGTGTTGGGTTTTGGGCACCTGGTGCATGTAGGCGATGCTGAGGGCTTCAGTGGGCTTTTGCCCCTCAGGTGTCTCATTGCCACCAAGGAGGACACAGAAGTGTTCAGGTGGCCATGCCTTTGGCCAGGACCTCGACAGGATGTGGGGGCATGAGATGGCGTGGGAACGCTGCAGCCCCACGCTCCCCTTTCACGTGGTCTGTGCTGCCTGTTGGCCACTAGTGAGATACGTGGGTCACCCTCTGCCACCCCCTAACCCGTGGTCTCCCAGGGTCCCTGCCTTGCAGCAGGACAGGTTGGGCTCGGTGTTGGCATTCAAGAGCCGCTGGATGCTCTTCTCCACGTGGGTCAACCACCTAGCCCTCGCTGGGTTGGAAAGATCAGTGCCACCCAGGGCTGGGCTGCGGGGGATGGCGAGAGGGCAGAGTCTGGCCCCTGGGCAGGAGAGCTGGGTGCTGGTGGTGACCCCCTGGCTGCGCCCAGAGCCTCACTTACCTGGCGATGCCCAACCGCTGGGCACATCTGGCTCCCCAGCCCAGAGCAGTGCTCACGGGGGGGCATGCCATGGCTGAGGGACTGTGGGGTAAGGGCTGTGTCTGGCCAGGGCCACTCCGTGGGTGTAGATGTCACCCAGCCTGGAGGCTCGCCCACGGCAGGGGAAGGTGGTGCCGGTCCCCTGCCCTGGTCCATGCTGCCTGCAGCCTCCCCCAGGCCACCAGCCTCCCTGCCCAGCAGGGACCAGCAAAGAGGCCCACGGCCAAGTCAGGCATCCCAGGCAACTCGGAGCAGTGTGGAAAAACCCCGGCTCCCTCCTAACGCCACCTACAAGTCACACCACCCGAGCACAGGGTGCTCTCCCCACCACACCCCCCCCCCGTCCCCAGTGCCTTCAGGCAGGTCCCAGATGTGCCCAGGGGTGCCAGGGAAGTTGGGGTGAGCCAAACCATCATCACGAAGCGCTAGGAACTGAAAGGCACTGCGTTTATTTGTAGTAGAGCTGATGTCTAAATTAATTAACAAAGGCTGATTGACACACCTGCTTGGACAGGGGTGCAGGCACAGCAGGGGCCAGGCCCTGAGGAAGGGGATGAACCCGTTGGCCCAGGCCAGGTACCCCAGGACCCCATGTCAACCCCCGTCCTGAGCAATGTCCTGCCTCGCCCCCACCGCCCCCATCCCAGGACCCCCAAATACACCAGCAACCCCCCCTCATCACATTCCACCTCCCCACCCCCAGGGACCCTCAGTCATACCCCCCCCCAATCCCCTGCACCAGCAACCCCCAGCCATGTCCCCCCACCCCCAAACCCCCACATACCCTCAGTCACGCCCCCCCCCGCCCAGTCCCTCCCACAGGACCCTCAGCCGAGCCCTCCCCACACACCGGGACCCCCCTCTCCAGGCCCCTCCCAGCCCAGAGACCACCCCCCTCCCCCAGGACCCTCAGCCACACCATCCCCAACCTCCCCCCACCCCCGAGGCCACCCCCAGGCTCCTCCCTCCCGGGTCTCCGATGCCCCATAAGCGCTGCCCACCCCCTGCGAGGGACCCACCGCGGGGCCGCCCCCTCCCACACCACCCCCCTCTGTCCCTTTAAGAACACGCCTGCCTCCCAGCCTGAGTGGCAGCACTGGGAGCCAATCACAACGCCGGCTCGCCCTTTGCCCACAGCGGCGGTAGCGCCCGCCCTGGGGGCGTGGCCGAGCAGAGACACACACCCCGGGGGGGCGTGGCCCCGCCCCGCGCTGGGCCCGGCGCGCTCCCCTGCCCAGGCGGGCCCTGCCCGGCCGCGTCCCCTCAGTCGCTGCCGTCGCTGTCGCTCCCCGCCGCCGCCTCCGCCTCGGCCTCGTCCCGCAGATCGGCGAAGAAATCTTCCCCGCTGGCCGCCGCCTTGCTGCTGAGCGCCCGCAGCGGCCCGCCCTTCTTCTTCTTCTTCCGGTAGTCGTCCACCACCAGCCCCGCCAGGGCCGACACGTCCCAGAACTTCACCTTCTGGTCGTGGGCGCAGCTGGCCAGCAGCTGCCCGCCGGGGGCCACCGCCAGCTGCTCGATGGGCTCCCCCAGGTGCTGCCCCACGCAGCCCAGCACGCGGTTGGGCAGGATGTTCACCGCCCTGGGGACGGGGCGGGGGCCCGGTGAGGACTGGCCAGGGGGGCAGCGCCCGCGGCCACCACCAGCCCAGGCTGGGCCCCTCCCTGCCCTTGCTCCCTTGTTCCGCACCCTGCCCACGCCACCCCATGCCCCTGACCTGATGACTCCGTCCAGGGACCCCACGCAGACGATGCTGTCTGTGACGGGGACCATGCAGTCAACGGACTCAGCCCTCAGAGCAAAGCGGTCGCTGGCAGCCCCGAAGCCATCCCAGTTGAAGAGGTAGATGGTGCCTTCGCTGGAGCCACAGGCCACTTTCTTCCCCCTCTAGGCAAGATGGAGGACAGCAAGGCAGCGGCAGAGCACGAAATGCGGGGTGTGGAGAGGGATCCACGGGATCCTGCTGCACGGCAGGGCCCAGTACCAACCTTTAGCAGCGCGACAGACGTCAGGTCCCCGTTCTGCGGCTCTGAGAGCAGCTCAAAGCGCCGTCTCTTCACGTTGAAGACGCCCAGGGTGCCATCACCGCTGCAGGAGATGGAAGGGGCACGACGTGAGCACGGGATATGGTCAGGGGAGCCTGACCCCGGCGCCATGGAGCCCTGGGTACCTGGCAGTCAGCAGGATCTTCCCGTTGCCATCCACAGCCATCGCGCTGATGTACTCCTCCTGCTGACGAGCCTCCAAGATGGCATCCCCCTTGCGCAGGTCCCACACCTTCAGCGCCCCGTCGTCATCACCCGTGGCAAAGATGTGGTTATCGATGGGCAGCACGCAGTTGAGGGCTGAGCTGCAGAGACCCCAACCCCACGCCAGCACAGTCACAGCTCACGCTGCGGGCGAGCGTCTCCCTGAGCATCAAGGATGCTCCAGCCTGTGTGGCCCTAGCAGGGGAGGGAAGGGGACGCTGCCCCGGCAGCCGCTGCCTGCACAGACTTACCCGTGGGCCTTGGGGAAGCGTGTTTCCAGTCGTCCCTCCTCCACCGTCAAAACATGGATGGACTTGTCCTTGGACACGGTGAAAAGCTCTGGAGAGCCGCGTCAGTGTCTCCAGCCCTGGCTGTCCCCCGCTGCACCCCGTTGCCACCCCCCACACTCACTCTGCCCATCCTGGGAGAAGGCCACGTCCCGGCACGACTTGAGGTGATGCCCCGAAGACCAGAGCTGCCGGTTCTCCCCCTCGGTGCAGGAGTACGAGTACCTGCCAGCACCGGGTCAGGCTCACCGGGGCCCGTGGTAGGACGGGGAGCCCCGGCGGCCGGTGTGCAGCGGTTCCTACACCCGGACCCCCCACCCACGGCGCGGCCGAGCCCCCCACGGCCCCACTCACAGGTAGACGTCGCCATCCACATCTCCCGCCGCCAGCAAGGGCCGGGCCGGGTGCAGGGCGATGGCGTTGGCCGTCGCCTCGAAGCAGATGTCCTCGGGGGTTTCCCGCAGCCGCGGCTCCCTCCCCGCTGCCTCCGAGCACTCCTGGGGGAGAGCGGGGCCGTGGGGCCGGGGCCGGCGGGGCCGGAGCCGCGCTGCCCCCCCCCACGCGTGCTCACCTCCGCCGGCACCGCCATGGCGGCCGGGCGCGGGCCCTGGGCTCGTTTGCATAACACCGCCCCCTCGTTTGCATAGCACCGCCCTTTAGTTTGCATGGCCCCGCCCCGTCGCACCAGCTCGTTGCGTCCCCCCCCCCGCGCGGGGTCGATCCCGCGTGTCCGTTGCCCCCGTTTTGCCGGGACTCGCCGCGGCTGCCTCATTTTTTTCCTGCTTTTCAGCTGTTCAGCAGCGGGACCCCCCCCAAGGGCCCCCCAGGTTGCACCCCGGGGAACAGCACCCTCTGTCCCAGGGGAGGGGCCAGCCAGGGACCCGGCAAGGCACCCAGGGGCTGTCCTTGTCCTGGCCCCATCGCACCCACCCCGCTGCTGGTCACGGGCGATTGCCGCTCCCGTGCCCGCACAGCCCCGCTGGTGCCAGGGGAAGTGGTGTAAATCCTCTGCTTCAGGCCCTTCCTTTCGCTGTACCCCACGCAAGGGCCCCATTTCTTCCCCACGCGCTGAGGCAGAGGTGGCTCAGCTGGGATTATTTCCCCCCCAAAATTGCTAATTTTATGATGGGTTTAATAGGGGCTGCCTGCACCTACAATAAACCACAGGGAGGGTGCAGAGAGGGGGGGATGAGTCTCAAGCCAAGGAACCAGCGCCAGGACAAGAGGGAAGGGCCTCAAGCTGCGCCAGGGCAGGGTCAGACTGGCTCTTAGGAAGGATTTCTTTGCAGAAGGGGTTGTTGGGCGTTGGAATGGGCTGCCCAGGGCAGGGGGGGAATCCCCATCCCTGGAGGGGTTGAAGAGTCGGGTTGACCCAGGACTGAGGGATCTGGTGGAGTTGGGAACGGTCAGGGGGAGGTTCATGGTGGGACTTGATCATCTTCAAGGTCCCTTCCAGCCCAGATGATTTGCATTGATTTCTGAGCCCAGCCCAGGCACCTTCTCTTTGCCCACACAGACAGACATCCACGCAAATTGAATACAGTTTTATTACAGCTACAACATTTACACATCACAGGCTATACAGCAATCACTGGAGGGGAGAACCTCAGCACAGCCCCACAGCACAAGGCTGGGGGGGGGGAATGACACATGCTGCCCGGAGCAGAAAGTGGACGGCGCGGGGGCAAGGAGAGCACACCAGCAAGCTCCAGCAAGGCAGCATCCAGCGCGCCGGCGTTCCAGGAGCTGGAGGAGAAGATACTGGAGGCATCAGTACTTGGGACGTTTCACCTCAACCCTGGAAGAGACAGAGGGGCATGACAGTGTTGAGCGTGCAGAGCTCCGTCACTCCCCCATGCAAAGCTCAGCACCAAAGTCTAGTTTCACCCCGCAGAGGAGTGGGGGGGCCCAACAGCTGCATAGGGCAGAACTGTCTGGTCAAGGAAGAGCCTCAGCACAGTCCTGGGGTCTGCTTAGCACCCGCCCATGGCCCAGGGGAGAGGTGCCCCACGGGCTCTGCTGAGCTGAGCAGGGCAGGAGCACCCTGAAGAGACCAAATGTTCTCTGCTCTCCTTCCAGCCCCACCACCGAGAGCTGGCAGAGACAACTGTACTAACCCATCAGCCTCCAACTTCTTCCTCTTCTCGATGATCTGCAGAAAAAAACCACAAAATCCCATTACCCTCAGGGTAGCTGGCTGCCCACAACTACTGCAGAGGGGTTGCAGGGTGCAAAATACACCCAGGGAGAGCTGTAGCCAGCCCAGAGCAAGCTGAGGTGACATAAAGTTGTCCCCCAGCTGCCTGAAGTCTGGAGAAGCTTGGCCTGCTCCCCTTTGCTTCATTCTGGCCAAAGACCATTTGTTCTCACTTGCCCCTGGCCCATCCCATACCACTGGGGTGCTCATGGCCAGCTCCCCCTGCCAGGTCAACCCCCAGCTCTGCAGGGAGCTGCCAGAGATGCCTTGTCCCCTCCAAGCCCCTTGGGATGGCTCCAAGCTGCCAGTTTTGGACACATTCATCTGCTGCAGAGCCCAGAGCAAAAAGCCCCCACTTGGGACTGCTCCAAATGCAACTCCAGATGCCTTTGAGGTTCTGAAGCCCCAAATATCTGGCTGATGCTAGAAGCAAATACAGCTTCTAGAGAGCCAGCTCTCTGCACACGCACAGCCTGGCTGCCAGGACAGGGGCTGGACCAAAGAGCCACGACTAGGACAGTGAGGGCAGGACTAGGTGGGAGCTCTACTGAGCTACACTGGCAGCTCACAGCCGAAACAGATGATACCCCAGCACTGGGCACTCACCGCACTGATCTTCTTCCACTGCCGGTCCAGCTCTGCTTTGTCATTCGTCTCCTTGAAGCGACGGGTTTTGCGTCCCTCAGACATCTTGATCCCATACTGGAAGGCTGCCCTGGGGAAGGAGCAAGGCAGAGCTCAGCGCTCGCAGGGGATCCACAGTGTGCTGCATGAATGGACACGTCTGCCCCAGCCATGAGGCTGCACTCCAGAGCTGGCTTGGGCCACCAAAGCAGCGGCTGGGCAAGAGTCCTCAAGAGTGATACTAAGAGCAAAGACAAGTCACCAAGCCCAGGATCCACAGCCACTCCCTCGGGTCCTCACCAGGCAACACCCTTCTTGCTTTAAGCCCCTCCAGGACCCAGGTTTGGCCAGCGTGGCCACCCCCACCCAGAATCCTTGCTCAGCCCTTCAGAAGGGCTGCACTCACTTGGGCAGAGCCTCTTTGTTGTTCATGTATTCGCTGTACTCCTCCTGGGTGTCGAAGTCCCAGCGGCCCAGAGGTCCTTTCTTATTACCCTGCAGCAAAAGAAGGACTCAGTTGACACTGGCCAGGGCTTCTCAGGCAGCCCTGCGTGCCCTGGCAATCTCCCACTGGCCCCAGGTAAATGGGCTCGTGCGTCCAGTCTGCCCTTGGCTCTGAGATCCATGCCCTGAGAAGCCCCAGACAGGAGATTCTGTAGAAGAGGGAGGTAAGACAAGCTAGCACACCTCCCCAGCACCTCTTGGTCAAGTGCCAGCAAGTCACATGTTTGCTCCCTGGGACAATAGATCATGCCCAGACCCAGGCACACAGCAGATCTGCAAACCCCAAAACATGCTCAACACCCAGCTCCAGGGCATTCAACCCCTCTGCACAAGCCTGCTTCTCTCCAGTGGGATCCTCTCAGCCTGCACTGACTGATGATTAGTTTGCTGGCTGGTCCTAAAAGCTGGTGATGACATACCTGATCCATTTTGCTGTAGTCCACCTCTTCATCACTGTCCACAGCCATATCATCCATTCTGTAAAGAAAAGCAAGGAAAGAGTTCAGAGTGAGTCCATGGGACATGGATCAGGACCTCGGAGCCGGGCTGGTGGAAGCCACCTCATGGCCACAGACCAAACACCCTCAGCTCCTGGACCAGAGAGAAGCTCCTCCAAGTGCCAGCCCTGCAGGTGAGCTGTACAAGGGCACCCAAGATTGCAAATGCTCCTAAGATGACTCTGCAGGCCAAAAGATGTTCCTCCTCTACTGAGGGACTGCTTTGAGGTCAGAGCTCAACAAGCTGGTACCAGGGAACCCAGCAGACTCCCAGCCACCTCAGCCTCTCCCTGGCACTGAGGGGCAGTGGACACCAGGCACCCATTTATAGCAGAGACCAGCTAAGAAAAGCCCAGGTCTGCCAGAACCAAGGACTCGGGGAGCATTTTCACAGTAGGTTGCAACCCCAGACAAAGCCAGGCCCACTCCTCCCAACAAGTCGTGGGGATGATGTTCCAAGATCTTGCTGCCAGAGAACAGCAGCCCCATGGCATACCCTGCCCCCAACCCACAGGTTCTTGCTGCTTCCTTACGTAGCAGGGTAGCACTCGGCATAGCTGTTTGACATGCCGAAGAAGTCCCCCAGCTGCTTCTTGTCTTCTGGCTTCTTCAATGTGACAACAGTCAAGGAAAGCACCACCAGGCAGCCTTACAGCTAAGGGCTGAGCACGGCCAGCCCAAGAGCCACCTCCTGCCCTAACACAACCAGATCGGAGGCTGCAGAGCTTGTATCTGGCATACAACCAGCAAGGTTTGGGTGGCATTTCTCTGCTACAGGAGGAAGAGCCCTCCCAAGTGCAAGTGAGGAAGAACAGCCACGCAGCCATGCTCAGGCAAGGCCTGCCTGCAAGGGAAGTCCGGCCCTGCAGTCAGCCAGGCTGGCACAGACAGTAAAGGATATGACTCTGTTCCTTCCCAGCCAGTGGCTCCAGCAAACTTCTCGTTGATGGACTTGATGAGCTCCTTGGCTGAGCCGGGTCCTGGAGTAGAGAGCGCAGCAGGCTGAGTTTTGGGGGGAACAGCTCATCGCAACACCCATGGGGCTGGGCAGAGCCCCCTTCTGCATAATCAACTCATGGGGATGGGGTAAGAGGCAGAAGGACAGGCTGCCTATGAGGTAGAAGAGGAGGAGCCAGGAAAACACCAAGGAGCAGCAAAACAGTTCAAGCACAGTCAGGGGTGGGCTTATCCCAGGAGACCCTGAATCCTCCTCAGCTTACAGCCAGCATACAGTTGTCTGAGCTTGTCTGCTTCCAGGGAAGGATCTGCACACACACTCAACACAGGCTGGCATGCAGCAGCCTGTAGACACAAGACTCTTCACCCAAAACCATCACAGCAAGCAATTCCCTCCATCTTAGCACCCTCCAGGAGAACAGGGAGCTCACACAGGCCAGCAAGCCAAGCAGTTCTGAAATCTGCCTCACTCAAACGTCCACACCACTTGACTCACCTTTGTCAATGTCTGTGGGCTGCAAAGAAGAGGGAGAGACACCATGTCACCCGGGAGGGCTGAAAGCAGGCAAGTGACAGTGCTGCCATGACTTGCAGCTCATTTTAAGACTCTCTGTGGCAAACACATAGAGCTGAGCCATAAAAGCTACTGGATTGTGCTAGTCCTGCCTTACTTGTGGAAGGAGAGGAAAAGCACACAGCCACCCAGCAGCCCCTCGCTGGAGAGACAGCGTTCAGCAAGAACTGAACACTGGCACATGTGGGAGCATGACCAGAGACACCCAAAGCCACCAGGGTGACCCCACCAACCCCACAGCTGCACTCCCCGAAGGGCAGAGATCAGGTGGGACAGTCCAGACTTCACGGGCAGAGGCTCACCTCATCATCAGCCTTGGGCTTCTCAAAGTAGCTGTGCCTCTTCTTTTCCTCCTCCCGCTCCCGGTCACGCTCTCGGTCCCTCTCACGCTCCCGGTCTCTGTCACGTTCTCGGTCCCTGTCACGCTCCCGGTCCCTGTCACGCTCTCTCTCACGGTACCTCTCCCGCTCCTTCTCCCGTGGCATCTTGGCAGTGGAGGGCACGTAATCTCCAATGTCTTCAAAGATGCTAGAAGTGGAAAAGAGCCTGCAGTTATGGGTGCTGCAAGAGAAGAGGCCACAACCACCTCCCTTTGAACTGGAGCCTGATAAAGGCACATGCAGCACCAGCACCGAGAGCTAAGGATGCCCACTAGAACCTGCTTCTACATCTGTCAAGGTATCACTGCATTTCTGCTCTCTTCTGCTGCCTGGACCTGCTTCTTGTGGCCCACGACAACAGAGAGCCCTTGCCTGCCTCAAGCCTGAAATCAAAACCAGAGCTTGCCTCCAGCCTTGTCCTACAAACCACAGGTCCGAAGAGGCAGCTCGCTCCAGAGCACTAAACCCAGCCCCCTCCAAATGTGGTGGGCCAACAAGACCTTCCTGAAGGCAGAGAGCTGTGAACGGGGAGGCACTTACTTCATATCAGCTTCAGGGGGCTTCTTCTCATCCAGCTTCCCTGCAAGGACACAACAGCAGTGAGAGGCACATCGTTCACCCCGCCATCTGCGCTCTTTCCCTGTCCCCAATCATGTTTCCAAGCCCCAGGAGTGGTAGGCCTGGAGGATGTCCTGACTTCCTCTTTGGTTACCACATCATAACTAGTCCCCTCAGGAAGCCATTTTGTTCTCCCCCCCTCAACATGGGACACTTCCCCAAGGAACTGGGCCTTAACCAGGAAGAGCAGAGCAGCACGAGGCATGCTGGCAGCTAAAATTTCTCAGCAGCCTGTGGTCCTGCCACAGAACAGCCTGCTTTCAGGACGCAGTGCTCAGGGAGCTACAGGAAATCGCTGGCCTCTTAAGTCCACTGCCTCCTGGCACAGGGAAATGCAGCAAACCAAAACACATCTCATTCTCTCAGGATATGCTTCAAGCATTAAGCTGTAATAATTCCCCCAATCTCCTACCTTTGTCTTTCTTCTTGAGCTTCTTGTTGCGGGTCCCTTGCCTGAGATAGGAGAGGATCTGCGTCAGTTTGCTGATGACAATGTCATTGGTGGTCAGCGTGGTCTGTGCCTGAAAGAGAAATCCCCGAGGAAGCATCAGACTCCCCTGACTGCAAACCCCTCCTGGCAAGACCCGCTCTGGCCAGTTCAGAGCAGTGCAGTCAAGCGAGCTGGACGCCAGCTGCACACCTCCATGGTGGGGCAGTCAGCCTTGCTCCGGATCAGTGTGGTTGGGATATCAGTGTCGGCATACTCATCGTCCAGATCTACCACGTAGGCCATCCTCCCCGGCAGGAACAGCTCATTCCGCTCGTAGGCCTTGTTCTTGAACAGAATGCGGTAGATGTTGCGACCTGGAGGGGAAGGAAACACATGGGAGAGCTGCTCCTACGAGAGCAACGGACGAGCCCATAATGGAGCACATTTATTTTATCAGGAACATCAGAATCACCTATCAAGAGACACACTTCCTCCAGCCCTCAAATTCAGGATGCCTACACCTCAGACTAAACAACTAAAGGTTTTCATTTCTCCATTCATCCTCCAGGATTTCTCCCACATTCACAGGACAACACAAGGTGGGGAACAGCCACATCCACAGTGTCTTACCCAGTCGGGTCTTAAATTCAATTTTGTTCTCAGGATCCTCGTCTTTCCTGAACAGAAACAGAAAAACATAAGTATTATGCTAAGCACATGCCTTCTCTGCATCCCCCTTTGTGTGAGGCACCTGCACTCAGGAGTGCAAAATCCTCAATCACTCACTTAGTTTCTTTCTGGGGCTTCTCCATCATTTCCTCCTCTTCCTTCTCCTTGCTGGCAATCTCAGCCCGTACCTGGCCACAGAACAAATCTATTCATTAGAGACCAATCCATGCTACTGCTGCCCATCAGAACCATTAAACCCACTTCCATCAGCTCCTCAACCCTTCATAAATCTTTCCACAGCATCACAGAATCATCTCAGTTGGAAAAGCCTTTGAAGCTCCTCCAGTCCAACCATGAACCTCACACCGACTGTTCTCAACTTCACCAGATCCCTCAGCGCTGGGTCAGCCTGACTCTTCAACCCCTCCAGGGATGGGGACTCCCCCCCTGCCCTGGGCAGCCCATTCCAACGCCCAACAACCCCTTCTGCAAAGAAATCCTTCCTAAGAGCCAGTCTGACCCTGCCCTGGCGCAGCTTGAGGCCATTCCCTCTTGTCCTGGTGCTTGTTCCTTGGTTCAAGAGACTCATCCCCCCTCTCTGCACCCTCCTTTCAGGGAGTTGTAGAGGGCCATGAGGTCTCCCCTCAGCCTCCTCTTCTCCAGACTAAACCCCCCCAGTTCCCTCAGCCGCTCCCCATCACACCTGTGCTCCAGACCCTGCACCAGCTCCGTTGCCCTTCTCTGGACACGCTCGAGTCATTCAATGGCCTTTTTGGAGTGAGGGGCCCAAAACTGAACCCACTCATTGAGGTGTGGCCTCACCAGGGATAAGATCCCTTCCCTGTCCCTGCAGGTGACACCATTGCTGATGCAAGCCAGGATACCACTGGCCTTGGCCACCTGGGCACACTGCTGGCTCATGTTCAGCCGGAAAAAGAAATCCACTCTGACAAGACTGAAGCACCCGAAAGTGGCAACCACTGCCTGTGGGAGCAGACAGGGTAGACAAGCAGCACGGTGACATCAGTGCTCACCTTCTGCAAAAGCGCAAAGTCCAAACCCTTCACCAAGTGAGTGTGCTCCATGTCACCACCCAAGAACTTGGACTCCTGGATCAACTGTCTCCTCTTCTCCGCAGCGGATTTATCCCTGTTGCAACAAAAATGGAACCAGTTACAAGACAGCCCCTCTGGAGCAGACTAACAAGACAAGGCCGTGCGCAAGCTCACGTACGCCTCTGCTGTTGGCCCCACAGCCCTGTAGTTAGCAGTTGTGCTGATCAGCTCTGTTTCCTCGTAGTCCTTGTTGACACCATCTCTCCTCTCCTTGGCTCGATCCCTGTACTTCTCAGCCAGCTCCCTCTCGCGCTCTATCTCCTGCTGGCGCAGCTTTGCATAATAGCTGGGGTTGGAAAAACAGCTCAGTGTTAGTGACACGTTCACGCTTCTGATGCACTGGTCAGGGAACAGTCCCCAGGGGCCCATACACGCCTGTTCTGCTCCCAACCCCTTTCCCCAAAATGTACTGAAGCACCATGGGACACAACATGCCTGGAGGACACCAGACAATATGAAACCACTGAACTGAGGCTAACTAAATAGGAGCTCTGTCTTCCAAAGGGGAGAGGTCAAGTACAGTCCTGCTGCACAGATGTGCCCCAACAGAACAGTCACCGGTGCAGATGTCCCACCACTGCCCTGCTCTGCCAGACACCTGCAGAGCCTCTCCCACTTCTTCCGGAGGTGAAGCTTCACCCCTGTCCTGCTGGCACCCTCCCACATTTGTTCCCACAAGCAGCGACAGAAACTCAGTCCGAGCTCTTCTCACTCTGCTTGGCTCCAAAGCCCTGAGATAATCCAGGCTACTCAGGGTCCTCTTTGCTAGCCCAAGAGCTCAGAAGCTGCTTCCACGGGAGGGATGTGATGTATGAAGAGAAATTCTGATGCATCGCTTTCCCCATTTACCTTTTCTTCTTCCTCCTGCGAGCAGCTGGGTCTTCATCTTCGTTGTACTCCCGGGGCATCCTGGAAAAGGGTGAGAAACCACACGTACAGTTTGCAGAGCCATACAAACACAGGCAGCTAGACAGAACAGTCCCTCAGACACAGCAGGGCACGAGATGCTTAAAGATGGGAACAGTACAGTCCCATTTCTCCCTAATTCCACTCTGTCAGCAGGGAGAAGGGGGAAAGCACTGATTTTCACAGAACAAAAACTAAATCTGCCTCCTGCATAAAGCATCTTAACAGCTGTGCAAGACTCGCTCTGTTATTTACAGCAGTCCTAACCCACCTGTTTCTCCACTTAAGACACACACGTACAGCTTGCATGGAACCAAGCACAAAACAAGGCCAGGGTCTGCTCCTCGGGGCCTGTCTGCACACTGTCGTGATTTAACCCCAGCCAGCAGCTAAGCACCACACAGCTGCTCGCTCACTCCTCCCCCTTCCCAGTAGGACGGGGAGAGGAATAAAAAAAAAGTAAAACTCGTGGGTTGAAATAAGAAGTTTAATAACTAAAATAAAATACAGTCATAATCATATTAATTAAAACCATAATTGTAATAATAATTGTTCTAATTAAAAGTAATATAACAAAGAGAGAAACAAAACCCAAGAAAAGACAAGTGATGCACAGTGCAATTGCTCACAACCCAGTGACCGGTGCCTCAGCAGCAATCTGCCTCTCCCGGCCAACTCACCCCAGTTTATATATTGGGCATGATGCTCTATGGTATGGAATAGCCCTTTGGCCAGTTGGGCCCAGCTGTCCTGGTCATGCTCCTTCCCAGCTTCTTGTGCATCTGCTCGCCAGCAGAGCACGGGAAACTAAAAAACCCTTAACTCCAGATAAGTGCTACTTAGCAAGAACTAAAACATCAGTCTGTTATCAGCATTATTCTCACACTAAATCTGAAACACAGCACTGTACCAGCTACTACGAAGAAAATTAACTCTATCCCAGCCAAAACCAGGACACATATTCATTAGCAAAAGCCCCTTTAGATACTCCACTGCAGAGAGCCGGGGAGAGTCAGGCAGGAATGGAGCCTGAGGGAAAGCGGACATGCTTTGTCCCACAGTCCTGTGAAATAAAGTCCTACTCACTCATGGTGGCGAGATTTGGATGGTGGCGCAGATGTTGGCGCAGCCCGCGGGGTCATGAGAAGCTTTCTGAAGTCTTCATTGGTCAGCTTGGACCTGCAAGGAAGAGGAGAAACAGAAACCATCATCCCCCAATGAGCTCTGGCAGCCTGACGGCTTCCAAGGAGGCAGCGGGTTTGCCAGCATGTCCTGTGCGACAGAGTCGGACATGGGGTCCCTGTGGAACGGTCACTCGCAGCCTCTAGATGGCGGAACCGGCCTTGGGCCCCAGTCTGGTCCAGTCCTGCCCCAGTCATACTCACTGGTGGAAGGAGTGCGAGTCGTCCACATCGTGGCCATCAGGGGCCAGGGGGTTGGAGAACGGTTCATCTGGGGGACAGAAGGAAAGACAGTGCTCAGTCTTCTTGTGTGGCTCCAAGCCCCCTCCAACCCCCACAATCCTCCCAGCCCAGTCCCTGTTCAGGAATGGGGGAGGGAGCAGCATTCACCCTCCACCCCACTCCTCCACCAAGCCCAGGCCGCTGACATCCCAGGGTGAACGAAGGGGTCCTGCTGTCACTGCCCACCACGAGACCTTCCTTGCCCCCCAATCCAAGTGACTCTGCACCCTCCCGGTGGCTGTTCTAGTGCCTCCCCCAGAACGTGGCCTCTGTGCCTCCCCAGAGGTGTCCTGTCCCCACCACCTCCCGGGACTGCCCCTGCACCCCCTTCACCCCAAGAAATGCCCTATTGCCCCATCCCCTGAGCGTACCACAGTGTAAATCCCCCGTACAGAGGCTGACCCCCAAACACACCCCCGGTTTGTCCCCACGTCCCCCCGAGCATCTTCTCGCCCCCTAGGATGCCCTGGAGCCCCATCCCTGGAGATCCTCTCCCTCCTAAGGTTGTCACCAAACTCCTTCCCCCAGCTGGACCGTTCCTCTCACCAGGCTGGGGGTGTGCCTGTGCCCCCCGGGGGGGGTCCCCCCACTCCCCCATCGCTGCCCAGTGCCCCAAGCCCAGGGTAGGCCGACACCGCCCCCCCCCACCGGGCCGCCTCCCTCACTACCCCGAGTGCCGCGGTACTCCCCGCCCAAGGGCCGGCCGCACCGGCCGTCGGGGTGTCCCAGAGTCCCTCCAGTGTCCCGTGTCCCCCCGCCCCACTCACTGTCGCGCTCCGGCATCGCGCCCGGTTCCGCAGCCCCGCACCACAGACCCTCTCCGCCGCCGCTCTCCTTCCCAACACCCCTCGCGGCTCGGACTGCCGGCCGCCCCACCCCCCGACCCTATTGGCCAGCCCCTGGCCGGAGGGCGCTGCCATTGGCCAACGGTATGATTAGCGGGCGTCGTGATTGGCGGGCGCCGAAGCCACGCCCCCATGTTGTTGTCCAGAGCAGAGAGAAGATGGCGGCGGCGGCTGTGAGGAGCGTAGGGGGCGGGTTGGGCCGCGGCCTGCGGGAGCTCCGCATCCACCTGTGCCAGCGCTCCGCCGACAGCCGCGGGGTCAGGTGAGCCGGGGTCGGGAGTCGCGGGGCTGGGTCGGGTCGGGTCGGGCCGGGCCGGGCCGGGCCCGGCCCGGCGGCCGCTCCGCGAGCGGCTCCGGCTTGGGCGAGTGAGGCACTGGCCTGCTCGGTGCCAGCGGACTCAGCTGCGGGGATCCGCTGTTCCTCCTTCCCTCCCCAGAGACTTCATCGAGCAGCACTACGTGACCCTGAAGAAGGCGAATCCCGACTTCCCCATCCTGATCCGAGAGTGCTCCGGTGTCCAGCCCAAGCTCTGGGCTCGGTACGGTAAGTGGGGGGTGCCCGCCGGGAAGCACCACCGGAGGGCAGCGAGAAGCGAGTGCCGGAGCCCTGCGAGCTGCAGCAAACAGGGGGTTCAGCGGTTACAGTAGGAGCCACTGATGGAGGGGGAGCAGCTGTCCGCAAGGCAAGGTGGGGATTGACTTCAGAGAAGTGTTACTGCCGCACGACCTGGTGGGAGGCAAAAAAGGGACCTGTGGGTCAGAAGGGGGTTTGCCAGCTTGTGGCTGTGATCTCCCACAGAGATCTTATAGAGAAAAAGATTCCTGTAGAGACAAATATTTTTGTTTTTATTTTCACTGCATTCTCAGTGAAACACAAAGGAGGGAGCAGAAAAGCTCTACTGTAAAAGCTTTGTTTTCTTCCTAAAGCCATCTGGGCTGGACAAAAATAATTTAGAAATTTTTTTTCAAAGATATTTTAAGCATGAATTTCCCAGTGTGAGCACACGGGCCAACAGAGCCTACAGGTATAGTGCCTATCTCTTGTCCATACGTGACTTGCAGGGAAATATAGCCCCAGGTAGGGGCTGCTGTAGTAATAACAAGTTTTTCAGCACTATTTTACTGAAGTGTTAGTGAGCGTCTTGGTGTGTGCAGACCAAAAGCCACCAGATTGCTTTGGGATGTGGTGGTGACCTCTGCCCAGCTGCTGTGCAGCAAAAGTTAACAAAAAGAGGCAAGGAAATGTGTTAGGCTGCGTTGGCTTCTCTCCAAGGGAAAGGCTGAGAATAAAGAGAAAGTGGAAACCGTAACTTGGGCACAGGGAGGCACGCTGGGGAGTGGTGGGTGTGAGAGGGTGGTGAGGGGAGCTTGGGCTGTGACACCACTGGTGCTTGGGAAACCTAAAGCAGGGCTGTGGGTTGCCCTTGGCACCAAACGGACTGAGGCATCTGCCCCCTCTCTCACCCTTTGTCTTTCCTGCAGAGTTTGGCAAGGAGAAAAGTGTGCCGCTGAACAACCTTACTGTGGATGAAGTGGCCAAGGCCTTGGAGAACATTGTGAAAAGCAAGGTGTGAAGACGGACAGTAAATATGTGCACACTGAAAACCTGACAGATGATCTTTAATGTAAATCATGTATCTTTTAATTTATCAATTGCATAAATGCAACATGCTTACCCTGAGCTTCACATGTTGGGTTTAAAGCCAAAAGGAGACGCTGGAGGGAATGGCCAATCCAACAGGGTTTATACAGCACCTCCCTGGCATCAAGAGCCCATCTGCCTGGGTTGCAGCTCTGCCCCTGCACCAGGCTCTGGGGGGGCACGGGGCAGGCTGCTGGTAGGTACAAGGATGGAAACAGCCATTTCTTGCCAAGGACCAGTGTCCCCACGCAGACAGTGCTGGCGGTTAGAGCCCTACCCAGCCCCTGGGAAAGCAGGGGACAGGGTGGAGGAGCTGTTGACTCCTCCTCGGAGTGCAGGGGGAGGGAGGGGAGGTGGCGTGGCCTAGGAGAAGGCAGACAACGTGGCATCGCAGGGACTGAAGGTGGAGGCTCCCAGGGACTGCCCGACCATGGCCAGCAGTGCCTGTGCCCGCTCCTGGAGTTCTGGGGTGCTCTGGTGCTGCTCAAGGGCCCAGCGCCCACCTTGCCTGACGAAGTCAGCAGCGGCCTGTGCGAGAGGAGAGAGGCGAGAGCTGGCTGGCTGCCACCTGAGAGCTGCCACAGCTGATCCAGAGCCCCCACCGTACAGGGAGCAGGGCTGAAGGAATTCCCCAGAGCCCTACTAGACACTAAAGTCCCAAACCAGATAAATCCAGCCACAGTGATTGCTGGCCGGGAGCGCACAGAGCTTGAAGTAAGCACAACTGAATCAAAAGAATCCCCCCATGATAATCTGAAAGGGTACAACCAAAAAAACAGTGATTGTCAATGGAAAGGAACTCCCAGAGACACAAGGGCTTCCACCCTCTGCATCACGCACGTGCCCCCCTTCAGGCACAAGTCTGGTGCTGAGGAGCAGGGGGCTAGCGTGGCAGTGGCTGAAGGCAGTGTGATTTCAATAATAACAATCCCTATCCCTGTCTTTACAGTCTCGTGCTTGGTTCTGGGGTAGGCACTCCCAGCTCTTACCTCTGGCCAGTGTCGGAAGAGGAGGTGCAGCAGCTCGAGGCACTGCCCCACCGCTTCGGGGTCGGGCAGCGCGAGGGCGGGCAGCAGCAGGGGCAGGGCAGGCTGCTGGTGCAGCTGCTGGCAGTAGGCTGGCCCCTTCACCGCGATATTGCACAGAACTGTCAGGACCTGGAGGGAGAGGCCGTGAGAGGGAGTGAGCAGTGAGGGCTCTGTGAGGGGGCAGATTGCTGGCAGGCTTAGGAGAGCTCTAAAGAACTCCCCGTGTCCTTGCTGGAGGTGCTGCCAGGGGCTTCCCCAAACCTGTGTGCTCATTAAAAACCACCTCCATCCTCGCCCCAAGGCGCTGTTCATCCCCGAGCCAAGCAGAAGCAGCCACACCACCCACCCCTTGGCACAGCATCCCCCCAGGGCTCCCTAAAGCTTTAGGGTCTTCCAAAATTCCAAAATAAGGTGGCAGCAGCATCCCTGGGTCTGCTCCAGGTGCTGGCAGGTGACCTCAAGTTAACATCTGCCTTGGGACCCTTCTGCTGGGACATGACTCTGTCAAGGGTAAATACAAGACGTAGTGACTTCAGGGGAGGTGGATGGTGACTGTCATGACACGAGACCTTCCGCCAAGCTGTTGCTACTGCCCCAAGCCAACCTCCCAACTTGACCACCATGCGCGTGGGATTCATGTTGCTGGAAGTCCAGCACTTCTGCCCCAGATGTGGGCCATGAGGCCAGGTCTTACCAACACACTGGCCATCTGGGAACACGGCAGGAGCTGCATCAGGGCTGGGAGCAAGTCCAGGGAGAGCAGAGCGGAGCAGAAGAAGGGCTTGTCCGCTACAGTGGGCAGAGAAGGAACTTGTCGCTAAAAGTGAGGTTTCTGAGGGAGGTCTCTGTAGACAAGACTCCACCAGTCTGCCAGCAATCAAGGCAGGTCCTGGCAGAAGCTCTGGCTCTGCTGACACTCACCCGTGAGGTTGTTCAGCAGCCAGAGACACTCCTGTACAATGAAGGGGTGCTGCTGGAGGAAATGCTGCAGGATGAGGAAGAGGGCGATGAGCAGGCGCTCATCCTGGATCTGGACTTCGCAGCCCGTCTCCTCTGCAAGCAGGTTGCTGAGACACCGCAGCACTGGGCAGACAAGCTGTGACAGAAACAAAGTCCTTTAGCCCGACCGTGTCCCCGCAGCAATGCCGAGAACAGCCAGCACCCTGCCCACGTCTTACCAGCTCCAGGCCCTCGGGAGCATCCTGGGGGATTGCAGAAGCCAGGTCGAGCAAGAGCGAGGTGAGGGCAGGCAAGGCCCCCAGCGACAGCAATGCTGCACTGGCTGTGTGGCTGCAAAGGGAAGGGACAGGCTCGTTGCTCTCGGCACTCGGCGAGGGAAAACCACTGCAGCCCTCGCCAAAAAATGGGGCCTGGAAATGCGGAGCGCTCTCCTGAACCACCCTAGGGCTTGTTTCATGTTTGAATAGCAGCTTGTTTCTGAGCTTGAGAAAGTTTAAAAGCCCATGGAAAACAGATCCACTAGAATAATCTGTGTGGGTCTGGAAACAATAGCCCTGATCCTTGAGTACCCACACGTTCCTCTCTGCTGGGGCTGCTGAAAGAGATGGCACTGGAGCAGCCACGCCAGGGCAGGCAGAGATTGTTGGCAGCAGCCAGCCCAGCCAGGTGACACTGGGCCAACCCCAGAAGTGCGAGGATTCAGGGAGCTTGCCTTGGGGAGTGTGGGGGGCAACTCCAGACGTGGGGAGGTGACTGGGGGGGTTTCAGAGAACTAGGGAACAGCCTCCTCTGGTTTATCAGCTGTTACCACCCTGTAAAGGAACTCAGTGATCTTGCAAACAGCATGTGTGCACTCAGATACGAGAGCAGGAATGCCCAGGATGGCAGGGAAATTGCTTTCCCAAGGGAAAAGGGCAAAGGAAGGCAATCCGGGTCCCCCACAGGACACTGAGCATTCATGCCTCTCTGTTTGGCTGCCCCCAGGAACTCAAAATGAGGAGAAGAGTGCATTTACCTACAAATGATGTAGTGGAGACACCATGCAAACTCCACGGCTGCTCCTATCCCAGCCTTGAGGCTGGAACAAACCAGTCGAATCATGTGCTGGGGGAGAACAGAGTCCAGAACCAAGCTGGGGTCAGAACAGCAGAGTTAACGGAGGCACAGGCCAGAGCACAAGCAGGACAGACAACTGACAGGGAGACACTAGCCCTGGCCACTGAGCAGGGAGTTGCTCTTCCCTGTACTGGGGGCCACATACTCAAAAAACACACCTGGAAGAGACTCTTAGCTAAGGGCTGCAGCCTCAGGCACCACTAAGGCCCAGCATAAGCTTTCCCTGTCCGTGGCAGGGCCTGGGGGCACTCAGGACACCTTGGCTGGGGGCACATTTTTAGCACTGGGTGCTGTCAGGCTGATCTTTCCCTTCACAGGAGGAATACAGTCAGAATTTCCCTGCGAACCTACCCTGCTCAACACTGTCCTTTACCGAAATACCAGAGCTGTCTGCTCAGATGAGGGTTCGGGAAAAGAGTCAAGTCCCATGCCCTGATCTGCAACAAAACCCCCGTAGTTCTGGTAGGATTCTGTTCTGAACTATTAATATCACCGGGATGGGAAAGGCGTCGTTGTCCCCGGCATGCAAATACCACACCGGGCCCCAGGGCCCATCCTGACGCAGGGTTAAAAGGCTCGGACTCACGGTATGATCTCTGTGGGGGCTTCCTTGGCTTGGAGGAGCTGCGAGAGGACGTAGCCCAGACCTTCCAGCACAGCCTCGTGCGGGGACTGCAATCAAACAGAACAAAGCTAATCCCACCCAACAGAGCCGAGGGATTGAAGGGTGCCAGCTGCTGTGCTGTGGAGAGGCAATACCCTTTGTAACACCAAACCAAGCCGCTGAGCAGCACAGTCTCTCCATGCCTGGAGAAGAGGGGGCACAGCAGAGGACCGGGAGCGATAGAGCAACCTGTGGCCACACCAGAGCTGAGCTGTCCCCGCTCCCTGCACTCACAGGGGCTGCGGCTGTAGGGATCCAGGAGCCCAAGCACAGCAGCAGTGCTGCTTTAAGCATTCAGACCTGCAAACGACAGCCCCGCTCACTGCGTTGGCCTCGTATGCCTGCTGGACCCAAGCCGTGCGGAAGGGAGAAGCCTGCAGCTCCCCATGGTACAGAGTGTTTATTGGCAAGCAACAGTTACGGATGTGAGATTCAGCTGGAGAAGAGCACAAGGTGATGACCTGAGCCCCAAAAATGGAATGCAAGAAAACCCATGAGAGACCCTCACCTGCAAGGGAACAGCCCTCTGCAGAGGGGTCTCTGCTCATGGTCACAGCTGGAAAGAGGGCTGGTAACTCAGTACCAGCCAGCGTCTAGAGGGCAACAGAAAAGGCATCTTTCTGGGGCAGGGCAGGGGAGGGAGGAGTGTGGCTGAGCTATTCCACCCACCTGGATGCAGGATGCCAGCACTGGAATGATGCCCTGAGGCAGAAGCTGCTTTCTCATAGCTTCGCTTTCCACTACCAGGTTCCCCAGGGTGTACAAACACAGCTCCTGAAACATGCCCAAGAGAGCAGGTCACCTCCTGTGCACCCCCCAGGGGCACCCTGGGCAGCCAGCAAGGCCTCTAGGTCCTTGCACCCTGGGACAGGGCACACACTTCTCCTGAGCGGGGCAGAATCTGTCTTCAGAGGGGTAAACATGGATACTGCTGGACTCTCCAGCTACCCCATTCCCAGCTGTATCAGCTTCAATCTATCCTTTTTCTATCTGGCTCGGGTTGGGATCTGATCACTTCTGCTTCAGAGGTTTTTCAGGCTTCTAATTATTGCTGTGACATTTCCCTGAGACCCCTCTGATTTCACAGTATTCTCCTGGAGACTGCCTGTGCGCTGCGTTAAAACGTGATCATCACCCTGGTGTCGCTCTCCATCCTGTTCCTTGGCTCTCATCCTGTCCGTGGCTCAAAGGAGATCAGTGTGCTGCACAAGGTGCACTGCTCGGCAGCGGGCAAAACACAAGGGCATCCCAGAGCTACTCCAACTGTTTGGCTCCATCGCCCAGATCAAACTGTGCAGCTTGGAGCCGCAGGCGCTCTGCTCTTCCTCCCCGCCCGGACAAAAGCCTGCCTGTTTGTTGCATGAAGGTAAGCTGACAAAGTAGCTGTCCCTGCATCCCAGCCTGCAGCTGCTCATTTCTGTCACTTTTCCAAGACCTTTTAAAACACCTGAACTGACCTGCATCTAGTATTTGTGCTTTACCCACCACACAGACTCCAAGGTACCTCCTGTCCAGGCCAGACCACAAGCCCACCTGCCACAGCCTGCAGTCCCCGCTTCCCAGACGGAGCTTGGAGCTGAAGAGGAGGAACCCACTGCAAATGGGGCAAACCACTGCGTCCTGGGCAGGAGGATCTGCCTGGCCCAGATGAGGCTTGGGAGCATTTAAGAGCAGCCTAAAGCTACCTGGAAGGAGCTGCAAACACAATGGAATCAAACTCCTCTTGGTGTTGGGACGGGGCACAATGAAGGGGGTCTCCATATTTCCAGGACTTGGTCAGACAAAGCCTCGCTGCCCTGGGCTAACACTGGGGACGGTCCTGCTCCAAGGGGAAGGTTCGATTAAAGACTTCCAGAGGGCCTCCTCCCACCAGCACTCCTATGTAAACCATGTTAGGCTAAGGCTGGCCAAGAGAGGTCAACACCCAACTGCTACCAGAGGATTATCAGGTGCCAGAGCCCTGGCAAACGCAAGCACAGATCTTACCGTGAACTCAACGCTATGTCCAGAGAGGTAGGTGAGGAGATAGGAGGTCACTGGCAGACATGCCTCAGCCACAGCGGGGTCACTGGAGTGGGAGAGCTCATGGAGACAGCGCGCTGCCTCCATCTGCATGTCAGCCAGGCTGCTGGTGAAGAGCCCGATGAGCATCCGGATGCTGCCGTCCAGCCTGGTGGAACCCAAAGGGTGCTGTCGTCTCCTGCCCTCCCACGCTCGGCCACGGACCAGCTCACCCACACAATGACTGCGACAAAGGACGTGCCCTTGATAACAGCCATGCAGCGCCAGACCTGGGCTGACCTGACAAACTTCTGCTGAGTTTCCTTGTTCTGCAGAGCCCAGCGGAGGCGGCTGAGTGATCTTCTCCTGTCCTCTGAACCCTTCTGCACCCCTCTGAGCAGCTCAAGGACCTACCCAAAAATTAAAAGATGGGGGAACGTCAAGCAGTGCCAGGGTTAAGATTTCATCCCATCAATCCTGGAGGGAAAGAAACCCAGGGCGCAAAGATGGTCACAAAGAACCTTACCGTTTCTTACCAAACCCACCTCCACCCAGACTCCTCCATGTGCCCAGAGGCTGGGGAAGACCCCAGGGACCCCCGTCACCATGGAGAACGTCATGCTTTTCACCTCATCCTCCGAGAGAGGGTCCGGCGTGACCTCTGCTCCATCCTGTCCACCTTCCTCTGCTGCGGTGTCCTCCCGCAGAAGCCGCTTGCTGACCAGCTGCTCCTGCCGCCGGGCTTTCCTGAGAGCTGCGACCGAACACGTCCCCGTCACCACCCGCCCCCCTGCATTTCCACCCCACCAAAGAGCCTTATTGCTTTTAACAGGGAGAAACCTCCTCGGGTGAGCCGGGGAGGGACGCGCGAGGTTCAGACCTCGCCCTCCGCAGGGCTGCGGGGTCAGACACGCACCAGCGTGCGGAGCCGCGCGAAGGCAGGACAGAGGTGTGAGGAGCGAGGTGGCTGCGCTGGGAGGGACCCAGGGCTGGGTTTATGTAGGCAAGGCCTTGGAAAAACCGCAGGGAGGTGTGGAGGAAATGGGGGGCGGGCAGGGCAGAAAGCCCAGGTGGACTGAAAAAAAAAAAGGGTGTAAAATGCTTCCCCGAGTGGGCAGGGAGCCCACAGATGCATCCCGGGGGCGGGGGGCCGGGGCGCTGCTCGGGTCCCGCTGTGGCGCAGCGCTGGCGGCCATGGGGGCTCCCACAGCGGCCCCGCCACCCTCGGGGGGCCCCGCAAACCCTCCCGGCCCCGAGACCTCGGCCCAGGCGGGGCCCGGCCCGTCCTGCCGCGCTGTGCCCCCCCCGCCCGGGCAGGCCCCGGCGCCGACCCGCCTCTCGCTCCCGCCGCCGGGCCCGCAGCTCCTCCGCGCCGCGGCCGCTCGGCCCGGGCCCGCACCGCCGCCGGCCCCACATGGCGGCTGGGGAGGGGAGGAGGGGGCGGAGGAGGCCGGGCCGGGCGGGCGGGAGGAGGCCGGGCAGGGCCAGGCCCGGGGCGGGGCGGCGGGCAGGGCCGGATCGGGCCGCGGAGGCGTCGGCGGGGCCGCCGCTGGTTCCCCGGGCAGCCCCGGGCAGGGGGACACACACACACACGACATCCTGCTGGCCCCGCCGAGGGCTCGGCCGGCGGCTCCGCCCGCAGCCCGGGGAGCCCCGGGAACCGAGGCCCACGCACCCCCCGTTGCCTCCAGCTCCCAGCTCAGGAGGACCAGGATCAGCCCTTCCCGGGGCAGGGGCCCTGCTGCGGCCCCCACCACCAACCTGCTGCAGGAGGCGGGGACACACCGAGCCTGCCCGGGTGGTGGGGGACACACCGAGCCTGCCCGGGTGGTGGGGGACACACCGAGCCTGCCCCGGCGGCGGGGAGCACCTGGGGACCCGCTCTGGTGCGGTCAGTGGTGCCGGCGCTGGCTCCGTGCTGGGGTGCAGGGCCCGCACACGGGGTCACGGACACGGCTGGGCACGGCGGGGCGAAACCAGCCGGAGGATGAACTCTGGCTTTGCAGGGCTGAAACCAGCCGGCTCGGGCAAGGTTTCTGCCCCCGTGGGGCTGGATTGCATGTTTGTTGAAGCCAAAAAAGCCCAGAGTCTCACCAGAAACATAAGACAATGAGTCTCTGTGTCCTGGGACCTTCCATGGTGGTGACGAGAACAAGAAAGTCATCACCCAAAAGACGGCTCCAAAAGCACGTGCCTTTGAGGTACGGTGTGGTTGGCCACAGAGGAGATAGAAGAGCTCATTTTTCCCCAGAAAGGCATGTGGGGGAATTCGCAGTTGGTGGTCAGGAATAAGCCATTAAAACGTACCAGGCCCAGACAGAGCTTCTGACCTCACCAAAAGGAGTAGCGAGGAGAACTCAGAAAGCCTGCTCTGATTTTTCCACGATCTACACAGCAGCAGTTTTGTGTAACCCGAGGATAGAGAGTCATGGAATTGCTGAACCCCTCTGCAGAAGGAATTGCTCAAGGAAAGGCAGCAAAGCAGTGCAGCACTCCACCGGAGACACCGGGAGCAAGAAAACGAATTGCGGTAGATGTAACAACCCAAAGGACACCTTCCCTCCACCCATCCCGGCAGCAGCGTGCCAGAGAGCGTGGGACAGGCAGCTCCAGCCCCAGCTGTTGTGGCACTGATAGCATCTCTGTAATGGTGCATTAACAACAGCAAACTGGGAATTGCATCTGCTAGTCGTGCAGTTTCGTTGCCTTTCTGAAACACTTTCTGAAATCTAACATAGGCAGAGATATCCTCAGGGAAGAAAAAATCCCTGACAGATCTTTCCCAATGCCTGGTGGTCTTGGCTCGCTGATGGAGGGTGTTAACATCTTGGTGTAGGCACAGCCACCAGCTGCTGAAGGAGCACGGGGCAAGTGATGTGAGTTCCTCAGCCAAGGAAGCTGACCTCGGGTGAAGAAGTGCCCTCTGCAGCGCTGTGCTGCACACACGGCGGATGGGAATTTGTCCCGTCCCTGTCCTACACAGGACACAGGCATCTGGGGATGGTCTGGGTGCTGGGTATGACAGTCCCGTACCCTTCTGCATTGCCTCCTGCGGGGTGCTCGGCACCCAGTGCACTGCAAGCCCAGAGCATCTGGAAGAAAAGGTGTGTTTGGGCATTTACAGCACCTTGACTGCACTCTCTTCCCTCGCCCTTCCTAGGAAAGGGAGCATCATTGACCTTAGACCAAACCCCTTCCCAACCCGCAGCCACAGGCAGCCGCAAGAGCCTCTTGCTGCAGAGAAGCGAAGCAGAAGTGACTCGGGAGGCTGGTGCTTGGCGCGTTGCTTCCCGTGGCACAGCTGGCCCCATCCTGCTCAGGAAGTCACGCCGCGGGAGCAAAGGGCAGTGCCCGGGAACCTGCCTCCAAGTGCCCTCAGCCCCAACCGCGTGGATCTACACGCGGCAGGACGGGCTGCGGCAGCACCAACGGCAGCTGCAAGACACCTGCAGGCGCTAAGGTCTCATCCGGCTGGAGGCAGGGGAGGATCAGGCGCAGGAGAGAGCTGAGCACTTGCAGAGCCTTTGGCACTTCAGCCCTGGAGTTGGCAGCAGCTAGAGGAAGCAGCCGCGGGGCAGGGCAAGGAAACATTTCGGTGTGATCTAGCTGGTGAGTCGCTGGATAAATCCACCCCCACTTCGTGCTGTGCCCCCAGTGAGGGGGACTTTGCAAGTGCTGGAGGAGAGCTTCTCCCCGGGAGGGTGGTGCAGCCCCGCAACAGCACAGGGGTAGGGAGAGCTCTGTCCTCAAGAGTGTTTTGAGTTGTGGCCAGAAAAAGCTGTGACTCACTGGGGCTAGTGGCAGCAACAGATCTGCTCGAAGCAGGAGGTTGGACAGGAGACACCCCCTCCTCGCCACTGCCCTGTCTGGGTGCTTGGGCAGACCTGAGTCAGCACGTTCTTAGGAGCTTTTAATCTTTGCTTGCTGCTTTTTTGCAACCTGTTGATAAGGCTCTTCTGTCAGCTGGACAGCAAAGCAATACTTGGTGCTGACAAGGATGCATACAGACCCTCAGAAATGATTTTCTGCTGTCCCTTTGGAGGCTGGTAATGAATCAAATCGCTGGATGAGAAAAAGGAAAATAAGAAGCACTCTGTTGCAATTTCCTGCCCCAGATTACAGAGCACCCTGTGCAGAGAAACAAACAGAGCTGTGGCTGTTCCATCCTGTGGTCAGGCTGATATATCTGGCTTCACTGCCTGTAACTCGACATTTCTAGTTTCTCCTGATCCGTGGGATTTCCTGGTCACTTAGGAACAGGAGTCTGTGTCAAGGCAGCCCAGGCAGGAAAGCGCAGCCTCAGGAGGACCCACCCCGCCTTGCTGAAACCCTGCTGGTGGGGTGAGGTGAGGCCAGTGCCAAGGAGCCGGTGGCACAGGTGTAGCTCCTGGGTGTTTCGCTTTGAGCTTTGCCCTGAGTCATGGCTGAGTAGCCAGGTGGGTGCTGATGGGGTGCACTGGACCCGTGTGAAGGGCAGTTGGGCAGGAGGGCAGCTGTGTGTCTCCAGGGCTGAAACTGCCCAAGCCAGCCCTCCAGTGGGCTGGATCTGAATGGTCCCCTCAGCTGCCACAAAGACTGCTGCCTTTCACCGTTGCTCTCCTCGTTTCTAGGTTGTTCGCCATGAATGTGGCTGTTCTCCTCCTCCTGGGGCTGGGGCTGTTGGAGGCAGAAGGCAGGTGTTTCTTCAATCGCACTCAGGAGCACTGTCTGTGCTACAACTTGTCCGAGGAAAGCGTAAACAGCATCATCCAGTGCCTCGCAGCCACTGTCGTGGAGTTTCGGGGAGGAGAGCTGGAGAGATACGTAGCCTTCCCCATCAGCGACCTGGACCCCTCCACCATTGAAATGCTGGGCTCCCTTATAATCAGGAAAGTAATTTTTGGTGATCTTCTGGTGCCTGAGATACTCCTTGCCCGAGTCCTGAGGTTCTTCTCCTACACCCACGTGCAGGAGTTGGTGTTTGAGAGCTGCATTTTTGAGGGGAGAGGCAACTGGGATGAAATGGCTGGCCAGGACTTGCCCATATTGTCCCTGCACTTCCACAACGTGACATCTGCCCCGCTGATGGGCCGCGAGCAGGACTTCTCCAGTCTGAGCAGCTGGCTGGAGACCCTGCAGGAGCTGGCTGTCACTGGCTCCCATGTCACCAGCCTGCCCTGTGGCATTGGAAGCATGTTCAGAGCTCTGCACTCCCTGGACATGGCACAAAACAGCCTTGAGGATGAGAGCTTGATGCCCGCATTCTGCAAGGGGGCTTTCCCTCGGCTCCAGGTACTGAGTCTGCAGCGCAACAACCTGAAATCCTACCACAGCGTGTGTGAAAGTGTGCGGCTGCTGCCTGAGCTCCAGCAGCTGGATCTCAGCCAGAACAAGCTCATGGCAGACACATCCTCCTCCTGCCAGTGGCCAGTGTCCCTCCAAGTTTTTAACTTGTCCAACACTGGCTTGGATGAAGTCCTCACACCTCTGCCTCCCGGTCTAGAAGTGTTGGACATGAGCTGCAACCACCTCCATGCTGTAGACATCTCCCTCAGCTCCCTGAAGAAGCTCTTCCTGAGCCAAAACATGCTGCAGACTGCCCCCTCCATCAGGAATTACCCTGTCTTGGACACCCTCCACCTAGACAACAACTTGATCACAGAGCTGCCAGGGGATGAGGTGAAGCTCCTGGGGCACTTGCAGGACGTGGCTGTGGCTGGCAACCCCTACAACTGCTCGTGCTCTGGGGCCGGGGGGCTCCAGGCACTGGCGGGTATGGGGCACCTTGGGCAGGGCTGGCCCCACGACTACACGTGTCACTCCCCTCCCCACTACCAGGGCAGGCTGGTGCAGGACGTGCCGGTCTCAGTGCTGCGGTGTAACAGTGCTGCGGTGGTCGCCCCTCTCTGCATTGCCCTCACCCTGCTTGGCTTGGCCGGGGCCGTCTGCCTGCTGAGATCCAGGCCTGGGCTCGTCCAGCCCTGCCGCAGAGTGTGAAGGGGATGTGTGACCCTTCCCACCGGTGCTGCCCTGCGGGGGCTCGGCCCCAGGGGCTGCAAGGCCAGGAGCTCCGTGGGAAGGCTCACAGGACCCCCAAGTGCTGGTGAGGGGCTCTCTCAGTGCCCCCAGTCCAGGCTCCCCTGTGGAGTGGGACTGTCCTCAGCATTATCCCACAGTGCCTGTGGCTTTGCCCACCCAGGTTTTGGGGAAACCCGCAAGCAAAGCCCCTTGCCATGCTCTGTCCCAGGGCTGCACCCTCCCAGAGGAGTTTTCCTTACGGCCAACTCCCGAGCCCCAACATGCCCCCATTTCCCCTGAGATATCATCTGTCCTGACCAAGAGTTCAGCCCCATCGTATTCGCAGCACCGCAGGCGGCGCTCAGATGCCCGGAGCCTCACTGGGGTCTGTTGGACCCTGCCGAGAGCCCCCCCACTCCCCGTAGCCCTGTGCCCCCCAGCCCAGCCATCCTTGCAGCCTCTGCTCATTCTCCACCTCTCCTCACCGGGGTCGATGGCTGGGCTGTGGCTGTGAGGATGTCTGGTTTGTGAGGATGTCTGCTGAGCTGCTATTGAGCATAAGAGGAAAACGGCAAAAGACAGGAAAATGAATAAATTAAACACCCCTATACAGAGCTAACAGTAACAGAGACAGCACCAAGACCTGAGCTCTCAAGACACTGGTGGATGAACCCCTCAAGTGCGACACTGAAGAGGTTCGACCAGAAACTTTTTAACTGATAAGAAGAAAACGTATTTATTCTGGCTTCTGGGTTATTCAGAAAACATCTCATAGGAAAGAGAAAATTGATTAGAGGATGCTGAGGGAGATCAGAGGAATGCAAAACTTTCTGGGGAAGGCTTATGGGAAGGGTCAAAGGGAGGATCATGGTGGGTGGGTGGGGAAGGAACAAGCATGGGAGAATGGGGAAGAAGGGGGCTGTTTGTGGGTAGGCAGCAGTCATCTGGCCAAGCCCTGCACTTCATCCCCATGGTCTGTCCTGCCTTCTCATTAAAACCTATTCCTGGGTATTTTCCATGTCACCTCACTCTCTGTTCTGTTTGTGCACATGTGCATGTGACCTGCGAGCAAACACAGGCTGGACGAGCCGGTGGGTGGGAAACCAGATTGTGGGAAGACCCAAGGCTGGAGCTGGAGAGTGGCCCAGGGTCCAGCCGTGGATCTGTGATGGGCTCAGGCTCTCCTGCATGTTCGAGCTGCCTGTGGGTTGAGGATCAGGGGATGGGATTGTGCTGCCAGCCCACATCAGCCCTGAGCAACTGGAGGGGAGGGAAGGGGCTGTGCTGCCCGCCTGCTTGTGTTCGTGGGAGCGCTGCTGGTGGTTAGATGGGCGCTGGCAAACGCGCTGCTCTGCGTGTGTTGACCCAAGGGGATGTGTGTACACCAGGCGTGTGGGTCTCAGGGACTGGTGCTCAGCCTTGCTACTGGCTGGACCTGGAATAGGGACCACCAGCTGCTCTCGAATGGATGAGGAAGAAGAAATCCCTGTGTCCCAGAACCCTAGGGTATGCTTTCCCTTAGCACCCACATGGAGCACAACCCCTTGCTCTGCACCCTTGCTCCATTTGCAATGATGGCTCGTGTCCAGCCTGGCATCATCCTCATGCCTGAAGACATTTGGGCAGGCTGGGACTGAGGGAGGCAGCGGCAGGGTTGTGATTTCATCCTGTAGGGAGAATGGTGGCAGCTGGAGGGATGCGTGTGCATCTCATTGTGCCTGGTCCTGCCCAAATGCACGGGGCAGGGGCTGCCCTGGGACCTCTCTCCTGTCTCCCACAGTCTGCGTTTCCACAGACCACAGAGATCCTCAGCTTCAGTATTTCCTTCTGCGCTTCTGTCCTGGTTTGAGTGAGTGACGGGGGTTTTTGGTAGCAGGGGAGGGGGCTACAGTGGTGGCCCTATGTGAGAAGCTTCTCAAAGCTCCCCTGGCTCCAAGTTGGACTCACCTTTGCACCAAGGCCGGGCCAATTAGCTACACCTCTGTGATAACCTATTTAAGAAGGGGAACCTGGGAGGAGTTGTGGGAGTCCTGAGGAGAAGTTGTGAGGAGAACATCTGTGCGAACACTGAAGTCAGTAGAAGGAAGGAGGAGAAGCGGGAGGGTGTCGGAGCAGAGACTCCCCTGTATCCCGTGGTGAGATGGAAGGGCCACCCCCCTGCACCCATGGGGGTCTGCGGTGGAGCAGATATTGGTTTGTGGTCTGGGGGGGACCCACACCAGGGCAGGTGACTGCGCCTGAAGAAGGCTGGGGTCCTGTGGGAAGAAGTCCCCGCTGTTGTGGTTTGGTGCTGGGAGAACTGCAACACGCAGGGGTGACCCCCACGCCCGTGGGAGGGACTCGTGTTGGAGCTGGTTTGTGGAGGGCTGGCTGCTGTGAGAGGGGGCTGCGCTGGAGCAGGGGGGGATGCCAAAAGTTCCCCCTCGAGCTGGAAGATGTGGCAGGACTGACCACACCCCCCATTCCCTGCCCCCCTGTGCTGCTGATGGGGGGAAGTAGAGGTATCAGGAGCAAAGCTGAGCCTGGGAAGAAAGGGAGGGCTGGGGGAAGGTGTTTTCAAGTTGTGGTAATGCTTCTCACGGTCCTACTCTCTCTGTTAAGTGTTGTTGTTGTTAGTGTCTGTATTAAATTTATATTCTTTTTTTCTTCCCCTAAGAAGTCTGTCTTTTCCCTGTGCCCTGAAGCGTGACGCCATCCTTCCTTGTCCTTATCTCGAGTTCCTGGGCTTTTGCTTCCCTCCTCCTCAGCGCTGGGGGGGAAGCAGGGGAGTGAGCTGTGTCTTTGCTTATTTTCCCCTTCTCAGCGCTGGCGGGGGGAAGGGGGGAGTGAGTAGCTGTGTGGTGCTCAGTCGCCCTCTGATCTCAAACCCCGACTGCTTCCTTGGCACAAATGATCTCCAATAAATGTGATTCTGTGGTTTGTGGTTGCTTTTGTCTCGAAAACCTTCATGATAGTCCAAGGTCCCTCACGTCCCGTCCCCAGCTTGCACAGATGTCCCTCTTGGAGCCAGGAGCACACCAGTGGTGTGTGTTGCCTTCCATGGTCCTGCTGACTCCTTGGCCAGCGGGGCTCAGCCCCCAGAATGTGGTGGGCCCAGCTCTGCCTGGCTCTGCCCATACAACTGTGCCTGACACCCATTAATAATGTAGGGGAACAGGATCTCTCCGTGTAAGCCCATCTCCTGCCCTGGCTGAAGCTGCAGCTCAGGGCTGCTGCTACGGAGCTGGCCATGGACGCTGGGGAGGTGAGTGACTTGTGGGGGCCATCACAGGGTGGTTTGGAGAGATCTGTCCCCCCGCTTTGGTGCGGCATGGCCAGGCACTGCCCAGCTCCCCTGGGGCTCCCCCAGCTCCTGGCAGGTGCCGGGTGCGTGGGGCAGGACTCAGCTCACTTCCCCTCTGCCTTGTGTCCCAGCAGGCCGAGCAGGATGTGTGCGTGCGAGCAGCCGTGGGACTGCACCAGGCAGCAGGTAGGGCTGGGGCTGTCCCAGTGCCTTCAGCCCAAACCCCCACGCCAGGGAAGCAGGCTAGGGCGGCAGCTGCAGCCATGGTGGCACAGGGACTGCTGGCCACACTGGTGGGCCTGGGCTGGGCAGTGGGGATAGGGAGGGGGTGTTCTCCCCCCAGCCTGGGGGCTCTGAGCACCGTGGTCATAGCAGGAGGGCTTGGGAATGCTGTGAAGCCCTGGGACCTGGCCCCAGGCTGGGGCTGGGGGGGGCAGAGCTGGGGCAGGTGGAGATGAACCCCCCGCCCCTCGCAGCAACCCATATTCAATGTTTTCAGGGCTGGGGGAAAGCTGGGCGGCCAGCAGTGAAGACCCCCTGCAGCTTCTCTTCGCGGGGAAGGAGGTCCAGGTGAGAGTGGCAGGGACGTGGGCATCAAGTGGATGAGGGTCCCTGGGGAACCAGATGGGAGCAGGGGGCTCTGTCCCAGCCCCCCACGATGCTTGGGACACTGATGGGTGCTGAGGTCTTGGGCTGATCCTGCCCTACACCCCTATGGGCCCCGTTCTTGTGGAGGGCTCCTGGGGGTTACCAAAGAGCAGGGGAAGGGAGGGAGTGACCCCCCACCCCTGCCTGTGCCAGGCCCTCCATGCCACTCCTGCTATCTCCATCCCAGTGTGCCCAGTCCCTCCTTCAACCTGCACTGGTCATACTGGGATGAGGGAAAGCTGAACATTATCACCCTCCTTCCCTCGTGCCAGGACAGCTGCTTGACCGTCGATGGCGTCTTCCACTTGGATGCAGGACAGGTATTGTGGGCTCCAAGTCCTTCTCCTGCATCCCTGTCCCCACCCAGATGAGCCAGGGACACGCTGGCCCAAGCTGTGAGCTGGGACAGCCAGTTGCAGCGCTGGGGGCACTGGGCACCTCTGCCAGCTCCTCAGGTGTCACAGGCAGTGCTGGGGACCCAGACCTTGGTCCTGTGTGTGGCTCTGCTGGTGGTTCTCACCCTTTCGCCGTTTCCTCTTGGGTGCTGGGACGTGGCTGCATGCTGTGCTGTGCTGGCAGTGCCTCACTGTCCGTGCCGCACTCTCCCTGGCATGCTGTGCACCACTGCGCCACGCCATCTGTGCCATGCCGTGCCGTGCCATGCCATGCCTGCTGTGCATCTACACTGTGCCATCCATACTGGGCTACCTGTCCTGTGCTACCCGTGCTGTTGTGCTGCCTGATCCATGCCAGTGCCTTCTGCACCGTGCTGGCTGTCCCACGCCATGCTGGCTGTGCCACACTGAGCTGGCTGTGCCATGCCGTGCTGGCTGTGCCACACTGAGCTGGCTGTGCCATGCCGTGCTGGCTGTGCTATGCCATGCCGGCTGTGCCACACCGTGCTGGCTGTGCCACGCCATGCTGGCTGTGCCACACCGAGCTGGCTGTGCTATGCCATGCTGGCTGTGCCACACCGTGCTGGCTGTGCCACGCCGTACCTGCTCTGCTGGCTACATTTCTCCTACCAGGAGAAGGTCCTGGAGTTGGCAAGACCCCAGCTGGCCCTGGTTCCCCTTGGATACAGTGTGTCCCTGCTGCTGTGGGACCCCCATGGCCCCGGGACCCAGCTACCCTTCCAGAGTATCGTCTGGCAGGTGAGGGGAGAGGTGACAGGGAGAGGTGACAGTGCTACTGCATGGTGCTGGGCTCCTGGGTCATCCAGCTGACCCCAGTCCTGCTGGTACGGGTGTGAGACCCAGCCACAGGTGCCAAGAACCAACGGTTCCCAGCTTGACTGGCTTGTCCCCAGGTGATCGACACCATCTTCCAAGAACTGGAGGCCTTGGGGGGTGACGCACAGAGCCTGCAGACTGTCAGCCTGGTCCAGGTAGGGCAGGGGCAGGGCTGGCCAGGGTGCCCTGCAGTGGGCTCCTGTTCCGTCTCCGCCCCTGGCCAGACCCTGCTGTGCCAAGGGGCACATAGTGCGCGAGAGGGTGACCAAGCTGGAGACATTCAGATCCCAGGTTTTCTTACCTTTTTGCAGGGTTTCCCAGGCATGGGAAGCCTTGGCTGCCCACGGGGCATCTCCCAGGCTCCAGCAGCATGGTGGGAACAGGGGAGCTCTCTAAAACCTTCCTGCCCACCTTCGTGGCTGGGCTTTTCCTGCCAGGCACTGCTCCCTGTGGCCTGAAGGTCCTTCCAGTGGGTCCTTGGTTGGCACAGGAGCGATGCCAGCTGCTGCCACCAGGATGGGCAGGTGTCTGGGATGCTGCCAAGCTCCACACAGGGCTTGGGTGTTCTCAGGGCTCTGCCCTTTCCTGGTCCTGGGGCTGGAAAAGCTGGGAGTGACCCCAAGATCTCTCCCTTCTCAGCCCTTACCTGTTGTTGTGGTTTGAACTCAGCCAGTAGCCCATCACCATGCGGCCAGTGGCTTACTCCTCCCCCCCCCCCCCCCGCCCCTGGTGAAATAGGGGAGGGACAAAAGAAGAAATTCATAGGTTGAAGAAAAAAATTTAATAATAGTAACTAAAACAACAGTAACAATAGTAAGTCCAAAATGGGTAAAATGCAGCAGTGGCTCACCGAGCAGTGACCGGGCCAGAGCCCGTCCCCAGCAGCGATCCGACCGCACCAGAGAATCCCGCCCCGCCGACCCGGAAACCGAATCACGCGTGTGAGAGCCCGCGTCCGCCTGGATACTGAGCATGACGTCCCATGGTATGGAATACTCCAATGACGGAGCCGGACCCAGCCTCCAGCTGTGCTCCCTCTCAGCCCAAGGAAAGTTAACTCTATCCTGGCCCAAACCAGGACAGTCTCCACCCCTTATTCCATACCATTGACGTCATGCTCAGGTTTCCAAATACATTCTAAGGAATCACCACCCCTTTTCCCGGGTCTCACAGATATCATTCCCTCAGTCTATGGGTGATCCTTCCAAAATGACTACTGAGTTCATTTAGTCCATAACTTCGGGTTCCATCTGTCATGACAGTCTTTAAGGCTGGAGGAACGAGGTGGAGTTGGCTCAGTTGGTGGAGCTGGAGGCTTTGGATGTGGCAGGAGGATGTTGTGAGGCACCAACTGCAATAACAGGCTTATTTAACAGTTTGGTTCATTGGATATATTCACCTAAAATCAAATCTTCTTGAGGCACACATTGGACTTCTCCATCCTCCTGCATTACCCACCAAGTGCACCCAGGTCCTTTGGCAAAAGTAATCCCGCGTATGGGTTTACCTTTACCCGATGCAGGAGGAACCCAGACTCTCTTCCCCAGCATATTTTTAATGTACACTACGGAGTCTTCATCCTCATCCACGGTACGTAGGAGGTTTGACTGAGCAGGGCCAGCTTGCTTGGCAGATTCTCTGGTGTTGACTGACCAGGTGGCTTTTGCTAAATGCACGTCCCAGTGTTTGAGAGTTCCACCCCCCATTGCTCTCAGTGTAGTTTCCAGCAATCCACTGTATCGCTCCATTTTTCTAGAGGCTGGTGCATTGTAGGGAATGTAATATATCCACTCAATGTCGTGTTCTTTGGCCCAGGCGTCTATGAGGTTGCTTTGGAAGTATGTCCAAGATTCTGACTCAATCCTTTCTGGTGTGCCATGCTGCCATAAGACTTTCTCCTCAAGGCCTGAAATGGTGTTCCGGGCAGTGGCACGGGACACGGCATGAGTTTCCAACCAACCCGTGGCTGCTTCCACCATTATAAGCACACAGTGTTTGCCTTGCCGAGTTTGTGGGAGCATGATGTAACCAATCTCCCAGGCCTCCCCATATTTATATTTTCCTTCATACCAAAAGGGCTTTAACCGTTTGGCTAGCTTGATCGTAGCACATGTCTCACATTCATAGATTATCTGTGCAATGGCTTCCATGGGTAAGTCTATCCCTCGGTCACGAGCCCATCTGTACGTTCCATCTCTTCCCTGATGGCCTGAGGTCTCGTGGGCCCAGCGAGCCATATGTGGCCAGTCCAGATCAAAGTGATCCACCTTGATCTTGGCAGCCTGATCCACCTTTTGGTTGTTCTGATGTTCTTCAGTGGCCCGGCCCTTGGCTACATGAGCGGCTACATGGCCTACTTTCACAACCAGATTCTCTCCCTGAGCAGCAACATCTTCAGCAGCACAGATGGGTTTGCCTCTGTGCTGCTGGTTGCTCCATTCCTGCTGCTGTAACAACCCCTGCACAGCATTTTCCTCCTCCTCCTGCTCTCGTGACGGGCCTGGTTCATCCTCACCCTGTACACTGCGAGGGGATTTTCTTCTGGATTTCTTCTTATGTCTGGCAGCAACTGACTCTGTCATGGGTTGGTTCTCTGGTTCAGCCGCAGCGCCCGGCCCTGGGCTTGTTTCTGCAATTTCTGCAATTGCTGCAGTTTCTGTTACTTTTTTACCAGATCCAGAGCCCTTCTCTTCCTCTTGAGGGTGCTGAACAGTGTTTAATAGCACCCGGTAAGCGTGGGCCAGGCCCCAGCACGTTGCAGTGAGCTGTATATCTCTGGAAATACCCGGCTGACAACATACTTTTTCCAAATGTTTTACTAGTTCTTCAGGATTCTGCACTTGTTCAGGAGTGAAGTCCCAATACACTGGAGGTGCCCGCTGTTCTAGGTACTTGCCCATGCTACTCCACACCCCCGGCCACTCCTAATTCTCCAACCTTGGGGTAGATTTCCAGGTGATACTCTTAAATAGTTGCTTAATCCTGAGAAAAACCTGAACCACATGCAGGAACACACTAGCTCCTAGCAGTAAGATGACCATGTTAATGTCAACATTCCAAGGATATCTGAAATTCCTGAATTTCTCAAACACAAGTGTAAATAGCCCCAGGACCGATGACAGCCCCCCATCATAGATGAGCATTACATTGTACAGCAAAAACAAAACCTTAACCCACCTCTCAGGGACTGTGAACAACAGCACGGGAAATGCATATTGCAAACAAAGTGATAAAATCTGAAGGAGCCAAGTAATCAACATTATTACCCGTTCTGTCATTATCTCAAACCTCAGGCCAAAGAAACCTGTTGTGATTTGAACTCAGCCGGTAGCCAATGGCCACTGGCCAGCCGTTTACTCCCCCCCGCCCCCCACTCCGGTGAAAGAGGGGAGGGATAAAAGAAGAAATTCGTAGGTTGAATAAAAAAATTTAGTAATAGTGACCAAAACAGCAGTAAGGATAGTAAGTGCAAAACGGGTAAAACGCAGCAGTGGCTCACCGGGCGCCGGGACAGGTCCGCAGCCCCCCAGCACCGATCCGACCGCACCAGAAATCCCGCCACGGCCCCCGGAAAGGGACCGCGCCCCGCGATGTCACATCCCGGGACCGCTCCGCGACCCGCCCCGCGGTGACCCCATCCCGGCCGGGAGCGGGGTCCTGTGCGGGTCACGGGCAGCGGGGCCCCGGGGGGGGGTGTGCCAGCAGCCCCCTCTTTCTGCCCCCCCGTTGATTTGCAGAAACAGACTCTACACTCAGAGAGTTACACAGCAGGTATGGTTACTCCGGCACCGGGGTGCAAGGGGATTTCTCCACAAAGCTTGCACCCCCCCAGCACATTTTACCAAAAACTTATCGAGTGTGCATATACATATTCATTGGCTACATAACACAAATATCCACATGCATGAGTGAGGCTGGGTTAGCTCTAGAGGCTGGTGTCAGCAGTTTATGTTCTCTTTGCACCTGCACGTTGCTTCCTGGGGGGCGTCTCCGGGGTCTGTTGGAGGAAGGCTCACAGTCCTCCTCACCTTGTACTTTTCCTTGGAGCATGTGCAGATTCTCTCAGCCAATTTCTTGAATAACAAGAGTGTTTTCAGCCAGTTTACTCATTCAATCTTATCTAAAAGTACCAGTGTATCCATTTCGACCGTCCATATATGGCTATCTTATTCATTACCAAAGACTAAACTAGTTAGAGCACATCTGCTTTCCAAGCACAAGAAGCATATTTTTGCCGAACATGGTAATTCTTGGTAAGTTTCCACAGAAAACTGCTTTGTTTTGATGAACACAGTAGTCCTTGGTGAGCTTCCACAGAGCACTCAGGGCAAGCAGGATTATTAAGCAATACTCAGAAATCATTATAAGTTGCTATAAATTGCAAAGCAGGTGAGCATTTCCTTTATCACTAACACAGCCCCGTTCCAGGTCTGCGCCCATGACAAAGCCTGGGACCTGCTCCGTCCTGATGGCCGAGCCCTGCAAGTGATGGATGTCGCGCCCCTGGGCCTGTAGGTACCTGATGCCCCATGGTCAGGCAGGTACTCGCGGGGGGCTGGTACCCCCACATTGAGCGTGGGGCTGGGCAGGGAGCACGGTGCCCAGCCAGAGAACTGCCTCCTGAGGGAGCCCGGGCATGCAGGAGGTAGGTGAACGTGGCCCGCCTCACTCACTCCTGTCTCTCTCTGCTTCCAGGATGGTGGAGGGGGCAACAGAAATTGCTGTGCCCGATGCCCAAGCTGCCATCAGCGTCTATGCCTGGGGGCTGGGTGCCATCCCGGCACTGTTCCAGGGGTGTGCACAGCAGCCCCCCGCAGATGGGCGCTTAGCCACACAGGGGTGAGGGATTCGGCAGATATCCCCCAGGGTCAGGATTGGGCCACGGGGTGCTGAGACTGGCTCTGGGCACTGCTGCAGCCCCTGCTGGCCTCTCCCCAGTGCTGGAAGCCTCTTCACTCTCACCGTGGAGCGGGAGCTGGAGGGTGGCAGGCACCAGCACTCGGCCCTCAGGATCCTGGCATCCCCTGGGGCCACCGGGCCCTGCCCCAAGCCGTACGTACCCGAGCTGCAGCTCTGCCCTGGGGATGAGCCATGTCCCCTCTTGGGCACCCCCCACTGTGACTGCTGAGAGGTTGTGGGGGGACTCGGTACCCAGAGGTGAAGCATGAAGGACCCTGACACCCCAGTGGGAGCCCATGGCTGAGAGCCAAAGGGGTGCCGTCGCCCCATGGGGATGTGGGCTTGCTCCCAGCGTGGCCAACCTGTCCTTGGGCTGCCGTGAGTCAAGGCTCAGCCTGCCTGGCGTGTGGGTCCCAGTCCCATCCCTCTCCCGGGGCGTCTCTCACCCCACGCGCAGGGCACCGGCCATTGCCCACCCCGTGCCTGATGCTGGCTGCCTGCCCTGGATTGTCGAGCGGCTGCTGGAGGGGAACAGCCTGACATTCCTGTTGCTGTGTGTGATGCTGCCAGGTAGCCCCTGGGACTGGGACATGCCTCTTTGGGGTGCCCCCTCCCTGAGGTTTCCCCCCCATCCCACCCCATGGCACTCAGCCCCTGCCCACTGCCTGGGGACACCCACGGCCGTCAGAAGCTGGACCCTGGCCCCACTCATCCCCATCAGCCCTGACCCTGTGCCAGGCCCTGGGACGTCCCTGCACTGGTGGACCCCCGCGGCCCCCGCCCAGGGCTTGCCGCTCTCCCAGACACCTCCAGAGAGGAGATCCTGGCGGCCCTGGGGCTGGCCGAGCGGGTGAAGGGGCTGGCCAAGACCATCTCACCCACATTGTGGGACCCCGTGCAAGAGGTTGCGGCGCGTCGGAGGGAGATCCGAGGGCTGCGGACGGAGCTGCTGGCTAGAGCTGGCCTCCCTGAGCAGAAGATGGCTGTGGCCCGGCTGCGGACAGCCCTGCGGGAGCTGCAGGTGGGACAACACTCCTGGCCACCGGACGGGACCAGGATGGCATCGATGCTCTCCCATCGGATGAGGTCCAGGCTCTGTCCTGGTGTCAGACCCTTGTCCGGCATTGAGGGCAGGGGCTGGGGTCTGCCTGCTGCGGGGTGAGATGCTGGGGGTGGGATGTGTCCCTGGAGCTGTGCCATGCCTGGAGGTCTCCAGCACAGCAGCAAGGACCTCCCGCCCCCTTTTCCAGGTGCTGAAGAGCCAAAGGTGGGAGAAGAAGCAGGCAGCGGCCGAGGTGCTCAGGACAAGCCAGACGCATGAGCCCAGCACGCAGGTGGGCACAGGCCAGGCCACTGCCCCCTCATCCAGGGACAACCCAGGGGCAGGAGAAGCCCTGAATCCTGGTTGCATCCCCGTAACAGCTCCTCCTGCTCCCACAGGACCGGATCTCCGCAGGGAATATAGCACCAGGCCAGCCGCTTGGCACCCAAATGCCCCTGAGTGGTGCCAGTCTGCAGCCAGCAGGTCCGGAGCGTGGGGACAGGCCCCATTCCTGGGTGGCTGATATGTGGGCACAGAGCATTGCTTTACATGGTGGGAAAAGGCCTCATTCCTCCATTTAAACCGTTTTCTTCAGTCACACCACATCCTGGTCATTCTCCTTCCCTCTCCGCATGCAGGACCGGGTGCCAGCGAGAGCAGTCAGGGAGGGGACAGCCGAGCCCCGGCGAGCACAGGGCAGGGTCTGCTGGAGGAGCCCTTGCCGAGCGAAGCGCCACAGCTGCGGCCACCGACTGGGGCTGACACAGTGAGTAGGAGCCCGCTGGCTCCCTGCCTGCTGCTCCTGGGCAGGAGCAGTGCCTGGGGCCTGCAGCCGTCTGCATCAGCGGCACTGGGTCCCCCAGATGCCATCCCAGCCCGCTCTGCTCTGCCAGGCAGGGAGCCGCTGCCAGCCGTGCCCGTCCCTGGAGGTCCAGTACGCCCTGGCCAAGGCGCAGAGGCAGCGGCTGCGAGCTCAGCACTGCCTGCTCCTCCGGCGAGAGCTCGGCCACGGGGCAGCGCCAGACCAGGAGGCGAGCAGGGAGGTGGGCAGAGGAAAAGAACCCATCACTGCGTGCTCCAGGCTCTCCTCCTTCCAGGGCAGGACAGCCACAGGGAGCAGAGACCCTGCAGAGCTGCCCTGTCCTCATCCCTGTCCCCTGCAGCCGGACGCAGCTCGCTGGCAACAGGAGGTAGCTAGGCTGGGGCTAAGCCTGGAGGCAGCGCACAGGGAGCGGGAGGCAGCCGAGTGGGACCTGGAGGCCTTGCTGCAGAGCCACCGGCAGGAGATGCAGGCCTGCAGGCAGCACCTGCTGCAGGTGGGCTGGGAGGGCTGGGGACGCGCCTCCGGGCTGCCAGGGCTGTGCCAGGCAGCTCCCGGCATCCCCACAGGTGCTTCAGGACCAGCAGCGCCTGGCAGAGGAGCAGAGGGAGGCCCTGGACCGCCAGCACCACGTACAGCTGCAGGAGGCGCTCCGGGACGCCGCAGAGCTCGCTGAGCGCAACCAGCAGCTGCGTGACGCTGCCACACAGACACCCTGAGCCAGCGTCGTGGGGTGGCGGGGATGGCTGCCCCGGCAGGCAGGACACGGGCCCTGCAGCCCCCTGCCACCACCCCACCCCAGCTATGGCAGTTACACAGGGCAAGGCCTCCCACCCTGCCTGCTTCAGCTGCTGAGAGCTGCTCCTAGAAGAGGCCTGGGGAGGCTGCTTGCTGGCAGGAGGGGAGTGCTTCACCCCTCTGCCCGCCCGGGGAAAACCCTGCTCTGCTGCCGTGCACGTGCCTGCGGGGGCACAGGCTCAGGCACACAGCCAGAGCGGGCAGGGTGGGAGGGCTGGTGGTCCCCACAGCTGGAATAAAGCAGATGCCCCTTCACCAGTGAGTGTCATCAGGCTTGGACACGCCCCTGCCCCCCAAACCTCCGCCAAACAAAACAGATGCCTTCCTGCAGGGAGGACAGACACACACATGATGCTGAACTGCAACTTTAATAACCCCAGCCAGAGCCAGCAGTGACTTCTGCCTGCCAGGAACTCACTAGCTGCAGTGCTGGTACAAATCTGGGTGCTGTCTCCCTTTTGGGGGGCAGGTAAAACAGTTCCCACATCCCCCCATTCCCCTTCTTCTCCACACGGAGCAATGACATCATGCCCAAGAGGGAGAAATGGGGCCTAAGGAGAGCAGCCCTTCAGCCAGGGACTGGGGCAAGGGGTGGGCTGGAAAACTGCAGAGGTGGGGGAGATGCCCCTGGATGCAGCGCAAGGCTCTCTGGGCAGCAGCATCCAGTCTTGTGCAGAGAGCTGGGAGAAGCACCCTCCACAGGGGGGGAAGCAGCGTCAGAGCCTAACGCCGGCCTGGCAGCCATCGTGCAGAAGGGCTGCCTGTGCGCAGAGGAGCCCACAGCACAGCAGAGCTAACCGCTGCGGGAGCATTCACAGGCACAAGAGTCGGGTGCACTCTGGTGGGGGAAAGCAGCTTGAGAATATGAGACACCCCATGAACAAGGGGCTCAGGACCCACTCTCGAGGCTGGGCACGCCCGATCACACGGGAACCCTGTGGCACTCCCTTGCTGGGCTGCAGCAGGGCCCAGCTTCCCCCCTAGAAACAGGACAGGGCCCTCTCCCCCTCAGCACTCCTCCTCTTGGGGCCCCTCGCTAGTTGTGCACACGCCAACCAGTAACAGCTCCCCACAAACACCAGGGCTGGGAGGCCGATGGCCACAACACCACTGTGCTTCCAACACCAGTCCCAGCACACGCACCGAACACCCCTGAGGAACAACTAAAGGCCGCCCTGGTGCACGCAGGGCAGGAAGGCAGCAGCTACGTGACCCCATAGTACAAGTGAATAGCGAAGCCGATGCACGAGACAGCAATGAAGAAGAGGAGGGTGAGCTGGAGGTTGAAGAGAGCAACGGACAGGAGGGCGTTGACCAGGATAGAGCAGGAGATCACGAAGAGCCTGGTGATGTTACTGCTGTGCTTCATGACCACGGACATGATCAAGCCATTCAAGGCCTGGCTGACCACAATCACCAGCACCCAGGAGGAAAAGCCCTCCAAGAAACCGCCCTCTGCGCTGCTCCAGAAGTAGCCGATCAAGTTGAGCAGGACTCCAAAGAAGTAAAGGAAGAGGTTCTGAAGGCTGAGAGGCAGTGCCTGGGTTTTCAGGATGGCTTCTGTGTAGACAGCAGACAAACCTGATATCAGGCAGTACACCGAGATCAGCAACAAGCCCACCAGTGTGATGTGCAGCTGCATCTTGGAGGGGCTACCAGGGTCCTGCAGGCCACCACAGCTGTAGCTGACCCCAGCAGCCACCAGCAGGAGAAGCGCCAGCCACTTGCGCATGCTGAGTCTTTGGCGCAGGAAGAGGCTGTAGAGGAGCGCGGTGCTGACGATCTTTAAGTTACTCAAGACCTGATAGGTGCTGGGATCCATGAAGAGCTGCATGTGAACCACCAGGTTGTTGTTGGCAGCATAGAGCAGGGCAGAGAGGGCGAAGGGGGCAACGTGGCGCCACGACACGGCGACTCCCAGCAGCTCCCGGTCCCAGGTCAGCAGGAACAGGAGGGAGAACACCAGCTTTGTCAGCTCAACAAGAACCACGACGGACGTGGAGCTGAAGGGGATCATCCCATCCACCTTGCACTGGGTCAGGAGGGGAGCGTGAGAGCCATATATGACTACAGACAAGATCAGCATCAGTCCCCACAGTCCCCTCCGGAGCACCGGGTTTGCAGAGCTGGCAGAATTACCAAAAATCACCATTTTCAGGCAGTAGCCAGCAAGGGCGAGCTGCTATCAGTGCAGAGAGGCCAGACAGACTCACACCCTAGAACATTCAAGAAGAGACCAAATACCATGAATTTAATGAGCCTGATTAAAACAGGATGGTACCTGCTACATTTCTGATGCAGTAGAAGAGAATGGTTTTGTCTTTTGTTAGGAAGGGAACTACAAGCCTCCCCAGAAAGCCACGCAAAACATGTTCCTAGGGCAAAGTGTGCTCTTGGCAGAAAAGTGTACAGGTGGTGAGCGTGATGACATGTCACAGGCAGCCTTTCAATCCACAGGACGAGAGGTGAGGGGAAAAGCAGCTAGCAAACGGTCAGCCACCTGTGCTTCCACGCTACTGTGGGTTAATAGAGTGATCACCACTGACACAACGCTCTAATAAATACCCCATAACCAGACCTGCTGATGTCTCACGATGATGTGGTGTAAAGCCCTTTTCCAGTGGAATAGAACCGTGTACATGACATACCTCTGAAAGCCCTAGGAATCTTCTGCACCTGCTAACTAAGGAGTACCGTTCCCACAGTCACTGCTGCCAAAGGGCTCCTCGCTAGTCCCGACCTTTTTTCAGTGAACTGAAATAGTCCCGGACTGTCTTTTCAACATTGGGGACAGCGTAGTTCTGAGCAGCGTATATCCCTGTGCAGGTCCCAGCCACGAATCCCAGGACAGCCGAGAAGCGAAGTTTGGCTACCAAGTAGCCTGCCAGGAAGCCTTTGAGAAAGGGTGAGGCCAGCAGAGAGCCATCCTGAGGAAAAGAGCAAAGAGTGAGGCCATCGGCTAGCGCGGGCTTGCACAGGGAATGCAGAGCACAGGCGTGCCCCAGGGATTTTTTTTTTTTTTTTTTAAGCAACCCCCCTCAGGACGGGTGACAGGGCCACACGGGTCGCCACAGCAGCGGGGGGAGCGCGTTACCTGCCCCACGCCAGCGTGCACCTCATCCTCCACCCTGCGCTGCAGGCTCTCCAGCTGGTCCTTCAGGAAGGCGAGGTCCTTCAGCTTGGGCAGCGGGTCCTGGCGGAGACACGCAGGCTGATGCCGAGCCCCCCAGGCAGCGCCAGAGAACCAGCCCAGCGCTCCCTCAGCCCCGGGTGAGGGTCAGATCGGATCGGCCCGGCCGCGCCTCCCCGCGCCTCCCCGCTCACCTTATCATCCGCCATCTTAGCGCAGGCGCCGCCCGCCGCACGGGCACCGCCCACCGCGCAGCACGCCTGCCGCTGATTGGGCCTCGGGGAGGCACGTGATACAGCGCGCGCCCCTGGCCGGCGCCATCTTGAGACAGGGCGGGGGCGCAGAGCAGCTGCCATGATGGCGGTGGTGTCTCCTCCCTCCTGAGGGCCGGCCCCGCCTCGGGGGTAGGGGCGCTGATACAGAGCCCTGCAGAGCAGCGCGGGGCCTGGGGCCGCCCTTGAGGGGGATAGCCGGACATTATGGTCGCCCCCAGCGTGATCTGGAGTCCTCCGAGCGCCTACTGGTGCGCGGTCCGCGGGGTGGGCTGGGCTCTGGCTGCTGCTGCCAGGGCCCCGCGGAGCGATGGCTGGTGCTGGCGAAGGAGACCCGGGGAGGAACTGTTTGACCCGTGCGTGTGGGAGGGAATGGCCCTGGAGTGGGGCTGGGGCAGCTGCTTGTGCCCCTGGCTCAGCTGTGCCCCGAGCAGGTGGGAACTTGTTGGGCCAGCGACTGTGTGCGGTCGCTGTCCTGGGAGAGCTGGGGCAGAGGGGACCTCAGCACAGGATGGGTGCACATGTGTGTCCGTGTGCTCTGAGGGATCCCTTCGTGTGACTGTTTCTTTTGTGAAGGCCTGAGTGTTAGATCTTAATAAAATCATCAAAGGAGGGTTGTGAAAGAATGCCAGGAATTGATAAAGGTACTGGTAAAGCTGACAGCGTGACCCTGAAAAAGCAGCGCTGGAATTAAAACGAGGAAATACCGAGATAAGTGCAAGGGATGAGACCATAAAACCATCAAGCAGGAAAATGCCAAGATAAGTGCACGGGAACAAAAGCTGTTAATTGAACCAAGGAGAGAACTACTTGAACTATGAGTGGGCTTTCCTCATTAATATAGTAAAAACCCACCCTTGAGTAGGAAAAAGCCCCCTACCAAGAAAAGCCTCTTGCTTACTGATCGTGTGCAGTTAAAAAAAGAGGTTAATGTGACTAAAGTGAGATGAGGCATGTTGTTGACCGATGAGTGGTAAGAAACTAACCCATGGCCGTTACATTAAATGTGTATTCGTGTAGTTTGAAGTGTATAAATACGTTGCTTGCCTGTGTGTGGTGTGCTAGCTTTGTGGAATTGCCACCTAGCACCCATCTCTGCACAGATACGGATTAAACAAATATCTTGTGATTTTTGGCTCACTGCACACTGGGTAAAAGAACCCAGATTTTGGGACAACATGAGGATCAGCCCAGCATCTGCCCCGGGCAGCACAGGGGCCATTCCTTGCCCTGGCCCAGCAACCTGGCAGAGGAGTCCCAGCGCCTTGCCAGGGCTCGGCAGAGCGTTTGCTGGAGCTGGGTGTTCAGGGATGAGTTTTGGCTCTGTCCCAGAGAATGCTGCCATGGTGCTGGCGTTGGCAGCAGTGCTGGAGTGGCCCCGTGTATCATCACCTCCCTGCCTGCCCTCTGTCCCCACCTGGGCAAAGCTCTGCCGTGGGGTCCCAGTCACACCTGACGCTGAGCGAGTGTTTGTCCGGGTGTGGGGAGGGAGCAGCGGAAGGTGAGCAGGAGGGCGTGCAAGGAGGGAGTGATGATGGGACGCTGCTGCCTTGGGTTTCTGGCCCGCTGGTGGAGGACAGGCTGCAGCATGGGGTGAGAGCAGCCATCCCCGCAGGCAGAGTTCTGGCGGGTGAAGATCCCTGCAGGAACATTGTACCTGCTGCACAGTGAGGGACGGAGTGACAGGAGCAGGCTGGGCCCAGCTTTGGGTCACTGCCTGTAGTCCTGCTCCCACTGTCTGAACTGAAGGGGGAGGTAAGTGGGGTCCCTGATGACAGAAACCTCAGTCTCCCTCTGCCGTTATGCTTTGTGCCTCCATGTGTTGTGCCGTGGCTTTTCAGCGTGGCTCAGAAGTTAGCTGAGGTGACAGCAAGTTGTACAGAGCTGTGGCTGAAGGAATCACTCGTCGGTCTGCCTCTACCCGCAGCCTCAGATGCCCTGATCCACTTGTGGCCAGGGGCTGCTGTCAGAAAAGGGGACGTGAAGGAAAATGTCGAGGTACCAAAGGGAGTGCAGGCAGCTGGGTGAGGGAGAGCCCAGAGTCGGGGTTCGCAGGAAGCACTGTCAAGGCTGGCAGGGCCCAGCTGTGACCCCAGGCTGCCAGGCCCTGCCCCTCTGCAGCCCCTGTTCCCTCAGGGTATCTTCACTGGGATGGCTGGGCCAGGCTGAGGAGATCTCTACTGGTTTGGCTGCAGCCGTGGCATGTCTGGCACGGATGGATGTGTCCCCCGAGAATGCTGGTGTCTCGCCGTGCTGGTGAGCAGAGAGCCCCACGCCTTGGCTCAGCAGTGTCCTTCACAGCACTGAGGATATTTTCCTAACGGATGAGCGTTTCTCCCTCACCAGCCCAAGAGGGAAGAGATGTTCCCCTGTGATCTGGGCTACACCTGGCCAGTAGGTGGTGCCTGCTGCAGGGTACCATGCCTTCAGGCCCCACACGGGCAAGCTCTTGTGTCCCAAAGGGCCCTGCTGTGTAAATATGTGTGACCGGGTGCTGTGGGTGTGGGTGCAGAAATAGCTACCACAGGACAGCAGGCAACAGAGGAAAAGTGCATGCTGAGAGGCAGTCTGTGAAAACCGCCCAAGAACGGGTGAGAGGCTGGAGTGGTTTTGAATACAGAGGAGCTGGTGAGAGTAGGGCACCACGAGGCTTCTGGCACAGGTGAGCGTCAGCTGGGGGTCGTGTAACTTGGGCTGGGTCCGTTGCACACAGCAGGATTTTATACAAGCATCTGATGAGAGAAGAGCCCCTCTGAGAGACATTGTGAGAACCTTCCAGTGGGCTCTGGTGTGTCAGTGCAACGCTCCACTGTGGAGAGCAGCTGGGGTCAGTCCCCAGGTGTTGCTGCAGGAGCGGGTATGAGTGATCCCTGTGAGTCTGCGCTGTGGGACTGGTTATCTGTGGTTGACACCAGCTTGAGTCTGTTAACAGCAAATGGTTAATTGTCTTCTAATGGACCTTCTTAAAGGTCTTCTAATAAATACTAACTCTGACCTGATCCCCTCTCAGGTGAAAGGGAATTTACACTGCTTGAGCACCCCTTCCATTTCCCCCTCAGAGGGGGAGCACTGGGAAGCTGCAGAGCTGGGGACCCTTCTCCATCTGTGTGTGCCGTGGTGCCTCCAGGCACTCCAGGCCAGCGGAGAAAAGCCAAGGGTCACCAACAGCATCCCCCCAAAGGTAGCAGAGAGTTGTCAATGTGTGTGCAGTCCTTGCACCACCCGAGCAGGTGAGGCAGGGGCTCACCCCACAGGGCTGGCCAGGAAGAGCGTGCTGTCACAGCATCAGAACCACAGAATCATTCAGGTTGGAAAAGACCCTTTGGATCATCGAGTCCAACCCTCAGCCCTACTCTACAAAGTTCTCCCCTACCCCACATCCCCCAACATCTCATCCAAACGACCCTTAAACACTCCCAGGGATGGTGACTCCACCCCCTCCCTGGGCAGCCTATTCCACTCTCTGACCACTCTTTCTGTGAAAAATTTTTTCCTCATGTCCAGTCTGAACCTCCCCTGTTGCAGTTTAAAGCCGTTCCCTCTTGTTCTGTCACTAATTCCCTGTGAGAAGAGACCAGCACCAACCTCTCTACAACGTCCTTTCAGGGAGCTGTAGAGAGTGATGAGGTCTCCCCTCAGCCTTCTCCTCCTCACACTGAACAGTCCCAGCTCCTTCAATCTCTCCTCACAGGATTTATTCTCCAGGCCCTTCCCCAGCTTCGTTGCCCTCCTCTGCCCTCGCTCCAGCACCTCGAGATCTCTCTCGTACTGAGGTGCCCAAAACTGGACACAACACTCCAGGTGTGGCCTCACCAGTGCAGAGCACAGGGGGACTGTCACCTCCCTGCTTCTGCTGTCCCCACAGCCCACGCAGGAGACGGGACAGCCCTCAGCTGAGGGTGGGCTGTCCCTGGCCCATGGCGGGGAGCTGAGCCCTGTGGATCGCTATCTGCAACCTGTCTGGTAGTGAAAAGCTGCGTGGGTGGGTGAACGTGTGCTAGTGCAGCTCCAGCCCAGGGAGATGCAGAGCAGAGGAAGGTAGAAAGCAGCTTTCAGTGTAGGGATCTGTGCCAAAATATTACGGGCTTGAGGCTGTGTCTCATCCCATCTCTGGTCCTGCTCTCGTGGCAAGCCTTCGCCGTGGGGCACTGGCAAACAGCTGCACTGGGGGCTCCAGTAACTGGTCCTGTGGGTGGTGTCAGGCACAAGTGGCAGGACATGTTTGGTCCCAAGTGGTGCCTCATCCTGTGGCTCAGGATCCCTCCTGCCCTCTTCCTGGCCCTCGGCCACAGTATGAAGACAGCCATCCTTTTCCCAGAGTGCTGGAGGCAATCCCCCTCGGCTCTCTGCTCCTGCTGATTTCAGGGCAGAGATAACCATCTCAGGAGGCTGTGTCCAGCCCAGAGGCAGTACCAGAAGCAGGAAAAAGAGACAAAACATGTCCCAACCTAATTAACCCCTCTTCCTCTGCCTTTCATGAGCAGGATGTGTTTGTGCAGACAACACTGTAGGCTTTTTCCTCGGTGCTCAAAGCAGCTCAGATGTCAGTGCTGTTTTGCTGGGGCTAGAGAACGACTCAGGGAATCCCCTCTGCATCCATCTCTGCCGTGGTTAGCAGGTCACTCCTGCCCGGAACAGCCTCGTGCCATACCAGCCAGGCCTGCGGGGATGCTCGGCTGTGATGGGAGCAGCAGGCTGGCTGTGCTGGCACCAGAGGCCAGAACAAAATTGATGAGGACAGAACAAAAATGGGTCCCTAAAACTGACACCTTGAAGTTACTATCTAAAGGCTAGAGCTGGCAGTTCGCTCTTTGCTAGCAAGAGGGTTGGCTTAGTAAAGCCAACGTGAGCCAGCAGTGTGCCCAGGTGGCCAAGAAGGCCAATGGCATCCTGGCTTGTATCAGCCCTGGTGTGGCCAGCAGGGACAGAGAAGGGATCTTACCCCTGTGCTCGGCACTGGTGAGGCCACACCTCGATGAGTGGGTTCAGTTTTGGGCCCCTCACTCCAAAAAGGCCATTGAATGACTCGAGCCTGTCCAGAAAAGAGCAACGGAGCTGGTGCAGGGTCTGGAGCACAGGTCTGATGGGGAGCGGCTGAGGGAACTGGGGGGGTTTAGCCTGGAGAAGAGGAGGCTGAGGGGAGACCTCATGGCCCTCTACAACTCCCTGAAAGGAGGGTGCAGAGAGGGGGGATGAGTCTCTTGAGCCAAGGAACCAGCGCCAGGCCAAGAGGGAATGGCCTCAAGCTGCACCAGGGCAGGGTCAGACTGGCTCTTAGGAAGGATTTCTTTGCAGAAGGGGTTGTTGGGCGTTGGAATGGGCTGCCCAGGGCAGGGGGGGAGTCCCCATCCCTGGAGGGGTTGAAGAGTCGGGTTGACCCAGCGCTGAGGGATCTGGTGGAGTTGGGAACGGTCAGTGTGAGGTTCATGGTTGGACTGGAGGAGCTTCAAGGTATTTTCCAACTGAGATGATTCTGTGATTCTGTGATTCTGTGAAAGAGCTGCCAGAAGAACAGACCCTGTGTGGGCCACCTGTGACCCCAGGCTGGCACCCAGAAATAATCCTTCTTCCCTACTTGGGGCTTTAAGTTGTTTTTCCATTTCTTTATCTGTTCTCCTTTCTGTGAGACCTAAGCACAGCGCACTCGTGCTTGGGACCATACTCCATCTAACACATCCGTTGAAGAGGCCAGTGAAACACAAACTGCAGCACTTTCAGCTCGGGAAACGGGCACTACAGAACTACAAGCAAGCTGAGGAATTGTGAGAAATGCGTGGTTTGGGTGCTTGGCTAACAATATAATTAAAAATTGGGATGTTGGGTTTTATGTATATGTTACCCCTATAGATGCTACACCAGGATTTAAAGGCTCAAGAATGTAAAGGTGTGAATTTTCAGGCAAAGCTGTGCGCTGAAACAGGCAGCATGCAAGAGCCTCGAGACAGCCCTGCGAAGGCTTCTGGACTATCAGGCTGCTGGCTCTCAAATTTAATGTATACACATTCCCCATATACATTGTACTGCTCCCACTGAGCCGCTGGGGAGAGGAAATGAGAGGGTCTGTGGAGTCAGTAGCAGGTGCAGAACGAAGCAGAGGCAGTTAATTAGTACCAGTTTAAGTCCAAGAGATGTGGGAGTCCAACCCTTGCTGACAGCCGAGGCACTGAGCTGCTGTTTTCCTTGCTTTGCAGGATGCTAAACTTTACCCAGAGACACGCATGAACTTAGTGAACGTGCCATTTTCCTCCTCAAACAAGATCATTTTTCAAGCAGGATTTTTACTACATGAAAGGTAAAAAAAAAAAAAAAACACAACAACAAAAAAAAATCGGTGTGATTGCAAGGGTCTTTCTTGGAGCACAACCATAAAACTTGGAAAGTGCCACTTAGTGCAGGCTGACTTTGAAAATGTCGGTATTGCTAAAAAGCAGCACTTGAGGGCAGCACAGCACTGCGAACAGCCACTGCCGCTCGCCTCCTGGCGCTTGTGTCCTGCTGGAGGCTGGACCATCACCGACCTCACCAGCGCTTCTCTGCAGATGCTGTGTGCATTTTCCTGCATCAAAGCACACAACTCTGACATGCACACCTCTTTCACAAAATCATGTCACAGGATGGTTTGGGTTGGAAGGGACCTTAAAGATCATCCAGTCCCACCCCCCTGCCCTGGGCAGGGACACCTTCCACTAGCCCAGGTTGCCCAAAGCCCCGTCCAACCTGGCCTTGAACCCTTCCAGGGAGGGGGCAGCCACAGCTTCTCTGGGCAACCTGTGCCAGGGCCTCCCCACCCTCACAGGGAAGAATTTCTTCCTTATATCTAATCTAAATCTCCCCTCTGTCAGTTTAAAACCATCACCCCATATCCTATCACTCCACTCCCTGATCAAGAGCCCCTCCCCACCTTTCCCGTAGGCCCCCTTTAAGCCCTGGGAGGCTGCTGTAAGGTCTCTCCAGAGCCGTCTCTTCTCCAAGCTGAAGTTATTTGCCAATAACTTATTTTATTTCAGCCTCATGAACTGACCACCACTGCACAAGCCAGTCGTAAAGCATCATCATGCACAAAGTATTCTTTGTTATGGACCAAACTGACCTGCTCTTTAGTAATTACTAATGGATATAATATTTAAGGATACAAATAAAAGTAGATCCTGGTGAATCTTTTTAGCTATTGTCAAGCTCCAGAAATAGTTACTTTTGGCTTCTTCCTGCCCCAGATCCAGAAGCATCCTGCATTTGCAAGGCTCCATAATTGGACCTTTCCAAACAATCAGAAAGTTTCTGTTCAGAGGATTCAGGACCCAAGTGTCAGGGTTGGTTGGTAGCTCTCAGGGGTGGAGGGGTGGGAGCACAAACAAGGTTCAGAACACTTCCTGGCTCTCAGCACCAGAGACAGCCTTACAGTGAGCCAGGTTTGGGGGTCTTCTAGATCTGTTTTGTTAATGCCAGCTTTTATATTCAAGCCATAAAATTTTTAAAGCGTCAAAATTCACCCTGGCTCTTCCATTCAAAGAAAACATTACAGCAAAGGTGTACACTTGGCGTAAGACTTCAAGACACAGCAAACAATAGTTATCAGGAACATAATGAAAAACGAGAAATCTCAACACATTTTCCACGATCCAGTCGCTAACCACCAGCATTATAAGAATAGTCTCTTTACCAGCCTTTGCAGAGCTCGGGCTCCACAAGCACAGCCAGCAAACAGAGAAAACCAGCATCTGGATCAGCTGCTCAGATTCACAGGTAAGTAAGAGGGGTCTAGCAAAGAGCAAGGACCGCTGCATTTTTTATCTTTGTTCTTTTAAGCCATATGTCTTTCCTTAAGCTGCTGATAATGATACACGACTACATAAACGTTTTGTAGAGCACTTGATCAACTCAGGCTCCCACCGCAAACTGAATGAATTTAAATGACTCAGTAAGTTCTGATTTGGAGAAAAGCAGTGATTTAGGCACAGTCTCAGGGCCAGAGAACCTGTGCAAAGGCTTAAATCTGGAGACAAAAGTGGTCATTTCCCTATGGCAAGTAGCAATGCACCCCCAAACTTTACGTGATGCTGGATGCCAAGAATTGATATCTAGGTATGCTTGAGAGAACTTAAAAAAAGTCAGTGCTGAAGGCAGCCAAGAAGAGTCACCGGATTGAAGGAACCAGTTTGCAACAAGGGGCACATTTTGTTGATGAGCAACACAAGGTATCTTTTTAAAGTTTTGTTGCTGTTCAGCACAGAGCAGTAATAGGCACCCACGTCTCCTGCAGAAGAACTGAAGATCAGTTTTTCTAAGTTCATGGTAAAAGCCTGAGCACCTGCTCTGCGATGGGTCTTTGAGACAACTGCATTCAAAAATTAAATTAAAAAATAAGTCTCTCTGCTGAATGGAGCAGGATGGATGGATCACTACAGGCAGTTAATAGTGGTTTCTGGTCACCCACAAGGAGACCTCAGAAAGGACCTCCGACCTGGCTATTCTGTGGTTGCAAATGAACAGGAGCTGGGCTTATTTACATCCAAATGGCACTAACAAAACCCGATGGGAAAACAGCTAAGATGTGAGGGAGAGCTGTGAGAAGCCTCTTCCTTGCTGCATCCAAGCTCATCCCTGGCCCCAGCCCTGGCCGGAGGGAGGGTGCAGCCATGCTGTGCCTGGCTCTGTGCCTTGCTCACCTGGACCCTGACTCTGAGCCTGCCTCCCTGCTCAACCTTGGACCTGCCTCGTTGTTACTGGGCGCTGGTGGACCTCAGCTCAGCTCGCTGAGGGATGGTGGCACTGCTGTTCCCTATGGCTCAGGTATGGGTCTGCTGCTCCTAACACCTCTCCTTCATCCTGAGGGCAGAGAAGAGCTTCCCAGCTTCTGGAGCAGTCTGGGTGTTGGGGAAAAATGTTCAGCAAGAGCACCCTGCTGCTGGTGGGACTGATGGATGTGACTGCCTTGGTCTTTAGCTCTTTGAGGCCTGGATGCCTGGGACCCAGCAATCCCACTGCAGAGCTGGTGGTAAAGCTCAGCTCCTCATCCCATACATCTTCCCCGAGTGGAGAAGCAGTGGAGAGAGGAAAAGGTGGTGCAAGAGCAGTGCCAGCCACCTCTCACTGCTGCACCGAGCCCATCTCTCAGTCACCCCTGTGGCTCTGCGCTTGCCCTGGTGATGAGCAATAGCCGGGGCTCGTAGCCCAGTGTCAGGCACCTCTCCATGATGGTTAGGCTTGGGGCCATGCTCCTGTCCCCCACAGCTTGTGATTGGGGGTCTCAGCTTGAAGATGGCCCCTAAATCTTCTCATCTCCCCTCATGGCCCTGGCAGTCTCTGCACACTGGGCTCCAGATAAGGGTAGTGCCTGTGCCCCTCACACACCTCTGCCTCCGCTGGCAGCCCTGGCACTGGAGCGTGGGGCATCACCGAAGCAAGGCTGTGCCCGAGCACTGTGTGATGACCAGGGGCATCTGGGGCTTTTGCCCCCTCATAGCGGTGGGCACAGTGGCGATGAGGGCATGGGGCTGCGGGGGGGACACTGCCCTGCTGGTGCATGCCAGCGGTGGGCCAGGCTGTGTCTGTGCTGCTGACACCCTCGACCACACCTGGGCACTCCTGGGTCAGGTCTGATGTGGAATGCTGCAGTTAGTGCAAAAACTGAGCTGATTTGTGCTGTTAGAGAGCTCAAGGGGAAACTGGTTATCCTCTGTTTGCCAGCTTGAGCAGCAAGCTTCTTCTGAGGTTTGATTTTCCTGCCCCTGATTCAGCTCTGCCTGTGATTCACTCTGATAGCCAAGGCTTTCACCTGGCTGTCTGCTTGGCCCTGGCTTTGCCCTTGAGCCGTGGCAGAGGCTGAGCCTTTCGCTGGCCGCATGGTTTCTGCTGGAACAAGGTTGCGTTGTCAGGTTTCCTCCGGGCTTGTGCCTGTCTCTCTACCTGTGCCCTGCTAATATGGGCTGAGTTTATCAGCCATCTTCAGCCCAACCTGACTGAGGGTGGTGATGGGCAAGATAAGAAGCACCCATATGGGAAGGGAGCAGGGCGTCGGGAGGGAGTTTGTGCCCCACGAGGATCTGCAGTGGGGGGAGCAAACCCTCGGGGTCTGTCTTGGTGCGGGTTTTGCTGCTCACACAACTGCTTCTGGCTGTTGCCGTGTTGCTGAGCTCAGCCCTGATGCCAGGCATTTACCTTGAATCTCAGCAGGTGCCCACAGCTCTGTGCCCTCGGGAACGCTGCTCTGAACCGGGAGGTGGGCGATCAGGACCCGTGTCCTCCTGCCCACACCACAGGGCCAGAGCCCTCGGGTGAAGCACTCTGCTCCCTGCACCGAGGGGTACCACAAGCAGAGGCCCCTCGCCTGCAGCAGCACAGCTCTCCCCTCTCCCTCTCCGGCCAGCGCAGCACCAGGCACTCAGCACATCCCAGAGACCTCGGCAAAGATCCCCAACACATCTGCAAACCAGCAAGCCGAGACGAGCTGGCTCTTTGCAGCAGCCTTTGCTGTCACAAACCCTCCTTCAACAGCCCTTTCATCTGCTGTTTTTGAGTTTTGCACAGATGCAGTACCCAGAGATTAGGCTGCAGATTAAGGTTTTACTGAATCCTGAAATGGGTTCCAATTCCCAGTCCCGGCAGGACCAATGTGCAGCCAAATCTCCTCTGAAAGCTTGCTGGGCTGGAGCTGGGGAGAGGCGTCCCCCACCATGTTCTCCCATGTGCATGAAAGATGGAGCCCTGATATTTACCTGGGGTGCTTTGCTGAGAGACAGCTGCCAGCCAAGAGCAATTTTACCCTGGGAAGGAAAGCTTGGGAGAGACAGAAGGAACTGGAGCTATTTCATGAGTGGCTTTAAATGAGAGAGGAATAAGCTGTAGCTGATCCCTCTTTACTTGGGGTCACGCTGGGGGCAGAAGATCTCAGCACAGAAAGCAATTCCAGGCCCGGAGAGTGGTACCAGGCTGTGAGGGCCAGCAAATGGTGTCCTACAGGGCTCACAGGCATCCCTGGAGCCTTGCCACATCGGCACTGTGAGGGGAGGGACATCCAGCTGCTTGCTGGCCCTGGACTGCCTATTGCCTGGGAGCCTGAGCAGGTCCTAGCGGCCTTTTGAATCCCAGAGTCTTCTAAAGGTGGTTAAGGAGCTGGGTTACAGGCTCTGTGCCTTGGTGTGCCAGCTGGGCTTAACAGCGCTGCCGGGCCTCCTTGGGTGGCTGTGAAGCACTTGGCTCCACAGGCTTCATGTGGCCAAGCCGCTGGTGGCCCGTGGTAGCTGGCTGCAGGGTGAGGGTTTTCCAGGCTTCTGCCTTCTTCCCAACAGAAACTGCGGCCATCCAAGCTTTCACCCACCTGTTCAGAGTAGTGTACACTTCTCTCCCGGGCTGGTTAGAGCCTCCTTCAGCTCTTGGCAAAAGGGGGAACTGAGCACAGAGCAGTGGGTGCACAGCTCAGGTCCCTGTTCTGTGGCCTTGCCAAGCTGCACTGTCACAAAGCTCTGCCATGGTCTCTGGCAATCTGGCAAGCAACAAGCTTGCCATCCTGCCCCATGGCACACAGCTCTGGCCACACCATCACCCAGGTTTTCCTCCTTCTGCTCAGAGGGGAATGCTGGGTGGTGTGGCCGTGCTTCTGAGGTGAGCCCAGCGAGCTCTCTGTGGAGCAGACAAGGCTGAAGCAGCACCGCCATGTTGGAGGCAGCGCAGACAGGCTGCTCGTAACCCAGGCTCCTGGCAGCATCTGCTGCTGTGCCACGTTGCCCACTGGAGCTGCCTCCTTGCCTGTGGGGAGCCCTACGCACACAGCCCCCCACCAGCGTCAAAGCTGTTGTACCGGGTACATAAAGAGCAGGTGACACAAATGTTCAGTTTGTCTCAGGATTTTTCCCCAGGCACCTCTGTCTCCCAGGCTGGGGCTCTGCCTGGGACACCCATCTTCCTGCCAAAGGGTGAAGCTTTGGCCTGTGGCTTTTTGCAGCTTAAGGAGGTGCAAGTTGTCCAAGCACGACCATTGCCTTGGGAGCCACGGGCAGAGGAAAGTGCATCCAGCATCTTGGGGATGGGAGCTGCGAGCACAGGTAGCTATCAGGGTAAAAGGAGCTGGGCAGCCAAGGGCAGGAGTGGGGATGTGGGTTCAGGCCCAGCCTGCGCCCACCCAGCCCTTTGCACCAGTGTCTCTCCATCCCGGGTGAGCCTGCTCAGCCACAAACACTTTCACCGTGGCCTGGGAGTGACAAAGAAACCCAGTGCCCTGCCGTGATCCCAACAACCGCAGCTGGCTCTGTCCTCTCGGCTGGTTTTGTTATCCCTGCAGCATCACGGCCCTCGCACAGGCTGTGTACATTCAGACCAGTAGAAGCTGGGCTCCAGGAAGGAGCAGCTTGCTGGGTGCTGCCGGCAGGAGATCACATACCTGGCACCAGATGGACCACTGGCCAACAGGTCCAGACAGGATTTGAGGGACCCTAACCACATTGGAAAAATAGTGGCAGGGAAGCTGGCTAAGCTGGAGGCTCAGCAGTATCCACAAAGGGAGGCAGAAGCATCCCCTAGGATGCTTTTGTGTGTGTATGGCTCCAGGCAACCCACCCAGGGAGCTGTGAGTGGAGCCAGGAGGCAGCCAGGCCCAGCACTCTTGTTGCCATCCTCAGCCATGCAGCCAGGTCACCTCCCCTGAGCCCCTGGACTCCGCAGTCCCCTCAGGGTCTCCATGGCTGGCCCAGAGGATGAGCACAGCTGTGTCTAGGCCCTGGTGTTGGAAGTTCAGGCTGAGGGCAAGCACCTGTGACCTCTCAAGGCACCTCATCCTTTTGCCAAAGTCTTGGGAGTTGGGAGGGACCAAGGGGTAGGGATGCTGCCACATCAGGGGGTAACAGGCCAACTGAGGTGCCCCCTGCCCCCACTTCTCTCCCGGGCTGGTTAGAGCCTCCTTCAGCTCTCAGCAAAAGGGGAAACTGAGCACAGAGCAGTGGGTGCACAGCTCAGGTCCCTGTTCTGTGGCCTTGCCAAGCTGCACTGTCACAAAGCTCTGCCATGGTCTCTGGCAACCTGGCAAGCAACAAGCTTGCCATCCTGCCCCATGGCACACAGCTCTGGCCACACTCTCACCCGTGCTTGGTTGCTGGAGGGACCAGATGGCTTGCCTGCCCCAGGTCATGCGGGGCACCTTTGGGATTTTGCTATCTTCGGGGCTGGGAAGGCTCCTGGCAGCAGCCCACCACAGGGACTGTATTTTTCAGCCACTTCCTTGGCCCTGGCAGCCCCCCAGGAGCAGGCTCTGTCCCCTCACAAGCCGAGTCTTTTCAGCGAGTGTGGCCTTATGTCGGGTGTCCAGGCATTGGGGCTGGCCCGGGAACAGCCCCTTTTTTAGCCTAAGCATCTCCAGGCAGATCCTGAGTACCATGTAGGTGGGTAGAGCCAAGAAATCGTCTGTCTCAGAGCCACGCTGAGCAGAGCGGCTGCACATCCTCTGCTCTGCTTCCTCCTGACCACAGAGAGCAGGAGGGGAGGGCCCAGGCTGCTGGGCTTGTGGGGGTAACACCCCCAGGCACAGAGGGCTGAGACATGTGATGTCTTGCACCAAAACCCACATGCAAACTGTCTCAGGACTGTACCCTGCCCCTTCCCCAGAGCTCCAGGGCGTCCGGCACATCCTCTGGAGCTGGAGAAACATTTCTGCAGAGCCCCTGGGAGGAACGTGGGCATGAAGGGCATCCGCAGGCACCAAAATGGCAAAATCACTGGCTGGAGCAAAGGCTGGGAGGTTTCTTGCACTGTGGAACCACTGAATGTCAGAGTTCCCCAGGCCAGAATGTTACTGTAAATCTGGTCTCAAAAGAACCCTCTAAGCCTTGGTTTGAAGTTTTAGAAGGCAGGCATTCCTTCCTACGGCACAGAGGGCCGCTCCACCCAGCGCGCGTGCCACACGTTGCAGCATGCAGAGCTTATATTGTGCAATAATTTATAGATGTATTAGATTTCCCAGAAGAGTCATACATATTCATTCTTTTTCCTGGAACTAATTGTAATATTTACATCCTAATTATGCATCCGCTTGGAGTCTCTGAGGGTCTTTCGTGGGGGTCTTTGGTGGTCTTCAGGGGTGTCCTTTAGTTGAACTCTCCTCTGGAGCAGGTGCAGTGTGGGTTAACCTACACCTTTTTTTTTTTTTTTTTCTATATGGTTGGCTGGTTTTGGCGAGTTCTGACTGCAAGGTTCTCTGAGCCCAGTGTCTGATTGTTCTGAAGGTTTGACACATGTTAAGCAAACATGGATCAATCATACCAGGGTGACTTTAAAAGGTGTAACAGAACATTTCTTTCTACCTGTTGCACAAGGCATCAAGACCTCCTCTTCTTCCACCTTCACATCCCAAATGGGTGGAAAGGGAGGATGTTTGTATGTGACTGCACAGTGCGTCAGGCTGGAGTTTTGCACACACTCCTTGTGCCTGCAGAAGCCATCAGATTCGTCAGGCCATGCTGGCTGGATGTGTTGGACTCAGCACACACAGACACACTCACGGATGGGGTTTCCAAAGCTGCATCCAACACCACAGGATGTCCAAGGGCAGACCGCACGTTGTGCCCGAGATTCAGGATAATACAACTCGCTCCAGAGGAAAATGCTTTATATGACACAAATCAAAGCAGACTGAAAAAACAACCATCCATGGATTAATATACGAGATATACATAACAAAGAAAATGGGAAGCATGTCCCAGGAGTGCGGTGTCAGTGATGCGCAGGAGGTTCTGGTGAGCAGGAGGCTGGGGATCGCTGGCACGGGCAGCACTTGCTGCGAGAGGAAGGGGCGTGGGGAAGGGGGACTGGAGCCCTGAGGTGGTGGTGCGGGGCTGGGCAGCGCTGGAGCTTCAGAAGCAGTCGCTTCGCAGAGGGTGCGGCAGGTCTGAGGCGCTGATCTGGAGGTTGAGGTCCGTGGAGTCGAGGGTCGTGGATGGGGCACGCGGGTGGTTCCCCTCGCACACGGCGTACTCCTCGTGGTGCTGCTGCCAGAGGTGCCAGAGGATCTCTCTGGACAAGAAGTGGGTCTCTGCTTCTCCTGGCTCTGGAACAGAAGAAAGACAAAACCCCACCTTCACTGGTCAGGCCCGAGGCAGGGGTCTGGGCAGGGAGCAGAGTCTCTGGGAGATGCCCCAAAATACGCAGAATTTCCTGAGAAGTTAAAACACAGTTCTGACTTCCCCCTTTCAGCACGCCAGAAGAAAGAAATTAAAACACAGAGTGCAGGAAGGAGAGTAAAATACAACCACAATGTGCTGAATTCCTAGTAGTGCTTGTTGTGATGGGAACTACCTCCCCCATCAGGGAGAGTGCTGAATTTCCTCTGAAAAACGAGATTCATTCCAGCACGAAGCAGCAAGCTGTTTTTAATCCCTGCCGCGCTGGCAGAGGTGAGGAGAAGGGAAACGAAAGCAAGATGGGAAGAAGGGAAAGCCTCGCTTCTTCCCATCCCATCAGGAGGAATGCCACTGAGTCAGCACACGCATGCACACCCATCCCACTGCTGGGGAGGGCTTGTCAGCCCCAGCCATTCCTCCCACGAACATCAGCAGCGAAGGGAGCTGCTCCTTCCCCTGGAAGCCCACTATTATACTTAATCCTTGAGGCAGCGTTCCTGCTGCCCCAGGGGAAGACTGCTTGTCTCGGGTGCCTTCAGCAGGGACCAGCTCTGCTAGCACCCTCCCTGCTCCTCTGAGACCCACAGCAGAAGTCCTTCTGTGTGGGGAGGCTGCCCCTTCCTCCCACAGGGCCATCTGAGAGCCGAATATCAGCCAAGCACTGCACAGATCCTGCCTACTTCGCCTTGTTTGCCCTGATCTGACATCAGTCAGGGGGCTGGGAGGGCAGAGCCGCCATGCTGGGCACTCCTGCCCCTCTTCCCCTCCTCACTCACCCTCGTACGCAATGAGCCGGTAGGTACCCGCGCACTCCTTGGAGCCTTTCAAGATCTCCTCTAAGGTCCTGTAGAAAAGCTTGGCCTGCTCCAGGCGCTCCTCCCGGCTGAAGGCAGCGCACTCGTCCTGGGACATGGCGTAGAGGGACTGCAGCGGGGTGGCATACTCCACCGCGCAGTGCCAGAGCTGCAGGGATGGAAGAAAAAAGACATGGGGGCAGGAGCACCCAGCAAAGGGCTGCTGGGGGACCCTGGCGCTGCGCAGAGCCCTCGAGAGCTCTCTGCGGGTCCTTGGCCTGCCCTGCACTGGTGCTGTGTGCTGGACGGCCGGGACAGGGACACAGGTTCTGGCTGCAGGGTCCCCCTGCCCTGGGTTGAGCAGGTACAGCTGTGCCCCACGCTCTGGGTGGCCTCAGGGAGCTGCCCCCCTCCCGCCGGGCCCTGGGGTGCAGCCACCGGCTTTGTCAGTGCTCCCAAGGTGCAGCCTGGGGGAGGATTTTCCCCATGGAAATTGGTCCCCTATGGAGACACCCCTTGCCCGTGTCTGATCACACCTTCTTGGTGGCTTCTAGACAAGGGGAAGTCTGAGAATCCTAATGGAGAGTAGGAGAGCAGAGAAGAGGATAAACACTGGCAAGATGAACGCACAGCTAGGAGGAGGCTGACCAAACCAATGAGGAGAGACTGGTTAAGGCCGTAAAAAATTCCAAGGAGGAGCAGTGTGACCAGTAAGTCTTATACTGGGTAAACTGGAAAGTTTAATGAAGTGTGTTAGAAGGAAGAGGGCCAGGATCCCTGGGTAAATACAGAGCAGCAGGAAAAGCTGCCAGCCTTGGCAGGCAGTCACCACAGTGACCCGGAGCAGGTGCCAAGGAGGAGCTGCCATGGACATGTTCACCAGTGACTGGGCAGCAAGACGAGGGGTAGATTTTACCAACAACACCCAGCAGGTCGGGACAGGTCCAGGCTGCAGAGCTGCTGGAGCTCACTTAGTGCTGAGTGACTCAGCAGGGGACTGGCAGATGAAACACAGCATCAATGCATGCATTGTAGCGGGAAAAACCCGATGCTGCTGTACTTCCCCAGGAGCAGGGCCAGGAAAAAGGCCCTGGAGTCGCTGCAGACAGGGCTTTAAAAGCAGCAGCTCAGCACTCAGCCACCATCAAAAGGCAAATTAGGGGGACCCAGGCTCTGCCGACGCCTTCATCCACAGCTGTGTCAGCAGGACCAGTGTGTTCCCCTCCAAGGGTGCAGGGGCAGAGGATCATCTGCCTGGAGATGTGGAAGGAGATGAATCCAGCACGAGATGGAGGGATCTGGGGCTCGTCAGCCTGGAAAAGAGGTGACTGGGGGAATGGGAGAGAGTCAAATTATACAACGACTCACACGGACATTTTCAAGCACCTCTTCACAACAAAAGGAAATATTCATTCGTCCCGTGGGATGTGATGCTTTGTACCTCACATCTGCTTTTTTTCTGCTCAGTTTTCTGCTGTTTTCTGGACTTAAATCAACTCCAGGAGGGGTTAAGTGAGCCCAACATCCCTGCAAGGGCTGAGCCTGGGAGGAGGCAGCCAGGAGGAAGGGGTGCAGGTGGCCAGCACCAACAGGACCTCTCCATCTCGCGGAAGCCTGCTGAAATCCTGGAGTATCTAATAGGAGAGGGGACACTGTCCTGCCCTTACGCCTATTCTGGGCTGGGATCTGAGGCCAGGAAGACCTCTGGGCTGACGCATCCCGACTGCTCTTCTGACACCACACTCAGTTTACCTTGTTGTCTTTATCCCTGATTGTGTAGAGGCTGTGTTTGTAGACCCTTTTTTTGGTGCCAGCTCGGGTCAGGGTGGTTTCGGTGAGGTCTGTCAGGTACTGGATATTGCTGTCAGCTTTCTCCAGGTCATCACAGACGTCACAGCTCAGAGGGACCAAGATGTGGAGCTTCCAGGTCTCGCTGCATGCCAGCACATTGGGGTTGGCTCTGCTGAATTCCTCCATCGACTTTTTCACCCCTGGTTGAAGAGAGCATTGCACAGAGGGGCCTGGTGTGAGTTTAGCTGTTTTCTACCTTGCTCCCCATTTCCCAGCTAACGCTGTAAAAGTGGGAGGATTGTTATTAGGAGCTATTTCTATCTGTAGGCATGATAATGCAGGGAAACAGTTACGTACGTGGCAGGACTATTTTTAGGTACCCAATGTAATAAGACCAGGCAAGTCCATGAGCGACATTCTGCTTGGACTTTTCAGACATCTCAGACACCTCCACTGCTGAGGGCTTCTGCGGAGGGAAGGAAAGACAGACCAGTGGTGATGAAAGCAGCCACCTGGGCTCTTCTGCAACAGTCGGTTCTCTACAGTCATTGGAGAACGGCCGCCCTCTCCAAAGAGATCTGGAAAGTGAGCAATCCTGCTGCCCCCTTCCCTCACACGGCGAGCAGTGGGGCCCTGACAGCCCATGCAGCCCCTGCAGATGAGGAAGGTGATGCTGGGGAGAGCCATGGCTGCACCCTCCATTGGGCTCGTGTGTCCCAGTGCAACTTGTGCATCTGCCCAACGCTTCCAGCATGCAGGAGCAGCCATCCCAGTGCCTGATGGTAGGATTTCCAGGGCCATCAGTGGCCCCTGCCAGCTCTGTGTGTTCATGTAGGTGGAAATAGGTGTTGAGCCCCCGCAGGCGCCTGGCGGCTGCCCTCCCCAAAGCACCCTCCTGTAGCCTGGGTGACCCCTCTCCCCCTCCAGCTGGGGTAAAGCAGAGCCCTCCCAATGCTGCAGAGGAACCTGGAGCTGGGCTCTGCCACCCACAGTGTGTCTGATAATCAACCCTTTGGGGACCACACAGGCTACCCTTTCCCCTCAAGCACCAGCTTGACTGACAGATTTAAAAATACACCTTTTTTTTTTTTTTTTTTTTTTTTTTTGTGTCAGCGGGGCTCTTGGCTGCAGGAGGGCCATTGCCAGCACCCTGGGATGGCTGTGCTCATTAAAGGCAGCCTGGCCATCCTGCTGATGCCTGTGGCACTATGGGGCTGAGGAGATCAGCTCTTCAGGGCTGAGCTAACAAGAGCGTTTCTCCTGCCGCGGGGCTGTACGTGCAGGGACCATGCAGGGCCAGGCCAGGTGCCCCCACAACTGCTCAGGGCTGAAGTGCTCCCCAGGAAGCTGGCCAGGCTAGAGGTGTTTGTGCCTTACGTGGAGTCCCAGAGCGAGGATGAGGAGCTGGCACAGGCTGGCGAGGCCAAGGTGGAGGCCGAGCAGCTGCCCATCTCCATCGAGAAGAGCCACATAGGCTGAACCACAGACGAGCAGCATGAGCCCATGCCAGCGCTGGGGGAGGCAGGCATTCAGGGCCCTCCAGAAGCTGCCGTGGTGCCTGGGTGGGAGAGCGAGACAGAAGTCAGGTTGGTGGCCACCCACCCACCATCTGCAGCCCACAGGGCACAGGCCAGGGGATGCTCCCACCTCCCTGCCAGGGTCGCTGACCCTCTGGAGCAGTGTGGAGCCAGGGAGCCCTGTGGGACCCTGCTCAGCGCACCCCAGGTGCCCCGAGCCAGGAGAGCGCTTGGGCCTCTGGCAGCACCCGTGGGTCTCGGAGGGGAGCAGACGTAATGTCACCCTGGACAGCAAGGGCAGACTGCCTCCAACAGCCCTGTGCCCTCCAGTGCTGGGTGGTGAGGAAAGGCTGGGGGCCAAGTTCTGTTCCCCAGGGAAAGGGCACACTAGGGAGCTACCACGGAGAGGAAAGGGTGTCCTGGTTTCGGCTGGGATAGAGTTAATGTTCTTCCTAGTAGCTGGTATAGTGCTGAGTTTGGATTTAGGATGAGAATAACGTTGATAACACGCTGATGTTTTAGATGTTGCCGAGCAGTGCTTACACTAAGTCGAGAACTCAGTAAGCGAGGAGGCTGGGACGCACAAGAAGCTGGGAGGGGACACAGCCAGGACAGCTGACCCCAACTCGCCAAAGGGATCTGACATCACGCTCAGCATATAAACTAGGGGGAAAGCTGCCAGGGGACCACTGTTTGGGAACGGGCTGGGCATTGGTTGGTTGGGGGCGAGCAATTGTTTTTCTTGGGTTTTATTTCTCTCTCTTTTTGTTATTTTCCTTTTCATTACAATTTCTTTATTTTAATATTTAAAAATTTTATTTCAATTATTAAACTGTTCTTATCTCAACCCATGAGTTTTCTTACTTTTACCCTTCTGATTCTCCCCCACCCCACCATGGGGGAAGTTGCTCGCGAGCAGCTGGGGTTAAACCACAACAAAGGGAGAGGTCCATAGACATATGGGGGATCTGGGCAGGCAGGAGATGGGGAGAAGAGGGAGGAAGAGATGAGAGAGACAGGAGGCTGATAGGGAGCAGTGTGTGCTGCCGGGGGCACGGCAGGGCACGGACACAGCTGGGCATTGCCACAGAGGGGATGTGTGGGAGCGCAGACAAGGAGCAGATCCCCCCCCAACACCCTTGTCCCCAGGGTGTTCCCAGGAACTGGGGAGACAGCCACCCCCACGCTGGCTCACCTGGATTGGAGGTGGAAGATCTCCTCCGCCAGGTAGCAGGTGCCCTTGAGCAGCACCCCGATCTGTAGGGCCGTGAAGTGGAAGGTGAGGCTGCGGGCGGTGGGCGCGAGGGGCTCCCCACTGAGGTACAGCGCCGCAGCGCCCAGAGCCAGCAGCAGGTACACGGCACGCTGCGCTCGCCCTGCCCGCGCCTTGGGGATGAGCAAGGCGCTGGGGTGGCTCGGCCGCCACGATTCCTGAGACATCTGTGGCAGAGAGGGGAGGTCAGCAGCAACTCTTGTCCCCAGCACCCACAGCAGCACTGTGGGGAGTGGTGAAGCGGAAGGACACACACCCAGCGCTCGCTGAGCACCCCAAAGCACACAACAGAGCCCCTTTGAGCGCTGCTGAAACGCTTCTGGGCAGGTTCCTTTGCACGCTGCTCAGGCCATCTCAGGGCTTCCCCCCGCCCTGTGCCCAAACGGGCTCGGCAAGACAGAGCCTGGCTGGCCTCCCTGCTCCCAGAGGGATGGCAATCACAGGCCAGCCCTCCCTGCTCCGCAGCCACCCGGCCCTCACGCCTCTTGTCGCACTCACCGGAGCAGTTACCAGCGTGACACCGGGCGCTACCTGGGTTTCCCGCGCGGTGGTTGGTGGGCTCTGTGCTCCCGCCTGGGCAGCCACAGCTCGTTTTGGAGGCTCCTGCCGCAGATGGAGACCGAGAGTCTCTCCACCACACAGGCTTCTGATGCCACGGGTGGAGCTGCACAGTTCCCAGCACTGAGAAAAATGAAAATGAAAGCAGCTCTCGCTGCAGGCAGCTTGCAGAGAGCATCAGAGCCCTCCTACGCAGGGCACCAATGAGGTGTCCGAGGCCACTGGAAATCCGGGCACTGGGCAGTGCTGGGTGGATGTGGCAGGTTTCAATGCTCATGAGCTCACGCCTCTGGCAAGCCCCAACATACCTGTCAGGTCATAATGCACCTGAGCCAAAATGGAATGAGGAGGGAAACAAGAATTTATTGAGATTTAATTTATTAAGTGCAGCAGGGTTCCAGCAGTGAAACAGAAGCAAATTCCTTCTAGCAGAGAGGGTGACTCACAGCACCCTGGATCCCCGCACCCCACACAGCTCTGGGAGATGCTGTCTCGGGGGGCAGTGCCCATGGGCACTGGAAACACTGCAGGGGGTTCCTGCAGCTGGGCTCTTGCTGGCCAGTAAGGGCCCTCAAGCCTCTCGGGTCCCTGGTCCTAGTGACACAGACCCAGGACAGCCGAGGTACACAAAGCCTTTGACTCAGCTGTTATTGCTGAGGTTTGCCCTCAAGCCTCCCAGGTCCCTGGTCCTAGCAGCAGAGTCTGCAGTGAGGCATTACCCATCCTCGAGGAAGACTGACTTAGGGCACACATACACAAGCCCAGAGGACCAGGTGGGATGCACTCAAGGATGCTGAGGGAGATGGCCAATGCCCTGCTCTCTGATGTCTTTGGAAGTTCACAGAATCATCTCGGTTGGAAAAGCCCTTGAAGATCCTCCAGTCCAACCATGAACCTCACCCTGACCGTTCCCAACTCCACCAGATCCCTCAGCGCTGGGTCAACCCGACTCTTCAACCCCTCCAGGGATGGGGACTCCCCCCCTGCCCTGGGCAGCCCATTCCAACACCCAACAACCCCTTCTGGAAAGAAATCCTTCCTAAGAGCCAGTCTGACCCTGCCCTGGCGCAGCTTGAGGCCATTCCCTCTTGTCCATTACCTCCTGTTTGTAGCAATCAAGAGGTTCCTGGTGAGTGGGAGAAGGCAAACATCACACCCAGCTTCGAGCGAGGGAAGAAGGAGGGCTTGGTGAACTACAGCCTGCCCAACCTCACCTCTGTCCCTGGGAAGCAAATCCTCCTGGCAATCACTGCCAAGCACCTGAAGGATGAGAAGGGCACAGCCAGCAGAGATTTACAAAGGGCACATCGTACCTGACCAACCTGAGTGCCTTACAGCCATGTGGATGAGGGGAGACCCTTCACTCCAGCATGGCCTCCTATGGCCTCCACGAGCCAAACTGGGTAGATTCAGGCTGGGGAAAGAGGTGACTGTCCAGAACGTGCTCTGGGTCCAATTGCTTTCTGCCCAGGAATGCCTGTGGATGTAGGGGGGCTGCCTGGAGACCCTTGCAGTCCCCAAAGACCTGCAGACTCCTTGCCAGGGGTCTGCACAGGCTGCAGCAGGCACACAGCACAAGGATCTTGATTCAGACGTGCCCACAGGTCACATTTAATTCAACCATTTGCAAACCCAGAGAGTGGAAGAAGGAACAGATGCCCAGAGAGACTGGCAGTGTGCTACTTGCGCTCGTCTCAAGGTTGTCAGAGTCTGTTTTGGTGGTACCTTAGAAACCCCAGCAAACCCACTTTACAGGGCATCTGACCTGTGTTCCTAGCTGGGGAGGGCTTGTGGATATAGCCAACATGTTGTTTGCTTCTTCAACACAAAAGCTGGCTAAAAAATAGAATCATAGAGTGGTTTGGGTTGGAAGGGACCTTAAAGATCATCCAGTCCCACCCCCCTGCCACAGGCAGGGACACCTTCCACTAGCCCAGGTTGCCCAAAGCCCCGTCCAACCTGGCCTTGAACCCTTCCAGGGAGGGGGCAGCCACAGCTTCTCTGGGCAACCTGTGCCAGTGTCTCACCACCCTCACAGGGAAGAATTTCTTCCTTATATCTAATCTAAATCTGCCTCCTTTCAGTTTAAAACCATTAACCCTCATCCTGTCCCTAGCCCCCCAATAATGAGTCCCTCCCCCCCCTTTCCTGTAGCCCCTTTAAGTCCTGGGAGGCCGCTCTGAGGTCTCCCCGGAGCCTTCTCTTCTGCAGCCTGAACTCCCCCAACTCTCTCAGCCTGTCCTCACAGGGGGGTGCTCCAGCCCCCCCAATCATCTTCGTGGCCTCCTCTGGCCCTGCTCGAGCAGGTCCATGTCCTTCTGATGTTGGTGCTCCAGAGCTGGACACAGCACTGCAGGGGGGTCTCACGAGAGCAGAGTAGAGGGGCAGAATCCCCTCCCTCACCCTGCTGCCCACACTTCTCTTGAAACATCAAGCAAATCACTTCTTCCTCCTGTGCTGGGTTGTCCCTGCCAGCTGGGATTCACTGACCAGCTCTGGCTGCCTCTTGCAGTGCAGTGGAAGAGGCTGCCTGGCTCCCCAGCCCCCTTCTCGTGGGTCCCTGAGCAGCTGGGTGGCAATCCTGCCCATGGAGCCTGGCCTCCTGCTTTCAGTTCTACCTTCAGCATGCTAACACCTCTGGTATTTCTTTCTCTTTCACTCTGCTCTGAGCCAGCCTTTACCTCACAACCCCAGACCTGCCTTGTAAGTAGGTGTTGCTAGGGTGCTAATTGCAAAAAAAAAAAGCACCATGGAAGAGCCATTTTGTCTGCCAGAGCCTGCAGAAGCAGACTACAAGGCTGGAGGGAGGTGAGGATCGAAGCAAAGAGGAATTTCATCTGCAGCTTGTGGGCCAGCTGCAGATGGGGACAAAATGAGAGCTCACATGCTCTTAACCATGTCGCATCACTTCCACACCACTTTGGTCTTGAACAACCCTCCCAGCCACCCCCCAGCCTTTCCAGGCTCCCTGCCACACTGTGCTTGGGACTATGTTTGAGGTGGGCAGTTCAGAGCAGAGCTGTGGTGCCTGGTCCGAGAGCCGAGCCTAAACTCCAGGAATGAGATTTGAATGTCTCCAGCGGAGGCTGGACATCTGCGACATCTGAGCTTGCCTGGGAATGGACAGCCCAGTGCTGCCCAGTGCCTCTGCATAGCCAACGAGAAGCAGCAGCACCAAAACTGCCCACTTTGTCACCCTGGTCTTCTGCTTCAGCCAACAATTTGCATTTCCAGATCGTGTCTTGGTTGAAATTCCCTCTTTCCCTGCTTGCTGTTATTCTCTCAAGTGGAGGGAACCAGAAGTCATGCATGATGCCAGAAGATTTCAGATGCATAAAAAACCATGGCAAGTGACCTCTCCAGCCCAGTGCCATGGCACTTCCAACCAGACTAGTGCTGACACCTGTAAGATTTACTTGGGCAAAGAACTCAGCTCTCTGTAAAGCAATCTACAAAACCCACCGACACTGCAGACCTCACGGAGATTAGTAATTTCTCACCATAGAGGTTTTTAAAACACCAAAGTGGCAGGCAGCATAAACCCCTCATGCACCACGTGCCATGGCCTTTCGCTAACCACAGAGCAGCACGTGCATCAGCTGCTGCTTAGGGGACGCATGGGGCACCTTCACCTTCCCCACTCCCCGTGTCTCGGGGCATGCGTTGTCCTAGGGCAGTGTCCTGGCAATGCATCCTTGGGACGCTCCGATGCAGCCAAACCACAGCAAATTATGTTACTGGAGATGTCCACGCTCAGCTGCTGGATAACTGACTCATCAGCACCACACTAGTTGGCACTGACCTCCCAGTGCAGCCTGGGCTTGCTGGTTTTCACACTGCTGCTGTGCTGTGCAGTGGAGATGGGCCAGGGCCAGGGCAGCTCCACGCCTGCTGTTACCTGGGTGCCTGTTCCTGGCCTCTGCAGCCTGCTCTGTGTCACCTTTCGGGGCACCCAAAGGACCCTATAGCATCTCTCTGTTTGTACACACCCAGGCAGAGATGTAGGAGCTTGTGGTCCAAACTCGCTGTCCAAACCATCCATGGTTTAATTCCTGTCCAAACACAGCAAGAACTAAGCTGTCTGCCGAGCGGCAGAGGTACTTGCAAAGGCAGGGGAAGACAACTTCTACCCTTTGGAGCATCCAAAAGAGCTGGCCTGTAACACAACACAGGCTGGTTTCTAGAAGGGCCTTGGCGTACCAGGTGTACTCGTTGAGGCTGGGAAAGACCCCAATGGCCACAGGTGGAGTGGACAGCTGTATCCAGGACTTGGTTTAGACAGGAAAGAGTCTTGGTGAAATGCTTGAGAATTTGTAATAAACCTGGAAAAAGAATGTAAAAGTCCCACAGTGATAGGAGGTAAGATCCCTCACAGGCAGCCAGATGCTGCGAATTTCCTTGAAGTCTCCCCTGACCTCTGGAGACCCCCTGGCTGCTCTGTATGAGGTGCCTTCGGTATAAGGTGGATTAACCCAGGAGCTGGGCCTGGTCGCTGCCCCCGTGCAAGGCTGGAGGAGATTGGGAGCAGGTGCTGGATGCATGTGGCGTGTCCTCAATCCAAAGCCAGTCCAGGAACACGGCGCTTTCCCTGGTGTCTCCTGGTGACGGGCACTGCAGCAGCGTTTGCTTACTCCCCTTTTTTTTTTTGCATCATGTGCTGCTGCTCTGCAAAAGCGAGTAGAGCTGCTGGCTTCGGCCGCAAGGCAGGCTGCCCAGTGACAGCTTTACAGCCAGGATGCCTGCGGGGACAGGGTTTGGCTGCCACGCTGGTGTTAAGAGTGCCGTTGGTCTCTTGGCTAAAAAGTGCTGCAGTTGGTGTTTTTAGTGCTGCAGTTGCACCAGCAGTACCCTCAGGTCCTGCGCACTGAGAGGGCTTGCTTTATCGCCCACCCTAGCAAAAATAAAGTGCTCTGTAACACCCTGTGTTGCACTGGGCTGTGTGAACTGGATCAGCCTCTCTGATGCAGTCAGGAGCCATCCACATACTGGGTAAAATCTTATGGAAGCAAGAGATCTGCTTCCTCCATCTCCCAAGCACGCGTTGTCTCTCACTCATTCAGCAAAGCAGTTTAATTGCAGAACAAAAGAGGTGACAGTCAGGGGAGCCAGGGAGGTGTCCTGGACAGATTTTCTGCTCTGTCTCCAGATGATGCAGGGCCCTCATCTTTGCTCACAAAGTCCATGTGGAGATGGGATGCCTTTCCAGGAACATGCCCAGCTTGGGAGATCCTTTGCCTCGCCCTGACCTGGGGCTGTGACCCCTCAGCAATTATGAGTTTAAAATCCTGATGGCAGCATGGACCAGTCCTCCATCCCCGGATCATGGGGCTGCTCTGAGTGCTGCACGTCCCTTATCGATTAAGGTTCTTCCTTCCTCTGTGGCACCAGAACTTCCTGCCTAAGAGAGAGTTTTTATCCATCTAATAAACATCAGTGGATCAATCTGTGATCTATTCAGTCTTTTGACCCCTGTCTACTGTCAGCACCTGCAGTATCCTGTGGCACTGAGTCCCCAGTTACACGTTGGGTGGAGAAGTCATTTTTTGCTTGTTTTGAAGCTGTCACAGGCTAGTGTGGTTTGGGGCGCCACTGCTCTTGTGCTGGGAGAGACATGAACAACCAGCCCTTTCCTCCTCCCCAGAGCACTCATGGCTTCAGACCTCAGCCCTCTCTTTCCCAGGCTGAAGCATCTCAGATACTCAGTTGTTCTTTGAAAAGAAGCTGTTTTCTACTTGATTGTGCTGGTCAAAATGCTTTGAATAATTCCTCCAGGTCCCTTCTGGGTCTGACTCTTCCATGTCACATGTGTTAAGCTGCCCGGGTCTCAGCACAGGTCTCTGGGGAGCTCCCACTGGGACCCCTCCACTCACAAACACATGTACTCTTGCCCTCTGTCCTCTCACAGTCATGTACTCTCCTACCCTTTGTCGCCAGTCACGCTGGCACTGAGACCAAGGAAAGGGAAGTGGCTGCTTGTGTCTCCTCTGGCCTCCCACCACATGTCCCCTGGGGACCCAGTCAGGCTGAGCTGCAAACAAGTGAAACTACAACACAATAAACGGCTGTGTACATGTGTGCCTTTTGGGTTCTTTTACAGGTACCTTCCAGCCTGAAGGTCAGGCAAAGCTGGCTTTGGGGATGAAGCCACCAAAAACTTGCTGACAGCGGGTGGTTGCTGAGTGCTGCAGTCCCAGGGACCCCTGGGAAGCTGCTCTTGCCCTAACGCATCCTGACTCCCACCTTTGCCGCACGGGAGGGGACAGCCTTTGCAAAGACAGGACCCCATGATGGGGTAGCCCCAGGAGCCAACAGAGCATCTTCTGAACTGGGTGTGAGACCTCGAGCAAAACAGTGCTCCTCGCCTGAACCTGCTTTTCACTGATGGTGTTCCCCCTTCCTCTGCAGCAGCGGGCTTGCAGCTTTGCTGGGATTGTCCTGTGCAACAGGGCGGCACAGAAAGCCCAAGCGAGGCCAGATCCCCCTGGGCAGTGTTATAAAGGCACAGAAGAAGACCTGGCAGCTGACCCTAGAAGCCTGCCATTGATACAGCCAAGGGGGATGAAAGGGGGATAAAACAACTTGGGGATGAAGAGAGGAGAAGGTGAGTGTGTGGTATGGAGGGTGATTGTCTCTCTGAAAAAAGGAATTGAAAGTGGCAGGGAGCCGCATGGGAACTGTGCTTGCAGCTCCCAGGGATCTCCTCTGTGAGGGCTCATGCAGAAGGAGGCAGCCGTGGCGGGGAGATGCTCGGTGGAGGCGAGGAGGCGCTGGGGTGAGGGGGGGCCTCCAGCACAGCAGTGCCCAGCGGCACTGGGAGGGCAGCAGGCACGCAGAGGGGCTGAGCAGGGCAGCCCGTGGCATCAGAGCAAGGGGCAATGGCTGCGTGGAAAATGGAGCCAGAACCTGACTGCCAGAGATGGGAGCCAGGCTTTCTTTTCCTATGCAAGCAGGTGTAATGACCTGTGTGAATATTCTGTTTCTTTCCTTGTTCCTCCTCTCTCAACCACTTACAGGAAATTTATTGTTGCCTACTTGGTCAGGACATGCATCCAAGGGAGATTTATTGGCACTCTCATGGCCGGAGAGGAGAGAGATATAGGAGCCCGTCCCCACAGCACAGACAGGTAGACCCAGGGCATAACATGGAAGTCTCTGACTTACTGTGGCAAACGGTGGAGGTACCAGCAGGCTGACTGGCAGGGCTGGGATGCTCACTCGAATACGAAGCCCAAACTGCCCAGGAGGTTTTTAGCAAGCTGGGAACAGGGAATGAACAATTCAGGACCTGCTATAGCTGTCAGCATTGCCTGAATTTTTGCCCAAAAAGCTCCTGTTGTTTCTCTTTGACTATGTTTAATGATTCCACGACTGCCCTGTCATTGTCCTCAATATCCCACGGAGAGCACTGCAGTGGTGGCTGAGCTCAGCAGCTTCCCAGCCTGGGACTGAGGTAGAAGATCTGGGTCTACCCCTCTTCTTTTATTTTCTGCCTCTGATGTCAATCCCCCGGCCTCCTGCTGAGATTGGCACGGCCGTGGGCTTGAAGAGGGACAAGACTCTGGGATTGTTTGCTCCAGAAACATGTGCCTTGAGGAGGGGAGTTGGAGAGGATGAGTCTGATCTTGAGTGATGGGGAAGTTTTTGACCATCTTGGTCAAGCGAAGTTTTGGTATTCATGTTTGTCTCCTGATGCAGGAGATGTGGTGGCCGTGGCAGGCTGAGGTCCCCACTGTGCCCCCCATGCTCATAGCTGTTTGTGGGACTGTGCTGTGAGCTACATCCATGTTTGCACCAAAACCAGCAAAAGCCTACAAAAGAAAAATTGGAGCTTGAGAGAAAATGGGGTGGTAAATATCAAAAAAGAAAACCACACCAGCAAAACAGCAAGGTGGGCTTTTCGAATCTGTAAAACCTGGCAATACTTTTTTTCAGGTTTGGATCTTTTTACACTGAAAACTCCATTAATACCTTTTTTTTCTTGTGGAAAAATTCATGAAGTTTAAAATAAAAAAGCAAAACCCCCAACCCCTGCTTTATTTAAAGAATAAAAGTTTTCGCAGCTTAACACACCTCTGCAGCAGAGAAAAATGCAGCTCTAGCAGCTGCTTTGGGCATCTGTTCCCCAGACAGTCAAAGAGGGGTGAGAAGGTGGGGAGGAGATGCCCTGCAAGCCCCAGCAGAGCTGCCTGCTGCTGGGCAGCTTCAGGAGGGCAGATGGCAACGTGGTGAGGGTCTAAGGAGACCCAAACAGAGACTGAGAGTATGGAAAAAGGCATAATAAAAGCTAACAGGGGCAATGAGAGAGGAAGGGAGGAAGTGTACCTCAAGGAGGAGACATCAGACCTGGCAGAGCTGGTGAGAAGGAACATGGCTCAGCTCTGGGAGCAGTCCTGGGTGGACTGAGGAGGTGGGCTTAGCACCGGGGGACTCTGGGGCTCAGCTGTTGGCTTCGCTGTCACAAAGCAGACTTTGCTGGTGACTGGCAGGCTTGGCGACTGCTGATGGGAGCCTTCTCTGGGACATCTCCAAGCAGCCTGAAATGCAACTGAGGAAGTTTCCTCAGTGCTCCTCTTTGTATTGTAAGGATTTTCAGGCAATGCTGCCAGTGAAAGACATGGTTTTGTCCTCCGCCGGAGGCTTCCTCCAGCCCATTTCCTTGTGTTGGCACGAGTGATTCCAAAGAGAACCAGATCAGCTCACAGCCCTAGATGCCATGTCATGCTGGGTGAAGGTAGAAATTACTTTTGGATCAAGTGATCCAGCTTAAGCACAACTGCATGTCAGAGACAGCTAGCCATTTGCTTGCGGGGCGGAGGGCAGGACTGCTTCTTTCAGCAACAGCTTGCAGTTAGATCTTTTAAAGCCATTTGTGAATTTGTACCTTCTGCCTCCAATGCCTGAGACTACGAAGCATAATAATACACAAGGAGAAGGGTTCTGTCCTGCTTGTTACACCAGGTCCAGGATATCCAGCCCCAAGAGAGCTAGAGATGGGCACCGTGCCTCTTCCATGACACCAGTGAAAGTGCCACTGAGATTTACAGTTGTGATACCTTCAGCCCACATCAATGGATTGCTTGCTGGAAAGTTTCTCGTGGACAAGATGGTGGTGGTAACTTGTAGATTCTGCTTTGTGGTCGTTTCAGTTTGTTCTTTGCCTTTCTCTGAAGTTTAAGGTTGTTCTCTCTTCTAGACTGGAAGAGTTTATAATGGTGTGTTACGAGAAATCCCATCTTCTATGTTCCTACACTTGGCAATCTTATAGTCATGTTCAAGCCTGGGATAGCTGGTGCCACAGGACAGATTAGCAGAGACCTTGCTGCTGTGTGCCCTCAGTGGGTGATGGAGAGCACAGCTGTTGGGCTCAGGTGGCCACTTTCACCTTTCTGCCATATACCATCATAAACTCAGGGCTCCTGGACTGTTCCCAAGCTTCTGTTTTCAGTTTTGACTTGGAGTGCAATCATTTTATACGAAGACTCATCTGTGAATTTCAAAACTAATATGGGAATGATTCCATGTATTTTCTTTCTGGTTGTGATCTCCCATGTTCTAACAACACACAGTCATGGACACATACTCCACAGGATTGGGCCAAGGCTAAAAAGAGCATTTCTAGAGCTCTTTATCTGGGCTGAAAACCCACAGAATTAGCTTCTTGATAACTTTTGCTGTGGATACTGACCTGTCTGGTCTCTTGGTGGAGAGGACAACAAACAATGCTATAGCTGACTTACAGGTTGCCCTGGCATCTGAGTACAGCCAAGCCTAGGATTTGCAGCAGGAGAGGGGAAAAGTGTGTTTTATGTGGTGGGAGTCTCCATGTGACATACATGACAACTTATGTATATAAGTTCAGTCCAGAAGTTCTTTTTAGAAATGCTTTGAACTGAGATGCCGAAGAATCCTCTCTGAGACTGAAAGGCTTTTAGCTGCTCGCCTGGCCAACTCACCTCAGGATCTGCAGGCTTCTGCACTTGAATTGCCGTGGTTCCTGCTTCTGTGGATAACTCTGAGCCAGACTGGACCTCGGCTCACTCTCCTGTTGGCAAATGACTCTGCAGGGTGTAACACAGGGAAGAATTTGTGTGAAATCGTACATTTGGGTGGCACTGCTGGGCAGAGCACCTTTGGGACAGGAGCTGTGCTGCCTATAGCTGAGAGCAGTCTTCACTACACCCGCTCTTCTGCCTGCAGGTCAGCAGCCAGGGCTTCAGCTGCTCCTGGAGGAAACACCAACGAGCAAGGGGTAAAAATGGCCTCTGTGCCTGTTTTTTAAAGACACCAAGGTTTTAGCAGCTATGGAGGCAAGTAATTCTCCTCAGTTCATGGCTGCACAAGGGGATGCAGGTCCTTTGCTGTTTGCTGAGAGGCAGAGGCAGAGCTTTCTTCTCCCTAACCCTTCACTTCACTTTCTCCTCTGCTCCAGGTCAATTTTTCTGGGAGTTTTTTTCTTTGAAGCTTGACCACTAGTGTGAGCCCAACATTGGTAAAGTGTGGGGTTTTTCCTTTTCCACATGTGTCTTACCTCCTTTAGAGTTATCTTTTTTCACCTTCTAACAAAGGCCTCACTGGTTACCGAAGCCTAGAAAAATCCGATTTAGCTAGCTAGGCTGGGAAGTTTGTTTAAATTTAAAATTTTTCCTTTAAATTTTTGTGCCTTTGCGTAAGCATGTCTAGGTTTTTTCCCTGTTACAGCACCGCAATCTGACCCTGTTGAGCAGAGCCGATCAGAGGAAGATGGTGAAGGAAAGGCACATGGAGGCAGGAGTCATCTGAGGATAAGGCAGGACTCCGCTCACTCCCCCGGTGATGCTCTGCTGTTCTGTAGTGGGTGATGTTGGCATGGGATGGTGTTGGCAGGCACAGACAGCAGATCACTCAGTGCTTTTCTTTGGAACAGAAGGCAAGAGCACAGTGGTGCCCCTGGGACGAGAGACCACAGTGCCCTGGGTCTGCAGGGCCAGCTCCCTCCTTGAGAAAGAGAAGGCAGAGAGCTGCAGGTGGAACACCTCCTAAAATGCTGTGGCGAGGTGCTGCACAAGGGACTAGCACAAACTGGTGTGGGGAGACAGCATCGGCCTAACAATCAACGCTCTCTCTGCAGCAGGGCCTGCTCTGGATGGGGATCAGCCATGAATTCTCACAGCAGATGCAGCCCAAAGCATTTTCTCTGGTGCTGGTGGACTGAACTCATCCTTTCGAAGAAGAGGACCAGGATAGGATCTGATGTGGGATACAGAAAAGTGCGTATGGATCAACCGCCCTGCCTTCATGTTTGGGCAGGGGTGGGAAGAGATGGAAACCTGAAGGAGGACACTGGCAAAAGTGACAGGCGAGGTGGAAGAGAAGCAAGGGAGAAAGGCAGCAGGTGGGATAAGGAAGTCCTAACAAGAGAAAGTAGAAATCAAAAGCCAGCAGGGAGACAGACAGTGAGAAAGTGCTGCAGACAGGACCACGAAAGGGAAATCTAAACAACCAACCTCAGCAACGAGAGAAAGCAAAGGGGAAGAGATTGCAAAGGACATGAAAACCATAGTGCGATGGGTCGAAAAGCCAGGAGAAATCCTGACCTCAAGCTCAACACGGTCAGGTGTTCCCTGGCTCTGCCCCCTCTGGTTGTAGGTTAATGTTTATTTGGCCTGATCTTTCTCGCATCTCATGGCATTTTTAGACATGTCCGAGCTCTGGTGGAAAGCATTTAATCTATTGCCACATCAGACAAAGATCTAACTGTGAATCCTGAAGAAATTACCTTCTGGATAAGACACGTCCCTGTCTTCGACTCCCTGCAGCCTACACCCACCAAGTTCACATCTACCCGTTACAGCTACAGGCCACATGTCAGAAGCTGCAACTGAGATTTGCCTTTCAGCAACTCTAAGGGGACTGACCTTGTGAATAACAACGATGAAAATTACTTTTCTACTTCAATTTCTTATCTCTTAGAGAAGTTCATGCCCATCTGGTAAGAAACAGCAGACCATAGTTATCCTGGGTACTAAACCCACAACAAAATTATTTTCTTATCTCTTTTTTATTTTCAAAATTGTTTATTCTCTGTATTGAGTTTTATGATGCTTTACTACTCAGAGAGGACTTTTCAAAGCTCGACAAGGAAAAAGCAGCAATCCAGACTGTTTCTGTTGCTACTGTGAGCCAAAAATAATTTTCCAATTTCAGGACAACATCCGACACTTTTCCTGAGAATACTGGAAAAAGATTAATCTTGGCTGATGTGCAGACCTCTGAAGTGAAGTCCTTAGAGGCTGTGACTTGAAGGTATTTTGAAAAGTGCCCCAGAAACATGACAAGGTTGCTTCTGGAGAGATGCTGGAGGAGAGGGAACCCCTTGTGCCCCCAGCAGTCACCCCTATGACTGCAGCTCCAGACATGATGTTTGCCCTGCCAAGGTGGGCCAAGTTTGAGCGAAGGGCAAAGCTGTTGTGGCTGTACAGCTCTCGGGGACCCAGGCAGCATCTCCTAGTAAAGAGGAATTTGGGATGTCACGTCTAGTAAGTGGGATCAGACTGCCTGACTGGGATCAGACATTGGCTGGGCAGTAAGAGAGGAAAACAGAAAACGATGGAAGAAAAGCAGTTTTGCCTCTGCCCCAGGACTGGAGGGAGCCTTAAGGGCCAGAACTACTTGAGATTAGTTTTTGAGCATTTCCAGCTCCCCAGGCTGGTGGAGACCGGTGTGGCAAGGAAGGACCGCAGGCTCCCTTGTGCTGGGTGTGGCAGAGCAATGAGCTGGCGCGCGGTTGTTGTCTGCTCTTCTGCAATCGAAGGGTGTCCCGCAACCCAAAAGGTGACAGAAAAGAGGGAAAAGAGCAAGAAGCCACAAAATTAACCAAAGAAGTTGACAAAAAAGCCCCAGAAAACCATTTTTATGAATCTGTGATGTATTTTCTCCATACCAAATGCGGAGGAGGAAAGAGAAATTAATTCAAAACACACCCTATGCTAAAGCCACCAGAAAAGAAATCTCGAATTGTTGCAGAAAGGCTGGCGGCAAAGGCAGCATGAGAACAGACCACAGCTATTGCTGAGAGGCAGCTCCTGAGAGGCCAGGGAAACACTACCAGAGCTCCTCACCTCCGCCGGGAGCAGCAGCTACGTGGGCAGGCGGAAGGAGTAGGTGCTTTGGGAGGAGCAGGCATGAGTTCATCATCACCAACACATGAGAAGTAGTGTGGGGTTTCCAAACCTTGCCCGTTCAACAGCAGCCAGCAAATTAATCCTGTGGGTAGCTCTGCTGGCTACAGGGACCAGGTGGCAGAAGGGTGCTTTAGCAAAGGGGCAGTCTGGCCCCAGGGGACGTTCTGGAGCTTCTTGCTGCTTGGAGTTGAGTTACCTACCTCTAAATTTCCTGTTTAAGCCTTTCATCTCTCTCTGCCAAGAGATGCACAGGAGGTGTGGGATTGACAAGAACAGTGGAAAACACCCCTGCTGCAGTACTAGGTGAGGAAAAGATAGGCAATAAAAGAACACTGTAGTATACTTCACTAAAAATATTAGTTACACAGGAGAGAAATCCATAGGAAACCAGGCTTTCCTGTAAAGGAACAAAAACGGATGTCTTCTTGGAGTCTTATGACTTCCAACCCTGATTAAAAATGCTCTTGGTGTGTTTCAGTAGCAGGACTGCCAACTTGGAAGGGTCCAGACAGCACGAGGCACCGGCCACCCCAAGCCCAAGAGGGAGGGGCCAGCATCCAGTCCCAGTTCATGATCCAAAGCTGGCAATGGGAAGAGAAGCAGGACCAACAGAAAAGACTCCAATTTCATGTAGATTTTAACATGTCTTACTGTTACAAGATGTCCCATGGGTTTGTGCACGTGCAGGCCGTTTGGCTGTTAGGCTGAACTCGCCTGCAAAGGCACCTTGTTTGAACGTGTGCTTGTCCCAAGCAGTGTCCTGTTCCCAGCCCTGTTCGCTCAGTTTTTGATGATTCAGACCCGAAGGGAAGTTGCCCTTTTGTTTGAGCTGGCTGTTTACAGCTTTGATCACGCAGTTACGCAAACAGGACGTGGTTATGGGGCTTGGAGTTTGGCTGAAGCTGCGCAGAACCCCTCAGCTTGCTGGAAGCCATCAGGAAGATTATTTGATGGAATTTTTTTATACAAGCTGCTCAGTCATCTGACAAGAGTCATTATTTTTGCCTGTATCTGTGTTCTCCATGGGGACGCTGGATGGAAATGAGTTTTTCTTCCCCCTCAGGCCACCGGGGCTATGGGTGCTGTCGCTGCTGCAGAGCCTTTGCTGCCCTCCGCGATGCTGCTGGCTGCTTGCCTCAACACTCTGGGTTTGGTACGCTCAGTAAGCCTGGTGTTTGAGACACTTTGCTATATAAATAAAAGGCCATTTGATGGTTCGAACTTTTATTATGCAGCCACGCTGTGATCTACTTGGTGTACTTAGTCCATGTGTCCTCCCAGGCCTACACAGGAATTGCTGTGTGCCGGTTCCCTGCCACTACCCCCAGGGAAGGGATGAGGAGCCATGTGCCACCCCTGCTAGGTACAAGGTGTCACCAGCAAGGCTTAGTGCCACTTCCCGTGTTCCCGGATGCCCCCCCTCAGGGCGGGTACACCGCCGGCCCGCGCCCCAGAGGCCCCGGCCTTCATCCGAAAAGGGGCCTCGGGCCCTCCGCGGCCTCAGCCGGGGCACCTGGAGCCGGCCACCACCTCGCAGTGCAGGGCGCACCGCAGGGGAGGGCGGAGGCTCCCCCCAGGGCTGCCGGGGCGCGGGGTCCCGCCGAGGCCACCGGCACCACCTCAGGCCCGGCCCGGCCACGGCGCCTCAGGCCCTCCCCGGCCCCACAGCGGCGGCGCGGCCGGGACTTCTTCCCGCCCGGTGTTCTCGCGAGAACGCGCCGTCACACGCCGCCGCCGGCCAACCCGCGCGTCACGCCGCCGCCGTATCCTTCCGCGATCTCCCCCTCCCCCTTCTGGAGAGTTCTGCACGGCGGCCGCACGACAAATAGTCCCCGCCGTCCCCCGCTCCTCCTCTCTCTCTCGCCCGGCCCTCCCCCTTCGCTCCTAGACCGGTCTCGGCCCCCGTCGCGGCGGCCGCCTCCGCGCCGCCAACCGGCGGCGGAGCGCGGCAGCGGCGGCGGCGGTTGGGGAGCCACGGCGGAGTGATACGCGGAAGGCCGGCGAGGAGGCGCCAGTGCATAAAGAGGCGGCGGAGGGATGCGGTAGGAGCTGCGGCAGCGGCAGCGAGCTCCATCCCAGCGGCGCCGCCAGGGGAGCAGCGCGCCAGGCCGGCCCGCCCGCAGGCCCCCCGCCCCCCCCTCCGCCGCCGCCTTCTGGGGGGGCCCCCTCCTTCCCTCCCCCCCTTCTCTCTCTCCTTCCCCTCCCCCCTTCCCCTCCCCCCCCTCCCTCTTCCGCGCCGCCGCCACCTCCGCGCTCCTCCTTCCCCCCCTCCCCCTCGGAAAATAGTCCCCGCGGGCTGCCCCCTCCCCGCCCGCCCCTCCTCGCCGCCTCGCGCACACAATGGCGCTGAAGAGAATCCACAAGGTAAGGGCAGGGCCCCGCCGCCCCGCGCCCGGCTCCGCGCCCGCCCGCCCCGGCCTAGCGCTCGCCTTACATAACCCGGGTAGGCCGCCGCCGCCCCGGCCTGGCGGGGAGGGAAGGGCCGGGCCGGGCCCTGCCCCGGCGGCGCGGGGTCCCTCCGGTGCCCGCCTCGGCTCGGGGGGGGGGTACGGGCGCCTTTCGCCGCCCGCGCTGAGGGGACGGGCGGCCCCGCCGTCAGGAGAAGGCGGCAGCCGGGCCCAGGGAGGTGGGAGCCGCGGGGAAGTTGCCCGGCTCCCCTCGGCGGCGCGGGCCGGGCCGCGGCTGCCGGAGCTGGGCTCGGCGGCTCCGGCCCAGCCTGCGGGGCGCTTTGTTCGTCCCCCCGGGAAGGTCCGTTCTGGCCGGGGTGGGGTGCGGGGCCGGGCCCTGACCCGTAGGGCTGTTACCCCGCGGGCGGAGGCCGGGGCCGGCGGTGGTCTGCGCGGCCGGGCCCCTCCGAAGCAACGTGGCCCCCGGAGCCCGGGCCCTGGGGCCGCGAGGGGGCGCCGGGCGGCGGGGCAGGGCGGCGGGCCGGGGGTGGGCAGCAGCCGCCGCCAGCTGTTGCAGCCTGAGGGGCTGCTCCTCGCCCTCCGGAGTCGCTGGGGGCGTGGAACCGGACACGCGCGGGGGTAGCGAGGGACCCCGCGGTGGAGCGGGGGCCGCTGCTCTGGGGAGAAGGCGCCCGGAGGAGCGAAACGCTGCCCGCGCTGGAAGTTTTGGCATAGCTCGGTCGGGATATCGGTGGTGAAAGGCCCTTCTTCCTCCAGGGGCGGCGGGCGGTCTTGGTGTTGGATACTGAAGCGCTAAGCGTAGTAAGCTTGTCACGTTCAACTAGTCAAAATAGTGTGATTTATTATTTTAATGGAGCCAGTGCTGCTCTACGACCTGAGTCATCTAGCAGACTTGTAGGGAAAGGCATGCGAGGTGCCTTTTCCTCCTGGAACAGGAGGTGCACAGCACTTGGCCTTTTAGAAAAACACTGCTGCCGAATCCCCTGTTGACTTCAAACTGTACTTTGCTTGATCATCATAGTATCTTTTACCGGGGGGGAGCGGGAAGAGGATTATTGAAGTACACTTTTATTGCCTTGGTGAGTCAGACAGGGAATTTCTATCCTTTTTCCCTGCAAAGCACCTAGCTGTCAGTTTGGAGTCTCCATTCAAGGTTCAGGTGTAGAAGCCACTCCTCCCACAGGGTTTCTATGTAAATCTATTACTGTGTCAATCTAATTACTATGTAAATCTAACTTTTGTCTAGAACCAGATGTGAACCCGCTACCTAATATTTAAGATCAGTTTGCCAGCTCTGTTTTATGTATGTAGTATCAGATTTGGATTACGTGTTAACATCTTTGCTTTGATTGTAGGTTATCCTGAAGTTTTGGTGAAGCTTCATGTGTCGTATTGGTCAAATTAAGGTGGAGAAGAAAGTTGAAGAGAGCGTGAAGGCTTGTGTATGCTTGTGGAATAGGTAGAGCTTGAAAGGGAAGGATTTTTGAGTATGATTTTAGTGTATTGAAATTTCCAGATGAGCACATGGTAGCGGGTTACATAAGGAAGTTGTGCTCCAGCTGAGTATTGTTTGTCTGCATCATTCTGTCCCTTACTTTAGTGACACTCAGTACGTTGTGAAAACTGTTCCACAGTGTGTTTGTGGGCTTGCAGGTGTTTCAGAAGAGTGCTTCCTCCCTGGGAGCGTGTCGTGTGCCTGCCATTGGGGTAGACCTAAGAGACACAGCAGTGAACGCTGAGCAGGGTAAATGTGGCTGCTGGGGGCGGGGGGGGGACGTGCAGACAGTGCAGGGCTCTTGTGGGGAGGGTGTATCTTCTATCAGGTAACTCGGGAAGCAAGGACAGCTGCTCTGTTGCAGCTTGTGTGCTGAGGTTCAGGATTCAACACTGAGCACTTCTGTTTCTAGTCTGTGGTTTTTAACAGGAGAGAAGCTGAATGTGTTGAGTCTATTAATATTGGGTGCTTGTGGACCGATTCTTTATGCTCCTTTTCAAAGAAGGAATCCTGACGGGTAATGGGGATTGTGTAAGGTTCTGAGAGCCTTGGGAAGCAGTGAGACCATTGCCCAGGCAGTGGTGTATATTGAGCTCTGCAAAGTACCAAGTGTTTCAGTGGAGTAAGAGTGGTGGTTTTTGAGGAGAGGGGAGATGATAGGGTTGTAGGTGGCATTTCCAACAAGTACGTGAAGGGAAATAAAACTGTGCCTACAGTCTGGATGGTTTAAAAGCTAGATGGTAGTTAAGCTACGGACTGGAGAGGAGTACTCTTAATTTGAGTTACTGTGATTTTTAATCTTAATTTGAGTTACTTCCTTAACTACTTAAGTAATAGAATCACAGGATGGTTTGGGTTGGAAGGGACCTTGAAGATCATCTAGTCCCACCCGGATGCCCTGGGCAGGGACACCTTCCACTAGCCCAGGTTGCTCAAAGCCCCGTCCAACCTGGCCTTGAACCCTGGGAGGGGGCAGCCACAGCTTCTCTGGGCAACCTGTGCCAGGGCCTCCCCACCCTCACAGGGAAGAATTTCTTCCTTATATCTAATCTAAATCTGCCTCCTTTCAGTTTAAAACCATTAACCCTCATCCTGTCCCTAGCCCCCCAATAACGAGTCCCTCCCCCCCCTTTCCTGTAGCCCTTTTAAGTCCTGGGAGGCTGCTCTGAGGTCTCCCTGGAGCCTTCTCTTCTCAAGCCTGAACACCCCCAACTCTCTCAGCCTGTCCTCACAGGGGAGGTGCTCCAGCCCCCCAGTCATCTTTGTGGCCTCCTCTGGCCCTGCTCGAGCAGGTCCATGTCCTTCTGATGTTGGTGTTCCAGAGCTGGACACAGCACTGCAGGGGGGTCTCACGAGAGCAGAGTAGAGGGGCAGAATCCCCTCCCTGGACCTGCTGCCCACACTTCTCCTGATGCAGCCCAGCACACGGTTGGCTGTCTGGGCTGCGAGAGCACATTGCTGGCTCACAGTCAGTTTTTCCATCCACTAACACCCCCAAGTCCTTCTCCTTGGGGCTGCTCTCCATCCACTCCTCGCCCAGCCTGTGTTTGTGCTTGGGATTGTCCCGACCCACAGGCAGGACCTTGCCCTTGGCCTTGTTGAACTCCATGAGGTTTGCATGTCCCACCTCTCCAGCCTGTCCAGGTCCCTCCGGGTGGCCCATCCCTTCCCTCCAGCATGTGACCGCACCACACAGCTTGGCGAACCTGCTGAGGGTGCCTCGATCCCACTGTCTGTGTCTCCAACAAAGATGTTAAACAGCGCCGGTCCCGACCCCTGAGGAACGCTGCTTGTCACTGCTCTCTACTTGGACATCGAGCCATTGACTGTAACTCTTTGATCACTTAATAATCACTGGTTGTTTACACTCCAGCTCTCTTAAACCCTGTGGAGAGTGTTTGTATCATCATCTTGGTTTTGTTCTGGTCTTTGGGAAAAGCAGCAGTATCTGGTGTGTAGTGACTGTACCATCCCTGTCAGGATAACGAGAGGAACAGTGGCAAGAACAAAAGCCTGCAGAACGTGGATCAAGTAGAAATAATCCCAATAGACTTGAGTACAGAGAAGCAATGGAAGGAAAGCTGCTGCTTAGGCATTTTTAGAGGGTATTATCAGACTCGATAGATCAGTGTTTAGGTCTCAATCTTGCCACTGGCTCTTGTGCTTGGCAGTTTGGCTTTTATGTTCAACTGCAGCCTGTGAGCTTTTTGCCAAAATTTTTGTGTCTTTGGACAATATAGGGATGAGAACGTGGAAACAAGCAGGAAATCCTAAGAGTAAACCTTTGATACAGTGTTACCTGAAATGGCCTCTTTCATGTTGAACTTCTGAGCTGGCAGAGGGGCAGAACAAGAAGGTTTTTGCAGCTGGGTAGGTAATGTTGCTGGTGCGTGAGGTAGTGCAAGAACCTGCACTGTCCATCTTGGCATGTCTCTGGTAGCACGATTGCTCTTGGGCTTGTCCTGAGACTTGAGCTTGAGTTTCTGCACGAAGCAGCAGCAGCTGTTCTTTAATCAGATGCTCCGAAAGAGCTCAGGCTTGAGACCTGCTATCAGATTGCTGCTTGTATTATTCACTGCAGTCTTCCAGGCTGTGGTGGTCTTAATTCTTGCTTAGGTGCTTACTGGCTCTCAGGTCTAAAACTTGGAACTCTTTTTCTTGTGAGAAATGTTTGGGGTGTAAGCAACGATACTAGCCAGGGTCCCCATGAAGTGTGGGGATAACAGTGAAGTATAACAATTTCAGTGTTACTTTAATGTATATATCGATATTTTTTTATCAAGGATATATTTTATAAGAAATGCAATGTGAAGATATCCAGGGGTAGGGTGGGAGTGATACTGGAGGGTAATAATGAATGGCTTCCATTTTAAGGTTTAAGGCGAAGCACTTTGTATTCAGCCGCATCCCATTTGTGTTGCTTATCTTTAGGAAATGCATTACCTGTGACTGAATAACTAGGGCACTGTTTGGGATTCTTTGAATGGGAGAGCACGTAAAAGACAGTGGACTAACATGAGAGTCCTGTATGAGCTGCTGGATGGACCCTAGGGTTGAGGGGGAAGGAGAAAGTGGAAGCTGTGCTTCAGCCCTGCTGACGTGAAACTTTTTCTTATAGCAGAAGAGTTTATAATGTAGAAGCCTAAAAAACAGGTAATGCTTTGCAGAACTAAACTATATATTTCCTAATGATGTCCCTGTTTAGCTGCGGAAGATGATGGGCTTGCCTGTCGTCCAGAGCTGCTTGCCCTCCTGAGATGCTTAAGTATCACTTCTGCCAAAATAAACACTACCCACAGATGGGGTGCGTTGGATCGACTGGCTAGCTGAACAATGTTAGTGTTCACCGAGTTGTGTGCATGCTACCTGTGCTGAGCAAACTTTGTGTTATTTCTGCGCTACCGATTCTGCTTTACAGCAGCCAGTGGGAACAACTTGTTTCTTCTGTTACGGCCTCTTGCTGCGTTCATGGAGCTGCCAGCGCAGCCCATCTGTGTTAAGTATCTTGTGTGTTGCTAGTACAGAGAATACTGGTTAAGCTTCTGTTAGCTAGCTAGGCTTTTTGATACTCAGATTCCACACCAGGAGGAAGTTACACATTGTTTTGGTCTTCTTGCTGTTCAAGTTTTTAAAAAAAAAGGTGACAGTTGCATCAGAGCTTGTTTATAACATGTACCTTGGTTATTCCCGTATTTCATGCAGCTTGACTTCTCTCATGCTGCTCACTTAACTGCTTGCCTTCTAACTTCTGCAGAGTCTTGTGGATCTGAGTCATTTCAAGCATTGAAAAGGCAGATTCTCTCAAAGGGAGAGGATTAAAATCTCTCTGAAGATTAAAATATTTCTGTTAATAGGGGTAGTAGCCTTAGAATGACAGATGTTCTGGAATCACAGAAGTCCTGTAGACCAGGAGAGCACCGATGGATGCTGCAGGGCATCAGTGATCTGACCTTGGTGTGAGCGCTACCTTGTGCAGAGTTACTGCTTGGCAAGTAGAGAGCAGAGCTGAGTGAAACGTGTGGTGGATGTAGGCTCTTACACCTTGCCCTACATGGTACCTTCAGCAACAGGTAAGGGTAGAACCTGCTGGCCCAAGGAATGAGCAGCAGGATCTCGCCCTACGTAGTGACTGTGTCGGACTGTGCAGGTAGCTGGCAGCTGCTCATCTGTGCTGTGGTCTTGCTGCTGAGGTAAGGCAGAGTGCTGTTGGCTTGACTTGGGCCCTGATTCTGGCACTGCTCTGTTGAAAGCTGCTAATGATTCATAGCTAAGTGGCTGAAAGTTCCTTTTTGGTTAGGTAAATCACAATTTTGTAACATAGTGTTAGACTACTTGTCACAGAAGGGTTCAGGGACTTGCTAAAGTCAGATTAAAAGCTTGCTTCACTTAACAGAAGCAACCTGAAGAAAAATTAGGCTTATAATCAAGCTAGTGATGTGATCTCTGAGTAAATTACAGCTTGAAAACAGCTCAAACTGGAGTAGGGAGGAAAGACTATGGAGTCCAAGCTAAAAGGACTTTGGATAATCTTTGACTGAAGGCGTACATCTAGTGTGTTGGGGTGTGTTTGGGGAACTCTACTGTGTACCAGGGTTTATGAAAATTGCTGGAACTGACTGCTAAAGGATGCTGGCTTTTCACTTGCTTGATTGGCTTCTTGATGTTGCCAGTTATGTTGGTTATTCTTACTGAAGGCTGTATTAGCCTTAATTTAATCCTTAAAACTAGTTTTATCTTCTGGCCAGAGCAGTTTTTACCAGGAACATGCTAGACTGAGGAGGGAATTGTCTAGAATAAATCTGAACTTTTAACAAATGTCTTTGGAGTTTACAATTAAAACTAATTAACTTGAAACATGCGCAGGGTTAAACTTTAAGGTTAAGACTTAAAACGCTTGTGTTTGATAGTGCTTTAAAAACTTGTTGGGCAGTTTGTGAACTTCTTGAGGAAGATGCATTTTAAATGCTGCTGGGAAATGTACTAAGGGAGGAGGGTAGGAGTGAGACTTGTGACACTGGCTTTCCCCTGTGCCCTGAGGCCTCACTGGCAGCTGATGCCTTTGGTGGCTTGGGAAGCACAGCTGGGGAGGGTGTCTGGCATAAGCACACATCTTCCTTACAATGCTTTCCTGGCACCCCTGAGTAGGGGGTTGTTTTGTTGGGAACTTACGAACACAATTAAGTCTGCTTTTGGAGCCTAAATGTCAGTTTCTTGGGAGGGTTTTGAGGCTTTTAGGATATCTAGTTCATGGATGTACTGGGAGCAGTTTCATTCAACTTGGCCTTTGGGCAAGACACCTTGAACCATGCTTTGCTTTGTGCTGTGCTTCCACTTCCTCATTTTTGCTGAGGAACTAATTAATACTTTTAACTGTAAGATGGGTTGAGGTGATGGTATGATCCACAGCAGTGGGCCCAACCTCAAGGGTATTTTGCAGTAGGGGAGTAGGGGAGATGGCAGAAGCTTTAAGTTCTGTAAGTTGGCTTTCCAGCTGAAGGCAATTCATGGTGAGGTAGCCCCCTGGGTGCTGAATAACTCAAACTGAAACTTCATCTAAAGGCTGCTTGAGTCTTCACTTCTAAGTTCCTAAAGCAAAACCTTCCGCATGTGCCTAAGGATCAGAAACTGTCTTGAATGGTAACCAGCTACAGCTCTCTTTGGGTTTTGGTTTAAAATCAGCATTGTCAAGATCAGACTTGATCATTCACCAGCAAGCCTTCCCAGGTGACAGGGAAATAGAGCCGGCCTTGCAGCTTAGGATCTGGTACATGCAGTAATAGCTGGCTTGTGGATGATACCAAACTGTAATTGAATCCTCCATGCATTATGAGTTCCAGTTTTATGTGAACTTGAGTCCTTTGTTCTGAGTTACAAACCAGCTGGTTCTCAGTCTCCCTCAGCAACATCTGGAAGCAAAGACTTCACTAGGTCTGGTATTGTGCTAGCTGTACCTTGAAAACTGCACAGGAGTTTTCAAAAGGCAAAGTAACCTCTTGGATGCAAAAGCTTGGCACTGTGCTGCAGCAGTGAACGCTCCTTTTCATTTGTACCTGGGTAAATGCAACTATATGTAGCTACCATTCCTGTTTAGAACTTGGCTTTGCAGGTCTGACAAGTGAGTAGTGGGAGTCTTACTAGCATGTTGGTAGCTTCAAGAGAACGGCATGTTCAAGCCATCATCTGTGCCCTGCCAGGAAATCTGGTGATGTGTTGGCCTCTCCAGTGTGCAGAGGCAACTGGTGGTCTGCTGCAGCTAGTGGCTGTGCCCCAGAGGTTTCTTGTGAGGTTAAACTTCCTTCTTGTTATCCGAGCTCTTGCTCTACAAAAGCTGGGAGGTTTTTTTATCACAGGGGCTTGAATTGAGAGTTGTTGCTAAACTTTTCCAAGTGGAAGGAGCTTATGCATTGCTTTTTACAAGGGCCTTTTAATCTGTGATGTTTCAATCTGAATTTATAGAGCAGAACCTGAAATGCTGCCTTAGGTGAGAGCTGCATCACTAAGACAAGTAGTATGAGTGTTCATTGTAAGTAATCCCTTTCCGGTGAGATAATATACACGGCTTCAGAAAACCAAAGTATTCCTTCTAGCTGGAACTGAAGATTGAAGAGAGAGTATTTTGATGAGGAACAGGGCTGCCACTAACAACTTCATTGTTGCCTCTGCATCTGTTGTGAGAATTACCTCGTGGTATTACTGAAGGTGTGTTGTTTCATCCAGTTTGGTGAAATGATGCTTTTGAGCAGCAGGACGTAGGGTGAATGTTGGGGCAGCTTTGGAGCTGTGCATTCTACTAGCTGGCAGAATATGTGCTCAGGCTGCAGCCTGTGTTTGTAACTATTTCCCCTTTATAGTAGGGAAGGTCCATGCTAGGTTCTTATTATAATCCATAGTAGGTTGTGGTCTTACATGGAAAACATGGATTCTTACAGTTGTTCTCTTTCTGAGTCTAGTGTTGCATCTTATGCACAAAGCAGGAGTGAAGGGGATGAGAAGTGGTAAGGAAGAGAGGTTAGATGTGTGTGGTTTTTTCTTTAATAGATGTGTTTGGGGTTTTGAGTACTGTAGTGTCAAATTGTTTCTTCCAGAAGATTAGAGTCCAGTGGCATTTGGAAATGGATTGTACTCTACACCTTTAGATGGAGTAGGTGCATTCCTGTTTCTAAGTTTTCATGCCTATACTTCTGAATTTGTGCATGTGGAGATGCACTTCATTCCTTGTAGCCACGACTAGACTGACCACCAGTGGAGTTGTAAGTGGCTTCCTTCGCTGCAGTGATGGCACAGGCTGTCTCTTGGCTTACCGATGCTGAAGCAGAGCACAGTGCAGTCAGCTACTCTGTATTTTTCAGACTGGCACTATCTGAAAACTCCTACAGTACATGCACTTCTCTATGGTAGAGCAGTATCCTGTTGTGCAGGATGGTGCTCAACATACTTCATGTTCTGGAGTTAAAGCAGAGAGGTGTACAGTGGGTGCTGGGAAGTGTGCTGTGGGGAGTGAGAGCGCACTACTGATCTCCATGCTAGCTGGTACTTGCAGCCGGGAGGTGAGGAGGGAATCCTCACTTGGCTAAAGTTGGCTGCTCTGAATGCCATGCATAACTGACAACTCTGAGGGCTTTCCTCCTTCAGAGGATATCTGGAGATGCTCTCCACCTTCAGGAGGGAGTAGGCTCTTCAGCTATACTGCATGTTCAATATCTACTCCTGTCCCAAGTCCATGCTGAACCGTGAAGGGTGGGAGCAAGGTTTGCTTGGGTCAGCACTGTAAGGAGCTCACTAGGATCAGTAGAAAACTGTCAGGAGGCCTTCAGCTGGGCTCCTTAGGAGTTGGGAGCCAATGAGAGCAAAGCCAAACTTGTGTATGCTTTACAGTAGTCAGGGTATGTGAAGCTTTGTATCTCCACTGCAAGGCTTTTGGAGAACAGCATACTGAGGGGAAAATCCTGAGATTTACCTGTTTGATGTGAGGCAGCATTCCTGTGCTGTAATAGAGGATTTGGTTAGTGGTGGCCTCCCAGTTCATGGGAAGTAGAAGCTGGAATTCCAGACATCATCTATTCCAGAGCTTAAATACTTCCTGTAAATAGCAAAAAGCCATTAAGTGGCAAGCTTTTCCTGTTCCTTCAATCAGCTTGTCTTGATCATTGTCCTTAAATGTTTTGTCTATCAAAAGCTTCAGATAAGTCTGGTATCTGCGACTCCACTGTGGACTGTTGCTGGTAACCCTTGCAGGCTGTGAGGTGAAGAGCTGAACCGCAGGGCCAGGGACAGTATGGGAGTGTTTCCTGAATGCTACATTTAGTTGCGCTTGTAATGGTTGTCTGGTATGTTTAGCTCTCTAGACCGAGTTAGCACAGAAAAAAGTTAATATGTTTGGGCCCATCGTGCAAAGTAGGTCCGTGGCTGAGCCAGAAATAGAACAGACAAAGTTTGACTTCAAAACTTTACTCTATTTGCATTTCCCACTAAATGTCCACTTCCTGAGCAAATTGCTAATGTGAGTTACTGGTGACAATGTGTGGACACTCTTTCTTGATGTGGGCTGAAATTTTGCTTCAAATTGAAACTTGATATAGTTGCGAAGTGTTCTGAATTACTCAACCTGTTTAGCCAGAGCAATTGAGACTCATAATAGGATTTCTTCAGAGGAAAATCTGACTGACACAGCTACTTGAAAAGTGAGTATTTCCATTCATGGGTTAGCAGTTCTATAGGTACAGAAGGCCTTGTGTCTTACTCCATTTAACCACCTATGTTCACTGATGCATATAGCTGGAGATGAAACAACCACAGGTTATTGAAGCTTTGTATACTACAAAAAGGCCACCGAAGGCTTGAGACGATGATAAACTAGATTGTTGCAGCTGGAGCAACCTGGGAGCTGTTACAATACAGGGGATAAAATGAGGCTGATACTGAGAGTCATTGGATTGAGGCCATCTTACCTCTCTGACCTGAAGATAGTAGAATATATAATACCTTGGTAATGCTTGGGATCTCTTAAGTTCTATTATCAATCAAGGCAAATTGATAGACCCTATGACTTGATGAGGATTGCTGTGACTTAGTACTCTGTGGAAACCTAGAAAGGTAACTGATGCATATGCCAAACGTGGTACCTGGATTTAAGATGCAACTTTGCTTTCTGGGCTGTTAGTCTTGTGGTGTTGCCATTCTTGTGGTTTCAGAAAACTCCCTAATGTGAGCATTATGTTCGTTAGTGAGAATGATAGCCAAAGTGCCACTAGTTTTTTTTAGCAATGACATGATTGGGTCTGAAATTAAATGAAATAAACTGTTCCTGTTTTTTTAGGAGTTGAATGATCTGGCACGTGATCCTCCAGCACAGTGTTCAGCAGGGCCTGTTGGTGATGACAGTAAGTATGCTTCTATCAGCAAACACATGCAGTGTCTAACTTTTTTTTCCTTCTAAAATGGGATGTCTGGTTCCTTAGTAAGGAGAACCCTTCTGTTTCTTTTGGTTAGAGTACTAAATATTACTCCACATACTAATCTTAAATTTGTTGCCCTTCTGTATCTCTTAATACTTCCCTTGTGTTTCACTAGAGATGTGTGTTAGTCCCATTTTATTGATTGGGCAGCTCTGTTCACTGACATCTGAAGTTGCATCTTTTGAATTAACTGTTCTGGCATTCTCATAGGCATGAAGTTAGGAAACTTCAGTAGCTCGGTGGCTGAACCAGCAAGCAGCTGCATACAACTGTCTTGAGTTTTGATATCTAAACTGTATGTGGTGTAGTCACACAGTTCTGTAGAAGTCTACTGCTAATACTAGATGCTAGTACAGCAAGGTCAGGGTTAACTATTTTACACAGGAGTTAGTTAACACTGCATTTTTTTTAAAGAGTTACATGTAGTCCTTGGGGATAAGAGGCTAAAATGTGAATGGAAGGAGAACTAGTTGGTAAATTAGAGCTTGAATCATCAAGTAATGCTAGATTTTTAAAAAACTTTAATAGTTACTGTGGTCAACTGAGTTATAGAAACACTGGAAACATTGCTTGTTCTTTAATCTGTTCTGTGCTATTGTATTATAGGGCAAGCCAGAGTATAAGAACTGAAAACCAGGTTTGGCTCTTTAATTTTTTAGGCAGGATTTCACTCTGTTTTGAATACTACTTGTGGCTTTCTCACTAACAAAATCTAAGTGTCCAGATCCTGCTGTCATGACTACCTTGCTGCTTTATTTGGACATAGCTGCTTAGCGATGAGATAGAAGGTGCAGGTGGAGTGTCCTTAAATCCCATGGCACTGTTCTGTTTGAAAGCTGTACTCAAATCAGTCGGCCCTGCCAGGTTCCGTGTAAGGGATAGCCTAGGACAATCTTTTTGGCCTACACATCAGCTGGTTGTCTTTCCTGTGCAAGGTTGTTCACCCGGTGTGTGATTTGGAGCTGTTTTCTGTCCTTTCGAAGCTCGAGGACCTGTGTTAAAGTAGAAAAAAAAAGCAGTTATTCTTTAAAGCCCTACCCTGATTCTTTTTGCCCGACATTGTTTTATAGTAAGATCTACTGTCATCTTGTGCGTTTATGTTTTGTGTAGGGAGGAGGGCAAGATATATTGTGTGACTTGACTTTAAGAAGCATCCATATAAACACCATTATCTTATTTGTAGGTGATGTTCCCCAGTCTGCTTTGATTAGCTGTGAATAAGGCAACTTAATTGTTTCGCTGTACTTTATAGTGGTTTTCTGTGAGAGGTCTTTAAACTGCAGTGGTTTTGCAAGCTGTACAGCCTTCTCCATATTAACTAGGACTTTACGCTTTCCGGTGAACTGATTTTTTTATAGCAATGTTAGACTTTTGGTCATATAGCTTAGGTGAGCAAGATCAGTAGGATGTTTAGTGAGACAAGAACACTTGCAAATTCACCTTTTGCTTTATAACTTTATAGTGGGCCCTGGGGTAAATTCAGGTACTGCATATTGACATTTAGTGCACAAAATGCCTGAGACGAGGGAGTGAGCTTACACTTGTAGCAGGTCTGCTGTGTATAAAAGGTTACAGAAGAACACTTGGAGTCTTTGACTGGGATGTCCATTAAACAGCATGCATTGAACTTGCTGTGCACCATGGTCTCTGACAAGGGTGCTGTTCAGCAAAGCATCCAAGCTCATGAGAGTAGGGGATGTTTAAGTAAGGAAACCCTCAATCTCTGTGCTGAGAGCTCTAAGCTTGGGTATCCTTTCTAAAAGGAAAAATATGTAGACACCTAATCTCAGGGAGCTGTGCTTCAGCCCTGCTGAATCACTTCTGAACTATTCAGAAGTGCTGAAGTTTCTATAAACTTACACATTCCTATAAAAATCTAGGAATAGATTAAAAAAAGCACTTGAAACCTGAGAATGAAAATACTGAAATTAGAGATGTTACTGTTCAGCAATGCTTTCAAACAAGTGGAAGCTGCATTTGGTTTTGAGGGTTTTTGCAGTAGTGTCAAGCTGTTTCTAATTATTCCACAAGTTATTTCTGCTTTCAAAATAGTATTTCAAAAAAGCTGGTAGTTTCATGGAAGAGAAATTACTAAGATGTAGAGCCAGTTTGTGGCTTTTCTTCCCTTAAACTAGCAAGTGTGACTTGTGCCATGATAAACTACTTCATAGTTTCCAAAAACTATCAAAGGTGATGGAGATCGTCTGGTGGAGGAGGTGGTAATATAAGTTGGTGAATGCTTATAATGGAAAGTTAGTTCTGAATACAGAAAACATTAGTATTCAATTATTCTCCTCGTGCCACCTTTCTGAAAGACCTCTAATGAAAGACTTCCACTATTGAGAGCAACGCTTTGGGTGTGTGTAAGTGTATAGCAGTGGCAGCAACAGAAAGGTGCCTTCTCTGAGATCGCTGTGCTCTAGGCCTGCCCCAGTTGCCTTGTCAGAATGACACTTCTCAGAGTTCAGGACATGCTGTGCTTGCAAACTGGTATCCTGTGGCTAGTCCAGCCGATGTAAACTGTCCCCAGTTATGAGCTTCTTGTCCCTGTAGTTCATAAACTGGGAAGTGAAGAGCTGTTTCTGCCTTGGTAAGTGTAGGGACAGGGTTTTCCTTCTCTTGGTAATGTAGTTTTAGCCCTCTTCCACCCACCTCTTGCCTTTGTTTTGGAAATATGCTTGGGACTGAATTACACTTGTACGCTTCCAGAGTGCTATGCAGTGGCTTAGTTTGCTTTTGAACATGTACCTGTGCTTAGCTACTGAAAGTCAGCAACCCCATTAATTTGTAAATAACTTTTTTAATGGCTGATTTCGAAGAAAAGAATCAGTTGAAATAAGCTCTGTGTGACAGATGCATCTTCTAGTTTGTCAAACTTTTTCTGGATGTTGTGAGAATCTAAAGCTTAGGTTAAATAAGCACTTTCCTTGAGCCTGGGGTGGGAGTTGGGGAGGAGGGGGAAAAACACCCAAAACAATCACACCACCCTTATAGCTTGTAAAATGTTAAGATTCACTGTGAAAACATTTTTCTTTCTGGTTTCTTGTTGGGTTTAAGACAATAGTTGATTATATCTGGTTCTCTTTTTCAGTGTGCAGAGGTATGCAGGTTAAGGTCCAGTGCTGTCTGTGTACTCCTGTGCAGTCACAGTCAATCTTACCAGCATCTACTGATGCCTGTGAAATTCTTGGTGGTTTTTCTGTCACTAGCCACAATCTTCACTGCTGGGTTTCTGCTGCTCCTTTGTCCTCATGTTCTAAGTTTCCCACTGTCCTGCTACAGATAAGGGCTTCATGTGAAGCTGTCTGAACCCTTTTAAAATGGGTGAATGCTGCATATGAACACATGAGCCACTGTCTTGATTTCTTGACTCTACACTGAATACAGAGTTTCTCGAAAGGCTAGCTGGTGTTACCGGCTGTGATACCCTTTGTAACAAACCTGCTGCTCTAACCGAACGCTCTTTTCCCCTTGCCTTGGCAGGGCTGTTCCTGCTCTGTGTTTTTTCCCTTCCTTGTATGAGATCATTCACAGCTGTAATACCTGTTCTATGTGTAATTAAAAACTGCTCATGCTAGATTAGAACAAGTAGTGCCACTCTGGGCCAAAAGTCATTTTGGCCCAGCTAGTCTTGAAAGCTGTTGACACCAGTTACAAGTACACAGCTGCAGGTGGCTTCAACTTCTGTGTCTTGAAGACTTACCTTGCAGCAACTGGAGTCTTCTGCCCAGCTTCCCAGTACTGAAGATATGATGTAGCTGACATTCATGCAGAGGGAAACTTCCCATGGTACTATTTCACAAATAATTTAAGCTGGCTCTCTGCACAGGCTAGCATTAGAGCCTTTGGGGAACGCAGGAGCCCTGAGAACTTCCTAACGTGCCTCATGCAGATTAACAGCTTTGATTGTTTTCCTTGTTTTCTGCAATGTAAAGATATTCTTCATGAACCTTCTGTATTACCAGATTAAGATGTTATCTCGGACAGATGCATATGAGTGAGGCTTAATTTCTGTCCATTTAACCTAAAGTGTTTACTAGCACATCCTGAGCAGACGGTCGTTCTTGCATTCTCTTAAGACTCGTATTGCTTTCTACTGCTTTAATGAAATCTTGAGGCCTCGGTGGAGACTAAGCCTAAACATTCAGTCAAGATACCACTGTCTTAGGTTACCTCTTTACGTATGGTATGTACAAATCTTAGGCTTAGTCTCCATTTGACTAAGGATGTGTGTGGGAGAGATCCTGCCTAAGAAAGGTATGAGTTCATACTGTACGTTTGCCGTAGCTCGCTCTAAGAGGGCAGTCATTAGAAACTGGGCTTTGATTCAGGTGCTTCATTGGAAACCACAAAGTAGAACTCACAGGTTTGTTGGGTCTGAAAAGTTGACTATAACTGGTTTTTTTTATTGTAATAGGATTTTTTGCAGGGCGTGTATGTGGTACCACAGCAATCCCAAAGTATGGACCAAGTGAATGTGGAGTGAGGAGTACTTTGCTCTGTCTCTTTAATTCTTTGGCTTGCTTCCCTGCAGCCTTTCAGAAGGCTTTGTTTTTAAAATAGACTTTTCTGTGCTGCTTTGTCTGGAAGAAAGTAGTTCATTACTTGAGCTTCTCCAAACTGAAGTAAATCTTTCTCTTTTTCAGTGTTCCATTGGCAAGCTACAATAATGGGACCAGTAAGTATGAGAGAATTGATGTTCATAGCTTTTTATGACTAGACTTCTTATAACTCCTGAAGCTGCAATGATTCTTTTTCATTAACAGAATGACAGTCCCTATCAAGGTGGAGTATTTTTCTTGACAATTCACTTCCCAACAGATTATCCCTTCAAACCACCTAAGGTGAGTGGCTTGTACCATAAATCTATTCATTACCATGTGGTGTAATGTATATTTGTGAGCCTACACTGAAATTTTCCTTCTTCTGCAGGTTGCATTTACAACAAGAATCTATCATCCAAATATTAACAGTAATGGCAGCATTTGTCTTGATATTCTACGATCACAGTGGTCCCCAGCACTAACTATTTCAAAAGGTACCTCCAATGCTCATTTAATTTTACTCTGCTGAAATGAATTACTGATTTGGATTTAGAATGTAAAAACCGCTGCATTCCTGCTGTCAACCATTTCTGTGGTCACTACTGCAGTCTTGTGACTCTACATCTACATCTAGCTTGCAGCCAGTTCATGAGCACAGGATGCTCTGAACATCCAATTTCCCTGTGACCGCAGGGAGACTGTTCAACTTTGCCGTGGATCAGATAAGTTGCTACACTAAGTGCGTAGTATTGCCACCTCACCTCAGGCTGAAGACTTAAAAAAAATTAAACCTAGTACATGAAATGGAAGACTTCAATGTTCAAAATGCACACCAAGTAAAACACAAAGGGGAACAGCTGTGGCTTTTAAAAAATGGTAAAGCTGCTTTGATTCTTTGTAATTTTAAAAAAGTCTGTTTTCAAGGAACATCAGAACTTAATGTTGGTCACTTTTTAACAAAACTTTCAATGATATGGACTCTAAAGCATGTTTTGAAACTTAACTAGCTTGCACTATCTTTTTTTGTCTAAATACATCTTGGTCCCCGTGAACTGTGTTAGCCTGTGGGGCACTGGAGTATATCCTTTGCCTGGTTAAAGCAGTATTCATATTAATGTAAATCGGAGGCTTTAAACACCTTGAAGACCCAGGTTTGAATTTTTTTTGGCTATTGAAACTGTAGATCTACAGTTTGTAGATGTAGCCATGGTTATTGAGAAATGTTTTGGGTCTCTTGTGTGCATTGACCGTGTCTCAATCATTCTATTTTGTAGCTTCACACTGTCTTCGTAATTAAATGTTGCAGTCATCACATTTAATTACAGTATCCTCCACATCGTGTCCCAGCTCTGTGAGGCTGTCCTGTTGCCTGTAATTCTTCTCTCCAACTACATGTGATGTGTCCAGATGCTTTTTGATTCAGACAGATGACTCCTGGTACCCCTCCCTCGGACATCATAACTGTCTCCCTTTTACTGAACTCACAAAAGTTCCTACCTTCTGTGTCCAGCTAAAGGCTTCTGCATTGGTGGAAAGGCAAAACAGTATCTCAGCTTGTCTCTTGACAGAAGTGAGTCTGCTAGTGCACGAAGCTGAAAGTCTTCACTGAGTTGAAAGAACTGAAGAAACAGTGCCAGTAAAGGGGAAATGATTGTCAGGTTGATACAGCTTTCCTTACAAATGCTTTCACTCAAGTACTGGCTACTGTTAGAAGTGCTAAGTTAGTACTAAGTACTGTTGTCTATTACACTTTGATTAAATTGGTGTATAACTGGTTAGAATACTATAGTTGGAGAAGGTGTAATGTGGCACAGTATCTTTAATTTGATTTAGAGCATCTCAAATGACCTTATAGGCAGTAGGGTGATAGACAGCAGGTTTGAAAATACTGGAAGATAGACTGGAATTAAGATAGCTGGAAAAAGACAGTTGGAAGAAGATGGGTCAAGAATTTAAAAGGCTAGTTAAGGGCATCAGTGGACTGCATATTAATGGCTGTCAGCTTTAATCACAAAATATATCTTAACATTAATTTTGCAACCCAAATACAGTTGCAGTATGCTTTTAAGATCTCCTTCTGTTTTCTGCCTTGAACTCCTCTTCCTTACGTCTTCAAACTGCATCCTGGTGGCTTAGCTAGAGTAAGCCATGGGATCAGTGTGGCCATTCTGTGCTACTTAGTCCCTTCTGTTGCCCCATCTCCCTCTTAAAGTATGCTCCCTGGGATTAGGTGTCTTTATATTCCTGATCACTTTTCACTCATTGCAGAAGAGTTCATATGAATGCACAAACTCTCCTGCATATAGCGCAAAACGCATATAGATCTTGTCAGAGTTCCCTTGCTGTTCATTTCATGGAGGAATTAAAGGCAGCAAAAGAAATTCTTCTAGGTGACTTTATAGAAATTCAGAGTACTTCCCTTGGAAATAACAGGGACATCTTGTCAGAAAGCAGACTTCAACTTAAGAAGTGAGACCTGATACTTAGAAGTGTTCCCATCTTGAGCAAGTATAAGTAAATTCCACAAAGGCAACTTGAGTCTTTTAGGGTGGAAATCTTGTTTTCAGTCAGGTTAGAACTATGTTCAAGACCTTGGGGCTATTTCAGCTCTAGTGACTCTTTGATTAACTTTATCAAAGAATAAATGTGATGCTAGTAGGAAAAGCTGTTGGGTTAGGTAACTTAAAGTGAATAACGAGTTATTCAGCATGAAGCTTGTATCCCTTCCAAAGCAGCAATTTAGTATTTCTAGTGTAAACTTCTTAGAGTATTTCCTGAATTGTGCCACCTTTTAAAAGGGATGCAATTGGAGCAAGCTGTTTGAATTTAACATCTGTAAGCAGATGACTAGAACACAGCTACAAAAAAAGTGTACTTTCTACTGGTAGTGAAATTAGGGAAGCCTAGAAACAGTCCTTCTAGGAAACAGCTTATAACACAGTTTTCTCCCTCTGAGGCATCTGGTAGGCAACATTGTCAGCAGCTCACATGGGCTAGATGTACTACACAGGAATTGCAACATAACATGAACATGTGTTTCACCCTAACCTGCCAGGAGAAAGGTGAAGGGGTATGCAGTGACTTCCTTTTAATCTGTAATGCCACTTCTTGGTGGAAACACAGAAGTAGTCAGTGCTACTTAATCCATCCTAGTTAAGCGGTAACGGTAGGGATCTTGGCTCCTCACACTCTGAAGGATGGTAGGCTGCTCCAGAGGGCACTTGGAATATCTGGCTTGGGAGCCTGCCCCTGCCCTCTCTGCTGGGTAAGATAACGAAGGCCTGAGTGTGGGGGCTCTTGGAGCAGTTTTATTGGAGCTAAATAAATAAGGAAGTCTCTCCCTCTGTAAGCAACTTGATAAAGTGATCTTGGCTGCGATAGTAGAGGCGACTAGCATCTTGGGGTTTTTTCTCTCATTCTAAATGCTTGTCGTGCCTAGACTTGCTAAAATGGCTTCTGAAGAATTGGGAGAACAACGCTGATTGTCTCAGAATAGTTAACTTGCTTGTATTGGTAATTCTGAAGTAAGTGTTCCTTAAAGAATACATGTGGTAGAAGAAATTATTTCAATATAGTCTTAAGCACCTTGGTGGTTAACTTAAACTCCAAAGCTTAAGCAGAATGCATAGGCTTAAACTAAAAATGTTATCTCAAAGTCTGCATAAATAAGAATCCCTGTTGCCTTAAACAGGAGAATAAAGTGTTTTAACATGATTATAACTGTTCTCAGCAATTTTTGGGAAAATCCCACTTTCTCTTAAATTTGGCAAGTGGCTGTGAAAGAGTTAATACTAAACTCAAGTACTTCTTCAGGCTAGTCTGAAGGTCAGGCTAACTTGCTTTGTCCTGTCCCACTTCTCCCCACTGTGGCTGTAACTAATGAACCATGAAGCTTATGTTAAGTGTGTTGGAAGACCCTGCCTGGTGAGTGGCAGAGAATAACTTCAGTCTCACACATTCAAGAGTTTAGCTCACACTGCTCAAACTCTTCCATGACCAGTGCAGTGTGAATTTGCTGTGGGGCTGCTCTTACAGCTGTTCAAGAATTGCTTTACTAAAACTTACTGGGTGGGAATTTCCAAGTACCCAGCAACCGAAATGAACTTGATCTTCACAGTGCAGTTTTCAAAATCAGGAAGTCTGTTTCTGATCATCCTCTTGTCTTTTAATTTGCCTGTTACAATGCTTACCCAAATAACTGGTGTAGGGGGTGTGACTTTGGCAGGTAGCATGGATCAGTCCCTCCCTGTGTGCTGAGTCAGGGTTCTAAGGGGAACTTTCATTCTTTTGCATTTCAACTCTTTTGCAACTTCAATGTAGCTACATCTGTAGCTTCCCAGATGTTGCTCTTCAGCAGAGAAGGCTGCACGAGGAAGAGTGCTGCTGGCAGGTCATGGGAGGTGAACCTTCCCCTCTGCTTGGTCACGCACCTGGAGTGTGGGTCCGGTGCTGGGCTCCCCAGAACAAGAAAGGCATCTATGTACTGGGGAGAGCCCAGTGAAGGGTCATGGTGCGATGAAGGGACTGGAGGATCTCACTGAGGACAGGTTAAGGTAGCTGGGACTGTTTAGTGTGGAGAAGAGGAGGCTCAGGGGGATCTTATTAATGTATATAAATAGGTGGAGGGACAGTGCAGAGATGACAGAGCCAGACTCCTCTCAGTGGTACCCAGTGACAGGAGAGGAGGCAATGGGCACAAACTGAAGCATAGGAGGGTCCCTCTGAATGCAGGAAACTTTTTTTTTACTGTGAGTATGCTGAGCACTGGCACAAGTTGCCTTGGGAGGTTGTAGGGTCTCCTACGTTGGAGATACTCAAAAGCCAGCTGGACATGGTCATGGGCAACCTGTTCTAGGTGGCCCTGCTTGAGCAGAGGGGTTGGACAAGATGATCTCCAGAGATCCCTTTCAACCTCAACCAGTCTGTGATACACTGGGAAAAACTTAACTTTTCTTCTCTTGTCACCAGAAATTGTTGAACTGACTTAGCAGGAATTCAAGTTGCTTTGAAGCAAGAAGTTTAAACTGCTCAGATTTAAAGGTACACTTCCTGTGAGACTAGGTAAGACTGCTGAAAGAGTTTGAAATGGGACTATGGTTAAGAAATAGGATGTAAGTTGAGCAGAGTCCAGAGTTGCTTTAACTTACTCAGATGCATCTTGCCCATTCACAGTCAGAAGCCAGTCATTTGGTACTTAGCACTTGAATTTGTTGGACAGGAGTGTTCAGTTGTTTTTTTTAATGTTATAACCTTAACGTTTGTCAGCACTGATAAAACTTTGACAACTTTATGCCTCAAGAGTTTCAAGGGTCTGGGGCCTGAAACTCAAAAGTAGTGATTGTATAGGCAAATGGTCCTTCCAGGAGTCAGATTTCTTCCTATTTTTGAGGAAGAGAGATCTAAGCAGTAGTGGACTTTGTGGAGGCTTTTGGCTGTCAGGGTGATGATTAGGAAGGGAGGAGCCCTAGCTGGTGTGAGAAGCAGGACAGCTGGATAAAGCCTCCGAAATGGAATTAAGAATTCTTCAGCAGTGGTATGTGTCCAAAGCTCAAATTTATATGCTAGTAGACGTGTTTCATAATCCCCAGAATACAAGGCTGAATTAAGCCTGAGCTGACAAACCATTGTTACTTTAATATTCAGAAACTTGGCTGGATGAGCTGGATCAAAAAGCACAGTACTGTCTGTTGGAGCCTGTGTCCTGGTCTCCTGAAGGGTGACAAACTGCTTTCCATAACTGCCATAATATTTGTCACTCACCTGGGGCAGAGCTGGCAAGATGGGCTGCTTCCATTACTGTGAACTCATGACACTGGCATGGTGTCCAGGATTGGATGCTTCCCTGTCTGACTGCTCCATGTCAGTGCATGAGCTTTTTAATATGGTAGTCTTGAGACTACTGTGTGACCTCAGCCAGGACAGATAGCTGAGCAGGTATCATCCTGCTGTCCTGAAAATCTGACACACAAAGTAATTGTCTTATCAGCTTATTTATACTTCTAACAAAAATTTTGTTGGTCCAGTCTCTGTGCTTGCTTAGAACTGGAACTTCTTTTGGTGGGAGAATACTGGCTTTGGGTCTGCTGAGGCCTTTTGCTCCATGCAGGAATTGAGCCTGCAGGAATACATTTTTTTTTTAAAGGCAACTTACCTATTCCTCTCATTCTACTGATTTAGTGATGTACTTTTTGCCTTTAATATAAAAGTTATGATAGCAGGGGCTTTCAAGGAGGAGAGCTAAGGCTTTCACTCATGATCCATTTTTGATCTAAGCTATTTGCCCAAGAAGAAAACCCCTTTACTTCTAGATGAATCCTAAATTGGCTTCTCTTCTTTAGAGAGCAGTAACTGCACCAAACAGCTGTCAAATCGGAACACACCAGTTAAGATGTTTCTTCTGGGTGGCTCATTACCTTGGAGGAATTGATGCTTGCTTCTTATCTCCCTGTGGTGATTCAGCTGGAGATTCCATTGCTCCTCAGTTGCTTCTCCTTATCCTGAAGTGTCCCATAGACAGGTTTTTTACTGGAGCAAGCTTTGTTAGCAATTCCAGCTAGAATTAAATGGTCGTATCTATAGTGGCTAGTGTCCTATGTTAAGGGGACAGCTGGAAGTGGTGGATATTAGACCCATTCAGGCTTTGCAAACAAAGTGAATGATTTGAGTTTTGCATTTGGAAGGTGACTTCTGCACTGAGAATGCAGAGATAATAATCAGCTGCTTTTAGCACCCTTTTGGAAGTCTGTGCCTTACCTGTCATGCCTTGGGCTTCTACATGAAAAGCATCTACACTTCTTGATTAACTGGGATCACTGTCTCAGTACAGGCTGATAGAGCAGAACTAATACTTGCCTTTCTAGTGCTGATATGTGAAGAACTAGAAGGTGTAGCTTTTGGGTCTTACGTCATGCCCTAACAAAGCTTAAATAGAGTTTTTCAGAGATGACCTGGACTGCTGAGCTGCTGTAGAAATTGGCTTAGCCCAGCTGACTTAAGCATCAACACAGTGTGTGCAAAGGTGTGTTAGCGCCGTGGCTCATCCATGGCTGCTTCTGGCTCCTAAAGACCACTTCCAGGTCAGCTACATGCTCTGGACGTACAAGGGTGTGTCATAGCTGCATGATACACTTGGTTATAAAGTCCTCCCTGACATTAAGGGGAGTTAATTGCCATGTATAAATTGTTAGGCCTCTTGGACTTCCTTCCCCTGTTGACACTCTATGGAAGATGTCTGTCTTCTGGCTGTGGAACTTACTGCCCCTGCCTGGAGCTGGTGTCTTGTGGCTTTCAAGAGTCTCTTCAGCTCTGAGCTCCAGGAGCTTTGACATGCCTCTTAGACTTGTATAAGCCAATAGATGTTCCAGTAGACAGATGGGCGTTTAAATTGTTTTCTGTATTGCTCATTTGGCTAGTGCTGGAAGGATCTGTGGAGAGCTGACAGTGAATTGTCCTGACTAATGATTGAGCTGCTTCATAGCAGAAGAAGCTCAGCTGTGGAGTTTATATATTGAATTTGTACCTATCCTGCACATTCAGTCTGAGGCGTGGCAGAACCAGGAAGATGAAATTGCTCATCAGAAGTGGCAGGCTACTCTTAGTGATGTAAGAGCACAGCACAGAAGCCTGTTGGGAGGGTGAGGTGGGTCATGCAGTGGTGAACTGTAGCTAAACTTGTTGACAAGCTGGAAGTGTCATGATTATCTGCACAGAGGAGCTGCCTTGAGAAAGATTGTCCTTGAGTTTGAGTGTTACGTACTCTGTAAAGGGAAGTCTTGCAGTGGAAACGGATCAGAGTTGTGCTGTGTTACACTGGTAGACCTCACTTTGCCTCAAAGAGCATGTTGCTGGAGCATTCTTAATTAAGTGTTAAGTGATCATTCTGCTTGATGAGAGTGCGTTTGTATCACTGCTCTATGGGGAAACTAAGCCCATTACTTTTTTAGAAACACTGTTAGCAGTCTTCCTGCTTGGTTAGTTTGGCTCTCAGAGTTCCTTGGTCCATGCTAGTCTGTAGCAGTAGGAAGCCAACTAAAGGATAAGTTGGTTTTGTTGTCTGCAGTAGGTGGATGGGGATCACAGTTGAAGTACTGGAATTAAGTAGGCTGTGTGGTTGGTGAAATAAAGCAAAACCAGTCTTTGAATGAAAGGGAGCTTTAAACGGACAATGTTTTAAGTTGCCTGATGTTTTCCTAGAGGCTGGACTGCTTTGACAGTTGAGTGAAGAGATGAGAAATAACTCTGTACTTGAACCCCTTGAATCAATGTGAAGTAAAATTTATTTGCTGACAAATATTACTGACAAAAATCCAAACTGAAATTCTGAAGAGTGCACACTTCTAGTGCATCTGTTTCAGTGAAAAGCTTGAGAAGGGATGCTGTCAGACTGATACCACTAGAGCAGCTTTGCCTGTGGTCATGCAGGATGAATAGGAGAACGTGTAGAAGTGTTACTTACCTGTCTTGTGTAGTTACTCAGCCTGATTCTGTGGTTACAAAACTTGATTTTTGTGAACTAATTTTTTAATTGTCTTCTACTAATGTTGTGGTCACTTGACTAATAAATGTCAAGGCTTTGCTATGAAATTCATTGCAGTAATACTTGATTGCAGAAGAAGATGGTCTGGTGATTCTCTCTATTCCACAGTGTTGGTTTAATTAGTTACTCTGATGCATCAAAACTCCTATACACAACTGACATTAAGGATAACTTCCTCTTTCCTCTTGCACTTGGCTCCTTTAAACTTTATGAGAAGGTACCTTCTTCCAAGGGGTTCTTCATAGTGGTCTGGAGGCTGCTTACATTGGTTGGTCTAAAACGTGTGAGTATATGCAGTGTTCTGGTGGAAAACCTTGAGAGAAACTTCCTGAATTTCTTTTTGACAAATAGCTGGGTTCAGCAGGCTATTAAAATTACACTAGTTTGGATAACTCAGTTAAAAATGTTTTCCTTGCTGAGGCTATAGAGATAAAAAGGGAAAGATGTGAAGTTACCAGTGAGAGCAAGCATAATGGAGAATAGTTTTGATTAATGAAGACTTACAAAAATAAAACAAAGCAGCTGAATGTGGCAGTGCAGCTTGAAGCCAGTCCATTTTTATTCAGTGTTTTTGGAGTGACACTTCTTATAAGACACCTGCTGAGCAATGAAATCTAGAAATGTGTTTTGAAGCAACTAGATTGACAGAATTAATCACAGGAAGCATTTAGCTACTGATTAAGTTCTAACAAACCACAGCCCATTTTAGTAAAGAGTATTAGTGGCATGGGATCTTTTTTTAATGGCCAGCAAGTAACAATGATACCCTCATGTTGATAGCCTGTAAACCAGGAATGAAAACTCAGACTGGGCCAGGGGTTAACTCTCCTTTTCCTTTCAGCAGATGAGGTGCAGTTCAAGGCAGACTTGCATCTTGCCAGCCAAAACTGACTTGTGGGCAATGTCAGTCTGTTGGCCTGCTGTTGCTCTGGAGGACACAAGGCAGCACCCTGGTTACTCTGGTGCCCATGCTGACCAGCAGCTGAACACCACCTCTGTCTGGTGCCTAGAGCAGATGGGGGGGGGGGGTTTGCAAGGCTGATGTGAGGTGTGCAAGGAGGAACTCCTGAGCAGTACCGTGAGTGCTGGGGAAAGGGGCGTTATGGTGGTTGGGGAAGCTAGGCAGAGAGGACTGGGCAGACTTGCTGCCTGGTTCTGCTGATGAAGGGTGAGCTATCTTGTTCAGAAAAATCCGTAGTTATTAAAGGGCTGTGATGAGATAAAACTCGAGAGAATTGTAGTAGTTGACCAGAAAACTTTGGATTTCCCATGGCTTCTGTTAAAGGAAGGGGACTGATGTTAGCTGTTTTACTCATCCTACCAGCTGAAGAAGCTTCAGTGCCCAGAGCAGTGTAGTCTGATAAATACAAAGAAAGGAGCTGGAGGAAAACAGGTGGGGAAATGACTGTGTTTTTGAAGCTAAACTGACTGGTGGCAGCAGCTGGAAGTAAGGTGGCAGAGATTCCCATTACGAGCACTACTGGGAGTTTTACTCAGTGTACTTGGGAGGGGGGAGGGGAAAGGGCTGAAGCTGATGGAAGGTGCTACAGGTACTAAGCATGCTGTGTCCCTTGCTAAGGGACAGCAGTCCAGGACTGGCGGCTTCTATGTGCCTCCAGCACAAAATTAGCCTTAGCTCTCTGAAGCTGTGTTCTGAGAGGTAGCTGAATAAATGGTCCCAGTGTCAGTCAGTGGTAGAGAATAATTAAGCTCTTACATCTTTCACAAGTGTACAATAGAAAATCAGGTAAAGAAGGAAGAGGTTCTTTATTCTAGCACAAGAAATATGTTCACTTAAATCAAGAACATTTTATTACTAAACTTGTTCTAAAAGCTTTTCACTTTCAACTGATAATTTGTCAGTGAAGGGTCTGCAGAAATACGTAGACAGACTGAACTAACTGGGCTTCTGGGTCCGTGGCGCTCCCATCGCTGAGCAGCTAGCTCAGTTAAGACCTAGTGAAGCTTTCACTTTTGTCCCACTTTAAAAATCTTCTCCAGTTCCAATGATTCAGACCTGTTTTCCCCCTTCTCTCTGGCTGCATTTAGCCATTCTTTGTTTTGCGGCCTCTCTTTTAACCTATCTTAAAAAACAACAAAAGAGTTAAGGAATGCATGTTGTTCTCCTCCGTTTTTCAGCTGATGTCTTTCAGCACGGTAGCTCTGCCTCCTGCTCCGTAGCACAGTAGCAACCAATGGAAGTTCAAACAGATTTGTGTTTAGTGCCTTCAAACTTCCAGCAGCTGTCACTTCCAACTAGCTTGGAGGATGCACTGTGACAACTCTGCTGTTGCTGCTATTGGTGAAGGGGCATATGGAATGGCACCGTCTGATTAAAACAGGCTGAGAGAAAGCAATCAAAGGAATGCTTGGCATTTCTTATGGGGGGGGAAAAATGTCCCTGACATGCCTCATGTAGTGTTGTCCCAATATGCTTTGCGTATAACTTACTGCCTTCTCATCTCTTCTACTTTGGTGTGAACGTAGGAATGTGCACGTGCTATTTGTAGCTTTGCAGGCAGCCTCCTGGCTCCTTATATGGCTGAAGGCTGATGCTGTGCCCAGCGGCATCATGCGAGCGGGATGTGGCTTCTGGGATATATACAGTGTGTATTTATAGGGAAACTTTGAAGTTCGGGGCTTTGTGGTTGGTACGAGCGCAGTTGATTCATTTTGTGTACTATTCTACAATTAATCCATTTCAACCTTCCTTATGCTCAGAAAATAATTGGATAAAGCCTCTTAATTCTCTGCAAGACTAGTGTTTCCTTAAACAGTTCTGGAGGAGCTGTGAGCAGCTCTTGCTTCCTTCATCTCATTTGGACCTGTCTGCTGTTTGACTTTTGATTAGTGCTTCTGCAAGTCATTAACAGTGAGGTGGTCTGGTTTAGGGAAAAGCTGAATTTCAAGTCCAAAAGCAAGGATGTTTTCTGAGAAGGGTTTTAGGTATGGTTTCAGATAGAACACTTCTGCCTTGGGACTTAAGGCTGTAGTCGGATACAGCTATCCAGGAGGCTATTCACTGTGATATTTAAAAACTTGTGGTCATGCAAAGTTGAGTAGTTAAATGGTAAGGATTTTTGTTCAAAAATCACTTCACTGAAGTATGTGGGATTACTGCTCCTTGGCAATTTAAAAAAAAAAATATGCTAATACTAATGGCTAGAAGGGAAGCAAGTGTGCGGGCTGACTTCTACAAGTGTCTTCAGCTGCACTTAAACTCTAATCCAGTATCTTTTTTTTCTCTCCCTAGTACTTTTGTCCATCTGTTCTCTGTTGTGTGATCCCAATCCAGATGATCCTTTAGTGCCTGAGATTGCACGGATCTACAAAACAGATAGAGAAAAGTGAGTATGGAAGCCAAAATAATGTGTAACATTCTTGACAGAGCAGAATCCACACTTAAATAGTAAAGGGGAACTGAAAGCACGTGCTTCTTGGAAAAGAGTGTGACCTTTGATTTGCCTTTTTCACTTCAACTGTGGTCTTTTCAGAGTGTGTGTTTTTTTTTTTTTTTTTCCCTGGGATCTGTAGCACCTCTAGCTTAGCAGCACTGCATTGCTCTAGGAGAAAGGTACATATGCCAGTAGAAGTGAGGGATGTACAGGTCTTGTACTTCTGTGGTTTTATTACTGCATTTTCATTCCACACAATGGTCATTCATTAGTGTTGTAGCTGTTAATTACCGGTTTGCTTGATTTAATGAAAATGTGAAGTGAACAATGCAAATCTGTTTAATGTGGAGCTCTAAGTTGAATGTGACCAGCTTTTAAGAGCCTTCACTGCCTGCTTTAATTCTACATAACCAGCAGAGGGAGAACAAGTTACTCTAGTGGGAGAATATTTCCATGCTGGCTATTGGTGATGGAATTACACAAGCAAATAAGAAAAATACCCTGTTTCGTCTTCATTTGACAACACAGGGGAGGAACAAGTGGTGAAGAGGTGGGGTGAGAGGACTCCAAACTTCTGTGAAGTAAACAGCAAGAATGGAGAGAACTCTAGCACTAATGAGCACTTGAAAAGCAACAGCTTAATGACTGTTGTAAACACTTTTCTACCTCACTGTTCCCTTCCAGATCTGATCAGTAGTGTTAATTACTGAAGCTACGTGGTCATCCGAGAACAAGATAGGAAGGGAAAATAATCTACAAACGTACTCTGCTGCATACTTGAGAAGCAGTGTTAGAAAAGTTCAGGCATCCTGCAAGAGCAACAGTATGTATTTTGAGACGCAGCCAACAGTGACTGACTGCACTTAATGTATGCAGGACTCGTTCCTATTTTTTCCAAAAATAGGGAAATTAATTTTGTGCGTAAACATAACTGGACTTGCTTCTTGAGTAGTCTCTGAACAGCAACATGAAGGTGAGAGCACTTGTTATGAGTGGATTGTCAGACTCTTTAAGCTAAAGAACCTTGTCTACAGACTGAATTCTAGCACGAGAACCCAGTTGTTGTACATAACTAGGAAACTTCTTGCTGTGTCTTGTTATTTTACAGAATTTATAGAAAAAACATAACTTGCCTTCTGTTGTCAGCAATAAGCTTTTAGCAGTACTGTTAATCACAACTGCTTTGTTTTACATAAGTGTCCTGAGCTTCCTCTAGCAGTGGCTCTGGCTATGAAGGGTGTTTGGGTGCAGAAGCTACAGGTGACTTGGGAAACAGAGCATATTGTGACTTCAGAATAAAATCTGGTGGACAAACTGTCACGTCCTGATAGTCATGGAAACAGCCAGATGCAATGTGTAGCAAGAACCAAGCCTGTCAGGGTTTGGCAGCCTGGTAGATACCAGGTATTAGGCTTAACTTTCTAAGGGAAGAAGAAGAAAAGGCGAGAGCGACACATTAATCTATTTTTTCCAGAATGTCAAAACCTGCAGTAATAGTTTCCCATGCAGCAGTTGGGGGGCTGGGGGAGGCACAGGTAAAGACTTCCTGAAAATCCTTTCCCCTCAGACCTGTGCTGGTTCTGGTTTGTGGCTTGAGTCACAAAGATCTTGTATTCCTGTTGCAAATACGACTAGTTATTTCTTTTCCATGAAGTACTGTGGGCTTTCTGGTTTCCCCTGTTTGCCTAATATTTCAGTTTGCTTTTAAATTTTACAAATCCATGATACTGCTGGAGAGAATGTGAGTTCATGCCATGTGTAGACTAGACTGCTTGGAGTTGAAAGACTGTTCAGATGCTATGTTAAGTAAATCCTCTTTTTATACATACAGGTACAACAGAATAGCTCGGGAATGGACTCAGAAGTACGCGATGTAATTAAAGAAATTATTGGATAACCTCTACAAATAAAGATAGGGGAACTCTGAAAGAGAAAGTCCTTTTGATTTCCATTTGACTGCTTTCTATGAGCCCACGCCTCATCTTCCCCTGTGCACATGTTTACCTGATACAGCAGTGCTGCGTGTTGTACATACTTGGAACAACAAAATAGAAATACTGTATTTCCCCGTACCAACATTGACTCCTAGCAGAGAAGTGTGTGTGTGAAAAGCTGGTTCTTCAGTCATAACTTTGAGCCTAAAAGCATTCCTTGTTGATTTAAATGGGGTAATAAAATGTGAATGGGAGAGTTATGGTGGATTTCATATTTCTAGGGACAGGGCTGATCCGTGAAGGATTTTAAGTGGAATCCTTTTAAACTCATAAGTTATGAAAAGCAAGGTGAAGAACTTGAAGCTGTTTCTGTATTCATTTTATTCTGAAGGACCTACACCTTAGGTAAATGTTATGACCAATGAGAGAAACTGTACCCACATCCTGTGTTTAAGGTCTAAGTTTAACCGGTCAACATTAAATGGATTGGAGCTATTAGTGCATCAAGTGATGTTGATTTGTTTCAACTCTCTCCCTTCCTTCACACTTTTTTGGGTTTGTATGTGGTTTCTCAGTTAATACATAGCTAATAGCTCTTACTTTTCTTAAGTTTTTTAACTGCTTAGGTCTTTCTGGATGTAAGGGTAAAAATCCATTTGACAGAAAACTTGTGTATATTTAAAGACCCAACTGCTCCCCTGGAGCTTGTACGTTCAAGAATGATTAATCTGTGTAATAAACTGATTACTACAGTCATTACATATAACTTTGTGTGAATAGGCTTTTAATTTTAAGAGCAGTTTGTTACAGGCTAAAACTAATGGTGGATTTCTCTAAAACTTTTGCATTCACGAATGGTTGCATTTGGAAGTCATGAAGCAGTTTGGTTTGCATCACACAAGGCTATGCACCTGAACAAGACAAACATTAGCCTAAGCACTTACATGAAATCAGGATGTGTAGTGTGCCAGGAACTTGACTGTTAAACCAAATAAGCAGTTTACTAAATGAGAATCTGAGCGACATTTTACAAAGCCTAATGGTATTATTCCCACTTGCATGGGACCTAACACAATGCATATGTACTGTAGGTAAGTGAAACCTTATGTAACTAAAATAATGGATGTAAAAGGGTAAAAAACCAACAAACAACCTATTACCAAACACATCAGCACAAACTTTCATAAAATGTAGCTTTTACATAATTACTTTGCACTAAACATTTGCAAATGTTCATACAGTTTTAAATTGTACTTGTATGTGTCTTTTTTTGAACAAAGTCTTCACTTGAATCTAGTGAAAAATGTAGTTTGAAACTTTTCTTTGTATACAAGTGTATTTGCCAGCATCGTTGGTGTGACAATAGGTGAGTCTGCAAGATTTATCTCCTCTTAGTAGAATTGTAAACAAAGCCATCGACTGAAGGAGAGGCTGTGGCCTCCAGCTCTCCAGCCACAGGGGTCTGTCCCATCCATTTTCAAATGCATCTTTACACTCTTGCACAAATGAGGAATAAATGTCCACTGCTTTTGGTCTAACTCTGTTCCACTTGTCTCATCTCTCAATGTCCTTGTGTACACACCGCTGGATGTAAACGTTAGCAGTGTTTCTTGGAGCCCTCTTACAGCGAGCTGTAGGCGAAACCAGGATCTGTGTGCGTCTCCCCCAGGCGTGAAGACAGCTGCTCTAGCAAGGTGACGCTGCGGTGTGGGGACGGAGCAGCTCTAAAGCTTCACTCAAAGAATGGAGCACACGGGGAACGTTTCCTGGCTGAGTGACAACGTAGGGGTGACGGCTGCAGGGGAGGGGAGAAACGCGGTGTACAGGTTCTGAACCTGGCTATTGGCTCATCTTGGGCTATGCCACGAGGTGTTGAGAAGGCAGTACGTGACCTATCACTGAAGCGTGGCCCTGGGTAAAAACTTGTTGCATTGTCAAAACTAGAGTGTAAGCGAGTGGCTGCTAGCCTATCTTGGGTTTGTGTTAACCTTTCACTGTGCCTGGACTTACCTCTTACTAAACTGTTCACACACAGGGACTAACGACTGACTGAGGCAGAGAACACGCATCAGCGAGGGTGGAGTCGTCCTCCGTGCTTTTGCAGTGGGGTCACCAGATACTCACTTTGATAAGTACAGGGAGGGTGGATTGGAGTGGTTGCAAATCTTGCAGCAAGCTCTTCTTGGGGGATTCCTCTTGACTGCTTTACAAGTGAGCCACCCAAAAATCAGTTTTGTGGCAGATTTGGCTGGTTTTTGGCATTGGCAGTTACTGGGAGAGATCAGGGGCCTGTACAGGAGAGAAAGCAAAGGGAGCATCAACAAGTGTGGAAGTTGAGGAGGATGGTTTCCCTTCTTGGTGGGGCAGGAGTCACGTGTGCTAGGTGATGGGAGAGTAATGGAGCCATACATGAGTTGAAAGAGTCCTGAATGTTGTAATAACACCACCTTAGAGACCGTATTAGCCTTTCTGCTTGTGTTGGGGTGGTTGTCTCACACTTGCAATGCAGTGTTTGAACAGATCTGACTTTCTTGCTGATGGCATGACAAAAGTTGTGGTATAGTGAAAGCAAGTCTGGTGATCCTGAAGTAGGGGGTACATATGCTGTCCCTCATGTGGGTTGACCATTTGTTGTTGAGGGTTGTACTGTGAACTAGATAAATGAGCCTTTTTTTTTTTCTAGGATTTGACTTAAAACCTGATCCAGTTTGCAGCGTTTTTAGGGACTAGAAACTTGCTCTTTTGAAACTGTATTGTGAATGTTCCAATGTAAAACAGCACAAGAAGCCAGGGGCCTTGGTTGTTGCCTTTCTAGGAACTCTGAACTTGTCACATCATGAACTTTTTCAGTCCCTGTACATTTTTTTTACTTGATTTAGTATTTTCAGTTAATTACTTTGCATGGCTTGCTTTGTGCTGGGACTTCTGTGGATGTAGGTTGTACATGCCATTTCCCTTTTTTCCTGTTATGTACTAAGTAAATAAAATAAATGCTGGGCTTAGATTCCTCCAGTTCTGGCAAAGCTGTAAAGCTGAAACACTTGGATGCGTTTCTTGTGTTCGCCAGCACCCATCCTCTGTAACAGAGTGAACCTGAGGACAAGCAGCTCCCAAGTTCAGTGAGCCGTACGGCGTGTCCGTGTCCTAGGACCACTGTCCCTGAGCAGCTGGCATTGTGTGACACTGCATATACCTGCTGTAGTGTGTGTTGCCTGCAAGTTGAGTTTTCAGGGTCTGTTTCTGTACGTGTGCTGTGCTTGCATATGAGAACATGATCCATTTCAGAAACTCTTCTAGCTCAATACTCAGTGTGCAGGAGTTGGCAGTTAGCTCAAGTGTTTCCATGGCTTAGAGTCCAGCATCCGTGGACCTAACGGCCTGGGATGGAGCTGATTCTGGGCAGTACTGGAGACCTGACTACTGTGCTGGAAATACCTCGTTTGTCTTCTGGTAGCATGTGGTGCAGCATTTCTTTAATAGCTTTTTGGCAGTGCAAGAGTGATGTTTTGTTCTGGTTTTTCTTTTTGGTGTTAATACCTTGCTTATACCAATGCTTTCAAGTAAGCTGCATACTGAAGTGTCTACAGACTCTTCAGTCTGCACACATCGAATGTTGTAGAAAAACCAGTGGGACTGAGTTGGATACGATCTTGTGTCCCTAGTGTGCTCAGTAAAGGAAACTCTGAACTGTCCCTTGCCACTGCAGGCCATGGCTTTCCTCGCTTTTGGTAGCTGCAGCTGCTGACAAATGCCTGGCTGCGCTTTCTGACAGTCATCCTCTTGCTATGCACAGCAGCGAAACAGCTCTAGAGCTGCATGTTCCTGGCTCTGGATGATAGATCAGGATCCTAAAGGAAGGACAGTAAGTGCTTTGCCCAGGTAAAGATGGATTTCCTTGTGCCCTGAGCAGCATTTGCTTAGGGAGACCGTGGCATCAGACCTGAGCATGTGGGAGGTGCAGAAGAAAGCTAGTGCTTAAAGCAGTTAAAACTTACTCGTATGTCACTTTGCTCTAAAGAACCAGGATAATAAAACATCACTGAGCTTAGCACTTCCACTCCAGATGGAGGAGCCCTTGGGCTTAGGCCCCAGGCGTTCGTGGTTGCCCAGGCAGAGCCCTGCAAGAATAAAAGCCCCATGGTATATTTGAGTAGAAGGAAGGCTGTCCTCTTAAACTTTGGAGCAGTTTTGCTCTCATCCCTTCAGCATTAGGGAAGCCCACCTCTGTCTCCTACAGATAGCTACAAAAGCATTTCATCCCCCCTAGTTACTGTTTCCTTCCATTCCTTGGCTCCTTTGTGTAGACTTAGAGCAAGTCTGTGATCAAAGTTGGAAATCTTAGTAGTTTTGGGGTTTGGCAGAAGCTGTTTCCTACAGGGAATGCACAGCGACAAGAAATGTGTTGAGGGCACCTGATGGAAGGTTAGAAGCAGGAAAAACTGCTGTCCAGCTTTCTGGATGTGTGGAGACCAACCCCTGCATGAGTAACAGCGATCAGAGGCTTTGGGAGGGGTTCCTGCAGCCACTGCCTCGCTGCCCCTGCACTCACCTGGAAGTGTGTGTGACTAGATCTATGCTAACACTACTTGTACTGTTGTAATGTGTTGCAATTTGATCACCATTAAATAATTCCCTTAAACTTACTGTGGCTTGATTGCTTTTTTTGCTTTACCTCTGCCTTTTATCCATATCTTTTTTTTTTGGCTCATTTTCTCTCCTGTTGTGGCTAGTCTCTCCCTTCTCCCCAGTTACCCCGTCTGCACTGTCCTCTGCTCAGCTGTCTCCAGTTGCCTTTGTCTTGTGGTTTTTTTTTTAAACTTTGTGCAAAGCCTGGCTTCTCTCTGAACATGGGCAGTACTTTGTGGGCGATGTTGAGTAGCCTTGGTGGTGGTCTACCCACTTCTTGACATAGAAATGCATGTGCTCTCACCAAGCCCAGAGCTGTCCTCCTTGTCAGAAGCTGTGATGTAGTAGCAAGCTGCTGCTAACACCCGTGTCCTTCACTCTGGGGGCTCACTGCTAGTTCTGTAAAGCTGGGATAATCCCTGGTGCAAGAGCAAAAGGCACGCGTGGCATCGGAGGAAACCACAGCCATCTTGACTGTGCAGGGGTTCCCACAACTTGTGACTTCCTTGTGGCTTACTCTTGCTCCCATTTGACATCCACGGGTTTTGTTTTATTGCTGTGTTTCTGCCTCTCAGCTGTCCCCCCCTTTCCTTCCCTCTGTGAGAATGTCTCGTTTTTATTGTCGTACAGTTAGGTCAAAGCATCTCAGGGTGAGTGGATGGATTTACAATTCTTGCCCTTCCATGAACAAATGTATTCATAAGGAATACTCTTTATGGAGAAGTCTGAGTTGCTTGGTGAGAGATTTATCAGTGAGTTTATCTTGGTGAGTTGCTCAGCCGTGTACGCTTCTTCCTTGCCCCATCTGTTGGGAAAAGTTGCCATCAGTGGAAGCTCTTGCTGGTCTTTTACCTCTTGTAGGTGGTAGCTGGGTCCACTGAGCCTGCAGAACAGATTTGGGATGGAATTGCAAAGGTTTGGGTTGAAGGACCCAAGTCGTGAGGTGTAGATGTAACTTGGCATTTTGAATAAGCTGGCAACTCAGGTTGGTTTGGTCCCTGCAAGCACTAGTGTTGGTTCTCCGGCTCTTCACTGCCTTCCTATGTAAGAGAAATGTTTATTGGCACTGGAAGTCCAGCTAAACCCTATTCTTTCTCCAACAGTCACCAAAATAAAGGGCCTGTGTGAGAAGACAGGAACAGGATGGGCAGCTGTGATGCTTGACCTGTACTTGCTTCCAGCTGAAGAGCTTCCTGAGGGGAGGTGTGGGTTCTGTAAAGGTGTCCCTTCTTTCATTTGTGTAATGTCTTGTTTATCTGTATTTGATCTTGTCAGTGTGAAGTAGTTCAGTGGTACCGCTGATGGGGGCAGGGTTTGGGGGAAGCAGGGCTTCTTGTAGGTGGGAACAGTCAGATAGAGGCAACTTGGATGACTTGGAATAGCATTACTGGTAAGAGCTGATATCAAAACAGAGTTGCTGTTAAACTTCTACCCTAGAAAACTCGTCGATGCCTGTGATGGAAAAGTATTTTTTCTGAACTGAAGGTAAACACTGAGGAAGCAGCTTCCAAGTCCTGATGGAGGGCAGTCAGTGCTGTGGTGCCCCTGCCCTGACCCAAGAGCCTGCTTTGCTTCACCCTTCTGGTCTTGACAAGAGAGAATTTACAGTCTGCAAAGACTGAAAATTTTGTAGGGCTGCTTTTTGCTGGTGTTGGACATCTTTTTTTTTCAGAAGACAACCTAGTTTGGGGGTTTGGGGTGGAGGTTTGTGTTTGTTTATTTGGGTTTGTGTTTTTTAAATATTGAGTTATGTGACATCCTTCACAAGCTGGTACTGACCCAGCAGACCGAGGGGAGCTGTGGACCCGTGTACTCTCAGGCTGTTATTACAACATCAACACGTAAAGCATCATGTCAGAGTTGTTGGGGAACACCAACCTGCTCCTGAAAGCAAAGTTTTGGAAGGGAATGTGAAGCAGGACCACATTAGAGACCAAAGTCTTAAACTTGGACCAGCTGATGGGGTGAGGGAGGGTGGCAGGGTGCTAAGCTGTGGTGCCAGCGGTCTGGCTACGGGCACGGTCTTGTGTCGTGCTGCAGGGGTTTGCCCGTTGTTCTGGCACTGGCTGCCGGGGAGCGCAAGCTCTTCTTCCAAGTGTGTTTTCCAAGTTCCTCGAATAGGAGATGATAGGTGTCCTGAAGCCACGAACACTGTGCCTGTAATTTCCCTCTGATCTGCGTATGTGGTCCCTGTGTCCAGCTGAAGCGGCGTGGTCCTGCCCTTACCCAGCCCCAGCTGCTGGAGGTGGCTCAGGAGACAACTCCAGCTACCGCAGGCAGCATCTTGCTCTCAGTGTGGAGTTGTTTGGGCTGATCTGGCTGTGGAAAGGAACAAGCCAGCGTTAGGGCACTGCAGCTGGTGGCAAGATGGGAAAAAGTGCGAGTGATGGTGTTCTAGATGGAGGGAAAGCATTCATTTCTTGGTCTGATGGAGCAAAGGGGGAACATGGAAATACCGTTGCAGAGGTTTCTGACCCCCTTTCCCATAAACAAAACAGGTGTTTTGTATCTAAATCATCTCCCTGCTCACCTCTAGAGGCACCCTCAGTAGTTGTGTTCTCGGGAGATCTGATTTCCTTGCCTTGTGTCTGCTCTTGAGCCAGCTTTTAGCAAATTTTAATAAAACTTTCATATAGCTTGGCAGTGCGATTTTTTTTTTTTTTTTTTTTTTTTTTCTTGACCTAGAGCTTTGTGAGTCAACGCAGTGACACTGTCAGTGGCTGTTTGTGGGGTCTGTGTATTGCCAGTTCAACGTGGGATTCAGTAATTCCATATTTCTGCAGGGTGTCATGCATGTCCCTCACTCCGTGCTTGGGATCAGCCCCATGAAATCCAGCAGTCATGTGGTGAGTCATGTTGAACAGTTGAATAACTAGACAGAGCTTCAAAAAAAAAAAAAGCCATCACTGCACGTTACGGCTTAGTCTTGGCTGTTGTATGGCTTCCTGATGCTGACCTGCCTCCTGCTCTGCTGAGGAAAGGCGCTCTGAAATGTCTGATCTGCTGTCCTGTTAATTCTGTGCATGGCTTCCCTGATTTGCACCCCCCCTTTTTTTTTTTTTTTTTAATCCCACTGGGCTGACACCTTGCAGGATAACAGCTCAGATTTTCAGGAAAACAAATGGGATTGAGCAGAGCAGTTGGTGAAGATGCACGAGCAGGGTGATGCAGGATGGTGTTGTGACAGCCTGCTCCTGGACATACTCGGACTGTTTGCTGTAACTAAGCAGGTGCAAGTGGCACCTCGGCTGAGGAGATAAAGGTTGTGTGCACAACCCCGACACGGCCCCGCGGTCCCTGGTGAGCTGTCAGCAGCCTCTGCTGTGTGGTGATCTGGCCGAGTTAGTGACTGGGATTGACCCTAATGGATTTATCACTTTTATAAAGCTTTGTGTAAGTTATTCTTCTTGTTGTAACCCAAAATATCAACGTAAAGCACTCGGTGTTTCAACTTGCAGTCCCCTCTTGGAAAATGCTGGTGAAAAAGCTGTAGGAACTGCTCTAAATTCATGCTGGACGCCTCATGGGAGAACAGGCTTTTGTCAAGCGGATTTTACTGGGTTAGTTGTGGGGTGACTGTTCAGATGCTGCAGCCTGAGATGGCGTGAAACAGGTAAGCATAGACACTCTGTATTTAAATGCTGAAATCTTGCCTCGGTCAACTCACGAATGACGTGTTGGCCTCTGTAAGGCACCCCCAGGAAAACCATACTCCTTGTCCAGAGGCTGACTTGCAAGACTTGCCGGTGTCAGTGCCTCCCCCAGAGAAGAGGTGATCTCGGCTGGGTGTCTGGGAGCACCGGGGAGCAGATGGGGCAGACCTGGGAGCTCCTCCCGCCAGCAGTGCCTCGAGCCCCAGGCTAAGGGCACGTGCCCTGCGTGGAGATGATGCGGGACGTGCCTCAGGGAGGTGTCGGCGAGGCCCCGCTGGTGCAAAGCTCAAGGGTCTTCACTGTGGGACCTGAACCTCCCCTGCTTCCACCGGTTCCTGTCGCTCAGTAGTGATGTGCTGGTGCCTCGCGTTGCCTTACCACGAACTGCATGAAACTTACTCCTTCAGGCTGCTCGGCCCCATTTATCCTTTTTATTGCTGTCCTTTTCCCTTTTTTTCCTAGCAAACTTGACTTCTGCCGGGCTGTGTTTGTCCCAGACGTCTCCTCAGCCAAGCCCTTGGCTGGGTAACGGCAACATTCTGGGCTGGCCGAGTGGCAAATGCAAACCTGAGGCCATCGCTCTGGTTGTAGCTGACGGAGCCCCTCTGTGTGGGGGGGGAAGGTGTGGGAGCAGTGGCAGTGATGTGGGGAGGGGTCACTTTGCTTTTGCCGAGGGCTTGAAGACCAGCCCTGAGCTGGGCACTGAGGGTGAAATTCCTGCCTCGACGCTGCTCCCAAATCCTTCCTAGGAAGTCAGGAGTGCCGAATACCTGCTGTGACTGCGCTGCAGGGATGCTTGTGGGAGCCTGGGAAAGGGACACGGCCCCTGGGTGATCCAGCCTGGCGGTGGGGGAGCCTGGCCCTTGCCTCCCCACCACGGTTCAGCTTCACGTGCGGAAGGGTGGTCAGCAAGAGCCGTGGGACCATTTTCCCTGTGTAGGTCGGTATGGAATTGGGGTGGTGGGGAGCTGGAAGCCTCTCGGGGCTGTCCAGCCACTGAGGGAGAATCCGCTTGTACAACTGCTGTAAAAACTGCTGCCTGTTTCTAGGTTTGGGGTTGGTGTGGTTGGTGTGGTTTTTTTTCTAGCTCTACCTTTCAGCCTCTGGCCATGACTTTTGGCAGTTCTGTTTGCTGGGAGAAGAGCTGGAGCTGGACATGAGACCAGGAGTCCTCAAACCTCTCAGTGTAAATAGGGGATCTGCTGAGTTTGTGCCCCTCGCTTGGAGCCTAAGCCAAATCACCCCCTGAAACAAAATGTTCCAGACTGAGCCTTCACACAAGGAAAGAAAGTCAACCCAGAAACTCCTTCCAAAGAGAAACCATCCTTCCTCCCCCAAGGCTGCCTGTCTCTGTGTGCTCCTGGAGGCTCAAGGGCTTCTCCAGAAAGGACCAAGAACTGGCCCCTTGGCTCCCCATGGCCTGCAAGGCTGAGATGGAGCTGGTGCCGCTTTTGAGTTGCTTGGCAGGCTGGGGCTGAGGTTGCACAAGCCCCTGCCCCGGGAGCTCACAGCCCCCTCCAGCTCCCTCAGCCCCTGGCCAGGCAGGAGTGTCACATCCTTGCTGCTTGGGGGGGATGCTGGGGCAGCTCTTTGCAGGCAGCTGCCTGCAGCCAGAAGGGTAGGGATGCTGCTCCCAGCAGGGATGGGGTGTACTGGGTGGCTGTTACACCTTCACCAAGGGCACAGGGAGGCTGTGAGTGACCCCTTGGGTGGCAGGGGGTCACAGGGCAAAAGTTCCCCCCACAACTGCACTGCTGGGGAAGCATGGATGTGGGAAGGGGCCTGAGAAACAGCTTGACCCCCACGGGGAAGAGGCCTTTATCACTTGGGTGTGATTTATCGGTGCAGATTTGGGCTTTCCAGCTGCGAGTGGAGCTGGGTACAAGGGGACTCCCATGTCTGTGGATGCTGGGAGGTGAGAACAAGGGGAAGGGGGCTGGGGGACAGCAGTGTGACCTGGCTGGGGACCTGCCCCCCCCCCCACGGGTGAGCCCATTGCATCGCTTGGTGTGGGTGAAGAAAACAGGGCTGAAAATAGGAAATACCCCCTAGCAGGGCCAAAAATAGAAAGTCCCCCGGCTCTGGAAGGGGGATACCCCCCTCCCCGCTCCTCTGCCCGCTAGCGGGACCCCGCTGCCGCCGCTCCCGGCTGCGGCTCCGCTCCGCCGCGCTGCCAGGGGATGGCAGCAAAGGCCCGGGGATGGCAGCGCTGCCGCTCCTGCCGCCTCGCCGCGAGGGTGCGGGGCCCCCCCCCCTTCCCTCCCCGCAGCCCCGGGCTGCCAGCGGGGCAGGGCACAGAAAACCCTTTTCTTCAGGAAGCTGCTATTATTAGTAGTTTTATTATTAGCTATTATCATTATTTATTATTATTGCAAAACGCAAGCTTCACCGCCCCCAGATGAGCAGATGCGCTCTGTGATGCTCCAGTGCCCCAAATCCTCCCCCAAGTGTCTTGCGGAGATGGGGAGGGCTCGTCCTGCCGCTGTGGCTGCTCAGCAGCTCCTGAGAACCCCCCCGAGCAGTGCAGAGGAGGTGCCCCTGGCGCAGAGGGCGTGGGACATCCCCTTACTGCAGTCCTCTTCTGCAGAGCCAAGACCAGCATGGGGGATGCTGAACCTGCCCGCCACCCCCCCCCGTGTCTGCCAGGAGCACCCCCAGCCCCGCCACCCCCCTCCCCTCAGCAGCCACCCCAGCAGCCTGGTGCCGAGGAGCGGCGCAGGTGGACCCGTGCCAGCCATCTGCTGTGGCCGCTGCTGGCAGGAGGCACCTCGGGGCTCCGCAGCACGAGGCTGGGGTGCAGCCGGGGGTGGGTGCATCCTCCCCGGGGCCCTCGCACCTCTGCTGAGGAGCTGCTGGCTCCTGGCACACGGGGTGGCCTGGCCCCAGCTGCCCCACAGCCGGGCTCCAGCTCAGGGTACCCCATGGCACCAGCTCCCCCCCTCCCCGGCCTGGCTTGCTCCGTGTCCTGCCATCTTGTGCCTGTGAATAATTCACCGCCTCTGTCCCCGTTGTTTCCTTGCAGGTATTTATAGCCTGTGATCACGTCTCCTTGGAGGCAGCTTGCTTCGCGGCGGTGTAAATTTAGCTCCCGCCGTCTCTCACATGTCATGCCCTCCAGTCCTTGCAGGAGCCCTTCCATGTGGCTCCTCGCCGGCGGGTGCTGGAGCCCCCACGTCCCCCCTCTGCTGCTGCTGCAGCCCCATTGCTACCCCCCATGGCTGCCTGCTGCCCCCCCGGGACCACGGGCAGGGGTCCTGGGGTGCGTTGGGGAGATGCTGGGCCGTGCCGTGCCAGGCCGTGCCATGCGTCCTCCTCTTGGCTGCCCGGCCCCGGACGCCAGGGCAGCTCAGCTTGCCTCCGGCAGCTGCACGGGGCCGCCGAGCTGTTCAGCTGCTGCAGCACGGGGGATGCTTTGAAATTCCTGGGCTGCCATCTGTGCTATGCAAATCCCCCAATCTGACGGCTGTGTGTGGACCCGCTTCCGGACCCAGTGACGGGAGCTGTTATTATCTCGCTCCTCCTCCCTTCCAGCACCCAGCGGCAGATTTGGAGCAGCAGAAACAACACCCTTCCCCGCAGAAAGAAGCCTGGCATCCTCTGACAAAAGGCCTTTGCTCTGCCCGAGCTGGGCCGCAGTCAGGAGGGAATGGGTCTGCTGCGGGGGCTCAGGGTTGTGCCGCTGGGCCACCTCGAGTCCGCAGGGTGCTGGGTCTGGGTGCCGGCAGTGCGGTAGCCCACGAGTAGCCGTCCCCTCCAAGCAGGAGATCCAAAGCCAGGGCTGGGGGTGAGGGGCAGCAGGCTCAGCCCCCGGGGATGGAGCTGGGCGCGTGGCTCGGCTGTGCTGCCCGCGGGCGGGCTCTGAGGATGGCGACCGGTGAGCGCTGAGGCCTGCTCAGCCGGTGGAGCGGATGCCCCAGCCGGTGGGACAGGGACAGGCTCCCCAGGCTGATGGGGGCAGTGGGGTCCCCAGCACCGGGAACTGGGCAGGAGGCAAGTGCAGCCCCAGGAGCAGTGCGGATGTCCGGGGCGTGGGGTGAGCTGTTCCCACACCACACCCTGCTTCCCCCCTCCCCAGGGACCCTGTCCGCAGCCTGGGGTCTGCATGAACCACACACAGACACAAAAAAAGCATAACAAAGCACTGTCCCCCTGCTCCTTTCCCCACTGTGGAGCTGATGTGCAAATACCTCAGCGAGCTGCCCCGGCATTCCCCCAAGCACACCCTGAGGTGTGTCCGGAGGACGAGGCTCTACCCAAGAGATGGCAGCGAGGGGCCACCATCCCCAGCACAGCCCCCTGCTACGTGCTCCTCAAATGCCGAGCTGGTGGGAAGGCGACAGTTCCCCTGCCCGGGGTCGGAGCGGCAGCGGCTCCCCGGGGTGCTGAGGGAAGCGGGGGGCAGGTTTGCCAGCGCCGAGCGTGGAAGGTAATTAATGAGCATCCTGCGCTGCTCCCCGCTGCGCCTCCGTCCCCGCAGGGACCCCTGGGCCGGCAGCGCGCGTACCGCCTGCTCCTGCCGGCGCTGGGGGCCGGGGGACCTGGCGGCACGGGGCCTCGTTAATATTTTAGGAGCTCTTTTGTCCGCAGGGGATGGGGAGGCTCGCTCGCAATCGCCTTTCATCTCTGTGAGGCCTCAGCGCGGGCTCCAGCCTCTTATCTGCCGCCTCCTCGCTGCTTTGCTACAGCCAGCTTGTTATGGGGATTTTTTTTTTTTTTTTTTTGGACAAGGGCTGGGAAAAAAGCCTGGCTGCTCCTGGCCAAAGGGCATCCGCCAGCCACGCCAGCGGCAGCTGCAGGAGCATCCCTGCACGCCTCCTGCCTGCCTGCTGCCGCCCCTCAGCCTCCTGCTTCTGGGCTGGAGCCCCTGCCCAGGCCAGGCTCTGCCAAGGGGCTGGGGCTGGATGTGGCCCCTGTGACCCCAGGGAGGGCTCTGAGGTGGCTGCTGAGCGTGGCACATGTGGGTTCACATAGTGGCAGGAGAGGGGGTTTCATGGGGGAGCAGGGGGGGATGTGCCCTGCCTGCCAGGTCCCTGGGCACGTGTGAAGCTGGGGTGGCTGTGTCCCTAGGGCCGTGCCAGCGGGTGCATCCCTGTCCTCCGGGGGGGATGCCACGTGTGGCTGTGAAACACCAGCCCTGGCACTTCCCAGCCAGCTGGGATGGGGCAGATCCAAGGGGCAGAGCTGGGTTGGTGCGAGGAGGAAGAGGGTGATGAAGGAGCAAGTGGCTGGAGGGGGAAACAGAGGCTGAGCTGCATTTCTGCTCCCCCCAGAGTGGAGGGTGCCCTAGGAACAAGTCCAGCTCAGCCCTGAGGCTCTTTCCAGCCATGCTCCATGGATGGTCCTCCCTTGGTCCTCTCCCTGGTCCCCTTGCTGGCTCGGCCGATGCCTGGCTGTCCCCATCTCCCACACTTGCAGGCATGGCCCCCCCTTGGCTTTCGCAGCCAGCGTTGCTTGTGGTGCCCTTTCCTCAGTGCTGGTCCCAGATCACTGAGATGTGGACTGCTCGGGGTCCTTGCTTGGGGTCCCTCAGTGCCCCCCCCCCCCCTCCCACCATGGGCTCTGCTGGGGTCAGTGTGGCATTTCTCTTGCTGACTCTGTCCATTGTCCGACCCCTGTGTCACAGAGGAACGACACACCAGGACTCAGCTCGCCCTGGAAGAAACCCAACCCCTGTGCCTGACCATCTCCAAGTGTGGGGAACGGCCCTGGCAAGGGCATGATGTGGCTGCCCACTAGTCCCACTAGAGCTGAATCCATTTGCCCAAGCACAAACCTGGGTCCCAGGAGATCTGGGTGAAGGCCTTCAGGGGACTTTCCCAGCTGTGTCCTGCCAGGGCTGATGGCTTCTTCCCATGGGAAGGTCTTTCACCATCACCCAGTGGTGCACACCGGGGTTCAAAGCTCCTCCATCCCACACCTGCACCAGCTGCAGACACACCGCTGGGGACTGCTGCCGTCCCCTGGGGAGGTGGGCATCCCTCCTGGCGCTGCCACCGCTGCTTTGTCACCCCAGCTGGCAGGCCAGGCTCAGCGACCACAGGGATGGCTGGCGCCTGCGCTCAGGAAGGCGGTGAGCTCACGGGTTTAATTTTCTCAAGGCTTCGTTCGGCTCTGACATGTGATCCTTGTTACAGGAAGGACGCTGCAAACGCGTTGTCCCCCGGGGCTGGCTGGCTCGACCTTGTGGGAAGAGGTAAGAGCACATCACGGCTTTTCCGCCCCACTGGTGGTGCTTCCAACAGCAATTTAATATCTCTCTGATAACCCAGGACGAGTTTCAGACACCGTTAAAAAAAAAATAAAGAAGCATCGGCCGACAAAAGTACACGTCCTCGGTTGAAGTCCCTGGGTGTGGGTGTGCGTGGCTGGCCCTGCACCACAGCTGGTTGGTGCTGCCCATCGCCAGACCCTGGCCTGTCCTTGTCCCCCGGCAGGGAGCAGGTTCCCCCAGCCAGGGACCCAACACCCTCCCAGGGCGGCGAGCAGGACCACGGAGGCTCCTGGTGTGGGGGCAGTGACCCCTGGTCTCTGTGCCCAGTGGAGGGGGAATGGCCACCGGGCCCATCTAGGACAAGGTGGGTGGCAGCTCCAGACACACCCCATGGCAAAGCTGCCGTTGCTCCCCCTGGCATCCCAGCCATCCCCACGTGATCCCACCCAGCCCTCACCCTGGAGCAGACACACGGGGGCTTTCCCTGACCCTGAGGCAGCTGCAGGGAAAGGGCTGGGATGCTCCCGTTGGCTTTGCACAGTGCTGGGCACAGCCACCGACCTCGCCGGTGGACCCGCACAGGCAGCAGGGAGAGCACTTTCCTTTGGATGAAGCAGGACTGGAGATGGGCTCATCTGCTTGGGCACAGCCCTTCAGGCTTGGCTCTCCAGGCTGGTCCGGCCGTGCACGTCTCCACAGCCAGGTCTCTGATCGTGGCTCCGCGGGCTCAATCCCCCAGGCTCAGCTTGCTGAGCTCAGTTCTCCAGACTGTTTCCCAGGCTCCTTTCCTTGGGCTCAGCTCCCTGTGCTCAGCTCTGCAGGCTTGGTTTCTTGGGCTTGGCTTGCTAGGCACGGCTCTCCAAGCTTGACTCCCAGGGTACGGCTCTGCAGGCTTGGCTCTCCAGGCATGGCTTGCTGGAGGTGACTCTCTAGGCTTGGCTCCCAGGGTACAGTTCTCCAGGCTTGACCCTGTGGGCTCAGCTCTCCAGGCAGAGCTTGCTGGAGGTGGGTCTCCAGGCTCAGCTCTCCACTTGCTGGAGGTATCACCCCAGGCTTGACGCCTCTGCGGCGGTTCCTGGGCTCGGGGCCGGGCTCCTCGGCCAGGCCGGTGCCAGCAGAGGGCCTCCCTTACCAAACAGAGCGCCGCGCCGCTGTGAAATTATAAAACACATTATCTATTTGGCAAAACTTTGTGCAAGGACCAGGAAATGGGCTGGAGTTCATTCTCCTCCAGAAGATCGGAGACAACGTGTCCCCCCCCCGCTTCTTTTTTTAATGCCAGCACTCGAGATGCATTAAAGCCGCGGGAGTGTTCATCATTAAAATGGCAATTGCGAAGCGAGGCAATAAATTTAACATCATAAAAGGCACTGGGAGGGTCTCGCTCATCTGTTGCTCTTCAAAGAAAAGTGTTAGTTGCTTCCGACAAAAAAATTGGGAAGAAACAGGTGAGAGGGAAAGGGGTGGCAGCCCTCCCTGGCTGCTGGAATGCTGCGGGGGAGCTGGCGGTGGGGCTTTGGCCAGGGAGACGTGACCTTTCGGGCTGCCCATCCTGGGCTGGGGCTGCTGGAGGAGGGAGCGTTCGGGCTGTGACTCTTTGCAGGTGATGGAGAAGCGTGGCCCTACCTCCCGGCAGCTCCCCCCACCAGGGTTTTCCTCCCCAGGTCTGTGCATCAGAGGAGAGCGGCTGTGCTGGGACCATGTCCCCTTCTGCTGGCTGGGGTGGCTCTGTCCCCCCGGGTCGCTCAGCAGCAAGAGGGAGTGTGAAAAACCCAGCGGGCAGGGTGAAAATCAGGCAGGGACCCCCCGCTTTTCCCTTAACTGCTGCGGCGCCGGTGGGTCCCCCCGGCCGGTGGAGCTGCCCTGGGCTGGGACCACCCGGCTCCTGCCGCCAGCACCCGCCGCGCCGGCCCTTGCCGATAGCCATCTCCCAACGCCAGGCTCCGGCAGCCGGCGTCTGCTGGCAGAATTAGCCGTCGTATTGGAACCGTTTGCTAAATAATTCAGGAGATTTCTCTTTTTTTTTTTTTTTTTTTTTGCAAGAAAGCTGTTTTCATTTCTTTTTTTTCCTTAAGGTCGTAGTATTTTCCAAACTGGGTTTCAAGCAGGGGGGGGGCATGGACACGCTCAGGCAATACCGCCATGTGTTTACAGCTCAGCTCCCGGCGTTATTTAGGGATTGTAAAACCACAGCAGCTCGCTCGCTCCCCCTCTCTCGCCGCAGCCAATTTTTTTCCTCCATGCGGCTCTCATTGCAGCGGCAAAGGTCAACCCTGCTCCTTTGAAAGCAGCACCCCCCCTCCGTTATCAGATTTAGGAATCCTAGGGGGAGGCCTAAGCTGAAATGCAGGCAGAGCCAGCTGGCCGTGGCCCGGCAAGCAGGGGTGCTGGCTGGGGTGGGAGGGTGGGAAGGAAGGATGGAGGTGGCTGTTGCGGGAGGTGGAGGGCGGTGGGATGAACCCCCATGCCCAGGCAGCACGGGGGGCAGCGGGGCTGGGAGAGCCACATGAATAATGGGGGTGAAGATAATACAGCTGATTAGAGGCGGCTCTTGCGAGGAGGCGAGGAGGCGTTGAGCTGGTCTTAGGGCGGGGGTTATGCTGTGAGGATAAAGATCTCTGTCAGGGTGAAGTGAGTGTGGCTCTGGTGGGGGTGTGAGGTGGCTGGGTGAGCCCCGTGTCGGAGGGATGGGGGTTGTGGTGAGTCCTACAGAAGAGGGTTGGGGGTCACAGTGATGGGATGAGCCTCATGGAAGAGGTTTGGGGGTCACAGTGATGGGATGAGCCCCATGGAAGAGGTTTGGGGGTCACAGTGATGGGATGAGCCTCATGGAAGAGGTTTGGGGGTCACAGTGATGGGATGAGCCCCACGGAAGAGGTTTGGGGGTCACAGTGATGGGATGAACCCCATGGAAGAGGTTTGGGGGTCACAGTGATGGGATGAGCCCCATGGAAGAGGTTTGGGGGTCACAGTGATGGGATGAGCCTCATGGCAGAGGTTTGGGGGTCACAGTGATGGGATGAGCCCCACGGAAGAGGTTTGGGGGTCACAGTGATGGGACGAGCCCCACATAAGAGGGTCAGCAGTCATGGGGACGGGATAAGTCTCATGGAAGAGGTTTGGGGGTGTCACAGCGATGAGATGAGCCCCACGGAAGAGGGTTAGGAGTCACGGCAGCAGGGTGAGCTCCATGGAAGAGGGCTGAGGGTTGTGGCAGAGGGGTGAGCCCATGGCAGAGGGATGGGGGTCACAGTGATGGGATGAGCCCCATGGCAGAGGGATGGGGGTCACAGTGATGGGATGAGCCCCATGGCAGAGGGATGGGGGTCACAGTGATGGGATGAGCCCCATGGCAGAGGGATGGGGGGCACAGTGATGGGATGAGCCCCATGGCAGAGGGATGGGGGGCACAGTGGGTGGATAGGGCCCATGGCAAAGAGCTGGGAACGATGGCAGGGGGCTGGGTGTGGGTAGTCCCCAGGGGAGCCCTGCTCTGGGGGCAGGGTAGGAGCCCTGCCTGTGGCTGGTCAGCTGAGGGGCACCCCCAGCCCACTGACCCCCAAGCTGGGCAGCCCAGGGGCACCTCAGCGAGGCTGGGCATGGGGAGGGCTCCCCATGGGGGCACGGCTATTGATGGCGTCATCAGGGGATGGCAGAGCAGTGGCTTCAGGGGGTCCCTGGAGAGAGGGAACAAGGCAGGAGGAAGAAGAGGAAGGGGTGAGGGAAGAGCTCAAGGCATGGGGCAGGACCCAGGTGTGGGGCAGAGCCCAGATGTAGGGCAGGAGGTCCTGGCAGTGCTGCAGGCAGCTGGCAGCCCTGGTGCCAGTCGCTCCCCCAGAGCCGTTCCCTGCTGGCCTTGTCCTAGCCCAGGCACTGCTCACGCCTTCAAACTTTGCCAGCGGATGGTTTTTAATTAAAACCAGAAGATGTTGCTCTGCGCCCTGGCCCTTCAGGGATGACCACTGCTCACATCCTCCGTCTTTGGTCTTCCTGGCTGCACAGCTTGACGCAGGGAGATGAAAGTCCCCCCTGCCAAAAAAGCCCCAGAAAAAAGGCAATCGTAAAATCATGCCGCCGAGACGTCCCCAGCTGAGGGTCCAGAGAGGTGCTGGCTACCATGAGCCGTGGCCAGAGCCGAGCGGCAGCCTGGGGAGCGGGACCGACGCCTTCAGCCCTTCTAAAAATAACAGCTCAGAGCGCGGCGAGTGCCGGGCGCCTAACTGGAACCAGCTTTCCAAACTCCCAGCTGGAAGCAGCTTTCGAAGCCTACACCAGCCTTTCTGGGAAAGAGCAATTAAAAATAGCGAAGGACTGAAAGCGCCGTCCCTGCTGCCCGTCCTGCCCCTGCTCGGGGAGCACACGGAGAGACGGGTTTGGAGAGCAGGTGTTTCCCCTTGCTCGGCTTGGAAAGACCATCAGGGCCTGGAGAACGGCGATGGGGCTGGAGGAGTGTCATGTGGGGGATTCAGCCTCCCTGATCCCCGGAGAAGGGGGGCAGTGGGGCTGGAGTCCCCCCAGGGAGAGCTGCTGGGGCTATTCCAGCATCTTCCCCAGCTGTTTGCCAGCATGCTTGAGCTGGGGCTTGCATACAACTGAGGCCGCATCCAGGCTGGAGCCCTGAAGGGCAAAGGCCAGGCTGTCCCTGGGGGGTGGTTGGCTAGAGCAACATCCTGCAGCCCCACTCCAGCCAGCCAGGGCGGAAGGATGGCTCTGGGGCCAGGTGGGGGGTTCTGAGCAACCCACATGGGCTCCAGCCCATCCACCCACACGGGCTGCAGCCCATCCTTCGGGGCTCAGCCCCACCACTCTGGCAAGTGCCCATGGGTGGGATGGGTGCTGAACCCCTGCCCACGGAGATGGCCCCTTGTGGATTTGGCCGGCGGCACCTGTCCGATGGCCTGTGCCAAACTCGTCACCTCTTTGGTTAACCCCCCGTTGCACAGGCATGGAGCCTGCAAGCCCAAGCGCTGCTGCCCACCGTTCCCGCTCCCGCTGCACCCCCAGCTCCACGCTCGCTCGCTTTCCTCACCACCAGCCTCGCAGCTCAACCCCTTCCCTGGCGAGGGCCGGCTCAGCCCATCGTGCAGCTTGGCTGCCCCCTTGGCTGGGCACCCTCCTGGGGGTGCGGGGCTGCTCCGGGCATCCATGCTGTCACGCTTTCCCCAAGCTGTGGGTCGCCTGCCAGAGCCTGCCTGCGTTTCCTTCCACCTCCTTAATGATAGCAAACGGGGCCAGGGCAGAGCCCCCGAAACTCCCCCAGCGGCAGCTCCCCTGGCGTTCGTTTCCTCCTCGCTGCATTCGTCTCGTTACGTCCTAATTCCCTAACGAAGGGCCATGAGAGAGGAAGTCTTGCGGAAGCCCGTCCTGGCAGCAGTCTTCCTGCTACCAACCCATGCATCGTCTCCGGCAGAACATGATTTCCTCGGAATCGGACAAGACCTAGTTCGTGTATTTGGACTGGCATAAGCCACATAGCTGGCCTTCCCCTCTTGACCGAACAGGGCCCTGCTCATTCTTTTCCCATTTTGCATTTATCAAGGCTGCAAACAAGGATGTCCCACGCCTTCCTTTAAAATACTGGCAAAATGCTCATTTTTTCCCACACCACCAGCACGCAGAGGATTTTGAGGTGCCTTTGAGCATCCTGAGCACTCCCTGTGTGCTGGCAGCCGCCAGCTGAGTGGCTGCCGCTGGTACCTGTGGCCACACAAAGTCCTCCTGGTGCCTACGTGAATGATGGTGTTTTGGCATCATCCTGGGATAGCAACCGTCCTGTCCCAGCGGGGTTTCAGAGCACAGATGTGAATATCCACCATCACTGGTTCTCCTTAGCAATGTGCTAATGTCCCTGCTCGCCTCTTCTTTATTGCTGCTAGGGAGAAACCCTCGCCCTTTGCCATTTTTCTGTGGTCCAGGGAGCTCCCGCATCCCTTGTCTTCCCTCACCAACTTCTAGCTCCTGCAGACTCCTTTTCCTCCCTCGTAGTCTGACAATGACCTTCAGATCTGTGAGAAACGAGGCAATGGAGCCCCTCAGGGCTGGGGCAAGGGGCCAGAGGAAGGATGGACAAATGGACACAACTGAGGTTGAGGAGCAGATCTTCCAGGGCTTGGAGCGATGCTCAGCCTGTCTGCCTGGTAGCCATCCCTGCCAGCTCAGACAACGGACGTGCTGCCACTTTTTGGTAATAAAATCCTTCCTCCGCATACATATATGAACCATCAGGGGCTTTTATTGTTTTTTTGCTTTCTTTTAGAGCTAGCCATGTCCACACAGTGACACCGGAGATGCCAGGCAGACAGAGCAGCGTAGACTGGTCTTCTCTGCCGCTACCGAAGGACCGTGGTGTCCCAGCGGGGACGGATGCACACATGTGCAGGAGCGATCGGGTTGAGTGTGGGTAATGAGTTTAACAGTCTAGAAGCCTCCTTTGGGGACATGGACGGAAAAGCAAAGCTTTGCAAAGTGACAAACAACGGGGTGTCTGCTGGCTGGGAGGCCACCCCATCATGCTCCTGGCTCACTGCTTGGCCAGCCAGGGTAGCCCGGCAAAACTCAGAACATGGGGATGTGCCCCTGCACCCCTTCCTGAGGAAGTTTTGCTTCTGCTAAGAGCCAAGGGAAAGCCCAGGGCAGGGAGACTCAGCCAAGCAGTGGGTGCCCCAGCGGGGATGCCTGCCGCAGCAGTGGTCCTGCACGGTTCACAGGGTCACTGGGAAGAGGGGCAGCTCACGGGGGGGCTCCACCAGGTAGGTGGAAACCAGCTCTGGAGCCTGGCAGAGATCAAAAAGGGAGATGGGGCTTCTGCTGCCTCTTCTGCGCTCGCTGCCTTCCTGAGCACGGCTCGGCCCCGCCAGGTGAAAGCAGGAAGGCGGCAGGCAGCCACACAGGCTGTGCAGGCAGGAGCACAGCAGGGGCGGTGGGAGTAGCATGGTGGGGGGCCCAGCTGGTGCGTGGGCCCACAGAGAGGCTGCACAGAGGAAGGAGAAACAGGAAAATGGCTTCTTTAAATCCCTGGGCTTCGGGTGCCGTGGAAGGCAGGAGCAGGGCAAGGCAGGGAGGGGCAGAGCCCGAGGGGAGCCCCTGCCTCTGACCCAGGAGGGGATGGAGAGCCAGCGTCCAGGCAGGGAGCTGGGCAGGAGGAAGGCAGAGCCCCTGGGGCTGGACCAAGCTGCAGTGGTCGAGCTCCACCAGTGAATACAGGCATTGCCAACGCAGCTGCTGAGCTAGGAGCAGGGCTTTACCAGTAACCCACAAACCCCACTGAAACTTGGTCCCCAGGAGCCACCAACACATAGACTAAGCCCCTGCGCTCCCCCCCCATCCCAGCCCAGGGTGGGGTCCTGGCAGGAGAGGTGCAGGCAGGAGCCCTTTCTCCTGGAGCCACCGTCCTGCCCTGCCCAGGGAGGTGCTGGCGCCTCCTCAAGGGTGCCACTACAGCATTTTCACACTTTTTGGGCTTGGATCCTGACTCCCAACCATCCTTCTGGCTCGAGGGGGGGCAGAGCTCCAGTGCTGCAGGGCTGCAGTGGGAGATCTCTTCCAGACCATCAGGTACATGCTGGGATGATTCATGTACGGCCCAGGGAGGGGGGCATGTTGCCAACCTGGATCTGTTCTACACATCCACATCCATCCACCCGTCCATCCTTCCCCTCCTGTTCAGCACCAGTTGTTTCCCCAGTTGGAGGTGATGGCCAATGACAGACTCCTCCACTGGCCCAAGAGTGCTGATACCCATTCCCAAGGGGATGGAAGTGCCCGTGAGGAAGCACAGCCAGCTTGCTGGTGACTACAAGAGCTCAGCTCTGCCCCAGGAGCATCTCTCTGGCTGCCTTGGAAGGAAAGGCCAGGGAAGCCTGGGTGTTCCTCTCCATGGGACAGTGGTCAGCAGCTGGAGCTGGCCCTGCAGCGTTCCAGGGGCTTGCATTTTGCGTAGAGGAGACACCAGCACTGAGAAGACATGCTTGGGACATAGAGAGAGTGTCTCTACAAGATGACCACTTGGTGATACCTTCATGTCTTCAGAGTTGCCAGCTCAGCGCCTTGAGCGTGTCACCACATCTGCCTTGTTTCAAGAGCTTCTCTCTCTTTGCACCATGTGGAGCAGTAGCTCTGTGGCTTTCTGCCCATAGAGGAGACAGTCCCTCAGGGCAGCTACCCCCAAGAGCCGCTGATATGCCATGAGTGGAGTCATGACATGGACAACCACTTCTTGGGATGGCATCTCCTGGGGGCAGCAGCCAATGGAGGGTGGACTGAGACCAAAAGGGATTGTTTCAATGAGGTGCAGGGAAAAATGAGCTGGGGCAGGAGCCCTCCAACCACGGGAGACAGCGGGAGAGGGCTGCAGAGGAATGGCAAGGGAGGAGGTGGCACCCTGAGAGGAGGAGCCCATGTTGGTGGGAGGTTGGAGGGGTGAAGGTGCTGCAAGGTGTGTTTAATTCCCTGGATGGCTTCAGCAAAGGACGCCCTGGCAGCACGGCGCAGTTTCTCCCAGCTGTGCTTGTCTGCAATACAGCCATCCCTGCTTCCCCAAAATACTTGGGAGGGCTGGAGTAGGCCAACTCCACCACCCTCATCGATGCTGCAGGGAGCCTATTTTAAGCCTTGCTAACGTAGGAGGATTAAATTTGGCTGGCTGAGACACGTCCTGCTCCCAGCTGTCCCCCAGCCTCCCCTGAGGTTGGCAGCTCTGCTGCAGGCACGGCTCATGATGCAGGAGGCTGCCCTGGACCTCCAGGGTCGGCTGCCCTGCACAAGGGGAACCCAAAACTGGGGCATCTTCTCGGCCGCAGAGGCACCCGGCTCGGGTTGATGACAAAAACTCTTCTGGGCACTGGCGTCAATGGGTTGACCTGTGGGAACCTGGTGGGAAGCACCATGGGATGAACCTGGGTGATACAGATGGGTCTGAAGTGAGCCGAGGTCTCCAGCCCCACGGTCCCCTCTACAGTGCCCTTAACTGGGGGGAGCTGCGTGATGGGGGAGTCCGCGCCTCCCCCCCATCCCAGCCAGCCCACTGCCTGCCCCTGCCCTGCCTGCTGAGGATGCAGGTGCCTGGTGAGCCCTGCCAAGACCAACTCAGTGATCCACCTCCACAGGCATCGAGCTCCCCGCGGGGTGTGCAGTCCTCTCGCTTGCCCTTGCTCCCCGCATACGCTCTACGTTCCTGGTCAAGCGCGTTGTTTTATTAATTTATAGAGTGCTTGTTGCTGGAGGCCTTGCAGAAGAGCCTCATGGAAAATTGCATTTTGCCTGCGCAGATTTATCTGCCCAGAGCCTGCAGTGTGTATATTTAAGCGAGCGTCACACCCAACCATCGCTGGCTGCATTACCAAACGCCGTCTGGAGGCTGGGCAGCGAGGGACAAATGTTCAGCTGGAGGAAATGAGGCAAGCGGTGGAGGGGAGAGTGCTGATTTACACCCGGCGGGGCAGACCATCACCTCCTCCCAAGCCCGGCACCGGCCTCTGTGGCTGATTCCTGCTGCCACGGGGAACATCACTCGATGGCTCTTCCTCCGTTTGCTCATTTGGAAGACAGGGGGTAATAATACCCATCACCTATTTGCGAGGCTGTTGTGAATTTTCATGAGCTACCATCTGAACGGGGCTTTGAGCAGGAAAACTGCTGTATCAGCTCTAGGCAATGATAAACAATACTCAGCATTTACATATTCAAAGCACTTTGATTAACTCTTGGGGTTTAAGGACTTGAGTCGATTCCCACCCGACCGTAATGGCAGCTGGACGGGGTTAGCGGCGGCGCTGGGTGGGAGCTGGGGGGAGAGCTGGGGCTTCACCCCGCCAGGCAGGGCCAGGGGAAACCCCCCGCCGAGGTCACGCAAAGCACCTCCCGCCTTAAATCCCTGCCTGATAAAGGAGAAATAAATAAGGCTTGTCCCCGCCTGCGGGAAGGGGCGAGATCCCGCGATGCAAAGCGGGTGCGGAGTGTGGGGTATCATCGGTTCTGCTGCTAAAGCTGTAACCAGGTGTTAAATAGCTGTGAAATTCTAACTTGATTCATGCAGGAGTTGCCAAATAAAGGGATTTTTCTTTTCCTTTTTAAAAAAGGAGAAAGATGGGCCTGTGCCTCCGCTGATGTAAAGCGCTGTAGATATGGTGTGACCCCCTCTCCAGCCCATCTGCTAATGCCATGGGGGCAAAGAGCGAAGGAGACCCAAACGCAGAAGCCCGATTTATCATTTTATTCAGCAGATTTTTTTTTCTGTCTTACCAATTCTTTTCAGTCCCCTGATTTTAAACGCCCCCCTTTCCCCTAGCAAATGATCAGTCTCCCCCAGGGTGCCTGCTGCAAGAGGATCCTTCAGAATTATTGTTAAAATCACCGTCAAACAGACACAAAACCTGGTGAAACTTCGGTCCCACCATCATGCAGTGACTTCAGATCAGGCAGTGGCCAGGGGCTGCCTGCGCAGGGCAGGGGGTGTCTGGGGGGAGCTGCCAGCTCCCAGGTAAAACCCTTCCTCAGCGCTGCTGAGCCTCCCCGTCAGCTCCTGCTGCCATTAATTAAAGGCACTCCCGGACAAAGTAGCTCTCCCTGCCCCGGCGTTGTGGGACAGCCCTCATCCCACACTCAGTGATTTCGGCGCATCCCCCCACCCCGAGGCAGACAGGGAGATGATGCTGCGATGTCCGACGCCGTCGTTTGACACTGCTACCGTGTCCCTGGCCCTGAAAATGTGGCTCTGGCTGGGAAAAATAAAGGGCAGAGACACAGCCATCCCTCCCGGGTGGATGCAAGCGGTGAGCTGGGCTGCGCTGGCCCCGGCGCATGTGCACTGCGAGCCAGCCTCTTTGGTTTCCTATATTAAAAAAGATTTCCCTGCCGCCAGGAAGGAAACTTTGGGCAACGTCCCCTGTGCAGCAGCCTGAAAGCAGCAGCCGGAGCAAAGCCCTCGCCAGCTCCGGGGACAGCAGATGCTCCGAGCTGGCAGGGATGGGGGAGTGTGGGGGTCTGCATGGGCACAGCCGCTGCGGTCCCTGTCCCAGGGCTGGTGGCTGATCTCGGAGCTCCGTGTACCTGGTGCTGGAGACACCTGCAAGGAGCAGCAAGGCCCAGGGGGATGGAGCGAGGCCAGCGGGAGGGACGGATCCTGCCGCCGCGCCTGAAACGGCTCCGAGACCTGGGGGAGGGAGAGACCCCAAGCAAAAGTGTCCCAGCTGGTGCCTTCGGCAGGAGGGCGAGGGGGTGGCCCGGGCTGGCTTCGGGGTACAGGGCTGAGCCCATCTGTCCGCGTCCCGCTGGGTCACAAGGACGCAGCGATGGGGCAGCGTCACCCCACCAAAACTCGCTGCCGGCTCCCGGAGTCCCGTGTGTCCCCCCCCCAGCCCCCCCTTAGTCCCCCCCGGGCCTGGCAGGACGTCCCTGGGGCTGGGCTCTCGCCGTGCAGCCCCCGCCCGGTGCCGGGGGCCGCGCATCCCCCCGGGCGGCGGGGCGGGTTCCCGCTGCCCCCCGCGCCTGCAGCGCGGCCCCTTCCGCGGGGGCGGCCCGGGGGGAGGATGCGGGGGGGGGGGCGGGGGGGGGGCGGTGGCGGCGCCCCAGGGAGCCCCCAGCGGGCTCCCGGGCGATGCTGAGCGGGGGCACCGGGGGAGCGGGAGGGGGGGACCGGGCGGGGGTGGGGGGGAGACCGGGGTGCCGGGTGCCGTGCCGTGCCGCGGTGCCGCCCGCGCCGCGATCGATCCGCATCGACCGTCCCCGCCGCGCTGCTCCACTTTCCAGCCAATGTCAGGCGGCGGCGGCGGCGGCCCGGGGAGCCCCGCCGGTGGCACCGCACACCCCGCCTGGCGCGCCGCCCGCGCCGCGCTGCCCCGAAGAGCCGGCCTGGACCGCGCCGCGCCGCGGAGCCGCACCGCCGGGCCGGCAGCGAAGGGCGGGCAGCGGCGGGCAGGCACCGGGCCGGGCAACAACCGCGCACCGAACCGCGCACCGGGCCGGGCAAACCACTGGACACCGGACCGGGCACTGGGCTGGGCAAACCACCGGGCACCGAACTGGGCACCGGACCGGGCACTGGGCTGGGCAAACCACTGGGCACCGAACCGGGCACCGAACCGGGCACCGGACCGGGCAAACCACCGGGCACCGAACCGCGCACCGGGCCGGGCAAACCACTGGACACCGAACCGGGCACCGAACCGGGCACCAGGCCGGGCAAACCACTGGGCACTGGACCAGGCACTGGGCTGGGCAAACCATCGGGCACTGAACCGGGCACCGGACTGGGCACTGAACCGGGCACCGGACCAGGCAAACAACTGGGCACCGAACCAGGCACCGAGCTGGGCACCGGGCTGGGCAAACCACCGGGCACTGAACCGGGCACCGGACTGGGCACTGGACTGGGCACTGAACTGGACAAACAACTGGTCACTGGAGCAGACACGGAACCAGGCACAGAACCGGGCGTTGAACCGGGCACTGTGCCAGGCACTGAACCGGGCACTGAAGCAGGCGCTATGCCGGGCACCGCTGCGCTGAAGCAGGTACCGAGCCAGGCGAAGAGCTGGGCACTGGACTGGGCAGCACTGCACCGGGCACTGCCGCACTGGGTGCTGCACCGGGTACTGCTCCGGGCATCGAACGGGGCAGGCAGTGCTGGGCCGGGCACCAAACCGGGCACTGCAGGTGAAGCAGGCACTGAACAGGGCATCAGGCTGGGCAGCATCACGCCAGGCACCGAATGAGGCACAAACCAGGCACCACACTGTGCTGGCACTGAGCCAGGCAGCACCCAACTGGACACTTAACCAGGCACCGCGCTGGGCAGAAAATCTAACGGGGCACCACGCTGGGCAGCCCTGTGGCAGCGTCAAACTGGGTACTAAACCGGGCGCTGAAGCAGGCGCAGTGCCGGGCAGCACCGCACCAGCACCAAACTGGCCAGCGCTGGGCACCGTGGCAGCACGGGTGGGCACCGTGGCAGGCGCTGTGCCAGCTGGGCTGCGTCTGCCGCAGCCACCCCAGCCGTAAGCGCCACATGGCAGCGGGTGCTGCCCCGCGGCCGGCAGCACAGCGGGCACCGCTGCACCGGGCACTGCCCCGCCGCCCCGCGCTGCACCACCACCCTGCAGCATCACTCTACACCGACACCCAGCACCCCACACCACTACTGCCCCACTGCACCCCCCCTCCAACCCCACCCCACCACTGTGCCAGGTCCCCATCCTGTGCCCTGCTGCCCTTCACCCTTGCTCGCTGTGCCACCCTGGGAAGGACACTGACACCACAGCTCTGTCCCCTCAGCACCCTCCAGGGACTGCTCCTGAGCCTGGCCACCGCTGCCACCCCCAGAGCCTGTCCCAAGGGTGCAGGTGCCACCCACCACCCATGGTTAACTGGGTGCAGCAGCAACAGGTCTGCCGTCCCTGGGCTGCCGGGATGGGCGCAGCAGTACCCCACCGCCCTTAATGCCTTTGGGATTTCGGGAGTGGGACCAGCCCGCGGAGCTGGGGGCTTTGCCTGGCTTTATCCCAGCAGCCCGCGCAGCACGGCCAGGCCCGCAATCCCCCCCCAAGTGCCTGTGGCGCCGGGAGGGTGCCGCGGCCATCGTGCAGCTGCAGGAGGATTGCCGGCTTGCGTTATTTCCGTGATAGCGCCGAAATATGTCCAAACACTGCCTCCATTATCTCCTCCTCGGTTCTCGGCGCAAGCGGGAGAGCGACCCGAGCGTGTTTTGAAACGCAGCCTTTGCGCTAGGTACACAAACCGGCGACTTTTGCTTACCACGGAAACGCTCGCCGCCGAGTTAATAGAGCAGCTTTTGATTGTGTGGGTAACGCTTTCGAAACCCTCCCGCTGCTCGCCTCAACCGCTTTACAACCGGCAACGCAAACAGTTGAAAAACAAGGCTGGCCAGAGCCTGATTTGAAATAAGCTCCTAATAAAGGTCCCACCCGAGGAGTGGCGCTTCGACTGTATGTTAAGATGAGAGCACTAGCGATGCGTTTTTTTGAGGCATTCTTTATGAAAAAGCCGGGGAAGGGGGATTTTTATATATCTAATGCTGCGGCACTGAGAACTTCAGTGGATGGTTTTAAGGAACAGCGAGTAGCTGGAGGGACTGGGAGAGGGAGAAGTGTTGGGAGCAGCAGGAAAGGTGGGAAGCTGGGGGCTGCCGGGATGGGATGCTCAGAGCTGTGGAGTGCTGGTCCCCACCACTGGACTTCAACCCAGGGCCGACATCACCTGTCTGCTGCTGGGGCGCCCCGTGCTGCTGCCTGGGGCCAGCAGTGCCCCTCCAGTCCTGGCAGCAGGCTGCAGAGGCAGGCTTAGGTTGATCGTCCATGTGGGACCACGCCAGCACCCCAGCAGTGTAGGGGGGGCCCCCATAGTCTGTTGGGTAAGTGCTATGTGCAGCCAGCCCTTCTCAGTGAGAAGGCAATGGGTGCCAGCCAAAGTGGGCAGCGAGGGGGGCTGGCGGGGCCCAAAGGTGGGTCGAAGCCCCTCAGACGTGCTGACATCCCATGTGGCTGGGGCCAAGGGAGGTGAAGCCAGGACCTCGGGGTAGCTTTGGGAGGTGACTCAGTTTCCCTGCACCGATGCTGGCAGGGGGCCCGGCTGCCCCCACCTGCTTGCCGGGAGGCCAGTGGCGGTGGTGGCAGTGGTGGTGGCCGTTGGGCTGGCAGGCGGGCGGTTGCAGAGGCTTCCTGTTTCTGCAGGATCCGGCTGGCATTGTGCCGCACAGCGAGGGGGGCAGAGCCTCTTCTTGCACCTGCCCAGAGCATCTGCTAGGGAGAAATCTCCATGGCAACTCTGCCGGTTCCTCTATCCCTGTTCCACGGGGGACAGGGGGCTCTGCCTCTGCCTCCCACCACACAGCCAGGATGTCCCCAGGGTGGGGATGGGCCACTGGTGCCCTGGGCGATCGGCTTCTGGGAAAGGAAGGCTTTGCCATCGGGCAGCCTCTTGCCATCGAAGCCTGCTGATCCCTCCCTGGGGGGCTCCAGGTCTCAGACCACCAGTGGTGGGAGATCTGGGATTCACCCGATTTAGGGGGCAGTTCCCCACCTTGCTCCCAATTTCAGGGAGGGCGGATGGTTTCCCATCTTCCCTGACACATCCCATCAGGACACACCGAACCTACCTGTGCCTCAGCTGGAGTTGAGACCTTTGCCCTTTCCAAAGCAGGGGTGGGGAATTTTGGGGAGGTGACATGAGGGCCAATGGGGTCAGGGCTCCGGAGCTAGCAGTGAGCCTGGCTACAGGGTGCAAAGTCCACACTGCTCATTTGGGCATCCTCCCCTGAGACGCCTGATGGGGGTTGCTGACCATCAAGGGGAGCCCCGGCATCTCCCCCTCACCTCGTACAGGTGCAGGGGAAGCGATGGGAGATGCTTTCATGGGCATGAAGGTCCTTGCATATCTGGTGTCTGTTGGGAGGCTGAGCAGCGTGAGCACCCTCAGCCAGCTCCCATGAGCGCTGAGCACCCATCGTCTTGCTCTGGCCCTGCTGCAGGGGCTCTCCGTGGGACTGTGGGTCTGGGCTCCATGAGCTGTGGGCACTGGAAGGGGCCATGGAGGAGGTGGGAGGAGATGGTTTTCAGTCAAAACTGGAGAAGAAAGGGAGGGAAGTGAAACCGGAATCAGCGTTCATGAGGGCTACGGAGACTGTCCTCACATCATCTGGCCCTGCACTGAGGGCACTGCTTTTTTTTGAAGGGCTGGAGTGACTCAGTGCCTTGCAAACCCTCTCCTGGTTCCAGGAGTGACTGGGATGTTGCGGGATAATGCCACCTCTCTGAAGGCCACCAGTCCCACCAGACCCTCCAGGCAGCTGCCACCCCTGCAGCCCCAACCTGGCTGGCAGTGCCTTTTCTCCTTCCTGGGACAGCCAAACCCCACGGGACACACTGACCACTCCCCCTGTCCCATCCCTTGTCTCTTCACTGAGCCCCTTTCCCAAATCAGGGCATTTGGGCAACCCCTCCGCTCCTAGAAATCCACAGTCCGTGCATTTTTAATCGGGGAAAAGCAAATTGCAGTGCCAAGGAATCGAACTAGAGAAGACCAGGCCTCGCTCTGGCTGAGGGTAGGACCATTCCTCATGTGCAGACAGATTGCCCCACTACAGCAGGCTGCCCGAAGGTTTCATTTCTGCACCCAGGATGCTGCCAGTCCCCACAACAAGAGGCAGCCTCTGCCCCAGAGGGTTTGCAAAGGGAGGTTAAACAGCGGGACAACTAAAGGCACAGCCTCTCTGTTTTATAAAGGTGGGAAACTGAGGCACAGGATGATTTAGGGATTCAGTCAAGCCATGGGACTCAGTGACATGGGTGGTAAGTGATGTTGAATGCAGATGGCCCAAATCCCAGGCTCTTTTCTGAATTGCTGTTGAATTTTCCCAGAGGCAAAAAATAGCAATTTTTGATTGCCTCTGAAGCACCCGTTGAGGATGCTGAGCCCTCAGGAAGGAGGGAGCGGTTAGTGGAAAGTCTCCCAGGGCATCGACCCAAGCAGGGGGAGATGGTCCAGCGCGGGGGAGCAGGGGACACAGATGACGTCCTCCTCAGGACCATGCTGGAGATGGGTATTTGGGATCATCTGAGAACTGGAGTGAGTGTCAGCTGCCAGACTCTGTGGAGCACCTGCTAGGGCACACGGCAGCCCCCTTCCAGGAGGTCATTCATGCCTGGAGAGCTTGGGGCAGTTTGTACAACCTCCTGGTGCCACGTGCCCATGGGTCCTCCTTGGGACAGTCTTTGTGCCCATCCCCACACTGACCCAGGCACACGTGCAGTGCCCAAAGCAGCACCAAACCACTGCTACTGGGATGAGGACCTGGCTGCTCTGACACCCATAAATCTGACCCCACAGCCAGGGCACTGCTTGAAGGAACCTGGTTTCCACCTTCGGGCAGCATTTGTCCCTTCCTGGGGACCTTGCTGGTGGGCTCAAGCTGGGAGCTGGGGACCGTGTGTCCCTTTTCCTGGCTGCTTGTGGGACACATACGCTCTCACACCACTTTGCCCTCGTACATGCCAGGTGGTGGAAGGGTTTGGCCTTTGCTGCAGGCAGAGCAAAGTGCTTGTTGAGAACTGCCCATGTGTGAAGATAAAATGAAGGGAATGTCACGTCCCGGCGCTGCCGTCTCCAGGAGAGGCCGAGGGGGCTGGGACGTGCTGGAGGTCAGTGCTGCTGGTGCCGCAGCACCACGAGAAGCTGTGATGGGTCAAGCTTACCAGCTTCACCCCTCTCAGACACCATCTGTGTGGTTTGTGCAGAGAAAAAGGACCTCAGGAGTGTCTGAGCCCCAAACCCTCTCATTTGCTCCACTGTGGAGGGTTGTGTCCCTCCTGTCCCACTGTGCCTGGACTCCAGTGGAGGTCCCCAGTTGGCTGTGGATGGCCTCATCCTGACAGGGTGCTGGACTTTTCAAGCGAGTCTGAAGTGGGGAAGAAGTGCTCTCGAAAGCGAGGGGTTTCATGCCTCCTGGCCTCATACCATGGTCGGGTGGCACTGGCACCCGTGGGATGGCTGGTGTCCCCGCTCTGAGCTGTGACTGCGTGCCTGGAGCTCGGACACTTGGGACCTGGGCAAGAGGTGGACAAAATGTGCTCATCACCCTGATTTGGACCGGAATCTGCTATTTTAGGTGCTGTGACATAATGCTTTGTAGGTGCCTTTGAAAATAGATGGAGGGCAGTCGCAGGGGCGGGGTTTCAGCAGGGCTGAACCTGAGCCGCGATGGAGCAGCACCACGGTCCAGCAAAACAGGGCAGTTTGACAGAGAAACCCCAAGGAACTGGAATTGCTGAATGTGGAGCGAGGGAAAATGTTTGATCCAGATGATGCTAGAGCACCGGGTCGTTGCAGAACGTGAGAACAGGAAAAGATGGCAGAGTCCAGGGGAATGATGCTGAAGTCATCTGTGTTAAAAATGGCACCAAAATCAGCCTTTTCCTGTGAAATAATTTGGCTGGAATGAAATTGTTTTTCCTGATGGCAGCCAGCTCCTTTAGGGGTTAACTGCAGCCCTGTCTAGAGAACTGTAAAAGGTGTTTCCGAAATATTTCCACTGCCCCGTTGTTTTTATGGCCAGGAAAGGCAGGGCAGGCCTGCCTGGGCAGGAGGGGGCTGCTGGCTGGCCGTGCAGATGGAAACCAGGATTGGGAGAGCAAGTGGGAATTTCAGGCTGGGCATCAGGGAAGTCACCCAGTGGTGGGGGTGGATACAGGAAGGGACCCCACCCTATCGATGTGCCCCAGATGCCATAAGGGTGACAAATGGTCCTCCCTGGCTTGGGGACAGTGGGAGGCTGCTCAGTGGCAGTGGGTGGTGTTGGGGTCAGCTGTGGCCAGTTGCTTTCAAGTAGGGTTATGAAGAGCCTGTAGCGGGGCTGGTTTTTGGGGATTGTGGAGTCACATTCAGCCAAACTAATTGTCCCACCCTTGCCCAGTGTTGATGGCTGAGACCTTTGTGAGTCTCAGACAAGGGAGAGGATAGAGAGGAACCACAGCCTGCTGATTCTGGATCTGAAAGTCAAAGAGCAGAGAGATGAAGGTTTGCAGATCAGAAGGCCACAGGAGATGCTGTGATGCTGCCCAGGTGCTCTCATCCGTGTGCCCTGGGCTATTGAGCACATGTGGGAGGTAACGTCCTGAGGGACATGGAGGGTGCTGGCCATTGTCACGCTGGACACCCTAGAACTCACCCCAAAAAGCCCATTGCAGAGGAGCTTTGCTCTGGCCCATGATGAGCATCTAGGAGGTTCCCCGTGCCTGATCCCTCCTTTCAGGCACCTCCAGCACTCACGCTTGTGCCGTGCTTGCTCCCTCCTGCTCTCCTGCGCAAGCCTTGGCTGCCCCTCTTCCCTGTGCTTTCAGGCCAGAGAGGTTTCCAAGTGCTTTACACTTAAGCTCAGGCCCAGAAATTCATGTCCAGGCTGCAGCAAAGAAGCAGCAGCCAAGTTTTATTTGGGCAAAAGCTATATTGAATTCCCTGACCTGTGCAGTGCAGGACATGAAACGGGAAGGCAGCCGAGGCGTTGCCTCTCCGAAGCACCCCTGCATTTGCAGGGGGGTCTCCAGCGAGCCCCACTGGGACAGCAGCTGGGTGAGGAGTGTGTGAGCTCTGGGCTCCTCCGTTCCTGGGAAGGGGCATCCCAGGGTTGAGGATAAACGTGATGTTTTGCAATGGGAATTCTGCAGATGTGTGGCTCATGGCCAAGGGCCGGCTTGCAACTGCGTGGATGGGTGGCTGGCGGGAGCAGGCACTCAGTGGCCAGGCTCACCCAGCCGAGTTGAAGGGACTTTTTATTTTTGCTCTGTGCTTTTCTCGCTCTCAGAAGTAATGAAATGCAGGAGCCAGCATTAATGCACCATTAAGACTGCAAATTTCAGCACGCAGCCATCAGGAAATGCAAATACTTGGGTCTGCTGTCAGCTCTACCTCTGCCGTGACAGCAGAGAAAGGGGCTGGCACATGGCTGACCTTTGCTACTGTGATGCAATCCCCAGTGATGCTCGGCTTCTGGCTCTCCCTCCCTCCCAGAACCCTTCATCTTCCCCCACCTATGTCTGGGCTTCCCCCTCTGCCAGCCCCAGAGGGCACAGAGGGGAAGGGGGTGGCACAAGGTGGTGGCTGGGCTCATCTGTGCCCATCCATGGAGGGTCTCCCTTGCTTTGGGAGCCCGTGCTCATACCTGTGGCTTGGGGCGCTCCCGGGGGGCTGGGGTTCCCGGGAGAGTGGGATGGGAGGAGCAAGCTGTTCCATGGGTGCTTCGGCTGTGCAGGGATGTGTCCGTCCCTAAGCCACCGAGGGTGACAGCCTGAGGAAGAGAAAGAGAAGGGCTGTCAGCGGAGGAGGCTGCAGGAGCTCTTTCTGCAGCCAGTGAGCACCGCCTGTTCTACCTCGCGATTGTACTGTTCTTCGCTGGCAGGGACCTGCTTTTCCATAAATTTGGGTGGAAGGGAGAGTTTGGCAGAGCCCTGGGCTGCAGGGAAGGATTTACGGCTGCTCTGGCTGCTCTGTGTTCTCCTTGCAGGGCTGGGGCTCCTGCAGAAATGCCCCGTGGGAGGAGGAGGTGGAGGAGGTGGAGGAGGGAGCCCGTGCTGGCATTCATCTGGGGCACAGGGCCCCAGCCAGCACCAGATCAACAGAGCAGGAGGAGGCAGGATGAGGAGGGACAACCTTGGTCTATCCGTGGGTCTGCAGCAACCATGGGGCTGGGAGCTCCAGGGCAGGGGTGGGACCCCCATGCTGGCTCTGGAGGTGGGTGATGCTGCCCAGCATGGTCATGGCTAGACACTGAATCTCCCAGCAATGGGGAACTGGTGGGGAGGCACCTTGTTTGCTTACAGTAAGCCGGTGACATCTCCCAGCTCCAGCTCAGCCACGTGCTGTGGTCCCCTGGAGCATCTCAGGGCACCTGGAGCACCTCATTCCCTGGAAGACCTCAGGCAAGGCCACTGACTGCTGCGGGTCCCAGCGGTTGAGCACTGTCCTCTTCGAGCAGGCAACAGCACGCTTCTAGGCACACATTTGCTGACAAATGGTGGGTTTCCACCACCAGCCCGTTGCCTCCTGCCTGGCTGGCAGCCCAGCGGGTGGTCCCAGGCGCTCCCCTCAACTCGAGCAATGCGCGTCAGTGCATCCCTCCTGGGAGACGTCAAGCCCAGGCAGCATCTGGGGCTGGGTCATGAGGATGAAAACATGCAAGCTGCAGCTTGCTCTGGGCTATCAGAGGTGACGAGTTGTGCTGTCCCAGACTGCTGGGGAAGGATGTTTTTCGCTCTTTACACCAAGGTTTGAGTTTTCCAGGCAGCCTGAAGCAGCGCTGGAGCTTTCCCAGTGGAGCCTCGTGGCTCTTCATTCTTCCTGTCTCTTCTGCCCGCTCTCTAACTCAAAATAAGAGTCGCCCGAGGAGGCAGATGCATCTCAAATGTCCCTTTGCGGTGAGTGCAAAATAGGTATTGGCCACGTTTCCAGATGGAAACGTGAGGCCTGAGGATGGATAAAGAGTTTTCCAAGGCTTTGGAGCAAGGTGTGGACAGCGCTGAGAATAGCATCGCGAAATCTCAACTGCCAAGCCCTTAGCCTAACCAGAAGGTTATTCTTCTTCCCTTATGCTCATACATATCCATTAGGATGAGACCATATGTGTGAGATGTAGATGAATTTCTTTCCTCTTGACAAGTCCAGTTGGTCTTCCTAGGTAAGGAGATGGTGGTCTGTTCCCATCCAACTCTAGGCTGGCTCTTTGCCGTGTTTTCTCGGGTTGTGTTTGCCCCAGAAGAAATGGAGCTACAAATCAGAGCTTCAGGCCTAGCTCTTCTCCACCCGCTGGGACTTTCGATGCCAGACCTCCCTGGGGAGATGCAGAGGTCTCCCCTGAGTGTGGGGAGCGGGTGGGTGCAGGGAAGCCTTCAGGGGAGGAGAGCAGCAAGGTGGGATGGGGTGGTGAGGAGGAGCGGCTGGCTGGTCCCCAGTAAGGACCCATGTTCCCAGCCAGGTCGCAGAGGTTTTCCTGGTGAAGAGGCGGCTTCTCCGACAGCAGAAGCAGTGGGTGAGTGCACCCCGATGCTCCTGCTTTTCAGGTAGCTGCACAAGGTCTCTCCCGGAAGATCTTGATGGGACCCTTGCACATTTCAGCTTGCCCAAGAATTTGGTGCTGCCCCTGTAGTTGAACTCTAATGTCGAAGGGTCCCTTGAAGATGAAGCGAGGAGAGATATCTTGGAGGTTCCTAGATGGTTAAGGACGTGATGTGATAGACATGCAGTTACTGCTCAGCCCCTAAGCTTCCTTTCTGGAGGAAGAGTCATCTGGATGTAACAGGTCCTTTTGACATCTTCCAATCCATTACAGGCTGCAGATCAGCGCAGAGGTGGCATCAGCCTGGATGATGGATGGTGTTTAGGTGATCAAGGGGGGACAGCTTCCTATACCCATAGAGTCAGAGTCAGCTTCTTTCAATAGCATCAATCACACACTGCTGCTGACATCTTTTATGGGCAGTAAATGGGAGCAGAGAGGAGTGTGGTGGGTTTGGAGCACTGCTCCAGTGTGTAGGAGTCAGGGGGTGATTGCTCCTCAGGTCTAAGACGGTGGAGCTGGGCAAAGGAGACCAACCCAAGCAGAGAAGGTATATTTTGAGAGTCTTCTGCAAGGAAGGGTGTCCATGGTTCCTGTCCACAGCCCCTCTGTCAATGGTGTCTTGGTCAAGGCTCAGCTGCAGTGGCATTGCTGGGAAGAGGGGATGTGAAATGGGGGGAAATGAAATATGTCCAGGCGGGATCTCGCAGCGGAGGGACCCACTGTGTGCCTTTCCCCAGAGGCCTTGTGATTGTAGGAGGTGACAGAGCATCCTTTGTCTGCCAGACTGCCTCAGCCTCACTCAGACGTTCTCCCTGCCAAAGTGCAGCCTGGGCGCTCAGCAGGGTGACCCGACCTGCCTCCGCAGGGATGCAATGGACCATGGGAGTTTTCATGGGGACCCTCAGAGCCCTTAGCCCTAACTCTGCTCTGAGGTTACTGTGCTCCTGGGGCTCCCAAGAGATTTACTTCTTCAGAGCATCCCCCCAGGCTGGTGTCCCTGATGGCAAGGGGCTCTGCTCCCAGGGCTCCTGCTGGGCCAACTCCCCCAGACTGGGCCCTGCTGTGGTGCAAAGGGTTCCCTGTAAAATGGGGATGGTCCCCTGCTTAGGCAACCCGGAGATCATCTCCTTCCTCTGTGCCCGTGGACACTGCTGGCTGCTGGCCCACGTACACCAACCTGTCTGGAGGGATGCTGCCATGAACCAGGTCTTACACTACAAGCTCCAGGCCATTGCTTCTTCGTGGCCTTCAATAAAACACCAACAGATGAGACTCGCCATCATCCTCAGGCACCCAGATCCTACCTGCCTGCTGAGGCTGCCTGCCGGGAAGGTGTATGGGCAAGACCTGGGGTGTAGGCAGCATGGAGGTTGGTACGCTGGGCAGAAGGTGCTGGCCCGGCTGCCATACGGGCAGGGAGGAGGCCAGCACGGCTTTCACAGTTGTTTCTCCATTTCTCCTGACTCAAGCGTGCCCAAATTAGCTCTTGCCATAAGTAACTTCTGATATTTCCTGGGGAAAATCCTTTAACTTGCATGTGTTTTTCTAAAATTGCGGTTGCCCTGACCCATCGATGTTTGCTTGTTTGGGGCGGATGGCAGCAGCCATCCAGTTATTCCCCGTTCGAAAAGCCCCACCTGGCCCCGCAGTCCCAGTGGTGGGGGCTTGCAAGGAGGGCCCGTGTCGAGCAGGTCTCCTCTCACCCCAGGTGCTGGGCTGAAGGATCCCGTCCCACCGCAGGACCGATGCTGGATCCCAGATGGTGGCAGAGGGCCGGCCCGGAGATGAAATGTGGGAGGACACGAGCAGAGCAGGAATAATTTTCCCCCTGAGCGTGGCTTGCTCTGAATTTCAGCTCCCACCTGAAGGGCAACCACCCTGGTCTGAGAACAGGCATTTTCATGCCACTAGTGTCTTCCCAGACCTGGCTGCTGAGCAGAAGCTTGGGGCGAGCCAAAAATCTGCAGGTCCTGGGAAAGTGCCTGTGTTAATGTGACCCAGAACCAGTGTCCTCTGCCTGGCCGTGCATCGCGGCGCTCGCCTGTCCCTCTCTCATTGGCAGGGCTTGGGCACCGCTTCTGCAAACCCTCGGCAGCAGACGTAGGCAGCAGGAGCCACCAGGAAGGGATCTGAGCCGTGCCGACGTGCCCCAGCCCCGCGGCTGCCTGCCCTGCCTGCACAGGCAGATGGCTTTTGCAGGGCGCTCCGGATGTTGGAGCGAGGCTATTTTGGACCACGTGGGCGTCTGAATTCCAGGCGAATCCCCGGCTCAAAAAAAAAAAAAAAACCCCAACGCCTGCCAGGGTCCCCGGAGGTGGAAACGCTGCAGCTCGCGTGTCCTCGTGGCTCTCCTGCAGCCTGGCACGTAGGCGTGCCTGCAGCTCTGCCTGCTCGCCCCGCAGCCCACCTGGCCCCCGGCCCCGCAGCAGAGACCCGTTGCGCCCGCTCGCCCTTCTCCCGGCACAGGCTGCACGTCCGGGGCACCCGGATGGCCGTGGTGTCCCTTGACACCATGTGAGCAGCTCCTCAGCCCCCAGGAAGGGCTGATTTGGGTGGGGGTCTTGCCTTGCCTCCTTGTTGCGGGCAGGGGGATGCTCGCCAGCCCCTGCGGCTCCCCATGCCGCACTCCCCCCTCGCTCCACTGCACAGGGGTGGGAGAGGGCAGAGGGAAAACGGCTTCCTGCCCTTCTCCCAACCACCGGCGCGGCGTCTTGTTTGCTTTGAGGCCCGGGTCCCTCCTGCCAGGACATTCCCGGGCAGTGGCTGCTGCCTTTGTAGAGGAGCTGGGGGGACAGCGCGGACTGTGGCCCCCCCAGCTGCAAAGGCCAGTGCCACATGCCTGCCCCGCACCCGCACCCCCCTCCCTGAGCCCCACGGGGACCCAGGCTGGCCTCCCACGAGGGACACAAACCATCCAGCAACCCCATGGGCAGTGGGAGCTCGTGTGTCCCCCCCCCCCCAGCCCTTTCCAGGAAGGGGTGGCCGGTCCCTGTGCCTCTGAGCGGCTGCAGCACGTCCCCGGGAAGCGGGGCCAGCGTGAGCCGCTGCGGCCAGCGCCCGCCATGTGGGAGACAGCTGGGGTTAAAAATTAACACAGACAGAGCCTCAATTAACGGGCGGCAGGGGCCAGCGGAGGGCTACGTGCTGCTTGGGGCACCCCCTTCCCGGGACTCAAGGCTTTCGCAGCCAGGAAGGTGGGAACTCCTCTGGCCCCAGCCAGGGGACGAGGGGGTGCCATGTCCCCTGGGCTTGGGTGGGCACAGGTGGATCCCCATGGGCAGCCTGAGGATGACTGTGTGTCACTGAGGGTGATTGTGTGTCACTCTGACCCCAGGCACACAGTGGGCACGCTCTCAGAAGTGGGCACCCAAAAAATTCCGACTGCTCCAGCTCTGCTTTCCAGCACCATCAGGGTCAAGGGGAGCAAATTGGTTTCTAAAAAAAATAAGGGGTTTGTGCCAGCCTGAGCCCAACTTGCTAGGGTGAGGGGGTCTCCTGGCACAGCATCCAGAGGAGTTTCTCCAGCTTCCCAGTGCTGGGTCCCACCAGGTTCCCCCATCCCAGCGGCTGAAGAAATCCAGCCCCCTCTCCAAAATCAGGGATGTTGCCAAGGTCTGGGGCTCCCAGAGCAGCATCTGGCTGGATTTGGGTACCCTCCACGAGAAGTTGCCCTGCACCTGGCATAGAGAAGGTGACAAGCAAGTGCCAGCTCTGTAACCCACTTGGATGGCAGTGGCTGGGCTGGGAGGGTTTGGGTTGGGGTTGGGTATTTTGGAGCGTGTTTGCACTTTGGTGGCTGTTGGGGCGCATCTCCAGCTCCAAAGCCTTGGCAGCCCTCCAGCTGCCGTCCCATAGTGCCCTGCTGCCCCCCAGGGAGGCCACGGACCTGCATGACCCCCTGCTTATCACCACAGGGTCTGGCTGCCCAGCATCACCTCCACCTTCTGTGCCCCTCCCTCCCCCCCTCAGTTATTCCCAGCCCCATGCCTCAGCCTGGAGCTGGGCAGAGGTCCTGGATTAGCCCCCCTGGCTGGGGAAGAGGCAGCGCAGACCCCACTGCGGGAGCCGGGTGCCTGGCATGGCGGGAGAGATTTTGGCACCAGTTCTGGCAGGCAGAGACCAGAGGCAGCGCTGCTGTTTGCAGGCAGGCTTTCCACCCTGTCCCCCTGCCAGCCGTCCCTCTTCCCTGTGCCTCCCAGGCCTGTGGCCTCCATCCCTCCCTGCCCCCCTTGCCTTCCATCCCCATCCCTGTCGTTCTCCATCCTTGCTCCCCTCGCCCTCCATCCCTGTCCCCGTACCCCTCACCCTCCATCTTTTTCCCCCTTGACTTCCACCCCCACGCCCCTCTCCCTCCATCCCTGTCCCCCTCACCTTCCATTCCCGGCCCCGTCATTCTCTATCCCTGTCCCATTTGCCCTCCATCCTCATCCCTCTCATCCTACATCCCCGGCCTCTCACTCTCCGTAACTGTCCCTGTCATCTTCCTTCCCCGTCCGCTTTGCCCCCCGTCCCCACCCCCCTGTCCCCCCCCCAGCACGCCGAGGGATCAGGGTCCAGTGGCAGGATGGAGGCTCATGGGCTCAGGAGGACGCTCTTGTCCCTGTGCCTTGGGGATGGGCCAGTCTGGGGGCACTGGGGGACCACGTCCCCCCCCAGGGCTGGGTGCTGGCCAGGGGGTACCACCTTGGGGGATGCTGGGGAGCCTGGAGGTTCACTGGGGAGTGCTGGGCTGGAGCGCCAGCTTTGCTGCCAGCACTGTGAGCAAGTGCCCACTTTGCTCCGTGCCTCAGTTTCCCCTCTCCAGAGGACTTCAGTCCTCAGCAAAGGCCATTTTCATTCATGTGAGTTTTTCACATTTGCTGAGCGGTTAAATCCTGCTGCGGCCGGGAGAGGACCTTGGGTGGGTGGCAAACTCCAGGTGCAGTCGCTGCAGGCCCTGCCTCTGCAAGGGGGACATCAGCACCCCGCATCTCACGGCGGCATCAGGGCGGTGGGGCACGCTCCAGTCTGTAAAAACAGCCAAAAAAAGGGCAAATGAAACTCCCTGGGTGAAGCCCACCTGGGTGAGAAGGTGTGGTACGCTGGGCAGCAATGGCTGCAGCGGGGCGGTGGCGGCTGGGGTGGAGTGCTGGTGGGATGCTGTCCCTGCATCCCGCGTCACTGGTGCCACCCCCATCCCGTGCGCCTGGCACGAGGCTCTTCCGCCGCCTTTTTTTTTGGGGGGGGCGAGAGGCTGAACGGCGGAGGCAGACAGGCAGGGAGCGCGCTGGGGAGGGCGAGGAGAGGGGCTGAGGGTGACGAGCTGGGGCTGGCAGCGATGCCAGCCGGGGAACGGGCACAGGGGGTGTCCCAGGAGGACAGGGCAGCGCCCTCCCATCGCTGCCAGCCGGGAGGGAGATTTTTGGGAAGCCAGAGCATCGTCACAGTGCCCGCGTTTGAAAATCCCAGTCGCTAAATATGCAAAAGGCGCATAATTAACGAGACGTGGATCAAATACAAACATCGCATCCGTGCTGCTCGCGGCCCCCCCCCCCCCCCCCCCCCCCCCCCCCCCAATCTTACATTTTTTGTTTCATTTCGAGGCGGGAGCAGGGTGGGAAGCGATTTTGCATTCCTGTGAAAATAAAAAAAAAATGAACGGCAACACAAACCCAGTTTCATTTTTGTCAGGGTTTCTGCTTTCGGGAGGTTTTGGTTATTTTGCTGGCAACCGAAAAGGCTGCAGGAATTGGGGGTGGTGGTTTTTTTTTGGGCTGTTTGTCCCTGGAAAGCTGCTCTCGGCTGAGGAGTGGGGGTTTAATGAATTTTTTAAAACTTCCAATTTTTCAGTGCCCACCTCTCAAAGGAGAAAAAAAAATCTCCCCCCCCCCCCCCAGCAGCAAAAAAATCTTGCCAAAAAGTTGATCAGGAAACTTCTGGGCCAAGCGTGTCCCCCGCTGCCGGGGCCAGACCTCGGAGGGGTTAGTCCCCTCCCTCCGGGGGATTTATCGGTACCACGGATTATTTGCTGTTTATTCAGGGGGATTTCAACTGATGCTGCACCCTGGGGACCGGTGAGGTCCCTGCTGGTGGCGGTGGCAGGCTCAGGGCGCAGGGGCTCCGTGGTTGGGGTTCCTCACCCCCCACCCAACATGATGCTCCCTGTGGACCCGGGTGTGGCAGTGGGAGTGGGGGGGGGCTCTGCACCCTGGGGGACCCCCCCTTCTGCATCCCGGGCACTCGCATCTGTGTTCCGCTGCCAGCCGCACCCCACGGGGGAACAGAGAGACGGGGCAGCCCATGGGGGACACAGAGGGATGGGGTACGGCGGGGGGACAGAGGGATGGGCACCCCACAGATGGGACAGAGGGACGGGAAACACTCCGGGGTCACCCCACGGTGGCGGACACAGAGGGATGGGGGCCACCTGCCAAGGTGAAGCTTCGTGGGGTGGCCCGGGGCTGGAGGAGCACGCTGGGGTGACACCCCACGGAGCACATGGCTGGTGGGGCACAGGGTGACCCCCCCGGGGGTGGGGGGGGACAGGCTGTGTGATGGAGGGGGAGGGGGAGGCACCCCTCGGGGCAGAGGGGCGTGTGGGGAGGCACAGCAGGGTGACACGCCACAGAGAGGGTGGGGACACTGGGGTGACACGCCACTGGGGATGGGTGCCGGATTAGGGGGGCACGGTGGGGTGACACCCGTGGGGGCAGGTGGGACACGAGGGGGTGCACAGTGGGGTGACACCCGTGGGGGTGTGTGGGACATGGGAGGGGCACAGCAGGGTGAAACCTATCGGGACGGGTGGGAACGGGGTGCATGGGGGGGTGACACCCATGGGGGTGGATGAGACGCGGGGGGGGACATCACAGCGACACCCGTGGGTGTGACTGGGACACGGGGTGCACAGTGGGGTGAAACAAAGGCTCATGGGGTGTACAAAGCAGGTGACACCCCTGGGGGCAGCTGGGACATGGAGAGCACAGCACAGTGACACCCCTTGGGGGTGAGTGGGACATGGGGGCACACCGTGGGGTGACACCCGCGTGGGCAGACGGGACATGGGGGGGCACATCACAACGGCATCCTGTGGGGGTGGGTGGGGCGTAGGGTGCACGGCGGGGTGGCACCGTGGGAATGGATGGGACACGGAGGGGACACGCACCACGGTGATGTCTTGTTGGTGCTGATGGGACACGGGGGGGGGGGGGGGGGCACAGTGGGGTGGCTAGCATCGGGGGGGGGGGGGGGCACACCGCAGCGCCACCCATGGGGGGCACAGCGGGGTGACACCCGCGCGGGCAGGTGGGACACGAGGGGGACACCCTAGTGACACCCGTGGGGCGCCTGGGACACGGGGGGGACACGACACACCGCGGGGGGGGGGGGGAGCAGATAGGACACGGGTGTCACAGCAGAGGGGGGCAGATGGGACGCGGAGGGGCTCGCTCCGGTGACACCCGTGGGGGCGGACGGCGCACGGCGGGGCACAGCGGGGTGACACCCGTGGGGGCGAGGAGGGGGTGTTTGTACAGCGCGGCGGGGGTCGGGGGAGCCCGGGGGGGGGGACGAGGGGGGGCTGCGGGCGGCGTGGCGCGCGTGGGGCGGCGGGGGGCGCGCGTGGGGCGGCGCGGCGCGGCGTGGCGGGGCGGTCCGGTCCGGTCCGGGTTTTGCCGGCAGCCGCGGGCAGCGGCGGCAGCGCCGTGCAGCGCGATTCGGGGGCTGTGCACTCCCAGAGCGAGCGGCGATGTGGAGGTGGGTGTGCGGCGGCGGCGAGGCACCGTGCCCGCCTCGGCTCCCCTCTCGTCGGGCCCCCCCCCCCCCCTCTTCCCGCTCCCCAGCGCCGGGCAGGTGCTGACCCCCCCCCCCCCCCCTCCACCCCCCCCACCCCATCCCTTCCCTCCCCGCCCCCCCTCCCCCGCTCCCGGGCAGCCCCCGCCGCTCCCGGCAGCGCTGCCCGCAGCGGCGGCGGCTCCCGGACCGGCGGTAGGTGCCGGCCCCCGGCGGCGGAGTTGGGGGGTGTGTATGTGTGGGGGGGTGGTGGTGGGGAAAGGGGAGGGGGGAGAAGAAAAAGTTTGGCGGGGGGCGGCTGCGGCTCGCCCCGCTCCGCCCGGCGCCGTTACCGGGCTGCCCGCGGCGGCGGCGGCGGGGCGCGGAGCTGGCCGCCTGCCCGCGCCGGGGCCCGGCCGGTGCTGCCTGCGCGGCGCCCGAGCGGCCCCGCCGCTTCCCGGGAGGGGCGGCGGGGTAACGAGCAAAGTTTTTCTCGGTGCGGCTGAACCACCCCCCCGCCCCGTCCCCCCCCCCCCCCCCCCTCCCCCGTCCCCTTTCCCGGTACCCCGCACCCCGGCGGGGATGCGCCGGGAGCCGGGGCGGGGGGGAGGGATGGAGGCGAGCCCCCCCCCGCACCCCCCCCCCCCCCCCCGCGCCCCCCGCCCGCCCGCCACCCCGGGCCGCCGCGGCATCGCCCGGTGGTTTCCCGGGTGACAATGGTGGCGGCGGGGCCGGGGGGCGGCGGGGGCGGCAGCGCGGCGGCGCCGGGGGGAGGCGGCGCGCCCCGGGCAGCGGGCAGCGCGCGGGGCCGGCCGCTGCCACCCGCGGCGGATCTCGCGTGGGGGGGTGGTGGTGGAGGAGGAGCCCCCGCCCAGCGCCTGTCGGTCGCAGCGGCCCCTCCGCGCTCGGGTTCCCCGCGTGGGTTGCTCTCGCCTCCCCCGGGGGTGCGCCGAGCTTCAGCGGCAGTTTGGCTCCTCCACCGGGGACCGGCCGTGGGAGCGGCGCCGCTCGCCATCGCTCAGCCATGTGCAACAACTAACCCAACTTTATCATCCCCCCCCCGCCCTTCCCAAGTAATTTCCACCCCCCCGCTTCGCCGTCAGATGGGAATCCCAAACCTCCCGCTCCCCCCCACCTCCGGCGGGGAGGGCACCCAGCACACCCCGGCACCCAGCACCCAGCTGGATCCCAGCGGCTGCCGTGTCACATCCCTCGTCTGTGCCCGGCGTGGGTGCTGCCAGCCCCAAAGCCATCGTGGGGTTGGTGAATTGTGCCTGAACCCTGGGATCACGGCACCAAACTCCGCTGAATCGTGGCCCCACAGGCCCCACGGTGGTGTTTTGTTTTTTTTTTTTTTTTCCCTCTTATTTTATTTTTATTATTACTATTTTTTTTTTCATCGCATCCCCCAACTGGCGACGTCCTTCTTGCGGGCCCGTGTTTGCTTTGGGTCGGTTTTTTCTTTGCTGGGATGATTGATTGGGGAGAGAAGGGGAAGGGGGGGTGGGATGGGGATGGAGGGGGGGGCAAAGCGTCGGCGCCCGCCCCGCTCCGCGTCCCACGCATAAACAAAGCTGCGCACACATCCTGCGATAACGGATCACATGTGTGCGCCGCGCCGTCGCCCCTGACCCCGGCCGGGCAACCTTTACCCCCCACCGCCCACTCCCTGCGAGCGACCCCGGGAAGGCGGGGAGGGGGGTGTGGAACAGATTGGAGAGGGCTGATGTGCTGCGGGGATGGGGGGCGGTTTGAGGCAGGATTTGGGGAAGGGGGGGGGATGCACAAGCCCGGCTACCTGGGGCGCAGGGCCGGAGCCGGCGGAAGTTTTGTTTCTCTGGAAACGGGCCCTTGCTGTGTCAGCAGCCCCTTTGTGCCGCTTTGTCCGATCGCCCCCCCCCCCCCGGCCCCCTCGCCTGGCGGCGGGGCCGCACCTGGGACTGCGGAGGGATGGACCCCCCCCCGCTCCGCTCCCCAACCCCTCGCTGCTCCCCGGGGAGTTGAGTTGCATCCCCCCCTCCCCGGGAGGGCAGCGGGGTGAGGACGAGGAGGGGTTGGATGGGAAGGCGGGGGGGTGGGGGGGGAGGCGAGGTGGTGACCCCCCAAAGGTACCGCTCAGCGGGAGCGCTCACAGGCATGGAAACCCTCTCGGTCCGTCTGTCTCTCCTTACGATTTCTATCCAGAAAAGCTTTGCAGAACCATCTTCTCTAGCAGCAGCCCCCGTTCGTTCCCAGCATCCGAACCCGGTGGGGACGCCAGCGCTCGCCTCCCCGGCGGTGCCGGCGGCTCTTGCCACCACATCGAATTCAAACCGGTCGCGGCGTCACGTGGGCGAAGCCTCGAACCCGAAAAGTGTCACGGCGCGTGGTGGCTCTGGCTCCCGGCAGATCCCCCCCGAAGGCCCGGCAAACCCGGGGTGCCGGTACCGGCATCGCCCCGGCGAAGCCACCTGGCGAGCTGGCAGATGTTGCGCCCTGACCTCGGGGCCAGCGTCGGGGTGTGTGTGTGTGTGTGTGTGTGTGTGGCGGGGGGGGGGACACGATGACGGGATGATGGGGACGGGGACGCGCCGGCGTGTGACAACAAAAGCAAAGTAACAAAGGACCCGCCGGTGGCGCTCAGAAGTTCGTCCCGGCCCCCCGCCGCGGCCGTCCGGTGCCGTCCGGGGATTTGGTGGCCTCGTGGGCAGGGAGGGGGTTTTGCCTGTTTGCCGGCGGGGAGGGGGGGGGGTAGGCAGGGGTTTGGGGGTGGATTTGTGCTGGGCGCCGCGCATGCCCCCCCCCCGCCCCCGTCTCGGTGGGAAGAAGGCAGGAGGCGGCCGAGTCGTCCTTGACATGGATTTTTGTGGCGGAGATGCGGGCAGCCGGCGCCGCGCTGCCAGGCGCCTGCCTGCACCTCCTGCCCGTGGCGCGAGGTGGGCGGCCAGGGGAGAGGGGCTCTGGGCACCGTGCCCCGAAATTCAGCCTGTCCCTCCTCTTTCTTCTCCTCAGCAAAGGCGGGTGGCAGGGAGATGCCGTGGGGGCACCGGGGCTGGATGTTTTGGGGATCCCCCACATTGGGGCTCCCTCACCCGCCGGCACCTCCCAGTGTCACCGGGGCCATTCCAGGCTGGGGACGGGCAGGTGTCAGCAGTGCAGGCGATGCTTCCCAGGACCTGGGGACGCTGCAGGACTTAGGGGCGGCATCCTCCCCCCAAAAATGTCCCCTCTGCCACAGCTCCTGCTTGGGGGGCTGGGAGGAGGGCCAGACCCCGGGTGCTCGGCCCTTGCAGCCAGCATTGCCCCAGCACCTCCTGCTGTGGCCGTTCATGGCTCAGTGGGGGCTGGATCTGGCCCCGGCTGGTCCCAGACCCTCCACCTCTATTCCCCCCCAGCAGGGACATTCCCTGGGGTGGCAGGAGCGGGTGCCGCTGCTCCCCTGCCTCTCCTCACCCCGCCGGCGCGTTTGTTTTCCCAAACCCTGGCTGTAGGAACAACCTCTTGATTAAGTGTATTAATAGTTAAACTTTCAGCTCATAGCTTAAACTCACCAGACCACGAAAAGCTCCCTCCTTTACTCATGCTCTGTTGCTCAACTAAAATATTGCACTCAAAAGGGTTGGGTTTTTTTTTCTTTCCCCCTCCTTTTCCCCTGACTCGACTTTGACTCCTGGGAGCATGGGGGGTCTTGCAGGGCCCCACTACCCCAGTTGTCCCCACTACCCCTCACCACCACCCCTCTGCGAAGAGCCCAGGCATGGAGGTTGGGGGGGCTTGCCTGGCCAGGTGTCCCCCCAGTGAATAGGGCTCTTGAAGCTCAGTCAGGCTGAGGAGGAGGATGGGAACCACCATCCCGGGAAGAGGGTGGCCCCCCATCCTGTTGGGGACATGGGGACAGGCTGTGGTGGCTGGGGAAGGGATGGAGACGCTGGCGGTAGCTGGTGTGTGGGATCAGCTGTTTTCCTGCAAGGCAGGCGATGGAGCAGGAGGAAGGGTGGGAGTTTCAACGATGCCAAGTGCAACGTCCTGCACCTGGGCAACCCCCAGTCCCAGCACGGCCTGAAGGTGGATGGGTTGGGAGTAGCCCTGCAGAGGACTGGGGGATACTGGTGGGTGACAGATGGGACATGAGCTGGCAGTGTGGCAGCCCAGAAAGCCAACTGTATCCTGGGCTGCATCACCAGCAGTTTGCCCAGAAGGGTGAGGAGGGGATTGTCCCCCTCTGCTCTGCTCCCCTGACACCCCCCGGGAGCACTGTGTCCAGCCCTGGGGCCCCCAGCACAAGACAGACATGGACCTGTGAGAGCGGGTCCGGAGGAGGCCACTGAAATGGTCCGAGGGCTGGGACAGCTCTGCTGTGGGGAGAGGCTGAGGGAGATGGGCTTGTTCGGCCTGGAGGAGAGAAGGCTCCAGGGAGACCTTACTGAGGCGTTTCAGTACTTCAGGGGGGCTTATAAGAAAGACAGAGAGAGACTTTTTACCAGGGGCTGTCATGACAGGACAAGGGGCAGTGGTTTTAAACTGAAAGTTGGTAGGGTTAGATTGGACATAAGGAAGAGATGTTTTACGATGGGATGGTGAGACAGGTTGCCCAGAGAAGTTGTGGATGCCCCATCATTGGAATTGTTCAGGGCCAGGTTGCCCCTTGGCTTTGAGCAACCTGGGCTAGTGGAAGATGTCCCTGCCCATGTCAGGGGAGTTGATCGGGGGGTCTTTGGAGGTCCCTTCTGACCCAGACCCTTCTGTGATTCGATGAAGGGGGGCAGTGGCATAGGAGTGGCAGGAGGGAAGAGGTGTTGGAGCAAAGGGGTGGCGGGAGGAGGAACCATCTCCAGAAGGAACCGTCTGGGGAATCTCAGGTCTAGGCCAGTGGGAGGAAACATCTGGGTTTGCTCCTGCTCAGCAGTGGCTCTGCCATGGGGAGCAGGGCAGGATCAGGCCTGCAGCAGACTTTGCCTTCACCAGAGGGACATGTCCTGGTGGGGAGGCTGGGCTGTGTCTCCCCATCCTAGGAAACCCGCTGGGTGAGCACCAGGGCATGAGGGTGAGGAGCAGTCTGCATGCCTAGCCATGTCCTGTGTCCCTTGGGGGACACCTGCAGTGCTGGAGACCTGGGAGATCTCCAGGGAGAGCCAGGCAGCAGGACAGTGTGACACCAATGAGTGGCTGAGGGTGACCAGTGGGTCCCATTGCCTTTGGAAGAGTCCAGAGGGCACCTTTTACCCTGGCCACTGGCCCTCAGTTGCCTGAAGACCAGAGTCAAAAGAAGCTTTCTGGTCCATCAGCATCTCAGCACTGGTGGTGTGAACGTGTCATGGAGCAGGTCGTCACCCGGCCCAATAGTCTCTCCTTTGGGGGTGCTGTGGGGCTGGGGAGGGGGGTGCATCAATAACGTCTTTGGAGTGGTTTCATCCTGGCTCCTCTTCTCCCATGGCTTGCAAGCAGGTGGAGGTTATTGACAGTCGGAGATGACAGCCCTTGCCACACAGGGGTGGCAGCCTGTTATTATGTGAATAAAAGGATTTTTAAGGTCAGAAGGTTTTGAGAGGCTGCTTTGGTGACTCTGGTTTCCACCCATCCATCGTTACGGCATGGAAAAGGGACCTGAGTAACAGCCCTGCTGCGTCCAGCTTGTGAAGGCTTGGCTCTCAGCCTTGCCTTGGGATTTGTGGGTCTGTTTCTATGTCCTTGTCCTCAAATGGTATCGCTCGTACCAAAGCATCTTCCATCACCTGAACTTGGACATCCTTTGTGCTGGGAGGATGAGGACCCGTCACCTCCCTGGAGTGGTGCTTACAGCGTGGTGGCCCAGGCGTGGGAAGGTACGTGTTGGCCTCGACCCTGGAACTGGTGGCAAAGAAAGAAAATGCCATTTTCTGATTTTCCAAGCAGGATGTGCTTTTCGTCTTCACTCTCCCAGATCGGAGAGGTGGGAGCTGGAAAAGAGCTTATGTCACTGGCTCTGCCCCGTGTTAACACTGTGATACACTTCTTCAGGGGCATGGTGTGGGTGATGGATGGGACCTGTGCCGCGGTGTGAGATGTAGCCTGTCATTTCTGGGTCACTTCTGAGATGGGCTTTATCCCAAGGGTCTGGTTGTCACTTTTATGGCAGCAGACTCTGGGTGGTGGGGTGGTGGCAGGACTGGGGACCAGCGCTGTCCTGGCCTCGTGGACTGCGAGGTGCTTCTGGGTGACTCTGGTGGGTTTTTGGGTGGGTGCTGCCACCCATGAGACCCCAACTGACCCTGGCATATGTTTGCTCAGCACTTGCTGAGCTTCCTGGGTGTGGCCCAGGCTTGAGCAAGGGTTGGGTTTGTGCTCCGGTATGATGAGATTGGGCATGTTCACTTCTGGTGTCCTCTGGTGCTGCTGTCTCTGGTCATCCCTTGGTTTGCTGGTGGTTGCCTACTGTTGGAAGGGAGCCCTGGTCTCACCTGCGTTTGTGGCTTGATGGATGTTTCATTTTTGCCTTTGCAAACCTGCCTTGAATTCATGCCTGTGCTCCAGCTCTTCATAGTGGTATCTGGGCAATATCCATCTCCCACGATCTTCCTTATGAGAGTCTTCGGCTGTGCCCAAACAAGCAACACGGTTCCATCCGCTTGGACCCCAAGTGGTCTCTTGGTGTCCCCAGGTGTCCTGGGGCCATTGGTTCTCACTTCTTTTTGCTGGGACCTGCTTTGTGGCTTTTGTGCCTCTTTCTCTCCCCCAGAGACTGGCTGAGAAGAGCAGTTTGGGGTCCAGATCCAAGTCCTGAGTCTCTCACTTGAACATCCCGAAGGCTGAGGGGCTCTCACTTGAACTTCCTGAACCTGAAGGGTCCCAAGCATTTGGAGATCCAGGTGCTCTCATCTCTGCTGCCGCCATGCCCTGTAGGTTCTTCTCCTCTGTGTCCACTTGCTGGTCAGAGGCAGGTTCCTGCTCTCCAGCCTCTCCTGCAGCTGGAGCGTGGCTGGGGAGGACCATTTGTGCCCAAGGAATGTTGATGTCTTGGGGATGGCTTGAGACCTTTTGATGCTGGTGCAAAGCCTGATGGAGGGAGGTCTACACCCACGGGAGGTGCAGACCAGTGCTCTGCCCTCTGCTTTGCAGGAGTCTGTCTTTGGGTTTGGGTCCAGGTCAAAGGAGGGCAAACGAGCTGTGCCTGCAGACGTTACTTGGAGGCTGTGTGGGGTCTTGCCTCCTTTTACAGACTCAGAGAATGAATGGGTTGGAAGACAACTTCAAAGATCATCTCGTCCAACCCTCGCCAGAAGATCTAGGGACATCTTTCACTAGCCCAGGTTGGCCAAAGCCGTGTCCAATCTGGCCTTGAACACTTTCAGGGAGGGGGCAGCCACAGCTTCTCTGGGCAACCTGTGCCAGGGCCTCACCACCCTCATCATACAACATTTCTTCCTTATGTCCAACCTAACCCTGACCTCTTTCAGTTTACAACCATTGCCCTTTGTCCTGTCACGACAGGCCCTGGTAAAAAGTCTCTCTCTGACTTTCCTATACGTTCACTTCATACGTTGAAAGGTCTCTCAGCAGGTCCAGGTCTTGACTGGGCCATGGGGAGGTGAGGGCTGGGAGTGGCTGGTGGCCGGGATGTGGAAGCAGGCTTGCAGACAGCCTGGGTGGCTGAATGCAGGGCTGCGAGTGCCATGCTGGGTTGTCCTTCCCCACCTTCCCCTCTTGCATCCGTGCCGTGTCCAGCTGGGATCACAGCAGACAAGCAGATCCCAGGCACCCATTTCTCCCGGGGTCCCCATGGCCGCTCTTTGTCCCTGTGCCCCGCTGCTGGCCAGGGACTTTTCCCCCATTTCCTGCAGCCCGTGGGAGTGAGTGGCCGAGGATCGCTGGCTCGGGGAGCGCTCCTCTTGCCCTCTGCTTTACCTTCTGCATCTCACTAATCTGATGACCGGAGGTATGCGAAGCATTTCAAATATGGCCTCGTTAGCTGGCTCCGGACAGAGCACGCAAGAGGCGTTTCTTCACACTCCTATTCCAGCCGGCTGTTGCCGTTCCCTCCTCCCATGGGCATCCCACTGCCATTTGCCCCGTGCCGGCTGGGTTCAGCACGGCCAGTCGAGCCCATCCCACCCAGCCACGGGATGGATGTGTCCCTTTACAGGTCAGGTCTCTGCTGCGCTGGTGGCTGTGGGAAGGCGTTGGGTCCCGTGGCAATTTGAGAGTGTTGTTGGGTGTGTGTGCAAGGGGCGAGTACGATGCTGGGGAGTAGGATGTCCCCTCTGCCTGCAGCCTTGGTGGGTGCCCAAGCCTCCCACAGTGCCCCAGCCCGCTGGGAAGAGCTGGAGGGGCAGCCCAGGCCTTGGGGGGGTCACTGAGCAGGTCACTCTGAAAGTCACCAGGGTGGGGGATGCAGGATGGTGGGTGCTGGCCCCGGTGGGAAGCACCCAGCAGGAGGAGCGGACCCGGGGAGGGGCACGGTGTAACTCTGGGCGCAGTGGAGGGGATACCCTGGGATCCCCAGGGAATGGGTGCTGCCCAGGGGCACTGCAGCCCGTCTCTGGCTGGCTCTCCGCGGTGGTCCTTGCGGAGCTGTGCCCGGGAGAGTGCTTGTGGCACCCACCTTGGGGTCCTGTGCCACCTGACCCACCCTTCTGGGGTGGCGAGTGGCACATCCAGTCCATCTGTCCACCCATGTCCATCTGCACCTCCTCATCCCCCCCGTGCCCTGGTGCACGTTGCCGGACCGGGCTGCCCGCCGGAAGGGGCCCCGTTGCTGCCGGCGCTGCCGTGCTTCCGCCTGGCTGGGGCCGCCTGCCCGCAGCGCCAGCGCTGGCGGGGACCCTCCGCGTTTGATGTCCCCAGTGTCCCCTGCCTTGCTGCGGCGGCAGCGGGAGCCTGGCAGTGTCTCCCCGCTTGGCTGAAGGAGCTATTTAAAGCTGGGGCTGGGGCGGGGGGAGGAAGGAGAAAAATAAATGTAGAAGATGAAGATGATGAGGGTGGCTCCGACCGCCCCTGGGGACAGCTGGCCCAGCGTCAGTGTCCCTGGGGAGGGGATGCCATGGCCCGGCATGGCCTGCCCCGGCCCCGGCAGGGCTGGGAGCTGGACGCCAGGCGTTTGCGCTTTAATGCATCAGGACAGCTTGCAAATTCCAGCCTGGCGCGGCAAGGTGCCGGCCGCGGTCGAGCGTGCGCTGTCTCGCAGGCGAGAGGGCCGTGCTGCCATAACCGGTTAGCTCGGCGGCCGCCGGCGGGGCGCGAGGGCCCGCGGGGGGCTGGGGGCCAGGGCAGGGCTGCGGGCAGCCCCTGCCTCCTGCTGTGCTGGGGGGGCTCTGCGTAGCCCCCTGCTGCGGCAGAGGTGGCGGCCAGCCCTGGTGCGGTGGTGGCACAGCAGGGGGTTGGCCTGAGAAGGGCAGATCTGTAGGGACCCTTGTCCCCCTCATCTGCAGGGACCCCCATCTCCCTTGTCCTCTCCTTGTCTGCAAAGCCCCCTGTCCTAGACTCTCCTGCTCCCTCATCTACAGGGATCCCTGTCCTCCCTTCTGTAGGGACCCCTGTCCCCTTGGTCTGCAGAGACTCCTTGTCCCCCCATCTACAAGGACCCTGCACCCCCATCATCAGAATCCCACGGTCCCCCCTGTCTTCAGGCATCTCTGTCCCCCGCTTTTGCGGACCCCCCTGACCCCCTCTCTGCAGAGCCTCCCATGTGCAAAAGCCCCTGCTCCCTCTGTCCCCCCCTTCTGCAGAGCTTTGTGTCCCTGCATCCACAGGAACCCTTGTCCCCCCATCTGCAGACCCCCTGTCCTCCCGTCCGCACAGCCCCGGGGCGATGCCCAGGCACGACGTGCCTCGCCCAGCACCGGTGATGACCTGGGGGCAGTTCAAGGGCATCCTGTGCCATCTGAATCCCTGGGGAGAGGAGGCGACCCATCATCTCTACACACGGGGAAACTGAGGCAGGGAATGACAGCACTGCTGCCGCTGCCCCCAGCACCACTGCACTCCGGGGCCCCGTGTGTCTGGCGGGCTGGGAGCCAGTGGTGGGGGATGCTCCTGGGGGTCCTCCTGGCCGTGGGGACATGCAAATCGGTGGTGGATGGTTTTCCACCGAATCCTGTCTAGGAGGTGGTTTTTCATTCTTTCCCTAAATATTTCCTAAATGTTTGAGCCGGTCAGTCGAAGTGAGACCCACAGGCTTTCTCTCCATCGCCCAGTGTGCCCTCATCTCGCCTCCCTTCTCCCCATCCTCCCGTTTTGGGTTCCTTAAATAAAAAAGCCTTTAAAAACACATATGAGCCACCTTGCTGGGAAAAACTGGAGTCACCTTGAGCGCTAAACCCGTGGTACTCAGGGGCCTCGGTACACGCTTGCCAGGCTCTGGGTGCTCCCCAGCTCTGCTCCTGCCCGGAGCAGCTGGTGGTCGTTGCATCTCTGGCCAGCAGAGGATGGGGCTTCTTTCTTTGCAAAGGCGTTGGGGGATTAGTGAGAGGATTAGTAAATATGACCCCAGGTAAAGATTAAGACCCAAAAAAAAAAAGGAAAAAAGGTGTTTTTTTTTTTCCCCCATGCTGATGCACCATGAAGATTAAAACAGGATGAATTCATGCCACAGCCGGCAGTTGGTTTAGGGGTGGGAGGGGCAGCAGGGAGGGATGGGGGGACGGGGTGTGGAGATGCCAGGGGGGAGCAGAGGACCTGGGGTGTGTGACAGGTCCCTGGGGGTCCCCAGGGGCCAGGCTGCCTGTGGCTGGTGCTGGCTGCAGGCAGCCAGAACTGCCAGCAGGCAACGGGGACGGGATTTTTTGGGGGTGAGATCTTGGTAAACTACAGCCTAATCCTGGAAATAACTGGCACTAGGCTGCGGGGTGGTGGCTTCAGCAGCTCATCCCGAAGGCTGATAGCTCGGCAGATAAGGCTGGAAAACACCCCTGGCAACTGGGAAGGCAGCAGGGAGTAAGTTCGTCCCTGCCCACAGCCTTCCCCATCAGCCCTAGGCCATGTTCTTGTCCCACCTGAGCATCCCAGGCAGCATCCTTCAAACATTCCTGCCATTCAGCACCTCCGAGGATTAGCCGGGGACCTGGTGCTGAATATTCAGGCGATAAAGCTCCTCGCCTTAGGCTGGGCCCCCCTCCCTTGGTGGCTCTGGGGCCATGTGACCGGGAGGGCTACTGGCAGAGCCCTGGCAATCTCGGCTTCCCCTGGGAAGTGCTGGGAAGGGGGTACAAGGGGGTCCCCTCCAGGACATGGAGAGTCCCCCCTGCACTGGGGACATGTCCCCTCCCGCAGCCAAGAGAGGCGGCTGGGAGGAGTGTGACTTCCCTGCCATGGTGCTCCCGTGTCCCTTCGGTGATGGCAGAGGGGGATGCTGAGACTGGGGACAAAGGAGATTGGGGACACCCGCCCTGGGCTGTCTGGCCTTTCTGAAGGACGATGTGACCAGTATGTGTATTGGGAGGAAACTGGAGTGGCTGTCTCAGGGGGGATGGGGAGCAGTGACCCCGGCAGAGCCATATCCTCTCCTTTCTCCTCCCTGTCTGCCCAGGGCAGCGCTGGCCCCGGGGGAATTCCTCTCCTGGGAGCCCCGACCTCTCCCCTGGGTCAGTCCGCTGGGGGGGAGCAGAGCCAGCCCTGCTTCGGGCGTCTCGCCGTAGGGGTTGACCCCTCCACTGAGGCTGAGCCTTTCTGGGGGGTTGAGCACTGGCTCGGTGGTCGAACGCTGTTTTGGGGGGTTGAGCACCGCTTTGGAGGGCTGAGCACTGGCTTGGGGGTCAAGCAGCGGTTTGAAGTGTTGAGCACTGGGACAGGCTGGGGGCTGAGCACCATTCTGATGGGCTGAGCACTGGCTCGGAGGGTCAAGGGCTGTTTTGGGGGGCTGAGCACCATCTCAGGGGTCAAGTGCTGGTTTGGGGGTCTGAGCATCATCTCAGGGGCTGAGCGCTGGTTCAGGGGGCTGAGCACCAGTTTGGGAGTTGAGCACCATTTGTGGGGCTGAGCACCATCTTGGGGGTCAAGCACCGGTCCAGGGAGCTGAGCACCCGCTCAGGGGTTCAGCACCGGCTTGGTGGGGCTGAGTACTGGCTTGGGGGTTGAGTGGTATTTTGGGAAGCTGAGCACCAGTTTGGGCATCAAGCACCAGTCTGGGGGGGTTGAGCCCCATTTCCAGGGGCTGAGCACCGGCCCTGCAGCTGGGTAGGCAGATTCTACACTGGGGTGATGTGGGCAGGTGTGGCCACCGCTTGCTCGGGCATTTCACAGCCTCCAGGGTTGGATCCAGCAGTGGTGAAGACCGGCTGGATCCTTCCTGAGGGGGGGTGCTGTGAGGCTGGGGCTGGTGGTGCCAGGGGACAGTTGTTCCTGCTCCCTCTTTGCTCCCTGTCCTCCTCCTTGGTGCTCACTTGTACCGTGGTGGCCAGAGGATGGGGAGTAGCAGGAAAAGCTGTCTCTGGGTCCCTTTGCTGGCACCAAGTGTGTAGGCACATCTCAGCCCTTCTCTGCCTCAGTTTCCCTCCTGCAGCGGAGCTCTTCCAGGGGTCTCCACTGCTGCCTCCTGCCCATGGCGGTCTGGCTGCTCTCCCACTGGGCTGCCATGGGGCATCCTTGCCCAGACAGGCAGGGATGGGAAGAAAAGCCTCATTCCCCACTGCCCACAGCAGGGCAGCTGGTACCCTGGGTGATGCTGGGGTACCAAGAGCATCCCTGGTGGGAGCTCTGGTGCGGCAGCATGTGTTGGCAAACCCTCACCTGGCCAACTCCGTGCTGGAGCTTGAACCTGCTCTCCTGGTGGTCCTGGCAGCTGTCACTGGCCAGGAACCGAATCCACCAGGACCTTCTCCTGGAGCAGAGGTGGCCTTTGAGCTGGTACCCGTGCCTGTGGTGCCGGTGCATGAGGGGGTGTGTGCAGGGGCGCAGGGAGCACCATCCCCTTCCAGCTGAGCTGCTGCCATTGGAGGGGGAAGAACTACGCAGTCCCCTTCCCCGGGGGTCTGCAGGCCTGGGGCAGCATGAGGAGGTGGTGAAGAGGAGCCCGAGGTGTCTCCCAGCCCACGAGGCAAGGAAAGGTGCAAGCCCACTTTTTGTACTTCGCAGGTCACCTTGAACCCTGCCGGTCCCAGCTGTCCTGGGGACCAGTCTGTCACCCTGCCTGCACCTGGGATGGCAGCAGCTGCACCTTCCCTTCCGCCCCGGGGAGGCCAGGGGATGAGGGCAGGGCTTTTGCCTGGCGCCAGGGCCGTGCTGTGTCCCAGGGCTTGTCCCTTGTGCCGTCCCTGCCACAGCACCTGCTCTGATAGCACCCTTGGGCTCCTCACAGCGTTTCCTTTCTTCTGTGGGATGCAGCCCTCCTCCTCCTCGGGGATGCCCCCTCTCTTCTCCAGGGGTGGGGGACAGATCCAGGGCAGGAGGAGGATGCCTCAGGCTCCATGCCCAGTGTCTGCATCACCAGCCCTCCCTGCTGTGGGACTGGTCTCTCTCTGCATCCCCCAACGGGGGTCATGCCAGTGCCGTGTCCCTGTGGGTTTTGCGGGATGTGGTGGCACTGGGAGCTGGGTGGGGTGTGATTGTGATGACAGTAGAAGGTCCCCTCGTAGGAGAGGGAGGAGTGATGCTGCTGGGGACACCAAATCCTTCTCTTCCCTCCCCTGGCTGGCTTTGCCCTGGGATGCTGGTGCTGGCTGCGGAGAGCTACCTCCCAAAGCTCTCCTGGGGGGTGATCACGGGGTGAGGGGCCAGGGGTCTCTGTGTGCCTATCCCAAACTTGTCCAGGGACCCCATCCTGGAGCTGGAGTCGGTGCTCAAGAGTGGGGAGCAGCTCCTGGGTCACTGGGGAGCGGGTGCACCCCACCCAGCCCCGCTGCCCCTAAGCACCCAGCATCATTTATTTATCAGGGAGAAATAAAAGGAGAAATCTGGAAGTACAGGGTTAGAGAAGGGCCCAGGGCTGCCCGCGGAGTTTGAAGGCACAGGTGGGTGCTGAGGGACAGAGACCATCACTGGAGTGCAGGCAGGCACTGTGCAGCATGGCTGGCTTTTTTGCTGGACGCAGCAAAACCTCTTTTCTTCCTGCCCCAATCTGTGCATGCTCTTACTGGGTTGGCCAAGGGATGAGGAGTAGCATGAAAAACTGACTCTGGGTCCCTCAGCATGGGCGCATCCCAGCCCTTCCTTGCCTCAGTTTCCCTCCAGCGGTGCAGCTCTTCTAGGGTCTCCCTGCTGCCTCCTGCTCATGGGGGGTTTGGTTGCCCGGCTGCTCTCTGGCTGGGCTGCCGTGGGGCATCCCTGCCCAGATGGGCAGGGCAGGCAGGCATGGGAAGGGACGCGGTGCCCCGCAGAGGGGTGGTTGAATCCTGGGTGATGCCGGGATGCTGAGAGCATCCTGCTGGTTATTCCCTGGGAGTCTGGCCGGAGCTGTGTGAGGGGGGCTGGGCTCTCCAAAAGACACAGACACCCTGTGCCCTCAAGGCTGAGACTGCCCCAAACTCATCTCACGGGTGATAATAACTGCAGGGCAAGGAGGATGCTTGGCTACATCCCTGCCCAGCTCTCCTCCAGCTGAATCCCGGCTACGGGAGCTGCCTTGCTCTGGAGGGACCCTCTGTTAGGGGCCCCTGGCCGGGCTTTGTGCTGCAGGGAGGGGGCTACAGAGTGGAGGAAATCACGTGCTTCGGGGACCTGGGGCTTTACGGGAAGCGAGGGTCGAGGCAAGGGGCGGAATGACCCTGGGGGCAGCTCGGCCGGTTTTAAGCTCAGGATTGGGCCCCCAAACCAGCTGCCCCGCGGCGGCTTCCCGGCAGGCGCGGGGCGAAGGGTGGCGGGGGGGTGAATGACGAGCCGCCATCCCTCCCCGGAGCAGATGGTCCCTCGGCAGCAAGCTGCCCCTTCCGCATCGATTACCCAGGCTGGCCGTTTAACGATTGCTTTCCGGGGTTAATTAAACTCTCCTCGCCGAGGGCTGCTGTGTGGTGGGGCCCTACCTGCCTGCAACCCTGACAGACACCCCCAAAAGGGGGGGTGACGAGCCTGTGACTGAGCTGGGGTTTGCTTCCAAGCCAAACCTCACCCTTAATATCCATCCCGGAGCGCGGCGTGCGTGCGGGGAGAATCGCCGCCGCCAGCTGCTCTTCTCTCCAGGGCATCCGGAGCAAGTCACTGTGGAGCAGCGAGGTTTGTCGCTCCACGGTCACTGTGGAGCAGCGTGGTTTGCAGAGCGGGTCGCCAGCCCTCCAATTGTTGGGAGTTGCTGCTTCTTGCATATCTAAATGTGCCCTTTCAGCGGGCGCTCTCGGTTGAAACTGCCATCTTTTGCCTCATTGTCAACCTCAGCGAGGTTACGCATCGTTTGCTGACTCACAGCCTCCTGCTCTAATTACTCGGCTCGACTCCCTCCCTGGAGCCACCCGGCCAGTCCCTGCCCATCGCTTCCTGTGGCCAGGCTGCTCGCTGGGGGGCTGGAGCGGGGGGACCCTGTGCAAACCCCCTCCCTACACCCGTCCCTGTCCACGGGCATCACGCAGAGTCTCTGGGCGATGTCTCTCATCCCACTGCTTGCACCCCCCCCGGATCGTTTTGGGGGGCTGATGTGTGCTGGCAAGGGCGAGCACATGGTGTTGCCCCACCCATCGCCCAGGTGTGATGCCGGGGGACTTCGGGGCTGGCTGCCTCACCAGGCACCCCCCGGGCATCCCCCCACTGAGGGGTGCTCACTCCTGCCGGCACCGCTGGGCTTCCTGTGAGCATCCTGGGCGCGCAGCCCCCCCGGGCGAGCGGGAGCCTGGCCTCCCCCCTCGGCGGCAGCGCCGGCTGGGACGAGCCGTGCACTAAACCCGTTAGCTGAGCCTCTTTGATCCCCGTCTGATATGATCAGCCGGCCGGTAAGCTCTCAGCCGGGCCCAGCGTGATTTCCAGCGTCGCAGCGATTCGAACAGACGCCGCAATTACCGCTGGGGTCGGGCTGGTCCCGCTCCGGGTCCTGCTCCTCCACGCTGGCTGGGGCTCCTGTCTGCTCAGAAGCAAAGATGCAAATGAAAGCACTGGCTCTGTCCTTAAAAATAATAATTATTTTTATTTATATATATATTTTTTTAATATCCCCCCATCCTGGGTTTGCCATCACGGTGTTGTGCTGGGGGGAAGAGCCTGCTCTCCACTCTGGCATCTGGCTTCTCAGAGGCTTGCGCCTTCCAACGAGAGGGGACACAAACCCACCTATCCCAGCAAGCCAGATGGGTGCAGGGGCCCAAGCTGCCTTTAATTAATTTAATTTTTATTTCCCCCTGCGTTCAGGTGGTAATATTGGGGCGGAAACAACATCTCTGCAAATCCATCTTGCTAACGGAGGTGAAACCAAGCTGGGTAATCCGGTGGTAACGACAGCGCTCCAAGCCGGGTAATGCAGTCGTGCTCGCCTTGGAAGAGGAGATATTTTATTTATTTATATATCAAGAAAAAAACCCATATATGTGTTTGCACAGGCTTCTGTCTGTCACAGAATGGTACAACCACGCATCTTATCTCATAAAGCCATATTTTGGCCCTTTTTTTTCCCCCAAGAAAGTGAATTTTAAGCACTGGGAGACAGTGATGGTTTCTTTGGAGCTGTTACGATCTGCCATGTACAATAAATCCGTCTTAGTTTGTGGATTATTGGCCCAATAGACCGTAACAGCTCTGTCAGCCCCTCCTGGCGTGCTGTGTCCGGCGAGCTCAGCCTTCTGTGGGTTTTCCTTTATTTTTTTTATTTTTTAGCAGAAATTTGCTAAGGATTTTTCCATGCCATGTGCATGTACAGCAGCTGATATGGAAATCACAGGAGCTCAGTTGCGTGCCCAGGTTTTTGGGTTTTTTTTTGCTTTTTTTTAAAATATATTTCCCCTTTGAAAATACCTGAAGGCACAAACCTACACGCTGGAGTCCAAGCCCCCAAAATATGATGAAGCGGGAAGGCAGAGCTGTCGCTCCCCGAGAGTGGCAGGCTGGTGAGGGGTCGGGCTTGTTGCGATGGGGTTTTGCTGCTTTCCAGCAGGATTTTCCCTGGATGGCCCTGCTTCTGCTGGCCGTTGTTCCCGGTCCCCTGTGCTTGATCCAAGCCCGGAAAAACAGGATTTCCTGGGGATGGCATGGGATGGTGTGCTGGCCCCTCCACTGTCACCAGGCAGGGTGCTGGGTGGCACATGCTCCTATCACCTCCAGCCTGAATTTGAGGGCGGTCTGAGCCCCCCAGAGCATGAGGTGCAGGCATGGGGCATGGGCATGGTGTGCTGGTGCAGGGTGCAGGCATGGGGCACAGGCATCGGGGTGTGGGGACTGGCACAGGCAGGGGTGGGCGTGCTGGCTTGCTCTCTGCCACCAGCTTGCCTGTGCCCCCCTCTTTACCTGGGACCTTTCTCTCTTCCCTGCTATCTGTGATCTCTGCTCTCCCCAGGGGATGCCAGGGACCGGTGGCACAGGGATTAGAGCTGCTGTAGGGACAGGGCAGCTGGGGGACAGATGCACCCGCCTTTGTCCTCGAGAAGGAGCAGGGGATGCCTGTCTGGAGGAGGGGTGTGTGGGATTTGGGATGGGGTGGGAGCAGGCTGAGCACTTGGCACTGTCAGCGATAGCCCATCTGGGACGGGGCTGGTGGGTGGCCCTTGCCGTGCCAGGGACGGCTGGTGTCGGTGGTGCTGTGGGGGGCTGCTGGCCGGTGGTGCCTTTAAGTCCTCCCAGCCCCTGCGCTGGGGGAGCCGCTCTGGTCCCAGCAGCTCCATAAGCCCATTAAGAGCTCAGGGAGCCTTACGCCTTGGGGGTCTACAGGAGGGACTTGCAGTAGTTCAGCTTAAACCCCTTGAGCTGAAGAAGGGCCGCCCGCAGCAGGGACACGAGGATGTTCATGGCCATCCCCCGAATATGCCCGTTCTGAACCCCCTGCAGGTGCCAGCAACAAGGGACGGTGAGGGCTGCAGCCCTGGGAGCACCCTGGCATGGTGTTTTGGCTTTGATGCATTGTTAAAATGAACCGTTGGGGTTAAAATGTACCTCTTGCTCTGCAAAACCCTTGATGGCGGATCTGCCCCCTCTGGGTGCTGTGGTTCAGCTTCATGACATGTAGGAGAAAGGTGCAGGGAGGGCACATGGGTCCATCTGGGGTGCATGAGGGTGGGGAAGCCGTGCTGGTCAAGTGGAACCTGGTCAGGAATTGCTGGGATATTTTTTCTGCCCTTAACCTGGACATGCTTCCTGAAGAAGGAAACAAAATCCCCAAGGATGGGTCTTTGTGATGCCCTTGGGATGGAAATGTGACTTCGTCCACTTTCTAAGCACAGGGTTCCCCACACCCTGCCCTCAGTCACCCCTTGAATTTGCTGACCACCCACCAAAAGACCAAGGATGGTGTCGTGGACAGTCCCTAAAACGCTGGCATCTCATCCTAGACGCAGGGATGGGTTTCTTTCTGCCCCATCCACTGCCTGCAGGACCAAGTCCCCCCAGTGCTCCTGCTCCCTGGGGGATGGAGGCTGCTGGGGCTCCCTGCCCAGTTTGCCCTCACAGCCTCTGCTCATCCCTCAGGCTTATCCACCACTGAGGTTGTCACTGAGGGCAAGGTGTAGGACTGCCTGGCATGGCAGTGCCAGCGTGGGGAAGAGGGAGGAGGAGGAGATGGAGCAGGCTGGAGAAAGCAGCAGATGGAGGAAGATGTCCATCGTGGAAGCTGAGAGCAGGCAGTGGGGATGTCAACTCTTTGGGTTGGTGCCCCATGCTCTGGAGGCCTCCATCCTCCCATCGCAGGGGCTTTCCACTGCTGTGGCAGGAGGACCTGTTCGGAGATGGGGATGTGGCTGTTGGGTTTCAGGAGGGCATTGAATCAAACCCTTCTGCATGGGTGAAGAAAAGAAGTTTCTCTTGCAGGAGGGTCACCAACTGATCAGGCAGGTCCCTGGGAGGAGGCTGGGGACTCTGAACCCACCCTCCACTGTCTGGAGAAGGGGTGGACCACCACGTGGCAGACACCAACTGTGACAACCACATCCAGCTTGTTCCTTGCCATTCCAGCTTGCCACCTTGTTCCTCAGCTTTTGGGGAAGTGAGGAAAGGCAGAAGCATTGATATCTACCTCTAGTTTTAGTTGTAGACTCTCAGAGCTTGTGGCCAAAAAGGACCTGTGAGTCCAGAAGGATGCTTACACCCTGTAATCAAGTCCCCTCACAGCACATCTCCAGTGCGATAAGCTCACCACATCGAGCCCTTTCCAGCTCCCACCACGCAGTGTTTCCTTCATGCTCAAGGCTCAGTCTTGCAGCTCTTCAAGATGTGTTGTGACATCTTGTCGATGGGTTTTTCCATGGCCACCCTCCTCAAGATCACACATAGAGTGAACCCCTCTGTTTCTTACTGTGTATCCTGCAGCTCTTTCATCTGAAGTTCCCCCCATCCTGACTCATGTCATGGCTGGTGGTGGTGGTGGCCCCTTCCTCCTTCCCAGGGCCCGTGCTCTGTTTTCTGACTGTCCTGTGGCTGGTTCTTTGAGATCTGCCAGCTTCACCCATCTCACTTGTGCTTTTCTAGTAAGGCATAGTGCTGGTAGTTAAATTACTGTAGAATCAGAGAATGGTTTGGGTTGGAAGAGACCTTCAAAGATCTTCCAATCCAGGCCCCTGCCATGGGGGGCATGGCACCGTCCAGCCTGACCTTGAACACTTTCAGGGATGGGGCATCCACAACTTCTCTGGGCAACCTGTTCCAGTGTCTCTCCACCCTCATCGTACAACATTTCTTCCTTATGTCCAGCCTAACCCTGATCTCTTTCAATTTAAAACTGTTGCCCCTTGTCCTGTCACGACAGACCTTGATGAAAAGTCTCTCCCCATCTTTCTTATACTCCCCCTTCATAGAGGGAAAGGACACAGTAAGGTCCTGTGGCTGTGTGCGAGACACCCAGTGAACATTGAAGTGTTTTGTAGCAGTCCACATGCTTTCTGCAGCCAAACTGGTGTCTGATCAAAGACAAGATGAGCCTTGTTGGTACAACCCCTCCCCACCATGCCACCATATCCCTGAGGCAAGACTTCTTGTCCCAACAGTTTTCTGGGAACTCTTTTCCTAATGGCTCTTCCCATCAGGCTGCCCAGAACTGCTGTTCTTCCATCCTCTGCTGGCGTGCTACAGGGAAGGAAGACACCTTTCCTCTTAGGCTGATTCTTGAAGAAGCATAAAGAACCAGGAGAGCTGTTAGACATCTCTTCTGAAGGAGAACTTGGCTTGGGTGGGTGCATCGCCTGTGCTCCTCTGGCCTCAGACACGTTTGCCCATCTGAGAGCACAGTGTGTGTTTGGGGCAGGTTTCCTTCCCAGCCGTGGTCCTGGTTGAAGGTTGAACTTCTAGCTTACGACATCACAGTTGGTCGCCATTGAAGCCAGTGTCAGGGACTTGCCATGGCAGCCAAGACAGGGCTCACTGATCCCCAAGACGTGGTGCAAACCCTCCCTGCGGCTCTGCTCTCCTGGAGGAGGAGCTGGTTGCTCCCTGGGTTCCAGCAGGTATGTACAGGAGGAGCATCATCTCCTTCCTCTTTATCCTGGGATGCTCCAGCTCGCCCACTGCATTGGGCACTGCACCAACATGGTTTCCTTGACTGCCCCTTGCCCTTAAGTGTGCGGACGGCTTGGGAGATCTGGGTCTAGTGCTGTGACTACCAGTCACGGAAAAGCCAAAGGGGAGGAGAAGGGCAGTGAGTGTCACAGGAGACCTGAGGACTGGCGAAACCAGTGTCTGAGGTGTTCCTCAGGGTGAACCGAAATAATGGAGCATCTGCAGAGCATCATGGGTCCTGGAGGTGTTGACAGCAAGTGTCCCTGTCCTCTGGTACCCACTGGCCTTGTGGCAGCAGTCTTCCCTCCGCCCAGGTCTCCAGCACTGTCCTCTTGCTCAACATCTTCCAGCCTGGCATGCAGAGCCCGGCAGGTCACACTCAGCTCCCCTGTGCTGACTTGAGCTGACCTGGGCTCTCCAGTTCCATCCTCACTGCCTCCAGCAGGATCTGGCTTGGTGCTGGGGTCAACCGTGACCTCCCAGTGACACTGGGGAGTGGGAAGCTCCCAGGGCACATGGCAGTGAGCTTGGGTGAGCGCTTGTGTCTGAGCTAGAGCATGTTGGGGTTTGCTTTGTGTTATTCTGGATTTAAAAGGAAAAAGAGTGATTTCTCTTTCCCAGTTCCTGCATTTCCTGAGAGCAGCCTAGCTCCTAGCTTATCTTCAGACAGCCTCAGGGGTATTCCCTTGGAGTTTGGGAGTTTAATCAGGCATTGCTGGGGCATGTGAACTCTGTGTCGAGTCGCCGTTCCCATGGAGGGGAGCGCCTCTTGCAGATATTTGGGTTGGCGTGCCTGGGCTGGGGGCTGGGCTGGCTGGGAACGTGCTGCTCCTTTTCCTGGGGATGGGACTGGGAATGGCCGGGGGGTGACGACCTGCCTGGCTGGGGGCGGCTTGCGGGCAGGATGCTGGCAGCTGCCGTGGTCAGGGTGGCTTCCCGAGGACACCCCCTGCTGTGGGGCTGGCTGTGCTTGGATGCGCTGCCAAAACAGCGGTGGGAGCTTTTGTGCCCTCCAGCCCTGCCTCTGCCACCTGCCTCGTTTTTTCCCCAACCCATGAGTTTTCCCTTGTAGCATCCTGGGTGGGGTCTGCCGGTCCCCACTAGTCCTGACCTGGTGCCCTCCTCCTGGCCCAGGGGTGGCTCTGGCCCCTTCGGCCCTGACCCGACTCGGTTGCTCATTTTTATTTTGGGTGATTTTGAATTCAACAGAGAATCAGGACCTGGGTGGAAATGCCCGATGACGGGCTCTGCTTTGCTGGTGAAATCGAGGGCTTTTGTTGCTGGCTTTTTAGCAGGCAGTATTTCTTTTTTTGGGGGCTGGATATATTCCTGGCAAGTAAAATGACGGATGCTCTGTTTCGTTTCCAGTGGCAGCGTTTCAGATTCCTTGCTCCAGGGCAGGAGCCGAGCGAACTCCGATTCCGGAGCAGCTCTGGTACCTTGGCAGCTTAAAGGCCATGGGGTTTGCTTGAATGACAAGCAGCGCCGAGCGCCGAGAAAGCTCAGGAGAGGCGGCTTTGTGCAGCGTGCCCTCCATCTCTTGAAGGAGCGCAAGCCCACCAAGCGGGGAGGCAGCTTTTTATTGTCTTCACGCTTTGCAGGCAGACCGGGCGGCGGTGGAAAGGCGACACACAGAAGGCTGGCGAGCGCTGCCTTGCCGGCGAGCGGGGATGCTCCCCCCAAGTTGCTGACGGGTAGATGGGGAGAAGTGCAAAGTCTCAGGGCATGGCTGTGCGTCTTCTCCCTGGCAGTTCTTGGATGCTCCTTACCTCGGCTCTGCCCACACCTCCCGGTGTACCCAGCTGGGAGGCATGGGTGCACAGATCCTAGCAGCTGGCTGAGCTGCATCCCGCAGTGTTGGCGAGCCGAAGCCATCAGGGAGGATGGGACCTGCTGGTGGGGCTTGCCTGCTGCCTGGGATACCACAGTGCTGGGGATGAAGCGTGAAGGATGGGGGTCCACAGCCTGGGGGGGGTCAGGGCAGGTCGGAGACCTGCCTTCACGAGGCTTTTTTGGTCCATCTGGATGGACCTGAGGCACGTGTGGGTCTGCAGGCAGGGCTTGGGATGGTGCTGGCAGCGGACAGGGTTTGCTTGTCCCTGCTGCAGCTCCCCTGTGCTTTCTTTTGCTTCTGGAGACAACCCCAACTTCTGCCTGTGCAGGAGAGTGCTGGCAGCTGGGCAGCAAGACCTGCCCCCACAAACCTCTTGAGCCTCACTGGTCCACTGGGCTTACTGGGAACAATTTCCCTGGGCACCAGGGGAGGCTGTGATGCTTGGGCCGGCCAGCCCCATTGCTGTGGCGAGTTTTGGCTGTGCTAAGCAAGGCTGTGGGACTGGGAGGAGACTGACCCAGACTCCCTGAGGGCTGTGGGGTGGCCCACTGCCCCCCGCCAAGCCCTGCCCAAGCAGCCTTCCTCCCCTTTCTCTTCTTCCTCCTATTTCCCTCCTGCCAGCGAGGCCAAGCAAAATGCAGTGCTGACCAAAAATAACAACCGCCGGCAGATCCAGACAATGGATAAACCCCCGGTGAGGGTGAGGGCGACCCGAATCCTTCCAGAGGAAGACGGGATTATTTGCCGTCCTCTTAGACATCTGTCAATAGCTGCCGTTCCTGGACCCCGGCGGCTTTCCGATGGTGCCGCTGCCTTCCTGGCGGTAAAAGCAGTTCCTCCAAAGCAGTCACCTTCAGGAGCGGGTGCTTGCAGGGTGCTTAAGGGGGATCGCACGCCTTAATCCCACTGTTGCAGAAGCAGCGGGGACCCAGCCCTCCAGGGTGTTTCTGGTGTGAGCAGTGGAGATGCCTCTTGGATGCCAATGTCTTCTTCAGCGCACAGAGTGGTGGCTGGGCAGGCTGGGTGCTCACCACACCATTGCTTGCACAGCTTCTACCTCACTTCCCTGCACTTGCTTCGTCCATGGGGCACAGGCACTGAGGGGCCTTGCCCTGACACCCTTGAGGTGGGGGGTCTCATCACTAAGGACCAGGAGGTCCCCACCACCCATGAATGACCAAACTCAAATCCACTGAGCTTTTTGCTTGCTGGCAGTGACAGTCACACTGGTGCTGGCATGGGTGCAGCAGCCCTTCCCACTGCCGGCTCTCCCGGGACCTGGAGTAGCCTCTCAGTTTATGCTCTGCCACCACGGAGCTGTCTGGTGGGATGTGGAGAGATGAGGTTTTGAGAGATCTGGGAGCGCAAGTGGACCTCTCCAGGCTGGGGCTGATCTTGGAGGTGACACTGATGGATTTGGACACCACTGGAGGTGGCACTAATGGATTTGGGCACCATTGGAGGTGGCACTTGGAGGTGGCACTAATGAATTTGGGCACCATTGGAGGTGGCACTTGGAGGTGGCACTAATGGATTTGGGGCTCTTAGCCATGTGGCTGTGCCTACAACTTTTTTCTTATTTTTAATTAACTTCTTGGAGCTTTGCGCCTGCTGATCGGTCTCTCCGTGACCTGGTTATTGGTTAGACCCCAAGTAATTTATGCTGTACTCGCCCCATCTGTTAACGGGAGTAATTCACACATCTTAGCTTGGCCTTGGTGAGAATGCATGCGGGTCTCCCTGGCGTGAAGCCTTGCCTGGACTCCCCACAGCCCTTTGCGGTGGCTCCTGGGGCTCTTGCTGGGATGCCCGATAATGCTGGCATCAGCTGCTGGGAAGTGCCTGCCCTGTCCACCTGGCCCAGCGCCCTTGGGTCATTCAACCTGGTCTCCTGAACATCACAGCCCTGCAATCACCTTGGGGTGCTCCCTTGGTGGAGGGGACATCGGGGACTAGCTGGACCAAAGAGCTCGGGTCCCTTCAGGAGGGTCTGGGGGGGCGGGGGGGCTTTGCAGAGGGCAGGGGGGTTCTGCTAGGCTGGGAGTGATGCCACATCTCCAGGGGGGCAGCGTTAGGCAGGGCGATGCCAAGCCGGGGGGAGTGGGCGAGCGGCAGAGAGCCGTGCCACGGCGCGTGAATGTCAGATGCTGCTTGGCTGCGAGCTGGGCTCGTGCGAGCGCAGATCTGTTCAATCCCATTTGGAGGGGGGGGAGAAGCGGGGGGGGCCCTTCCCGAGGCTCAATCTGGTAGGTTTTAGTTACAGTCATTTTAGGATTTGGGCAGCGAATTGGCGCAGCTTTGGCACAGGGAGGGGGATGGATGAGCGCTGGGAGGTGAAGCTGCCAAGCCTCCCTCGTCCCCCCGAATTGGGGAAGGGGGGGCTGCGCAGTGGGTGCAGCCCCCGCGCTGAGCAGTGTGGCCGTCACCCGGCTCTCTGGGCAGCAGCTGGGTGAGCGGAGGAGGGGAGGAGGTGCCTGGCGTTGTCCGCAGGGCACCCGCAGCCCTGCAATGCTCGGGTGGACGCTTCAAATCGTGTTATCTCCATAACCGCCCGGCTCCGGCCGCTCCGAGTGGCAGCGGAGATAAGTGGATTTCCAGGGAGCGCCTGGTCGTCTGACATTTAAGACTCCTTAATCCGTAACCACCACCCTGCGGAGGCAGGACGCAGCCACGTTTCCCAGCCGGACAGCGTGGGGCAGTGCCCTGGGCACAGGTCGGTCCCCATGATGGTGGCTCTGGCTGTACTGGTGCTGCAGCTCACTGGGATGTCGGGGTGTGCATGGGGGCGGCCGCAGCGTGAGGTTCAAGGATGTGTGTGGAGGTGGTGGTGTCCCTGGGGACATCCTTGTCCTCTCCATGGTCGTAACCTTCTTGGAAGTCCAGGGCATGTTGGGTGTGTTTGCCAGAGGCAGGTGTCCCTGTGGGGCTGTGCCGTACTGGCCCAGTGTGCCGGTGGGTTGGGAAGCCTGCAGCTGCCATGGGGTTATGTGGGGAAAGCCACCACCAGTGGGCTAAAAATATGCCTTTGCTGGCACCCTGGCACAGGGAGCCCACCAGGGGAGGTGGTGTCACCTCCTGCCTGCTCAGCTGCGTGTCTGCAGGATGGTGGCATGGCCTCACCACACCATCCCCGGGGGTGGCCAGGCGGTGTGTGCGTCCAGAGCTGCTCCTGGGGGGCGTCACCAGAGCAGAGTGGCTGCCTGCAAAGAGGAGACAGGTGAAAGCCACTTTGTGCGCCATGATGATTCACCATCTGCTTCCAGGGCTAACTCCAGATGCTGGATTTAATCTTCCATAGCCTTTTTAATTCAGGAGTTGGCTTCTTAATGTCCCTCAGTGCCACCTCGGCAGCAGAGATGAGCAGAACGGCTGCCACAGCTGGCCCTTTGAAGGGTGTTCTGGAGCACAGGAGATGAACTATCTCCATTTGAGTTGTCCATCTGGTGACCTGTCATACCTATGGCTCATTAACCTGCAAACGCCCAGGGTGAGGCTTAACATTTACAACACTGCCCAAACCTCCCCCAGGCCTGGGCGTCCTCTCTTGATGTCTGGAGAAAATGTAGTGGGTGACGGTAACTTCCATGGTGCATCCAGGAGTCGATCTTCTAGCTGGACCAGTTTTTGGGAGGATGAATTCGAAGAGCAGGGCTTGGGGGCCGTTGGGTTGACAGAGGTGATGGCTTGCAAACAATGTCGATGAAGGACGTCCTTGTCTTTGCTTCATGGTGCCTGTGCCTGGTTATCAGGTACCATGTTCTCCCTGAATAGGTGTCCTGCAGGGATATTCAGCCTTGGGAGATCGCTGCTTGATTTCTCTCTTAGTTCACCTTGTTCCCCGATGTGACTTGGACACAAGTAGCAGCCCAGAGGGCACGGTGCCATGGGTCTCTGCCCTGCCATCAGTCCCCATGGCCAGTGCTCGCCTGGCTGAGTCCCCAGCAGCCCAAGACATGATGGTGCTTCCTTGTGTGGTCAGAGAGGTCTGACCCTCTGACCCTGAGCCCTTTGGTCTGGTGCCTGCTGCCTGACTTCTGACCAATGAGAATGTGATGAGACATCACCACCAGCTTTCAGTTGACCTGTGTCACCCAGTGGAGGAAGCAGCAGGTTTGAGTGTGCTGTGGAAATTGGGTACCTGGGACCTGAGTCAGGTGTTGGGGTGCTGGGGTTGGAGCTGCTTTGAACCTTGTTCTGGTTGTGCTTGTTCTCCTGAGCCTTTGACCTGGGTTGCAGCTGGACCCTCTGACCCATGACAGTGCTACAGGGTGGAGGTCCTATTCTGCCTGCTGTCTTTTCTCATCTCAGGGCATGTTTCAGACACCAGGATGCCTCAAGGGCATCTTGGGACTCCCCATGCGTCGCTCCCACCACCCATAGCCCTGCAGTCCTGGCCATCCCATGGTCCATGGCTGTTGGCCAGAGTGGTTGAGGAGCATGGGGCCCACCTCTGGCCACTCTCTGGGGCGGCGAGTGGTACCTCCACCTGGGAAGGTGCCTCCAGCTGCAGCCTTCCTCGACCTACACCCTTCCTGGGATGCCTTGGAGAGGAGCAAGTGCCCGCCGTAGGTCTGCCCATGGCATGGCTGAGTCTGTCCATTTGTCTGTCCGTTCATCTGTCCATCACCAGGGCTTTGCTAGGGAAGTGGGGGCCGTGCTGGGCGGGCGGCTGTGTGACGAGGGGGAGGAAGCGGGGACAAAAACCCGGCGGAGGGGACAATTACTGCCTTTCTCGAGGCTGAAAAGACGCCGGGGTCCCTTCCGTCCTTGTCCTCTGTCTGTTCTGGGTGGACAAAGCCGCCGCCCCCGGTGCCCACCCAGCGCCCAGGGATTAGAAAAAAGACGAATTTTTATTTTCTCCCTTTGTCTTTAGAGCCTGGGAGCAGCTCGGCTTTGGCTTTGCTGCTTTCTTTTCCCTTTACGGCCGTGTCTGTGCACGGCTGACCAACCGGCAGCTTTTCTGGGAGGAGGTTGATTTATTTAAAATTAAAGGAAAGCAGAAGTTCTTCCTCAAAGACAAGACTTTTTACGTCGGCAGGAGCTGATGGCTTTCCAGCAATGCAGTTAAATAACACAGGGGAGCAGGCTGGAAATCGCAGCTTGTCATTTTTTTACGAGAAGCGAAGCTCCTCTCCTGCTCCCCTCTGATGGTAAATGGTGCCCACAATCAGAGACACTCTTAGTCCATCAGCTGGATCACCAGAGATCCTTTTGCAACCTTTATTTTTTTTTGAGTTGTTAGGACTATTGCAGTGTGGTCCCCGACATCAGCCTATGTGCCAGGATGCAGGGAGCCCTGGGGCAGGGTGAAAGGGGGCATGTGGGGTGGTGCTGGGTGAGCGCCGGGGGAAGCCCTGGGGGGAGGACACCTCCCTTTCTCCCTCCCTGGACCATGTGCTGCTGCCTTGCCCCAGCCAGGCATCCTGGGCTGGCAGTGGGCAGGCTTTTGGGGTGACCCATGGAATGGGTCTTGGTGGGAGCGGGGAGGGCGAAGTGGGTGACACCCAAGTGATAGCCTTGCCTGGGTGCTGCAGCTCACCGGTCACTTGAGCTCCTGGAGCACCTGGCTTTCAGAGCCTGTGGACTCAGCCCGTACCTGGCAGGGAGGTTGCAGGGAGGGAGCAGAGTCCTGTGAAAGGCTGGGAACCCCCTGATTGTGGGTTGGGGCCTCCCGACCTTGGTGGTGTCCCCTTGAACCCTGGCATCCCTCCAGGCTGCTAAGCTGCCCGGTGCAAAGACCCGGACGAGGGAACCCATCACGTGCCCCTTAATGCCACGGCCGGGACTAAGCACCTTCTGACAGGGACCCAGATGACGCTGCCCAGCGCCTTTCCTAGGGGATGGGGGCCAGAAAAGGGACAGAAATGGGACGGGGGGGCCCTCCTGGTCTTTACTGTGGTCAATCATAAAGAAGGGATTAAGATCATTAATTCCTCCCCCTGCCGCAATTAGCAACGCGGCCGGGCAGAGGCTGGCGAGGAGCAGCTGAGATGTCTGCTGCGCTGGGTGACCCCACAGTGTTGGGGTTGGCGGGGGGACACCCGTTTTGTGCAAATTAGCCAGGCACCATGCAGCAAGCAGGTCCTGGGGTCCCTGGAGGGGACACTGTGTGGGGACAGACCCGTCCCACCTGGCATGGCAGCAGTGCCCAGTGCCTGCCACCGCAGAGGAGCACGGCCCTGGGGGGCTGGAGGGCTTCACTGGGCGGTTGCAGATGGCAGGAGCTGTGGTGGAGTCAGAGGGGCGGCTGTGACAGCGGTGGGACTGTGTGACGGCACCACTCGGCACGGCTCGGCGCAGCACCCTGCTCCAGCAGCTGGGCACCACCTTGCAGAGCTGGGGCTGAGGGGGTACACAGCGGTGTGCCTCTTGTCCCCATGGGTGGCGGGAGAGGGTACTCTGGTGACTTCTTCTGGCTCCAGTTGGAGGAGGTTGTGACTGGCGGGGTCTTGGAGCTGCTGGCACCCAATTTCCGTGGCAGGGTGTGACCAGTGGGCATCTGCCTGCTAGAGCCAGCTGGGCTAGGCTGGCCGATATGGCTGGCTGTGGAGGAAGATGAGGACTGATGGGGATTGAGGCCAAAGCATGCCTCCAGCCGGTGGCCTCCCTACTTCAGCACCCGGACCCCGCCGTCCTGTGTCGTGGGGCTGAGGGGGACTCCTCAGTGCGGTGGCGAGCCCCACGTGGGCACGACTCCAGGTCTTTGCCATAGCGAGGCGCGCTCCTGGTCGTGGCTGGAGACCCCAGGTTAAGGCCGCAGCAGCACCGCAGCTCGGCGGTTCCAGGCTGGGGAATCCCGGGTGGATCTGGCCCAGCGCTTGGCTCCCTGCTCGGCGGCTGAGCGGGGCTGCCGCGCCACGGGACGGAAGAGGCGCAGGGCCGCAGGAAAGGCAGCCGCGGGCGGGCGTGAGATAACACCGCCGGGCAGCGTTATCTCACATCCTCCCGTCCGGTGCTTTTCCTGCTGCGCTCCCCACTCCGGCCCCAGCACCCGTTGCTTTCGGCGTTAAGGTGTGACCTGCCCTAACGCCTCCAGGGAGAGGCCCCCCCCACCTTCCCCGGCAGCTTGGGATGGGTGCCCCAGCTGCACAGCAGTGGCTCACCCACCCTCCCAGCACCCATTTAGGGTGCACCCCAGCCTCGTCACTGCCCAGCATCCCAGCATCCAGCGTGGAGCGTGATGCTCAGGGAAGGGCAGTCTGTCCTGCCTCCGCAGCCCTCCCTCCCCACGTGGCCTAGCGAGCTCCAGGCTGGAACCCAAGCCCTGCATCGATCCACGCTGCATCTTAAATCCCGCAGCAGCTGAAGCAAGCGGTTTTTAGTGTGAGGGCGGGGGGGCGTTCTCCACAGGCGAGCCAGCTCTGGCACCGGGGTGAGACGGGTTGTCTTCCTCTGCCAGTACCATGGTGGTTGGCGCGGGGACCTTGCCCCCGTCAGTGTTTTAATGGCGATGCCCGCAGCTCAGCTGCCAAGCCGTGTCTGTGGGGAAGGGTCCTGGGCTGTAGCGGGGTTGCTGGGGGTGCATGGCAGCTCGGCTGTGATGAAGGTGCCACGAAGGGTGATGGATGAGCAGGAATGGGGTTCAAGGGGGTGCAGGGGTGCCCCTCGCTTTGCTGCATCACCCCTGGGCAGGAGTGAGGGTCCCGGCAGAGCTCTCTGACTGTGGCTGTGTCCCTGCCCAGACTCCGGAGAGGAGGCTGCCGGGATGGAGGGATGGGGTAGGCGAGGGGCCTCCTCCTGGCGCTGCCCTCCCCCAGCTGCTGCTGGGGTGGGGACGTGGGTTCCTGCTCCGCTAAGCCCTGCAGCTTTTCTCCTCTAAAGCCTGATTACTCCGGCGGTGCCTGTGCGTGCGTGCGTGCGTGCCCGGGAGGGGAGGAGGAGGAATTTCACAACAACAAGTGTTCACAGCCACCCTGGGCCCAGCTGCCCCAGAGCCACCCAAGGGACAGCGGCATCGCCCCTGCTCCTGGGAATGGTGTCGAGGGGGAGCTCTTGCCATCGCTGCTGAGCCCCTGCCTCCACCAGAGCGGCTGGGCGCCTGCGGTGGGCGTGCGGGCAGGGCGTGCGGGGGCATGGCAGGAGGGCAGCACTGGGGCTTGGAGGTGGACGCCATGGCTGCCCGTGGGGTTTGGAGGAGGACGCTGCAGGGGCTTGGGGGGGTGGATGCTGCAGCTCCCTGTGGGACTTGAAGGTGGACACTGCAGCTCTTGTCAGGGTTTGGAGGTGGACGCTGTGGCTCCCTGTGGGGCTTGGAAATGGGTGCTACAGCTCCCCATGCGGCTTCCTTCCCCTACCCAGTGCTGGTGTGCAGTGCCCAGGGACAAGGGTCCAGGAGGAGGAGGAGGGTGAGGGGTGCAGCCTAGCCTGGGCTGGGTGAGCAGCAGCATCTCGGGGGGGTGGTGGAGGGGAAGGGATGGGAGCCAGGGCACAGCCCCGTAGCTTGCTGCCTCCATAGCACCCAGCCGGGGGGACATGGGCTGCAGGGTGGGGACCAGGTACCCCTCACACGAGCTCTGGCTGCCGGCCTGGGGGCATCCTGTGGGCGCCGTCCCATCCGGTCTGGGGGCTGCACGCCGCTGGAGCGGAGCAGGAGGTGAACCCCGTGACTTCCCTGGGGCTGCAGTCCCTGGGGGAGGAGAGCTGGGCACAGAGAGCCTTTAAGCAGCTGAGTGCCATTGCTACCAGGCCAGGACTTCCCCAGTGACCCCCCATTTCTGTCTGGATGTCGACCCTTTTAAAGAGCAGCGGAACGGATCTTCACCGAGGTCCGTTCCCTGGAGTTTCTTTGTTCACGGTGCTGAGACTTTCATGGCAGGGGGAGGAAGAGCTGCTTTGAAAAGCCCGTTGGCTCTTGCCAGCGCTAACTCTCTTTTCTTTTCTACTTCCAGAGCCGCATGTTGTGTACCAGAGCTGCAGAGTATGTCTTTGCACTGAGATTGGACTGAAGTCCTCTGCAGGCGACGCTGGAGGAGACGCCCCATTGATGAGCGTTCCCGCCTAAGCTTTCCCTGGTGGCCGGCGGGCTGGTGCTACCCGAAGGGCTTTGGGGGTCTTTTGCTTTGGTGTTGGGGGTGGGTTTTTGGGGTTTTTTTGGTTTTTTTTTTTTTTTTTTTAATTTTGGGTTTGGTTTTGTCGTTGTGCTCCGGGCACCATGTCAAATTCGGGCTCCCATCAAGACACTGGGAACAAGCCAGAGACGGAAAAAAATAACCAAGATGACTCTCAACCCCCTGTCAACTCTGAGAGGAGGAACAAAAGTGGAATAATAAGTGAACCTTTGAACAAAAGTCTTAAGAAGTCCCGTCCACTCTCCCACTATTCCACCTTTGGTAGCAGCAGCTCAGTAAGCGAACATTCAGAGAAAGGCAACCCCTTAGCTAATGGGAACGAAGCAACTGTGGATAAAAGTCATTCTACCTCAAAGCACAAAAACATCTCTAGTATGCTGAGCAAATTAGACCGGGTGTCGGAGATCTCCTCAGAAGGACAGACCGCCCTACAACAGTTTGCTCAGTCGACAGAAATGCTCAAAAGAGTGGTACAGGAGCATCTTCCTCTAGCAAGCGACCACGGGACTGGTATCTCTGATATGGAGGCAGTCTCAGCTGCAGAGACAATGAACGGCCCCTCTGATTTTCCTTACCTGGGGGCTTTTCCCATCAACCCAGGCCTTTTCATTATGACCCCTGCCGGCGTGTTTCTGGCAGAGAGCGCGCTCCATATGGCTGGCTTGGCAGAGTATCCCATGCAGAATGAGTTGGCATCTGCCATCAATTCGGGGAAAAAGAAACGGAAAAGATGCGGCATGTGCCCGCCCTGCCGAAGACGGATAAACTGCGAGCAGTGCAGCAGTTGTAGGAATCGCAAAACTGGCCACCAGATTTGCAAATTCCGAAAATGTGAAGAACTCAAAAAGAAGCCTTCTGCAGCACTGGAGGTAACCGGCCCCTCTCAGGCACCCTAACCCCTCCTCGGGCTGCGCTCCTGGGTTCGGATCTTGCCCTAGATAATAAAACACCTGGTACTTCTTACTTTTTTATTTTTCCCTTTTCCATTAACAGTTCTCAGCGTGAGATGTGTGCTCTGCCCAGTGTCCCCAGTTCCCGCCCTCCCTTACATCCTGGGGTCGATTGGCTTGGGGAGGAGGGCTGGGGGCTCTCCCTGGGGTCCCTGGGCACACTGGGTTTCACTTTCGCCTTTGCAGGCATGGGCAGCAGCAGGTCTCTGCTTGAGTTTCAGTGCCGGCATCCCTTGTCCTGGGTGGGCTGCACTCCCCGAGCCAGGGAGCAACTTCTAACCCGGCAATTGGGTCAGAGGATCAGGAGGCAGGAGGCAGCTTTTTGGGGCAGAGCTTGGGGGTAATCAGTGACAGTGAAACCTGTGGCCATGGTGCAGTTGGAGCCCAGCCCCTTAGCTGGCTTTTCACTCTGAGTGGAAGCACGTTGGACCTTGGTTTTGGGTGGTAAACAGCTGCAGTGTGCACTGGGCAGCATCTCCTGTGATGTGGCCGTGCTGGCTCTCCTGGGGCCAGCATCCATTGGGGGTGGTCAGGATGAGTCCGTAAAGCACCCATCACATTTCCTGGTGGCAGCTGGGCCGCAGTCCCCACGTGTGGTGCACCGGCTTCGGCACCCAACTGAGCTGGGAGCACCCCTGCTCCTGCTGCACCTGCCGAGCACGGGGATGCCTGGATCTCCCCTGGTGTGAGGCTTTGAGGTGGTATGCTTTGAGTTGTCACTGCCCACCATGGTCTGCCCATGGATGTTGCCCTTGGCCTTGGAGGAGAGCCACTGCAAGCCGCTCTTGGGCTGAGGTGCCACCTTGCCCAATCCTCTGGGGAGGTGCGATATTCACGTGAGGAGCACAGCAACAGTCTGGTGACCCACGTCATCATGTGAGTCTGAAATTCAGCCGAGGCTGTGGGCAGCTGCTGGTCGCATGGCATGGTGTGGCAGGGGTGAGGGCTGGATGCCGGTGGTGCTGGGATGCGGGGCAGGGGTGGCACGTGGGCATGCCGTTCTGGCAGAGCCTGCCTCTTGGTGCACACCTGGGGGTGCTCTGGGCCAAGACCTGTCTGCCAGGTCCCCCATGTGTTGTGCTTAAGCCAGGTTTGATTTTTCTGGGAGCTGATGCAGAATCTTCCTGATGGTGAGTGCATCCCCAGAGCCGGCAAAGGCTAAAACATCACCCGGACATCAGCTGAATCGCACATCCCGGCACGAGGGCATTGCCCATCCTCTGGTTGTCCCAAAGAGACAACCCACCGTTTTCTTAGCCTTGTTCTGTGTTTTTCAATTAGCATCAGCTCTGAATGAATAGTGAAGGGGGAAAAAAAAAAATCTATTTGGGCGGTGGGGATGAGGAGAGGGGGACTGTGTCTTTCAAAAACCGCTGTATTGCTAAATTATATTCTTGTTCTAATTTGCTGAGTCAGTGATCTGGAAAAAGGGAGAAAGGGAAAAAAAAAAGTTCATCTCTTCCAAAGAGTCCTAAAGCAGGTCAATAGACTCAGAGCTTGCAGCAGCCGGAGGAGTCACTTCCTTCTCCCAGCTATGTGCCGGGTCTGGGGATGATCAATAGCACCGGGAGCCCATGAAACGTTCACCCCCTTGATTGGTTTCCCCATCTTGTGGCTGGCTGAGAAGTTGAAGCCACTGAAATATGGCTCTTCATGTAATAGAGTTGGGCCCCACCAAAGATGAGTCCTCATCCCTCCTGGGCACGACCATAGGTGTGCTGCAGCTGAGAAGAGATGTTGTGCTGGTGGGGATGGATGTCTGGGCAGATGTGGATCTCTCCAGGGCATCACCATCCCCTTTTCAGAGCAGATCCTCCCCTCTCTCAGGATATCCACTTGCGCTGTGTGTTGACCTTGGTAGGGTTGAACAAGATTGTGGCCATATGTGGCTGGGACAGGGGTGCTGGGACCCTGGCTGATGTCCCAAGGTCATCTGGGTCAGGGACTGGGTTGTTAAACCTAGCCCTGTGTCAACCAGCTTTGGTAATGCATTGTGTTGAGCCAACCCTAGGGCAACCACCAGCACCTGCCTTGTAGTGGAGACCCATCTGGAGGTGGTGCTGGCTGGGACACAGAGCTGCTGCCAGCAGCTCCATGGACTGTGGGTCCTGGTGAGGTGCCATCACACCATAGTGCTTGATACCAGGACAGGAGGAGCCATTCAGTGGCCCTTTATATGGAGCTGAAAAATTCATAGGACTTTGTGAAGCATTGTCCCCCTCTGTGGGGATCTGTGCCATTGCCTGGGAGAAGAGCAGCCGTCAGTGACTCTGGTCTGCCAGCCTGGTGTGTCCAGGGGAGCGTCCTTGGAGAGCCCGGACAGGGGCCGCAGCTGTGATTAAACGTTGATCTAAAATCAAGCAGTAAAAAAAAATAGAATTAAACCTTTATAGTGGCATAAAAAACTGGGCTAAATCCCTTTGCTGCTGTTAAGCTTTATCTGCACATCTACAGAGCCTGAATAACCGGTCACTGCTGGTGTCCCGCTGTGGTGGTGGCTGGCTGAGGGTCTAAAACCAGCAAGGCTGGTTGGATGCTTGGAGCAGGCAGCAGCACGTACCTGCACTGACTAGGCTCCTCCAGGCTCTGCTAGACCCAGCAGCCCCAGGTAATGCCGTGGGGGCTGGTGGCCAGCTCTGTATAGGTCACCCTGGGCTTGTCTCCAGAGCTGTAGGTTACATTAAGGCCACGAATAGTGATTTGACTCAACAGAGCTGTCCTCCATCTGGAGAAACCTTGGTGCCTTGGTGCCCCAGCTAGCGCTGGTGTGAGAGTCACTGTCACCCTCGTGTGAGTCTCACAGAGAGACTTTTCACCAAGGCCTGTCATGACAGGACAAGAGGAAACAATTTGAAACTGGAAGAGGTCAGGGTTAGGTTGGACTTAAGGAAGAAATGTTGTATGATGAGGGTGGTGAGACAATGAACAGGTCACCCAGAGAAGTTGTGGATGCCCCATCACTGGAAGGGTTCAAGGTCAGGTTGGATAGAGCTTTGAGGAACCTGATCCAGTGAAAGATGTCCCTGTGCACGGCAGGGGGGTTGGACTGGATGGTCTGTGAAAGTCCTTTCCAGCCCAGTTGATTCTGTGATTCTGTGATTGTGGGGATGAGGGGGGATCTGTCCTGGGCATCCACATTAGAGCTGGTTGTGCATCTTCCTTTAATAATGAAGGGGAGGGGGTGTTTAAAGTGACATGTATCAGACATCTCCTTCCAGACCCATTAGGAGCCCCTTCTCCCCTCGTTTCTCTCTCCTGGGATGATGTATCTGAGTAGGTGGCCCTTGCTGGAGAGTCCACCATGCTCTGCCCCGCTGGTTCTGCATCCGGCGCCTTGGGCAGGGTCCAGCATGGGCAGTGTGCCATGCCACAGCCCCGTGCATCACTGGCCAGAGGCACTTGTGTCTCCCCTAGATGCCTGATTACATATTGCAGAGACCTTTGGGGAAGTGGTGATGCCTGCAGCTCTCTGCTCATTGACCACCCCAGCGCAGTTTGTCCAGAGGACCAGACATGGGCTGGGAGCAGGATAAGGTGCCATCTGTTAGCAGCCAATCTCTTGCACCATCTCTTGCCCATTCTCGCCCTTCTCTTCCCTCCCCTTGCCCAAGTCCCATGTTTGGTCATGGTGCCTGTAGAAGTGAGCACGTTGGGGTCCCTCCTGCGGGGGAGATGCTGCCCTGGTTATTCATTGAGGATTGGTGGGTGTCTTGATCCAAGAGAAGGCCCCGATAAGAACCGACTGGCTCCTGTGTGGCGTTAGGGACCTGAATGTGGCATGGTTTTGACGCTTGGGACAACACATGACATGCCCTGCACACGGGCTCAATGCCAGGAACTGGTGCTGGGGCTGGCTGTTTCCCCACACCCCTGTGGCAGCCCAGCCTGCTGCCCTGCTCCCGTTACCACAGCCTGTGGCTTGTTTCCTTTGCTTATTTGGAGATGCAGGACCCGAAGGGCCCTCTGAGGCATGTCCTGTTGGTGATCATGTGGCCCTATCCACTGGCTAGCATGGCTTGGCCTTACTTGGGTGCTGTTGGCATTGAGAGACATTGTGGTCCTTGCACACTCCACCTATGGCCTCATGAACATTGTGTGGGCTTCCCACCCCATCCAGCTGGGAAACGTCCCAGGTTCTCCCTCCATAGGACCGCAGAGCCGTTGGGGCCGTTGCCCCATACCACCTTTCCTGGAGGTGGCTTAAAGAAGTCTTGTCCATTGTTGGGTGCTTTGTTGCATGTAGGATTGAGCCTGCTGTGACTCATCCCTCTTTCCCTGCAAGATGCCAAGAGGTCCTCAGTGGTGCCTTGGGCTGGTCTGTCGGGGATAAGGTTGTCTGTTGTGGCCAGGCGGTAGCAGGGTGATGCCCCTGTGTCCCGAGCAGCTCCTGCGTCTGGTAGCCCCAAGCCTGGCCAGCTCATTCCCTGCCTCAGTTTCCTCCCAAATGCCCTTCTAAACCCATCTGTTGACTGGGCTCCTGTCCGCCGGCTGTCCGTCCATCTGTGGCAGGGCAGGTTGGGGCTGGCAGGCGAGGGGGCTGCCGTGCCGGGCCACGCCGGCTCACTGTGGCCCGGCCATTGTGCTCGCTATCAACTGGAGGGGAAGTCGGGGGCCGCGCCATTGTGCCGGCCACGGCGTAGAGACGCAGTAACAATGGCTGAGCCGCTGTGCCGGGGGGTGCCCTGCCGGGGTGGGGGGCTGGCAGCAGGGGGACCCCTGTCTCCCTCTGTCTGGCATTCCGGCATGGCTGGTGGGCTGGAAACCTCGGGATGCACGGCTGCGTCCGGGGGTGCCGAGCCCAGGCCGGTGAGGGGGGGGCGGGCGCGGGGGTGCGGGGGGGGGTGCGGGTGCACAACCCTGGTGCTGCGCGGCTGTGCCGGACCCGACCTAACGCCTTGTCCCTTCTTCTTCTGTACCCCCTCCCTGTCTCTCTTCCTTTCCAGAAGGTGATGCTTCCTACAGGAGCCGCGTTCAGATGGTTCCAGTAGGAACGGGAATCCCAAAGCTCTGTCATCCAAGTGCAATGTCACTGCTTGCTTGTGTTGTCTCAGGCAAGGGATTTTTGGCTGAAATGAATGGATGCACCTGTGTCTCTTTAGAACCAAAAATATTTTCTCGCAAATCTCATTCCTGTTTTTATAATTTTTTTTTGCGTTCGTTTTAACATCTTCGAGTCCTAGTCAGACATTTAACTGCTTTTCAAATAAAAATAATTAAAAGAAAAAAACAATGGATCTGTAAAGTACCAAGACTTAATAGACAGAGTATGGACAATCAGTTTCTTTCTGTGTTTTGGTGTTGATGTTGTTTATGTGTGAAAGATGCAGTATTTGTGTAGGGAATGTAAATTTACAGTAACCTTTTAAAATCTAGTTACTAATAAGCACTACTGTAATTTAGCACAGTTGTTTAATTGCACCCTCATTTATACTTTTTATTTGATTCTTTCCCATCATACAATAGAGTGGATAGTTTCTAGAATGCCTCAACTTCATGTTTATAAATGAGAATATGTTTAAAGCGATGTAGTATCCCTTTTCCTAGCCATTCACCCATGTAAGTTTAACCCGCAAGAGGTTCGGTATAAAAGGTGGAAGAAAACAATTGCTACACAACTGGCGGTCTTTGAAAAAGGAAAAAAGAATAAAAAAAAAAAAAAAGAATAAAAAATTCATTGTTAGTTTATTAATATAGAACAAGAAACACCGCGTACAGAAAAACCTCCTAATTGCAATGGTTTACTCCTAGAAGTAATTTTTGTAAACTTACTGAACTTAAAATCAAAATAAAAATAATATTGCAGGACCTGTGCTGAAGCAGTTACGAAAAGTGATATTTCTCTTCTGTTCAAATCCCCGTCTCTCCAGCTCTCTCTACATCATTAAATTGAAATGCTGTTTGTAATGTTTTAGCAATCCAGGCTGTTTTTGTGAATAAAATGAATGCATGTTTTGTGTCATGATTTACAGCTTTGTTATTTCTCTCCCACCCCTCCTTCCAGCCATCCGGGCCCCCCAATGCCGACGGCGGCTGATCCCCGCCTGCCTGCGTGCCCCGTCTCCGCTGCGGCGCTGGCTGCCAGCCGGGGTCCTGCTGGCTGCTGGGGGCACCTCGCCGGTGACGATGCTGGAGCGCGGCCGGCCCAGGTGGGATGGTGTGATGAGCTGAGCTGGAGCCACCCTGGCTGCTAAATCTGCACGGTTAATCCTGGCAGTGGCTGGGCTAACCCAGCCCCAGCTCCTCCCGGGGATATTTCCCAGATTGACCTGCCTGGAGTTTTACCAGGTAGCGCAACACCATTTCTTTTGGTAAAACGGTATCATCCATGTGCCGTGGAGATCTGCAGTGAGGCTTGTTTTGTCGGGACGAGTCCACAATGAGCTCCTGAGGGTGAGTGGGCTCAGGAAGCTGAGCGTTCGGTGCAGCTGACGGATGGCTGTCCGGGATGGAGGGGATGTTGGATGGGCTCGGCCGTGGGCAGGCTGGTGGGGTCGCTGGCAGTGCCTGGGGTGCTGTGCTCAGTGCTGCGCCAGGTAGGTGGGCTGTGCGTCCCCTTCCAGCCTCCAGGAGGGTCTCCTGGCCATGCAGGCAGGATTGTCCAAGCCTGGGGGAAAAGGCAGACCTGCCTGGATCTGGCAGTGCTGGCTCTGCCTCGCTGGGAGGAGGTAGCCAGAGCCTTTGTCCCTGGCTCCAGCCAGCCTTTGGGCCAGCATCTGTTGACCAGATGTGCGGCCGGAGGAGGCGGGGCAGGCGACAGCAATGCATGGGCTCCATCCCTGCCGGGCAGCGACCTGCCAGGACCGAGCACAAAGTCCTTGGGGAAAACTGCCCCAGATACCCTCCGCAGCAGCTCCCAGGGGATTTGGAGCCCAGCGCCGGGCACCCAGGTCATGTCAGTGGCTGAGCCCAGGGGTACCTGCGGGGATGACTGGAGCTCGTGGTGATGGGCGATGGAGCTGGGCCAGCATGGCCTTGGCCTGTGGGGACAGACGGACTCTGCTTGCATCCCAGGTGGGTGGCATGTCCAGCTCGTGCACTGACTGGGGTGGCACCAGCAAGGGGCTGTGAGGAGCTGATTCCCAGTTCACGCTACTCTGGCAACAGCCAAAATCACTTAGCAGGAATGCGGCAGAGGGGGTGTTACTCGGAGGAGTCTGGCTGTTGTTTTTTTACGACTGTGGCTAACGGTTGGGTCTGTGTGAACGCACGGTCCTGGCACCTGGGGGGGAGCCAGCCCCTACCCCATGCTGGGAGAGCACCTGGGGTCTGGCATGCACAGCCCCTCCCTGGGGCTTTCCAGCCTCAACCCCCTTGGGGGGCAGCGGGATGGGGGTGCTGCTTCATCCCACCAGTAGCTGCAGCTGGGGAGTGTCAGGACTGCCCCGTGGGACTGTTCCCCTGGTCTGGCCGTGTCACTCACCACGGGGCTGTGCTTGGTGCTGTGCGTGCAGCGCTGGGGGGCTGCCGTCAGTGCAGGATGGCGCTTGGTGAAGTGCCACTGGGGCAGTTGCAGATGCGGCAAACCCTGCTGTACCTCGCTGCCTCTCCACTGCCTGCTCCCCCCAGGGACAGCAGTGTCCCCAACTCTGCTTTCCTTCCAGGAAGCCACCAGGCACAGGGCATGTGTCCCCATTACCCCCATGGGCATCACACTGGCATGGTGCATCGTGGCAGCCCAAGTGCTCCAAGGAGCCCCTCGGGGGAGGCATGGGCAGGGAGCATGGAGGAGGACAGTGCAGCCGCTGTGCACGGTGCTGCTGCCTGTACAGGGAGGTGGTTCGGGCCAGAGCCCCTGCCTTCACTGCCACACTGAGCCCAGCGCAGCCAGCGCCTGCATGCTCCTCCGGCCAGGGCAGTGGCAGGGGACACGGGCACTGGCAGGGACTGGGGGCTTTCGCAGGGACTTGGGGCAATAGCAGGGGAGGTGGGCACTGGCAGGGAAGGGGAGCCATAGCAGGGCAGCACGTGGTGCTTGCAGGGAGAGTGTAGGCATTAGCAGGGGACAAGGAGAGCAGGAGCTTCCCCACAAAGAATGAAGGAAAACTGGTTTGGAAAAAAGAAAGGAGCCGGAGAGAGAGTGGGATTCAAACCTGCCTGTGAGTGGGATGAGGTGGTGGTGTGTGGGGAGGTGGGAGACAAGGTTCTGGGTCTGCAGAGTGTCCCTACACCCCATTTCTAGCTGACCCCCATGCTGCGCTATATCCGTGCCTCCCGGGTGCATGTGTAGGTGGATGGCTTTGTGCTTGCCAGCAAGCCTTGCCTAACGAGCTCCTGCCCATCCAGGCAGGACCTCAGGCATCCCCTGAGGGTGAAGCCCATCCTCCCCACCATGCTCAGCCAGTGCCACCACCAGGCACAGCCCCTGTGCCGGGCTGTCCCCACTGCACCAGCTGCTGGTGGGGAAGTGGCACCCAAGGCCACTGTCCCCAGGGCGGCCACCGGCAGCGGGCAGCATGGGGAGCATGGGATGATGATAACGAGCTCTGCACAGCACTGAGGGAGAACCTTGGGCACTACCACAGGGGTTGGCCTGGGGTGTCTCTTAATTAATATCCTCATTAAACAGAGTTAGCAGAAGGGCAAGGAAACCTGCCGCTGCCCTATGGCGTGCTGTCCCCGAGGGCATGGCCATGTCCGAGCCCCTCTCAGCCTCAGTGACTCCATGTGGGAAGACACCAGCAAGTGATGCCAGGAGAGGACACTCCCTGGTGTGGGGTGATGCAGCGGCATAGTGGTGATGCCAGCAGTGGTGTGCGTGGTGGAGTTGGCCTAGCTTGAGAGGATCGTGTCTGCAGCCCTGACTGTGGGGTGAGCTGCAGCAGAGCCAGCAGTAGGACCTGCGACCTCTTCACTGGTGCCAGAGACATGTCCTGTCCTGCCACAGGAGCACCCCAGCTCCTTGAGGGTGCCAGGCTTGGCTGCGGGGCGTCACCCATCCCTCTCTGCAGTGGGACCCACTGCTTCCCCTGCACTGAGTCGCAGTCTGGCATGGTGGGTTGGTGGCTGCCTTGTGCTGCCATCCCTGGGGCTGCAATTAGCAGCCTGACCCCAGGCTGACCCGTCCCCCCCTCCCTGGCGCGGGGATGGGGCAGGATGCAGGAAGCGCCGAACAAAATGTGCTTCAGCTGAGCCGGATGGCGGGCTCGCCGTGAGCGCCGCCGGCCAGGCGTGACCTCCCAGCCAGCAGCCTGCTCCCGCTGCCAGGGCCAGCCACAGTCCCCACAGGGGCTTGAAGCTGTGGGGAGGGGGCTGGTGGGACATGAGGAGCCATGGTCCTGGCAAGGGGGCTGTGAGGTCCTTGGTGGTGGGACAGGAACACCAGCAAGCATCAAGCTCTGGTTGCTGCTGGGTGACCCAGTGATTCACCCCGAGGGCAAGATGGTGGTAGCAGGTTGGGGTGGTGGGATCTGCTCGGACTTGCATGGCAGGGACATTGCACAGCCTGGGGGGCTGTGGGGCCAAGGCAGGGTCTGGCCAGCCCCCATGCCAGGCATTAGAGATATCTAGCATTTCCTGCAAGGCTGAAACATCTGTGGATGATCCCCAACGTGTCCTGGTGCTGAGCTGACACCAGCTTGGTTGGGAGTTTTGGCAGCCCCACTGCAACCAGACATGACCGATGCAGGTCTGCTGGGGATAACCGACCCTCACCAGCCATGGGCAGCTGTGGGGGATTCTCACCACCACACGGCTGCCTCTGCTCAGCCTGTTTGGTTATCTTCAAGGCTGGAGCCTGGGGCTGCTGAGCCAGCTCAGTTGGGAGCATTAATCTAAATAAACTTCCCTGGGTTCATTTCCCAACAGCTGGCCAGGTGACCATCCCTGTGTCACACACCTCCTGGGAGCTTTCCAGCCCAATTTCCAACCCTCGCTGAAGTTCTTCTGAATAGTTGCGCGGTTTTCAAATCCAAGCTAAGAATCCCTTGTCTCTTTGTAGCTTCTTCACTGGGAGTGAGCACTGTGTTGGCTTCTTTCCCCAGAAACTGCCCGTGCTGAGGTTTGGGACAGGAGGGCAGGAGGGTCCCACCCGGACTCTGGGATGCTGTGCTCATCACTGTCTCCATACCAGAGCCAGCCTGAAAAGGGCATTTCTCAGGGAAGAAGAACCATGGGAGATCCTTTATCATCCGAAGGCTTGACATTACATCACTTCACCTCTGGGACTTCCAGACTTCCTGACCTACCACCACGTGCTGAGATCTCCCTGTGCCTGAGCCATGGCAGGATGATGTTTGCCCACCAGTATCCTTGGAAAGGATCCCATAGGTGGGAGCTGACACCCATTCCTGCATCCCGCCAGCCCACTCTGGGATGAGCTGGGTCCCCAGCATGGCAGAGCTGCGGCTCCAGCTGGCCGGGCGCCCTGGCTGGCCGCCCTGCTGCGGCTCTGCGTGAGGCTGGGGACTTTGCTGCAGCCATCACTAAGTGCTTTCTGTAGCTGGGGCTACACAGAAACTGCCCGCGGTCCTCGTCCTCCTGCCCTGGGGACCAGTGTGCCACCGGACCCAGCACTCTGCCTGCCATGCTGCCTCTGTGGAGGAAGCTCTATTGGTCTGGGGTCTCAGCTGGAATCCCTGCACCATGTAGAATGAATGACTGCTTGGGGTGTGCTGGTTTTGCTTGCAAGGACACCTCTTGTACCCCCAGCTCCTTTGGCCCCAGCAGAGTACCCCAACTTCCAGCACCCCATGGCTGTGGGCAACAAGGACTGCCTAACCTGGTGTCCCTCTTTTTAATCAAGAACAGTGTCTGACTATTCCCAGAGATCATGTAGGTGCTCCCGAATTCGAGCCGCACTGTGGTCACTCTGCTCTTCCAGCCAGTGTCTGCTGGCTGCAAAGCCCACACCAAGCTCTGGCGGCTCCCGCTTAATCGGGGACTCGCTGCTGTGCCAAGGCTGGTTTCAGCACTGCGTCAAGATGTTTTAAGGCCATAGCAGTCAGGATTTGTGAGAAATAGGTCGGCTTGTAACAGCAGAAGGAGGCTACTCCGTGCAAGACACTCCGTTATCGGGCAGGGGAGGGAGGCGGTGGCGCAGCATCAGCCTTCAGCCTTTGGGTGATGATGGGTGAATGACAGCAGCTGAGCAGGGGCTTAGCAGAGCTGCAGGTACCAGTCCAAGCTGGTGGGGGTTTTCAGCCTGGAACCTCCCTGCCTTGGCCAGACATTGGCTCTGACAGCCCTGGTGAAGCATCAGTCTGGGGTGTTATTGTCTCCCCCCAGCAAAATGCTGCAAGTGGATGTAGTGCTCATGAAGGTGTCCAGCTGGTACCATGGGTAGCAGGAACACAAGACCAGGCTGCCCTGTCCTTGTCTCCCAGCCAGTCCTGCAGCCCACCTTGCACTTCTAATCCAGAGCTGGAGGATGAGGTGCCCATGGGACAGGAAGTATGCCCTGCCCTCTCCTGCCTTGCCTTTCAGACTCTTGGGCTGGCTTCTTCTGCAGCTGGCCAGGCTGGACACCATGTCCCAAACCTTTGAGACTCTTAGGCTGGCTTCTCCTGCAGCTGGGCTGGCTGGAAACTGTGTCCCAAGCCCATCCTGTCGCACCGCCCCCTCTCCCTGAGCCCAAGCAAGCCTGGGACAGGCGTCCTGGGGATGGAGGAGCTGCTGGTCACAATCCACGAGCCAACAAGTGCATAGAGCAAGTGATAGTAAATCCATGAAGGGTACAAGAACAGGGCAAGCATGGGTGAGATCTCCCAAATTATTAAGTTCTTTTTCCTCAGTGTGCCAACTGGTGCCACCTACTTTCTGGCCTTACCTGTTCTCCTCCTCTGAATGAAGAGGAACAGTGGCCAAGGAGTTTCACAAGGTCACCTTCTTCCATGAGGGTTCCCTATGGACAAGAACAAGACAGCAGGACAATATCCCTGTCTCTTACGTGCATGTGCCATAACACAGCATCATTTTGCCCTGGCAGTGCCCTGGGCGACCCTGGGTTTCTGCATCTCCTCACCTGCCCTTGCCATTGGGGTTCACCCTCTTGTCTTGGGGGACATGGGTGCGGGCAGACGGTCAATGCCAGTGCCCAGTTGCTTTCTGGCCATGCTGGCTGAGATGGCAGCAGTGCAAGTCAGCCAAGCCCACCCCCAGGAGCTGAGGACCAGGGCCTTTATGAGTACATCCTGCTTGACCTTTACAGCCATTAATTTCTGCATTTTATCTCACTTGCTGGCCCTGTTCTTTTTCAAGCTCTATCTGTTGTGGCTAATGACACCTCCAGCAGTGGTGCAGCCATGAGTGTCCCACCTCCAGCAGACGGTTTTCCAACTTTGGGAGCAGACCAGCCAGGAGATCAATGCCCATGAAGGCCTCCCAGGTCCTGCACCTCTCTTCTGCAGAGCTGGACAGTGCTGGACCCTGGCAGTGCAGGAGCGCTTGGCACAGCTCAGCACCACTCGGCTGTGCCCTGTGACCTCCGAATGCTCCCGCTCATGTGGTGGTGGCATCACCACCACTGACATCATTCCGCCTTGTCATCGTGGACACAGGTCTCTCACTGTGGGTGACCTGGGTGCCATGCTGGTGGGAGGTGCTCCCCCAGCAAGGGTCCACACCCTGCCTGACTGCCTGAGCAAGAGACGTGCTTTACCCTGCTGTAAGGACAAGGCCGGTAGAGCCAGAGGCTTTGCTCCAGGCTTTTTCCGGTACTTTCAACTTGGAGCAGGTGTGGTGAAACCAGCCTGGGGCAGAGCCCACTTGTGTGCTCCCCACTCCCTGCAGCGAGGTATGGGATGCGGGTGCCAGACTTGCACTGAGCCCCACCTCCTGACTGCTCTGCCTGGCCTGGAGGGCTCCCACCAGCAGTGCAGTTCACTGCCTTGCGGTGAGTCCTGACATTTCTCCACCAAGGCAGCCGCAGGGGGAGGTATAAATTGGCTCTACTGGAAGTACGTGTGTGTGTGTAGTGGGGGCTTCCTGCCTCCCCAGCTCCAGTCCATGAAGTGCCTGAGCTGACTGGTGGCTCCCGCTACCTCTCCCGGAGCCTGGTTCTGCCACAGTCCCTAGAAGAAGGGGCAGGAGTATGTCAGAGGGGCTGAACAGCAGGGTAGCCAAGGAAGCAGTGCTGCTTCTGGGAGCTTGGGGGACACCGAGCTGGGGGAAGGAACCAGGGCAGGGCAAGACATGAGGAGTGGAGACTGCACAGGGAATGAGAAAACACTTGTCCTTTGGGCAGAGGGATGAGAGAAAAGGGCAGGTGAAGAGTCAGGAGATTAGGGTGGGAAAGGGACACAGCAGGGATGGGAGTTGTTGGAGAAAACACAATCTGTTGGGTATGGGGCATGGCCAAGGTCTTGGTGCCCCCATATCCTATCCGGTCCCACCATGAGATGGGTCATTAGGGACCCAGGATACCACAACTAAGCCCCAGCCTGCAAGACGGGCAGCAAGACTGAGCTGGGCCCTCCGGGGTGAGCAATGCGGTGTCTGCCGAGGGCTGAGGGATGCCTGTGGGTGTCTCAGCTGATGGGTGCTGACCTGCTCAAAGGTCACGTCTGCAACCAGAGTCAGCTCTCCAGCACAGCGCAGAGCTGCCGACTCCATCCTCCCACCTCCATTTTCTTACTTCTCCAGACAAAGTGACCGTTTATCCGCTTGGATTTCAAGCTGTGTGCACAGCCCTTGTGCTCACCCCTTTAGCTGGACACGGGGAGGAAGAGGAATGCAACCAGGCAGGTTTGTGCAAACACAGGCACTGCATGGTCCCCTTCGGTCTTTAGTCTGGTAAGCAAAATCAGCATCTAATCCAGATCAAACAGGACTTTAGCTCCTGTCAAAGGACTGATCCCCTATTCTGCCCGGGCTGTGGTATTTAAAGGGACATGGCCAGGTTAAGTACAGCTGGAAACAAAGGGTTTGTGAAAATAATCATAATAAAAATAACAACAACAAAAGCTGGGAAGGATTAGCGGGAAGAGAGACTGTAATGACATATAACTGCCAAAGAAAACTGTGGTTAATGGACACATCTCCCTGGAGCATTTGAAACCTCAGGTAGTGGAGGAGGAAAGAGATAAGTGAAACCACTCAGAAACCAGCAACAAAACAGACCAGGCTGTTCCTGGATCAGGGAGAGATCTCTCCTCTCCTCTCCTCTCCTCTCCTCTCCTCTCCTCTCCTCTCCTCTCCTCTCCTCTCCTCTCCTCTCCTCTCCTCTCCTCTCCTCTCCTCTCCTCTCCTCTCCTCTCCTCTCCTCTCCTCTCCTCTCCTCTCCTCTCCTCTCCTCTCCTCTCCTCTCCTCTCCTCTCCTCTCCTCTCCTCTCCTCTCCTCTCCTCTCCTCTCCTCTCCTCTCCTCTCCTCTCCTCTCCTCTCCTCTCCTCTCCTCTCCTCTCCTCTCCTCTCCTCTCCTCTCCTCTCCTCTCCGCCAGGGAGGGGTGCCAGAGGGCATGTCCCCCAGGAGCACTGAGATGCCTCTGTGAGCTGGCACAGTGTTGCAGCCCCCAGATAGGATTTAGCCACCCAATTTCTCCTGACCTTAATAACTGTCGCTGACTTAACTGGGAGTCTGGTGGCTAAATCCCGCGTGAGTCTGGAAGTGTAGGAGTCAGTGTCACAAGTAATTTATTCCATGTATCTCTCAGCATCCTGAACTTGGGGAAGCCAGTTCTTAACACAGATCCTGGTGCTGCCACAGCCCTGATTGAGCAGATCTACAGCAGCCTCTCGTTATACCCAGTTTTCTCCTTTTCCCCCTTTCCCCTTGCAGCTGCTGGCTTGCCCAGGCTGGAGAGCAAAGCCCCACTCAGTTCTGTCTCCCAGCCCAGAAACAGGCACCACCTAGGTCTGGGCAAAGCCCTCACTGCCCACAGCACTGCAGAGTATCCTTTGAGCTGTCGATGAGTCCCAGACCTCCAAAGAGGGGAACAAGGAAGGTCTGGCTCACATGTGGGTGTTGCACATGGATACTGCATCCCTGGTGGGGTCCTTGGTCTTGCTCTATGGATGCCATGAGCCCAATGTGGCTCTTCGGCCTCATCCTAAATTGCTGCTCTGGTGTGTTGAGGTTGGAAGACCAGAAGAAACTCTTCAGCCAGGCTCTGTGGTGCCTGGGCTGGGTAAGTGCAGGGTGGTAATGCCCCTGCAAAGGGAGCCAATAGTGGGGAGGGCAAGGCAGTCCTTCTCTGCTGGACATGGTGCGTGGCAGCCTTGCCTCAGCCTTTCCTGAGGCTTCTGACCTTGTTCAGAGCCAAAGTGCTGGAGGCAGGCAGGGACCTCCCTGACACAGCCTCCTGGGCAGGGGTGTCCAGCCCTGGCACCCCTGTGCTGCCCAGCTGGGGCAGCAGCCAGATCCTGGGGGTGCAGTCCCCTGCCCTTGGAGCCGACGGGTTTCTCCCGTCCACATCCCCGGCTCCGCTCTGAGTTGTGATGCGTGTGGCTGCTACGCCCTGCACGCCTCATTATGGATATGAGACCAAACCAAACCCAAAGGCCTGGACCGCTCCCAGGCGTGACCACGCACAGGCTACTCCCTCTCCTCGGCATCTGCTTGGATGGACTCTGCCAGTAACCTCTGCTGTGCCACGGGAATGCCAAGGGCCTCGGCCCCTGCAGGTAGGTGAGCTCTGGGGGCAGGGGAGCAGGGTGTTGGCAGCAACCGGCAGGATCTCACCGACGGGCTCATGGTGGAGGGCTGGGGCTGGAGGGAAGGTTTGTCAGCCGGGGATGGCCATCGTCCCTGCTGGCTACAGCATGGGATGGACCTTTGTGGCTAGAGAGTTCAAGCTGGGTTACAGCCGCTGCCGCAGTCTGAACATCATATTCATATTCCAGTCGCATTTTTTTGGCATCTTTTCCCTTCTTTGGAGGTGGCAGAGCTCCAGGAGGGCAGGGTAAAGAGGGAAACAGATCTATGTCTCTGCTGCTCCAGCTGTCTCCGAGGAGTTTGCTGATTGTCCCAAGTTGCTTCTGAGCCCAGCAGAGCCGAGCTGACACCCAGCACAACCTGGTCTGTTGAATTTGCTGCCTGGGAGACTTTTTGTTCCTCCCACTAAAGAGGAATCGGGTCAGAGCCTGTCCTGCCTTGGCTAGACAAGTGCTGCTGGCCCAGGCAGGGGTGGACATGCCTTTGCTGCCCAGCATGAGACGGTTGTGAACCCAGCAGCTGCAGGGAGCTGGAGACCTGCCCTGAGGCTTGCCCTCTGAAGCCCTCCTGAAGGGCAGGCGCAGGGCTGGCACGCCACCCGGCAAGCCCTGCCTGCGCATGGGCACTCCTGGGCAAGCGCCGCCCCAAGGCGCACAGGACATTTTGAGGATATAGCTCAGAAAATGCTGTGGCCGTGTCTCCCACGGCAAACATGGCTGTGTTAGGACATGAGCACTCGAGTTGGCCAGCCTTGTCCTGTTCCTCCTTCAGAGTACTGCGTACTCATTTGGTCCCAGTGAGTTTGCTTTCACTGGTAGCCTCTGCCCCCTCCACCTGTTTGTTGAGCTCTGCTGGGAAATGAAATCCCTCTGACGGCAGAAAGCTCTGGAGGAAGCTGTCCTCTCTGCAGCATCCATGTTTGAAGGGCCATCATCACCTCTATTTGCCCCAAGAAAGGAGTCAGGGGGGTGTACCAGCATGGGTGTTTCAGTGCCTAGGTGTGAAGCAGGTGGCACTCATCTTTGAAGTGTCCTGAATGTACAGCTTTCAAACCTGGCACAGAGAGATTAGGGCAAAAAAAGCAAGAAAGAAGAGAAAACACAAACATCCCAATTCCATCTTGCAAAGTCCATCACCAGGACTGGGAGCATTTCTTACCTACTTGCCCTGCCTGCTTGCCTTCCCTAGGCATCAGCTGCTGGGCATGGCAATGCTCAGACCTCCAGCAGCCCTGGCATGGCTGGCCCCATGGCTGCCCTCTGCTCCCAGCAGCCTGCTCTGCTGGAGGAGCCCAGTTTTCCGGAGGTTGAGCATATTCTGTGGCATTGGCAGTCTGCAAACTAACCCGCAAACAACCATTTCCAGAGGCTGGTAGTTCACCCAAATACGTGTGCACCTCCTTGGGAAATGGAGCAGCCCCGTCCGGGCCCAGCACAGCCGTCTCACTCTTGATTTCAGGCGAGGCAGTGGGAAAGCTTCGTGGTCCTGCTTGATGGGCAAACTGTATTCTCAGAAATGAGTTTTTGCTTAAATTTTGGAGAGAAAACTGTGGTCTGAGTCAGCCACAAAGCATGGAAAATTTCAAGCAGGCAGTTGATGTGTGGCAAAAAGTATACTTGGCCTGTGAGAATAAGTGGGGTTGTATTGTTTTGGCTGTTAAATCAAAAACCCAGGGGAAAGAAATCACTTTGGGTCAACCCAGAAAGAACTGTTCTAGATATTCTTTCTGAAACAATAAAGTGTTGCTTGGACAGGAGGAGGCACTTGGTTTTATCCACTACTGATATTAACTACATTTCTAGATGAGTTACAAGTGAAAAGTTGCAAAGTTCCTCTAAAAACTGCAGAAATTGAAAAAAACCCACTTTGCTTATTCCAAGATAACAGATGCTCCTTGTCCTTTCAAATGGAGCCCAAATTCACAAATAATTCTAGTGTCTCTGAAACCAGAGATTTTGGTGGATAAACTATTAGTGTGAACAATTCCAGCCTGGCCACCTAGTTGGGAAGCTGTGGATGGATCCAGGACAGAATCTGCTCTTCCTACATCATCACCAAGAGGATGCAGAGCTCTGAGCAACCTTTATTTTGTGTGCTGCTAGTGCCCTGCTGGGCAGCTCTTGGTGGGATGGTTGGCAGTGCAGTCACAGACCTCTGGCAAGGATGGGGGCTTGACTTGCTTGTGTTGGGTGGTTCACCCTGCTGGCTTTGCCTGTGGATCCAGTTCTGGATCTGGATCAGTAGAAGCAGGGTCAGTCATCGACTTGCAGCACTGGCTGTGACTCTGGCTGAGGGGGGCAAGGACGTAGGATGCTCACTGGGAATGTGTTAGGGTATGCATTTCATGATAGCCCCGCTTGTCCCACCTGGAATGTGCATCTCCGCCATGGCACACGTCACAGCAGAGACACCCCATGTCTTTGCTTGTCCAGTTCTCCTGCTGTCTGCTGAGGCAGCCTGTGAGTAAGCAGGACCCTGAGCAAGTCACCACCTCGGGAGGCCACAAACACCTCACGTCCTTCTGGAGCAGGCTTTTCAGCTTCATTTCTGTGCCTGTTTTGTCAGGGTGTGGTTCTGAGCTCCCTAGGGGGTCTCACCCAGATAGGATCTGGTCCATCATGGGGAAGCTCCTGCTCTCCCTCTCCCTGTCCTCCTGGCTCAGCTTTGCAGGCTGCAGAACTGCCTCTCCTCCCTGAGATGGGGCTTGGCCAGGAAGACCCATTACTCCTTTTGGATGGCTCCTCTCACACTTCCTTAGGCAGGACCAGAGCACCAGAACTGCTCCAGGTGTTCTTCAGACTGGGACAGCTTCTTGCCCCATCCCCTGCCCTGGGGAGCTCTCGCAGTCACCCTGCCTTGCGCTCTGCTTCCTCGACACTAGTTATGCAAGTGGCTTTGGAAGCAAGACAAAATTACAGCGGGAAGAAATCATCGCATGGCTCTGGTGGGAAAAGATATTATCCTGCGTTGCTAGCGAGACCGGCCGTCGGCAGGTAGGGCCCGGAGGAGAGCTGTGTTGCAGGATGATCGTTGATAAGATGCCGGGTCCTGCTCCGATGGCCTCGGGAGAGGGAAGCGCTGCGCTGTGAAGCTATGGAAACGGCCAGGCTGGGTGCGGAGCTGTAATTGGGCCACTCGCATCACCGCCGCGCAGGCAGGTATGCCTGGCTCTTTTGTGTGCACGCACGCCGGGAAGAGCAGGGCTGCGGAAACGGCGATGCAAAAGTTGCTGCGCTGGAGGCAGCAGCTCTGCCGGCAGCTGCCCCCGGCCGTCCCCCCCTCCCCGTCCCCCCGCTCTGCCTTTGAGTCACCTCAGTGGCGTGACGGCTGCATCCGCCCCGCGCGAAGGTCACGCTTAAAAGCATTGGACATGGCTGGGCGCGGAGGTGGGAGAGGCGCTGCAGAAGTCGCATCGCGTTTGAAGGAGTTGCGGCCAGGGCAAACCTCCCCAACATGCCCTTCGAGGAAGGGGGCTCCAACAGCCTTTCATTATTTGCCAAGAAACGTAAGCCCAGAGGTCCGTGAAATTGTCAGGATGTGTGAAATCAGGCACCGCCGGGCAGCTCTCCTGCACGACCATTTTAAATATTTAACACGTTGATTATACAACATTTGTATTGAAGCGCTAGTGTTGGACGAGACCCGGGGCTTGGGGGGGTGGGATTTGGGATTTGGCCACCCTGCCCTGGGCTCCTGGCAGCCGCCGCAGTGCTGGCGGGAGGTGGCGATGGCGTGGGGGCAGCGGGGAGGCTGTGCGGGAGGCACTCAGGCGGCGAGTCGCTCCTGCTTGGGAGCCTCCGAGTGACAAACGCGCTCAGGAGCAGGAATTCATTCCTGTAAATATGTTTGCATTATTTATTTTAAGCATTTTTATAAATCATAATAGGAGAGACATCTGCTGTTAAAACTGCAAACTGCATTCATGCCTAGGGCAAGACGGGAAGAGGCTTTTCCCCTGGAAAGCCTGGCAAACTTTGGGGAGCACTGCAGGTTTGGGGGAAGCACGGGGGGAAACAGGCAGGGGCATTTTCCCGGTGTGAGTTAAACACCCGGCCTGCTCGCTCCTTCCTGCGATCTTTATTTACACTCCTTCAGCCCTCCCTGCCTCCTCCAGCCCTCTCGCTTTTGACACCTCTTTATATGAAGCTTTATCATGAGGATGGCATCTTGCTCTCACTTTCCTGACGGCCAAAGAAGCCGAGATGAAAACACCCCACTCTTCTACTGAGACATGCCACTGCATGGGGGTATTGGTGGGTCTTATTTCCCTCAGGTGTGGCAGAGGAACCTGGAGGGGGGACCGGCACATCTCTGCAGGCAGGGTTCTCAATTGATGGATGGCACAGCATGAAAAACCCCTCTCCCTGAGGCCGGTGGCATTTGCAGGTCCCCCGAGCTGAGAGCTTCTGGGGACGGCAGTGGCTCATTCTGGGTGAGGGGAGGAAGCTCCGGGTGACTCTGACTCACCGCTTTGCAAGATTAATTGCAGGGCGTTGCAGGAGGTTTATCACTGCCACCCGCGGCTCACTGCATCTCACCTCTCGGCGCGGCTGCTGGCTCGCTCTGCCTGCCATCGCACTGCCTGGGCAGCCGGGGTGAGGAGGAGCCCGCTCGCCACCTTCTCCACCCAGCGTCCATCGGGTGCTGCATGGAGCCCTTGTGCTGCTGCAAGGGCAAGGCGATGGTGAAATCTCTCCCCTCTGCACACCCTGGAGGCAGCCCCGTCCATCAGCTTGGGCCCCCCAGGGTGCAGGGGGTGCTGGATCTGTTGCTTGGATGGGTAACATCATCCTCTGCCTCAGTTCCCTGTCTCCTCAACACAAGTGTTGTTTGAGTTGGGCTCTCACTGCCACGCTTGGCTCCTTTTTTTTGAGCCATGTTACCTTACAGCGTGGCCCACCATGGGGAGTGGGTGGCAAATCCACTCTCCAGGGCTCATCCAGACTTCCCCACAGTTCTGATGTCCTCAGCCGTCTGGTCCCCCAGCACTGACAAGCTCAGCAACTGTGATGAACAAAATCTTTTGCATAATCAATAATTAATGTCTGGGGTTTCCAAGCAGCTAATTAATCTCCTGGTGAATTGTGAAAAAACTATTTAGAATAAATGTAGGTGTTTTCAAGCCAGGTGAGCAGAGGTTCACACTGAACCCAGGCTCTTCTGTCAACCCACGTCGTTTCTAACCATCCCTGGAGAGCTTATTGCTCCAAGTGATGCTATTCATTGCCAGGGAGTGGACAATATTGATCATAAATATTTGCCTAATGAGATCATATCTGCTTTCCAGCATGTGCAATGAGTGACCTCAAAAGGCCTGGTGTCCTTTGGGTGAGCTTGCAAAGAGTTTAATTGTCTAGCTGAGTCTTGCAGCTCTGGAGGTGAGCTGCACTGGGCTTGTGTGGTGGGGTCCGGTCAGTCCCAGTCATGGTGTTCCTGGTCAGAATGGGAACACTGGAGGCAGGGAACAGACCTTCACTGAGCATCAGTCCTAGTGCTTCCACCCAAAAGCTGGAGAATGCACCACATAAACTGTTCAGGTTCCAGGTTTAGGCAAAGGTTTGAGAGGATTCCTCTGGTCGCTGGTTTGAGATTCAGGGAATATCATAGGCTTCATCCAGTGAAACAACCCATCCCCAATAAAATCCTGTTTGGGAAACCTCCACAAGGTTCACTACGGACTTCAGCAACAGTTGAGCTCAGGTACACCAGCCCTAGGCTAAAGCTTTGATCCAGTTTCAGGGAACTTGGGGAGGGTTGAAAAGTCCTTGAAGCACGTATTTCTCTCTGTGACTTTTGGGGAGCCTATGTGGCTCTCCCCTGTTGTAGACCTGTGAGGTCTGGTAGATAAATCCCATGTTAGATATGCAGCCATGGCTCCTCGCCAGTGACCAGGGACGGGGCTTTGTAGGTCTCCAATCAGGTCTCCGACAAACATGTATCTGCTCTGCCTCCGTGCTGGGTGTTGCTCAAATTCAGGCTTGCTGCAGTCCATTTATGTGCTAGCAGGCTATGAATTTGCTCTCCCCAGCGCTGGCTCCTCAGCTCATCCCAGAATAGCCAAGTCAGTGACTCGTGGCTCATTTTGAACGATTGCCAAGCAGCTGCAGCTGTCCTTGACTTTATCTCTGCTCCAGTGTGGCTTTGCCCAGCTCCACAAGTTCACACTAGGAGACTCCACTCCCCCTTCCCAGAATAGAAGACATCCAGGGCCCAGCGTCAGCAAGTTTAGCAGCTGTGGGAAGTGTTATCCTTTGAGCAATCAGTAATTAGTCTGGTTGAAAGGCCAGAGTCCTTGTGGCTAATGAGTAGCTCAAGATGAGACCTAAGATCTCCTGACTCTCTTTAAGTCTTGCTGGTGATTTCCAAAGACTTCCTGGCTTGCTCGTACCTTTAGGCTGGCTCACAAATGGCCTTCTGTCATGGAAGCTGGTCCTCTCCAGCAGATCCAAAGCTCACAGTCAGCTCTTGCCCAGTCAGCTCTGGTTATCTTCCGTTACACCTCACACCGCCTGTTCTCCACACTGCTCTCAATGACCTGTTTCCATCACACCTTCTACGTCCCTGCTCACTTATAGTGTCCTACCGACCTGTCCATAGATGTTATGTCTAGTACTGCTATCTCTGTGAACCAGGGTTGTCCTCGGTCAATACTTGTTGAGGAGACATCGTAAGGACACTGTTGTAGGCAGAGGGACTGGTGGTTGATGATGGTGATACATGGATCTGCTTCTGATTGATGTAGCTAACTCCTGGTGTCTCCAACCCCTCTTAATCCTGTCTTCAACCTGGGAAAAAATATAGCTCACCTTCTGAAGAGGCTTAAATATGTGAGGACTGACTTTTTGGTTTAGCTTATGCTGAGAGACTGTGAAATCAGAGCACGAGACAGATAATTCAGCCAGGGGAAGAGGTCGATTGGGTAGCACTTGCATTTCTGTGCAGATGTTTAGTGCATTCAGCCACTGGTTCCTGCAGGAGCAGCATGGAAAATGAAGGCACGGTGGGGTTAAGGGATTTACCCGAGACTTATCAAGCCTCCTTTTCCATTGTTTTACCTACTAAATATCTCTGCTTCCCTAGAGAAAGCTGAGCTCTTACAGAAAGTGACTTTTTTTCCTTCAGAGGTGTTCCAGGCTGGGAGTATTCATAGCCCTGTGTTATCATGTGTCGGCAGAGAGATGAGAATATCTTGGACTGAGCTAATTCAGCTGATTTATCATTCCCGATTCTTAGAGCCGTCCAGAGTATGATGGGATGTGATCTGCTCATCTGCCTTCATGTTTAGTGGGATTGAGGTGAAGAGGGTCACAAGAGCTCAGGGCAGCTGCAGAGGACTATTGCTTCTTCTCAGCTAGAAAGGATGGCGAGAACAACAACAGTAGTGGGAGATTTATCCTTGAGAGGAGAAGGACACAGAGGGACCTAATAGCAGCCTTCCAGTACCTATGAGGATGTTATCGAGAAGACGGAGTCAGACTCTTCAGAGCAGTGTATGGTGAGAGGAAGAGAGACAGTGGGTGTAAGCTGAATTAAGAGAATTTCAGACTGGTGATAAAGACACACTTTTTTCTCTGTGAAGGCAGTCAAGCAGCATCAGGTTGCCCAGAGAAGCTGTACAGTCTCCATCCTCTGAGGTTTTCAAGCCCCCACTGGACAATGTGATCTTACAGATGACCTTGCTTTGAGCAGAAGGTTGGACTAGAGACCTCCTGAGGTCCCCTCCAACTTGAAGTATTCTGCGACACTATGATGAGGTCAACACGGATGAGCTCATAGGAACGGCAACACTCCAGGACTGCTCCACCTTCTCACATGATTAACTCCAGCAAGCAGCTATTTGGGTTCCTGAAGGTTAGAAGTAGGTGGATGAGCCACGTCTAAGGCCATGGATCACCATGCACTGACTTCTTCTCTTCTTGTGCTTTTTGGAGTTACGTTTTAGTCTAGATCATTTCACCGAGCTGTGCACAGCATGGCAGTATGAAGGAGTTGGTGCATTCATGGGCACAGTAAACACACGGTAGCATGAGGAAGAGATCAGATAGAGGGTAGACTTGACCAACGGCTGCTACAGAATCTAGTGCATCAGCACATTATGGCCTGAAGAGCAATGGGTCATACAATGACTGTGTGTTGCTTTGGGATTCCTTGCTGACGTTGGGTCATTGAAGTCTGGTCTAAGGAGGTAGGGGCTAAACTAAGTCACAGTACTTACAGATAAACTAGTGCCTGGAGAGAAAGTGCTCATAACTCCTCTGGGAAAGAGGAGACTCATGGGGTCTCTTCTACCTTCCCACAGATGTCTGAGAGTGGCTGCCTTCTGAGTAGGACATTGGATTTGATAGAGCCCATACCCCATCCCAGGATCTCCTGGGTATGTCCCATCCCAGGATCTTCCCAGGTATCAGAGTGAAGCAGAAGGAGGGTCACAAGGTCTGGCAGCCAACCAGATGTGGCTGAGCCAAAGGGACCCAGTGGGATGCACAGCGATGCAATCATGCCATCCCCTGCTGTGCTGCAGACAAGTCTGGAGCACTCCAGGCTGCCAAGAGAAGAGAGGGATGTTGCAGTGGTTGAGTCAGTGCCTCAGCTTAGACTCTCATAAAAAACCTGCAGACCACAGTGACTGGAAAGGCCAGGGATGTGATGTGCAATACAGCAGTGGTTTCTCCCTCTCTGTTTTCTATGACATCTTTGTGAGGCAGCTTTTGGCGCTGAGGTTCACATCCTCTCTGGATCTGCTGGCTGCGTCCAAACGAAATTGGGCCTACAAAAACTCCCCAGCTCCACACGCACTTCGCTGCTGAGGAGACAGATCTAAAATCCCAGTGTGCTGGTCATTTGCAGGGCAGATACTTGTCAGTGAAGCAAACTTCACCTTGGAGATGCTCAGGATTCCTGTAGCTCTCACAGCTCCCCTCTTTCAGCTCAGCTCCCTTTTGGGACATGCACTGCTTTGGCTGGGGAATGCTAGTTCTTTAGCAACTCGATGTCCAGAAAAACCTGCAGTCACACAACTATATATAGCCTGAGAGAGGCCGTGAATATGGTGATGCAGTCTGGAAGTGGTTCCTGGCTGTTGTCCAGCAGCTGGGAGCAAGGCATGTGGCTTTTGCTTCCTAGGGGCAGTGGTGTGCAGGGGAGGTGGGGGCCAGGGGGTGGCAGCGTGATGGGCTCAAAAGGGGACTTCATCCTCACATGGCTCGGAGTGCAGGCTGATGGGGTGAGCCAGCTGATGTCATGCCACCTGTGGTGTCTGGGGCTTGGAAGGGGTTTCAGCGGTATAGTGACCTGGTCCAGAACTTCACTCAGCTGAAGCTTCCTGGTGGATGGGACTTGGAGAAGTCTTGATATGGAGACTCGTGGCATTTCATACTGTGTGGTTGGTGACCCCCTTTAGGCCCTCAAACAGGGGTGAATGTGCTCAGTGCTGGGACTCCTGGGAAGGTCACAGAAATGGCTCTGATCTTCCCCCCTGGTTTCCTCTGGCCTGAGGACTGTAGGGTCTCCTGGACTATGAGACCTCATCAGAAGGAATGCACAAGCCATCACCACCAACCATAGCTCCAACAGGGCCAAACCAGCAGGACCAGAGCACAGTAATGAGCCAACTAGCCCCAGCCCCCCCTGTCCCCCCATCCTACACATTGCTCTGAGGCAGCTAATAAAGTGGTGGAGCCCTGGGGCTGGACACCACACTCAGCAGGTACCTCCTTCCTGTGCAGGGAAGCAAATCTGGCTGTGACTGGGTGCTGGGATGGAGTCAGTGGGGACTGACACCTTGCTGGGTGCTGCGCTCATGCTGAAATGCAGGGGTGTTCAGGCTCGGCCACCTCTATCTCGCTGCAGAGCTGACAGCTGCTGGGAGCATCCCCAGGCAGGAGCCAAGGCACTGTTCGCCCTTCCTCTCATCTTTGTGGTAATAAGAGCTCTCCAAAGAGGAGATGGGGCACAGGAAGGGCCTCGCCACCTCCTGGCTCCAGGGACTGGACCCCATGCTGGAGAGGATGTCAGTGCCGGCAGCACCGGCATTGCTCTTCTTTCTCGCTCAACCAGCTGCCACTGCCCTCAGAGCTGGGGGAGCCCCCAGGGCTGGGCACGGCATACAGGCAGGACAGGGTGGTCTGCTGGCTGGTGAGAGCTGCAGGGCTCCAGCCAGGACATGCTTTGGCCCTGCTCCTGACCCAGAGCCACGCTCGGTGCCTGGCTGCTGAGTGGGAACATCTGGGGCCCTTTCCAGGCCAAATCGTAGGTTGGCTTGACAGGATTCGGCCTTCCAAATCTCTGTCTGCTACTTAAAGCCCTCTGGTATCTGGGGGTGTTCATCCCCTGCATCAGTCCAGGTGGCTCACTCTGGTCAGGCCCTCAGTGTGCACCCCAAAGGGGGAAATCTGACCTTGACCCCTGCTGCAACCTGTCAGCATGGAAGGGCTCCTGCAGAGTGCCACCTCACTGTGCCTGCCTGTGCTGAGCGAAAGGCAGGAGATTGTCAGAGCAACCCCCTTTCTCCGGGGTGTACTGGGAGCTGCAGTCAGCACCCCTCCACATCTGGATGTGCAGCCCTTGTCTGCAGGTTGCTTTTCCTAGGATATATCCCCTTTGCTATAACAACTTGATTAACACTGGAACCTACTGATGGGAATCACAATCAGCTTCTGGTCTGCTCCACTATTGCTCTGAATGATTCTCATGCCCGAAGATCCTGAGCAAGGCTGGGGACGGCAGCAGTAAACCTGGCACACTCCTGCGTGGTTCATCATGTGGACAGCCCTGGTAGGCAAAGAACGGCCTGGAAAGCAAGGCATTGGGCTAGGTTTAATGCACCTCATAGTGCTTGCCACATCCCATTTGCTGTCTTCAGGAGCAGTCCTGCTCCTCCTTACTGATGTTTGGATGTGTATGGTCAATGTTATGGGAAAAAGCATGCGAGAGGTGGGTGACTAGCACCCGCTAGAGCAATGGGACTATGTGCCCTGTCCTGCACTCTGTCCCCATGTATCCTCCCCTCTCTGCTCCAGCAGTGGTAGCTCTGGATCCAAGCCTACCTCTTCCCTGCCCGTACTGAGATGCAGAGCAGTCTCCTGTACATCGAAATATTAATCCATAGGTTTTACAGTGCTGAAGGAGCAGAGTGCCACAGCGTGAGCGCTCGGAAGCAGACGGCGCTGCTGCATGGAAATCTATGCCCAAATGCTCCGTATCATATCGTACAGCATATGTCTAGAGACAGGCCAGCAAATTTAGACCTGAAAATGTGTATAATTGCCAGGCAGGACTTTGAGGCTGGAAGAGCTTCAAAGAAAACAGAACCTGTATGCCTTGACAGCAGTGTGGTGGTACTCTGTGCATCGAGTTTAGTGGGACAAATCCTACCTTTGCACGTTACTTAGTCCTGGCAGTGCCTGAAGGTCAAATCTGGCTCACTCAAGAGCCTGTTTCAGCTGAGAAACTTGCACGACTTAAGTATTTGTTTGTTTGGCTCAAAAATAGAGCTTGCTGGGTTTAGCACGATACACAATATTCCCATATAGCTCTTCTTCTCTCTTTCTACTATCTCTGCAGCTTAGTGCATTGCCTAGAAACTGCCCTGCAAAAGTGGAAAATGCTGTCACTGGTAGAGGATCTCACTTTGGTCAGTGACACGTGGCCAGGAGTAGCATGCAGAACTGGTTGTAGAGGCTGGTTCCCCTGGATACTCAACTACTCTGCCTCTCCTGGTCCCCAGCACAGGTCCTCAGGCAGCAATGACACTATCCTCTGCTTCAACACACCCTTGTCCCCATGGTGTCAACAGCCTTGAGGGCAACCAAGCCTTCAGGAGAGACAGGGCAGTGCTGGGGCAAGCAGCTCCCCCGGGCTGTTAGGTGGCCTGAATGGCTTGCACTGGCTGCAGGGTGACCTCAAAAGTGACCTGAATTGCAGTGTGACCTACCCCAGGGGGTATCTGGCTGTGTCCCGTCCCTCCTGGTAACACAGGTGCTGTCAGAGGGCTCCTGCCAGCTCCTGGGCTTGCACCACTAGCAGAGCAATGCCTGGGCATGCCCCAGGTCTGGGAGTCACGTGAGTCTGCGGGAAGGTGGGTCTTGTCAGACCCCTCAGTGGGAGCACGGAACCTCATCCCAGCTTCCCTCCGCACCTCCCATCACCTTTGCTCTGCAGGATCTCCTCCCGTGTCCTCTGCACACCCTAAGCCCTCCTTGGCGGATCACCAGCCGCATCCCTGAAGCCCCCCGCCTGCAGCATCATCTCCCCAGCCTCCTGGCCCTGTCAGCACAGTGGTGAGCATTTGGGTTCTCCCTAGCCCTTATTTTCTTTCAGAAGCCAGGTGAAACCCAGTAGTTTTTAGGATCAGTGTTGGCAGAGAAGAGTGAGCAGATGGTGCCCTAAAATCCCCGCGCCCCGAAGAGTGAGCTAGCGATCATTTTTGAAGCTCTCGAGATATTTTTTTCCAGATCCTGCTGAGTCTGGCGAGGACTATAATTGCAGCTTGGACTGGCTGGAGAGGGCAATACCCGGATGGGCTCCCTGCCTTTCAGGCTGTAATTGGGCCCTGGCGATACAAAGCACAAAGCTCTTTCCTTCCTGTTTGCTGTGCTCCCTCTGTGAAACCTTCCCCTGCCTGTGCTGTGCATGCTGGAAAATATGTAAATACCAGGGCACAGGAGAATTACTCCCTCATGCCTGCGCCACGTCTGAAATACCCATTAAAAATATATGTTCCAAAAAGAGCACCTCTGCACTGAAGCACAAACTCTCCTGGCAATGGGGGGCTGTTTGAAGGGAGCGGATCAAAGGGTTTCACCGCACACATCGTCAGGAGAAGGGACGATGTGGTCGTCCCAGCTAAATTAGCAGCAGGAACAGGGGTTTTGGAGGCTACACAAAATCAATAGGACTATCTGGAAATGCCTGCCACTCACGCAGGAGATTGTAATTCAGCAGCCGGGCCTGCAGTGCTGTGCCGCGGCTCGGCCAGCCGTGCCAAGCCTGGGGAGGGCTGCAGCCTCCGGGGCTGCACCGAGCCTTGGAAGGGGGATGAGAGGACAGAGAAGACAGGGGAAAGGGGCTGCTGGGGCACAGGGTCATGCAGCAGTAAGCAGGTCTACCAAGGAGCCTTGAGGACATCCATCTCCTGGCTCTGTCAGCCCAGCATCAGTGGGATGGGGCTCTGGTGGCATCACCTCCCTTTCCCCTGACCATCAGGTCCCATCCCAGCTCAGGATATGGTGTGACAGATTGGTGGGGAGCCCAGTGACACACAGAACCTCCCAGCCCTTTCCCTGCTTCATGGCCTTGGCCACCTGGCGAGTTAATTACATATAAATTTGCTGCAAAATCTCCCCTTCAGCTTAGCAGGGAACACTAAATTGTCCCAAAGACCCCAAGTGATGTAGGAGCGCAACTCAGGTTTTCTGCGAAACTTGACAGGGGGCTCAGAGGGTCTGGTAGATGAGGGCTGGTGATTCCAGTCCTGGTCTCCTCCAGAAACACCCCTGGGGATGCGCCTGGGGCCAGGGGAGCCACTGGACAGCGACTCCCCTCTCCAGGCTGGGCACTGGGATCTCTTGCAGCTCCCTCCGGTGAGAAAGGGCAACCCACAGACACGTTTTCTTCTTCAAAGGAATTCAGTGTTTGGCTGGAGCTTTCAAAGGAGATTTAAAAAGAGAAGATAAAAAAGAAAGTTAAAAGCTGCCCAGTGAGGGGTGGAAATGGGAATGTGGGGAGACATCAGGGGCAGTGTTGGTAGCAAAGCAATGGCAGGACACCGACCAGCATCGGTGAGTGGTGGGGAGAATATGAGGAGAGCCTTCATCACGTGGCTGTCCAGCATCTGTGTCTGTTGTGGCCACCTGCAAGCTGGGTGTCTGCATCTCCAGAGCCCTGATGTTGTGAGAGGAGTGGGGTTGGAGGCCAGCTGCAGTGGGTGATGGGTGCCTGGGGGAGCGGGACCAGCAGCGTGGGAAGGGTGGGATACAGCGGGGATGGAGAGTGAGACACCGGGAGGGAAAATGTTAATGAACTGCAGTGCCTCCCTGAAAGGAGCCAAATGTAAATGAGATAATTAAGCTATTATTTAAAGCCGGGAGACGGTGGGGACAGGCCCGGGGTGGCCGGACTGCATTTTAATCAGCTGGCTGGCTGGGGCTGGTGAGCCCGTGCTCATGTCCCTGCCTCTGCATCCCTGCCTCTGCTGCCAGGCTCCCCAGGTACTGCGTAGCCCATCTGTGAGCCATGGGGCCACGGCCACGCTGTGCCCCCTCTGCCCAGCTGCTGCCATCCCGCTTCCCCAGGTATCCAGCCAGTGCAGTAGGTGAAGAGTCCAGGTGTGGGTGTACCCAAACCTGTGTTACCACCTTTCTGTGGGATTTTGGTTAGGCTGCAAGAGGCCCTCTGTGCCTCAGTTTACCTGCTCTCACTATTTTGGATGCTAAAATCTAGTAATGAGAATAAGCAGTAGTGGGGAGGATGAATCCATCCAAGGAAAAGTAGAACATAAATGCTCCAGTGATGTGGGCTGGACTGACCTTCAAAGGCAATGACCAGGCTTTGGGAGCCTTTTTTTACTTTCTTGCATAGCGTTACAAGGTGACCAGAAGAAAACTAATAATTACCCTGTGGCTCAGTTTCTCCACCTCTGGAAGCAGCGTTAAGCTTCGGAGAAGCTCTCAGCACAGTGGGAGATCCAAGGTCACTTGTGAACTTCAGTGAGCCAGTGAGTGTGGCAGGGCAGGATTTTCTTCCTGCATTTCTTTGTTTTGGTCAGGAATGGAAAAGAAAACCACATCCAAAGCCATCCACGACAAGGGGTGTGAACTCATTTCATTCCCTGTCATGGGGACCATCCTTCCCTGTGGTGGAAGATCCAGTTCCTGGAAACAGCAGGAGCAGTTCCTCTGAACAGCAGGGAGAAAATGGATCATTGTTTGATGCCTTTTCTCATATACAAACTGGGTGAAATGAAGTTAGTAGAGGCCAAGTTCAAAAGAAACCCAAGGAGATGTTTGTTCCATGGAGCATCCTTAAGGGGAGCTCCTTGCTGCAGGGGGAGTGGGTGCTCCCACTTCACACAGGAGGTGTGAGAGTTGAAAGACAGAAGGGAAAAGCCCATGGAGAGTTCTGAAGCAGAAAGGTAGCACCCCTCTGGCTCAGAAAACCCTGCTCCATGAATGTCTGGATATCAGGAGAGAAAGGAAGCATTACAGACACTAGCCACATTTGTAACCTTGTCCCCACGCACGTAGCGTTGGCACCGATGAAAATGGGGAACCAGGTTGGAGAACATCTACTGTGTGCCTATAATACAGCCCTTATCTTTCGAGAGGCTTTCTTACTGTATGGTCAAAGAGTGAATTAAAAGCCTGATCCAGAGTGGCTTTCAAGAGCCTTACTCTTATTTAGGTACCTAATTCATGCAATTTCAATTCCTTTGCAGAGCTGGGCCCTTAAATCCTGAGGACACTTCAGAAAATGTTATCCACCATCCCCTCTTAGCAAAAGATTACCCCAGTGCCCTTCCTGCCAGTCCATGGGCTGGCTGTGCACAAGCTGGTCCTGTGCCGTGTCCCTTCCAGGGGGCCGCCAGCACCGCCGGGGGAGCTGCGGAGGGGACTGGTATTTCCAAAACATGCTGACAGGGAGCACCACACTGACCCACCCAAGCACGAATCCAGCCCCCCTCCTGCTTTATTTGCCCAAAGCAGCAGTTTTTTCCTTCTCTGCACCCAACCAGCCAGGCTGCAGCTGCTTCCCCTCTCCCAGGCCTGGGGAGGGACTTCAGGTGCAATTGAACTATAAATACTTGGCACCAACAACACCGCAGTTGTGCTGCATTTTTATTTGTACACTCAGCATGTGCACGGGCAGGTGCCTTTACACTTTCCAGATTAGGAAACGGGTTTGCATTGTTCTCTCCCTGTCCCTCCCCTCAGCTCTCTGGGCGAGGTGAGTGCCATCAGCCATACTGGTGAGGTCCTTTTGGGTACTGTCACAGACTCTATCCAGGGCTCAGATCTCAGTGGCCTGGGGCAAGATCACACAGGTTTAGCTTGGCAGCTATGCTGGAAGTGCTTTATAGCTCGGAAACCATTCGAGGAATGAAGAAAGTAAATCCCGTGTGATTTACATACCCGATCCCATAGCGATGAGGAGGTGATGCTAAGTCTGGAGTCACACATGGTGCAGGGGTTGCAATACCTCGGTCCGAAGTAGACATCAGATGATGTGAAACAGGGAATACAGGAGGTAAAACAGGTGGCTCTTGATGGTTTATTTGCCATAGGAAACAATTTGCATTTATTTTTTTTCTGCATGATATTCACAGGCAAGACAAAATTAGCCAGACAACCTTTTTCTGAGCTTGAGATTTACTGTCGTGTGACTCAGTTTCCTTAATTGTGGTCTAGGGATAACAACCCTTTCTTGCCAGCCAGCAGTGTGGGAAGGTTCGTACACCTCTTCCTTGAGGCAAAGCTCTGTCCAGAGCATCTGGATGGGAAGAAATTTTGCACCTGCCTGTCTTTAATCTCAGTTCCAGGATCGAGTGTTATTCAAACTGCTGGTGAGCATGTTATAGGACCATACAGCTGCACGTCCTAGAGACAAGAGGAGATGCTGACTGGGCAGCTGTTGTGGAGAGCACAAACACAGACTGGTGCCTTGAGCCCTTGGGGCCAGCAAGGGCCTGAGCAGTGGACCCCAGGGTACAATCCATTTTGTGCTGAAGGAGATGCTGCAAGAGCTCAGAGGAAGCCTTACAGTGCCTTGGTCTCTCTCTGCCTGTGAAGGAGCCATCCAGGGTGGGCAACCTTCATTTGCAGAGGTCTACTTGCAGGTATTTTCAGGTGCTAGAGGTGACTCCTAGCCTTGTTGTGTCTGTGCCGAGCAGAGCAGGAAGGTCACCCACCCTGAAGCTTGACACCATTCTGCAGAGCTTCTTCACACCATCTCATTCAGGGTGGAAGTATGGCTGTGAGGTGGCCAGGACTGGGCAGGTCTGTGGACCATGCTGGGAAGGACCTGGTGACATTGCAAGGCTGGACCTGTGCCTGGAGGGGGAAAGCTTGGTGCACAGCCTGCAGCGCTGGCACAGGCTCCCAGCAATGCTGCTGGCATAAGCGGTCCTTAGTCTGCTGATACTGGGTGGTGGGATGGGGTCTGGGGGGTTTTTACTGCCTGCACAGTGATTTTAGGCAAATATATTTCAGGATTGATGAAACCAAAAAAACACGACTCAGTGCCTGAAGCACGTGTAAAGTTGTTTTCTCAAGGGTTTGTCCAAACGCCGAATTTCCCATTCTCCCAGCAGGAAGAGGAGAGAAAAAAATCCAGGCACAAAAGCCTTAGGAGCAGGCGCTGGCTGGCAAGGGTGGGAAGGGGGCCAGGGCTGGGCGCCGTGCAGTGGCAGTAATTTTCCACACACGGTGGATTAGGTGAGTCTCTCGGTCAGAAGTGAATTCTGGTTTTTTTCCCCTTCTTCCCCACCTCCAGAGACTGGTGTTGGATGGGAGCCCGGGAAAGGCAAGATAAAGGTCTTCTCTATCAGACAGCTGTTGAAAGATCTCAAATAAAGAGGCAGGCATCACTCAGAAACCGTTAGAGGCAGCAAATTTGAAGGGTAAACTGCAGAACAGGTACTGTTTGTTGCCTTGAGAGGCCTTTGAAGATACCTCCTCTCCTGGCCATGCAGCTTGCCTGACCTCCAGCTGCCTGGGGCTCTCTGGGGCTTGGCAAGCTGATGCCCCCGTAGGATGGGCAAGCTGTGCAGCTGCCGTACCAGCCAGAGGTGGGAGAGCATCATTTTGCATCTGGTGGGAGGCAGGGATGGAATAACCGTCCGCCGGCATGGGGTAACCTCAGACCTTCCCTCCATCCCTCCCACGGTCCCCAGGGCTGGTGGCTGCCCTGGGTGGGGTGCAGACAACTGACCCAAGCTCATTGCCCAGGCACACTAGCAGCCAGCCCCCATCCTGTCCTTGCCATCTCTCATGTCTCAACCTGGACGTGTCCTGGAGCATGCCAGACTGCTCCCTCCACAAGCTGTTCCTGCCCCTCCTGCCATGCATCAGGCCCTGAAGCCCCGGGAGGACGCAGGTCGGGCACGGGGCACGCACCACGGGCCTGGCCATTGCGTTATTGCCACTCTGTGGTGTGTCACGAATCTAATCAGATCTCACGCTCCAGGGAGCAATTCGCTTCCCCACGGGAAAGCGTGAGATGCTTGCACTGGGCCTTGCACGTGGCTCCTTGCCTGCAGCACAGTGCCCAACCGGGCATGGAAGGCAGGCCAGCAGGGCCGGCAGGGACTGCTGGGCCTGCTGAGCAAGAGCACTGCGCTGGGCTCTGCCCCAGTCCAGGAGGCACTGGCTGGGCCACCCCAGTGTGGCCACAGGGAGCTGGCTCCCAGGAGGACTTCTTGTCCCCTCCATCCCATATATCCAGTCATTGCTCCATCCCATCCCATCCTATCCCGTTTTATTCTGTCTCATCCCATCTCCTCTGTTTTATCCCTTCCCAGGCCATGCCATGCCATGCCATGCCAACCCATTCCATCCCCTCCCTCCTGTTTTATTCTGTCCCATCCCATCCCATCCCATCCCATCCCCTCCCATCCCATCCCCTCTGTCTTATCCCTTCCCATCCCATCCCATCCCACCCCACCCCCTCTGCTTTACCCTGTCTTATCCTGTCCTGTCCCAATGGTCTTCTGCTATGCCATCCCATTCCATCCCATCATCTCCTGGCTGTCTCATCCCACCCTGCCTGTCCTGTCCTGTCCTGTGCTATCCTCCCTCCAGCAATAGCTGTGTCACTGCCTGCACCTCCTGGTGATCAACCTTGTGCCAGCCTCTGGTCCTGGCAAGTCCCCTGCAGCCACCTGATTCTCCTCCATCCCAGCCCTGTTCCCACTGGGTGCACGTTCCACGGTGCCAGCTGTGCCAGAGGCAGGAGGCAGGGTGGCGGAGCAGAGCCAGGACACTCTCCCTCAGCTGTCAGCACACACCCACTTTCATGCTGGGACCAGAGGCTGCCAGGAGGACAGGCAGCAACCAGCTCAGGGCAAGCCACCCCCAGGGCATCCCTCTGGCACACATTTCCCCCCAAGACCCTTTCTCTACATCTCCCGTCCAATGTGTCTACCTCCTCCTTAGATAATTTTACACACATCCAGCACTGAGTCATGGACAAACATCAAGCAGGGGCTGATTTACTCCAAATTAAGTGGCTAGGGTCTGATTCTGTGGCATGCAGGAAGGACTGGTTAGAGTTGGGTCTAGCCCTGGGGAAGGCAGGGACCAGGCTTTCACCAGGTGTCAGGGTATGGCTGCCTTTGTGATTTTTGCAGTTACTGAGGGAAATGATATAGACCTGCCCTTGACTCAGCCATTTTATAGCATCTCTTGAGCTCAGTGAAGCTGGCGCTAAACCTTGGTCGCTTTGATCATGACAAATAGGATCTGGGAAGCCAAATTCAGTGCAAAGTCACCAGCTGCCTGTGAAGCTGCTGATTTTTCAGGTTTTAGTTGTCTATCTGGTGCATGGCTGGTGACTCTGCCACCCGCAGTGCTGGGGCCGGGATGGTGCCGTCCAAGCTCCTGCCCTGTTAATCCAGAGGAGCCTTGGGTTGCTGGTGGGACTGGTCCTGCCTGTGTCTGCTCTCACCTCTGCAGGAGGAGCTGGGGGTCGCTGAGGAATGGTGTCTTGGACCTCAGCTGCATTGGAGTCTTTGGCTGATGGCAGAGCTTGTGCTTTTGACTCATTGGACGTGAATTCCTGGGCAGGAAGATACCCCAGGGTGGGTAGCTGGGGGGTCACAGGGTTGCTGTCCCAGTTTGCTGGGTGGAGGTGAATGTGCAAGTCTCTGTGAGGATGTCAGTGCCCCAGGTCACCCAGCTTCTGGCCTCCTCAGTTATCCCTGCTCCTCCAGAAGCTCAGCTAGCTTTGTGGCAGGGTGCAAGGCAGCGGAGCCCCACCTGAGCCCCGGGTATGTGTTTTTCAGCCCTTGGGCTGAGGGAGCAGTCCCCACATGCATGGACCTCTCTAGGCACCAGTGTGAGATCCATGGGTCTCCTGGAGAGGCAGACAAGCTGGGATGACTGACTAGGGGGTTGCCTGCAGCGCTGGGACCATATGCACCCTGTCCCTGCTGTACCGGCACAGCTCCATCTCCAAACGGACACCCCCAGAAGGACAGCAGCTCCCCTGAACCCCCACTGGGCTGCGGCATGAGGTGTGCATCCTTTCCCATGTGTGCACAGGCAGGGGGGTGTTGTGCAGGCGGTGGGATGCAGGGAGGGGGGGGAAGGCAGCCATCCCCTCCCTGCTCCCACTGTAACTCGCTCTACTTGCTGCAGTCCCCAAGCTCCCTTCCCTTCCCCTCCGCTGCCTTTTATGCAGCTCGCCCAAGGCTCCAGGGCCTGGGGATCTTTCCAGGCTTCCCCAGCTGGGGTTTGGCAGCTCTAATTTTAGGCACTTCTCAGTTTTGCTTTCTCGCCGCTCAGTTGAGGAAAAGCGCTTGTGCAGGGAGGCGAGCCTGGCCCTTCCCCACCGCTGCTTGCTTTCTCTTTGTCTCTCTCCCCTGCATGCTCCCGCCTGGTGTCTGCTGCACCGCGATGCTGGTGGACATTAATAAGCCCCATTTTAAAGATGGTGCTCTTGCAGGGGTTCAGGGTGGGGATGCACATGGAGCCAGGGCCGCTCCAGACCTTCTGCTGCCCCATGGTGATGCTGTCCAGACCGTGGTGTGACACCCCATGCCCCTGCGAAAACACTCGGAAGGGCTCAGGTCCAGGCTGCACGCTCAGAGGAAAGCCCAGCCAAGGACATCAGACTGGCCAAGTTTTAATCATAGTGACCAAACCCCTTTCAGTCCAGCTCAGTCTTTGAGAAGAAGCTGGGGAATGCCTTGCTGCAGGAAACCCAAAAGCTAAACATGGATCAAAAAAAGTGATCAGGTCAAATCATGCACAGAAAACCCAGCAAGAGCTAATTCAGCCCTTAGGTCTCCCTTGCACCCTGTTAGAGCTGCTGCAAGATGTGACTCTGGACCTGGTCAGCCTTCGGGCTGAGTCAGTGCGGCTGGTGAGGTTTAATTCAAAAGTCCAAGCTAAGGGCAGCCTTGACTGCGCGACAGGATATTTTGCCCAAAGTCCTTGCTGTGCAATTTGGACACAAAGGTGGAGTGTAACATCATCGCCCTCCCCACACCCTAAGGGAAAGTATCTCCTGGGGAAGAGAAGGAGAATTTTTTCCTTGAGAAAGAAAAAGATCAGGTGAGGAGGACAGAGGAGGTGGTGGCAGCTGGGAGAGCAGGCTGTGCTAGCTGGGCTGGATCCTGCCCACAGGGCATTTCTGCTTGCACACGAGAGGCACGTTGGGTTTTGTCTGGTGTATCCTACGAGCTTTCATCTTTCAACGGGGAACGGCTGGGGCTGGAGCTGTCTAACTGGATTGTGAGCTGCCTGCTCCTGAAAGGGCTCTGCATCCCATTATCCATAAACCTGTTCATGGCACACGGCTAATTCAGGCAATTTGCAACACGTTTATGCTGTCGATATAATAACCAACCCGTCGGCCTTAGCCAGGCTGGAGCACCGTGTCATGAACAGCAATCTGCAAATCAGGCTTTTAATGCAGGCCCTGCTGTCCCTGCAGCCAGGGTGTGTGGCTGGGGCTGCAGGACCGGCGGCAGGACCTGCACCGTGCTTCGGCAGAGGGACGCCAGCACGGGCTCGGGATGCGTGTGCGCCCTCCCTGCTTTTGGATCCTCTCTGCTGCCCGCAGGGAGGTGGGCTGGCAGGGTCCCCAAGGAAGCACTGTCCTGCAGGTGATAGGAAGCTTAACTGCTTCCCCCATGCTGGCACCCCTCTTGTCACAGGTTTGCAGGACCCAAATCCAGTGTTATCAGAGGGCCACAGCATCAGAGAGGGGCCCAGCTGGCTCCTCTTGCCCTCTCCGCTCCCCATTGCTCACGTGGAGTGGTGGGTGGACGCGGCTCTGGCTCGGCTTTGCTGCCAGATTATTTCTGGGCATCGCCACAGACGGACGCTGCAGGGAGCGCGCAGGCTGCGGAGCAGGGGTGTGCTGGGAGCCCTGCTGCGGGGCGCAGCGGGGGGCACGGCAGTGCCGGCAGCTGGGGGCCGAGACCCTTCCCGCTGTGCTGGCAGTGCCTGCCTGCCTGCCTGCCTTCCCGGCAGCCTCTCCCCATCGCCGGCCTCGTTGCTGCCCGGCGGCAGCGGCATGGGTAGGCTGCCCGCTGACACCACCGTCCTCCCCCTCCTCCCCGCCGGCTGCGAGCACGGTGCGTCATCCGGCACTTGGCTAATTCGGGGGCAACTATTTTGCGCCTGTGATGGATCACGCTGCGCACTGTGCCAGGGCCCCCGCGCTCCCTGGCCCAGATGCCCCCCTCCCACCTGGACCGCTTCCCTCTGCCTCCTGTAACCAAGGAGAGAAATTAGCAGCGGGGGAAAGCGGTGCTTTCTGACGCAGGGCTCGCACCGCTAATCACCCAGTGCCAGGAGCTGCTCCAGGCCCCCCTCGTCTCCACCGTCACGGCCGCCCTGACCCTGTGTGTGGGGAGGGTCAGGGACCCGGGGCTGATTCGGGTCTGAGCGCGGCTGTCACGCTCCCTCTGCAGACACGGTGCAGCTGCTGCTCGCCGGGCGCCGTGGGGGGTTGCTTCAGGGTGGCCATGTTCGCCCCGGGGGTGAAGCTGCTCCTCAGACACCCCTCGTGGAGGTGGGCTCCTTGGGGTGATGTCTGTGAAGCATAGCATGGGGATTTGTTCCAGGGGGAGGGGGACGAAGGGCCGTTCCTGCTCCAGGGTCTCCTCTCTGGGTCCCACAGAGGGTCTGGGAGCATCTGCAGAGATGAACCACACGCCCAGCAGGATGGAGATGGATCGTTGTGCTCAGCTGAGCTGCACGCACAGGGGGGGCGAGGTGGGCACCCACCAAGCGCTGGCTCCACAGTGGATCCGTGGGATGCCCAGGCTGGATGCGCGGACAGGGTCACGTGCCCTTTTGAGAAGATGCCTGTGTGGGAGTTTGCCTTGGGGAGAGCTGTTAAAGCAGAGCTTTTCCTCCTCACAGCCCCCACGCGCTGCGTTCCTGACACTGTTTGCGAGCTGTTGGTGCCGGCAGAGTCGTTGCAAGGGCAGCAGCAGTGGGAGCGTCCTCCCCAGTTGGGCACAGAGCAGCCAGGCTGCGTGTCCCTTTGTGTGCAAGGCTGTGCTGGGCACTGGAACTCACGTGCCCCCCCCCCCCCCCCCCCCACACACACACACACAGAGTGCTGCATTTGAATCCCACCAACTTGCCTTGAAACTGGGGCTGATTTTCATAAACCTTCCCAGACTCAGCATCAGTGGGATCTGGTGTCATCCTGCATAGATGGACACAGGAAAGTCTGCTGGCGTGGACAGCTGTGCTTTGTGGGGTTACATATCCCCATCCTCACCTCCAGGTGAGGGCAGGATCGCAGGGCAGAGAAGCGAAGGCTTGGAGACATTTATAGCCATGGTGGGACCTCGAGAAACATCCCTAAAACACACACAGTCCCTGAGGATGTGCGTGGAGGATGCACAGCCCCCTGCTCCAACACAACGGGGGTGCAGCCCGCTCTCCGCTGTGTAAAATGGAGCAGGATGTGGAGGGAAGAATGGCTTTGAACAGTCAATTTCCATCGCTGAAAGCTGACAAGTTTAAAACAGCTAATGTGCCCCACAAGATGAGGCCTTCAGAGATTTACAGCTCTCCTCGGCTGACTGCTCCCATACGGTGTGCATGTCAGCCAGGGAGCCTTTTAAAGAACCAAGATAAAGCTGCAGCGAGGCCGCATTGCCCACCAAATGGATGGCAGAGAGAGAAGAAAGGAAGGAGAGAGGTTGCTGTGTGTGGTTTTTTTCCCATCAGACAGGCTGCTGAGCTCATGTCCCCTCCTGCAGCCACCACCACAGAGTTACTCCAGGTCAAGGTCAAAGCAGTCCTCCTAGAGCAAAGTTTTCCTAAGCTGCTGCAGGAGAAGGTTTGCAAAATGCTGCAGGAGCCATCAGGCACCCACAGGGGTGGGCTGGGGTGGGTGTTGCTGGGACTTGTGGGTGGCACCAGCTGGCAGAGTTCATCTTATGGGGCACAACAGCCCCATGGGGTAAAGAAGCCCTGGGGATGAGCAAGAACTGTCCCAAGGCCTCCACTGCAGGCTGGCAGGCTGATGCTGGAGTGGGTGGGATGGGGGGGGAGCAGACTCCTGGGTGGGGTCGAGTGAGAGCTTCGGGTCTCAGCAGGACCCTAGCCAGGGTCAACATCCCCTGGAGGGCTCACACAAAATTTCGGACCTGCTGCTAAGCTGCTGTCTACCCGCTTTCTGTGCAGAAAGACCAGGCTGGAGTGTCACAGGTGCTTCCCAGGGCAGATGGATTCTGAATTCGACCTCTCTGTTCCTCTGAGTCCTCTGCTACAGCCAGGAGCGTGTGCTTGAGCAGACCCGTGACCATCACCAAGCTTTGTTGTGTGGACTGTGGCGTCAGTAGCAGGGACTGTGGCCAGGGGACCTTGGGCACATGGGATGTCATGGGACTTGCCTGCCCGGCCCCAGCATACTTGTGGTGTCTGCAGCACGGAAGCAGTGTCTGCCGTCACCCTCCGCTCCTGCTCTGCCTGCTGGAGACATCATCAGTAGATGCCAGGAGGCAATTCACCTTCCCCGAGGGCACCTGAAGAAATGGGCTGAATGCACCGTGTCCTAGGAGCACCTCTGCCTCCTTGTCAGAGCCAAGGCACTGGCTGGGATGGAGGTGTCTGCAGAGGATGGCAATGGTCCCCATTTCCAGGACTGTGCAGGTTGCTGCTCTGGGACACCCATGTCTTCTGGACCAACAGTGCTCACATTGGTCCCTCTCCCCAGCCCAGCTTAGGCTCTCCTGTCTAGAGCAAAGCTGCAGCCACATCAGCAGGCTGCTACTGCATCTGAAGAATGTGAAACTGGAAACAGGCAGGACCAGTGATCCTCATTCCTAGGCAGGCCACTAATCCTGGACCAAACCATCCAGGAAGAACTTTTGTGCCTCCATTTGCCACTCTGTCAGCCAGAAGGTTGGTCCTGCTGAGTTCAAGTGTGCCAGCAGCCCAGGGGCGAGCTGCCCCAGAGGATGGGGGAGCTGGTGGGTTTGCCTTTGCATGATGGCCAGGAGGAGCTGAGCTCCCTGCAGACACCTCTTAGCTGTGTGTGCCCAGGAGAGCTGCTGGGGCTGGTGTTTTGGGTAAGGAGGCTTTCTCAGAACCTGAGGATAATTTTCCTATATTCCCAACCCCTCAATAGCGGAGCTTGCTTCACTGCCTTGGTTGGACTCCGGACAAAGATCTGGTGTGACCTGGCCCTTTGGAGGGCTGGAGAAAGTCCTCCAGGCTGATTTTGGGCTCAGCAGCAGGGTCTGCCAGGCTGCCAGCCACGACACTTGGGTGCCGGAGTGGCAGAGCAGCCCTGAGGTGGGAGAAGCCACAGCCAGGCTGGGGGAAGCACCACTCCGTGATGCCCACTGAGGAGAAACAAGAGAGGGCAGAATTGCCACTTGTGGAATGTTCAGCAGTGGGGTGTCTGGAGATGGTGTCCATCATTTCTGCCTGTCCTGCTGCCTGGCTTTGCCACCCCAGAGGCCAGGAGACCCCAACTTCTGCATCCAACCCGGTTTGGGAGGGACTTTCCATCCTAGCACCCAACTGGTGCTGTTCCTGGCAGCAGAGCTGGGATGTGAGGGCTGATGGCAGCATCCTGCACCCTCAGTGCTGTGGTGATGTCCGGCCCCGATGCACCAGGAGCTGCAGAAACAGCCTGCATCCCAGCACCAGCGCATGGCACATCCTGGCTCCCACAGTTCCTGGTGCAGAGGAGCGGGATGGGGTGAACCCAGCAGGAGAGGGTAGAGCCATCGGGCCTTCTCTGCTCTTCTCCATGACAGCCCAGACCACAGTGGCAAGTGTAGGTGGGCTCTGAACAACACCCAGGGCGGTTGCCAGCCCTGACACTGGGGAGGGGTCACATCATTACTGTCCGGAGTCAGCCGTTTCAGCATGTTGCCTCTGAAACCCCTACCCTCCTGGGAGCCAAGAACCCCTCCGCTCAAAGAACCCAAGCCACTCTCTGTTCCTCGCTGGTTCCTGCGCTGGGCGCTGGCAACAGGCTCTGCGCGGTGCTGGGGATGGGGCTGCCTGCGCTGTGCAACACCATGGGCCACTCTGGCAGAGGGTCTTGGGACGCACATCTCACCCCCCAGATGGTCCAGGGAGAGGTCTCATGGCTGCATTCATGGCGCTGTCCGAGACTCCTGTTGGTACCCACCCTTCTCACGAGGTGCCCAGCCACGGCCGGGCTTCAGGGGTGGTGGGGGAGAAGCATCCACTTATCTCTTTTCTCTTTGTGCAAACACACGAGCCCTCTTGGAGCTGCCGTGTGATGCCGTCAGCCGGAAAGCCGCAAAGGCGGGGAGGTTGCCCAGCTTCTGTCTCCTTCCCAGCAGGTGTGGCTGGCCCTGCCAGGCAGATGGCTCAGCGCCTGGCAGAGACGAGCGCCGGCGCCAGGAGCAGCTGGCTTCATCCATACCCGGGCCAAGAGTGGAGATGCTGAGCAGCATGGGGAGCTCACGGCAGGCAAATGAGGCAGTGACCTCCCCTGCCAGGCTCAGGTTGTGCTGGGCACCTCTGGGCTCTTGCATGCATGCGGGTGTGCTGCCAGCTCCTGCCCCTGCCTGTGGGGACCCTGCGGTGCAACCTCCGAGAGAGTGCTGGCAGGGACCAGGGGTACCCCAGAGGAGACAGGTGTCTCTTGGGGACAGCCCCAAAGCCCAGCTCTGATGCAGGAACCTCCAGAGCACATTTGCTCCAGTGAGACCTGGGTGCCAGTCATGCAGAGGGACCTCTCCCTGCACCCTGGAGCAGCTGGGGCACAGAGATGAAGAACCACAGGGTGGACCCTGCTCTGAGCCATCAGCTCCAATCCCAGGTTTGCTCCTTGCTGCCTGGCCTAATGAACTGCTGGGTGATCAACAGACCGATTGGAAGCCCTGTCAGAGCCAGGCCAGGCACTACCTTGTTATTTCTAATGAGCAAAGTGGGGGAAACAGACCTTTATCATCTACCGGCAGTCACTCTGTGCTGTTGTGCAGCTCCTAGCACAGCAGGGCAGGGCTGAACCAACCCTCAAAAATCAGAACGGAGACAAGAAGTTGGGGGACACCACCCCATCTGTGAGGAGGGGGGGCTGTTACTTTAATGGGGAAGGGGAGCAGCAGATTTTTTTTTTTTCCCATGCAAAGCTTGTATTGTGCAGACCACGATGACAGCAATGAGGGGACTGCAAAAGCTCTTGTGCTGTGATGGCCAGCCACGGTCACACGGGGTACGCACAGCAGCCACACGCCGCACGGTGCAGGCTCATTTTCTGTGCAGTTGTTAATACATCTATTTGCCTGGCTCTGAGTGGAGGCAGAGAGCAAAAGCAAATGAACAGCACCAGAATTGACAGCCTAGGAGTTTAGTGCAACCACCTCTTGAGTCTTATATTAAGGACTAGGAGAAGCTGTTCCTGGGGACCTGGCTTCCCAGGGGGCAGAGAAGAAATGGAGGGGGTTTGGTCCATGGGACCAAAGTCTCTGGGCAGGCTGCTCCCAACGTGCAGGCTCCTCCATCCTCATCTTGCAGCCAGTGCTGGAAGTGGAAGTTTTGAAGTCATGCACGGAGCTGTTTGCTTGGTATTTCCTGCCCCCGAGAACAGGAAGCAGCAACGAAGCCCAGGAGGGAGCTGCTCTTGGGAGATTTCCAGCTTGACACATTTTGATTTCTGCCTACGGGAAAGGGGGAAAGTTCTGTGATTTTTTTTCCCTCATCCCCATGCCCAGTCCTGGGAGCTAGTGGGCCAGATTCAGGCTGAATTGGGCCTGGGGAGGTGGATTGCACAGAAATGTGGCAGTTTGAATGATTTTCCATTTCGCTTGCTCTTGTACCACTCTGATCTGGACTTTATTTGCTCTAGGACAACCACAGAGATGCTGGCTCACAAGCTGCAGTGTAAGAAACAGGTAGTGGTGATGGATGCCTGTCCACCTAGGCTGTCCTATTGATGTCCTGCTCTCCAGGTACTGTGCTCTTGGTCCCATTAACTGCAGGTTCAGTCCTACCCCTTAACAACCCTACCCTGCCAGGTCTGGAGCAGCACCTCATCCCCATCCCCAGAGTCCCCTCCTGCTTTCAAGGTGTAGGTCCATCCTGGAAACCGTCACCTTACACACAAGGCTCCCTCAGCCCACCAGGGCTTCAGTGCAAACCCCTGGTGCACATCCATGTCTCCCCCGTCCCACCTGGATCACCGGGGGCCCTGCTGCAGGCCTGTGTTCCCCTCCCCAGTGCTGATGGTCATGATGAGACAAGTCCAGGGGAAGGACAGGTTGGGCTCATGCCTGGTGCCAGGCAAGGGCTCTGTCACGGCAGGAGTTACTCCCCATCAGGACTGCCAGCGTCTGTTACTGGCAGACCATGGCAGCAGTCTCTGAGGAACGTGAACAGCACATTATTAACAATCTTTTAAAGAGCTGCCAGTGTGTCCCGGGTCCCTGTTTATTTCTGCATATGGCCTGTCCACCATTGAATGCAGCATTCACAGGAGATGTCATGTCAGCTTAAGGTGGTCTATTACTTACCCCAATCAAACTCCTGCAGTAGGTGATTCCTCTTCTGAGCAAGGACAAAGTCCCACAGAAGGAGGGGGTTTGTTCTCTTTTTAAATCATTCCTGCTTTTGTTTTCCTTCCCGTGGGGGATACGTTTGTGCAGAGTGGATGTTGGATCAAGGGTGTCCAAGCTGGTTCTGCTCCCAAATTACTATGTGTGTGTATGCTGGGGCTGTTTCTGTGGTATGCCCTGAGCGCACCCTGTGATGGAGAAATATGGGGACACGTTGACTGGACACAACATTGCTGGGGCGCGGGGATATGCCCAGAGAGAAGTGCCATGTCAGGGCTAGGGTGGCTGGCAGAGGGGAGGCCGGTGAAGCTGCCATCCACAGCTTTGCACCAGGCCCATTCTGGTGGCTGCAGGGGCACTCTAGCCACCGGCCTGAAGGATGGCAAGCTCACTTCTGCAGAAAGCAGTTATTCCATTTTATGGTCACAGAGGCACCAGGTGCGACCCAGAACTCAGAGTTCAGGGGCTCCTGGCCTTTTTCAAGCAGCAATGCCAACACCAGCCACGGGACAAAGCAGCACAGAGCCACCCACTCTGCTGCCCTTAGCAAGAGCAGCTTGTAGGGGGAGTGTTTTGGCCAGATCTTCCCTGACCAGCTCCTGTGGGGACATGATCTGTTTTGAAGGTGCTGGAGTCCTCCACCCCAGCGGTGCTCAGGTTCCACAGAACAGGCACAACGAAGTTGTCTCTTTGGGGAGACATGAGCCAGCTGCTCTTTGGGGCCGTTCAGCTGCCCGGTACTGCGCTGTGTCTGGGAACAGACACTCAGGTAATGTGTGACAGACTGGGGCTGGGGTGTTGGGAAAGCCAGCATCTGGAACACCTCTTTGGAGGGTGTCCGCCTGGATTTTCACAGGACCCTGGGAAATCCTGAATCCTTCCACTTCTGCTGCTCACCTGCACTCTCTGCTTGTGACTTTTCCTGCTCCTCTGGCATCGCTGCAGCAGCCTGTGGCACAACCAGCTGAGAACGACAGACTGTCCAGCTCTGGGTCCACCTGTAAAAACATGTCCTAGGTGATGGAAAGACCAACAACAAAAGCAATAGAGAGTCACTGCTGTCATTGCCAAGACGCTGACTGCAGTGTGCTGGCACGGGCAGTGTTTGTACAGCACCCGGCACAACACCCAGGCACAGTGGCAATGGAGGCAGCAGCACACAATAACACTGATCAAACCATGGGAGGGGGTTCATGACTGAACCTGATTTTCTTTGAAGCAGCAGATCTGGGTCTAGATTCTGGACACCTGCAAAGGTCCGGACCTCAGTCCGTGTAAGTGGTGGCAGGCGCTGGGGTCACTCTCGGCAGCACGCATGCAGAGGCGTTTGCTGCAGGGCAGTGCCATCCCCTCCAGGAGTGAGCAGGGGGTGAGGACCCGCTGGGACGAGCAGCCAGAGCCTCTCTGGCCATGCGCGCTTTTCCATAAGCAGTCGCCTGGGCAACTGTGAGCGCGGAGCCAGACAAGCCATCAGGATGAGGAGCCATTGTGCTCGTTCAGGGAATGATTCCCAGCCCTTTCCCCTGGTCAGGGGGCTCTGTAGGTCACCCCGTTTTGCAAGCCCAGAGACAGGCAGCAAATGGCCCTGCCTGGGGCTTCCTGGTGGGCTGGGGGTGGGTTATCTCAAACCCCTGCTTCCCCCCTGGCAGGGTAGGAGGATGGGGGAGGGAGACCACAAGCCCCCCGGTAAGGAAAAGCTGCCAAATGCATATGAATTGAGACTGAAGGCGGTGGCCCAAACGAGCACCAAGCACAGAGATGAGCCTGATTCCCAAATCCTTACATTTCACCCTACGCAGAGAGAGGGCGAGGTTTCCTTGTGTGTTATTACTTGTAGTAAGTGTGCACGTGTGTGTGCATGCCCAGAGCAGCAAACACTGCTGCTGAGGGAAGGGGCTCCCCATCTAGCTGCATTTCTGCCTCTCCACAGCGAGACCATCTCTGTTTTGCTGTTGTTGCTGCCTGCTTGGCACCTGCTTGCCCTGGACGAGCCTGCTGCTTTGCTAATGAGCTGCAGGGTCTCACTCGGGGTCCTGCTCACCGACGGAGTGCAGGGACTCTCCAGGCTCACGTGCTTAGCTCAGCCCCACGGTTTAAATCCCTGCCAAGAGAAATGGAAGAATCTGGTGCAGCCAGGCCTGGAAAAAACAGCAAGGACAGTCTCTGATTAACCCTTGCCGTGCCTGCCTGTGCTGCTCCCCTCTCCTCTCTTCCCACGCACAGGCAACCAGCAGGCTTCACACCCCTCCTTCCCACACCCCGGTTCATGCGCGTTTCTCTACCTCTGGGGAAAAAGCAGCTTTTCTCGTGAGATTGCCCAGAATACCCAAGGACCGAGTATTCCCATGGCACTTGAATGTGTGCCCCCTTTGATCGCAGGAGGGCAAAGGGCGGAGATCTGGGAAAAGAAAATAATTAAAAAAAAAAAGAAAAGAGAAGACATAGAGAGGAAAAAAAATAAAGCAATTCAGGCAGGATCTTCCCTCAACCTCTATAAAATACAGTTCACGTTTCCTGCGAGCCTGGGGCGCAGATCACATTCGACGTGAGGTGCTTTACCCAGCCCCGGTGTAAATTCTGGAGCCTTGCATTTGCATGGCGTGATGGGAAAAAGCTTAAGAGGGGCCCGGGGAGCTGCAGAGGAGGCGGCTGTGCTATCTGGCTACCGCAGGGGCTGTCGATGCACAGACATTTCCAAGGCTATTTGTGAAGGTGAAATGGTCTGTAAAGATTCCAGGAGACCATGTGGCAGGACGGTTAGCAGGGCTTCTCCTTCGGTGTTTGCACAGAGCTGCCGGGCTGGAGAGAGGCTGTGTGCGCAGAATGCCTCGCGGTGATTAGAGCATCTGCAAATTTCAGCTTAATACGTGGCATAATGAGACATGGAATATTATTAGCCTGCAGCCATCCCCCCGCCCCAGCGGCGATCTCTGCAGCTTGAGCGGGTTTCACCTTCTCAGTGCAGTGCTGCAAGATCCCCGGTGAGAGATGCTTGCCCGGCTAGCAGGGCAGGCAGCCTGCAGGCAACTCTGTGGCCACGCAGGACTGAGCTCCCACAGCAGGCAGAGCGGCTTTACACTTTTGCTTATACGAAATAAGGTTTTGTTGTCCTACATGCTGGCTGTGCACACCAGCCCCTGCCCTGCTGGCCTTTCCTGCAGCGCCCCGAGCCACAGCCTGCCCATGCCAGCAGCCATGGGGACTGCTCGCAGAGAGTAACTTCCAGCTTCCCATCTCAAAGCTGTATCACCCACGGCTCACCTCCTCAGGTCACGAGGACCAATCCTGTGTGTGTTGCCTACCAGGGCAGGAGGTGCCGGCAGGGCTCAGGCAGCACGGAGGCTGCACAAGGTGCCATGGCAGCGCTGGGAACAGAGAGCATGGCTTTGTTTTGCACAGAGTAACACGAGCATGGGGTGGCTCTTTGTGAAGAGGAGCATGTCGAGATGCTGTGTCCAGCCACGTGTTCACAGACCCACTCCAGCTCTGAGCTGTCTTCTCCTGTGGTCTCTGCTCCTCCATCCCACCACCTAGCAGTATCCTGCAGCCCCAGCTCACGCAGGTCCTGCTGCACTGCTTTTCCCTCTTGTTTTCAGGCAGACGGGAATGTCCCAAACCATTGGCTCCTCCGAGATGGAAAGAGCTGCTGGGCGGTGGCAGGAGGCGGTTCTGCTTGGTGAAGTGGGGGCTGGCATGAGGAGTCTAGTGGGGTGCTATGCTTGGTGTGAGGCTCTGGGAAATCCCTGGTGCAGGTCCGGGTTCAGCCAGGAGCCCAGTGACTGCCCGGGGTCTTGGGGCATCACTAGCCCTGGCCCAGGGTGAAGGTGAGGAGAGTGGGGCCAAGGATCCCGCAGGGTGGCCATGGTAGGAGCACCGGGAGCATGGGGTGGGCAGCCCATGTGCCTGGGAGGGCATGCATCTGTTGGCATCTACAAGCATGTGTGTGTTCACACGTATAAAGGTACACTTGGACATGTGTGCATGTGTGTAAATGTATGTGAATGTGTGTGAATGTGTGTAGGTGTGAGGGACAAAGGCTGCGTGTCTGTGTGTAAGGCATGTGCAGATACGCATGCACCCTGGGATACACACTGTGTGTGTGTGTGTGTGCGCACAGGCTGTGAGCAGGGACAGCCTGTGTAGGTATGTGTGCAGGTTACAGGCAGGCACCTGAGCGTACACGGGGGTGAGGGCGGTGTGTGGGGGTGCCAGGTGTGTGCTGAGCCTGGACAAACACGCGCCTCGGTAGCCGTTTGACCTGCTCCATGGACTCGCTGGCAGGGTGTTTTGAGGGACACAAGCGAGGCACGGCACAGGTTGGAGGTCACGCGCCCTGGAGCCGCTGCCTTCTGCCTGGCAAACACAGCGCAGGACTCTGCCGGCTTGGGGCTGGTCTCTGCCCAGGCACAGACAGGCGAGCAGCCTCCCCCACGCAGCCTCTCCTTCCATCTTGTGCTGACCCACGCGTTCGCGTGACCTTGTTGCTGCTGCTGAGTGGAACCTTCCCTTGTTTTGCCTGGGGTATTTTTCAGCGAGATCAGCTCCCCTGCCTGATTCAAAGCTGGCATTTGCTGCCAAAGGTATGACAGTGACATCTGCAGCCAGGGGCCCCCCCCCAGAGGTGGTTGGAGCTGCCCGAGTCGCTGTTCCTCACACTCGCCATTTACCATGCTACTGATACATTTTTAAAAAGCAAAAGCAAAGTCCAGAGAAGGTATCACCAAAGCAAAAGCTGTTAGGAATGCTGTTAGACTAACACTAACTGCCACTGTTGTTAATCTGTACCAAGGTCAAATTCACAAATCGGCAGGTTAGTTTCAGTTCCAGCCTGAAATTAGATCATCAATTAGTTAAATCATCACTTTGATACAGAAAGAAAACTGGAGTGGACCCAGTCCTCATAAATCCTGCAGAAGGGTCTGAGAAGGTGGCTTTGCATTTTATTGGGAAGAATTTGACCAAAGCAATTCAGATCCATAGCATGGAGCCAGCTGAATGTTTTAATAGTGAAAGCAACTTATCACCCACCGCCCAAGCCATAACCTCCAAGCTGATTTGGACGCTGCCATCTCAGACGTGTTCTCCTGTCCCTAGCAGATGTTACACTGCAGCGTTAACCTCTGCTTCAATAAGCAGAGGTTTGAGGCTTCCCAAATACCAGAATTGACTGGTGACTATTTCAAGTTTCTCAGAACTTTGAAACCCAAAACCCACTTTAATTTTATGAGTAATTTTATGGGACAATCTTTAGGGCTGCGAAAGCTGGAAACTTTCCCTTCAGGTGCCTTGACCTTATGGCTGCTCATCTACTCATGCAGGAGCCCAGCTACACTTTCATCTGATCACCCTTGAATTCAGAGCTATAAAAAGGATGGGATGTCTCCAAGCTAATAAAAATAGGAAAAAAGGGAGAAGCAAAGCTAAAGATAAAGGTGTTGCGAGTCTTCCTCTCCTGCAGCCTTTGGAACTTCATGGAGTGGGGGCTGGCATCTGAATCAACAACGAGATGATGAAATCCTTCAGGCACGGCACTGCTCACTGCTGGCCACCTGCCATGCCTGCAAGGGCGGCCGGGGCCTGAAGCAGAGTGCTTGCTAAGGCCCAGGGACGGCGGCCTCGGTCAGCCTGCCTGGTCACTTCAACATGCGGTGGGATGCAGAACTTGTAGGGTGGGTGGCGCAGGGCTCCTGGGTCAGGGGGCAGCTTGGCAGGGGCTTGATCACCCTGAGCTCCATGTGGGCTGAAGGAAGACTTGGCTCCTGGCACGAGCAGCTCCTGAACTCCCAAGATCCAGCTCTGCTGGGGTGCCTGGTGCTCCCTCCCATGCAGTTAAGTGTGTGTGCACATGTGCATGGGTGAGTGCTTCTCTGCGTGCCTACGAGGAGATGCTGAACTAGGAGAAAATGCAGATACACTGCAAATGGAAGTAGGGCAGATCTTGGCTACAGCCACAAGGGAGGATTCATCTGTTCTTCATCTTACTAGCCCCAGTGTCCACACATTAAGGTCACTAAATGCAGTGTCAGGAGCAGGAGATGTGGAGCAGCACATGTGGGGACTTGTTCCACTCTGGCAGGCATCAGGACTTGGAACAGATACCTCTTGGGTCTTCCTTGCTCCCAGATAATTGGATCCAGTGCCGTTTCACCAGCTCCAGCACACCCCTATCTCTCAGACTTGCACCCCTCAGTACGTCTCAATCTTTGCTCATCCTTTACAGTCTACTCTGGCATTACATCTACTGACAACTAACATCTACTGACAACTTTCCTCCACCTGCTCATGAAGGAACCTAAAAATGCCAATGCTTCCTTCCCCCAAAACCTTCTCTCCATGGAGGGGCCTGGTAACGTCTCTGACAACAAACAGCAACGTGTCATTTGTTTTTATTACTCTAGGAGGGCAAGCTGCTGTGCGTGACCAAGGAAACCGAGAGCTGGCTGCCCTTGTGAACTTGCTGAGTGCCTGATGGAGAACGGGAGGAGAAGAGAGCTGGGGGAGTAGGAAAAACATTACTTCTCTCCCGCTTATTGGCCGAGGCAAGATTGATTGACTGTACTTGCAATAGCATAGCATGCGTCAAGGTAGGCACAAAATTGTGGTTAGCACTAGAAAACCACCAGCCGTGTGGATCAACTTAATGTGAGAAAAGACATACGGGGTAGATGCAGATTTTGCGTTGAGCTGGGGAGTGACGTGGCTCCCTGGGGTAGGGAGGGCAGAGGAGGTGAGTCCAACACAGAGCACAGAAGTGTGTGATGGCACTGGCTGGTCACCTGATAGAGCAGGGCTGGACTCATCCTGTCTACCTTTTGATGTCTCCAGTGTTTATAGCCCCTGCTAGAGAGAAAAGGACACTTCTAGCATGTAATTCACCTCCTCAGATCAGCCTCGGGGTGTGCCCAGAGGTTTACTTCGCAGATGGTGTCTTCTCCCCTTGCCAGTTGAAGCCCTGCCCAGCAGATGAGATGCTCCTGGGGCACTCTCCTTCTGGCAAAGGGCAGGCTTAGAAAAGGACTTGAAGAACATGGGGGTGACTGGGGTGCTCATTAGGGGTGGTGATGGAAAATGAGAAGAATATCACGGTACTGGCTTGAAGCCTAAGCAAGTAGTTGGGGGTGGCTGCCAGCGTACGGTGCCATGCACACGCCAGCTGGAGGGATGGCAGAGGAAGAATCAAGGTAAGGGCTTGAGAAGAGAAGAGCAGTTGGAGGTGTTTTATCAGGACAGGGCTTTTGGTGACGTAAAGTCAGTCTGATATGAACAGTTCAGTTTTGCGTGATGGTCATGGCCTCAGCACTATTTCTCACTGACAGATACTCGAACCAGAATAATTTCCATAGAGGACATGGAAATTATTTTTGGGGCAATTTTTTGTTTAGAAAGCCTCAAAAATCTGCCTCACAATTCACCTAATTTTGACGCTCTCAGTCTTCAGTTTCCCAAAACAGAGGGAAAATAAATTCAGTTTCAGGGACAACGTTGGTAAGGCGGTGTTTCCCTGCTGCTGACCTCCACCGTTTGGATTTCATCACATCAAGTCTGAGTCCACAGCAAGTCAGTGGCAGAGGAAGAAGCTGAGATGTTAAGGGCTCCAAGGACGTCTGGGTGGTTGGAGGCTGGTCTGGGAGCTCCCTGTCGGGGCAAGGGGTGGTGTGAGCAGGGCCAGGGACCTGTGTGGAGCATCCCATCCCATCCCTCCGCCTGCCTGCACGCTGCTGGCCCCACAGCTTCCTCTGGCAACGCCTCACGCAGGCTATTTTTATGCTGTGTGAAAAAGCGTGTCTTTCTGCAAGTGGAGGAAAGGCGGTGTGGAGAGGGAAAGTGAATTAGTGAAGGTCGCAGGCATAATGTTGCTCTGTGCACTGCTGGGGCAGAGCGTGAAGAGCTTAAAGGGGATGGCGTGGGGGTCTGGGTAGCTGGCTTGTCTGGGGTGGAAAATGGTTGTGGAGCAGCTCTGTGCTCCACCTCTGCCTTCCCAGGGAACATCCAGCTGCTGTGGCCCTGCCAGCACGGGGGAGCGAGCTGGCAGCGCGCACCTACTTTTGCACTGCTCGCTCGCTGCTGCCGCTGACTGTTTATAGAGCATCAGCCGCTATACGGACTGTAACTGCGTTTTTACATACAGCATAAAAAGTAATGATCACTCTCTCCCGCTAAATCGCACGCAGTCGAATGGTAATATGGAGTCACTTCTGACCGCAGCAGCAAGAGGTTCTTACCTGGGAGCACCCAAATAGCTCCTGAAGGTGAGAAACAGTCTTTTTATCCTCTACTGAAATCAGTGAGGGGAGCAACGCCCAGTGCAATGCCCCCAGGATCTGGCCAAAACCCACGGTCGTTTCTGTGGCATCCCTTTCCTCACACTTCCCTCTCTTTCTTTAAAGCGATGGCTTTCCTGAGAACAACAGGGAAAGGTGAAGGTGGAAGACGCCCTGCCTGCACATCACTGCTCGCAAATGGGAATTTGGGATCTGGACCACACTTGGGCTTTCCTCACTTGGGTGAGCCAAATGAAAAGTTGGCCGGGGTGCTCCTCCCCTTCGTGCCGGGTTTGGGAGCCAGGCATGCGAGCCTGGGCAAAGGGGAAAGCATCCCGCTGCCGCGCCATGAGCGGCTCCGTCCCGCAGCACATCGCTGGCAGCGTACCGCGGGGAGCCTGCGCGCTCTTCGCAGCCTCCTGCTTCTGGGGGACGCTGGAGGCAGAGTTCCCATCACTTTCGCATCTTGGAGCAGATTTATGAGCCTCCCAAAAGCTCTCCCGCAGCCCTCCAGGAAGGCTGGGGCTGGGGGCTGGCGGGGGGGGCTATTTGCGGGGAATTGTGAATCTACTTTCTTACACGGCTGCGTACCACTGTGCAACGGTAATCCCCTGAGCAGGGTGAAACGGAGGCCTAGCTACCATGACCTCCTCTGTAGGTTTCCATGGATACCATGTACTATAAATAAAAAAAGGAATTTCAAACCAGTTTTCAATCCTGCTTAGTGGGAATAGGAAACCTCTTTTGAATTTAGTTTCCTATCTCACCTTACAGGGGTTATTTTGCAGCCTGTTTGAAACAAATAATTACCCCTTCAGCCAGGAAATTACCACCAATCATACCTATTTACTTCCAAACACTCGGCTAATTAGCACATTGGGGAGAGCTGCCTATTTGCACGCTGGAGATGGGAGGCTTAGTGTCTTTATTTTGGTGGTTCTGGGAGAAAGGACGCGGGGCCAAGGGTCAGTGAGGGGCGTCAGAGCCCTCCGAAAAAAATAATAAAGAGAGAAGGAGAGCTGTAAAACTCGAAACGCGGAGATGCCGTGTGAATTAGCGTGCGAGAAGCCCCGGCAAAAAAGGGAATATTACATCTGCATCCTTTTGCAATGAATCAGAGTCATGCTGCAGATTTTGTCTGGCATACTGGGTCTCTGGAGGATAGAAAATAATTTGGTCGCAGCAGTGGGAGGTGTGTGTGCGTGGAGAAGGGAGTTGCTTTCCAACAGCCTGCTGTGGTGAGAACATGCCTGACACTTCATTCCTTTCCAGTTAATGCAGCGAGGCCGGGAGGAAACTTAACCCTCTAATTGCTAAAGTGTACCCGGGACTTGGGAAAGTCCTTGGAAACCAAACCGGGCTCCTGGGCTGGTTCTCGTCTGGTCCCGGCACCGCTGGCAGACAGCTGAGGGGATTTGCCCAAATGGCTGGAGGTGGGGGCAGGGGAAATGCTAATTTGAAACAGGCACTGGCAGGCAGGACAGGAGGACAGAGAGGTTGTGTTTTTCAGACCTCTGGGCTGGCAATGGGCCTGCAAAGTCCAGTCCGTCACAATGCTGGGTCTGAGCCAGCTGGACACGTGGTGGCTTGCGGAGGGGTCTCACGGTCTGGCATTCCCAAATGGCTCTGCAGCCCAAGCTCGGTGCTGTTGGTCTGTGCTCCTGGATCACCGTCACTGGAAATCCCAAGTGCTTTCCATCACTACGCTGGTGCCACGTCCCCCCACCTCCCCAAGCAGTTCCTGCTGCCACACAGGACAGCCCTCACGACGTGGTCCTTGCAGGGGTAGCCCACACCTTCTGCCGGACAAGGAAGGGGAGGTGAAGGGTGCGTGAGCACAGGATGGGCGTGTTAATAGGGGGCTGCACGCTCCTCATCCCTCTGTGGCTGTCTAGCGATCTGCTCACAAGGGGTAGGGTGTGCTTCCTGCTGCCGTCCTTTGGTGGTCTTTGGGAGGCTGCTCCCAGCACGCACAGCTATGAACCAGCTATGAGGTGTGCGCTGCCTCTTCACCTTGCTCACACCAGTAAAGGTCTTCCAGACAGTGCAGGTTCAGACTGGCAAGCGTAAGCTCTCCACAGCCGGGGAGGAGGAGGAAGAGGAGGAGGAGGAGGCAGCTCCATCAGTAGCAGGGATGCACAAAGCACCCGGGGCTCAGCCAGAGCTTCGTGCGCAATACGGGTAAGCTCTGCTCAAAGCTTGTCCATAATGTTTAATAGCACAGGATGATCACGGGCATCTGACTCGGAGCCTGTTCGCTGCTGCCCTCCTAAAGCTTCTTATTAGCATTTCCAGGACATTGATGTTGTGCTCGGATATACGGGAAGGCACTCATGAGTTACAGAGCAGCAATATATCAATGTTAGAGAAGGGCCCATTTAAGCTTAATATCAGAGGCTGGGTTTTTCTGGAGTCAGGTGTCTCATTCCCATTGAAATTCAACAGGAGTTGGAGTCTGCTCCCAGGGCTTCTTTGAAAGTCCCAGACTTAATTAGTATTTATCTTAATTAGGGGGACGTTACCTGCTCTGGGAACCTCATGCTATCTGCTGTATTTATCCCCACAGCACCCTGGGAAAGGGCTCCCAGCCCTTTTTGCAGTGGGGGACCGAGGCACACGGTGGCTCATGCTGCAAGCCTGCAGCTCAGCAGGGAGCAGAAAATGTTTTTTTGGGGGCTGAAAGGTACACGTCATTGCCACTCTCCCTTCCTGGGTCGTGTCCTCTTGGGAGGCCTGGGTAGAAAATGCAGGAGACCATGGGGAGGTCACCCGACCAGGTGCAGCAGGATGATGCTGAGCCACCCCCTCGCCACCTGCCTGGGCCCGTGGGCATTTTGGGGGGGACCAGGGTAGACAGAGAGGTGGGTCAGCCCCAGCTGTGCTCCAGAGCACCGCTGCTCGTTCACCATCTTCAGGCCAGGCCACAAATCGCAGGGCGGAGGATGGGAGGGTGAGGAAAGAGGAGAAAATCAGCGGTCTTTTTTTTTAAAGCAAAGTTACCTGCTTGGGAAGAGCTTAGAAACCTGATCTAGTCCAAGCCATAAACAGCCAAAAAGGACAAGCCATGGGGCTCTCTTGGCAAGAAGGATCTCACCCATACCCTCCTTCAGAGGCAGGGAGAGGCAGACGAGTCCAAACAGCTCCTCAGTCCTCTCCTCATGGGCTCCCCAAGGGCAGAGAAACCGAAATCTGAGACCCCATTGCTTGCCCTCAGCCCTCCCTGCTCTGCAGTGCTGGCGGGATGGGATTCCCTGCTGTGGTAGCCCTGTCCTCTCCCCCTGCATGGTGTGAAGGATGGGGTTAGGATTCCCAGCCGGGATGGCAGCTTGCAGGGCAGGGATTTGTAACAAGAACAAGCAAGCTGTCCCCAGGCAGAGCAATCAAAACATTGTGACCTCCCCCGCGGTGCTCCTGTGGGCATGTGAGGCCTCAGAGGCTGGCGGTGGTGGTGCAATGCATACCTCCAGGGATGGTGCAGGCGATGCTTGGGGGATGCAGATGCGGCAGGACCCAGGGATGAGGGCAGGAAGTGCTGACATGAGGAAAGAAAGGACTAGTATCTCCTTTTCCCCCTCCTCCTCCCGGCAAAGCTGCCTCCAGGGAGAGCTGTGAGTCTGGGCACTCTGTGCTGACAGATATCTCCAGAGGGTCAGCCTTGCCCCCAGGGCTTTGGGACAAGGGTTTTGCAGGGGAGGCAGATCAAGGCTGGCCCACGAAGCATGCTGGGGACAGCACAGGAGGTGCTGGTGCTGGTACCCAGACAGAGGTGGAAGAAGAGGGACTCTAGGTGGGGTGGGAAGGGCAGAAGTGGGATCAGCCATCTGCAAACATCCACTAACAGTGGGACAAGGATTGGGGAGCAGGGGCGGGGAGTGGGGAGCAGATCTGCTGGGAGCGGAGACCGTGGGATGCTGGGAGCCATCTGCTGCCAAGTCATGGGAAACAGCCAGGTGGGTCAACCCACAGCTGAGCGTAGGGACATTTTTGGTGACCTGGTGACCAGGGACTCAATCCATGGGGCAGGGAGATGTCTCTGAGTTGAGACCGCTGTGGTACTGAGCACCTCAAGCAGCCCCACGAGCGCTGGCAGGGGCCTTGCTGCCTCCCCATCCTTCTGGGCAGCGGGAACCTGCCCCAGGGTCACAAGACCCGACTGTTGCTCACCAGCAATGGTCAGGTCCCAGGGGTACAGGGCAATGACTTGCCCTGGAGATGCTCGGTGAAATCCTCAACACCCTGCTGACAGCTGGCTGGGACACTGCCTGGGAGCAGACTGAGAGTCTTCATCACTCAGCAGGAGCCTGGGGAATGGACAGGAGGGGAAGGGGCAGCTCTTACCTGGCTGGACCTGGGGACAGCTCTTTGTCCAGCTCTCCTCAATCAATTGCACTTCCTGAAGGAGAGTAGGGACGGTTTTCCAGATTTTCTTGTGGACTATAGGGCTGGGGTTTGAGAAAGGGGTGGGGTGAAAAGTGGTCTTGAAGGGAACATTCTTGAAATGTGGCTTTGTAAAGAGGAGAAAGGAGGAATTAGTCACTGGGGGTGAATAGTCCCGAAATGCGAAACGTTGCAGAAATTGGTTCACGAACGCTCTTACCTCCCCTCTCCCCTCTGATTTTTCACTAGTGCTGGGACAAGAATAGCAAAAGTTTCATAAGAGAAGGGAAACTCCCAGAAACCAAGGGTTCGTGTTGAATGGTCTGATGAAAATTCCTGGAAATGTTAACATAGCAGAGCTGCAATTAGGAGCCGTATCCTCGCAAATAGCATCAAAAGCTGTGAGAAAAGCATTCCTTCCAGGTCCTGGTGACACAGGAATAAAACAGGTGGCACTGAATTTAATGCTACCGTTAAATAAAATTTGTATTCAGCCAAGAAAAATGTGGTAGCTGGAAAGATGGACGATTCCATCATTTCATTCTGCTTCATGCAAAGCTACCATTACCTGGCTAGATATTTTATGGAAGGCTTGCCGGTCTCAGCCTGTAGGCTTCGAGATCGTAGACAATGTGCTAATGTAAAGTTGCTTGAGCTTATGGAAGATTTCGAAGGCCTGGTTTCCATGTGTTGAGACTGGCACCATATCAGAGGAACAGCTGAGTATATGGAGCAGGGAAGCTACATGTAAGTTATCCAGCAAGGAGAGAATCCGCCTGGGGCTGCAGTCCCGGGCACTGTAATGCGGAGGGTAGGCAGCGGTCCCGGCTGGTCCTTCCCCACCACGCAGACAGGCTGGTGTCTTTCTTCACAAGCACAATGCACGAGATTATCCTGTTGGTGCACACTGGTCTGGGCTGCTTTGCCCAGTTTACTTGCGGGCTCTGGTGCATTCTTTGCTACACACCAGGCAAGTGATGAAGAGCTGGGGCTGTGTGGAGGCCAGGGTGGGATGTGCTGCCGTAGGAAGGAGGAATGTGGGGCTTTCCTTCCCTGTGGGACAGTGTGTTGGCTGCCATCACAAGCATCGGGCCTCGGAAGTGCTTCTGGGGTCACAGGGCAAGGACAGGATATTTAGAAAATCTAATTTTAACTTGGCAAGGCACTTCTACGCTGAAGGGGGTCAGCTCTTCTCTAGGGCAGCCAGGAGGGAGAAGCTGCTTCAGTTCCTCTGAAGTGCTGCCTGGAGGAGATGGCCACCCTCCTTGAAGCGAAGGATACCAACCTGATGCTGTTCAGCCAGCACCTGGGAACACCTTGGGGGCTGTGCTAAAGGGAAGACCATCTCCTCACTGATTTCCAAGCTGCTCTGACAAAGATCCCAGAGACAGCAGAGATACCCAGTTCTGCAGTGAGGTCCTGCCCCACCACCAGAGATTTCATTCATTCATGTAGAGCAGAGATAATTGTCCTCCAGCTACCCAGCTTTACTGCTTCTTGCCAATGGCATATTGCATCGGAGAACCACTGTCTGCCTCGCTGCAGGAGGCACTAAATCAGAAACAGACAGGGCAGAGCCCAAAATAGCTGGATGGAGCTTGGTGCAGCGTTTGGAAGAGCCAGAGCAATCCAGCCGCACCTCACCTGTGGTGCTGGCTCACCAGGACAAGCAAGGGTCTTGCCATCTATGGAGCCACATATGAAGTGGTGGCAGCTGGAAGGTGCTTGGGAAGGGAGGATTAGATCAGGAAGCAGGTGGAAAATCTTTTGTGACAACCAGCTTTGAACTCTTGTAAGCACCACAAGCCCCACCTGAACTGTTTTTTCCTAGGAACTGCCATACTGCACTGCGGCATCCTGGCACCATGACCAGCATGATGCTGCTGCTGGGGACAAGCTGGTGTGTTTGTCTTTCCTGGATCAGTGAACAAGCTGAAGACTTTAGGTACAGCCACCATCATCCTTCCTTCTGGAGAAGGTCACCACTGGTCACAAAGCCAGGCTGCTCCTTCCCAACAGCAGCTTGTGGAATAAATTTTTACACTGTCCTAATGTAATTGGGCTAAATGATCTGCCACACAAACCCTAGCTCTTTAGAGAGGTTCTTGGACTGGGGCTTTTGCTGTCCTTAGTAAGGGGCCACCAGGATGTGTGAGTGGAAGTGAGAAATGGGATTCCCTGGGAATAATCCTCCTACACGAAACTCGGCGGCATCTGTGAAAAGTCTTGTGTGCACCATGATGATGCACGTGAGAGAGCATGGAGAGCAGTCTGAAGCAAGACCATGTCCTATTAATTCGCTCAAAACTTGTGACGGTCAGGGTCAGTGGGGTGGTCAGGCTGAGTGGAGCAAGAGGCACTGTTGACCTCGCTTACACAGCCAAGGTCAGCGCTGTATGGAGGCAGCTCAGAACTCGTGTCACAAATAAGATGATGCCATACAGAACAGGCAGACCTGTGTATGCTGGTAGGGAATAAGCAGGATTGCAAAGAATTGGAGATGGGCGTAGTGAGGTGTGAGCTCGGGCAGATAGTGGTGCATGTGAAAGGAAGGCAAAGCCCATCCTCAGCCTCTGTAAAGCCACTCTCTATGCTGAGGGCTTCTGAATCATCTGTAACCTCCCAGGATTTGGGTTATTTTGTGACAATTGAATGAGGACTTCTGCTCAAGAGCCCAGCAGTGACCAAAAAGGTGAATAAAAATGAGACGCTTCATGGAGGAGACTCGAGAATGACGTAAGGAGTTTCACAAAGGTGTTAGACAGGTGGGTGGTGTCACGATGACCTTGCGTTGAGTGCTGCAGGCAGGTCTGTGCATCCCACCAAATGACAGTCACAGGCAAGGATTTGGAGGAGGGCTGGGAAAATACCTCCAAGACTGGCAGAACCTGGGGCTTTTATATGTACAAGCTTGGGCCCTTTTGGCTTGCAAAGCTTGGGGACTCCCAACTTCTGCTGATTGCTTCCTGGGTGACTGGAGCCAAAGGCTTGCTCCAGTGTTTGGTGAAGTCAACTGGACTTTTTGTTTCAATGGTCTGACCCGCAGTGTTATGGGCTGGCTAAAACCTGACAAGGGTTGCTCTGAAGTAGAAAACCCCTATCTAGATCAGACCAGGAAGGCGTTTCCAGCTCCATGCTGTGGGTCAGCATTGTGCTGTCTATATTTCCTTCAGGCATCTGTTAACAAGCCACTGCTAAATAGCGGTAATCCTCCTGCTGCAAGCCTGGATCTGAGGGTGGTTTGCCACAACAGGATAATGTCCCTAGCTAGAGTGTGTGTTTGGAGCCCATGCAATGGCCCACTTAAATACATGTGATACTTGAGGGGTCTTGGCAAAGGAGCAACCTAAATCAAATTAGGAAGACAAGGGGATATTCCCATGGGCCACTGCCTTGGAGTGAGCCCACAGGACTTGAAACAATGAGGTTTCTTTTGCCACAGACCAGTAGAAATAGGTAATCCAGATTAGTTGTTAAGTGCCTCCAGGAGGTAGGATTAGTAAAAGGAAGAGTCTGCAATACTCAGCTGGCAGTATCTCACTGGGGAAAAAAGTATAACCATAACGGTGCCTTTGCAAGTTCCTGTCCAGTCTTAGAGGGTAAATCATGGGAATGATCATGAGAAACTCTCCAAAGGCCACAGAGCAATGTTTGTGTGTATAGGAGACATATACAAGTCTACTGCATCACCTTGCCTCTTGCTCCAAACATCATGATCAAAGTAGTGAGCTTACTGCTTTTGCTGATGTTTTGGCATAAACCATTTGCTGGGTCTGTTGATGTTTTAATTCACACAGACAATATAAGCAATAATATTGTTATGTCAGGATTGTTTTCCCTTGGTCAGAAGAGGAAATTGCTGTTTGAAGAAGTTTAAATTCCCAGTTATCTGGGTCCTACATCTATCAAAAATTCAGATGAACTTTCATAAAGAAAGCATTCTCTCTCCCATGCCCTTCATGGGAATAGATTGGTTCTGCACAAGAATGGTGGTCAGCAGCTCAGGGTACCTGTTTTGACTCTGTTCTTGGTTTGCCATGCTATCTAACCATACCTTGTTCCTCTTCCCTCCCTGGGCTTCTTCCCCATCTGCTCATCTGGTGAGTTCGTTGAAGCTGGGTGATGCTAGACCAAAAGAATATGAATGTGTACAGCACTTAGCCCCTCATCTCAGGGTGAACATAGCATCCTAATGCAGATAACAAACCTGCTTGAGCAGAAAAGCTGTGTTGTTTTCTCAGAAAACAAACTCTGGGACGTTGATCTGCTTGTACTGAGATCATTGTGGCTTTTGAATCAGTTCTATTGGAAGCAACATTTGTGCCTCCAGGTAGTCCAAAAACTAAAGGAGGCAGCAAAATATCCATGGGGGTTTGGTGGATGAGGTTTCCCAGCTGTCTTTCACAGTGCCACGTAGCTCTTGGCTGTTGACATGCGTGTTTGAGGTGCAATGTAACCTGGTGAGGTGTGTGGACTTTGCCTCCATGGAAGGTGGTGCTGCCACCTCTGGGAGAAACACCATCTGTGATACGGGGTTTGACTGGCAGTAATAGAGGCCCCAAGGTGTGAGGGTCAGTTTTTCCCTCCAGGAAACAGATGAAGAGGAGAGTCTTGACTCTCGATTCCCAAGGAGGGGGTGTCCCTATAGGTCAGCAGTGTTTCAGTGAGAGCTGTGTATGCATTGGGGAAACCCCTCTCCTGAGCACAGAGTAAATGGGGAAACCTCAAAATCAGGTGGGTTTTTTTGAAGATGCAGGTGTTTGAGCCACACACCTACCCAGTGCTGCATAGAAATCACATCTCTGTCCTAATGTCCCTCCTCGTTGGCATCAAGTGGTCAGGGTTTGCAAAGTGCTAGACTAGCCCTGCCTCGAGGGATGAGCTGCTGTATGATCAAATCTGGTCTGTGCCCATCCCTTCCCTCTGGGCACAGCACAATGCTGAAGCCCCCAGAGCCTAATGGAGAACCAGAGCTTGTCTGAGTCTGTGCAGATCTGCTCTGTGTCCTTCCCAGCTGGTGTGGTTTGGGCTGGGGACCTAACCCCACCCGCCATCTCTGCCTGGGATAAAGGGAGTTTGTTTCTGCTTTAGCTCATTGCAATATCTCCTGCTGGCAGACTTTCCAATTAGGGAGCCAAGTGGGAGTCAGGAGAGACCCCAGGGTGGATTTCACACTCACTCTTTATTTATATGTAAACCTGGATGCAGGGCTGAACTGCTGAGCGAGTGAGAGAAATAGTACCGAGGGAGGGGGAGGCCAGCCTGGAGAACAGAGGTCTTTGCAGCTCTCATTTGATGTGTGTGTGTGGGACAGGGCTGAGAGAGAGGGAATGTCTGGCTTGTCTCTCCCACCTGCTTCGGCTGTTGGGAGGGTGCCTGGCTCATGTGCTCTGTCCAGAGTCCCTGCCTGTGCCTCCCAGAATGGCACTTGAGCATCTCTGGTGACAAGAGACGAGCATCCCCGTGTGCCCCAGTGTCCACCTGGACTGCACACAGCATGGAGGTGGTGGGTTACGGGGTCTGGCCCCACACTCTCCCACTCCTGCCCTTGGCTGGCATCCCAGGTCCTGCTGGTGCCCCAGAGACAAGCGCGGTGCCTCTCTGGTGTACCCCATTGTTGACAGCGCTTCTGGTCCTACAGAGGGGTCAGCTGGAGGAAACTCAGTGAGGAAAACGTGGGCAGAGGAAGGTTTCACAACTGGAGGGCACACAGACAACAGCCATGCAACAGGGAGTGACAGATGCCCCAGGCAGGATTGTGACACCTTCCCTCCAGGCCTCCCTCTGCTCTCTTCCATTTCCATTGGGTGGGACCTTTTCAAACCGCCAAAAACAACTGGCCTTCCTCTTTTTTCTAAAAAAAAAATATTTAATGAAGGTAAACAGATGTAAAGTTAAAACCTGGAGGGAGCAATTCTTCCATGGACAAAAAGGAGCAAAGCGTTGCCCCCGTGGGCAGCCAGTGTGCGGGCACACACCATTCAGGGGAGCGAGTCCCCCAGCAAAGGCAGCTTCGCTCTGAGCAGTTCTGGTCACCGGGGCCTGTTTGCCAAGCTAGCACAAGGGCTGTTTTCCAGGTGCTGTTGCCTTGCTTTACGGCGTAATTATGGCTGCACAAACAGTTCCACTGGCTCAGCTGCTCCCCTGCCTCCCTCCCCTCTTTCCCTTTGTTTGTGAAACGCGACTTCTCTCCAGCTCACTTTCTGCAGGCATCTGAGCCAGATGACAACCTCAGGTGATGCTCACAGCTGTCATTCAAACTGCAGCGTCGGTGGGTCAGACACTGTCAGGACAAGACAGTGTTTGGTCAGCTGGCTGGGTGAGCTTAGCACAGCACCTCTCGGATGGGAACAAGGAGGTATGTAGGCTCAGTCCCTGGTGTTCAACCACTTGTTTTTCATTGGGGGTGTATTTGATAGCTGGCCATGCTGTGCCTCATTAGAATAGGGGTAACAGGATTTCTTAGATTGGCAGGTGTGCCAGAAAGATAATTTCATCAATCTTTGGAAGGTATTGTAAAACTACAGCTTTACTCAGGTGACTCTTCAGGCCACAGCGTTTCTCACCCATACAACTGAACTGCAGCTACCTCTCATGAACAGTCAGAGCAGGAAGAGACACTTGAGGGGTAGCTGAGAGATCCAGAAAAAGATGAGCAGCACAGGGAAGGTGAACAGGGATTGCTCATTCTCGCTCCCGGAGAGAAGCAGGGGCATGAAGCAAATTCAGTAAGTTGAAGCAGATGGAAGGAAGCGATTTTTCAAGTAATATGTTGTGGTGCTGCGGAACTCCTTGAGAAAGGGCATCATAGCATTAACGTTGATGAAAGATCATGGACGAGAAACCCACTGAAAAGTATGCGCTCTGCAGATGATATCTGGCTCAGGAAGACCATCTAGGGGCTGGGTAAGTGCTGAGGGAAGTATTATGCATTTATCTTCTTCTTACATCCTTCCTTAGGTATGAGTTGCTGTTGGAGACAGGACCTGGGCACGATGGGCGTTTGGGCTGGCAGTACTGCCGTTCTCATGAAAGGCAAATTTCAGATCCTGAGTTGCAACACAACATAAGAAGTAGAAGCCCATGTGTCACTGTTAACCTGGGTCCCGTAGGGTGACACCTGCTCCAGGAAGGACTGTTAGCGTTCACTGCGCGGGCAGGTCTGGAAGGCAAAGCTGCAGGGTCATGCTTTCACCCAGGTCTCTGACTTCATTTCGTGGTGTTGCAGGTCAGTAGATCAAGGGAGGCCCAGGAACAAGTTACTTGGATTCCTGCCATGTTCAGGTGAAGTGGGGCAGCTGTGGGAGTGGACAGCACCTCAATGGGCTGTTACCTGGAGTTGTAAGATGAGATAAATGAAGCTCTATGGTCAACGTAGGATGCATTTGGGTGCAGAACTGTCCCTTAAATCCCTGTCTGTACCTAAAATGGCTTCAAAGGAGCGAGCATCTATCAGCCCCTTGCTGACTTTCAGAGCCAAACAAATATCTGAGGGAGTCAGCAGGCATCCAGCAACCAAGCTGAAGCAGAAAGCACCTTTGGAGCCAAAATCCCAGGACCTGAACAGAGACGTTCCCATCTCCTGCAGCCTCAAGTGGCCCCCAGCTGAGCCACTCTGTCCCCTCTCGAGCACTGGGAGAGCCAGCAGGCAGCCCCTTCAGCACATGGCCGCTGTATTATTTAAGGACCCTGACACAATTAGCAAGGCACTGGAGAGCAGCCAGCACGGACTGACTGCAGGTGTTAGTGCCTCTACAGGGCACGGACACTGGAACAGCTGGGCTCCACCTTCCTGGCTTGCAACTCTCAAGGGCAGGCCCAAAAATAGGCTGCTGCAATCACCTTGGCCAGAGACCCTGCTGACACAAATCACCCTGGCAGAGCGGCGGGAGGAAGAAAACATTGTGATTTGCACAGAGATGAGCACAGAGATGACTGATGGGTGATGATCAAGACAACTTGCCTCTCTGCAAACCCAGCCCATCTGAAGGGGGTAGACCCGGACCAGCAGGATCACGAGCGCATCGCGGATGCACTCATCCAGTTTCTAACCCCACCAGTTTGCCTTATTCCTTTGTTGAAAGACCAACTTTTCCCCCACCATTCCTGGCCCTAATGAATCTTGTCTTGCTGCCCTGTCTTACCACCACCCAAACCTGTTTTGCCATATAGCCCCTGGCAGAAGTACTAACTGCCAGCAGCAGGTGCTGAATGTTGCTTTACCACTGTAATTAGCAGGTTAGGCTCCTCTCCGCTCTGATCTCTGTTTTCATTGCTCTCTGCTGCTCATGGGAAATGTGATAGGCAGTATCTAGGGTCTCATGTCAGCAGCAGTCATTGCTAGGCTGAGCATCTTAGCAACAGGACAACGATAGGATGGGAATACTGTAGGCAAAGGTACATGAGATACCTCAGGGTGGGCACCTCACTGAAAGGACACCTCATTTCTAGCTGCTGCAGGAGTTTCTAAGAGCTTTAATGCCTTTGTGGAAGAAAGGGAAGGGTGTTCTGGATGCCTCTGCAGGACTCAGTGGCTCTATCTGTGATAGGCAGTTCCCAAGGACCAGACTAGTGAGGCTGGCTCAGGTGAGCCTGCCTCCTCCACAGCCACTAAAACTGTCCCACAAGACTCTGCATCACTGTTTTTCTGCAGCAGGCACAGCCTGACTCATCTTTGGGAGGCATCCTCCAAAATGTCAATGCGAACAAACCTGCTTGGTTTATGTCACTACCTGCCGGGGACTCAGCAGAGGGGGGAGGAAGACAGGCTTTGGGGCAGCCTTCCAGGCTAGCTCTCATGCCCACTGCTCTCCCAGGGTGTCCCTAAATGCCTTCAGGAAGCTGTTTGCCTTCCCAGAGTTGCGAAGGCAAGTCTGCATGCCCTCCTGCTTCCCCATGCATGCCCAAAGGCTCTCCTGTGTCTTGAAGGAGTATTCTTTAGCTCTGACCAAAACCCACTTGAATTTACCATGCCTGGGGGTCTGGTGGGATGGAGTACACCTTCCTTAGTGCTTCAAGTGGGGGATTTTGAAGTTCAGGACCTTCACTCAAACACTGAGGCAGGAGATTGAACACTGAAAAATGTTTTGTTCTCACAAAATCTCAAAACTGTCCCCTTCACTGTTCCCATTCATGCAGGTCCCCGTGGCTACCCTTTGGGTCTGGGCCGAAGTGCTCTTTAGTCCCCCAGAAGCCACTAGGACACTGGACAGATCACTGTCAGAGTGGGGTACTCAGAAAGCAAGCAGCCAGCTGGGGCTGCCTGAGTTGAATGCTGAGAAAGGCAGGCAATGTCAAAGCATCCTCTTGAGCTCAGCAGACTGTGTCCACATGCAGACAGTGTTTGGCTCAGATGATCAGGGACCTCTCTCCAGGCTGGCCTTCAGACGAGGAGTGAAGAGTGGCAGCCAGGCGGGATCTCTTCCCACCTTCCCTTAGAGACACCCCCACCAGGGCACCCTTTCTCTCATCCATCGTCACATCTCTGATGCCCACTGATAAATGCCTTCAAAACTAAAGATGTATCCGTGGGGGGAAAGGCTTTGTATTTTGTCCTGAAACAGGTCAGAGAAGGTCTTTGCACAGCTGGAGTCTGTGGTAAACGCAATGAATGTTCAGTTCCTATCTGAATACCACACAAGCTAAGACAGAGGCACTCCCCCAACCCCTCTCAGGACCAAGAACTTATCTTGAGGGTATCTGGCTGCCTGGAGCCATGCATTTGGGAGAGATGTGCTGTACACACTGTGCTTTCGAATGATGACAAGTCTAAGGGGTCAATGGACAGAAGAGCTTGGGGCTGGAGGCAGTAGAATGATACTGCAGAGAGCCTCTCTCCCTCTCCAAGAAAAGGGAAGGAGAGATAGGCTGGGTCCAGACAAGGATGGGGAGGATGCTACGGGAGCACTGGGCATGAATCCCCAAGCAGGAGTGGCTGGGAACCCAGAAAGCTCAGCAGCACCCTGTAGGAACCAATGGCCCCATGCAGTGGTCCACGCCCTGCCATTCAATGTTCGCTACTGGGTGGACAGAGACATTTTGTGGTGAGAGTCCTGCTTTCCTCAGCCTCCCCTTGAGACACCACTTCTACCCCCCAAGCCAGACCCCCTCACCACAAAGAAGTGGTCCCCTCCACCCGAGCTCACCCACATGGGGAGGGGGATGGCCATGCACACGTGTGACACGGGATGAGCCCATGGGAAGGCTGGCCAGTGCATGGTGGTCTGGGGAGCAAGCAGGGCATGGCTGGAGAGTTGGGTGAGCCAGCCAGCCTGCTCCAAACTCTTCCCAATAGCAAAGACCTGAGCTGTGCTTAGAGCTCAAGCTGGTGGGCACCTGGCTGCAAGCAGGTCAGCTCTGCCTGAGCCAGCACACACACTCAGGGGGCAAGCCCCAGGCTGGGCTGGAGAGCCCTGAGCAAAGAGGCAGGCGTGGGCTGGGTGTTCGGCACATGCTGATAAGAGCCTCTTTCTGCATGGCTGTGCTTTGCTGTGTCCCAGTGCAGACTCTGTTTTCATGCACTGGGTACTTCCAGGGAGCAAAGTCCCTCAGATCCCCCGCCTAGGGGATGGTGCACACATTAGCCCGGCTGGGCACTGAATGAGACCAGGGACGCAGTCCCTACATGACTGGGTCTTCGCAGAAAACCAGAAAGGGTGTCGTGTGCGCTGTTCCCCCACAAGCACTCAGCCCTCTTCTGCTGAGATTCACCGGAGGGGGACGGGGACCAGGAGGAGGAATTTGCTGGGTGTGAGGAAGTTACTTGAGCTGTGGCACAAAAACTCTCTGGGTGGGTGTCATAAGCACACGCTGGGGAGTATCCCGTGGGCCTGAGCTCATAGCTACATATGCTGCTCCTCTGCCAGCACCAAACATGGCACCTGGCATCTGCTCATCTCAGACCCCATTGGTACATAGAGGCGGTAGGTGGAAAGTCCAAGCCCACAGCACAGCCCATAAAGGTCATGTTTTATTCTGGCTGATCTCCTTCGCTTGCCTCATCTCCTGGAGGAAAATGAAGTGATAAACAGCCAGCAGCACAGTTTTGTTAAAAACAAATCAGAGCAAACAAACAGGGGATAATTCTCTCTCCGGTTGGTGCAGGGAATTTTGCTGAGCCAAGAGCGATGCTCTGGGGACAGCTGTCACTCCAAGCCCCCAAGTCCTGCACAGTCAACAGCCAGTGGCCAGCTTCTCGTGGGCACAGGGTGGCCGCGTTCAGGGTTTTGCTTCCTGGCCAGTGTCCTGGGGAACCTAAATGCTTTTTCTCCTTCTGCAGGATTCATACTCCTGCATTTTCCAGACTCCCAGGGAGTGGTCCCCGCTCCCAGGCTCTGCTGAGCCTGACTATGGTCTGTGCCCAGAGCAAGGGGCTCTCCCTGGATGAAGAAAGCTCAGGGACACAAAGAAAGAATCAGGAACAGCCACCTTGTCTGTCCAAGCCCTTGCACAGAGCAAAACAGGCAGGGAAGCAGGGGAGGGGAGCCTGGCTGAAGCAGGGATGGCTGCAGCATACCTGGGCCTTGGAGAGAAGCAAAGCAGAACAGGGAGAGCATACAGAGGGGTTCTGGCAGGTGAGGACATGCAGAGTGATCACACGCACATGATAACATGCAAAGGGGTGGGGAAAAAAACAGTGCTGTCCAGGAGGTGGTAGAGGGATCTGGGAGCCAGTTGTTCTTATTGTTTTAATTCTTACCTTCCTCCCCCGAGTGCCAGGATCTCCGAGTCTTTTACAGGGCTTTATGATCCCAGAACCTGGCAAACTGAGGCACTGAGAAGTTAAGCGAGGCCACCAGAGAAGATGAGAAGGGATTGTGTTTCTCTTTTTTCCCCCTGAAACAAAGCAGAGCTGTCAGTTGACACTTCCCGCGCTGCCCCAGCTCCGGAGGGTTGCTGGGGCCGCTTCCAGCAGACAAGAGACGTCACGGAAGAGACAAGAGATGTGGGGTGAGGCGTGGGATTCCTGCAGCGTGGGGTCCCGTGCAAAGCAGTGCCTGGAGTCTGTGTCCTCCCACTGGAGCAGGGAAAGGCAGTTCGGCTGCCTGCTGCCTCCCGTGAAGGATGGGGCCGGGAAGCTGCGAGCCCTGGCAGCCTGGGAACCTGGGTTTTGAGGCTGTCTGCTAGGCAAAGGGTTAGGAAACCGGGCAGGCTGCCACCAAAAGTCTGCCCGGCTTTTGGCAAAAGTCTGCCTGAACGATAGAGCTCTATGAAACATTTCAGCTTTGACAAATGTGTGGTGGGTTGTTTTTTTTTTTTTTTGTTTTGTTGGGGTTTCTTTTTTTGTTTGTTTTTTGTTTTTTGTTTTTTTAATGAAAAAAACAACTCGGTTGCATTGAAAACTTGCCTGACTGGTCTGAGGATGGTTCAGCCAGCCCGTAGGAGAGCTGGGGCAGCAGGCCCATCTCCTCATACACAGGCTGCCTATTGTTCTCTGCGCGGAGCAGGAGGGTGGCTTGCATTAAACCAGAGGACTGGACGGGACCGCCTGGGTCATTGAGCCTGGACCCCCACCCGCACGGGCAGATTCCTACTCTGTGTCTGCTTCAGAAGGGTCTGGGCAGCATCTATGCTTCCAGCCTGCAGAGTGGCTTCCCAAGCCTTGGAACAGACCAAGTCAGGCAGGAAAAGGCTAAAATCCCCCTGCGGGACACAGCCCAGCCATCGGCTGGCACTGCAGCACCGGCAGGGTTTTGCTATCCCATACCCGTCCTTTCCACCTTCCTCTCTCTGGCTCATCACCGAGGACTGTCCCTGAGCTCTGACACCAAGGGACACGTGAACCCTGGAGACCACATATGGTTTTTAACGGCTCTAGGAACCAAACGGAGAGTGACAGGCAAGGGCTGAGGGGAGCTGGCAAGCTGGCAGCGTCTCTGTGAGGCTGGGTACGGTACTGAGCAACGGGATTTGGACAGTCCCCACTGCTGTCACCTTGGCTGCACCAGGCTCCTCCAGCCCCTCTGCTGTCCTCTGCTGTTTCTCATCTGCTTGTTATTCATGGCAGGGGGCAAGAAGCTCCGTCCCCGTCCCCGTCCCCCCCCCACCCCCGTGTGTGTGTGTGTGTGTCCCCGTGTCGTCGTCATCGTCCCCCCCCCCCCCCCCCCCCCCCGCCCCGTCCCCCATTCAGTGTGCGGACGGTCACCATAGCCCCAGAAGGTTGAATTTAATGCTAGGGGGATTTGCAAGTCAAGAATTCCTGTGCCCACACAATGCGCAGCTGGGCTTTGAAAAGGCATCAGGATTAAAATGCAACCGCAAACTTGACAAACCGGCGCAACGGCCGTCAGACAATGGGCTGCGGCTCCCTGTTATCATTCACGGCGTGTGAAGGACCAGCGGCGGGCTCGGCGGGTTACAAGTCATGCGCTAGAGATGCTGCTGGCCTGGACACCAGCGGGGAGGGCTCCTTTGTGCTGCTCTCGCAGTGGGGAGCAGCCCGAAAGCCAGCCCGAGTCGAGAGACATCTCCGCTCGCAGCCGGGGGTACGAAGGGCGGGATGGCAGGGACCCGCTGCCACCGTGGGCAAGCTCTGAGCTCCTGCCTGGCGGGGATTCATCCACCCCAGGGGTCTCCAGATTCACCAGTCTTTGCTGGATGAAAATTAAGGAGCTTTTCTTTGATGCTGTCCTGAAACTGTAACTTGGTTTATGTGGGAGTAATAAAGCAAGGGGCACGCAGAGGCTGGGGGGATTCTGGGCAAACAGTGATGCCAGGATGGGGCAGAGGGTTTCAGATGATGACGGATTAGATACAGGTCAACCGTGTAATAGTAAGGGACAATGCCACCTGGGGCTGCAATAATTAACACTCTGGAGATAAAGCCAGCAAAACAACCGGCTGGATCTCCCCATGGGCAGCAGCTAGACAACTTCCCCAGCCCCCCCGAGCCAACTGAGCCTGCTGATCTTGGGGCACACTGCTCCACCACGGCCCCGGGGGATGCAGGGCAAGGGAAAGTCTGGCAAAAAAAGACTTGGGTCTGGCCAGAGTGCTGGGAAGGAAGGAGCCACCAAAGAGATGATGTGACAAGCATCTGGTCCTTGTGTGACTGTCATGGCTAGGATCAATTATTTTAATGAGCCTATGGACAAAGGTCAGGGAGGAATGTGACTCAGTCAGTGTAACATTAGTCAGGTCTCTGTACTGGGTACAGTGGAGCATGCTCACCAGCGTGACCGGGCAAGCCCCGGCCTTCCTGTCCAGAGGTAGCAGCCATCCAAACCTCCCTATCTGGAGGACATCTTCATGTGCCCAGCACTCTGGTGTAAAATTGGATCAGAGGATCAGATCCTTCCCATCTGCCTTTCCTTGATGCACTTTCTGCACAGGAGCATGCAGCAGTTTCTCTCTACACTGGAACTCGGGAGCATCAGAGGCTGAGCTTAGCAGCAAAAAGGGCTCTCCTTTCTACGTGGGGGCCTCCAGGCAAAGATGGGTGGGGAGGGAACCCTTCCTCCTTGCCACATAGGATCCAGTGAGCAAACTCCAGTCTGGGAGATGGGACTGTGCATGCAGCCACACCAACCTCCCAGCAACAAGGAGAAGAGCTGCCCGTGCAGTGGGCTGGGTCTGGAGGGACCAGGAAAGCCGTGCCCCGGGGCACTCTGGAAGCCTGAGCAGTCCTCAATACCAAACGGCACCGTGCCGTTCTTGTTAGGCTGTGCAGGAGGGTTTGCTTTTTTCTTTCTTTACACAAAAAAGCTTGTTCCTTCACTCAAAAAGGGGCCTTTCAAAAATGATGCAAAACTGACACTGTTGGAACTTCAGGGAGATTGTTGGGAAGCAAGAAGTTGTACAAATATTATTGAACAAAGGATTGACACTTTTCCTATACTGAAGGGGAGTTTTGTAGCCATTTTGATGCTAGTTTAAATAGATGTGCTGAAGAGCGGAATACATCTGGTTTTTGAGCTAATACAGCTACTTCAGAGAGACACAGGGAGAGTGAGGGTTTTACCTGACTTTGCCCAAATCTTACACAAGGCCAGAACATGAGGTTTAGCAAACTGGCCTTGACCTGACAGAGAAATCAGAGCTGTGGCGCGAGATCTGTCTTAGCGTAACTCTCTTTGTGTCATGCAGACTGAGCTCTCTAACTGCCAGCCCTTGAAAAAGACAAGAAAAAAAAGCTCATAAGCAAATTCTTCTTGCACCCACTCCCTGGGTCAGCACCAGCAGCTTTTCCCAGGCAGTGACTCTTGTGCCCAGGTCTGACTGCGAATAGAAAAATGACATTAATGACCAAGCACCCTCGCTGCCTGCAACGGTGCCCTGCAAAGGGTGTCTTGTCAAGCTTGCAATCACATCTCTGTCCTGTGGAGGGACAGGCCATGGGTGCTGGTGTCCTCTGGTGATGGCTGCAGCAGAGCCAGGGTCAGTCCAGCATCGTGGGCGGAGGCTGCCCTGGACTGCCAGAGACTGCTGAAGGCAGAGGGGCAGGAGCGCATGGGGCTGAAATATAACTTGAAGACATGATGCTGGGATGCCAGGGAGCTGGCAGGACAGAGCGCATGGCTGGGCCTGGCTGGAGGGCACCCACCCAGGCTCTCTCCAGGGCTGCATTTTTAATTTAAAACAACAGAACAACGAGAGCTAAAACTAAAAATGTCTCCTGGCCTTTATAATGGTAGGCAGCGTCTGTTCCTCAGTAACCAGGTCCTGAGGTAGTGCTCCTCCACAAGAGCTGGTGCATCTGCTTGATCCCCCCTCCTGGCAAGGCCAAAGTGGCACCCACATGGTCCTTCCCGAGGGACAGATGCCTCCCTCCTGGTCCCAGTGTGCCTATTCACGGCTCCCAGCTCACCTTCCCTTGCTTCACCGAGGTGCTTTGGGGTGGGAGCGGTGTGTCCTGCGGGGAATTTGGGTGGGCACCCCGTGGTACCCACCCTGGAGCAGGAGCCATCCTCCTTCCCTGTCTGGCCCCCCAGGGAAGGTTGGCTGCTGTGCCAGTGGGGATGGGGATCGACCTATATGAAGCTGAGCCCGCCGGGGAAGGCGTTTGGGCTACCTGCAGCGCTCGGCAGGCTCGGCGAGGCAGGAGCTATATTTGGAAGGTGCCGTTTGGTTTCCTCCCCGGACGCTGCAGCAAGCTGTCCGCAGTGCCGGCCAAGCGGCCGCCACGCCGAGCCTGCAGCTCCCCAGCCCAGGCACACCAGCATCCCCCCTCCCCGGCCCCACATCACCCTCTGCTCCTTCCCTCCCCGCCTCGCTTTTCTTTCCTGCGGGCCGTGAAAAGGTGCAGTCTGCCTGTGACCGTTTCTCCTCCCTCCCTTCCCCCTTCCTGCTGGTCAAAACCGCCATCCTGGAACAGCCCGGCGGATTAGTGAAGGGATACCTTTGAAACCGATGCCAGGAAAGCTCCGTGGATCAGTTAACAGGAGAGTATAAAAAGCCATGCCTGTCTCCCCCACGCTCCCCCCATCTCTCTTCCCCCATGTCACCGGCCCTGGCTGCCGGCTCGCCCCTGGCTGGGGGCCTGCGATCCCAAACGTGCTCTCCAGGCTGGCTTGCCTCATTAATTAAAGAAGACAGATTTTTAGCTTCTCTTTCCCTCCCTCACTCTCTCTCTTCCTTTTTTTTTTTTTTTTTTCCTTGGGCTCCTGCTGGGGAAAGTGGAGCCAGTCTTGTGGGGGCAGGGGGAGGACGAGGAAGGGCGCCAGGGATTACAGGCGGCTGATGCGCTCTGCTCCCAGGGTGCAGGATGGCCCGAGCCTGCCCGGCGCCGTCCCCCGCTCCTTGCAGGCAGCCTCCTGGGGGTGCGGGAACAGGGGACTCAGCTCCCTGAGCCCACAGGCCTGGGGCCCACAGCAGCGTTTGCAGCCCCTCCGGGGACATTCCCTCACTGCTGGCGGCATCAGCACCCTGCCCGCCAGCAGCACCCCATGCCGACGCCTGCCCCGCGGGTCCTGCTGGACTGGGGAAGAGACCCTGTCCCCTTCCCTGGCACAGAGGGGACCGTGGGTGCGTGGTGCAGAATGTGTGGTGCAAGTGTGCACGGTGCAGCAACACAGGGAGCAGCGCGTGTGGAGCAGTGTTCACCCCACTGCCACGTGTGGCCCAGGGTGCACGGACCAGCACGTGTGGTGCAGCCACATGTGATGCAGTGTGTGATGAGTGTGTGATGCAGTGTGTGTGATGCAGTGTGTGATGCAGTGTGCATGATGCAGCGTGCATGATGCAGTGTGTGATGCAGTGCGTGATACAGTGCATGATGCAGTGCGTGTGATGCAGTGTGCGTGATGCAATGTGTGTGATGCAGTGCGTGATGCAGTGTGCGATGCAGTGTGCGTGATGCAATGTGTGTGATGCAGTGTGATGCAGTGTGTGATGCAGTATGTGTGATGCAGTGTGTGTGATGCAATGTGTGATGCAGTGTGTGATGCAGTGTGTGATATAGTGCGTAATGCAGTGTGTGTATTGCAGTGTGTGTGATGCAGCATGTGTGATGCAGTGTGTGATGCAGTGTGTGTGATGCAGTGCCTGATGCAGTGTGTGTGATGCAGTGTGTGATGCAGTCTGTGTGATGCAGTGTGTGTGATGCAGTGTGTGATGCAGTCTGTGTGATGTGGTCTGTGTGATGCAGTGTGTGATATAGTGCGTAACGCAGTGTGTGATGCAGTGTGTGTGATGCAGTCTGTGTGATGCAGTGCCTGATGCAGTGTGTGTGATACAGTGTGTGATGCAGTGTGTGTGATGCAGTGTGGGTGATACAGTGTGTGATGCAGTGTGTGATGCAGTGTGTGTGATGCAGTGTGTGATGCAGTGTGTGATGCAGTGTGTGTGATGCAGCGAGTGTGATGCAGCGTGTGTGATGCAGCGTGTGTGATGCAGTGCCTGATGCAGTGTGCGTGGTAGTCACGCACGGGCCAGCCACACATGGTGCAGTGTGCTCCAGGGACAGCTCACACCACCAAATCACTGTTGCAGTTCTCTCCATCTGAATTTATTTTGGGGTCGCGCAGCTCTGAGCCCGTCCCCAGCACAGGCACAACCCTCCATGTGAGCGCAGGCTGAGAGGCAGCCGCCCTTGCGCACAGGGCAAGGGGGAGCTGGCCTGAGGGAGGACAGGAGACCAAAGTGGGGACAACGGCAGCTCCAGGAGGGATCCCAGGGCTCTGCTGACCTGGGGGCTGGCCCCTGGCTCTCCCTGGCTGCGTCTGATCCTCCCTGAAGAGAAGGCCTGGCTGGTTCTTCTGGCTGAGTCATCCCCAGGTCTATCAGCCTGGCTGCAAAATTAAATTCAAAGCTCGTCTTTTTAACACGAAGATCACTTACATCCAGCTGCACGAGCCGCGGCCCCTTTAGGATTTAATAATAAAATGAATGCCCATGACCTGACTGTTTGCTCACGCCTGGATCTTCCTTGATGGATGAACAGAAATTGCTCCCTCGCTCGGGTCATCCGCAGTAAAAATCGCCAGTCGATTGCTGGGCCCTCCCTCGGCTCCTCCGCGTTCAGGGCTTGCTGGCTTCGTTTGGGACCTGGCTTGAAACGGATAATCAATAATAATCAGGCTCGACGCTGTGACGGCACCTTTGATCCGAGGATCTCAGAGCACTTTGCAGCGGATAATGAACGGAGCCCCTCTGTGAGGCAGGCAGGAGCGTCTGCATTTTATGGGGGAGAGCGGAGCCCAAGGACGGGCTGACCCCGCTGCTCACTGGCTCTGTCCTGTTCGGCATCCCGCACGCAGACGACTCAACCACTTTAGCATGACCCTGGAGAGTCACATGAAGAGGGGATGGTGCCAAACATCTGTGGGACTCATTCCCCGCTAGCTTGTGGGTCTGGTTCCTTCCTGAGACAGCCTGAGCTGCCCTGTTGACAAAGCTATTTTGGGAAAAGTAGCACAGGTTTGGGGCTCAGCTTGGCAGGGAACAGAGCAGCCCTGGGATGGAGCGTGTTCCCCCAGGAACAAGCAGGTTTGGGGCTCCTCCTGCCCCAAATCATGGCTTGGAGCTGGCTCCCTGTGATGGGCAGCAGCACCTCTGTGGCAGCATACAGGCTCCAGAGCTGGTGCTGAGGGTGGGGAGTATCGCTCCCAGGGGCTTCCAAGGTAGCACCGTTCCCATGCCTGGGGAGAGGCTGGCAGCAGGCAGCAGAGCTGCTGGGTCCCGTCTCCAGCCATGCCAGAGAGCGCAGTTGCAGCCTGGGCTCAGTTGGCTCTCAGGGGTGACTTGCCCTGCCTGAGCCCCAGCGAGGCCAGCCCCACTGCTGCATGCCGGTGCCCCCAGTCCCACACCAAGGTCTCTGCAGGCCCCACATTGCCCCCGGGATGGCATCCTGAGGACTGGCAGAGAGGACCACCTGCGCGGCGAAGTGTGCAGGGCTGGTGGCGTGGACCTCGGCTGGGGCAGTGAGCTCTGCCCAAGGGAGGGCTGCGTCCCCCACGGCCAGGCTCTGAGGGACAGGGGACCCAGGTCTGGGGATGCCACCGCCCATGTCCCCAGTCCACACCCCTCAGCCAGGGTGATGTCCTGCTATTGGGAAGGCTGCATCCCCCACGGCCGGGCAGTAGGGGTAGAGGGCATCTAACACTGGGGGTGCCACCCCCCGTGTCCCCAGCCTGCACCCCTTGGCCAAGATCACATCCTGCCCTTAGAAAACCTGTGTCCCTCCGTAGCCAGACAATGGAGGGCGGGGGAGATGGACAGCTTTGGGGATGCCACCCCAGTGTCCCCAGCCTGCACCCCACCAGGACAGGCTGCTCTGCTGGTGTCGCAGCGCCACCCCTTGCCTCCCGGGGAAAGTGCCCGTTGGCTTCATCTGTGCTCTCCAGCAATTAAGGGACTAATATATTAATTGTTTCTAATCTGCGCATCTCCAAGGTCACCTGTAAGACCGCACAAGGGAAGCAAATGTCCTCCCCAAGCGATCCCTGTCCCCCGCCCCAAGGGAAGAGGCTGCAGCCCAGGGATCGCCCTGTGAACCCTGAGACCCCAAATCCTCTCTGGGAGCACGTCCACGGGGAGCAGCCCCCCGCTGGGAATGGAGGCGAGGATGCTCGATGGAGGGATGCGAGCCTGGTGCTGTCCTCGAGCAGCAAACACACCCTTTGCTGGCGATGAACAGAAAATAAGAGTCCCCAGGCTGCCTGTCCAGCCAGCCCGTGCCTTCTCGCAGGCTGCCTGCAGCCGCGCCGCCCTGCCTTTGTCTCCTGCGCTCAGCCGCGCTTCCAGTCTTCAAAGTGTTAAAACTTTTCAGTGTGTGCTGCAGATCCCTTGCCTGCAGCCTCCTGCCCTGAGTCAAATTAATCATGTACTGGGAAACACAGCAGGCATGTACTAGCCCTGGGCATGGTGTATCACGTACTTTCTGGAATCTGTCACATGGGGAGCTTTCTGTTTTAGGCTCAATTGATCCTTTCTCGGTTTGATACTGTGTTTAATTGTGAGATGGGGCTGTGTGTTTTTGCTTCAGCCGAACTTAAAGGGCCGCTCTTCCCAGCCTTGTTTTCAGATGTCCGCAAGAACAGACCGCCGCTGTCTCCTCACCCAAACAAAAAGCCTTTCTCTCCCCATACACAATATCCCCTCTGTATTGTCCACAACAAAGAGCAGGGCTAAATTAATTTTAGGTCCGGCTCTTTTAATGTAGGACTGGGGAGGGGAGGTGCTTTTATTGCTGCAGCTGACGGTTCAAACAAGATAGGCGAGAGGTGGCCTGGGCCACCGGGTGCTCCCTGGGCGGTGGGGATGGGGAGGGGGGATGCGCCTGGCCCCAGGACCCTCCTCGAGCCCCCTCAGCTGCAGCGCCCGGTGTGAGGTGAGGCAAGCTGGAGCAGAGCCCAGCCCGCCTCCTCGCTGCAGCACTGGCCCAGGTGGCTCTGAGCCCACCCGAGCTTTCCATCCACTCCGAATGAGGGCTTTCTACCTGCCCTCCCCCAGAAAGAGCAGTCCAAGGAGGCTGGGTGGGACAGAAAGTGACTGCACCCCAAAACCAACATCTCCTGGGGGATGGCATATCCCTCTGGACGGCCAGATAGCCATAGCAGGGTGATTTTTCATTCTCCACACAAAAGATTTCATGAGCCAAGCAATAACCAGAGCATCCCTTCGAAACTGAGTAGAAAGGGGAAATAAACATTTTCTCCGTGTGTTTTTCCTGCTGAAAAAGGCTTATCTGGAGCAGTCAGCACAGGCCGCTGTGCACAGCAGTGTGAAATGGAGCCTGCAGGGCCTGAGAGGGTCTCCGCAGGGTCTCCTCGCTGCCCTGGTGGGCACAGTCCTCTGATGTGATGTGCCACCCACATGCACCGGTGGTTTGCATGGCTTGGGCAGCACTGCAGGATGCCGTGGGGACGTGGCGGGAGGAGGGAAGGGGCCATGGGCCGTGCGGCCACCAGGTCCCGGTGGCAGCTCCAGGATGTGGGATGTACAGAAAGAGGGGAAGGAGCCCTCAAAAATAGTCAAAACTGAAGCAAGGAAAGAACGGGAGAGCAGGGCTTGGGGAAAGGAGATGTCTGCTCTGGGAGATGGGAAGGAAAGGGGATGTCGAAGGGAGCAGAGGAAGGGGACAAGAGACCCTGGTCAGGAGAGTCAGGCATCGGGAAGGGGTACAGCAGCACAGGGATGCTGGGAGGGGATACAGGGGATGGGGGGAGGCAGGTTGGTGTGAGCTTGTGCAGTTTTCCACAAATTTAGACAGGAGAGGATTGAAAGGGGAGGGAGAGGTGTTGCAGACAGCTCTGCTCTGGGTCCTCCTTGTTTGCATTTTCTTCCCCTTCCCGAGTGGGTGGACAGGGCAGGTCCCACTGCCTGGCACGTGGGAAGGGTCCTGGCCAGCCCCCCATGGTGAGACAGAGGCCGGACGTCTGCTCTCTCCCCTGCAGCTCCCAGTTTCTCCGTAGGAACTTGCTCCTGGTTTATAAATATTCAGCGCCAGCAAAACCATTAATGTTGCATTAGGGCTGTGAATCGGAAAGCCCCAGAGCCAGGCAGCTCAGTGCTGCAGCTGCAGCACGATCCGGGTCCCACCACACACGCGCAGCTGCCCATCCCACTCCGGCGGAGACTCCTCCGTCTGCCAGGACACCACATGGCTGCAGCAACGTGCTGTTGAAGAGCATCGCTCCAACCGCCTCACTCCAGCACCCCTGGCCCCGGGTAGTACGGATTGGTGAAAGAAAAAGAGAAGAGGGCATGGCGTCTAACTCTCAGTCCCAGAATCTCTCTCTCCCATGAATGCAATGGTTGTAGGCTGAGGGCTGGGTGGGTTTTTTGAGTGGGATAAGGCTGAGGGCTGTGTGGGAGCCAAGCATGACCCCCTGGGGCAGAATATCTCTGGATTTGGCCAACTCTTTGGGAGAACAATGGGAAGCCCCTTGGCTGCAGAGTCAAGCTGATTTGGTCTCATGGGCTGCTCCCTCCATCCGGCAGCATGCGCTGAATTGCATCTCCAGGAATAGGCAGCAACGCGTGTATTAAAACAGAAGCTGGAGAAAGGAGTTACATCTGTGCAAAGCAGCGATCCAAGTGTTACTATCAGGACCAAATTTTCTCACTTCCAGAAGAGCAGCTCTGAATGTGACAGTCTGCAGACTTGGGCATCAGTTTCAGCCAGCTTTCTCATCTCACCGTATTTTGCAGATCCACCTAGCAGCCATGTCCCCTCCACTCCAGCAGCATGTCATTGAGCTTGAGGTGATGGAAGAAGCAGGACCTGGGTGGGAAAGGGGGCACACAGAGGGAAGAGTGGGGCTAATGCTTTGGGGAGCCAGTGGGGAGCAAGCAAGGTGGAAAGAGGGGCTGGTGAGGCTGGGAGGTGGTCAGGGAATCACTTGTCACTGAAATGGAGGCATGATGGACCCCTGGAGGTTCAGCTCTTGAGAATGAAAGGTCCCTACTATGCCCCTACTATGTCCCTACAGTGCTTAAACAGATGTCCTCCTCAATAGCTTGTGCCACTGCTGGTGTGTGTAGCGTTGGCTTCCGAAACCTCTGGGATGAACTGAAGGGGGTGGTCAAGTCTGAGAGCTGATGGCTTCTGCTGAGGCTGCTCTGGGGGCAGCTTGGTGGGCTCAGATGAGCCAGCTGCTAAAGTCACTACTCCATCCTGGACCGTGTGGTAAACCCCTCCTTGCTTTCTTCTTGCTGCTGCTGTGCCTCTTGCTGTCCCTCAAGCTCAAGCTGTCCCTGCTTCTCCCTCCAGAGCTGCTGAGACACAGGGGAGCACACCCCTGCCTGGCATGCAGAGAGCCTGAGGTCAGGACATATACACAAACGATGTCAAGGTCTGGAAGAGAGGGGTGGAGGTCTGAGTCCCTCTGGGCTGGAGCAAGGTTCAATGGCTCTTAAAGATGTCTGCAGCCTCCCTTCCCAGAGGGCCGGGCAGTGCATGAAGCTGTCTTTCAGCTCCTAGAGGAGAAAAGTGCTGAGAGAAGAAACCGCTACAGTTAATTTCTGCAGCTCACCTGAAATAGTAAAAAACCGGATGAGAAAAGGGGAGGTGTATTTCAGCAGAGATAAGAAATCCATTTTATATCAACAAAAGTTAGAGACAACAAAGAGAAGTTGCCTGTCCCGCATAGTTTATATAGGGGATCATGACAAGATAGGGAAAGGTCATTTAGAAAGGCATCAAAGAATAGAGGCTTTGCCTATTGAAGAATAAATGCTGGGAGGAGTATGTTTCCTGAGATTTACGGACAGGAAAAAACTGAGGATCCTAGGAACAGAGCATCTGTGGCTAGGCAGTGGGAACCACTGGCTTTTGGTGCTGTACAGTGTTACATACCCAAGCAACTGACTAAGTGGATGCAACTGAACAGCCAATCTTTAGGGAAAACTTTGAGAACAGAAAAATAGCAAGAAACTTGCAAGAAAAATGAAAGTCTGAAGCTCTCGTTACCCCAGCTGGGCTGGGGTGGTACGTTGCAGTAAGTCCCACTGGAATCTGTCTTGGTGACCGCTGCCGCAGTCAGAACAAAAAAGGTTTAAAGTATCCCAATGTCCGTCCCTGCTGTCTGTGAAAAATCATGTCTTGTGACTGGAAATACTGCGCTACATGACTGATGTGTTCTGTTACGTGGTGGACTTTGGTGCCACTGATGCCAAATTCAACACAGCTTTGACCAAAGGGCGCCTCACCTTCTTCCTGAAACTCCTGGTCAAAATCAGGGATGGAGAAATGCACATCAGCACAGCGGGTGTCAGAGGCATTTCCTTGACCTGAGAACCTGGAGTTCATAGAATCATAGAATCAAAGAATAGTTTGGGTTGGAAGGGACCTTTAAAGGTCATCTAGTCCAACCCCCCTGCAACGAGCAGGAACATCTTCAACTAGATCATATTGCTCAGAGCCCCGTCCAACCCAACCTTGAATGTTTCCAGGGATGGGGCATCTACCACGAGCAGACCTCGGCAACCTTTTCCAGTGCCTCACCACCCTCACAGTAAAAAATTTCTTCCTTATATCTAGTCCAAATCTACCCTCTTCTAGTTTAAAACCATTGCTTCTTGTCCTATCACAACAGGACCTGCTAAAAAATTTGTCCCCATCTTTCCTGTAGGCCCTCTTTAAGTTCTGGAAGGCCGCTATAAGTTTTCCCTGGAGCCTTCTCTTCTCCAGCTGAACACCCCCAACTCTCTCAGCCTGTCCTCACAGGGGGGTGCTCCAGCCCCTGATCATCCTCGTGGCCTCCTCTGGACCTGCTCGAGCAGGTCCATGTCCTTCTGATGTTGGGGCCCCAGAGCTGGACACAGCACTGCAGGGGGGGTCTCACGAGAGAGGAGCAGAGGGGGAGAATCCCCTCCCTCGCCCTGCTGGCCACACTTCTCCTGATGCATCCCAGGGTGCAGTTGGCTCTCTGGGCTGTCAGCACACATTGCTGGCTCATGTCCAGCTTTCCATTCACCAAGTCCTTCTCATCCGGGCTGCTCTCAACCCCTTCATCCCCTCCCAGTATTGATACTGGGCCCTCTGCTCTGCCGGGTTCTGTGGTGTCTCCCAGAGCTGACACTCTAGAGGTTTTCTAGAGCTGCCCTTTTCTGGGGCAGAGAGGCTGTGAGGACCTCACCTGCCAGCCCCCTCCTCTCCGATCATCTGTCCATGCAGATGTCTCCCTGGGTTTGAGTGTTCGCTCCTGGAGAGCTGTGCTTCTCCATCTTCATCTGGTGTCTGCTGGGCAGAAATGGGGATCCCAGCTGCAGGAGAAAAACTTTTGGGGAGGAAAGCCCTTGCCTGTGACACTGAAGAGATTCAACACCCCCACAGATGTTTGCTGGGGTTTCCTTTGCTGGGTGGGTCTAGAGAGGTTATTAATGGTGGGTAATATTGGTGATTGCATATCCCCTCCTACAAAGACTTCACTGACATTAACAGGCCCTGTGATGCCACAGTAGTTATGTGGGGATCTGGAACAGTGTTGAGCATCTTTCAGTTGTGACCTTCACCAACAGAAGAACATGATCAGTTGGTGATGGGGCCAGCCTGAGACCTGTCACTGCCAGGGATGCTCTCTGCTTTCCCATCTTTTTAAATTGACATTTTATCAGAAAATGGCTTTTTGATGAAAGGGTGGGGTGGGGAAGAGGGGAGAATCACTTCTGAGAAATGATTCCATAAAGCAAAAAAACCTCATGAAAATGTTTTTGGTTTTAAAAAAGTCAAACCCCTCCCAGCTTCCAAGTTCAGTAGATAATAAACGTATCAAGCCTTTTGAGAGTCTTCCACCAGGAACGTTTCTCACCATCTTTTCACAGCCTCCTGTTGCCATCAGGCTTGAAGGGCTGACGTGCAAGAACCCGTGGCATAACAACTCCTCACTCGGCAGCTCTGCTGTCCTGGTCCTTTAGCTCAGAGGAGCTCACATAGCAGCACATGTGCCACTGGTGACATGGCAAGTCCTTCACTGTGGGGCCCAGCAGCAAGAGCTACCAAATCTGAGTTTGGAGGCTCCTGCCTGATCTGTGCAGCAGGCAGCAGGAATTTGGGGTCTGCATTTGTGGGCGGGGAGGATCTTCTCAGGGGTAGAGAAACATCCTGCCTCCTCCTGTACATGTCTGTGCATGCCAGCCTGGAGCTGCCCTTGCAGCTGCCGTGGAGTAGAGGCTTGAACCCCTGTAACAGTCCCTGCTGCTGAGCATGATTGAAGGAGACAAGCTCCCCCATTTTTCTTATTTCTTGAGGATGCTGGAGGCAGCCCACGACATAAGTGGAAGATAGCATCTTCTGCTTCTGCACTGAAAGAGGTCCAGTGAGAGAGTCTGGGGAAAGGCATGAGCAGAACAACTTGTGGGCTTACCAGGGTCATGCAGAGCAAGGGGGGATGCTGCTGGACCCTCAGACATGAGACCAAGATCACAGGGTTGGGATGAGGCCCCCACTCAGGATGTCCCTGAACACTGTACAGTTCAAGACAGGATTGATCAGGTTGCATTCAAGGCAAACTCTCACCTTTTTAGCAGTAAGCATCCATGCATGAGGGATGGGGTCTTTGGAGACCTCAGTTTAACCTGTGGAAATAGGACTTATGGAGGCTGTATCTGTGTGGATATTGTGAGCTGCTTCCCGTTGTGTGCAACCAACCTGCACCAAATTAACCCAACCCTATCACAAGCATCACTTGAGCAAAGCTATCCCCTCATTTTGCATGGGCAGCACAAAGATATATCCATCCCCAGCACCCCCAGAGCCCTTCTGAGACCTTTTTGGTGGCTGCCTCGTGCACTTACAGCTGGGAGAAGCAGTGGGGCAAAGAAAAGAAGCAAAGATGGACATGGGAACAGGACATGCCACTAGTCCTGCTGTGGAGACCTTCAAGACTGAGGAGATCATCAGCTTGTGTAGGAAGAAGCAGCGCTGGGAGACAGAAACGGGGCAGGCAGAGCTCACAGTGCAGGAGGGCTGTGAGACAGACTGCAGGGTAGGTGGAGGGTGATCCTGGGCGTCATTTGGCCTCAAGTGTGCAGGTAGAGTGAGAAGCGGGGAAGCTGGAAGCCAGCCATGTCACTTCGCCAGCTGCCTTGCAAGCTCAGGGCAGCTGCAGACAGTCCGTGGGGAAGTGGAGATGGGCTGAGCAGAGCAGGCAGAGGTCAGGCTGCTGGGACTGTGTTCCTGGGGAGGAGGATGCTTCGGTCTCTCTGTTGTGATGTTTCACCCTGAGGGAAAAGCAAAAAGCCCACCCTGGCTGTAATAAGTCTATAAACTAATTAACTATGGGGCAGTGAGTGTTACGCAGTTCAGGGGAGAGGTGGTTCTTACTGCGTGTTGATGCAGAGATAGATGAATGGGCACCTTTGTAGTGGGAATGTTGGGAAGCTTCTTGGAGGCTACAGAAGGCTTCGAAATACTGATTATTAATGAGTATTAATTATGTTATCAATTTGTCCCTGGACTGCAAGAGATTTAAGAAAAGGAGGTGTAGATTTCTCTTGCAGGACCAGGAGAAGAGAGGCCAGGGGAAGATGGCATCCGTGTGCCAGCTTTTCCTGGGCCTGCGATCCATGTACAGAAGAGGGCAGAGCAGGCTGATGCCTGGTAGCACTGACCCTTCACATGAGGACAGTGACTGCAAAGGGGCAGAGGAGAAAAACGCTGGTGCAAGTGGACCAGTGTGCTGGCACCAGGAACGTGCTGCCTGAGGTGAGGGAGACCTGGATGCTGGCTGGGACTGAGCGTGACCACGTGCCCCACGGTACAATGTCCATCTGAGCAGTCAGCAGTGCCAGGAAGAGCAGACCCCAACCAAAGACTTTCTCCACATCCCTCTGCTGGGACCTGCTCTGGCAAATGACCGAAACTCTCATTTTGGTTATTTCTTTCAGCTTAGCCCTGAAATGCAGGACCAAACCGCTCCCTCCTTGATCTCTTGTGTAGGGTTCGAGGTGGATGCTAAGGGACCTTCACACAGGGTCCCCATCCCTGGAAATGGGCTCTGCATGGGGGACAAGATGCAGGCAGCAGCTCAACCCAAGGGAAAGGAGGTTTCCAGAGGCTGAAGGAAACCACCCCCAAACCCCAAGAAAACCCCTTGTGCTTCAGGGCATAAGCTGATCATCTGCGTGGGCTGGGAAGGAATTTGTTACCATCTGCCTCTTGTCTCTCTGCTGTGGGGAGTAATAAGCAAGTGAAGAGGGGAGGATTCAGCAGTGTTATTAGTTGGAGAACGGCATTATTCCCCCTGTCTGCACCGTATAAATGAGTGTGTATTTTTCATAATGGGGGAATACATGCAGGGAGAGAGAAAAAATGTTTTAAAAAAGAAAGAACGAAAGGGGGGAGGGGGGAAATGAATCGATATAACAGTAGCATTAGGGCACTCAGGGGAGTGTTTTACTGGGGCCATTAATATACTTCTCAGGTGGTAAAAGCCACTTAGCCTTTAAAAATGATAATGAAATGTTAACTACCCAAAGCATTATTGCTGAGTCACGGAGAGCCAGGCAGCCCTTCGGCTCCCATCTGATCAAGGGGTGCTGGCGGGGCTATCGCCAGCCCCAGCCAGTGCGGGGAGCGATGATCTTGCCCATGGGAACCGGACACCTGGCAGTGCCCGTCGTGCTGCTGCGGCTGCCCCAGCACAGGCACCCCTGCCAGCCTTGCCGCCGCGCTGGAGCTGCCGTCTGGCCCCCCGTGCTCCCAGGGGGTGAAGGCCCTGATTGCCCATGTGGAGGAGGCCCATTCCCTGTGCTGTGGCCTCTCTCCTGCCACTCAGCGGGGCCTCAGCCCTCGGGGAAGCCAGACAGGATCAGACCATGCAAATGCTGCAGCTACATTGCTTCCAAGCCATGGGGAGCATGTGGGGACTGGGATAGTGACCACCGATTACAAACATCCATGTGCAAGAATGTTTTGAGAGGTCCATGTGCAAGGATGTTTTGAAAGGGAAAGCTGCAGACAGCATGGCCTCATAAAGGATCACACGGTGGGGGGTGCTCAGCTCTGCCATGGGGAGCAGGGAGGACCCTGATGATCCAGCTGCCGAGCCAACATAGGGAGGTGATGTGCAAGGGAGTAAGATCCCCTCTCGGCTCCCAGGAGGTGGCACAATGCAATGGTGGAGGCCTCACGCATTTCTAGTCTACATTTCACAAACCATGGTGGTTGCAGGTACCTGGCTCATAAGCACCCTAAAACACTTGACCAGCATGAAGTCCTGGACACCTCCATGTTGATGAACGTGCTGAGCTTTGGGGTCACTGGGCACCCCCGTATTACTGACCAGCTCTGAAAACCATGGGAGTCAAATTCTGGCTATGTTCTTGTCAACGGGCCTTTTTCACCCTGGAAGGGAGCAGGGATTTTCATTTCTCATCTTTTATGTATCTCTGACTCTTATTTGATTGTGAAGGGCCCAAACAGCCCCCTGCAGTGTCACATGAAGAAATTCAACAGGCCTGCATGGTCCAGCGAGCTGAAGTGCGAGATGAAGGTCTTCTCCTAGGACGATTCAGTGCCCAAGCAGAAAATTAATTTCCTTTCATCCATCTGTATATGACCCAAAACCTTCCCTAGTCAGGGAGCTTATGAAGTTTTTTTGCAAATGTGGATTGAAAGTCAGAGGTAGCTGTGAAGGATGCTGGAGGAGGACTGAGTATCTGGAGGGACAGGGAGCAGCTTGGCTCCTGGAGGCACACCACCACTCTCATCCACAGCACCCATTTCAGGTACTACCGAGAGACCGTTTCTGGGGAATTTTTTCACTTGGGTGAGTTTCCATCTCTGTTAGTGAGGGCCTGACAACACCTGAAGCAACCAAATGCCTTTCTTTACCCCTTCTAGCCCTATGCAGAAGTCATGACATGTAGGGCTGATGAATTTGGGAATGCAGGCTGTGGCACAGATCCTGATAACTGCAATGTATAGGGCAGAGTTAAGGATATTATAAGAGTATGTCTGGGACTCTTGCATGCCACCAAACAGGTTGTGAGTGTCCCCAACCATTTCTGAAGGCCATCCTGGCTGGTAGGAGGCTGCATTTCCCCTATAGGTTGTGGGGGAGAGTCCTGTTCACCAGCATCCCTCTGGGAATGCAGCCCCGAGGTTAATCTTCCCAGAGTAAGCCTGGCCGCAGGTTGCACACTGTGCCAGCCCTCTTCGAGCCCCGGGAAGGGCAATGCAGCAGTAGCTGAAGCTGCATGCCCAGCTCTGCAGCTGGGACAGAGTCATGGAGGAACAGGAACTCTTCCCATCTCCCTTCTCCATTCCCTGCCTCACCTCTGTGCTTTGTCCTCTTCTGGGGGAGAGATTAGCAGGAGGCAGCTCTGATCGCTGCTGGACCTGCAGGTCCTGCTGGGACCCAAACTGTCAAAGCCCAGGTATGCAGGACGGAGACAGGACCATCCCCATAGAGCCTGCAGCTGCTGCCTGGTGTGCAGGAGGCAGATGTGCAATCCTGAATTCCTGCCCTGGAGCTGGAGGCTGTGCCCCTCCTACCTGAGGGACTGGGTTTCCCTCGTGTTCTTCTTAGGCAATGCTGCAGAGAGTCTGCAGGTACAACAGAGAGGGCATGCGAAGGGCATCTCCTTCCAGCATGGTACTCTCGAAATTAAAGGACACAGAGGGCTTTTGCGTCTGCTGAGAGAAGTGGTTCTCAAACTGCAGGTCACAACATGCCTGAAGTTGTTTGGGGAACTGCTAAATGGGTCATTGCCACGCCGTAGACTTCAGCAGCGCACGGCCATGGAGTCCAGATGGACCAACCCTCCTCCCTCCCCAGCTCCATGCTCCCGAAGGCAGCCCAACGAGCAGCCACTCGCCCAACTGGCACCTGCAGGCCCACTATTAAGAATAACGCAGCCGCCTTGCACTGAAACGCTTTATCCCCAGCACCTGCTGTGAACAAAATTGCCTGGGATCAGGTGGTGCTAGCCAATTTTTCTCGCAGCAGGGGCCGCAGGTAAAGCACCTCAGTGGAGAGGAGCTGCGCGGCTCTGAACTTTTCTGTTGCCCGCCTGAACTCAGGGAAGAGGAGAAGGGATATTGTGTGCACTCAAGCAGAAGCGGAGAAGATGCCAAGAGAGGAGAGAAGCAGATGGAAAAGACAGAGAAAGCTCAAGATGAGGAGAGAGCAGGAAGGAAGGAGCAGAGGAAGGATAAAGCAAGAGGGAGGTGAGAAAAGAGCTGGAGCTGGGATGCCACAAAGCAGTGGCCAAGGCAGCAAGAGAGCTGCATCTTCTCTTTCTTGTCCTACAAACCAGACACAGACGTGACAGCAGCTAATCTTCCTGGCTCATGAACAAAAGGATTCTTTTCATGCCAGTAATCCAAGAGCTGCCATGCCACGGCTCTCCCAGCTCATCTGTTGTGAATGCACTTATGTGGCGTCCAACTGAACGGGTTAGCAAAATAAAGACAGATGGCAATGGATTAGCTCTAACACTTCTTCTGTATCACAATGCAATCACTGCAGTCTTCTCCACTGCCTCCTCTCAGGACAGTTTGCTTGCGCTGCAGCTGTGCAGCCGCCCCCAGTTACACACCAGTGGCGCAGCTCCAGAGCCACAACTTAGCATCGTGCAAGTAGGAAAGATTCACTGTGGAGTTTTTTGTTTGTTTCTTGGAAAACACGTATTAGGAAGAGGCTGTGGTCACAGCGAAGGGTAAGCACACAGCCACCTCTCTGCTGAAATGGGACTTCTTTGTTATGAAACACCCTTAGTCACATACCTTTAGGATCAGTGGATTCAGGGCAGAATCTAAGGCCCATGTTAATGAAGTAGATGCATTGCTGAGCATCATTAACGTCTAGACCTATCATCCCCAAGAATGGGGCTATGTCATGTGGTCCATTAAACGTTAAGGCACATCAATGGAGAAACAAAGATGAGTGGTTTATGCCACCTCTTCACAAGTCAACAAGAAGAGTAGTCTCTTCTTCATGATTAAGTATACTTCGCCCAAGTCAAGCCAGCTGCAGATGTAGGGCTTACAGTCAACCCAGTGCCAGCTGATGCAACACGTACACGCATTTCTGCTGGACAGAAAGTGTGATGGTGACAGACTGGGCTTTATTTAAACTGGGACATTTTCTTATTGTTTCCCAGCCAGACGTTATGTGGGAATTCTAGCATCAAGTCCCATAAAGAGCTGATCTTTGCTACTTTGTTTATAATATCCTTTCCAATGGCACAACTTTTTTGTGCTGAAGTGTCTCCTCCTGCAAGGTCAACTTCACCCTAATGTCCAGGTGGAGTCTGTCTAATCTCAGTTTTACTAGGTTGTCAGCTCTGGTGCTACTGGCAACTTCAGGGATATTCTGGTTCCTCAGGGTGGCACTGTTCTGTCCTGCTGTAGCAGTCTCCTGATCTCACTCAGGCAGTTAATGGGACATTTTCACCTCTGACCCTGTTATTTTGGAAACTATCCCTTCTGACTCCTCATCCAAGATTACCACATGGCCAAGCAGTTCTATTTTGTCAAGAAGATGCGTTTCCCCATGAAACTGGGTATCTCTCAGAAGACCTGTCAGGTACAATTAAACCGATTTTTCTGTTACGGGTCACCTAGAGCTGATATAAAAAAAAAATGATGAAGAAACTTTGGACTCGCTCCCTGAATGAATTGGCTTTGCAATTGACCAGTTTATTTATAATCTATAAGAAAGATGTCACGGTTTGAGCCCAGAGAGCAACTGAGGACTATGCAGTTGTTCACTCACCCTTTCCCCCCCGGCACCGGGAAGGAGAAAAAATGAATCAAAAGGCTCAGGAATTGAGATAAGAACAGGGAGGGGTCGCTCACCCATTTAACAGTCACAGGCAAAAGACAGACTCATTAGGGGAAGAAAACAAGAATATCACTTTAATTCTAACACTAACAAACCCAACACTTAACAGACAGAATGGGACAGTGAGAAGTGTTACCATATCTTAAAACACCTCCCCCCACTCCTTCTTTCTTTTTGGGATCCGTTTTCTTCCCAGTATTTCTACCTCCTCCCTCAATGGCACAGGGACAGGGGATGGCAGGTGCAGTCAGTCCTGCCGCTTCTTCCTCCAAGGCGAGGTGGGGAAGAACTCTTCTGTATTCTTCCCCCTGCTCCATGTGGCATCCCTCTTATGGGAGACAGCCCTCCACAAACTCTCCCTGCCATGACTCCTCCCCACGAGACGCATTCTTCTCTAGATGCTCCAGCGTGGGTCACCTCCACGTGTCGCAGTCCTCCCAACACCGAACTACAACAGCAGGGGCTTCTACTTTCCACAGAGTCCCGGGGGTCCTCCACAGGCCGCAGGTGAATCTGCTCCTCCGGTGATCTCCATGGGTGGCAGGGAGGGTGGCCCTGCCATCTCACCAAAGGATACAGTGAGGGGTCTCTGCTCCAGCTTACCTCCCCACCTTCCTCACACTGACCTCAGTGTTCACATAGGTGTCCTTGTAACTTGTCCTCAAAGTCCTTCACCCCCTCTCAGGTTTCCCTTCTTAAATACTTTATTGCAGAGGTGCGGCCACCATTGCTAATTGGCTCAGCCTTGGCCAGAGGCAGGTCTGACTTGGAGCCAGGGGAGCTTTCAAGAAATTTCTCACAGGGGGCCACCACTGTAACCCCCTCCCCTGCTACAAAAAACCCTGCTGCACAAAGCCAGCACAAACATAAGGCTTCAAGCAACCTGATTTAGCCTTTAAATAAGACCTGCTTTGAGCAGGAAGATGGAGCAGATGACTTCTCAAGGTCCCTTTCAACTTGATGTCTGTAAGCTGAAGATCCCACTGGGACGCTCTAACCTTGAAGCTGAGTCCAACAGCTCTTGGAGCTGTACCTGCCTGATGGATGTTCTGAGTGTCCAGTCTTACCTGCAAGTACCGTTTAACCAAGCTCTGTTCCTCTGCTTAGCCAGTGATATCTTTAGAGATGTCCTTTGCTATTTTTTGTGGATATTTGATCGGGAGTATTCCTGATAATCCTGATTATGCCTAAAATTGTCAAGTCTGTTCCAGTGCAGTAAACCTGCTCTGCCTTTGATCAATTCAAATAAATGTTTAGATCAGTGCCTGCTCAGGCACTGCAAAACTTTCACTGTTGAGATTGATGCATTCAGCCATGTGATCAGAGCCTCATCCTTGCAGCATTAAGTGCCCCAAAATGAACTTGGACTATGTACATTGAAATCCTCTAAACTTGCACAATAACAGCAGAATTTTAAGATCATCCTTAAGAAACTTACAGCTGTCAAATATGCCCTCCAACAATGACACTATCTATAAGACACATGTTGTCTAGTCTAGGTATTCCCTAATCAGAATAAACTTTTATTTAGAAGGTGGAAGAATCCACCTTCTATGGAGTTTTTGAGTCAGCCCCAAATTGGGGTGGTTCTTCCCTTTTCTCTGTATTCACCTTTGCTATAATGCACCATCCTGACTTAGAAAACAACCCCAATGCATTATTCTGTAATGGTGAATATCTTGCTCCTAAATTGATAAGAATACCACAGTAAGAGATGTACTGAGATCTCCAGTTGGTAATGATGCTTGGAGAAAGCTTGTGACACTTGAAAAATTTAACCTACCTATGATTGACTGCAATGAAGGGATACAGGCTCTTTGGGAAGACAACGAGGGGGAGCTGCCCTTTAGGTGAGAGAGCAGTTGGAAGGCATGGAGCTCTGCCTGGGGATGGATGTGGAGCCAACTGAGAGCTTCTGGGTAAGGGTTAAAGAACAGACCAATATGGGTGACATTGTAGTGGGTGTCTGCTATAGGCTGCCTGACCAGGAAGTGGACAAGAGTCTGAGGTCATCTACAGACAGCTAGAAGCATCCTTGCATTTGCAGGCTCTGGTCCTCACAGGGGGCTTTAACCACCCTGATAACTGCTGGAGGGACAACACAGCAAGGCATAAACAATCCAGGATATTCCTGGAGAATATTTCTGACAACTTCCTCCTCCAAATGATAGAAGAGTCAGTGAGGAAAGGTGCTCTGCTGGATCTCATACTTAAAAACAGGGAGTAGCTTGTTGGAGATGGGAAGGTCAAAGGCAGCCTTGGCTGCAATGACCATCAGATGGTGGAGTTCAGGATCCTGGCGGGAGGGAGGAGGGCAAAAAACAAGAGCACAATGCTGGATTTCAGGAGAGCAGACTTTGGCCTCCTCAAGGATCTGTTTGGAAGAGTCCCATGGGATAAGGCCATGGAGGAAAGAGTGGCCCAGGAAAGCTGGTTGATATTCAAGGATCACTTCCTCCAAGCTCAAGAGTGGTCCATCCCAACAAGCAGGAAGTCAGGTAAAAATGCCAGGAGGCCTGCATGGATGAACAAGGAGCACCTGGCGAAACTCAAACACAAAAAGGAAACATATGGAAAGTGGAAACAAGGATGGAGGAGGAGCCTGGGAGCAATACAGACACACTGACCAAGCACAGGATGAGTTTAGGCAAGCTAAAGCCCAACGGGAATTGAATCTGATAAGGGATGTCAAAGGTGGCAAGAAGGACTTCTGTAAGTATGTAGGTGACAAAAAGAGGACTAGGGAAAATACAGGTCCACTACTGAAGAAGACAGGGGACCTGGTTACATAGGACATGGGGAAGGCTGAGGTACAGAATGCCTTCTTTACCTTCGTCTTTTCTAGCATGACCGGCCTTCAGGACTCTCAGGTCCCAGAGACCAAGCGGAAAATGTGGAGCAAGGCAGATGTACCCTTGGTGGAAGAGCATCAGGTCAGGGAATACTTGAGCAAACTGGATTTACAAAAGCCCATGGGTCCTGATGGGATGCACCCACGGGTGCTGAGAGAGCTGGCAGATGTTAGTGCAAGGCCACTATTGGTAATCTTTGATTGATCGTGGCAGTTGGGAGAAATGCAGGAAAGAAAATGTCACTTCTGTCTTCAAAAATGGCAAGAAGGAGGACCCAGGGAACTATGGGCCAGTCAGCCTCATCTCCATCCCTGGGAAAGTAATGGAGCAGCTAATCCTGGAAACCATTTCAGGGCACATAAATGATGAGAAAACAATCAATCAAGAGTAGTCAGCAGATATTCACTAAGGGAAGTCATGCTTGATCAACTTGGTAAACTTCTATGATGAAATGGCTGACCTGGAAGACACAGGGAGAGCAGTGGATATTGTCTACCTAGACTTTAGGAAGGCTTTTGACACCATCTCCCATAAGATCCTCACAGGCAAGCTGTTGATGTATGGGCTGGATGAACAGACAGTGAAGTGGATTGAAAACTAACTGAATGGCTGGGCCCAAAGGGTGGAGATCAGTGCAACAAAGTCTAGCTGGAGGCCACTAACTAGTAGTCTGAAGGGGACAATACTGGGTCCAGTCTGGTTTAACATCTTCATTAACTATTTGGATGATAGGGCAGAGTGTACCCTCAGCAAGTTTTCAGCTGACACCAAACTGGGACATACAGATAGTAGTGCTGCCATCCAGGGGGACCTCACCAGGCTGAAGAAATGGGCTTCACCTTCAACAAGGTGAAGTTCAAAGTCCTCCACATGGGGAAGGAATAACCCCATGTGCCAGTATAAGCTGGGGGCCATACAGCTGGAAAGCAGTTTGACAGAAGAGGACCTGGGTGTCCTGGTGGACACCAAGACACCACGTTGACTGTGAGCGAGCAATGTGCCCTTGAGGCAGAGAAGGCCAATGGTATCCAGGTCTGCATTAGGTAAAGTATTGCCGGCAGGTTGAGGGAGGCTATGCTTCCTCTCTGTTTGGCATTGGTGAAGCTGCTGTTAGAGTGAAGTCCAGTGCTTGACTTGCCAGTACGAGAGACATGAACGTACCAGAGAGAGTCCAGTGAAGAGCCAGAGAGATGGTGAAGGGACTGGAGAATCTCTCATGGGGAAAGTCTGAGATAGCTGGGACTGTTCAGCCTGGAGAAGAGAAGGGTCAGGGGGATCATATCCATGTATATAAATACCAGGAGGGGAGGTGAAAAGAAGATGGAGCCAGGCTCTTTTCAGTGATACCCAGTGACAGGACAAGAGGCAATGGGCACAAATGGAAACACAGCAGGCTCCCTCTGAACATCAGGAAACACTTTTTCACTGTGAGGGTGACTGAGCACTGGCACAGGTTGCCCAGGGAGGTTGTGGAGTCTCCATCCTTGTTGATATTCAAAAGCCACCAGGACATGGTCCTGGACAATGGGTCTACTTGAGACTTCTGGTTTGACCAGATGACCTTCAGAGGTCTCTTCCAACCTCAATCAGTCTTTAGTTCAGTGATTGTATGATTGCATCCTCAACAGTGGGGATTTTGAGACAGGGAAAGGAGAGCAACATATTTGTACTCCTCAGCTGTAAGCAGGATGATTGTCTTTCTCTCTTGGTCAGGTCAAAGATGATATGTGAGTGACTAGGATAAGGCAGTGAGAGATACCACAGTACTAAGGTTTGTTGTAGGGAAAGTACATGCAAAAAGAGTCAACGCATGGCTGATACACCAGAAGTTCCTGGAGGCTAATATGAACAGCTGAGTTGAACCAACAGTGATCAGGTCACAGCATCATCATCAGGTCATAATAGCTGGGTTGGGTTAGAGCCTAAAAAAATACAAGTCTAATTTTGATCTTGAATTTCAAACTAGCTCCTCAGTGTTCAATCAAAAGAGTTGACTGTGATGGCGAGGAAAGCCTGGATTATGAACTTGCCACACAAGGCAGCCTGAGCAAAATGAGAGCTGTAAACTTTCACCAGCTCAAATGGGTGTCCACTTGCTCAAGTCATCTAATAGGCATGAGCACAGCTCTACCAAACTGTTCATTTTATGCCAGTTACTGTTTTCACCTGTGATCCCATACCTTTTTGCAAAAACTTTCTCTGGCTATTGTGACTGAGAATTAAGTTCGGTTATCAAGCGGAAAACCAAATTCAGATCAAACCTGAATTGAAGTCAGAATCCTGGGACTTCAGTTACCAACATCTGAGACCGTTTTAGATTTTCAACATATTAACCCAGTAACTTCCAAGCTAGACCAGCAGATGACTATCTCTTCTCTGTTCCTTTCGTGGCTGCTAACTGGATGCATTACGTCCCTGCTTGTCTCTGTGGAGTAGACTAACTTGCACTTTCTTTCTTCCCCAGGAGTAACCGGTGCACATGGGTATTTCCTGATTAGACTGTGCTGGATTCAGAGTCACATTGCAGGAAGGTGATCCATGCAGGAGCCATACAACTGAAGGCCTTGAGCACCTAGGAGAGGATATTTGCTTACCCAAACTAGAAAGAAAGATTCATCTTGTCTACCAAGAAAAATTTATCCTTGGCAACTGGAAATTTCCCTATGAAGAGGAAAAAAGTGGTACAAAACTGTGTTCTCATACCCCATCCCGTGTTGGGATTCATGCCCCGCAAGGACATAAAGGGCGTCCATGGTAGGTCAACAAAGGTCCCCCTAAGCCTGTGTCCTGTTTCTTAAAGGGGTCAAAACCAAATGCCTAGGGAGGAATATGAGACCAGGATGCATAAAGTGTCACACGTCTCTAAGGTACTGCCACAAGCTCATAATATTTATGTCCTGGGAACATGTTGGAGGCAACTTCTATGCATTTAGTCCCCTTCAATGAGTTTCTCTCCCATGAACTTGTTCAGTCTTCCCTTGAGAAGCGTGCAGACAGATGTCTGCTCTGCAGTGTCAAAGCTGCTCTCTCCCTCATCTCCTGCCCAGACCACAGAGTGTCCAGGGAACGAGGTGTGTGGGACTACTGCTCCAGGGAGCGTGTCTGTCACCCATCACATCACTGCCCATAGGAAAGCTGTGAGTGAACAACAAGCTATGAGATCATGGTTGGTGTAAGGTGGATGCGAGCCACTTTGGAAAAGTTAAGTGACCCCCGAAATGAGCTCTGACAAAATCCTGATGCCCTCTGGACTCAGGTGTGTCCCTCCAAGATGGGAGGAAAAGGAGACTGGTAGGAGCTGTGGTCCTTGATGGACTTGCACACTCCTGACAGACTGAGCAGTTCTGCAGGAGCAGTTACTTGAAAGGGGGCTGTCTGCAGCCCTCCTCCACCTCTGCCCACTGGGAAAGGCACAGGGAGAGCAAAGGCAAAGGTGTAGTCTAAGCAGAGCTGGCAGCACCCACGACGGCTAGGGGCTCCACCATAGCACAGTGACCAGTCCATTTTGCCACACGAGGATAGTGCAGGCTGACATCTTACTGATACTGATATCTTTTTCTCAAGAAGCCAGAAACTAGAATTAGACATCCTACAGACCAGACCAGAGGGAACAAACACTGCCATCACCAGAACGGCATTTGGGAGCCTTGCCCTGAGCAGGGCCAGAACACACGCTGGAGATGATGTGGAAGGGAAACATTAAACAACCTTCCACAGACTGAACCTCTTCAACACTGAACAAGGCATGTTTCTCCTCATAAAATGTAAGACTTGTTCCTGTTGGCATTCAGAGGTCTGCCAAAGCCAGGCTGAGTGGGCAGCTTGAATTTTGACACTTCTTGTCTTCAGGGTGCTTGAGTTTTTTGCAATCTCCTCTGCGTGTTTTCTTTTTCTTGTGCAAGGTAGAATTGGACAGGCAGCCAAACAGCAGGCACTGAATGCATGCTGATGACAGCCTGCCAGTGCGCTCTGGGCTGCTTCAGGATGCTAACAATAGACAAGCGATTATCACCCCTCCCATGTGTAGAAAGGGTCTTGCCAGGGGTGATTGCAATCATAGCCCCCAGCACAGCTTTCCGTGAGAAGTGCACAGGGCTTTTAGGGATGCAGTTTGACTACGTGGGAACCAGCAACTGCTCCTTTTGCAACCCGACCAGCTCAGAGGCTATTTTCAGCTGCTCTGACCCATCTCTCTGTTTCTCACAGCATTACCTCTCCACAAAATTATGCCATCCTTACTTTGCTGCACTTCTGCCCCTATTGCCAAGGGCTCCTGGGGATCCAAGGCAGCAGAGCCTGGCACTGTGGACAGTTGTGTCCTCTGTGGAAACAGTGTGCTAGCTTGCTGCTAGCTTGGCTCCATTCTGCAGAGACACTGCAGTTCGCTTTCCATGCATCCCAAAACAAAAGGCAGTTGCTGCAGCTGCCGATGCTGCAGATGGAGATTCAGGCCCCGTGCTGCCGAGGCCTCCCTGAAGACCAACACCTGGTTCTCACAGCGAAAGCTGGGGCCTCCAGCACACAGCTCTGCTCCCTGCAATGGCCCCCGTCATTTGGTTTGTAAACAGCTTGGGAGGAGGTGTAGAAGGGGGAAGAAAGGGGGTATTTGAGACAGACAAATATCTGGAAAAGTTCAGCCACAGCAAAACCATGAAACTGCAGCCAGCACAGGATCATCTTAGTCATAAACCTCCTCAGTCAGTTCTGCAATTTGCATCTGGATGCTTTTCATTCCCTATCAATGTTCATTAGCAGCTGCCCAGCACTAAGCTGCTTGCTTGGGAATAATTAGGCCCTTTCTCTGAAGGTCATGACAGTGCTAACATCATAACGTCCCTTTCTTTGAACATACAGACAGTTGGATGCTGCAAGCATCGATTAAAGTGCTCCTGCGAGAGGTACTGGGAACACACAGGCAGTGGGGCAGCACAGACAACCAGTTTGGTGCTGCTGTGAATTATTTTTACAGCAAATATCAAAGTTGCATGACAACTTTGCTGCTTAAGCTGGAGACAGCAAAGGGCTGGAAAAAGGGAGGGAAGAAAGAATGTGGAATAAACCTGAGAGACAATGTTATATTTGAGCTTTTACTCCTATTGACAGCCCAGGGCTCTTCATTCATTCACAGACAGAGCTGTGGCTCCAGGACAGTGTTTTAGGTGGGTGGGTCACCATAACTCTTCCCAGACCTCAAGCCCATGGGCCTGAGCACTGAAAAGTAATTTTCAGTGACTTGTGCGTCACTGTTAGCCAGCCAAGGAAGCCCCAGGGGCTGCATCAGCTTTGAAGAGACTCTTCAGAGTACAGGCTGTGCAAATGGGGGCATGGGAGCTGTGGCTTCACAGCAGAGTGGCGTCCTGTTGGGTTTTGTGGCCAGGCTGGGGAGGCAGTGGTTCAGCCCCCCATGGGACAGGAACTCTCCACTTCCAGCTGTGGATCAGCCACTTTCTAACAGTGGGCACATAACTCCAGTGTTGCAGCTGCTCCCAGGACTTGTCTAAAAGCTGCCTGGTGGGCTGTGGTCAGCAAAGACAAGGCTGGGTAAACTGGGAAGGCTTGTGTCAGTTCCTTTGCTATACAAACTGCTTGGCCTTTGCCGTCATACTGCATAGCTTGGGAGGACTTTCATCACACATGCCTGTGGAGGTTCTGGTCCCAGGAACAGCTGACAGCAGACACCTTTGTAGGACACGAACCTAGCCACATCTGCTGGATGACTCTAGATGTCCTTGAGGAGGACTGTGCTGCAATGTCTCTTCGTTGACTTCTGGCCATTGATGTTGGCTCCTCCAGCCCTGTCTGCTGTGATTTTTGCCTGTCTCCCAGAGGGTGTCAGATGTAGAGTGCAAGCTGAGAGTTTATGGCTGACATGGGACAGGGTTGTAGCAATGTGATTTTGGCCGGATGCCTACCACTGCATCTGTGCACCCTGCTTTGTTCTCCATGAGTTTCAAGTAAATTATCTTCAGGACCTGCTACAAGGTGCATCAGACCTCCTGCAGAGGCAGACTGGAGCATGGCTGAGGTCTCAGAGCGAGCGTGGAGTTGTCCCCTTGGAGAAGAGTTGTGTTGCATTAGCGGAGGGTAACTTATCATCAAGCTAAAAAATGTAAGGTCTCTGAGGTGCCTATCAAAGCTTTTGATAGCATTGAGAACTAAACCGTGTAAAAAAGGAGTATGACAAACCTGCTGCAGGGTCTGTATATGCTGCTATTCTAAGTTATAGCTGGATGTGCTTGGTGAGAACTCCTGGGGCGTTCCCCAAAACTGACAGTCTCTGCTGTTACTGCAGTAAACAGTATTTTAAAATAATCTCAGTCATCACAGGTTGCACTGATCCTAGGATGGCTGCTTTCATCGGCAATCCTCGTGCCACCTTTTAAAAGGCATCACTTTCATCCATGCAGCTAAAAGCCAGCACTGTGTCTGTTCAACATCCTGGTCTCACACAGTGTTGGTAAGAATATCATGAAGATGCTACTCAGCTGCAATGGCTGACTGTAGCTTTTCAAGGAGAGCAAAAATACCTGTTACCTTTGTTACAATCGTCCCTAGGCATGTCTACAGATCGGATAGCTCACAGTTCAAACAGACGTAGGCAAGGGGGAAATGGCCATGAATTGCTCTAAAGCGACAGACCCCAGTCAAGTCCCAAGTTTGACCTGTCTTTCCAAGGTACGCGAGCCCTCCCTGTCCCTGCTGAGTGCAGCAGACCGCAGATGTTCAGTATCTCTGCAAGGCAGCATCCAGCCTCTTGGACTTTCTTGCCTTCTTCTGCAAGCTGTCTCATCTCATGCCAGCAGAGCTCACAAATGGAGTGAATCAGAGGCTCTCATCACAGCCAGTGTGCTTGAGAGCATGGGACAGATGTTGCTGGGGTCTGCCCTTCAGGTCAGAATGCTGTTTCCATGGCCAAGCCCAGCCCTATTTTGTCAAGAAGAATTCCCAGCATAGACAAAGGCCAGAACATGCCTTTCTGTAAGCATAATAGCAAGACTTTGTTACACTGGAGTACCTTGCTTTTTAAAAATTTAAATAAAGGAATAAGTGTAACCCGGAGCCATTTCAAACTCCCAGGTAGACAGATAGCTGTTTTGCTCTGCTGAATCCATGCATATTTAGCGAGTTCCTTATTAAATAGACAAGAGTCATTCTATCCATTGAAAACTTGCATGAAGGTGGAGCATGTTTTTGGTGTTTCTGCAGAAGGCTGCATCCTCTGTTGAGACAGGGACTGGCTGTATTTTGTGTTTTATGCAGCACCTAGGAAGGCTGGAGTATAAAATTCAACAGCTGCACTCTCTGGTGTACAATGCCAGTGCATGCACAACATCGTATATCAGTGCAGCTGTGGGTCACTGTGGCATGACTTGATGATAAGAGACTTGCATAAGAAATGAGAGGAAATAGTCGGACATCGAGTGCTGGCTGCTCCTTTCAGCCCTGCTTTGACCACTGGTCAGTGTCAGAAGTTGAAGTACTGATAGCTGTTTGGGAGCTCTGATCCACCACCAGCTCTCTAGTGTTGTCCAGACACTCTGGACTGGTTTCTGGTTTGCTTTATTCAGGGTGGTGTGATGGGTACCAAGATTAGCTGGACACTGATGATCCAACAAGACACTTTGGGCAGAGCAGCCTGGGTCCAACTGCAGCTCACTTTTCTGTGCATTGAATCAGGGCCTCATTTATTGCATCTTGCATTCTCCTATGGATTATCATCATCTGTAATGGGTCTATGAAGCACTTTTGAATTGATCAATCACTTTATCCATGTGCTAAAACTCCGGTTGTTGGCAGTTGTTGGAAGATTTCAAGCTCTGCATCTAGCTGCTATAGTTGGACATTTATTGCTCTTCATGGCCAGAGATACCTGTGCAGAGCTTCCTTATGTCCTCATAGGCTAGAGCTAACTCTCAGCCCTCTAGCATGTCTCTCGAGCTTTTCCTTCTTGCAGTTACACAGCTCAAGTTTTCAGGTTCACAGCTCCAGGTATGCTGTGTGCTGCATGGAGCAGTTTGGATGGGTTGGACTATTGGCTAAGAAATAGAGCAGTAGAAATTTCCATAGATGATGAGGGGAGTTTGATGCTCCACTCCTGTTATATACCCCACAGGCAGATGGGGTAGCTTCAGCTCCAGGGGACCAACAGTGTTTGCTTATAAAGCCACCCCAGTGTGCATGTGGTGAGAGGAGGCTGAACCAGAACATCCACCACCTCATAACCAGGTTTGAGCTCCCAAGCTGTGCTGGCAGCTCAAACATCTCTGTATGATAAAGGATCACTGACAAAGACCATTAATAATCTGTGTGTTTGCACTTGTTTCTGGCTGGCCCTGTATTTATAGGGAAGTGCTGAGGGTGCTGTGCTGGCAGAAATTTTCATCAGTCCATGAATGGCTTTTAAAGAGAAGCTATTTCATGTGGCTTCCCACATAAGGACCAATAGAATAGTATAGAACAGTCCTTCTCAGTCCTCTCAAATCCATATACCACTGAACCCCACTGAGAAAAAACACAGAGTCTCTCATGCAGCTTTCTCCCAGCAGCTTTCCTTACAGCCAGCTTTCTGTCTTCACTTACTACTTCTATTTCCCCTTCTTCTGATGACTTGCTTGTCCGTGTAGGAAGATGTTGGTGTGTTTGTGTCTCTGCTATAACTTCACAGACCAACTTCTGATTCTCAGGACTGACTCTCAAAAATAGAGGGAAGATGAATCTCTCAGACCTGTGCTCTCTTCTGTATATGCTTAGCTTGTCTCAACAGCTAAATGAGCCCAAAACTTCATTGCAAAGTCATATAACTCATCTTGCTTGTTCCCCAGTCCCTACCCTCCTGATCTGAGTGTCTCTTAGGTCCTTGTTTCTCAGGTCCTTCCTTTACTTTAAAACATGTTGGAGCAACAAATTTCTTACTATAAACAGCGCTTGGCCATGACCACTTCATGGTAGCACTGACTTAGAAAGTTTTTTTTTACTTCATTGAAGGATGAAGGCAGTGCCCACCAAAGTGATTGCAGGTCTTTGATTTTCATGGACATAAGATCAGTGTTTAATAGGTTTTCAAGGCACCATGGTACAACAGCTCTCCTTTGATTGCAACGGGATTGGGGAACTGAACTCTCCTCTGTGCCTCTGAATATTTCCCCTTCAGTTTCTGTGCTATTAAGGCAGAAACTGAATATTTCATCATTATTTGAAGATAGTTTATTCCTCTTCGTAATTTGCCAGAGTGGATTAGAGTTTCTTTAATATTAAATTGGAGGCTTTCTCTAAAGCATCCTAAAACGAGCTCATTTCATTAGCACACTGTTGATTTATTATTTATAATGACTGTTTACAAAACAGCCTGCAAAGACGACGAGGCCCTGGTCAGGTGACTGCATATTTCTACAGGCAGCTCCAGCCCTCCTGAACAACCTGCATGCCTGGACTCAGCAAAAAATTAGCTGCTGATTAGAAGTGATTTGCAAGGAGAGTTTAAACAAACTAATCCATTTCTGGTTTGAGGCATGCTGTTGCAGCTGATGTAGCTCATGAGGGGACGGATCTTAGCTGGAGGTTTTTGTAATGTTTTCTGTGGGCTGTCCACACTTGGTCCTTTTTCAGGATGACATTAGCAAGGCAAGAACTGGTGCAATCCCAAAGCCCCTTCCTGATCTCTTCCTTTGAGCACCAACCAGTCAGTCTACTGATCTCCTCAGTGATGACAGAAGTCATGTGTCACCAACTCCTGACCCTATCCAGAGTTCTGTCACTTTTTAGCATCTTCAGCCTAAACTGGAAGCATCGAGTCCTTTGGGCATGAATGGAGCCTGGAGCAGAGTTGCCCCTTCACTCCACCCCTGTGTTGGAGGGGTCTCACACGCCAGGGGTCTCTGCTAGGCCCACTTTTTCAACAGTTTGCATATGTTGAGCCTGATTAGCAAAAGACTGATGTGTGCTGGACTCGATTCTCACAGTTTGGGGGAATGCCTTACCATCCACAGCAGCAGAAGTGGTGAGGTGAGTGCTGCGCAGAGTTGAGCAACCCTCCCTTAAACATCAGTCACAGAACCATGGGTTACAGCAGTGGGTACTGAGCCTGCAGGTATTGGAGAAATGGCTGAGAAACATTGACTGGTGCAGAGGCCAACAACGAGAGGAGATTGATTGCTCTGCTGCTGGAGTGGGACTGTCGGAGTTCTGCTGCAGTGCCGCAGGCTGTGTGCTCCAGGCAGTGCTGCCAACATTAAATGTTTGGCTGATGTTGTAGGTGCTTTTGTCTAAAAGGAATGAGGCTGGGTTGTGCACATGAGGTTTTTTAGGAGCAGCTTTCTGTTCTTTGTTCTGCACCTCTAGTAACTTCTGGTTCAAAGAGCCACTCAAAAAGTTGCACCCAGATAACTTCCCTTGGCTTTCAGGAGGAAAATACCCTTCCCAACCCTGCACACGAAGCCAGAAATCTGACACAGAGAAGCCAGAGATCTCTCTCGGGCCTGGGATTCCAATGCCCATCATGGAGGCAGAAGGTCCCAGCCCCTCCAAGAGTACAGTGTCTACAGGACTCAGAAAGCCACATCAGCCACTATGTGGAGGTAAAGTGAGAAGATGTGGCTGCTGCTAAATCATGAATCTGCTAAGTGGGATTGAGAAAATGCCTCCTAATAAGCATTTTTTTTTTAGAGAATCTAATTTTCCAATCAGGCAATGAAGCATTACCAAAGGAATTGGAACGATACTGCTTTAGCACAATATTCTCCTTCCTCTCCACCATTGTTCCCCCAGAGGTGCTAAGGGACACCCTGTGCCCTTTCAGCCTCTCTCCAGGAGTGTTGGAGTGTCTACACAGTAGCGTGTAGTCAGTAGCAGTGAGGGATTCATGCTCCTTCAGATGTCTTCTGGTGTGGGCAGAGTGAACCCTTATTTTCTGGCAGGGACCATGTAGACCCACCCTTCATGTTCTCACAAAATCCTTTGAGGGCTTTGGCTCAGATGGCATGTGGTACGCCACATAGCTGGAGAGTCCTCAGCCAGTGCTCTGCTGGTTTCCACTGAAAGCAACACCAAGTTTGAACAGTTCCCTTTGGTTTCTCCAACCTTTGCATGTTTGCTTCTCTGACCAGCTGGGCCACATCTAAGCAGCAGCACAGGATCCAAGAGCTCTGCCTGCTTGTGCTGCAAATCTGCAGCATCAGTGGACATGCTAGCCCCCGCCACCAAGACCTCTTTATCCTGTGCACTGCTGGTGCAATTTGTCAACTTCCTCCATGCAGCTGTGTCCTCTGGAACTGTCAATGGAGGTAGTTCGACCTCATTTAACCAAACTGGCTTGTTGAAATGCCAGGTGGTTCCTGAAAAAGCGGCTAAAATCCAGTCTTTTTTCTTGAGATGTGCTGTCTTAATTCAGCTTAGTGGATGGTTCTGATCTGCTCCATCTTGGACCTCAAGTCCTTGTCTCTGCATTGGTCTAGAAGAAGCTAGAAGGCTTTGCTGCCTTCAACCACACCTCCAGAACGGATTGAAATTCTAGGAACAGCACACCCCTGCCTTTCTCTCTTCTCAAATAGAAGGTTTTAGAATGTTCAGTGGTGTGTAACTGAGACATAAACCACTTGGATGGGAACTCAAGGGCAGCACTTTCTGCACAGGTACCTATGCACCGGGAGCTTGAGACTGAACAGGGACTCAGGGCTTTGTGTGTCAAATAGATTCACGTTCCCAAGTCAGCGACCCCTCCCCTACACTGAAAGGCTTGATTTGATTTTCACATGCCCCTGGGGAAGACACTGGGTTCCCCCATTCCTGCCTTTCAGACGTGCTAGGTCACACTTTGGTCAGTTCTCCCAAGCAGCCACAGCACCATCACTGTAATGCTGCTATCTCGCTGTGACATGGCACGTGGGACGCCACCTGCTATGGTAGTGCTGGCACCTCCTCTGGTGGGAAGGACTCATGTCTGCGTAAGGATGTAAAGAGGCACTAGCAGCTGAGGATGCACAGTCCAGAAGTTTTGCCTCCCCGAGTCACTAATTGTTTGTGAGCAGATCCACACCTCTTTGCACTGATCTTTTCAAAGTTTGTCCTCCATCCTCCCATCCATCCCCTCGTATTTTCTTGTGCGCTGTCTTCTGTTTGCTGGCTCATGTGTGTTGTAGGGTAAAGGCAGCTCCACCACTTAAATCCCCTATACCTGCATCTAAGTACATTCTCACGAGGTCAGATCTGCTGTGTCTTGGCCCTGCTGTACCACACACAGGAGCCCAGGAGGTCTGCACGCAATCATCAACCTTGTCACTTCTGAGTATCTCAGAAATGTTAACTATAGCATCAATACATGGGTGAGCCAGGCAGCCTGGTTCTTCCTGAAGATGTTATCTCTTTCAAGAGTTGGTACATTTTTATAGTAGGGAAATCCCAAACTGCACAAACACCCAAAGTGCCCTTTTTGTTGGTTTTGTTGTTGTTATTGCTATTGTTTTTCCAAACTTAAAGGATGAATGGTCCATTAGAATGGCAGGAAATGACCATGTTGCATGGTTATAACTGGATTAAGAGATTCAGTAGCACACTCTCACCTATGCTGTTAATAATGCTGATTAACTAATCCATGTGCACCTCCAGCTTCACTTCTCTATTTCCCCTACCTCACCCTCCTCTGACATTCTTCCCATCTCCTCCAGTGGCTTGCTGCTCACTGTGTGCCTTGCAGCTAGGTACCTCCCATGTCCTCCTCCTGGGGATGTGACTTTGCCCACATCCCACTGGTGGTTCCGCTCAGTTACTCCATCATAACTCTGAAGTGAGAACTGCGTGCTACGTGATGCCTAACCAATGAGGCCTACAATTGCTTGGTCTCTAGGAACCACTGTAATGACCATAGTGGCGGGGATGATTAATCAGGAAATGGTAAAGAAAATGCTTATAATGAAGCATCTGAATTTCTGACTTTACTGGGGAGTACAGACTCACAAACAAGGTCATGGAAAAGAAATCCATTGAGAATGACTAAATACAAAGACTTTACCTCTGTGTTGGGAAGTCTCTAAACCACAGACTATTGCAGACTGGAAGAATATCTTGGAAAAGTGTTTGACCATGATCATCCTGTCCTATACATTGATCAGTGCTGGAGACAAGCTGCTGAGCCTTGGTGGACCTTTGTGCCACCTGATGCCACTAGTCCTGTGTCATGCTACAGTCATGATCTGATTTGTAGAACTTTGATGATGGAGACAGATGCAAGGGTCCCTGCTCACATACCATGAAATGAGGAGTGAAGCACCATCCTTGGTGTGCATGCCACCCCTCCTCTCTGCTTGCACTGGCCATGCCCTGTGCCCTTGGAGCAGATGGCAAAAACATCTCCAAATCTGGACTTCCCCTTTCTGCTTGACCACAGTGCAAAGGCAGGGCCCAGCCCAGGATTGAAACTCTTCTGTCTTCAGTGGAGAGTCTTTGACAGTATTTAAAACTTCTCTGCCAGTTTGGTGTGGGACCAAGCAGGGCACCCTGAGTGCCAGACTCAGCCAGCAAACATAAAGCGGAGTGAGGTTGGCCAAGGAAGCCACAGGGGCGTGGAAGGTCCTGCTCTCTGCACAGACGGAGCAGATTTCACATCCACTTCCCATGGGAATTTCATCACCTACATTCTCAGCAATGAAGACTGTTCCTAGTGAGGTACTTTTTTGTCTCCTTTGCTCTTGGGACTAGAACCCACAAGGATGACATGAGTGTGAATGTGTGTTTGTTGAAAAAACCCAAATACAACCCTGAGTTGCAAAGAATGTTTTCAAACCTTGGCTTTTAAAGGGGCATCCAACACAAAGGGCTGAAGGTAGTTAATACAGCACATACCAGCCGCTGGCTGATAGGAATAAGCAGCATTGCTGATAAGCTCATTTGATAAAGCTGTTGCTGGGCACTGCAGATGCAGGCTAAATCCAGCCTTTAATATCTATCTCAGTCCCATAGGCAGTGCTCTCAGGCAGTGCTGCCAGGAGTTATTGTAACCCTGTCTACCTCTCGTACAGCTTTCAGTGAGTCCTGATGAGTCCTCATGACGTGGTCCTATGTGCCACAGCTGTCATTGACCTGGCCATACATCACTAGCTGATATCTAAGTAAATTGCACAAGCTAATGCAAGTTGGTACCAAGACTTCACAGGCAGCATAGACCCTTCTTGTAGTTCCATGGGTTTTTGTCCTGTGTCCTGTGTTGTTGAAGCAATGATTAAATCCCCCATAACTGGTCCAGCTGGTCACTTGATCACAGAAGATGTTTCCTGTTGGAAGCTGCTCAGGTTGCCCCATGAGATTGCACGTTGGGGCTTGGTTACAACAGCCTTCACATGCATGAGCTTCCTCCATCATGAGAAGTAGTGAAGGGGGGCCTGTTCAAGGAAAGAAATCTGAGTATGGTGGGTGTGTGGCCTTGTCTGTCTGCTAGAAAGGGCACAGGATTGCTCTGTCCTCTAGTCCTCACAGTACAGAGGACTGGGTCCCTGGGGAATCATGCTAGGCTCAGGTACTGTTGATTGCCAGGCTATGCTAACCTAACTAAACAGCTGATCTCTTACCAGCTCTTATGGCATCCTGTCAGCTGAGGAATTAGGAAGGGAGGATCTGCTCTCAGGGTGTTTTCAGGACATGCAAGACATGTACCATTTGAAATGTGGCTCATCTCACTTCTGAGCCTGAGCAGAGATGAGTTGAAGTCTGAGATTTGCACTGGGTTGGATCTCAGAGCCCATGATTTGAAACCCCAGCTCCTCACAACTCCTTTTATGTGCTGCACTGGAGAGAGAATGGTTGTTAAGATTATAAACCTTAATGGCCATCCCTGGGCTTATGGAGACAGCCCAAAACCAAGAAAAGGAGTTCCTAGTGACTTCTCCATGTAACGACATGTTGGGAGCACAGTTTTCCAGTCTACCCTGAGGCAGGGTTGAAAGATCCTGAAGAAAAAATTATTCACTTTTGAGTTCTGCAAGACTTGTCTTTAGCAAGAGTATTCCAACATCTGGTGTTGCATGTGGACACCAGGCTGTGTCTGGAGGAGTGCAGGATCTCCACCGCAGCTGTGCAGCGGGGGCATTTCCCAGCCCCTCTGTCATGGTCCATGCATGATCAGCTCTTTCCTCCACTGCTGACCTGGAGGTGGCAGAATCTCAGGGCTCCTCTAAACGTGGTGCTGATCCAGAAGACATTAAACCGTTATCTCTGTGTCTCACTCCATCAACATTTTTTCAGTCTGTATTAAAAATCCTACTATGGTTTTTAGCACAAAAGGGGAAAGAAGAGAACCTTCTATGTTCAGGACATTTGGGACATCACTAGAATTTCATCCATCTGTGATTGGCCCTCAGACCGTCATACTCAATTTATTTCTCAGCCAAAGTTTTTCAGCCATCTGCTCAAGTGGAACAGCTTCCAGCATTTATTCCCAATAGTGCTCCTCTGAGGGAGCGCATGGATTTTCTCCAGTACGACAGCATCACTATTTTCCAAAAAAACCCTCAGCCCAACCCTGCAGTGACTGGCGGGGAGCCCTCCCTGCTCTGCACCCCGACCTTGAATTTTAAGCAATTGATCAAGAAAACACAGAACTGTTTCTCTTCCACTTAGGACTACCAAACGTGACTGATGTTTTTTAAAGGGCTCCTCTGCAGAGATGTTAATGAGGTCGCCTTGGATACTCAGCTTAAAATGGTGTCGTTTTAGCTTCTTTTATGTCAGCAATCATCAACAACAACAACAAAAAATACACAACAACCCATCAGCAGATCTGCTTGAGGAGGGGTGGGGGACTCCTGGCAGGAGACTGGAGCAGATAGCAACTCACAGTCCACCTGCTGCCAGCAGTTCGGTGGCTGAGCCTCTCTGATTGTCTAGTAGAGCATCAACACAATGATCTCCATAATTATTATCTCCTTAAATTGCAAAAAAAAAAAAAAAAACAAACCAACACAAACGAAAAGAGATTTAAAAAGCCTGATTTTCCCAGATATCCTATTGAAAGTGCCCCAGGAAAGAACTTCAAATTGGGAGCAGCAAGAGGTTTAGGGAGAGTCAGGGAAATAAAAGCAGTTTCCCTCTGTGAAGAGAGGGGAGGTTGTGTGTCTTTAGGGAATTGTTTGCAGGGCTCAGAGACCCACTTGCATTACTGCTGCTTAGTGTGTTCCCATGCATCAGCTGAGATGTGAGAGTGGACTATGTCCAGATTTATAAAGCAGGGTGAAAAATACTTGAAACAGGAACACAAGGCAGGTGCATCCAATGCTTTGACGATCTACCTAACACAGTGATCACCATGTCTCCAACAAATTACTTGACTTCTCTGAACCTCACTCTCCCCACTTGTGAGCAAGGCTGAATTCAGTGACACATCTGACAGGCTTCATTGGAGCTTTGAAGACATATGTGGAGCCACTGATGGAAAGGTATGAGCAAGTTCAGAGGATTAGCTTTGGTGAACACCTTTACATATGAATAGAGATCAGACTGATTCCTTGATTAGTAGTTAGACTAATCTGGAAAGGAACTGCAGTTATTATTATTCCTTTATTATGTACCTACTATTCCACTCATCCAGATTATATGGATATGGAGGGAGTACTTCTCTATCCCTCACTAGCAGTGCCCAAACATGATGATGGAGAGCATCCTTAAATTCCGAAGTAGACTGCCATCATGATGCGAGCAACCCTTTCCTGAGAGGACCTGTGGGTGAGCCTGGCACTGTCTGGGATGTCAAAGCCCAGACTTAGATCATAGAACAACTTAAGTCCGCAGGGACCTCAGGAGGTCTCCAGTTCAAGCCCTGCTCAGAGCAGGGCCAGCCTAGATGAGGTTGCTCAGGATTTTGCCCAGTAGAGGGTTTAGAACCTACACAGATGGAGACTCCATGGTCCTTCTTGGCCTTGTCTTAATGTTTGACATGTTGATGCTGTAGCTGAGCTTAATTGCCCTGATCTGAGGCTCAAGCCACAGTCTCTCCCATGGGCTGGGAAGCTCAATTTAAGCTTTCACCCCTGCCTCTTGCTTTCTGTCATGAGCTGAAGACGTTTTTCCTTGTATCTATCAGGAATTTTCTGCACTCCAGACTCACCAATCACATCTCATCCTTCCACTCTGCACCTCCAAGAGTCCTTCTATCTTTTCCACCCCTTCTTTCAGGTAGTTGCAGAAAGCAGTTAGATCTTCTGCCTGCTCTCCTCCAGGCTGAACAAATCCGGCTGTCTTTGTCTCTCCTCGTACCTCTTGTGCTTCAGCCCCACAAATGTCTTGGTGGCCTCTGCTGGACCTACTTCAATCTGTCAATGTCATTTTTGTCCTAGGAAGTTTCAAACTGGACCCAATGTTTCAGAAGCAATCTCAGAACAGCCAAACAAAGGGGAATTATCACTTCCCTTGGCGTGCTGGCTACAGTCTTGCTAACACAGCTGAGGGTATAGTTAGCCTTTGCTGTAGACACAGTATCAACTCCTGTTCAACTTCTTATTCACCAGGAATCCCACCTCCTTTCTGCAAAGCTGCTTTCTATCAAGCTGCTTCCCAGCCAGCTCTTTCCTAGCCTGTCCTGTTCCCTCATGAGGTTATGTCGTTAGGACTGTGTACTTGCTTTTGTTGTCTGCCCATTTCTCCAGACTGTTGAATCCCTCTGAACAGCAGCTGCAGCCTCTTGGGTATCGAGTGCTTCCCTCCCCATTGCTTCCTTTGGTGTCATCTGAAAAATTCCTGAGAGTACACTTTGCCCAATTATCCAGGCCGTCAGTAAAGCTGTAAAACAGTACTGGCCTGAGACCCAGTCCCTCCAGGATCTCACTAGTAACGAGTTGCCAAGTGGACTTTGTACTGATGATCATCACCCTGTGATGATCCTATTTTTCAGCCGCCTTCTTTTCTATTTATCAGGTCCATATGTCCCAGTCTGGCTATAAAGTATGCATTGAAGGCTTTACTACAGGCAAGGCAAACTACTTCCACTGTTCTCCTCTTATCCATGCCTTACCCACATAGCCAGTTTTCTTGCCATTGAGGGTAGTCAGGTTGGTCAGGTACGATGTGCCCTTTGTAAATCCCTGCTGGCTGTGCCCTTCTTATCCTTCGGGTGCTTGGCAGTGATTGCCAGGAGGATTTGCTCCATCACTTTCCCCGTGACAGAGGTGATGTTGGGCAGGCTGTAGTTCACCAGACTCTCCTCCTTGTCCCGCTCAGAGCTGTGTTTGCCTTCCTGATTGCTACCATCTTCCAAAGAGATCAGAGAGGAGCCTTGCCACAACATCGGCCATCTCCCTCAGCACCTTTGAGTGCATCCAACTTGGTCCTGTCGACTAATGTATGTTCAGATGGCTTGAATGCGTCCTAAATCAGTCTTACTCTAGCATCAATAATGCCTCACCACTGCAGACCTCGCTGTAGAACCAGGAATCTGGGAGGTTTGAGGGCAAATCTCAGCAACAACAACTGAATCAAAGAAGGTTTTGAGTACTTCAGCTACTCTGGGTCTGTAGTCACTAGGTCCTGCCCCAGTGAGCTGCAGGGTCACCTCTCCCTCAGCCTTTCTTCTGCTCCCAATGTACTCCTAGGAGCCTCCTCATTCCCCTTTGCATCTGTTGCTGGTTCCCACTGCAGCTGAGCTTTTTCTATGTACCCGATACAACTTAGACAATGTTGCTCCAATCTTCCCAGATTGCCTGTGCCCACTTCCACCTTCTGTGTACTTCCTTCTTGCACCTGAGCTCAGTCAGGCATCCCCTGTTAATTGATACTAGATTCTGCCCCACTCTCTTGACTTCCTCCAGACAGCAATGGCCCATTCTTGTGCTTGGAGGAGGTGGTCCATGAAGACATACCAGCTGTCTTGGCCTCTTTGCCCTCCAGGAAAGCCTCTCACAGAATCCTGCTAAGCAGATCTCCAAAAAAGCTGAAACCTGTTTTGCATCTGGGGTTGGAGTGGTGCTATGTGCCTTGCATCCTTATTTTAGTAGTTGAAACTCTGCCATCTCATGCCATGCTTATTACAGCCAAGGCTGTCCTCAGCCTTCCCACTCCTGACCAGGTCTTCCTGGTTTGTGAGTCACAGCTGCAGCAGAACATTTCCCCCATGTTACCTCATTGATTACCTCAAGGAAATTGTTCTCAAGAAACTCCAGAAATCTCCTGGTTTGATTTCACCCAGCTCCACTGCTGTTCCAGGGGCAGGGAGGTTGAAGTGCCCCATGTGTACCAGGGAATGCATTCATCAGGCTTTGTTCAGCTGGGTTCAAATTGACCCATCCCTGATAGACATTTTCCTACCTAGATCAACATGTTTTCCATTGCACTGCTACTTACATAAAAGACTCATCTACAGGTTATGTTGATCCTGCAGTAGGCATAGTCTGTGCATACAGAGTTGCTCCTTCATCTAGAGACTAGATTTCCTTGTCCAAATAGACAGCATGGTAGGAAGACAAAGAAACGTGAGACCACCAGGGATCATTAGTCTGAAGGAACAGAAACCTGGATGTTAGAGTGGTTTAGTTAAACTGCACTTAAAACAGTTGTATGGGTAGTCCTATTCATAATGGAAAAAAGATGAGTTTGATTTCTTGTCGTTTATTGTGGACATGAGGTAAGCTAGGATAAGTGGAGGCTACTTGAATTCTGAAACAGGAATGTCCACATAGACAGTTTAATGAAGTTTAGCTAATCCAATTTGCAAAGGTTAATTCAGATTCATTTTCGTGATTGTCTCTGTGTAGATAAGGCCGAGGTCACTTCCCCAAGGTCACTGGCTGATTCAGTCACAGGATCCAGACTTTCTTCCTCAGGGAGCACAAGTTGCCATTTCTGTGCTGGGCTGATTTGTCTCTACCCATGTACTCCCTTCATATTCCCCTGTACAAAAGAACACCATTTCTTCCACTTTCCTCAACGAACAGTGAGTATCACCGATTCTTGCTGTTCCCTTTTAGGCTGCAGATCACTACAAAGCCTTTTTCTGGGTGAAGTGTACCCACTGTTATTGGTGCAATAGCTCACACTAGTGCTTGGATGTGAATTATAGCACTCACTTTATCAGTGAGACATATCACACATATAGGAATTGGTGATGTATTAAAATCTTTCCTAGGAAGCCAGAGCAGCCCACAGTATCTTGTTGGTAGAGGTGGGCACTTCCAAGCACTCCAGCTGGCTGACATTGTCAGATCTCCTAAATCCTCCTGGTGCTGCTTTTTCTGACTCTCCTGGGCGCTCATGTACAGTTATCCATAGTCTCCCAGCATGAGCAATCGCAACAGTTTAGAAAATGAATTTCCACTTTGTAATCTAATAAGGTGCAGACTGGGGTGGGACCTAGTGCTGGGGGACATTTGTCCCACAGCTCTTTCAGCAGGGCTTCTCACCTCTGCTTCTCAGCATCTGGTGCTAGCCACTGACTGGCAACTGTGATGCGCCAGTTGTTCATAAGGGATTATGATCCAAAACGTAGATACTTTAGAGGATTTGAAAAAACATATATAATCTAACCAGAACCAAAGAGGTTCCTTTGTCTTAACTGAAAACTTTCCCAATGGAGTTACAACCCTAGAACAAGTAGCTTGCATCTCCTAGTACATGATAAATGGATACAGGAGCTATTCTGAACAGCAGGCAATAGTGAATGGTTCCTTTCCCTTGGCCAAGATGAGGAAGCTTTAAGTAACTAATTAAAAAAAAAGAATCAATAGAAAGTCTTTTCCCACGATCTTTTGCCATGAGTCCTTGGCAATAATTCCAGCACTCACTTCAAAGCATTGAGGTCTCTTTTCTGGGCTTCTTTCTACCATGGCAAAACACTTTACAAAGATAAGTTGCTTGGGCTCAGTAGCTGGCTCTAAGCTTGTTGTTCTGCTTTAGGGGGGACTTGAAGTCCCCAAGTCCTTGTGTTCAGAGGTCTCTGCATGATAAGTCTTGTAACCACGATGTGTGTCCACATATCTGGCCCTTTGCCTTCATTAGAAGCTCATTTCTTCTCCTTGGGACTTCCTAGAGTGTTCTGCTGCCCCACAGCAACGAAGCGATAATTTCTGATATTTTCCCAGCATAGCTGTCCAGATCCTCCTCCTCTTTCTCACCATTACAGCCTCTCAAGGCTCCTGTCTTGGACCTGAACTGCCCTGAACTGTTCAGCGCTTGGTTCCCTATGCAAGGACTTTAGTGTGCGAAGTGAAGAATGAGACGAGAAAGCAGTGGGGGCAGAGAGATGGGAGTGTGCAGGAAGCAAGGGTAAGTTTTCTGCCAGTAGTGATGAGAATTGCTCTCCATCTTGTATTGTCGCTGTAGCCTTTCACTCCAGAGAGTCTATGAAGAAGCTGGGACACCATCCAGTCGAACACAAGCTGTATTGCCCCACATCTGCAAAGCGGTTTCAAGAAGCAGTCTGCCAAACAGAGTGCTGAAGGTGTTGCCATCCTCTGTCCAGGGGAATCTGTCCATACCCTGTTAATGCATCTAATCTGCTGAAGAATTTGCCTCATTTCAGCAAAATTTTCATTCCTATTGGGCAAGTGAAAATGTTCCCTGTTCTTATTCAGCTGCTCCAAGTTAAAGCAAATTCCGAATCTGTCCTACAGTTACTAGGAAGGGACCCAGCTGCTGCCTCTCCTCTTCCATCAGTGATGCCATCTGCTGTTACATTTTGCTGCTCTCCTCTTTTCCAGGTCTTAAGCAATTCAATGGGGGCACCTGGACAACAGACCAGGTGTGCTGTTGGATCTGTGCTGCATGCATTGCTGAGGGACACCTCTTTCAAAGTGGGAAAGGCCAGTTTCCATGGTCAGCAACCAGCATCCTCTTCTCCTCTCCTCAGCCTGGCAGCTTTGCCACAAGTCTGAAACAGAGTCTGAGCTCATACCCCAATATCTGCAGGAATATCTTCACCACTGTTCTTCTCACTAGCCCCAGAAACATTAAAGGCAACCTCCAACTCTTCCTTTCCCTTCCTCTTTCTACCCACCAGTCTATTCTTTTTTGTGTGTAGGCAGAACAACAAAAAAAAAAAAAAAAAAAGAATGTATATGAAGGGTCTTCAGCCTCCTCTTTTACCACTCTGCTGTACAAAAGCCTCCTTTGAGGGAAAATAAAGAAATGGGATACTCAAGGAGGTGAACTTACCTTTGCTTTGGAAAGATGGCTTTGAGCCACGTCAGACCATTTCTGCTTGGTGAAGAGAGAGCTAGTCATGTTGCCCTAATTGAATCACATATGATTTGTAGCATCATATTCTGGTTTGAGTTTCTCGTGTTACCCCAGCACAAAGCAGGACTTCATTTCTTCTTCTAGTCCTAAAGGCTACTCCTCCAGCTACCACATGCTTGGGAACTGAAATCAAGATGCCAGAGTATTCTCCTGACACCGATGCTGTAGATTGTTCTGTGATATTTTTCCCTGTCTTGCAGGAACCTGCATGTCTCTGGACAAATTCACATCCCAAGACACGGATACACATGCTGATCACTGTGCACTAGGTGCTGTAGTAATTGCATGTTTCTGACCAGTGCTAAGTGTCAAGTAATTCATATATTCCTCTCCTCGGTCAAAGTGCTGTGAGCTACTCACTGTCCAGTGCGTGCCCAGGTACTGTGGAGTGACTGACTTGCTGAGAGCTCGCCCTCCAGCTTACCTGCCTGGTCCCTTCTCCATGTGACACCTCTGTATTCCCCTGGGATCAGCCAGGTGGGCTCTGCTGGAGGCATCCCCACCCCCCTCTCTCATATCAGCCCCACTTTGCATTTGTTTTCTCTGGGTGCATTACAGGCGAAGTTCCTGGACACAGTCCTTCCAGTGTGCCCTTCTGCTTCCAATGCATCATGTATTATCTGTGCATGCTGTTACAAGGCAGTGAGGCTCTTCTGCAGTTGCAGAACATCTGAAGAGCATGGACAGAAGAGTTCATATAGCAAATGAGCAAGTGTAATTTTTTTACTTAATACAGGCTAAGGAGCAGCTCTAAACACAACCCTTCATTAGTGTCTGAACTGTTGGTCCTTTCTCTTTTCACCTGAAACCAGATAACATTTAGGTTCCTGAAGAATTATTTTTTTACGGAAAAGGAAAATATTAATAAAATATAGTGGGTCAATCCATTTTGTTATGATGAATACAAGATCCTATTTCTTGAGTACAGTTAAGCTCAAAAACCAGCATGCAGTTTAGAATGCAGTTTAGGTGCTCACTGCTTCCCAGAACCTGTCCCATGTGCTCTTCTGAAGACTCTGTCTTTAGCTCCTTCCCATGTCCATAAAGCCTTGTTTGCAGGCTTTTTCTTGATTACTTGCATCGGCAATTCCACCTGACACAACATAATAATCCTTGTGTTTGCTGTTGAGCTGCCTGGATAAGTTCTTCACAGTGCTGCCAGTACTGAATGGTGGGCTCCAATGTCTTCTCTTGTTTTTGCACAAAGGCACTTCTTCCACTGACCTGGGCCAGGTCTGTGAGCATCTGTAAATCGAAGGCTACTTGATGGAAATGAATAATATGTTCTAGTATAAGAATATCTCCTTCCAGGAGACCCCATGCAATAGGGAATATCGATTCTTTGACCCCCACTGTGAGAGCAATCACTTTCAAAGGATTGTGAGGAGTGAGCATCACTTCCCAGTTGTCTAAAGGGAAGAACAAAGGAAGACCAGAGATGGGTCTTTTTTATTTTAAAGCCTGCAGACAGGGAAACAAGCTGACATCACGTGAGATTTTAGAAATACAGCTGAGTTTTGTGGATGAAATGTAGGATGAGAAACTAGCAGGTCTAGGGTCTATTCTAGAGCGTATGTGGTTTTTATGAGGGCTGGGATTTTTCAAGAGCACTCAGCACTGCTCCAGTTCTTCTGTGAACGAAACTGCCTCTGATTGTAACCAAGAGACACCCCTATGTGCTTCTGCTTACCATCTTTAAAATGGATCATGCTCTTCTGACCTGCTCCACAAACATTTGTGTCTGTGCTGCTCAGCCACTGTATAAATCAGGACCTTTGAAAAGCCCAGGTAGGAACAACACCTGCAGCAGTGCCGAGGGCTGGGAATCTGGCAGGAGATCTCCTAGGACCAAATTTCACTGCTTTGGAGATGGTGGAGCCAAGGGCAACTAGGAATGTCCAGGCACTTCCCAGCACGAGCGCCATGATACATGGTTGAGCGGTGTTAGAAGCAGGTGGTGGGAACTTCCCCCACCTGCAGCAGGCCCTCCAGCTCACAGGCTGGGGGTGGTTTTTCCACCATAGGACTGAGAATATCTGTGGGCTGTCACCTGGGATCTCATGTACCAGAGGGATCTCTGCTTTCAGGGGCTGGACACCCTCTCAAGGACATTCAGGGCTCCCAAAGCTGAGGTTGTCCCAATCATTAGCTATCTTGCCAGTGCAAGCTTTTCAGAGACCTGTGATAAGTTCATGCTCTCAGGCCACCTGAAACAGGTCTTGATCCCTCGAGTGATCCCGTGACCCATGGGAGGTGAAGCTGAGCTCAGTTCTATGGGGAGATTTTGATTTTTCAAGTTGCTCACTGCTGCTTGCCCTTAGCAAATGGATCTGGCCTGTTTGCTGCAAAACATTATGTGGGCTATTAAACAGCTGCATCCTCCTGCCCCCAAGCTGAGCGTGTTTCAGTGGGAGACTGAGTTCCTCCCAGCGCCGTCTGCAGCCCTCAGTCCGTGCACGCACCAGTCCCTGCCAGATTGCAATGAGTGTACAAAGGAGAAGGAAGAAACTGGCTCCTCAACTGGTATTTGTTTAGTTTACAAAGCCTCTTTTGCAGAGTTTCCTATCCTGATTGGCCGGCATTGCCAGGCTGTCCCAGCGCTGCTCCGCTGCAGAGCCCAGGGGAGAGTGGAGCGAGAGGGAGGGTGAGCAGGGTGTCTCTTTGAGAAGGGGCTGGCACTGAATGGGGACACTGGCAGTGCAAGACCACAGCACCCATGTCAAGGAGTTTCTGTGCTAGAAGTTCGCTGTCTAGACAGGGGTGCGGCTTTGCTGGCCCACACTGGAAAGCTCTGTGTGCTGCCAGGGGCAGGGGGAATCTGCCATCCTCCGTAGCTGTCATGGATGTAAGAGCTGAGAGAGCGTCCTGTTCAGGTCTTGCAGTGGGTCCCTGTGTTTGGGACCACAGACTGTACCCCTGCACCCCACAGCACCCTCTGGCATGGCCACAGCGACCGCTGCACATGCCAGCATGCCCAGCAGCTCTCTAGAGGAGAAACTCAGCTGGGTCATGGGAAGCGACGGTTGCTGCTGTGCAGCACAGGCATGCAGCTAGCATGCACATGTGAGGCTGCTGATGCACATGTGTCTTTATTTCTCAATTCTGTGTTTGGTCACTGGCTTATGCGATGGTTTCCCACCATATTTCCGGGGTGATTTTATCAAACAGTGTTTTGCTTTGGGCTTCCATGGCTCATCTTCTGTCTGGCCTTTGTCTCCAGGCAAGGCTGTGAGCTCCCAGAGATGGGGACATCTCCAGTGAGTTGCAGTGCCTTCACGCAGCCCTTGTTCAGGGCAGTGTGCTCATATAAATGATCAGCATCATGTAGACCCTGGTGGGCTTTGAATTTTAACCTTGTTTGCTGTGGGGAGGGACCTGCTGGACTTCGTAGCGTAACGATCTGCCTCTCGTGGGCAAGCTGTCGGTCTCTAAGGGAAGAACAAAGGAAGATCTTTCTGATTTGAGGGGGAAAGGCCAGTGCTATTTATTTTACAGCTCTGAGGAAGTAAACAGGGGGGCAGAGCCCAGGACAATTAAAATATTGACTGAACATGGATGACATCTCAGAGATGGGTCTTCTTTATTTTAAAGCCTGCAGGCCGGGAAATAAACTGACATCACGTGAGATTTTAGAAATTACAGAAATACATGAGAAGAGGCCTCCTGCATGGTGACTCTAGTACAAACCAAGAAAGGGCCTCCCTGTCTGGTCTCATGTCTGCTCAGGACTGCTGGCTTCCCTGCCAGAGGCTTGTGCTGTGACCCTCAGCAAGCTGCTCAAGTAGAAATGCACAGTCTGTTTCTGTCTTCTGAGGCTTCCCCGATGCACAGCCCAAGATCTCTGCACCACCTCATCACTGGGTACCAAGGAGATACAAAGGGCCTGGAGTGAGGGGGGCTAAGGGGCACGGAGTGCACACTGAATCCCATCCTCTCTCTTCCCTTGGGAACAAATACTGTTGCTGACCTGCTCTGCAGACACTGAAAGTACCAGGAGATGTGCTGCAGGTTCTAGCATCAGGCTGTATTCCTAGAGGAGGGCTGCCACTGCTTCCGAAGCAGGGGATGTGGGGGTGGAGAGCTGTGAGGCGTGGAGACCATTGCAGTGAGATGGGGGACAGACAGCATGAGTACCACCGCAGGCTTTGGGGCTGCATGTCCCTCCTCCTGCCCAAGGAACACTGCTGTCTGGGGGGACAGGAGTGGGAGGGGGTATGGGGATGATGATTCCTGCTGCTGACAGTGCTCTTGGTCCTGGGAGCGATCCCAGTGCTGGAGCCTAAGGAGCCCCATCTCTCAGCCCCACGCCCAGGGGGAGAGATGCAGCTCCCACTGGCTGTCTCCCATGGGTGGAAGGGCTGTGCTGGCTGCCCGGGAGGTAGTCCACCTCGGGGAAGGAGGCTACGGAGGGAGGAGAAGCTCCAGCACAGGAGCTGACAGGGCAAAGCTGCTGGCAGGCGGCTGTCTACAGGGTGGCTGCAGCACTGCAGAATCAATTAACCTTTGGGGAACTTCTGCCAGTGCTACTCAGGCGTAGCAGCGGCTCTGCCGTAGCCGAGCGATGGGGTGCAAACCTGCTGTGGTGCCGCATGGAAGGCTGCAGCGAGACTACAAAAGCCCGACAAGGAGCCAGCCACCTGAGCCGAAGTGCCTCTGTCTCACTCACCAGCCTGCGCTAAGTGCTTTTATCTCCTCTCCTTATGTTTACGAGGGTGGCTTTCTCCTTCGCGTGGTGGCAGTGCTGCTGAATGCTAATGGAGAGCGAGTGGCGGCTGCCCTCCGCAGTCCTTGGCAGGCAATTTCCTCAGGGCCAGGCTCCCTACCCCACTGGCTTTTGCTGGCTCCGCAAGGAGAGTGTGACCACCATCCTGCAGCCCTGTCCATACCCCCTGTCAGCACTGTTCCTGCCCCATCACCCACCCAGGTCTGTGGGGCAGCACTGAAATAGCATTTCCCCTCCAGCCACAGGGACTCTGGGATGTTTGAGTCCTTGCTCACGCCTGTGGCCATGCAGCACAGATGCCTCTGCATCACAGCCTTGCCAGAGCCAGCGGGGAGGTCATGCTGGTGGAGCTGGGGCTCTCAGCACGGTATGTTGACCTTCAGGCAGTGGTGAGATCATGGTTCCTGCAGCTCCCTCCCATGAGCATTGTGCTTTGTGTGTAATCGAGGCACCCCCGGCCATCTGGGAACACCCTTCTGTTCCAGGAGGTTAGTGGGCAAATGGTGTGAAAGGTGAAGAGAGAGAAAATAACCACAAGGTTTTCAAAAGAGCAGCAGTACCAGCAAGGTGGAGAGGAGTCTGGTCAGGCTTGTCCATAAATCACGTGTGCTCCTGCACACGACCTCTCCTTGGCCACTCAGCTCTGCTCTTCAGGGAGCAAGAGACTGCTTGGCAAAACCCCTCTGAGGCAGTCAGGCATCAAACTCCTGGAAACACGGGCTGAAAACATGGCCTGCATCCTGGCGGGATCCTTCCTCCCAGCTTGACATGGTGACGCTGCTGTCAGTGCCTGGGGAGCAAGGGCACAGGCAGGGTTAGCCCAGGCACCTCTGGCACATGCTGCTGTCACTTCGGATGCTGTGGTAGGGATGTGCCGTGCTTCCTACAGCTGCCCCCAGCCATGCAAGCAGCAGCAGAAACCTCCCTCTTTCACCCTAAAAGAGATTGACTCCTTCAGGATCAGGGAGACCATACGAAATCAGGGGTTTGTGGTAGGGATGTGGGGTCCCCTGGATCCCATATCACCTTTCCCAAGGGCAGCCACCCTGTGAGTTACCGGTTCTTGTGGGGCAATGTTACCAGCGCTCTCCCTCGGCTGCCACCAGCCCCTGCCTCTGCTGCCTGTTTTCCTGCATGCAGCTCTGCTGGGGCAGCTTTCCATACACACTCCAAGGGAGACATTTCCACACTGCAGGGGAGCTGCAGGCAGCAGAGCCAAATGGCTGCAGCAGCACCTGGCTTGCTTCAAGTGCCCAGCCTGGAGACGCCTTCGCAGCCCTTGCCTGCACCCAGGTCCTGCCAGATGCCTGCCTGTGTGCGTTCTTTCATGGAAAGGGCTAGACTGGCCACTTTTCCTATGATCTCACCCTGGCCAGTGCTGTGAGTCATCGGAAACCTGGTTCTTCTGGGGCTGAGCCAGAGCTGACTGAACTGATGGAAAGACCACCAAGGACTCTGGGACCAGCCTGAGCTTCAGAGATGCAGGGGGAAGGCTGCTTCCCTCACAGTGGGGGACAGCATGTCCTCCCGCTGCCCCGTGAGGGCAGAAGCAGGGCTGGAGTCAGCTCTGTGGCAAGCACCAGGGGTGCTGCCACAGCAGCTCTGCCTCTCCTGCATCCCTGAGTCGCCAGCAGTGATGATGTCACATCCTTGGTGAGGAGCTCGGCTCCCACAACACTGGTGGAGACTCAGCCCAGGCCCCACCGTCCTTGGTGTCCCCTTTCTTGCCAGATGGTGATTTATCAGCCCCAGGGGAGGGGAAGCTGAGGAGCAGCGGAGCAGCTGTGTGGCTCTGAGGAGCCGCAAGACTGCCATAATGTAGTTTCCAGTAAGGACAGCTCATTTCTTCAAGAGCATCTGAAGACATGCGCTGGAAATATCTCTGCCTGCCCTTTGTAACCAGCAGCCATGGTAAGGCTTCCCCAAAGTGGGGCTGGGCTTTTGCTATCATGTAATTACTCACGCTATGCAGATGTTTTCCACGTGCCTGGTAATCAGCAGCTGAAAAGACAGCTCATTTACTGGCAAAAACAAGGGAAAAGCAAAACTATCTTTCTGTATAGCTCCACTCCTGCCACCTCATGAGTTAGGTGGTGCTGTTTATTCTAGGGACTCCCACGTACCCCAGTACATCCTTGCCCCAGCTCTGCAGGAAGCATCTGCTGCCTGAGAGTCCTGGTGTTTGTATCGCAGTGGGTGTCTGCCTGCAAGGAGATATCTGCCAGACTGGGAACTACCCATGAAGCCTCACTTTTCCATCAGTGAGAACACTACAAAGAGGTTCCAGCCTCTGCCTTGAAGGACATCAGTGCTTTGATGATGGACAGTGACATTTCTGATTCCACATGAGTAACTGAGGCAAAGCTACCCACACTGGTATCTGGCCTGGCATAACGCGAATGAGGCAAATAGGATCTGGGACCTACCTGAAAGATGGTGGGCCCTAGGTGGCACATGGTCTTTGTCACCACGGTGGGACACAGATTCAACGCTGAGAGTATAAACTACTGAAACACATATTTACTTGGAGATATGATGTTTATGGGGTAAGACTGTGCTCCGCAAAGATACTGTGTTAACGGTACCAGGATCTAAGGAAGAGCCTGAACTCCTTTCCCAAAGCATTCCTGGTAGCCTCATCTGTTATTCCTCTTAGCCCTCCCATGGAAGAACATACTCTGAAGTCTACAGAAGACATGTCACTCTTAGATGGAGTTTGTCTAGACGGCTGTGGCTCCACCAGAGACGCTAACATATCCCCCAGATCCAAACAATCTTTTCCTACCGACTTTTAGGCCGTGTCCCCAGTGGCATTGTGGTCTCTTTCTCATCTTCCTCATCCATCACTTTCATTTCTACTTCTGCCCTAGATGAGTGTGATCTGGTTTATACCCCTGGAAAAAGGGTAGTCTGAAGGGGAGCCTTGAGCTCTGCACTCCAGAATTGGAATTTGACCTTAACTATCACAATTGTCATCTCTAAGGAAAACAAACTGGTTTCCACCAGGTTTCAGGTCCAACTGAAGGCAGGAGGTGAAGGGGAAGAACAGGAATAGGCAGAAATAGCATAACCTCAAATACAAGAGAGCAGCTTGGTGTGTATTCTGATCTCTTCCTGTAAGACATCTGCGTTGGGCTGTACTTGGCCACATCGAGTGTTTGTCTCCCAGCTCCTGTTTTCATTAAAATGCCAACGAGTGGGTTCATCGAAGCCTAGATCTAGTTATGGTTGTGCCTCCATGTATGTATTCTAAGAAATGGATAAATTTCTCTAGTCCCTAACTAGTCTTAATATCTAACCCGTTACTGGTGGGAACTACATCATTTTTCCTCCATAGCAAAGAGTTCTGAAAGACCCCAAAATCTCACTCTCCATCCTGGTGCTTCAGTCAGAGTGCTCTAACAACGTTACAGGGGTCTGGTTGCTGATAACATGGAGTCTGGCACAGCAATGGACCAAGCCCATAAGTTGACTGATTTAAGCTCCTTTAAAATGATGCAGTATGACATCATTATTATATCATACTGCTGTCACATGTGTTGGTTTTGGTCTGGGCAGAAACTGAATTTCCAGACAGTAGTATATCTTTTAAAACTAGGGTTAGCTAAATGCTTGTCATAGTAAGTTTATTAATGCTGAATACAAGCAATAATTTATTCAGCTTCTTGTGAACTTTGTAAAATTTTGTGTATGTGTGGCTTCATCTATCAGCTCAGGCTGCTTTTAAATCTGTATCCCACAACTACACAGCAGCTGGTCTTTCAGCCACCTCTCAGAGATAACTGCATATTTGCAGTATATCCCAGAAATTCATGGTGTCGTACATACCATGGCTTGGGAAGCTTGCAGATGGTTCTTATGCTGGACATTATACTTGCATTTAGTGACATTTTGCCACAATGGACTCACAGTTGAAAAGTTACGTTTTAAAACTGGAACAGCTTCTTAAAACTCTGGCAAGTGATGTTTTAAGAACCTTCTCTTCTTAGTCCACAGCCTGTCATAGTTCTTCCATCTCTTTTTACCCTCCCAGTTCTGGTTATCTAATACTTGTATTTCAGAGGTGTTTGCTAGCAAACGGCAAGAGGTAGGGCCACTTGGTGAGCATACACTCTATTACATGAGTAGATGGATGTTCCTGTCCATGAGCCACAGGGCTGACCCAGCCACAGTGGCCATTGTGGTGTTATGGGAAAATCCTAGAGGTATATTTTTAGTCTTTGAAGGTTTTCCATCAATTGCTCATTAGGTTTATTGAGGCAGCCACGATGTTGTCAAACACACTCTGCATGCCTAGCCCCTTTTGCAAAGAACAAAACTATGTCACAACCAATTAATGCACAGCCCAGTGGCTTTTTCATGACCAATAAACATCAGCTTGGCCCGAGTGTGAGAGGGGGTCCTAAGTTTTCTAGTTTACAACCTCTGGAGTGTCAAGAAGTACTGCACTGCTAGCCTGGGTCCAGACACTAACACAGCAGACGTCCTGGGCCTGTAGCTGTCGTTTCTGTAGAGAAGCGTCCTACTGCCTGGTTTGCCACATTGCAGGGCACAACCCTTGAGTTGTTGTGAAGTGGTGACGCAACACATTTTGACTGGTTTTAGCTATGACTCCGTTTTGCTTGGCTCTTTAAAGTTCTCCCTTATAAAACTTGCCAGATAAGGAAAGAGCTCTTTTTACTCTTGTTTTGAGAGTGGAATGGATGCCAATTTGGGGGAAACATTATAAATATCCTTGAGTCCTTTCTGTGATCCCTGGTGTTGGTATTTTCTGACGCTGCTTTCAAGAGTATCTGACTGCTAAGCACTCAACACAATAGTGAGTCCTGACACATGTGGGAGATAACTTTGTCTGATCATCTTTGAATGTCAGGTTGAGGGCTGGACATAGTTTATTGATAACCATGACTCCATCAAGGTCCACTATATCAGTGATTATCAACTCAACTAAGTATTCACTTCATTTCCAAAATGCTTTAGAAGATTCTCTTTACAGCTTCATCTATTTATTATTTTTAGGAAAGAATGGAGGATAACACTGGTTTTGGTGTCAAAAGACCCCTTATAAGTCACTTTCTAGATTCTGACAGATAATTAAAGAGAATAAAGCCATTTGGTTTTATACGAAAGGCTACTCGGGTGTTTTGCAAGTGATCTTTTGGGATACCAGATGTGAAATGACTTCTTAGAAATTGTCCCAGTTGACAGTTTACTCCATTACATGGGTCTTTTAGTCACAAAATCACTGTTATGTTTCTGACTAACACTTCCAATTATCATTAGATTTTTGTCTGCTGCAGAGAGTGACCTGCAAATCCACTGATCTCTAGTTCTTCAATAATATTAATGAAGAAATATTTCCAAGGAGTTCTTCCTGTAAAGCCATGATTTGCTCAAGTTTGCTGTGTGTGAGGTGTCAAAAGTGCCCTTGAAACACCATTTTTAAAGCTGTGGTCAGCAGTAGATCCTATGCTCCAGAAAGACACGCCAGAAAGTCAACACCCAGAGCCTATGGGGGGCCATCTGACTACATATCCATCTCTGCTGTAAGCTTGTTACCTTCACCTCCCTCTACAACCAACAGATGTGGATGTCTCCTCTAGGGAGCACTGAAGGTGGAGGAGTAGGGGGCCTTGAAGCTATTCACAAGTTTTCATGCTTTCCCTCACCTAAATGTCCGTTAGGCATGTCCTACAGATATGTAGACCCTTGTTTTTGTCTTCCAACAGACTAGCAAAGCCCCTAGGCCCATCTCCTGATTCCAAGCAGCAGCCATGAGCAGGAGAAGAGATCAAAACATCATCTTCCTGCCTGGCTTGTGTGGCCCCAGCAGGATTTCCAGTTCTGCGGCATGCTATGCATGCAGTCTGGCTGCAGGCACGCTGCTGGTCAGTGGCTCCTCCGGGCAGAGGGCGCTTGTGCTGATGGATGAGGTGCTGGGAGCACGTTCTGTGGGGACTGCAGGCACGCTCCAGGTGGTACAGGGGCCTGGTTTTGAGAGCCTGATTCTGTGACTGCTCATTTCTCCATTACCCCAGCTCTCTGGTGCTGAGTTGTTGGATTTTCTCCTGATGGCGACTGGCTTCAGACAGAGCAGAATCTGCCCTGGGTGTCTGTATTTGAAACCTGATCACAAGTGCTCAGTTACCAACAGTCCCCTCCCCTCCCCGTACTCTTCAGTGCACTCCAGAGCATTGTAATGGCTTAAGATGATGAATACTATGCAGACAACACACCCAGCTGTCCAAGCAGACAGTCAGCGGAGTAATGAAGATATGCCTGCCTAAGTAAAAGTTTGATTAATTGCATTAATTAGGCCCTAAGGTATGGTTCATAAAATAAGAGTACAACTGGTGTATTGGATCGGGGAATTGACTATGTGACAGGGAACAAACAGTGGCGTGAACAGGAACTCTTCTCTGTCTGGAATGGCATGATAAATTATCAATTAAATAATGGAGAGTGACAAAGCTGCAGTCTGTAATAGGCGACCTCCCAGCCGTGGTTGCAGCCAGCCCAGGTGGGTGACTCAGTGAGGTCTGGCAGTCTCTCCAGCATGGCCATGCAAGCTTGTTTCCCATGGACCTGCCAGCACAGCCCTGGGCTTGTGATCCTATCTGCACCCCAGGGCATTGTACCCTCGTGGGGTGAGTGTGGACTGCTGCAGCCCAGGAGCCACAGGGGGACCGTACTAGAGCACTGCACATTCATGTGGCTGCTGCTCTCTTCTTGCCATGGCAGCAGGACCACCTTCCTCTGGGCAAAGTGAAGAGGTATTAATTCATCCCACAGGCACTGGTTTTGCCTTTCCTGTGGGCCACACCCTCTCTTCTTAGTGTGTCTCCATCCTCTGGTATCACCTTATTTGCTCACCGTGCTGCTGCCTCAGTGAGAGAGCCATGGGGTAGCTCAAGCACCAGGTCCAGCAGCATTTCCCCTCACAGATCCTAGGACTTGGTGCCAGGCCTTTGTGTGGTCACAGCTGTAGCTTCCTCATCCTCTCTCTTGTCCTTTCTGCTCTGAATGATGGGCACCTCACTGCTCTTCCCTCCCACCTTGCTGCAACTCCATGGGGACTTGTCTGCTGCCCAGGCAGGGGCTCATCTTCACCGTTATAGGTAGAGGTGAGTGGATGGTCTGTGTTTGTGGTGTGCTCCACAGCATCCACTTCCCATTTACCACCTGAGTGATTAAAGAGTTGCCGATACTCCAGTCTGGACTTGCTCTCACCGATCTGTCAAATGCTGCTTTCTCTCCTGTCTCAGGCGAGTGCTGACGTGTGTGTACCACAGACACAGCTGTGCAGGAGGATGCTCTCCAGATTCCTCGTTACTGGTTGTTATTAATGATTGTGCATTTCTGTAAAGCCAATAGCAGACTGAGACAGATGTATCCCCTGCTCCAGAAAGCTTATGAGAGATACTGCCTCCCCAGTGACACCGGTTCACAGCTTCTTCTAGAAGAAGGTTCTTTCAGGATCGTTTCCACTAGCTCTCACTTTCCACAGCATTTTCGCACATTATGCATTATTTTCTGTTCCAAGATTTGTTCTGTTATTATTTTTAGATTCTCATAAAGGCCTTGGCCAAGATCTAGGCTGCACTCTGACAGCACAATACCTATACATAATGAGCGAGAAGGCTTGTCACCGGTGCAGTGGGCACATATGATATGGGGAACCCCAAGGTAACTTCAGCGCTGACAGCAACAGCACAGGAGGAGATGTGGGCTGAGTGGCTTGGCTCCCTTACCTTGGGGAACGGTCACTGTAAACAGAGGATGGATTAAAGGCAGGGTGAGAGTGGAAACCTAGCAGGCAAATGATGGCACAGTTCCACCCTGATGAATGGTTGAGTCAAGAACATATGTCTGATCATTAGTTGTGTTGTCTCCATAGTGGGTGTCCAGACAATGTAAGAACGTTTGTCTTGTCCCATCCTCTCAGCAGAGTGAGATGTTGTGAAAGAGACAGCTCTCTGGTGCTTTGTGTCTTGTTCACTCTCAAACCATCATCAGGAACATCTCTCACCTCCTGTCTATCAGACTTCTCAGTCATCCATCTTGTATGTTCAGAGAGGACCCATTCAGACAGACCAACACTGACCTCAGTTGTCATCCAGCAACAAGGGTAGTCTGGAGCTTATGGAAATTGTCTGCTTCTCCCTCTCTTCCTTCCATTCCTCCTCCACAGTTCGGCCTTTTCCGCATTGCCTGAGCTCCTGTGCTTCATTGCTCTGGATAGAGCATGGACAGCATCACGGGACAGCACAATCACATGCATTAATGTTTACTTCATGCATGCTTAAGAAGGGCAGATTCTTCCCAAACTAAAGAAAGACAATTCCTGGTCCAGTAGTGTTTATGGTTGTCATGCTGTAATGAGTGAAGATCAGAAACAGGAGGAATTCTAGATGAAGACAAGAACTATGGCAGTGGGATCTCGTTCACTTGGGATCCAGGCACATCTCTGTGGCTGATGTAAACATATCTCTGTCAGTTATCTAATGACTGAGCAGCACTGGAAACATCAGAGTATTTATGATTCCCTGTTCTTTCTTTAACACACTCTCCCTTTCTATATGATTTTTTGGAATTACAAGTTGTGGACTATTCACCCCTTTCCCTTCAGCTTCTTCTGAGTCCTTTGTGTGCCATTCTCCCAAGCTAAGCAGGGCTGTTATTTCTGGATGACTGTCTCCTATCACTGCTGGTGACACCATCAGTGCCTTGTCTCTGCCTGTCTCTGACATGATTTCAGTGGATTGCTCTTTGTCCCCTGACAGACTGGTTACTAGTGGGGTTACCTGAGCAGCAGTGTCCCTATCCTTTTCAGTATCAGTGAGTTTCTGGCACGTGAACTTGGGAAAGGGCGGCTGCTCCATGAATTTCTCTCCTCATCTAGATGGTTTGGTTGTAATAGCTATAGTGCAGGCTGTAGATGGGATACTGCTTTCACAAAGTATGGATCCATTAGAAATTAACACACTAGTAGATTATCTTCCCATTTGGCTTTGAAAAAACCCCACTCATTCTGCAATTGTAAAGCCAGTTTCTGTTAGAGAGGCTATACACACTCTTGGGGACATTGTTGTCCTTGTCTCACCAGACTTCTTGCATAACAAGGCACAAAATCCCACCCCAACTTCCATACGTGATGCTCAGTAAATTTTCAGTTGAGCTAAAGCATGACTTTTTGAAAGAGGCCCAGCCTAGAAGTTTTGGATGAGTCTATTTCCAACCACAGACAATCTGGTAGAGTATCCCTCTATTCAGCAAATGAACTAAGCTTTTAGCTTGATCTTGGAAACATGGAAATCTATTGGCAACAGGCATGCTACAGCAAGCGAATATATAGTTGATTCATCTGTCTCTCTGCTCTTGCTTTGGGTCCCCCTAGTGAGACAACCGGCTGGAAATTTGATTGGTGTCATCACAAAAAGTGGTTGATGTTTAACAAAAAGCTGTAAGAGCCCAGCTGCACTCGGCTGCAGCTAGTACATGTTGCCTTTCTGTGCTCCCCTAGACCAGTGGCCCCACTCTTCTCAGGGTCCCACAAGCAGGTCTGCCCATCTGTGCCTGTTCTCCAAGCATCCAATGCATTAGGACTTCCTACAGGGCCCTGGAACACCTACTGCTGGTATCACTGCACGTGGCAGCTCTCCAGAAACTTTTTGTCAGCTGAAGCCCTTTGGGGTAGTGCTCCTGGTAGTCACAACGAGCCAACGCTTGCTGCTGCAGGACAGCCAGTGGCCGTTGTGTGGCAGCAGTTCAAGCATCCTGAAAACAGCAATAGGCTTCCTCAGGTCTGCACAGGCTGGTGGGAACACTGCGGTGATTGCAACATGCTGGGCGTTGTACTGGTTGACTTGCACATCTATTTCTTCACCTCTCCTGTTCGCTCCTTTCAGACACGACTGGGTAACAGCCTCCTTCACTCTCCTCAAACCTCTCCTGGGACAACAGCATAGGGTTGCCATCTTAACCAAGCAATCACACATGTCTACCCTTGTTCTGGCCTCCCAAAGGACTCCCATGCCTCCACAGAGCTGGTGACAGGCATGGGCTTTGGGGTCTGGCAGATCTCCTAGCCTTATCAATCCCTCACTGCTGTTAACAGCCCCAGAGGGAGTTCCTGTGCCAGGGCACATTTTGGGTGGCAGACCAGATGAAAAGAACCATGATCAAATGCACCAATCACCACTGCCCTTGCCTCATACATGACAGCTGGTGGATTCGTTGTGAAATGCCATCCGCTGTCCTGTTTATTCCAGATGAAAGTCTCCTGCCCAGGGACTCTTTCCCCATGCAGAATACTTCATTTGTGTAAGTAAGTACTTCAGAAGGAAAGGCAAGCAGCACTGAAACTAAACCCTGCTCTCTCATCATTGCTGAGGAGTCCAGCTAAAGCTGCTATAGCACGCCTGCTTTACTTTCCAGGAGAAAAAGACATCCTTCCCATGTCAGGGAGACAGCTCTGCCAATGTTTCCTTCTCATACCTAGCACTGGCAGTAATTTCAGCTGTGGCAAGATTCATCAAAGTTAATCATCTGACCCTCATCTACATGAGATAATTTTTCAGTGAGCAGAATTTGCCAGTAGCCTCAGCTGGCATCACGCAGACCAACATGAGCAAATCACATCTTGTTCCAGGTCTGGCTTTCCAAATCCCAAGCAGGGAAAGAGAGCAGCGGGTGTCAGATCCTGAGGAAGACCTAGATTCAATTCAGCGCTTGGTGTTCGGCCATACGGCTGCCTCAGGTAGCTCTTCAGTGAAAATCTGACAGTCCCCAAAACTTCACGAACACTTCTGGCCCTGAGAGGCTGGCGTCTTGCAAAACCTTCTGATCTGACAAGTTTGCCAACATCCTGAATGGTGAACATCTCATGGGGTAGGCGGTTCTTGGGAGGCTTCCATGCATCTTCTGTCGTCTCTGAAAACCTGTCTGAAAAAAATCGGTCTCCTTCTGGCTTTGCATTCAGCCCAGCACCAAACCTATGGAGGCAGGTTCAATTGGAAAGGTCCCATCTCTGCAGGGGTTTCGAGCCAACCTTCTGATTTGATGTGAACAGTATGTACGAATGCCACTGAATGACATGTTTCCATGATAAAGAGTGTGGTGATGAAATTCTTCTGTGTGCCAAGGATGGAAACAAAAAAGTCGGTGGGCAGCTGCAACACATCACAAGAGCTGGAAAACAAAACCCTTTCCGATTCCCAGAGCAGTTCTCGAGGTACTTGGAAACCTCAGATTCCTGCCCCCAGCGAGGGATCTGCACTCCCCAGGTACACGTAAAAACAGACAGGCACTGTCACTGTATTAAAGCTGAACAAATACTCCACGCAGAAGATGTTCATATAGAGAGATATTGTTTGAGTGACAAAGGCTGTTAAATCATTCTCTGGGGTTTTTCCTCTTTGCTTGGCTCTTCCCATTGATCCATAAGAAATCGATGGGACTTTACATGTGAAAATCCATAACCCAAAAGTCCATGCATTGAAGACTTCGAGCAAGGCATGTGCTCAGGTAACACACCGTTTGCTTTTGTTTTTCATTAGCATTGTTCTTCTGTGGGGAGGAGGGTAAAGAAGGCCCCGGGTGATTTTTGAAGCGAGGACAACAGAGCCAATCTGTATCCTCATGTCAAAGCAGCTGCCAGGCCCATCCTGGAGAAATGCATACCACTCAACCTGTCACCCGCCCTGATGCTACTGGGAGCTGCAATAGCTTAGTAGCTCTGAGGCTCTTAGGAACTGAGAGCAGTTAGATAAACACATGATATTGATGCAAATGATACCTTCATGGACAGATGGAACGTGGTGTGTACCTGCAGTTTCAAGAGTTTAGCAGAGACCTGAGGAGCTCACTCCGTCTGCTCTGCCTCTAATCATCACCCCATAGCTCCCCCTCTCTAAAAGAGAGGTGACAGCACTCACTGCGGTCTCAGCATGTAAGAATGTTTTTTCAGCCTGAAGGCTGTGTATTTTAGGCCCACTGTGGTGGGTTGACCCTGGCCAGCAGCTAAGCACCCAGACAGCTGCTCGCTTACTCCCTCCCTCCAGCAGGATGGGGGAGAGAATAAGAAGAGTAAAAGTGAGAAAACTCGTGGGTCGAGGTAAAGACAGTTTAAAAAGTGAAACGAAGCTGTGCGCTAGCAAGGGGAAGTAGGGAATTCATTCACTCCTTCCCATCAGTGGGCAGATGTCCAGCTGCTTCCTGGAGAGCAGGGCCTTGGTACACATGATGGTTACTTGGAGAGACAAACACCATCAACATGAACTTTCCTGCTTCATCTTCCTTCCTCTAAGCTTTTACTGCTGACATCATGTGGTATGGATTATCCCTTTGGTCAGTTGGGGTCAGCTATCCTGCTCTGTCCCCTCCCAATCTCTTCCCCACCCCATGCCTGGGGTAGAATAGGAAACAGAGAAATCCTCAACACAATGCAAACACTGTTCAGAAATAGCCAGAACATCAGTGTGTTATCAACACTGTTTTAGTCACAAATCCAAAACATGGCACCATACGGGATGCTGTGAGGAAAATTGACTTCATCCCAGCCAGACCCAGTGCACCCACAAAGCTCTAGTTCACAAAGTAGCACTGTGCCATGGACAAAAGCTTTGCAGGGCTCTGAAGATGCCACACACAGAAATAGGTCCATCAAGACCATCTTCCCCTGCAAATCTTCTACTGATCCAAAGCGACAGACAGCCTGAGGCTAGAGGGAAGAGCTAGTGGCTAGAGTGTGTTACCCTTCAATTTAGGAGACCAGGAGACCTCCATTTCACTTTGGTGTCCTGAAGAGCAGTTGAGTCATTTACCTTCCCTGTGCCTCATTTTCTCAGTGCCCAGAGCAGAACCTAGCAGTGCTTGTGTCCCAGGGGTTGGTGATGAGGCAGAGATGTCAGGGAGGGAGACGGACTGTGTAAAATCACTTGGCTCTGTTGCATAGATATTGTGTCATCTCACCTCTGCCCTTGTTTATCTTCGAGCTGCCTCTTCCATAAGACATATCCTCCACCTGGATACGGACCAATTTGGTTTAAGACTCGCGGAAGTTTCCCTGCAGATCTGTGCCACAAGATGTGAAGTGAACCTGCACAACATATGGTTCAGATCTCCTTATTTCATATAAAATGGGACTTATCTCCATAATTCTGAACTAAACAGAAAGAGATACAAGCAGAGCCAGAAGGGAGCATCACTGCCACTCTCCTGCCAGTTTTCTGGGTCGACATTGACTTACACACTTCTCTGCACAAGCGTTCAGCAATCAGCCAGTCTCACCCACCAAAACTCAGTTCCAAGTGCCCAGATGGGGACTGAGTCAGGTTTTAACTGAACCACTTCCAGGTGGTGTACCAGGTAGCCGTAGGCAAACCTTGTCTTGCGCTACAGCTCCCGGGCTGGATTTTACTGGCATGCAGTCTGCACCGAGCAGCGTCCTTCTCAGCTTTGGGGTCCTGAAAGAGCTCTGGGGTGAGTAACCCGCAGCACTATTGACCTTGTGTTGGCACAGGCGGGTGACAGGTCCTCTCCCTGTGTCCAGCCAGCAGCCTGGAATACAGCTTTGGATCATGAATTTGCCCATAAGGGCTTCCCAGTGTGGGCGACATGTATGTGCCCAGGCAGGCAAGAGGGACTTTGCTGTCCTGTATTCTCCGGCTATCTGTAAATATTCTTAAGCCTCAGCCTTTCTGAGTTTGATCCATGCTTTTGTATTCTTCTTTTATCCATTACTCAGTTGTAGTTATTCAGCCTTTTTTCCCTTCTGGAGTTTCAGATCAGTGAAGAGTTCAAGATTCAGCTGCTTTGGTTATTTGCTGTGTTTCCTTGCCTTACTTTGTACCTGTAGCCTTCAGATAATTTCTGTAAGCAACCGTCAGCAGCCCTTTTCTCTTCCCCGCTTGACCCCCTGGGAGCTCACCTCCTGACTCTCCAAGGCCATAGGAGATGTCTCTCAAGCCCATTGTCTTTCTCTTGCCACTCTTCTGCCACTCTCCTGCCACTTCAGAGCTGTGAACTCTTACAGCTGCTCTCACCCAAGCTGCCTCCCACTTTCTGTTTGCAAGGATCCCACATCAAATGCATGCAGCCTAAAGCTAACAGATGTTTTTCCAGCCCATCAGCTCAGTAGGAAACTGAGATTCAGATTTTTTTCCATCGCTTGTACCACCAAGGTTCTCTGGGATAAAAGCTGGCTTCACTGAACTGCTCAGCTCATCACCTTATAGTCCTTCTATAAAGGTCTAGTCATGCCATTTTTGTGCAGATGATGTCTTAGGATGCAGAGTTGAAAATGTGATATCATCAATCCTAGATATCACATATTTTTCTAATTATAGGACTTTCTAGTCTTTCTCCAGGTCTCTTGGAGATGTTTCCAACTGAAACTTAATGCTAGCTGGCCATGCTTCCCCACAGTTTACTAAAGAGCTAGTGTTCCTCTTTATACCTCAGCTCAGATGGCTGGAAAGAACAGTCACACTCATGAAGAACCACCATTATTTTACCAGAGGGAAGCCATGACTTCTGTGGTGAGACCAATCCATGATGATTATCTCTTGTTGGTCATATAAGTAAATGTAAAGCACAGTAGAGAGTCTTTCTGAACTGTATGACTGTAAAAAGGAAGGACCAAGCTTTGTGAGGTTCCAGGGCAGAAAGACCTTCCTCTTCCTCTACAACAGGATTGGACCTGCTGTGGAGGAAATCTTGCCTTCATGGCCTATGGGCATCAGTTGGCCAGACAGGGCCAGTCCTTCCTAGGGTGTCCCAGCACAAATCCTCACTGCCTTGCTTCCCACCCCCTGCCATTTCTCCTCCATATTGAAGAGGGAAGCAAGAGGGAAAGGAATGGTGTAAAAGGGAAAAGTGCCAGTCACTTTTCTGTACTCATAAAAGTTTGGCTGCTCTGTGGCCTTTATCAGGGTCTGCATGTGTGATAAGGGTAGGTTGCTCAGAAAATGCATCCTCCTAGCTCCCTCCCCTGTAGCCAGCCCCGCTCTGCAGAGCTGTGAGTCATGCAAAGAAGCAAGATTTTATTCCTGTCGCTACCACATCAGTTCAGACTGATGCACAAGGGAGCTGGTGGGTTGAGTAAGAAGGTGCCATTTTTACACAGTTGCTTTCTAGGCAGGAGCCGGACTTTTCTCACAGTATTTTTTACAGCATCTCAGCAAATAAAACTCTGAGTGCAGAGGGTCAGGACACACTACATATCAGCAAGGGGGATGTACACTAGAAATAAAACAGTCTCTGCATTCTCTCATATCCTGCTATCCCCTACAGAAACCTAGACATAGAACTGACATGTCTTGCTACAGAAGTCTCCAGAAAGACACACAAGTCAGCAGGGAGCAAAAGGACTCCTCAAACTGTCAGTAGAGGAGATGGGACACCAACAAGGGACTCTTGGATGGAAGGTGAATTTGGAAAGCTGTGCACAACCCCTGGCCTTTGATAAGACACAACCAGAGTTCCCAGGGAAGTATCTACCATTTGCTCATCCAAATCTACCCATTCTCCTGTGGGAAATGTCATGGTCAAAGAAGGATCACACCTTGCTCTTTCCCAACAGCTGGGAAGTCTTTCTCTCCTGCCCTGACCATGTGGATCTCTCTCCTGACTTTAGAAAACTAAAAGCTTTTTGCTTAAGTGACTAGTCTGATCTCCTTGATAACGAAGGGAGACTCTCACCTCAGAGACCAGTTTGTCCCAGGTAGAAGAAAACACTAGCGGCTGTTTCTCTGGCTGTAAAGGGACCTCAGACTTCAAGCTGTGATTTAGATAAGGAGCTATCAGGTGTGAGAAACTAGCTGGGATAAATCAGCTTTGTGGTGCGTGGGGCAGACTGGTCCCCCTTTGCCTCCGAGAGCTGCCCCATGCTGTTTCTGTCCCTGACCTGGCTGTTTGGACATACTTCACTCAAGAAGGCAGAAGCAAAAAGTATCTGTTGGGCAAATCCAGTAGCTTAAGGCTTCTTGAAGAGTTTCTACCCTTGACATCCAGAAATACTCCAATGCCCTTTCCAGGTCAATCTTGGTCTGAGTGGGGGAACCAGCCCATTTTTTGGGCCCAGTGTTGAGAGATTTGTGCACACTTTCCAGTTGACTGAGGACATGCCTAAATCAGGGTAAATCAATTGCTTTGTGATTTCTGTATATAATTTCTACATTTTGCGTTTTGCACAAAGTTTCTACAAGAGCTGAAATCCAAGACTAGACCAAGGCAAGGATACAATAAAGGAAAAGGATGCATCCAAGCTTTGTTACTGAACAAAAAGGAAACCAATGGTTTCTCCACCTGTATCCATCACAGACACAAAGAAATGTTGATGGGAAGTGACCTCTGAAGACTTCTAGTCCAATCTGCTCAGACATGGACTATGGCCAATGCTATGCCAGGTCAGCTGTGGTTTGTTCTAACTGCTTCTTGAAAGTACCACTTCCCTGGTGACTGGTGACCTGTCCTGGGGAAGAAACATGCATATGGAGAAGACATTTTCCAGCCAGAATGCCTCAAGCACAACTTCTGGCCATTGCCCTTTGTTTTAGTTGACACTGATTGGCTAGCTTCTCACCTCCACAGGACTATATACCATAAAGTTATGGAAAGGAAGATGTTGTCAAGGGTATCAGTCTGCATGTGTCCCTGTCAGTGTGTGCACAGGAGAAAGATTTCAGTGGGGACTTACTATGAGCAGTGGGAAACTATCAGGAAAAACTTGCACCGACCACCAACCAGGCAGTCAGGAGTCATGCCCTGACTGCAGAAATAAGATATGCTCAAACATTGAGTGGGAGAGGATCCAACAGGCAGTGTTAAGCAGATTGTTTCTGGCAGGACCTGGCAGTATGGCAGGGACACTTGAGTCCTGTCCAGTTTGCCTGTATCTGGGAAGAAATTGTCAAAACCAAGTGCAGCTGCTAAGCAAGATCTCCAAGTTACCTGCAGCTGGAAGAGTTTTGATGCTGCTGGGACCGAGGACAGGAGGTTCCACAAATGGCATAAACCCAAACATTTCAGAAGTCATTGATGGATACAGCTAATTGGTTTTTAAAGTTGAGAGATTAAGATACCCCAGTTCCTGGGACTGGAAATGACAAAAGTCCTTCATTCAGAACACAGAGGAGGGAATAGTGAGGTGCAGGAGAGGAACTTACTGTCTGGGGCCAGGCATGCATGTACAGACAGAAGACGTGGCTCTGGACATGTCCCCTTTGCTTATAGCACCACACATCAAAATTCCCCCTCCTGCTGGGCCTCCTTGCCCATGGCAAAAGCTGGCAAGAAGCTTCTTTGTGCTGGATAATTGAAGCCATGTGCTAGTAGTCATTATTTGGAGCTAGGGAGACTGAGAAAATGCACATGCTTTCTTACCTATTGGCAGGCACAAGATCATCTCTACCCAGAGGTGCTGGCTTGAACTGGGGGTTCTGTCCCTGATCTTCACAAGGAGCTCAGCAGCTTCTTCAAATCAGCTTCCCTAAGTTTGAGTTACAGTTGCCTGTGAACACACTAAAGTTGAAAATGTCTCCCAGAAAGTTTGCAAAAGACTTGATTTTCATGTTGTCTATTTTTACTGAAATCCTCTTCAAAACTGTTCAAAATATGTGGACCAAACCCATTCTGTTTATATATGGTTTCTGAAAAAAGTGAATACTCGTAATTCTGCAGAAAGTGGCAAATGTCAAATTGAATTCATGCCAACTTCCACTTATTTATTAAAAAGTGTCAATCTTACTATTTAAATAAGTTCCTATCAAATATTTTTACCAGCTCCCCTAACTGTGGCTTTAATTGTGATCTACTTATCCCACTGGTGTCCATCAAATGAACAGAGGTGAGCACACAGAACAGAAATTTCTTGCAAATGAAATCAAGGACAGACGAGGAATTCCCTACCCCCATGATAAAAACCCACCCACTGCCGAGGAAAGCTCATTGCTCAGACTTTAAACACTAGAGCTTGTTCTTAATTTGGATGCCACGGTTCTCACGCTATGGTGAAAAAGTGCCGGTCTTACTCCATGCAAAGAAAAATCTGGGGCTTAGTGAAGCTGCCAGGGCCCGTCTTGCCACAGGATCAATGCCATGGTCTATAGCAGTCATGGTTGCAGCAGCGGGTGTCGGCTCAGACTGAGACCCCAACCAGCTCAGACACATAACAGCGAGTTAGATATGGGCAGGAGGAGGCATTTTTTTACGTGCTGGGGAGTCAGTCTAGCTTTATTTCACCTTAAGTCAGAAAGTTATTTCCCTAGAGCACAGGCCAGTGTGATTAACCCGCAAGGTCTCAATAGTGGTGGGTAAGAGAACAAGAGGCAGTGGCTACGGGTTGAATCTTGAGATCAGACATCAGAAAAAATTTCTTCCCCAAGTGGATGGTGCAGCCCTGGGTCAGGTCACAGACATGAGGATTTTCAAGACTTGGCCAAACAAAGCCACATCTGACTGACAACAGTCCTGCTCCAAGCAGGAGGCTGGACTAGAGACCTCCCGAGAGACCAGCTCTCTTGCAGGTTTTGTTTCATGTCTCAGTCTGGCAGACTATGCCATTACCTGTTTCACTGAGCTCAGGTGTAGCATCCTCTGCTAAGGGCTCCTGTGAGCAGGCAGACCTTGGAAAAACACTAAGCCATTTATGTGCAATGATTTGGGGAGCGGAAGGTGAACACAGGCAAAGGCAGTTAAATGCTGGAAGCATTTCTTGGCCTACAGCCTCTGTCCTCATAAAGCTTTGGAGAAATACCTTTCTTCCCAGGTCAGCTGAGGTTACCACAGCTGGATGGGCTGTCGGACAGCAGCCCAGTTACACCTGGTTGGATGAGCCTTCTGGACCTCAGGCCAGCTCAGGGCCAAGGAGTGGAGGTGGACCCCTCTCAGACCTCAGCCCCCAGCCAGACCGGCTGGTTTGATTGTGCTCTGCCTTCAAACAAGAACAAATGAGGTGGAATTCAGAGAAGAGCAACAGGAATGATTACGGGGGTGGAGGGAATGGCTGAGTAGGAAAGATTTTGAAATTTAAAGATGGATAGCCAGGCTACAAGCCTACCTACAGAGACATTATCATCTGTCATTAAGCAACACAATAATTTAGAGCCAGGGCAGGCTCATGACTCAGGACAGCTCGATCTCCAAACTGCTGTAGCCCACAGGAGCAGAGCAAGGCCAGGTGGAAGGACTGTGTTCATGCATGTGAGTATCAACATTTATTTTTTTTTCCCCTCAATACAACAGCTCATATTAAGAAGTGAAATTCTGCTTGGCACTAGGCAGTACCACAAGGGCACCAGGGAAAAGAAACCTCAGGCTTAGCATCAGGGAGACTGTCTGGAAGCTGGAATTGACTTGGCGTGGCAATGATCAGCCAGAGAGAGTCAGAGCTCCATTGCTCAGGACACTGAAGTTAGACTGGACAAAGCATCAGGCAGTAGACAATGGTGAGTAATCTGCCACCAACCGGCAGACAGACAGTGATCGAGGGAAGGCTTTCCCAGTGCAGATTTGCAGGAGAGGGGCCAGATTTGCCTCCGGTGTAATCCTCAGCTCCCCAGTCTCTCTGCGAGAGGTGGTGTGCCAAGCCCTCCTCACACCTTCACCCAGAAAAGAGTCGGGCTTGGATTGCAATGTGTTCACACAAAGTTTGCAAACTGCAAATGTCATGCGGTGAGACGGGGAGGGAGCAAGTGAGAGGAGAAAGGAGAGCAATTAATATGCAGCTGGTGCACGGGCTTGAGTGAAAGAAGCCGACGATGACCACCCGGAGCTGACGCTTGGAAACATACAATAAAAGCTGAACGGATGGCTGAATGCAAGACCTAGCAAATCAAAACAGATGCAATAAGCTGAGGCCAGTGGAACCAGCAGCCAACAATGACAGCAGAGCCCACGGGCTGGGGGGCACGTGGTTGGCACAGAGAAAGGAGGAGGCCAGAAAGAAGCACAGATGAGCTCTACCAAGGGAATCAAAAGCCTGCTGTTTTGAAAGCCAGAAAAAAACAGCAAGTGTGCTCCTGCCACACATGGCATTGACAGCGGGAGCTGCATGGTCCTCCATGTCCCTCCAGGAGCCACCCTGGAGCAGGCTGCTTCCAGGCTCAGTGCAGGATCCTCCATCATCCCTCTTGCCTTCATCTGGGGAGGACTGCCCTCTGGCTCACACTGCTGGAGGGACTTCAGGGGGTGGCTTTTCTAAAGCAATCCTGCAGCCAATACTCCTCTGTCCCCCAGCATCCAAGTCCTTCCCATCACGAGGGAGAGAGATCATCCACCCTTTGCTCAGTGTGGTTTGTGGGTTTGTTCACCTGGGGCAAGGGCTGCACCAGTTTGTGGCTCCCAGGTTGGCTCTGCTGTGTGGGGGGATTTGTGTGAAGATTTGGGAAGGGAAGAAAAAGTCTACAATGCTGAGGTCTCCTGCCCCTTGATCCGCTGAGGCATCGTGCTGTGGGTTAGCATAGCAACTGATGCCATGAGCCAGGCTCATCTGCTGGGAGGAGAGCTGATTTTGTAGCCAAGGGCACAGACACCCAGCCCAAGAGCTCTTGTGTCAGTGACATCCATGAATCTATGTAGGACACATGTGCACATTAGAACTAGATAGCAAGCGTTCGTGATTCATATCAAATATCCAGGGTAGCAGATTTATGTCCTGGTGAGGAATGTCTGTAGTTTTAAACAGCTGGAACGGATCTGCAGGAGATGTAAACCAGCATGGGGCTTCCACAGAGCTGTGCCTCTTTGCAGAAGAGAACACCTAGCCCCTAACTTCATGTGCAGGGGTGCAAAGGCCTCAAGTCATTGGCTTCCTTGCAGCATGCAAAGGACAGCAAGGCAAAGGCAGGGCATATCTGTACTTACACAGCCTTCAGGAGCAGTAAACCTGCCTTGAACATTTCAGGCCATTTAAAGAAAGAAATAAAACCAAACCAACACCTGAAAATTCCCTTTTGACTCCTGGCATCTCATCCATTTGTTTGTGGCCTCCCTTGTGAAAGACCATAAAAGAAATTTTTGCAAAGGGTAGGGTGGTTTTTTGAGATTCTTCTTGCTGCTCCCAATGCACAGCCCAATTTAGATGAGTGTTGCTTCATCTCCCCAGCTCCTCACAGTTAACCTGTAGAGCAAGACAGACTCTGCAGTGCTGTAACAACCCATTAGACAGCCAGTCAATCACATCAGTGATCACTATAATGGTACATCCACCAGCGGATGCTTCCCCACCAGAGCTGGGCACAGCAGTACACCAGCAGGTCCCTCCAGCACCTACCAAGGGATCAAAGGATATAAAAGGGGTAAAAGTAAAATACTCAACCTGATCTCTCCTCCAGCTGCCTCTTTTTCCTGCTGGTAGAGACACAGACTCTTGAGGATGCCGTGCCCATGTCAGAGAGTGTTCCTTCCCGCTGGTGCTTGGCTCTCTGAGCAGCCACTGTCTGAAGCCTCACCTCGCATCAGCTCACCAGTACCCTTTCCATACAAAGCCAAAATCAGATTGCAGGATGCGCTGAAGGCAGGAGTCTCTGTCTCTGACTGCCATAGGCTTTTCTAAGACCTGTGATGACAGGTGCTGTCACGGAGATCTAATGCAGGGAGTCTGGCTATACAGGGCAAACTGGCCCCTGCTTTGGCACGGCACTGTCTTGCTTCTCTTTCCTCTTCCATTTTATTTTGTTCTGTCCTTAGAGCATGATGGATATAGGGACCAACTCCAGAATTACCTCTTGGTGACAGAGAAGATGCAGCCTGTGGTCAATCCCTCGGAATCTAGATGTAGAGAGTTTTAGAAAACCACATCAAGAGATGCTTTTATTTCTTCTTCAGCCTGAAGCCCTCCGAAGAGTGTAACCCACAGGCTTAAGCTCTTCCCAGCAAGTCTCAAGCTAACTAAAATATAAATATATCAAAGCAAGATTCTCACATACCTGCAAGCCTTCCAAATATCCAAAGCCTTGCATCAAAATCAGCCAAACCAGCAACCTCTTGATGCCTCAAACAGAAGGCTTTTCTGGAAGGGAAAACTTGGTCTCTTCATGTTACTGGACATTGTGCATGGGCAACTGGATAAGTCTCTGGACTCTGACACTCAAAAGGATCTAATTGTTTCTTCTAGGCTTAGAACTCGTTTATCAAAAATATGCCGACTCTGTACTGTGCCAGCAAACCCTTTATTATAGATTTGGCAACAAGATGTCCAAATCTACAGCAGCCATTGACACCACCATGATGGATCTGCTGGAGAAAGCTCGGGTAAAGGAGGGGTATGTATATAACAAGGAATATGGTACATATATAAATATGTGCAGACTTCAGTAAGTGATAAATCAGTTAAGACTCCCATAGTGTTTAGAGACAACCAAGCTATATTCTAGTCAATCAATCTGTTGCTGAAAATATTATTAATGCCTGGCACATAGATTTATGATGAAGGCTAGATGGATGCAAAAGAAATGTTTGTTAGTGTGAATTTTTGATGACTGTGCTGAAACACCATTCATTTGTTAAAAGAAAGATAAATATAATCATCATAGTTATTTATCAGGGAATAGAGTCTTCTTCATCTCTTTGTTGTCCACCTTAACATGCAGGATGCCTGGGCTCTCCTTTTGCCTTGAGTGCATGCAAGTTAAAATAGGTAACTGTACACCCAGCATTGTGGCAGGAGGTATGCCATCATCACATCATTCCCAACACAATTAGACATGTTGGGCCTTCGTCTGCGTTCAGAACCTAATGGCACAAAGTCACCATGTAGAATGTCACCTCAGTGAGATCATCTGCATGTCTCCATGCAGGGACAGACATATGAGGAGACAAGAGGAGCAGTCCCAGCTGTAGCTTTTGTTAAGCACAGTGGTTATGGAGCTCAAAAGAAATATAACGGAGCAGCTACAGAAGGTCAATACGAAGAGCAACTTTTACCAGCATGAGCATTTCTGACACTGCTTGTAAGTTTGTGGACTGATGTTATTGCATGATTCTCTTTAGAGTGGTGCAAGTCCCAACCTCTCCTCATCCCAGCCCTGCTGGTCCTATTTCCACTTTGCCATCACCAGCTCCTGCTTTCCCCAAGATGATGTCTGAGTGGCAGTTAGACCCTGGTGTGGTCGTTCCTCCTCAGCAGCCAATTGGGAGGTGTCCACAGTGTGGAAGAGTCAAGCCATGACGCTGAGGGATCTTTGCCAGAAATGCACAGGAGACTGTCAGATCCAGTGGGACACTGGCTTCAGCCTGCCCAGCACCTCCATGGACATGGCTAAGTACAGGCATGGCTGAAGCAAACACAAGATGAGTTACTCTCCATAGCAGGAGTCGCTCATGACGGTTGCAAAAGGAGGGCATCTAAACCTTTCCTCCACACGCTGAGCAGACCAGCTCTAGGATCACGGCTCCAGCAAGCAGCCTTAAGCTGAGCTCTGGCCCTCCAGTCCCAGGCCCCACACTGCATGGGCCAGCCCTCTGTCCGCCCAGATTCCTCGTTTCCCTTTACTGCTGTTTTTGTTTTCTTTCCACAGCTCGTTTTCTCGGTCATCCGTGTCTCTGTGCATCATATATCATGCCTATGTGTCCAGAGAAAAGAAAGATCCCCTCCAACCCAGCAGCCCTGTAACGGATGGACCTTCCCGATTCGCAGCTAGCTGACAGCTTGTGAGAACAACAGCTTGAATTACTGAAAGAACTTTTCCCACTGAGTTAATCTGCAATGGATGTAGGTGACCTTCTAAAGGCATCTATTAATCAAAAAACCAGTGCCCATTCACCGTGCTAGGCTGAGCCCTTTGGGGGAGGGGGGTTACTAATTTCCCTCTGAGATAAATCATAATTTGACAATAATCATCTGCCCTAATCACTCCGATTCTTCCCTTTAATTATTTGTACACACAGCTCTTCCTGCCTGAGAAACACAAAGGACGACATTAAACGTGGCGTTTGCACTGTCAACGGGGAAACACTGAAGGCTCCAGCCACAGCCTTAAATCACTCTGTGCGGTGCAGAACACCCAATGAATCCGAGCTTTGGCCGGCTCTGGTACACCCTCTGCCCAGGGTGCAGGGAGCAGACTTTCCTGGAGAGGAGCTGCTGCTTCCAGCCATGGGGAGGGCAGCCGTCCCCAAGCCCAGGGAGCAGTACTGGACCAGAGCATCAAGGAGACAGCTGTTGGAGAAGAGACAGCAGAGAGCAGATGGTCTGTAGAGCTGTCCTGGCAGCCTGGGGTGTCACCCTAATGCTGCCCACAGCTGCACCCACTGGAAGAGGTTGACCCCGACACAACACCCATCCCTTGTACTCTTCCCACTTGGAGGTCTGTAATAACAGCGAGGTTGTGGAGAGCAGGGGGTTAATCTCACATCAGTGCCCCTCGGATGCTAGGAGGAAGGGCTGTGATCTGGGAAGCCAGGGGACTGAGGGAGGGAGGAAGGAAGGGAGGGAGGGGTGGTTTGGGTGGCCTTGTGCTGTGCAGATGCATCGCGTTGGCCCGGGGCTGGTGAGGGGTCCCAGACCCCTGCCCTGGGAAGCTCTCAGGTGGTGCCGGAGTGAGCGCGATGCCTGGCTGTACTCTGAGGACCCAGTACAGGCAAGGGCTCCACTTCTCAGCATCTCCTTTCCTGCTGGCCTTTGAGCTTTGGGGGTGCGGAGCCGGAGCTGTGGAGCCGGCGATGCAGAGCCCAATCTCAGCACTGCCTCCAGCAGCTGGTCCTTTCGCTCAGCCACCTCGGAGACATCGCAGTCCCCAAAGCACACAGGCTTCTCCGATGCTCCAGAGGCAATGATGTTGTGTTCTTGGGCACCTGTAAAGGCAGAGGTAGTGTTGACGGGGGTCAGAAGAGCTTTTTGTCAAAATCTGCATCTGTGGGGTAAGAGTGTAAATGGCAGTAGTGTGAGGATTTGCCCGTTGCCGTGGCTGAAGTGAGGTCAGGTAGCTGGGTTTCCCCATGAAGGGTACAGTGTAAAGGTACAGTGGTCGTCTGGGTGTGACTAGCTGAAAACTGCTCAGCAAAACTCTTTTTCAGTGGATTCGTGGGATGAGGCAAACAGTTCATGCTGTCCCTGGGAAAATGGGACTCCTCCTTTTTCTCCTTGGGAAGAAATCCTCTAAAACTGGAAACAGCCAGGAAATGCTGCGCAGCACCTCATGGGAAGTGAGATTTCTCACGGCACCCATCTCCTCTCCCACTGGCCTGTGCCCACAGCATCTCCCACAGTTTGGGCAGCCAGGCACAAGCTGGGTGCACCGGCTGCTCACTGCCAGCCCTACCCCCACGGGATGCACAACCTGGAGAGGCACAGCCCAAGGTAGCCAGGACAGGCTCCCGAGCACAGCAGTATTACCGCAGAAACACACTAGCCACATTTTATCATCTGTTTAGTACGGTTTGGGGGCAGGACATTTTAGGATTTAAACATCTGCCTTCCAAAAAAAACTAAGCAAAATCGGAGACAGCCCCCACAAGCTTCCCCAGTGCTACTGGGCTGACTTCTAGTAATTCCTTAGCCAAGGTCAGTATGATGTCTTGCAAGATATACCATGGACCTACAGCACCATATGCTGGCCTAGTTTAGCATCTACACAGCAGTACAGCCTGCCTCGCTTCGTCCCTGGTCCCTACAAAGCAGTGCAGAGTAGGGCAGGCCATCTGGGCTGGGCCTGGGGGCACCTGCAAACAGTTGGTGATATTTCCCACTCCCTGCAGCGGGACAGTCGGTGCCTGGTGGGGCCTCCTCTGAGAAGGGAGCATGGCATCATGCTGGAACAGCACCACTTGTGTGCACCGTTCCCAGGAAAGCAGCTTCCTGGGATGCCCATTCAGCTGGTACAAGCAGAGGGAGGCTGAAGCTCAGCCTGCACTGTGGGTCTGGGCAGTTTCGTCCTCCCTGACCTGCGCCAGCCCCTCCTCCCCTGATCTGTGCACAGTGCTGTGCCAAAGCCCACCCTGTGGGGAAGTTCCTGTCCAGTTTCAGCATCCCCGGGGGTAGTGGACCCCTCCCTTAGCACTCCGTGACTGCCCTGGGAACCATGTGGGGACCAGCAGCTGCCCCACTGGGAGTCCAGTTAAGGCCAGCTTTGGATCCTGCCCCGCCAGCAGTGTTCAGACCTGCCAGACTCAGTGCAGCTCAGCTTGTGATCCTCCCTCAGATGGGAGGGATGAAGTGACCCTGAGCAGCTCTGAAAGTAACCACATTAACATTGAACTGGGGAGGGGCAGGCCATTTTCCGGAAGTCTAATCCATGGAACTCCCTGCCGTGAGAGACCGGTGGTGGTAGGAGCCAAGGATACGGAAACAAAGACTTAATACAACTGACGAGGGCTAACTGCATCACTGAGAGAAACAGGCATAATGCTACTACGTGCCTGGTACCTTTGTCTCCTGTTTCTCATCATGCAGTGCCCTGTGGGCTGTCTAGCATTGACCTGGGAAACACCACAAGCTTAGATTGCAGTGCTCACCTGCAGGACAGTGAGGCATTGCTGAGCACAGGCTGTGCTCCTGTAAGAGGCGCCTCACACTGCAGTGGTGTTTCCTGAGCCACGGGGGATGGCTTCAAGCTACGTGTTCCTCTGGAATAACTCTGAGAGTTTGGGAGACTATGAGTTACTCTTGGCCTGTTTCTGAGTGCGTTCAGCCATGGGCACAAAGGACGGATGGTTCCTACTGGAAGGTGAGGCAGCTCTAAAGTGTATGTCCCTGTTTGTTAGCATGGCCCAAACCAGGAACTGCTGGGAGAAATCTATCCTTGTGCTAAGCAATACATCAGCTTAGGTCCCTCCTGTCCCCAAAACCTGTAAGGACAGAGCTGGCGTTAGCAATGACCCATCCAGACTTTTCATACATATCATCAGTTCACCACATGCTCCAGCTGCCCTTGCTTTGCAAAGAAACACATCCTCCTGTTCTGGCTGAGCCTCTCCTCCATGTGGGATGTGCCCATGAGTGAGAACATATTTCATGTCCAGCAAGCAGACTTTGCTGTCTCACAACATCTGCTGTGTCGCTGTTACCTGTGGATCAGATTGCCTACAAAGATGTGGGGCCCCAGTGGAGACCCTGGGGAGAAACGGAGAGAGCATTTTCCCCCGAAGTCTAAGGATGGAAGAAACCAAGGAAAATGCAAGAGGTCAGCAAACACGATGCAGCAATTAGCACAGGCGGGTGGGGCGGAGAGACCAAGACAATGCAATTTATGGAGTTCAGCAGAGAAAATTCTCTAGGGGCACTGATCATGCACTATAAATACCTTCAAGGTAATGACATAAATGAAGTGAGTGAATTATTCACCATCTCTGATGATGGAAGGGCAAGAGGCAATGACCTGGATCTGAGGAAGGGAAGTCTGGGTGGGAGGAAGGCCAGGCAGCAGGAACAGCCTGGTGTGGGATGCGGTCCCTGGGGAAGTCCTGCTTTCTTCGCAGAGTCCATCTCCAATACGTCCTTGGCTGGGCCCACATCAATACTGGTGCTGGAGGGGCTGAGGCCAGCCTGTGGCCTGTGTGGGAGCTCCCAGCCTGTGTGTAGGTGAGGTTTCCTGCACTGAGTAGGTGAGTAGGTGAAGTTTCCTGCATGTGATTGGTCTGGCCCATACACAGAGCCTGCTGCTTTCCCAGGGCTGCAGCTGAGCAGGCAAAAAACTTCTCTTGCCTGCAAGACTGAACTGTGTCTGCCTGGCCCCACACAGGCAGGAATGGATGGAGATCAGTTTGGCATTTGTGACGGCCACCAAGTTGGGCAAGTCAGTAGGAGAGATCTAGAAGAAGCTATGGCTTTGACATGGAAACAAGAACCAGAGTCTGGAAATGCAGCCTCCAGCAAGATCACAGCATCCCAGACTGGCTGAGATTGGCAGGGAACTCTGGAGGTCATCTGGTCCAGCCTCCCTGCTCAAGCAGGGCCACCCAGAGCCAGTTGCCCAGGTCCATGTCCAGATGGCTCCAGGTCCATGTCCAGAATATCTCCAAGGACGGTGACTCCACAACCTCCCTGGGCAACCTGTGCCAGTGCTCAGTCACCCTCACAGTGAAAAAGTGTTTCCTGATGTTCAGAGGGAGCCTGCTGTGTTTCTGTTTGTGCCCGTTGCCTCTTGTCCTGTCACTGGACATCACTGAAAAGAGCCTGGCTCCGTCTTCTTTGCACCCTCCCTTCAGGTATTTATATACATTGATAAGATCCCCCTTGAGCCTGAAAGATGAAGACTTCCTGTGGACAGACAAGAAACCAGCATGCTGCTGGGGTTATTTATCTGTCTGTAGACATGCATGTCTCTGCTAAAGAGTAATGACCACATTGACATTACGCATGTGAGGAGGCCTAGGAAAGTACTGTGCCTCTGCTGATGCTCTTGGCACGGGCTGGGCTTCAGCCCTATTCCTGCTCCCCGTTGCTTCACAGCAACCCCAGTGGGGAGCTGTGAACAGATTTCCCAATGTCTGCTTTTTTTCTCTCTGCCACTGGATTGCAGCCTCACGCCACAAGGAAAATGGAGGAGAGGTGGGAGGAGTTCTGCCTTTCCCTTTGTCATGGTGACCCGTGGAGGCAGGGGTGCCTCCTGCACGCTCTGGTGGCCTGGCACCCCCCTGCACCCGTCCTGTGCCTCACTGCTCCTGTCAGGAGAGAAAGGTGGCAGAGAAACACTGTGTCCCCTGGCACAGACCCAACCTTCCACTTCTTGCCTTGCAAGAGTCACGCCTTCCTGTGTGCAGGCAAACACTTACACCCTGGCTTGCATAGACTGACTCTATTCACCCAGGGCAGACAAACAGGAAATAAATACCCCTGTGGCTCCTGGAGATCTGTCTACATCAAGCTTTCCTGTCTGTGAGCAGCATCCAACCCCTAGGAACATATAGGGAACTCAGACTTCTCTTCCTGGCTGGGCGTTAAACCACAGCTTGGTCCTGATAAGGGAAGGTATCAGCCTGATGCCAGGTGGAAAGTGAAATGTCATAGCAGGCACTATCTGGGCACCTTTGATCCAACAGACCAGTTGGGGTGATCAGGTATGGAGGGGACCCATTGCGTTTGCTAGGAGATCCGCTTTGATCTCTGAAGCCTTTTCCATTTCTCTGCAGATGTGCTTGTCCTTATCTGCATCTCCCCTGGGGGGACTCTTCAAAGTGCCTTATCATAGCCAGTAGCCCTAGAAGATAGCTATGGGTCCTCCAGAACTGCTTATGGGGTAAGGGTGGCACTGGGGTAGCCATCTTCAGCCACCCGGCAACCACACTCCTGGCAGAGGCAGATGCTGGAAGGCAAGCAATCTGGGAGACAAGTGGGTCAGCTTGGGTGGTTTGTGCAACCTCTCCAGGAAACATTTAGGAAACAGTGCTCTGATCTCCTGCCCAATGTGCAGAGTCACATCACGAGCCAGGATCCTGGATGTGCTGTCTGATCTATGCGGGTCCAGAGAGACCGACTGACATCCCTTGCATTGCTCATCCATCACAGCCATGTCTAGGAGGTGGCATGGGCTGGAATGACTCTTGGAGTGGACAGTCTAAAGGAGGCTTGCTGGCTCTGCAACCCACAGCAACCACAGGGTCTCCTGTTCCCTCTTAGTATAGACAGGTGGCCATGGGCAGGGCGATCAGCCTGACTCTTGCGGGAGAATAAGGAAAGCAAAATCCACATGGGAAGAACATTATGGCTTTGGCAGCCCTGGGTCAGCTGCCTGGTCCATGTCTCCCATAGAGAAGGACTGTTTAAATTCACAGTTTCAGGACACTGCAATGGAATGGAGCTGTATAACAACAGCAGGAAAACAATGATCCCTTAGGCCCTAGTTGATTCTGTCTTGCACTGGCAGAGATGCAATATCTGTCCCAGGCACTGATGCTGTATGCAGAGAACAAGGACATGGGTCTGGTCCAGTGCGGGGCATGCAGATTTACAAGTCAGAGAAAGAGGAAAGGCAAAGGAAACTGCCTCCTAAATGTGAAATAACTGGAGGCTGGCTCCAGACCCTCAAGAGAAAGCTATAAATCTGCCTAGCCCTGCTGCGAGAGCATGAGGCACCCTGGAACAGCCACATGGCGTCACAGTGTCCTTGATCTCTGTTTTCTCTTCCATCCCTTCCTTTCATCCCTGCCACCCCCGGAGGCACGTTCAGTCTCCTGGTGACTACAGTTTCTCAGCCTGCTCAAACGCTTCTCTCTCCCATCCCGCAGTGTTTTATAGCAGGCTGGGTCAGGTTGCAGTTGCTAATAGCAGTCGTAAGGCTCGGCACAGAGGGAGGGCAGTCCCAGCTGAAGGACAAGGGTTCCAGCAGGACGTGCTGCCCCTCTGTCAGCAGTGTTGGCATCTGGCCCCGCTCCCCTCTGTCCTGTTTCGGGTGGCAGCAGGAGGACTGACCTGGGCAGGGAATGCAAACTGGCGGGTTGTCCGCCGGGGCTCGTGTGGCTGACAGTGCTCTGGCATGGACCATCACATGGGGGGAGTGGGTCTGAGGCCATGCTGACCCATGGCCGTGGTGAGGCACTGCCCCCAGGCTGGCTGTGGGTCACAGGACCCGTTGCGACAGCTGCTGACCCTCCTCTGTTTGCTGGGCTCGAATTTTCCTGGTACGCTGAGATGAAAAGAGGAATTCTCTGGCTGCTCTGGGAAGGGGGAGCCATGTTGACGCCTATTCCTAATGCAGAGCTGACACTGAGACATCCCCTGGGAGACACGGCCTAGCCCAGCTCCCCAGCTGGTTTAAAAGCAACTCTGTTTTGAAGCCACAGACCCTCCTCCTACAACAGCAAGTGAGGAGACAGTCTCAAAGGCCACCCAAACCACATTCAGGCAAGGCCATTGCCTGCTTGTCCCCATTTGACCATGTCCTGGACATCATCTGGAAGTGAGGGAACAAAGCAGAGAGGGCATAAAGCCATTGCCTTGCTCTCCCCTGATTTAGCTCCATGGAGCATAGGCAGAATCAGCACGTAAGCCACAAAAAGTCTGTGCCACATTTGTCTCCTTTGTGTCTCTGGGCTTGCTGCACGAGGAGCAGGGGGAAGAGAAATGTGTTCAGGCTGTAACTAATGCCAGAGCCTAAGAAATGGATCAATTCAGCCCCAAACAATTTGCAATGCAAAGGGAGCAGCTCTCCTTTTGGTTACTCCTCCCCACGCACAGACACATGCACAGCCCCTCTTTCCCACATCCCTGCCTTGGGAGAAAAGCAGCTCATCGCCCCAGCACAGACAGAATGCTCCACCCCGCTGCCCCCACCCGCTCCTGGTAGCTGATTGCCTCCTTGCTAATTTAAATCCCTGGCACGGGCACGCCGGTGCCTGTCCACCCCTTGGCACCAGAGAGACAGGAGTGGTGAAGACTGGATGCCAGGGACAGGGTAACCCCAGCACATTGGCAGTACTGCCCGTACACATCTCAGCTCTCTGTGTCTCGAAAGGTTTCTCTCCCAAGCGTGCTTGACTAATTAGTAAACGGAGCCTAAACCTTTTGGTCTCCATCGATCTTATCTTTAAACCCTGCAGACAACAATTCCTCAATCGATACCTCATTTAATTGCTGCCACCAGGCTGACAGCTGGGGTTCTGGCTGTGCAAGCCTGGCTGTCACATGGCAGGTTGCCAGTGCCACCTTCTAATCCCGAACTGATTTATCCTCATGCAGCTCCTCTCCACACACACATCCCCCTGACCCTATTTGTGCCCCTCCCTCCCTGTGCAGGGGGTAGAAAACGCCCTGGCTACACACATCCCCCCATGAACACGTCACACTGCTGTGCTCATTCACCTCTAGACCATAGCTGAGATCAAACTGTCATGTTGATGAACGCCCGAGCACGCACACGCAGCCTCTGTGCAGGCTGCTGAGACCTGATGCAGTCTGGTCCCAGCCTGGCGAGCAGAGCACTGCCATAGCGGGGACACCTGGGTGCCACGGGTGGTGTTTCACAGCCAGCCCACGCTGGGGGACAGGCAGACAGGCAGCTTCTGCCCTGCACATCCCAATACCAGACCTGGCCTCCGGGCATCCTTGTGGCACTACCTTCTCCAGCTGGGACCCAACACATGCTGGGCGTGATCCACTTGCTGGACTACTGTTCCTGATGAGCCCCGGGAACTGGATTTTTAGGGATGCTCGTGGCCCTCAGAAGAGCAGCAGATACAGAGGCAAGGCATGGCTGCTATTTTGGCAGAAGCTGCCTTGTGGAGTCAGGCACTGACTTCCCAGTTAAGCACTGGGCTTGAGGCTGGGGGAGGTATGGCAAGCAGATCTGGTTTCTGTGATGGGGTTCTAGCCATGGATGCTCTGTGTTTGCTCTGGCACAGTTTTTACTCTTGTTTTGATGTCATGGTTTAGCCCCAGCCACCAGCTAACCACCACACAGCTGCTTGCTCACTCCTCCCCCATCCCAGCGGGGTGAGGAGGAGAATCAGAAAAAAAAGTGAAACTCATGGGTTGAGATAATAACAGTTTATTAACTAAAATAAAATAAAATATAATAATAACAATAGCAATAATAAAATATAATAATAATAGTAATTAAAAGGAATATAATAAAAAGAAGAGAGAGGTAAAACCCCAAAAAAGACAAGTGATGCACAGTGCAGTTGCTCACAACCTGTTGATCGATGCCCCAGCAGCAATCTGCCCCCCCAGCCAGCTCCCCCCAGTTTCTATACTGAGCATGACGTCCTATGGTATGGAATAGCCCTTTGTCAAGTTTGGGTCAGCTGTCCTGGCCATGCTCCCTCCCAGCTTCTTGTGCACCCCAGCCTACTCACTGGTGGAGTGGTGTGAGAAGCAGAAAAGGCCTTGACTTTGCGTAAGCATTGCTCAGCAATAATGAAAACCTCTATTATTAAAGCTGTTCTCGCACTATATCCAAAACACAGCACTGTACCAGCTACTAGGAAGAAAATTAACTCTATCCCAGCCAAAACCAGGACTTTTGCTCTTGTTTTTTTGCTGTAGTTTACTGATAATCATAGGTGCAACATGCATTTCCTTCAGTGGCAGATACGTGAAATAATCGCTGTAACCCTGATCTTTGGTCAGTTATGTGTTTGTCATCTGCAGTTCTTGACGGCCTCTCTCTGTGGTGATGCTGATTGCTTTGTCCTTGTATCTTCAGGAAACATTACTGTGTAATTTTGGAAAGAAATAGAGCTTGTATATGGACACATCAGCAGCAGTACCACCAGAATGAAACCTATGCCTGTGTCTAGATTAAGATCACGCCCCACAATACCAACCATGAGTCTGGGGTCTGCCCAGGGAGGAGGTGGGTGCCTTGCTTTCAGTGGTGCCGGTGTGATCGGTGCATCTGCAGCTCAGCCCAGCCACTGAGATCCAGTTCAGACCTGGTCTTGGTCACACCAGCTTTCAAATAGCATTACCTACAAATCCACGGTGTAAACGATGGAGGTAAGTCCCACTGCAGCCTGTGGCCATCACTTTCTAATCGCGTACTCCTCTGAAGGTCACTTCCTCCATCTCCAGTTTTCTGTGGAGGGAGCATCTTGACCAAACCCTGCTGAACACACCTTGGAAGACTTCTCAGTCCAGATGAGGTGGGTCAGGTGAGCTTGTCTGGTCTGCCAGTGGTGCTACCTTCTGTGACATTCATGGAGTCAGTGTCTGGGGCCAATCACTGACTTCCCTGAACTCCAGGGGAGGAGATGCTGTAGCAGAAAGCAGCTGTCAGATCTGCCCTACAAAGGGTCACTTATCCACTGAGTACCACCAGTGACATTTTGAGTATCACCTGTCCCTGCGGCTTTGAATTGCTCCACTCCATGGTGAACCAGATTCAGTCTCCTCCAAGCAAGAAGAGGTTCAGAGGTGTAAAATAATCACAAGCTCCACTGTTGGCCTTAGATAGTATCCTCACTTTGTGCTAAGTAACAGGGACGAGGCCCTTGCTATGCTAGGGGCTGTACAGAGGAGATGGGTCTGGGGGAACCCACATTGTCTTCCCAGTGTCCAACAAGGATGTGGAAATCTTCTCAGAGGTGACCGTCTTGGTACCATTTAAAGTCTTCACAGATCAGCACTGAGGAACTAGTGCACTGGGAAAGGCAGGGGAATATGCTAACAGCTTACTGGGGACAAACTCAGCTCTGGTGTAAATGGGTGCAATGCCTTTCAGTCCACTGGGCTAACTCAGAAGACCCCTGACTGCTGCGAAGGGCTACTGTCTCCTCCAAATGATGACAGGTGGGATGCATCACATCCCACACATCTACCCTTCCAGTTTGCTATTCTCCTGTAACAGCTACACCAAGGCAGAATGTGACCCTGGGCAAAAAGCCAGATACTGCTCTTGCTGTAAACTGCTGAGGCTGGAGGACGTGGCACAGGTCAGGCTGAAGTTCAAGGTACCTGAATCCCAGATCTCTGGGCCAGAAACCATTTCCAGAGCCTTTGAGTCTGGACAGAACCTAGGCTGTATATCCAAGGTGTCTTAGTACTGAGCTCAAACAGTGTCTGTGTAAGCAAGACTGTGCCCTGTCTGGGTGCAGTCTTAGGAGAAAGTCTGCCCTGTTCTCAGCCTCCCAGGCCACAGTTCCCCAGTGAGCCAGGGAGGGAGGTAAATGCTCAATAGCTCCATGAATGAAGGCCATGAGAGCTTGTTATCATGTTAGTGGGAGTGGGGGGCTCATGTGTTATCAGCAACCAGAAGTTGTTTCCACTGGCCTCTGCTGCCATTCAAGAGTCTGTTTTATTCAGGACTGCTATCTGCTGCAGCTTGCTTGTGCCGGGTCCTCTTTGAGCAGGCTGGAGCAACGGGGATCCAGGTAAGCAGGTCCAGCGGGAGAGGTGACTGGTGGCAGAGGAGACCCCCATGGGCAGGATGGGGGTTGGCGACCCGTGCAGGCAGTGGCATGGGAGCCCCAATCCCGCAGTCGTCCTTTGCCTTGGTGCGAGAGGGTGCCTGACACATGCTACTGGGAGATCAGCAGTTGGCCCCGAGCATGCCCCAGATGGTTTGATGCCAGGGTGTTTGCACACAGCTCTGCCATTTAATGGGGAGAGAACGCATAGCTGATCCCAGCTGAAGCCATACACTAAAATGCTGACAGACTGTTTGTCGAGACACAAACATTGGCAAATGGCCCCGCTTGCCATATACTTAGAGTCACGGCAGAGAGGGAGGGAACCCAAGAACAGGGCTGTCTCTGGCAGTGACTGAGAGTCCTCAAAGTGCAGTTCAGTGCATGATTCTGGGAAGAGGGAAGTCACTTTCTCAGGAGATTTGAAGCACCCTTTTCCAAATGGGTGGAACAGGGATGCTCAGCTTCTTAAAATGAGTCTGGGAGTGATGGGGACAACTGGGTACTTTTCTCACACAGCACAGTTTGTGGGATGGAGCATCCCACTTGTCCAGCCAGAACGGTACCTCTTTGGTCCCTCAGGCTTGGTGTGCTCAGTGGTACTTCTCCAGAGAAAGCCAGACCGTCAGCATCTTGGATGTGCCAGAGACTCCTCTCCTAGCAGGTAATGCAGCGTGCCGGGCTGCGGTGGTGCTAGCTGTGCTCAGGGCCTTTCAGTAGGGCTGGGCCTTACTCACCGACTTGCCGGCAGCTCTTCCCAGCCGGGGTCCCACACACCAGAAAGGAGGGGATGGGAGTTGTGGAGAAGGTGACACTGAGAACACGAGCCAGAGCTGGTCAGCGTGGAGCAGGAGCCAGGGAATAGTGGTGTTCCCAGTGGGTGCAAGTCTGCTCACCTCAGGGTCAGGCTGGGACCTTCCCACACTTGTGCCATGAATTTACGGCAGTGCTGGGAAGGGAAGAGTTGCCTCCAAACACCTTCTGGCCTCTAATGCATCCCCTGGGGTACCTGGGTTTGCATCCTGGGAGAGCCAGGTCACATTACCTGAGTTTTCAGACCAGAAAAGCCAGCTCTCAGGCAGTCTAGGCAGCAAGAGGTTCCTGAAGGCACTGAGCTAGAGAGCTGTTGTTCACAGTTTCCCATCAATCTAAGGAAAACAAGCGTTGCTCCTATGCTGATCTAGCAGCCTTCATTTTGTCAGCAGGAGCCTTTTGTCTCTCAGAAGGTCCCTCTAGTTGGAAGAAACTTTTGAACCTAATTGTTAACCTGACTGGGTTTCAGTTCAAGATGATTGACTTGTGCAAACAAGGAGTCCTGTGTTTCCAGGAGCTCTGTCCTGCAAAATGCTGAATACTTCCCAAGGCAGTAGGGTGGGGGAGGGGGGCACCCAGAGAAAGGAAAACATGGCCCATGTTGGTGGGGAGCACAGAATAAGGGTAATGAGGAGGGGAAGGAGCCATCACCTGGGAAGAATTACAAGCAGAGTATGTTTTTTTCATTTATCTGGACATCACTCTGGGCAGTCTGATGTTAAAGGAGTCCGTAGTTTTAAATTACCACTAATGACCACATAAAAAATACCAGAATTTCGGTTGAGGTTCAGTGAATTACAGAATCACAGAATCATCTAGGTTGGAAAGGACCTTGAAGATCATCTAGTCCAACCGTTAACCCAGCACTGACCGTTCCCAACTCCACCAGATCCCTCAGCGCTGGGTCAACCCGACTCTTCAACCCCTCCAGGGATGGGGACTCCCCCCCTGCCCTGGGCAGCCCATTCCAACACCCAACAACCCCTTCTGGAAAGAAATGCTTCCTAGGGAAGGAAGGATTAGGGAAGGACTCTTGTGGTTTGATCCTCTGCTTTGAGGATCATTCAACATGTACCTGCATCAGAGAGAGGGTAGTTAAGACGCCAGGGAGTGTCCCTTTCACCAAGCTCCTGTGAAGACAATGGGGTCCCTGAAGAGCGTGGGGCTCAGCTTGGCTTGGTGGCAGGTGGGCTGTGCGTTCGTCCGCTGACCACCGCTGCAACACTGCCCGCTCACTCCATGCTGCATCAGACAGCGATATGAGTAGCGCGGTGCTAGCAACCAAGCCAGGCTGTGGCATGCACTGACATCCCAGCCTTCAGCATCATCAGGCACTGCTCAGGGCACCCACTTGGGGCTGCAAAGGCCTGTGAGACCCCAATTAACTGACTGCCCAGAGCAGCCATCCCTTAATATGTTCTGTCATTGCAAGCCCAGGACTTTAAACTCAGTGCCTGCACCCGCCCAGGAGGCTCAGTGAGGTAACGTCAAAGGATGCTGGGCAGGGCTGTCCACCTGTCTTGCCCTGTGCCTCTGTCTCTTCTTTCCTTGGGGCCTCCTTGGTGCTGCCAACATCACAATACATGATTTTTAAAAAAAATTTTAGATCACATGATAGAGATGTTGGTCACCTAAAAAGCAATGAAAGTTTTTAGCTTGTGTGAGTTACCATGAAAAGCATGAAAAGGACTTGCACATAGGTGGAAAAATGCCCATGGTGATACTGAGGGGCGGCTACTGAAGCTGTAAAACATCAGTGCGTGTGTCAGCCAGGGACGGCCCGTTGCCCCAGTCTGGTCTCCGGGGCAGTTGTGCAGCTAACTTGCACTGGGGAAAGTCCTGGAAGCTGGGTCCTGCATCACCTGGCCATCTTTCTCACCATCCCCAGCAGCGGGGTTCAGATCCCATGTGAATTCCTTGCCCACATCAATAGAGGGGAGACAAAAGAGGCCACTGACTATTTCTCAAGCCCGTGTGAATGCCCCAGCCAACCACCCAAGCAGCAGTTTGGCCACCGCAGTGCCCAGCTCCCAGCGCACTCATCCTCGCCCTCGGTGTCCCCTGCCCTCCGCACTGCCAGGCTGCCTGCTCGGCCTCCACCCTGCGGCTTGCACATTGCGGCTGCTCGCCCCTGACGAGCCAAGTGAGACCCCCCCGCAGCCCCAGGAGGAGGAACGGGCTGCTCACCGAAATGTCTTGCTTCAGTGTGATCTCCCTGACCTGCAACCCTCTAGAGACCTCTCTCCAGACTACCCTCATCCTGCTGATGCTGAGCTCTTCCTCCCGGTCTTGACCCCCCTTTCTCCCCACTTTCGGGGCTTCCCTGGGAGGTGTGTGGGTCTCCTTACTGCAGCCTTTTGTGCGATCTCCCCCACCGGCCTTCCCTCATCCAGAGGTTACCCCGGCGGCTGCATCCCCTCCTTGCCGATGGCACGGCAGCCTCCCGGGGGATCCCGTCTCTTAGCAACCCTCCAGCCCACAAAGCAGATGCTGAGCACACGCCTGGTCCAGCGCTCCGCAAGGGCTTTGCGCACAGGGCAGAGGGGAGGGGGCTGCGCGTGTGTGTCGTCGTCCCCCCCCCCACCCCGCACACGCCACCTCCTCTCTCCCCTGTCCCTGTGAAGCGAGCGAGAGCATCCGAGCCCTTTCGGGGTCCCCACCACGGGACAGCGGCGGGGCGGGGGGGGCGAGCCGCATCCTCTCTGCATCCTCCTGCCCCTCGCCCCCCCCGCCCCGCCGCGGAGCCGGGTGCAAGCGCGGGCTCCGGTCGCCAGGGGGCGGCAAAGGGCGCGACCGCGCCCTTTGCCGCCCCCTGGCGACCGGAGCCCGCGCTTGCACCCGGGACCGAGCCCCGGTGCCGGGTGTTCCGGGGGATGCACCGGGAGGAGCGGAGCGGCTTCCCCATGGCCGCAACGCGTGTCCCGGCGGCGGGGACGCGGCAGCGGAGGCGGTCACAGCGCGGAGGTACGGGGTGAGTGCGCGCACCCCCCCTCCACCGCGGCGGGGGGAGCATCTCCGGCACCGGGGATGCACCGGGAACACCGCGTCTCGTCGCGGTGAGCGGGGGGGGCTCGGGGGGGCGGCTCAGCTCCCCCCCACCAGCCCCCGTGGTGGAGGGATGGGTATCCCCGCGGGATGCGGTGCCTCAGGGCTGTGCCGTCCCCTGTATCTCAAAGCGCTGCGGTGCTTCTCAGGCTGTTTAAGGAAGTATGGAGTATGGATTTAGGAGGATTTGAGGCCTGGCAGAGGGTTTGCTGCAAAGATTTTTCTGCTCTCAGGTTCCTGGCCGGCTGCTTCATTGTCCAGTGCCTCTCCAGCTTTCTTCTGTGGAATGGAGCAGGCTCAACTGGGTGGCAGAAACATCCTTTCAACCACCATCCAGTGATGTGTAAGACATGAGCCAGAGAAGCAGCACCCCTGCCTGGCTCTGGACAGGGTCAAGACACACTGGGCATGCTGTAATTCCCCGACGTAGAGGGAAGGCTGAGAAGCAGAATTAAGAAGGTGTGATGAGAACAACCCCATTCAAGCTGACTTGCAGGTCACCTTGGTCTGATGGGCAAGAATTACACTGTGAAGGTTTCAGGCCTTTCTTGGCAAGCAAAGTTAGTAGCCTCTTGGCAAAGTTGTAGGCATAGGATGCTCTCTCTGTGGGATGGGAAGCTCTTGCTAGGAGGAGCAGTCTTCTAGTGCTATTAAATCTCTTCAGCATCAAATTCATTGTCAGCCCCGCTGGGTAGTGCTTGCAGGAGGAAAGCAGACCTTGCTTGTTGATTAAAGTTGAGTGCATCTGCTTCCACCTGTTTGTCGACACACTTTGGGGGAGATAGAGGGCAGGTTTGATGGTATCAGAGTATTTGATAAATTAGGTTGCTTTTCTGAAATATCTTTTTTAAAATAAAATAAATTATTTAGCACATCTTCAGAACTAAGTTCTTGTTTGTGGATTTGAGATGATTCCTTAGTTAGAAATGCCTTTGCGCAGAATGAAAGACACTCTGGAGTAAAAAAATCATTGTCCCAAAGTGAGTACTTCTGGTTCCTTTTGCCTGGCAAAAATTGTCATCAGTATGGCAGGAAGAAGGGAGAAATGGTTTCTGGAATAAATGTGAGAGAGGCAACAGTTCTGGGGTTCAGCCTGGGCTGGCAGAGGTGACGTGTGACGGGGTGGCCTTGAACAGCCAGCTTGTGCACCTACAGTCAGCTTCTGCAGCTCAGAGACGGTTTCAGCCTGCACTCTGCTGTTGGCAAACCAAATTTCACTGTTGTGAGGTCAAGGGCATTGTCCCATCACCACGGATGGGACTCAGGCAGCCCAGGGCTGGAGATGGTGATCTCTTCTATCCCAGTGTTTCCTGCCACCCCTGGGCTTTCCCCGGCTAGCAGTGTTGATCACATCCCGGACTCCTGTCCCTGGGGAGGGACCATGACACCTGCTCCAGGCAGGGCAGGCAGGCCATCTTCCTGATTTACTGCTGCCTGAATCTGCCCTGCCTGACCCATAAAGGTAATGACTCCTTCTGCCCCAAATGCCTTGTCCTTTCTTGAAGACAAGTGCGAGCAAGCAGCCACTGTAACAGCCCTAGCAAAGACTAGAGAAACCTTTCTCCACCTTTTGACTTCATCCTAGGCTGGTGTGCAAACTCCGTAGCCCCGAGCAAGTGGCTGAGCAGCTGAATTCAATGCAATGCAGTTAAAAGACCCTTGTGGGTGAACGATAATTTCGAGATTAAAAGGAAGCTGACATGGGAGTATTTGCAGGTTTTTCTCAGGGTGGACTCAGCTGTCAGGTTAGACCAGAAACCCTCCCCTCAATTTAGGGTCTGCTGAGGGGGCTGCCATGGTTGACTTCTAGGTTCATGCCTTCCACAGACTGCTTTTTGCAAGTCTGAGTTTAAGAAAACAAACCACACCCTGCAGGGAGACCTTTCTCTGGAGGGGCTTAAAGCTTTCTGCAAAGGGACCTGGGACCTGGATGGTTTCCTACTGCCTCCTTTGAGAGCAGCAACAACAAGGAACAGGATTTTGAATGGTGTCCTGAGACCTGGTGCTCCGGGTTTCCGTTCCAGCACAGGGTCCTAAGCCAAGAAAACTGCCTGTCCTGCCAAGGCTGGGTAGGAAACTCTGGCCCTGGAGCAGCCAGTCAGTGGTGTGGCATTAACTCCTCTCTACAAACAGCAGTGAGGCTCCTTTGATGTGCGTGCTATCTGCCGCATTTACTTTCTTGTTTCTTTTTGAAAGACCCATCATGCCTGGCTTAGCTGCAGCCTGCTGGCTGGCTGGTGGGCTGCGGAGCTTTTGAAGATGCTAATACAAGCTCAGTGATGATCCTTAATCACTTCTTTATCATGTTCTCTCTGAACAGTGCTCTGCTAGTGGGCTGAAAACCTCACTGGGGGAAAGGCGCTGAGGTGCAAGGAGTGGAGCAGAGGTAGGTGGGCTCGAGCCAGTGGAGGGGATGACCTCAGCAGCAGGGAGCCTCGAAGCAGTTTACAAGCATTAAACTTGTTCAGGCACATCAGGAATCTTCTTACATTTTCTCTCTTGGTGATCGTTTCTCGCAAAACCCTGGGTTTGGCACATCAGGTAGAAGGGATCAGCTGTTAGCTTTGGGCACACATATCCCACAGGCTCCTGGGGACGGGATATTGCTTCTGGTAGGCAGGTGGACTGCCTGTCAGCAGCAGGTCTAGAAGTCATCTCAGAGGGACGGAGAGTCACTCTGCTTTGATTGGGGACCACTCATCCCAGCCGCTTGCCCGAACATACTACAGGTCTGCGCTTCAGCTGTCTTCTGTCAGGTTAGGGGTGTGCATGGACAGGATGCCTCCTCTCTATTTGCTCCTCCTGCCGTGGTGGCCAGATGTCCTACTCTTTAACAATGTTGTCCTACTTTCAAGTAGGTTAATCTATTTTTGCCTGGCCCAGAGTGTTGGACTGTCCTTTGTTGTGACTTTGCCTTTCCACGCATCCTGTGCCTGGCTTTCCCGTGGCAGAGGTAGCAGATCTGCAGGTTGTGATCCCAAGCAGTACAAGGCATTTTCCTTTGCTCTGTCCTGGGGGAGGCACTTGGGACCTTGCATAGCAATCAGCACTGTAGACAGGGTGTGGGCTTGGGGGCCCAGTGCACGGTTTTGAGCCTGCCTCCTTAAAGATGATTAGATGTTGAAGGTCCTCAGAGGGAAGGTTCAAGCTTCCAGCTTGCTTTAAGGGTCTAGATGTCCTTGTGCTGGCTGGCAGTCATGTGACGGTGGTTGTTCTTGTTTGCATGTCTTGTCTTCAAGTGCCAGCACTCCCAGAATCTGGAAGAGATGTCTGAGCAGAGAAGGAAAGAAGGACTTTCAGGGCTGAGAGGGAGCTGGGGATGGAGAGATGAGACTGGAGCCTTGTCCTATAACTGAAAACCAAAGGCAGGTTGAAACCTAGGTACTGCAGGGAGCCCACTTCCAGCTCACAAGCCTTCCTCTGAAAATACCTTGTCTTTGGCTTAGCAGCCCCTGCTGATATTGATCTCTGACACTGGCTGTTCTAACCACTAGTTTCATTTACCCTTCGACTTTAGTTTGAAAACAGTAGCTTTTTGTTCAAGTTAGCCGTGACACACTGAGTTCTGCATGCCTGAAGGATCTCTGAGCTACCTGAGCTGGACTTCAAGTGTCCGGGCATGGCTGCAAGGCTGTGGTTGTGGAAAAAAGGCAAGGGAGCTGGTCTGCCCTGCCAGGTAGGCTGTGCCAGAGCAGGGCTGGGAGGGAGCACATGGAGTGGAAGCTGAAGGCTGATGAGTTTTGGACCAGTGCTGCAGTTTATTTATGGCCTGCTTAGCAATCTCAGGCAGGCAGTGTGGGTTAAGGCATCTCCTGTCCTGGATTGACAGTACAGATCCAATTAGCCATGAAAGCCTCTAATTATTTGTCCTGAATTGCTCTGGTGGTAACCAAGGCTCTGCTATCTCCTCCTTTTGTCTGTGTCCCAGCTGGAAATGCCCCAGTGTCCCTGCATCTAGAGCAGCAAGTGTGATGTGTGAGCAGAGTCAGCACAAGCTAATCAAAGGAGACAGGCCCCGTGAGTTAATGAGGGGATGGACCTGCTTCGTTAACTTTGGGGAGTTCTCTAGTCCTCATCCTCAGAGACAAAGGACTGAGATTACATGTGGCTAAGATAAGGCTCACGTGATGTATTGCTGTAGTGGGAGAGCTGGGTGGAGGGGCTGCAGACCATGGGGAGGGAGGGGGGTGGCTGTCAAGAAAGGATTTGAAAGCAGAAGGTCCCTCGTATCTGCGCAAGGCAGGCACGTCCCTCGCTGAGTGCAATGTCTATGCCCAGACCAGGTTGCTTATTCCCATGTTTCATTCCTCCCTTTGAAGCCGTACTGCCAGGAGGGTGCTCAGGGGTCAGAGACAGCAAATGCTCCCCTTGCTCTGCCTGTTCTCTGCTGCCCTTGCTGCTGCCAGCTCTGCATAAGGACACCTTACCTGTGTGAAAGGTGTGTTCTCCTCCAGCCCTTCTTGCTGCTCCTCTGTGTCCGGTTCATCAACGATCCAGTGCAGAGGGAGCAGTTGGCTCTGCCTCTGGCAGACTGCAGGGTACCAGAGTGATGGGGGTGACCGTCCCAGGGCAATGAGCCTGCTCCTCTGGGAGAGAAGCTGGCTCTCTACAGCTTGGTCAGCCCAACAGCGTGGTTAGAGGTTGGCAGCTGAGAGGGCAGTCATGGGCACGAGGTGGGCTTACACAAACGGAGGCCTGAGGATTTCTTTTTTTCCAGACACGCATGCTAAGTTACAACTGTAGATTCTCAACTGCAAAACTATTTTAAGGTGAAAAAAGATTTGCAGGGCACTTATCGCATCCTCCCGCTCATTCTGGGTGCTCACTGTACAAAAGATGAGTCTCAGCTGTCTGCAAGAGAAAATATGTCATTTATGTTCTCAGTAACCTTAACTCTGACCTAAAATGTCAGCAAATAGATCTCAGATGAGACAGAGCAGCCAGCCTTGGTTTTAAAGCAAAATTTTACATAAATAATATTCAGCTCCTGTATGAGGGGTCAGCTCAGTGCTTCCACCATTGTTTCCAGGTCAGAGGGTCCCCCAAAAATGGGTTTTACATCATCGTCTTGAGATGCTGCCTGAAGGCAAGCCGTGGCTTTGCTCACCACATGCACGTTTTCTCTTTATGTGGATGTATGAGGCCAGTTCTGCAACAGACCCTGCCAGTGACATGACTTTAGTCCTGAGAGGAAGGGACACGGGGAGAACCAACAAGGGTGCCCACCCTGGGGGAAGCTGGGAGCTGTTCACGGGCATTCGTGGTGGGGCCCAGGTTACTGGAAGACCGAAAACGTCTCTCTGACCCTCAGCTGAGGGACGTTCAAACGGGACCCATTTCTGCCAGGGACAGTGCCAGTCCAGGAGGGCGAGGAAGCAGCTGACACGTGCTTTAAGCCTCTTGGTGTCCTTCCCCTGCGGGCCAGGGGCGCGTTTGCCAAGTTTAGACCAGAGAGCTTCCTCCATACAAATGGGGATGAGGGGGGCGGGCTGTTAACGTACAAAACCTGTTTTTTTCTTGCCCGCTTGGAAAGTGGAGCTATTGAATTTTAAGCAGCAAAGACAAAACTCCGCTGAAGAGGTCTCTTCTGTGCTTGCTTGGTGAAATCACTGATCACAGTGGTGGGGGGGTCCAAGAAGATGCCAGGCTTGGCCTTATTAATGACTCTGTTGTTGTCTGCTCTAGTTTGTTGGTCTTCGCTCTGGGAGACGGTTTGCCGAAGCAGCAACTATTTTCCCTAGAGAAGCTTCCTTGCGAGCTGTCCCCTTGGTGGGGGCTGTTCTTCTGTGTGGCTGGGCTTCACAAACGCCTGCTCTCGGACCAGCCTGGGGAGTGGTGCTGGCCTTATGGACTGACCCAGAGTGCTCTGGGGACCTCCTTTATGGCCACAAAACCTGAACTCACCTGGGGGCACAGGAGAGAGGAGACAGAGGCTCTTTGTTCCACCAGGACATTTTCCCCTCTGGCTTTTTAAGGGTGCCCAGCCTCACAGCTCACTACCCCGAGGAGGGGCACCTGCTTCTGCTGAAGTCTCTTCTCTCTCCAGCAGCACCAGTTTGGCTGGGCTGGGGACACAATAGCAGCCTGACTCATGCATTCCATCCAACACTTTGACAATCCAGCAAAGCAGCTGTGCAGTTGCTCTGCCCTGCACACCTCCTGTTTCCCACCCCAAGCTCAGAGCATCAGGCCCTCTTGACTGCATTTTTCTCCTTGAACCACTTAGTTTTAAAATAGAGCAATTATCTTCCTTCAGAAAGGTGATTATTCGCTCCAATCTAGGGCAGCCTGCACAGCTCTCTTTGTGAGCACAGATGTGTTCCCAGCATGGCTGGGTGGCATGGCTGTGCTCAGCGGCAAGGGGGGGGTCGCGTCTCTGGCTTAGGCTGATGGTTGGGTCAGTGGCTCAGGGTCTGAGAAGGGGCATTACTGGGGCTGAGCAGTGCGAGTCCTCAGTCCCAGTCTTTTCTTCATAACCACACACATCAGAGGGGTGCAGGCTTGGCTCCTTGGCAGCAAGGCCAAGACATTCTGCCAGGGTTCACAGCCCTCCCTTCATGGCCAAGTCCTGAGGGATCTCCAGATGGGCAAGCTTACTTTGTCCCTGGGTCTATGTGTTAAGAAAACACAGACCTTCAGACTTTCATCTACATGTATATCAACAAGTGACAGATCTGTGGGGCTGGCAGGAGCTTTGAGAGGTGGCCTACTCAACACCCATGCCTGAAGATGGGACCAGTTCTTATGTAGGTCACTGCCAAAAGAGGGTTCTCCAACCTGCTCCTAAAATCCCTGTCCGTGACCCTTATCTCTTTTACAAGATGGGGAGTTGACTGTGATTTGGGGTACATAATTGATCCTGGGATTAAATGGTTGAAATCTAAGAGACCCTTTGCAGAAGCCGTGGGAAGGGTTTACATCCTCACATTACGTCGATCGCTTAATCTCCTCTGTCTTGGGATCCTTCTGCTGTCTCACAAGTCTAAACCCAACTGTTTAATTAAAAAATAAACAGGCAGGTATTTGCAAGGAAAATGAAGCTATTTTATTCTTTATGTGTCCTTGATGCTCTGTTGACATCTTGTCTGGGGACAACAGCTCTAAGCCTTGAATTTGAATTTTTATCTTGCAAAGACAATTGTTTTAATTGGGAACAAAGCCATAGAACAGAAAACGTCCCATGCGAAGCAGACTGGCCATGACGTTAGAGAGGAACAATGCCTCTCTCCCCTTTGCACTGCCCAATGGGCTGTGAGGTTCCAGTGCTGTGGCTGTAGTTTCATGTTTAGTTTCATCTTTTGAGTGGCTGTATACAGCTTTGTGTACCTGTGCTAAGCCAGCCTTGACACTAACCATAGCCCATGTTGTGCTGTGAAATATGGTCAGGATGGTCAGGAGAACCAAAGAAAGATCTGTGCAATGCATCCAAGGTCACATGGAAAAGTAACGTTAGCTACTGATGATTTCTAGTGTAGTAGAGAAGAAGAGCAAGCTGACTAGAAGCTAGAGGCTAGAAGGATAAGGCATGCCTTTATAACAGAGGGTATTTGACTGCAGACACAGGACCAGACTCTTTTCTTTGGCTGAGCTTTGTGTTCTTTCAGTGAAGCTGGAGCTACAACTTGCATCCTAGAAGTTTGTGACCTACAGAGGAATCCCAGATGAGCTCTGAGGTACCACTCAGTATGTCCATCTGGGCTTGACAAACTTTGAGATGTCTTCATATTCCTTGAGTCAACAAAGCTTCTCCATCTGGAGGCTTTGGATGAGACATGGAAGAAAAAAAAATTAAAAGGCAAATTTTCAAAGGTTGGAGGAGTTGAATCTCCTCCACTAAAGCACTGTAAAGCACTGAGATCTTCAAGCCCACCCCAAGTGGCTGTCTTCATCCAAGCTCAGGAGCTCTTCTGGGTGGGGACCTAAGGCTATCTGGTACACAAGGCCCAAGCTTCCATGGACACCCTCTCAGTGGATCAGCTGGGGCAGGGTTTAAGACATGGCCCAGCCTAGGAAGAGTTTCTCCTGGGGGACAGACAAACCGTGACAGGACGTGGTTGCTTTGGACTTCCCTTGCAGGAGTGCCAAGCTTTCACCCCCAGATCGTAGACCCCCTCAGACGCTCTCAGTGTTCAACCCACCAGCTTTGTACACTGAATCACTCCATCGCTACGGAGCAAATGTAGTGGTACAGATCCAGCCACAGCTTTGCTAATGCCTGGAGGCAAATTAGTGTCAGTCCTTTACTTGGCATCTGCCATATGTGGCTTCTTTGACCGAGGCAGAGAAGTGTTCATGGGTTAAGCTCCTCCTGCAGTGACACTGTGTGTTTTTCATACTGGAAATTGAGATTTGCGGAGGTGAAGTGAGTTGGTGAAGGAAGTCAGAGCTGTGGGGAGGGAGAGGAGAAGAACCCAGGAAGGCTGTAAAGCTGCCATTTTAGTTTGCTGTATTGTACCCTGAGAACATCATCATTGCTGGAGCTACCACCCCAGCTACTCATCTAATCGGAGCTGCCAGAGTTTTTCAAGTAGAAGAGCTTTAAACAAGGGACAATGCAGATTGAAGCTGACACCCTATCAGATTCTCCTTCTTTTGGTCCCTGATCTATCAATAAGCACCTCTTCTATTTTGCATATAACATAACCTATTGTATAAATATTTAGTCACTCTGTTGGGATCATTAATTATAAATGGAGATGAAGCTTTTGAAAGCTGCCTGTAGGTCTGGGCACCCAATTTCCATTAATTTTAATGAGAACCAGATATCCAGATCCCATACGGTGGCTTTGAGCATCTCAGTCAGGAAACTTCATCTGACACCACCCCCAGTCCCTGCTTCTCCCCACTCTAATTTAAGAGATTTGCAAATACCTTACAAATCCTTCAGATGCCTGAGTTGCCCTTGTGCCATGCCATTGTTCTCTGCTGAGGATGGTTGGCTGGTAGCTTCAGAAGTATTTATAATAAGTTCATTTAATCCATCCCGTTAGTTCTTTTCGTCTGCACAACCTCCACTCCCTGCCCAGCACTTTGAAACGGTGATGCCTGAATGAACCCCCAGCCTGAGTGTTTTTTTCACAGAGAAGCTTTGATCCTTGAAAATGACAGCTGCGCAGAGCAGGTCTAAAATGAATGATTGAATTATCTGACTGATTGAAAATGTTCTGTGGCTTGGAAGATTTGACAGCAAGTATTCACTTAGGCAACTCCCATGAAAGAGAGTGTGCGTGCATGTAGGGTGTGTGTTTGCACGTGTTTGCGTGTGCATTGGCAAAAACAGACGGTGAAATGCAACAAGCACCCAGAGCTGTTTGGAGTGGCAGTTTCTTAAGCTCAGCATCCTTTCAAAAGCTCCAAATCTTCTGCGCGATACTCTGCAAAAGCTAATGCTCAGTGTGGTTGTGGAGACAATGATTTAGACAGACGTCAGCAGTGGTTTAGGAAATGGAAATGAGTTAAAAGGTAGTGCAAGCTGGGGAACTACTTAACTCCATCTTAGTCCCATACCGACCTGTGGCTGAGGAATGATAAACTCTTCCATTGAAAACATGGTTCCCATCCTCTGTGCTACAGACACGTGCTCATGGTGTGGAGTAGCCCCAAGGATGCCAGCTCTATGGGAACATGTCCTGTGATTGAAATTTTTGAAAAACATGAGCCCGGTGAGATTATCTATAAATGGCTGGAAAGATAGAGAAAGGAAGCTTGATCATGGCAGTGCCCTTGATGCCATCAGTGATGGCAACAGCAGATGTGTTAATGCATGAGGGACGGTAACAGCCTTTCCAGATCTATCTCAGCTTCCTTCCCCATCCCCATATAGTGAATTGGCCTTTCCTGATGCCTCACAGAAATTCAGCTCTGCTAGAATGTAAGCAAAATATCTGGAAGTGAAATGAATGAAAAAAAAATAGTTTCTTTGCATATGAAATATATTTTGTCAGCTCAACCAGTTCAGAGCTTCCTGTGGGAGTTTCACAGAGGGAAAAATCACGTCATAAAGGTTACAGTTGTAGTTCCTCATTGCGAATGGTCTTGTTCTGATAATTCACTGAAATTGATTTTTTCCTAAATTGTTTAGCTGCTTTTCATCTCCCTGCTTGCAGAAGATCGCTATCTTCCCCTAACTCCTAGCTCAAAACAGATGGAACATTGGGCTATAACTAATTCCTTTATCAGAAATAGTTTTGGTTTAGTCTCTCAGTCCAGCCACTGAATAATTTGTTCCAGTGCCATTAGCTGTAGTGATGTTAGGTGTCTGTAACGGCTTCAGCCATGCAGTTTCGTGCTCCCTGTCCCAGTGCCAGTGGTCATTTCAACAAAATTAAATGCTACAGCTACCATAGTCCTAAGGGCACGCATAGCTAATGGTAATTCATTGGCATCTGTGTCATCTCTCCATCAGCATCCCAAAATGTCCCTCTCCTTGAATCCACATTAGCAACCCAGGAACACTCAGAGCAGAGGAGATGCTGGGATCCTCCTCTCAGAGGTTCATGTAGATGCAAGCTTCATCATTGCTAATTACTTCACTGCAACCCAACACCTTCCCAGGTATGGGAGCCCCATGTCGTCTGTGCTTCTGTTCCCCGTATCTCCCAGCCAGGCCCTAACTCTTGAGCTTCAATGAAACATCAGATCATTTAAATGTCCCTTTTCATCATCTGAAAACTTACATTCATAGACAATATAATGTAAATGAGGTTTATCATTCCAAAATTTGTCTTTAATCCCCCTCCCCCTATCCCAAGTCTTTGAAAAATCAGAGCCAGAGCACCTGGCTGTGGCCTCTAGGTTGGATCCAGACTGACAGTGTGCCTTAAAGGTAAGGGTAGATGACTGGTCCAACATCTACAGTTAGAGAGGCAATGCTCCCCTGGTACATGGCAGTCTTGGACAGAGTTTTTGACCATCTTTGGTCACTATACCTAATCCTACAGGCTGAGCAGTTTTTGACCTGGAAGATCCAGGCCCAGGGCTCTCTTCCCACCAATGAACCATCCTCTCTTTCCGTGTCTTGGATTGTCCCAGGTAACAGCAAATTCTCCTTCTGTTCTCTGCCTCTTCATGTCAGTGCTCCAGAACCTGCCACAGGCAGCAAAGTTACTCCTCATGCCCTCCATCCAACTTCAGACTGTGTCTGAGTCCCAAACAAGTATAAGCTCTGAGCAAAACCCTCTTCAAATTTCTGTTGCCAGGCTGCATCCAGGGCTGTCAGCCCAGCATGGGAGACATCTCAAAAGGAGCAAGGCCCCAGGCAGGGTGAGATGGAATTGCTGCAGTTTGGCAAGAGAAAACCTCCCAGAGATGTCAGGACCCTACACAACCTGACTGATGTGAGGATACATAAATTACTTCTCTTTGCAGCTGCCTCTCCCCAGCCTCTTCCCTGCATCGTGGTCACGGATGCCCAGCAGTCTGCGCTGAGTCCTGGGCAGCTCACAGCAAGTTCAGATGATCCAGTTGGAGTGTGTCTGTCTCTGGGTAGACTGCCTGCTCAGGGTGACTGTTTCATCCCTGAGGCAGGATGCAGATTCTGCATATAGAAATCGGGAGAAAGCCATGCTCTGCCTGTCACATCCCCCATCCAGCTGGTGGAGACCACACTGGAGATCCTGGTGAGCTGGGGAGGTGCAGCTGTGCAGGGCTCACTGGAGATGCAGCATAGCTTTGCCTCCCTGGGTGAAGCAGCATCTTAGGGATACGCCCAGACAACAACAGTGCAGCTGTGGGCACCTCTGGGAGTTGCTTTCCCTTGGGTAAGGGGAGAGGATTTGCTGTAGCCTGTTTGCCTCCAAATCGTCAGCCTTTCCTGGGACGCTGTCCACATGCTTGTCTTAATATGCAGCCAAGGGCTGCTCTTCCATTCAGGTTCAAATTGATCTGCCCCAGCACAGATGTATCCCTGCAGACTACCAGACTGAACTAGGGGTCTGGACAAATAGTCTCCCTAAACAGCTTCATAATGAAGTCCATGTTCCCAGAACAGCTTTTCAGCCTCAGGGATAGATGCTGAAGGACTCGTGCTGCTGCCAATAACACAAATCTAGAGTTTCTAAAAATGATGGATGGTAATTTTCTGTTACCAAAAGTATTGCAGTGAATTTGGTGTAATTCTGTGTGAGACCTCAATCTGACAGATAAAGGTGAATTGATTACTGAACTCAGAATTAATGGATGCTTAAATGACCTAATTGCATTTGTTACGAGCAGAATGTAATCCTAAATTGATAATACTATGCAAGGCACTTTAAAATGGTCAATTTTCCTAAGCTGAGAACAATTACAAGCAAGAAATGATTGGAGGAAAAACTGAGACAAAGTAATGTGTGTTATAAATGAGGGTTAAGAAAACTTTGATAGGTGCTGTCTCTTCCACAGCATGCACACATTTTTGCAGTTATCAGAGATATTCTTAGCTAAGAATCTATCATTGTTAAGGAAGAGAAAAGCAGAAATAATAACAGTAATAAAAAACCCAAATGGAAAAAGAAGGGATTCAGTAACAAAAGCTGTGAATTAAGTGTTATGTAATGCAGAGACCTGGAAGGCTAATTTGAAAGAGCAGTCAATGAAAATTATGTTTATTAGCATTAAGGACTGTAAGATGTGCATTTATATGCATATATGTCAGGAAGAAAATAAATGCTGCATGTTGTTTTTTTAGATGAAGGTGGTAAAAGAGTCTGCTCTGATACTGCAAAAAAAAGAGGTGTCCAGCCAAAGATTCATAGCCCTGGAGAAAAGCAGTCTGATGGGTTCAGAGATGATGGAAAGCTTCTTGCTCCAGTAGTAACCAGGCAGCATATTAAATAGCAACTGGTAAACTGAAATGTTTGTGCACATCTAGGACTAGAAAAATTACATTGAACAGTTTCATAAGACATGGCTGAGAAATCTTTTTAGGGTGTTGATACTTTATGTATATTGGTGCCCGGGATGTTGGAGAAAGGTGTATTTGCACCTGAAGTTAGTCAGACAAAATAGGATAACGTTTGTTTAGGTGAGATGATGAATGGCAATGAGGCGGAGACTCATTGCACTGGAATATAACAAAACACGGAAGAGATGCTGCAGACCCCTTGTAGCCAGAACAGCAGACTCCTTGCTGCACCTCCCAGAGTTTGCTCAGATCAGTTGCTGAGGATACAGTTTTCTTACGCTAAAAGTTAGTGAAATTAGGATAAGTCAGATGCTGACACGGGTTGGGTCTGCTTGGGGAGCTGATTTTATGTCAGCGATGGGCTCTCAAGAAGACAAATGCAAATTCATACACTCAGGAACCCCCACAAGCAGAGGGAAGATGGTGTTTTGGAGGACAGTGACTCATCTGAAAGTTGCCATGCAGAAAGATAGAGAGTGAACAGAGTGATCATCCAGCAGCATCAATCTTGCCTTCTGCCAAAACCTGAAATGCCAGGAATGATGTCTCCCATATTCCAGGCTGGGATTTCCCAGGCAGAAATGCCTACATTGGGCAGGAGATCAAAAACCTCCAGAGCACATCAAGATTTTTTTTGCATGCGTGAGAGAGGTGACTAATCCTCGCACAGGAGATTCGTGATGTACATAATGTTGTCTTGGGACTTCCAGAGGGTACTGGAGATCGCAGTGGCTCTGCTGGGCACTGGCCAGGCTGGTACTCAAGTCTGAGTCCTGGCCTAGTACCCAGAAAGTTATTGAGGAGTCCAAAGAATGAACTATGGTGTAGAGAACAAGACTGCTATGGAGCCACTAAACAAGTTCCACTTGACTGTGTATCTGGGAGGAAGTTATAAGGGGAATTGGTCATAGACTATGGGAAAAATTTTTTTCCTAGGGGAAAATGCTTGCAGTAGCTGGGCTTTCTCACCTAAAGACAGCCAATGATTGCAGGCTGACAACAGACATGGTGTTTAGACGCAAATCCTGGGATTGGGATTGGAGTAATTTTCCCCATGAATTAATTAACTGCTGGACAGTTTGTCTCCGTGTGAGATGCTTGGTGTAGTTCAGTGCTTGGCTGTCTTCCCCTGTACGCCTGTAACTCAGACAACAGCCCACTTTGATGCAGAAATACTGGCTGAGGACTTTCTGACCGTATCTTATCTCCAAGAACACTTTGTTCCCCTCCTCATCCTCCTGCAGGAGTGGCTGCAGGTGTGGGCCATGGCCTCTGGATCCGGCAGTAGCTGCTGTAGGCAGTATCACCTACAGGCTGGGAGGCTTTCTCCTGGGGTGAAGGTGCTTTTTCCTGTACAGAAGTGGCAGCTTCTTTGCTGGAGGACACATTTCCTGTGGGCTTTCCAAACCTCTCAGGCCAAAGAGTTTTCATCGGGCTGTTAAAGCAGAGGCTCCTGGCAGTTCCCCCTTCATAACATCTCCCTCCCACCATATCCTGACCCATCATGGCACCGTGGGGCCCCACTGGCTCTGTGACCCCACACCAAGCATGAGCCGCCCCAGAACAAGCCATTGTGGAGCAGGAACCACTGTGACTGCCGAAGAGAAGCCAGCTGTGGGTTATATGTTCAGTGTCCAAGGCTTCAGCCTCAACCCAGCAAAGCTTTGCACTCTGTGGGGCCTCTCCAGGTGGCTGCACTCACGTGCACTGATCCACGCGCACACACATTCCCACACACACAAAGGTGTACGCTTGCCTTGGACCCTCTTCTGAGAGACTCTCCTGTCCCCTCTTCCCTTTCCATCTTCCCAGATTTACAAACCTGTTAGCAGCCCTTCTGCCTCAGAGCTCTAAAGGAGCTCTTTGCACACACCCTTTTCCTCATGATTATTTTTAAAGCATCATTCCTGCATGTCATCCAGACACCCAGGGTGAGACTAACAAATCTCCTCTCTCCCAGCCCCTGGAATAGCCATGAGGAGCCATCTCCCCACCAGTTCTGGTGTCCCTGATGTGAGCCAGCGTTTCCAAACCTCCTATGCAAGGTCCTCATAGAGCTTTCTCCTAATTCTGGCTCCGTCAGAGTGACTTGTACTGAAAGTGAGTCCCAGCTGTGGGAGGACATGGAAGCAAAATCATTCCTCGGTGCATGAGAACATTGGTGATGTTTTCATAGAAAAAATTAAGGAGAAGGCTGAGCAGCACCCGGGAGTGTCCTTGTGTGCCACACTAAGTACCATGAGCAGGGCATGGTTGGAAAACTACGTGTAACAGGGATGCCGCATTTCAAACTTAGGCATTAAGCTGCAGTTAAGACACTTCTTAAATTATCACATGAAGTCAATAAACGCTGTGGGGTTGTAGGGTAAGTGGTCCTGGCTTCTCCACTCAGCGCGAAGTGGGAGCAGAGCCAGGGCTGCAGAGCAGCCAGCCTTGGAGCAGCCTTGGAGCTCAGGTTTATCAGTGGATCCCATGGGGGTACATGACCATGAACAATCTCAGGACCACAACCTCCCATCTTTTTCTGGTGTCTGCCTCTCCCATCAGCCTAGCTGGGGTGTTTTCATGGTCTGTGTACTGTACCTGGTTAACTTTTGTGCCTGTTGTGTGGTCTGCAGTGTTTAGTTCTGGTGCTTGCAGTTCCTCGCTGCCTGGAAGGCTCCCAGACGTGTGTTTTCATTTGTTTGGGGCTTGAGGCGTGGCTCCCCTGGTGTTGGTGTGAAAGGAAGGTGGACTCTCCCTAGGGTGCTCCCGCTTGCCCAGGGAAGTCATGGGACAGGGGGCAAACGGCATCTGCAAGTTCATGTGCACATCCAGGCAGTTAAACCATGTCCAAAGTTGCTATAGTTTAGTTTTCTTAATTAAAAAACCAAAAGTTATGACATATGCAAGGAATCTAACACAAATTTACCAGCAATCCAGGAAAAATCTTAGTACTCCGTCACTGTTAGGAGTGTCTCATAAATGATAAGGACAAGCAACCACCCTGCTCAAGGGATGAGGGAAGGTTTCTCCCTGAATCCAGCTGTTGATCCACTCATTCCCAAAAGAAGAATGATTGATAACCCAGATATTTGGAGCCCCACTAGTGGATATATTCTTAGAAACTAGAACCTCATTTTCTCATGCTGGAAAATGTCACTTCCTAGGATTGGATTTTGTTATTTGCCTTTAGACCTGAACAGTACAATTGATGAATATTGATCATGCCCTTTTTTTTTTTTTTTCCTTTTTTTTTTGTTAAAACACCCTAACCTGATAATTGGTTGGTTACAAATACCTCAGAACTGATCAGAGAGAGGAGCAGGACAGACTTTTTTGATGGCGTAAGGTGAATCCTGTCTCTCAGACGAAGGAACCCTGAGGGATTTTAACAGTCCCATACCTGGATTTGTCCGGCTGCCTACTGCCCTTGTCCGTGGTCATGAGATCCATTTCATGTATCTCTCCAGCACAGTAACCTTCATTCACACTTGCGTTTGTTGGATAACTCCTGAGTAGAGCTGCAGGGTGGCTCATTACATGGTTCATTACCGATACTATCCCTGGCAAACAACCCCGTGTGCTGTGCTGTGCTGTGGGGTATCCCTTCTGGAAGAATATACAGCCATGTTCTGCTGAGCTGCTCCAGGACATTATTTCATCTAATGGCTGTGCTTTGGTGTTTGGATGTATGGCTATACTTTGTAAAGATAATTTTAATTTGGAATGTTGGTGATTTGTGCATCCTCTGGAACAAGTGTTCCAAGAGGCACAGAGGTCTAGGGAGAGGTTTTCTCCAGGGAATCAGGAAGCCATCATCTGTCTTGGAACATGCATCTGGGGCAGACACCAAACGCTTCTTCCTCAGCCTAAAGGTCCAGCATGGGGCTACGCTCTCTGCATCCCGCTGAGGGAGCCCTCGGTCCCCCGTGAGCTGTTAGAAGGGAGGGTGGTGCCTGCACATGGTGCGGTGGGCACTGTGAGGCACAGGGCTGATGACGGGCAGGCATCACACATCCCTGTGAAGCAATCAGGCAGGTGGGTGAGTACCCTGGGTCGCCAAGAGGTGGGCGATCCCAGTGCAAAGGTGTATGCCAACTCCAGGGGAAGGATGCTGGTAGCTGACCACTGCCCTGGCTGGCTCAGGCTGAGGGACCACAGGCTTGTGCTTCAGCTGGGCAGCTTGAACCAGAGAGCACCCACCACCTCTCACCTGTACGCCCATAGAAACCCCTGTTGCATTACAGCCAACCAATGGCCAAGAGGCAGTGTTTTCCCCTCAGCACTGTGTCTGCAAGTAAAGTAAGGGGGCCCTTAAAGCAGGAAAAGTGTTGTGTCCCTATGCCTCCCCCCCCACACTGCATCCCCAGCTGTCTCGCTGAGCCAGGTGCCTGTGCTAGCCTGTAGGCAAAACTGTTGCCTTCGCATGCAAGAGCTGTCGGGAGGGAGATGCGTCACCCTTGCCAAAGAAGGTCCCAGTGATAGTGAGCGGGTGTGTGGTCCAGCCCACTGTGCTGGGGGTGGCTCTGGAGCAAGCTTGGCAGGCAGGCACATGGGCAGCGCTGCTGCTGACAGCCAGCAAGGTTCTTCAGCCATGGGGTGGGATGGGATGGGATGGGGTGGGATGGGACGGGGTGGGGTAGAATGGGAGGGGATGGGATGGGATGGGATGGGGTGGGATGGGATGGGATGGGGTGGGATGGGATGGGATGGGATGGGATGGGATGGGATGGGATGGGATGGGATGGGATGGGATGGGATGGGATAGGACGGGGTGGGGTGGGATGGGACGGGGTGGGGTAGAATGGGATGGGATGGGATGGGATGGGATGGGGTGGAATGGGGTGGGACACGGTACAGGGGATGCAATGGGATGTGCTGCAATGGGATGTGCTGCAATGGGATGTGATGAGATGGGGCTGCAGCAGGTGGGAGTGCCCAGAGGCACAGAGCCAACCAACCTGCAGTGCTAGGGTCTGCACTGGGGTGGATCCTCGAAGCTTTTCCAGTGCTGTACGTCTGTGTATGGAAGTGCATCAGTTGTTAAAGACAGTATTTGGCAGGATTTCAACCCAAAACTTCAAGCCAGTCCCAGCTTGCAGGGTGACGATTTGCTGGCGGGAAGCAGAGCTGTGCCCCCATGCTTTGCAGGTGCATGTGGGGCGACGAGCCCCACAACCCCTGGGGATATTGTTGGCAGCTCCTGCGCAGCCTGAGCGGAGCCTCCCAGCCGAGCATCAGGTCTGCTCCTGCCGTGTGCTTCTCCGGGGGCTTCGCCAGCAAGGGCTTTATTCCATCCTTTCACTGGGTCCATTCACCATCACTCCCTGCCTCCTCCCCCTCTCCCTGTCCCCTCCCACCCTGCTTGCTGGATCCCCAGCAGTCTCTTGACACCTTGGGGGAAGGCTGGGAGGTGTAACCATCGCCAGCAAGAGAGAGGGAGAGCAAGAGGGAAGGGAGAAGGAAGCCAATAACGTGGAGGTCTAGGAAGGTGGTGGAGTGGGAGGGACGGGGCCACTCCTCCGTCGGTGGGACTGCAGATTATTTTGCATGGATTGTTGAAGAGAAAAGGGAGCTGCGTTTGTGAAGGGACCAAAAAATAAACGGCTCGTTGCTCAGGTAAGTGCAAATGTGAGCTCCCCTGCTCTCATTGTCATGTGGTACATTGATCCCCTGTCCTATTTTGCTTAGTTATATCGTTTTTGATTCTTATTAGGATTATTTGATGCATCAGCTGTATGCTTCAGTTGCTAAAGACTGAACCTCCTGATACGTGTGTGTGTGCATGCGCGTGCATGTGGAAAGATGCCCATTCTCTGAATATACATTGACACATTTTTCCAGCTCTGCGTGGTGTCTCGTTTGAGATGTTATACTACAGCACGCTGTACACACACACACACACACACACAAATGGTGTTTGCTGTTACTGATTTTAAAATCTGTTCATCCATGCGACTATTGAAATAGCAAGACTGTTCAGCAGCTGAAAATTAAAGAGGGGCTCTTAAATCACAGTCTTCATTGGTAGGGGGCTACTTTTCTTTATCCTGAGCCTGACACGTTCAGTATTATGTTTTATAACAAAGCTACATTTAAAGATCAATTCAGCAGTGGTTATTGCATCCAAATTACATGGTTGTCATGGAGATGGTACAGAGAAGCTGAAGTGATATGACTGCATCTGGACTGGAGTGGGGCTTCACTGCTGAGTGAGATCCTGCCTTGCCTCCTGTGTCTTTTTGTCTGTGCTAGGTTACAATTTCTTTTAATCTTGAATGAAGCAGTACTGTATTAGAGGATTTAGAGGTCGAGCTGCTGTGAAGGGTGTGTGTTGCCCCTGTTCAGTGCTGTGTTATTATCGTAATTGTTGTATTAGCATCTGCGTCTCCCTGAATTTCTTTTACAAGTCTGGGGAGGAGGAAGGCGTGAGAAGGACAGATAGTTTTCAGAGCACAGCTAGGGCTGGGAGTACTTTCTAAAAAGATGCCTGCCATGCCCACACCTCTCTGCTGGCTCCCACATCTTGGGGGACAAAAGGGAAAGGATTCTCTGATTTTAGCCATGTTTATCTTCCATTTTCCTCCCTCAACTTTGAGGATACAAGGAGCCAGTCACCTGCTCATCACTGTATCAGGGGAATGGCATTTTTTTGTTGTTGTTATTATATTTGTTTCCTTTGCAACTGGTGATATGAATGTGTTGGCAGTTGGGAAAGAAAATCCATCATTTATGAGAATGAAATTTTCCTGCCTAAGGCTAGCTAGAATACAAAGAGTGTATCTGTGGGAAGGGCATGTTATATGTTACAGATGTGTATTTCTCTAGCGGCTGGGAGTAAATCACACTATTGTGCTCATCTTCATTATTTTGGGTGTTAGGCTGGCTTTAGTCAATATTTAATCTGAGCTCATTGTGTGCTCACACAATAAATGTGCAATTTGGAGCCTAACTTTACATCTATAAAATGCTTTGGGAATGCATGTGGCATTGTCTCCATAAATGCAATTTCACCCTTTTCTGTAAGACCAAGCCTATTGTGAGGATGTAAATATAGTAAAAGGCACTGGTGGAAACAAGCCCATCAGAATGGCAGTGTTTCTCTAATTGTATCATTAAACATAAGAGAGAATTAATTACTAGGATAAACAGAGCTTTGTAGCTGTTGGATCAGGGTGATATTTACATGGAGTTCCAGGCCTCCGTTTTAGTAGCTAGTATTATGGCTTAAATTCCTCCCATGCCAGTAGATAATGTTTTTAGCCAGGATTGTAGCATATTATCATTAGATATTTTTGTATTAAAAATATTCTAAATCCCCATGTCCTTGTCGAATTGTCCATTGCAACCACTCCAAAGTGTGTGATTCAACTAGGATTTTCTTTAACGTGATTTTTCCTGTACAAGTCCAAGCAAACAATGGATAAAGTCTGAAAGTGGGCGGCTGAGCCCAGAGGGGAAGTCTGAGAGATGGCTGATTCACAAAATGGATGGTTCTCATTTTGTCTCTTCTTTCCCCCTAAAAGTTAGGTACAAGTGGAGTTGAAGTGGGCAGTTTTCCCTGGAGATCCCCTTGGATCTGTGAGGCTGGAAGCCAAGTAGTTCTGAATTAATACTGAGTTTCCTCCTGTCTCAGTGTGTGATCACTCTTCAGGCCACCCTAAGACATGGCTGTATTATTCTCTGGGGAAACTGAGGCTTGGCATGGTCAAGTGACTTTGCCAAGGTGACAGTGGCAGCGTCGGGCAGAGGATTCAGGAGCTCTGCCAGCAAGCCCCTCTTTCTCACCACCAGGCCCATTCAGTATCCAGGTGGTGCGGTCCTGTTTGTAGGTACAGTGGGAGGGTGGCAGTGATGGGAAGCAGTACTGGTTCATGGAGGCTGGGTGGATGGAGTAAGGGTGCTCTTTGCTGAAGCCACTCAGAGAAAGAGGGAGTTGGGCAGTTTTACACCAGCTTCTGTGGTGTGCAAGATGAGGACACTTTTCTGACCTCACCTACAGGATAACTGAAATGAAGCCGCCTTTGGTGCCCTCATTGTGTGACCCATCACATGGCTCTTCATGGAGTTGAATACTTAGCGCCTGGCAGGAGGTATCCACCATATTTCTCTTTATAGTTGCATCCAGCTCTGAGTGTGAAGCCTTTACAGGTGTCTTGGCTTTCCACTCTCCCCACTGGTGCTGCTCAGAGCTCATCTCCCATCCTGTCATACCCTGTATTGCTCTTCTTGACTTCAACCTGTAGCTCCATTCCTTCTCTTCCCTCCATCCCATCATCTGATGCCTTTTGTCCCCTTCCTCCATGGGTCTTCTCACCAGTGAAGATCCCTCCACCCGCTGTCGCCGCAAGCTTCAGGCCATGCCATGATCTGTATGTGCTGTGCCTGCCACGAGGCACACAGTGCTGAGTATGTCAGGCCACCACATTAAAGGGACTGAAGTGAAGTCTCCTTTGAAGTCTGGAGTGCCTTCTCCATCTGTGGAGTTGCCCTATGTGGTGTCAGTGGTTCTGCCCAAAGTTGGCGTTGGTGTTTGTTCCTAGAAGAAAATGGAAAGTCCTGCTCAGCTCAAACATCTGTGTGTGGCCCTGCTGACTTGGTGACTTGCACAGGTTGATGGCGTTGCCAGAAGGATGCTCTCTGGGCTGGGAGGGAGCTGTTGCTACTGCCACCAAAGTGCTGGCTACGGGCAGAGTGATTTCAGCGGAGGGAAAAGCCCGCTTGGAGGTTGTATACAAGCAGTCACTGGAGTGGGTGATCTGCTGCTGTAAATGGCCACATCTCTTGAAGTTGCTGCTTGCTCTGCTACTTGACAAAGTCTCTGCCATGGGGACATCTCCTTGCCAGATTTGCTGAGGGTGAAGATGTCCTCCTCACCCTTTCAGCAGGGAAATGCCTTTCCCAGAAATGTGCTGGGACAGAGTCCATGGCTGTGTGCTCAGTGCATCCAGGCTCTCAGTGGTCAGATGGGTCCAAAGGAATGGTACCTTCTGCACATGAGGCTCTTGATGCTTCTCTGCGGTGGTTATGGTACAGGAATCATAGGTGAGAGGGATGGGGTCAGCCCTGGCCCCCTCCCTCATTTCCTCTGTGGCCCTGGGGAGGTGGCTGGCAGGCTGGGCTCACTGGTGGAGAGGCACTTGTCCAACCTGGACAGTAACCACCTCACCCTTCATCCTCACTGCTGTCCCTTTGTCTTCCTGCAGGAGCTCCAGGAGATGAGTGGCTGAGATGCTCAGGGAGGTCCTTCCCTGCAGTCCATAACATGGCTCTCCTGACCCTGGGCAGCACCTAGTTCTGGTCAAGTCCCAGGTAGGGACACTAGTGATTCCTTCTTTAGAGCAAATGCTGCTCCTGTCACTGGAGCAGCTCCAGTGCTCCCTCACTTGCACCAGGCAGGGCCAGAGAACATAAGGAGCTGCAGGCAGCCTGAGCAGAGACAGTGCAGCTGAGCTCGAGCCCCTTCTTGTGCTTTCCATGCTTTTTCTGGGCCCTGGGTTTCAGCCTGGCACTGGGTGCATGGTTTGTTACCTGTCTTCACCACCACTGCTTACATGTCCTCCACTTCTTTCTCTTTCTCCTTCTTATCACCCCACACCCTTCCCTCATGGTTTTTCATCTCTGTGGTACATGAGCCAGTCTTAAAGGGCCTGGCTGGTGGCTGTGGAGGAGGCAGAACTGGCAGGTGGTTCAGGCTGTCTGCTGTAGGCTGTCTGAAGGAACAGTGCATCCCCATGTCCTAGGCAGGAGTCATGTTTGCACTGGGACCCAGAAAAGGCCACACCTGAAGGCAGCCTCCCAGTGCCACTCTGAGGTGTCCCATGCAATCTGGTCAGGGTGTCCCCTTCGTGGTACCACCAGCTCAGGAAGGCCTTGCTCCATCTCATCCTAGGTCCTCTCCTTCTCTGAGGCATCCTGAATGGCTCCCAGCAAAGGTAATGTTGGTGGGATGCCCCGTCGTTGCCAGCTGCCTTGAGATACCTCATCAGGGCTCAGGGAAGGGGCAATGTTTCCTTTCAAGCAGGATGGGCACGGGATTCATCCCAGGATTTTCTGCCTTCCTCTACAGCATGGGACATGGTTTGGTTCCTAGGATCATCTCCCAAAGCCCCCACTATGGCAAAGTCCTATTCCACTGGTTTTGTATCTTCTGCTCTCCAGCTGAGACACCTTAGCATCGCGGAGCTCCTCGGTCTCTCCTGGAGTTTAACTGTGTAGTGAGTGTGGCAGTAAGTGTGCTGGGGACAGGACCACTCTGTGATCTTCTGGATTAAGTGTTTTATGGACTGTGGGGCTCACGGCTGGATTTGATGGCTTGTACGGTCACTTCCCATTCTGTATCTCCCTTCCAGGCAATGCATCTGAGCTCCTCATCTCTCTGTGGCCTTTCTGTGGCTCTGTGATGGAGAACCAACACCCCCCCTCAAAAGACAAAACCTGCAGGTCTGCATTAGGACAGTAAATCCCTGTGCTGCCCCCTTTTTGGGAGGTGGAGCATGTGCCTCTGAGCTCTCCAGATCAGCATCGAGCAGAAAAACTTACATCAGACCCAGGTGACTGATACGCTCACGGTTCACCAACTGTACTGAAAAACCCAGAGAAAATGATGTGAGCTCAGCTGCCTCTCTAGCTTCTCCTCCCCTGTGTGACAGTTGTCTCTCTATTATTTTCTTGATACGTAAAAACAAATTTGACCCAAATATTTTTTTATTTTAAATCCTGAAAAAAATGTAAGATTGTAGGGAAATGCTGTAAAACCAAACCAAATTGAAGGGTTTCAATTTTTGTTTTCAATTTTTGTTTTCTGTCTTTGCTTACATGCTCCAAAGTCAAAGCATAAAGCTCAGTTCTTGTGACATTTTTTTTCTCACTTTGGGTTTTTTTTTAAATCCAGCTCTTCAGTAGTTTCAGAACAAACACATCACAAATCTAGGTAAGATTTAGGTGACCTATAATTGCAAGTTTTGGCCCATGAACAATTTTTCCAAAAAAATTCACATGGTTCTGAGAAAGAGCCTCACGAGGTGGAGAGTTCCCTGTGGTACCTTCTTACCTCCTTCCAACACCCGATCTGGAGCTGGATGGTCTGAGACCAGCTTGGAGAAACATCTACGTGCTGCTCTACACAAAGCAGGACCTGGTGACTGTAGCGTCCTCCACAGCAAGCTCCAGTCCCGCTTGCAGAGGTCTCTGTCCACTCTGTTCATGGCCACTTGATGTTGGCTGGTGTTGGACACATACAGAAGGAGAGGATGACACGTTCTTCAGTTCACCCACAGCCTCTCCCTGTTGCATGTCCTGAAGCAGTGTTGTTTCCCCACTGCACATCCTGGCAGATGGATCTTGCAGACTTGGATGCGATCTGCACCGCTCCCAACGCAGAGCTTACCTTAGGTGACGCTCTGCCTCTGCCAGGCTTTGCATGTTTGCTTCTCCAAAGGGCACTGGGTACCCAGATCGTGGAAGTGGATCGAGGCGGACTAGGACCCTGGTATTTCGGGCACTTTCTAGGAATAAAAGCAGCCAGGCTATGGACACAGCCTGCCCAAGCAGGACACAGGCGTGGGGGGAACAGAGGTGGTTTCTGGCCAGAAGGAGTTACATGATGCAGGGGGATTCTGCTAAATTAAAAATATGTATTTGTCTTTGCTGGTACAACAGAAGCTAGGGGAGCAGGCAAGAGGAAAGTGAGAAAGCTTTATTTAATTAGATTATGAGGCCCCAAAGGCTTCAGACTCATAGAAAAAAAAGAAATATTTTTGTAATTGAGGATGAGGTTTCTTCCAAATGCTGCTTTAATGAGTATTTAGGTTTTATCTCATAAGTTAGCAACACCAGACAAAGGCAGCTATTCGAGCCACCCCTCACCGGAGTCTTGAGCTTGCTGAAGCAGGAGCTGGTTGCCTGCAGCTAGGAGTGTTAACCTGCCTTTTGAGAAAAGGGCATCCTGTGTCCTTTCAAGGCTGTTTATCCAGGTCTCTTGGTATTCTCTCACCATTAAAGCTCTCTTTCTTCCTCAGGTCCCAGGAGGCAGCTTTCTCCATTGCATAAGTGTGGAAACTGAGGCAGCAAATAATCACGGGGTTGGTTTTCCTCCCAGAAGTAGAGAGAAGTAATTTGCTGCAGCAGCTGAAGCAATTTCCTTTGATGGGTCCTTCCTAGGGGCTGGTGGGATGGGTGCATGGCACTGCTGGCCCATGGCCTCACTGTGGCCTGACAGTGGCCTTTGCTGGGTGGCCACACAGAGGGACTGGCTGGTCTGCGCTGCCTTGACCTCTGCCCAGTGCTGCTTGCTGGCTGTCTTTGCCCCAGGCAGCGAGCCAGTAACAGACATGGCAGCAGAAACAGGGTGTCCCTGACCCACGTCTGGCCTGTTTCCCTGAACTGGGATGGGGTGTGGGAGCTGCTGGGCTGAGACACCCTCAGCCACCCCCTGTCTGGACTTTGGAGCACTGGACTGGGCTGGGCTGAGCTGTTCTGAGCTGGGCTGGGGTGGGTTGAGGGTCCCAAGCTTGACTCTGCTGGTCCACTCTCAGGCACAGCCGTGAGCCCCTGCCGAAGGGTGTGCTGGTAGAGCTGGGGGCAGTGGGGCTCAGGTCACCTGCAGAAGAGCCACTGCTACCGAGAAACTCTTTCTGCAGCTGCCCATGTCATGACCTGCCACTGCTCCTTCCCACCCTGAGAAATGAAGCCTCCTCTCTCCCAGACCTGCTGCCCCTACTTGTCATTAAACCCGCAGCCTTGCCAGCCTCCCTGTGCCCCCCAGCCAGGCAGGAGCTGGGGCACACGACCGCTCTCATCTGGGATGTCTTGAGCCCAGCCAGTGCAGGAGAGGAAAGCACGCAACCTGTCTTTCAAAACAGAAAACCGTCCCAGCTGCCTGTCAGTCCAGCCCTCAGTTTTAGGCTCCATTTAATTTGAAGTTGTTTTGAATGGATTAAGGCAGGTAATGAGCAGTTTTAAGACACAGCTCATCCTGTGTTAAAGGCAGTATTTCTGACGTGCTCAGAAGTGCCTATCTGCAAGGTGTTGAAAGCCTCTGCTAATAATTTATTAACCCTTTATTAACTATTTACAAATGTGCTTTATTATAAAGTGTGACCTTTTCATTTGCACCCCTCCTCCTCCCCTCCATTGGGGGGTCCTTGCTCTTGGCTGCTCCTCATGGGCAGCTGCCAGCCCCCGAGCAGCATCCTTGCCCACCGCAGCCATGGAGCCCATCTTGTACCACTTTTGCCCGGGACAGTGTCTGCTCCTGCAGGTGCTTTCCAGTGTCCATGACGTGCACAGCACCCGAGTGCAGTGCAGGGGTGTTTGATGCAGGTACAGCTAGGACTGCCTCTGGCATGGCACCTCGCAGTGTGAGGCATGGGACACTAGGGTGGGCGTTATCCCCCACCCCCAAATCATAAGACTGTTTTAAAAGAGCAACAGATTTTTATTCCAAACTTTTGGAGCTGCCTCCTTTTGCCTGGTGTTCTCCAGGCTTCCTCTGCAGTCTTTTCAATTTTGTGTGCTAGTTGGGTGTTCAGATGTGGGTTCAGGAAGTTTGGATTTCCCATGTGCACACAGTGTGGGAACTGTGATAATGTCAAGGAGGTGACTCTGCATTGCCTGGTGGGAGTGTTGGACCAGAGCTGCCTGGGGACCAGGAGCAGAGTAGCAACCCCAGGTGAAACGCAGGAGACTTGCATGTGCAGCATCACAGCAACATCACAGCATGATAGCAACACCTAAAATGCAGATGTGTTACTATTACTGTCATCAGACCAAGAGAGAAGGAAAGAGGCCATAAAATTATAGCAGCTCCTGGTAGATCTAGGGAACAACCCTCGAGCAGAAACCTGTGCTTTAATGACCTAGGTGTTTTTTATAAGCACAAGAAAAATGGTAGGGAATCCACTGCTCTCCAGATAACAGCAAACCATAAGGAGTGCACGTTGGTGACACTGTCCCTTTAATTTTGCATGGTATAAAAATCAGAGATTCCCAGTCTCAGACATAAGATGTGCAGCTTGCACAGTTGTCTCAGGCTGCATGTTCCCACAGCAAGCTTAACTGCCACTCCTCTTGTGCCGCTATGTCACTGGGTCATCTGATGAACCAGGCTGAACAGCATTCATCTCCTGAACCTTTATTTCATCTTTACAACACACTTATTTTTGGCAGGCCGCTCTGGCCTCTCTGTGCATCAGTGAAGACTCAGTCCAGGATGTAATTCATCAGTTCCCAAAGTCATTGTCTGATGCCTAAATGTAATGATGTCTAAGGAGCAGGAGAAAAGCCCTGAGAACTCTGTACTTTAAAAAAGCCCGCTAAGAGGCAAAATGACCTAATGCAGTCTGGTGTAGCAACTCTTCTGTAGCCTTGTCACAAGACCTAGTGCAGGGCATCTTGCATGTTGGGAGACTGGGAGAGCCTCTGGCTCCTAGAGCAGGTATAGTTAAAACAGTGTGCTGTCCTGATGCAATTACGTCAACCTGATGGTGCTTTTTGCTCTTCTTATAATTCCTTTGAGGAGAAGAAACAGCCCTGCCTTTATAAAGCACCTTTACATTAGTGTAGGAGCATGCCTATTAGAGCTGTACTCCTTCATCAGGAAAATCACATTCCTATTGGGGTGGTTATCCAGCACATCCATTAAGGGCAGATCAAGCCTCTGCACAGAAGCTGCAAAATGGCTCCATCAGGTACTCAGTAGTACTTTCTGGGTAACTTGCTCAGTTTTCAAAACGAGTCAGCTTCAACATTTCCTGACGCTCAGACCTCCATGCTTAGGGAAACCAGTTTTGGTCGTGTCAGAAAGAGATGTTCCTGGGGGCTGTTGCTCTCAGGGTGCTCATGAAATCAACTGTTCCAAAATGGAGAAACTTACTCAAAAAATCTCACCGATTTGTTCTGAAGCACCTGCTTTCTCAAAATGAATACGCAGCAATGCAAGCTGGATCTGCTTTGAACTGTCTGTGAGAAGGAAAAAGAAGACTTGCAGGTTTCAGGAAGGTGTGTTCCTTAGTCGTTAGCTGCACTGTAAAAGCAGAAGCCTGTCTGTGGAGCGCTGCGTGCAGGGGAAGTGTTTGCAGCTTAAACATGGTCGGCAGTGCTGGGCGGGAGACTCATCTTCTAAAAGTAGGTGTCTGCAACATAAACATCAGCAGCTGAGATTGCTGTCCCAGGCTGTGAACACCAGAGTGTATTTTTCTGGTTGTAACACAGACTTCTAATCCAGATCAGATGCAGTCTTTCTGCTGACTCTGAAGAGGGCCTGGGGTCTGAGCTCAGCTGGAGACATCTGCATTTGGGTAGATGAGTCCCATTCAAAGTGCTTTCCCATGTGTTCAAGCAAGTTCTGGTACAGTCAAGTTCTGACTAGCATCTCCTGTTGCCATGTTAAAGATAATGATAACTTAACCACATCCTAATGGAGCAGTGAAATCCTGCTTTTCTTTTAGTGGCTCCATCCCAGTCTGTAAGTTCTGGAAATAAATATGCAATTATCTTTTCAGTCATTTCATTGACTCTCTGCACCCTGCAGACTGCAGTCTGGGAGACTGAGCTAGACAGGCAACACATTATTACATAGGTGTGATACACCAATCAGAAATGTAGGTGGGCCCCGGATCTTTCTTCTTGAGTTTTCACTCAAGATCCTGGGGGAAAGGAGGGAGGGTGGTTGTACTACCTGCAGGACATACACTTTTGCCAGCGATCAGTACGAGCATGACTCCTCCAACGTGGAAGAGTGATAAACTGTCAGTGCCTCCTTGGTGCTCTATGGCCAATAGACAGTTTTCAGAAGTTCAGTGATCATCTGTTTGCATTTGGAAGAGGAGAATTTATTTAACCCACACTTCCTTTGTAGGAATGTTTCCCGCAGTTTTGAAAGGGAAGGTGGAATTTTTGGGCTAAACCAAAAATAAAATGGCCTGCTGCAGAACTAGTGAGCTTATAGGTTGAGTATTCACTAGGAAAAGGGCTGATGTTCACATCCTAGTCTGAGAGGAGATGATTTTTTTAGAGCACTGTCCTGTCTCTTCCCCCGTAGTGGCTTGCTGTCTCCAGTTTGCTTCCCAAACGTCTTGATTTGGTCCTGGTCACGTATTAAAGTCCCTTCATATCAGATCTTGTTTTCTCAGGCTGCTCCTTGCAGGTCCTCTGGGCAAACATGCCCAAGTGGAGCAGCTGGCTTCAGTGGAAATGCCACGTTTCGTTCCCTGACACCCTGTAATGTTAGGCAGTGAAGATTCAGCCCCGTTGGCTGTCAGAAAACCTTGGCTGAGTCTGTGTTCTCAAGCCAAATAAGTGCATCTCAGTCTGATTTGGGTGAAGGAAGCTGTTCTTTCTTTCCTTCACAGGGATGAAAATAGAAAATCCCCACTGCTGTGAGAGTTAACCAACTGTTTCCCTCACAGATGGGCTCGGTTGTCTCACCTTAGGTCCAAAGTGGACACTAGTTGATCCCATTTTAGGCTTTGCTTGCTGAAGTCAGTTGGAGGGCTTAGTCCTATCTGGACAATTTCCTGGCCTTCTCCAGCCATCTTTTCGGGACTTGATGCCTTCTGGGCCTGAACAGCAGTCAAGATATGTGCTACCTAGTCATGGATGCCTTGGTACCAATGCTCTTGGTTTGGTGGCCAGCTGGAAATTCAAGTTGGCCAGGTTGACTTGGTGGCACTTAGTAGTATCCAACAATCTTGAACCAGTTGTTTGTCTACATAGGAGTCTCAAGGACATGGGGACCCAAGTGCTGTGTTGCTGTGGCCTGGAGACTGCAGAGCAGTGTTAACAAGAGGAAAACATGCCTGATTGATAGAGCAGGGGTAGCCCTTTAGAGGTCAGGGCTGAGTCTCTGTTGGTGAAACAAGGACTGTTCCTCTCTGCCAAGAGACCCTAGTTCCCCTCCTCATAAAGGAGAGGCTGAGGGTTATTCCTTTTTCTCTAGAGATGGTCCAGGATGGAAAGGCATACCTTGTGAGGTGTCTGTGGATGTGTATAATGACATCCCCAATGCTTGTTGTCCTCTTCCTCCAAGGAGGATCCTCTCCCTGGTCATCTAGCTTCCATAGTGACAGTCCCATTCACACTAATGCCATCAGGTTGTTCCTGGTGGTTCCCTGTGGATGAAGGACTTGCCAGTCTGCCTGCATGAACATAGACCTTACACTTCACAGATGAGCGCTATGTGGAAAGAGGGAGATTTCACAATCTCACCGACAATTGATGACTTATCTGGTGTTACACAGTGCTGTACAACGGCTTTGGCCATCAACAACTGGGTTCAATACGGCTGTCTGATGTTAACATCCACAAAAGTCTGATCTCTCTCTTTCCGCTTTCCTGACAAGTTTGGGAGATGCTCAGGAAGACCTTGTTCCCTGCAAGGCTGTCCGGATCACACTGAGATTCCAAGGAGCCCAAAGCCAGTGCCCCACCATCACTGCGCATTTCTGGGCATCTGGACTCCTGGTGCTGCTGGACTCCATGTCCCTTGGGCTAGAGTCCGTTTGTCTTCAAACAGCTTGTCTACCAATTTATTTGGACAGAGCATCTCTGTAAAGATCTGGTGTCTTACTAGTCCTCTATCAGGAAAGGATTTCTCCTGTATCCCCAAATGAGAGGTTTATTGATGTGTTGGAGTGTGAAAGGAAATCTACCTCCCTTCCAAAACTCCCATTTCATTCTGCAGTAGTGGTCTCCATCACACTGGACATTTCTCCTAGTGGGCAAGCAGGATGGGCTTGCCTGCTGCCTCCTGAAATCTTGCTAAGGTCTTGCAGTGAGACGCTGCACAGGTTTAGTGTAGATGGCATGGCAGGAATTCCCTTTTCTGGGATCTGTGTCAGCTGTCAGCCCTGTTCTATTGTTCTGAGTACTGGGAGAATGTGGGGAGGGAGGATCAAAGCAAGGGGAGGAAAAAAGGGGGAAGAAGGCTGTTTCCATGCATGGGTTATGAGAAGCAGTTACAGCTCTTGTGGACTTTTATGGAAGGTAACCCTGGCTGTAGGGGAAGCCGGATTTTAATGAATTCAATTACAATGCTGCATGGAACTGCATGGAAAGGCCCCATAAACAGCCTGTTTTTATAATAAAACCTACAGGCAACCAGGACAGGAACCCAGTTTACAGCCACCTGAACTATAAAGCTCCCCCTCAAGAGAAGGTGAGAAGCAGAGCAAATAGGCAGAGGTGAGAATGGAGGCAGCTCTGAGCTGAGCTACAAAACCCTGCTGTTCACAGCCAAAGAGGGATAAGGTTTGTCTGGAAGTTTCCTTTGAAAATGCCTATCTTGAACAACATGGACTGATTACGAGCTGTTTGTTCTGCACTAATGCAGGGTTTGAGCCACTGGGACCCACCTGCTGCCCAGACAGACACCCTGCTCACAAGCTCTTTTCTGAGCTGCAGGAGCTGCCTGAAGATACGGTGCCAGGACACAGAAAGCCTTTTCCCCTGCCTTTGCTCCCATGCCAGAAAAGGGGTGGTAGGGATCCTTGCACATGCAGGAGTCTTTTGGTGTCCTTGTGACCTGCCTTTACATCTGTAGGCTTTACATCTGTGCTGCAGGCTTATGGGCTTGAGCTCCTGTAGCAAACAACAACCTTAGCAAGATCCACTTAGTGAGGAGCATCATCGTGGAGAGGCAGAAATGACAGCCCTACGGGAGCTGCCCTTCTCCTCCTTCCCCCAGGATGCAGTAAAAATTTGCCCTCCTTTGGTGTTCCCTCTCTGGAGGCTCCTGCTTCTCTCTGAGCCACAGGATGATTCCTGTGAATCACAGTGATTTTCTGCAGGTGGAGCCTGTGGGGAGGCCCGCAAGGTCTCCAAGGGGCTCAAGGCTTGCTTCTGCAGTAGCAGAAGTAGTAGAGACCCTGCTGGCTGCTCTATCATTGATAGGATCTTTGTCCTCCCATAGTCAAACCTGGAAGCCCTGGATGGGTTTTTAAAGGAGCCTGTTCCAGGAAGATTACAGACCCTAGAATAGAGGGATGTTCAGGTCCATGTTCATCAGCCTCCTGGACCTTCCGTCTCAAGCTCATGCTTCTCCTGGGGAACACATAAACTCACGGTCCCTATGCTTTGGTCCATTTTTTTGTGGAAGCTTAAACTCCTCCTACCACCTCACCAAGAAGTAAAGTGATGTTGCAGTCTAGGCTTTCACCCCCTTAGGCTTGAGACCATGACTCTGTTTCCCCTGTGAAAAGAACAGTCAGGTTTGCCTGATGCATGCACAGGGCTAGAGGAAGGCTCAGTGTACAAAGTGCTGGGTAGCCAAGTTGTCAGTACAAAGAAAGAAACATGAAAAATACTAAGTATATTCTTTTATTTTCCCCCTTTGAGCAACTGCAAAAGAGTGCAAACAGGAAAGCTGTTAAGGATTTTATTGTTTTCTATAAGCAAAAAACTGCCATTGTTTCCCCAAGATGAAGTTTTGCAGGTGTCATTTGGATCTGAATGGGTACTAATTGCTCTGGGGACTCTAATAAAAATTCAAAATAAGGAGCTGTAGGATTTGGCTTCAAGAAAAAGTATGTTCCATGCACAGTGATTTCTGATTACCCAAAGGCTCTTTTTTTAGCATGTAGCTGGTTTATTTTAGTCTGTGGGATATGTTTTATCCACAGCCTCTTCTACATTGGAAGTGAAGGATATAGGACCTGCAGTTTAAACTGTCAGTGATGGATGGAAACCACTGGGACAGTATATTGCCCATGAGCAATGGCTGTCAGTACCCCAGGGGCTCTGTAAAGCATAACACTAGCTAGTGCTCATGTTTCCTTGTTGAGCCGTGTTTTCTTTCAGCCCAGCTGGCATGCAGTGGCACCCAGTCAGGAGAACTGGTACACTGGCTCTGGCACAGGCAGGCTGGTCCTGGTGACTACCACAGCACTGCACTGGCCCTTGTCCACCCCAAGTCTCTCCCTGACAGCAAGGCTTGGGGATGTGGGTTGAAGCAGAGAGTACACAGACCTGAAACCCCATGGTGGGTGTCCAGTCTCTCCCCATCTCACTCCTTCCAGCCCTCCCATCCCAGGGCACAGAGCAGTGCTTTTCTACCAGCTTTCCAGGAGAGGAAGAACTACAGGGTTGAATGATTTGCTTTGTCTCAGAAAGGCTGTTGCAAAGCAGGGAACTGAAGGATGGGATGGGTTTCTCAAGTCAGAAGCCGAGACTGTAACCAAAACTGCCAGGATCCCTCTTAGACAACCTCAGACAGATGGATCTCATCTGGACCTTCAGAGGGAAGGGCATCTCCATGGACCCATGGACACTGGAAGGGGGCACAGCCCCACCTGAACGAAGACACAGTGTGGCCTATGAGTAGTCGCATACATCAACTCTTAGTTGTTACACAGGATGGGTATTTTAGTCACAGGTGCCCTCCACTAGCTGTTGGAGGACCTCTTCTGGTGGAGCCAGCAGGTGCTGGAAGCACAGGGAAGGGCTTCATAGAGTAGTGTCAAAGATAGCATGGTCAGAGGAACAGTAAAGAGAAACCAGAGAGTACTGCATCCCTCAAGCTCTGCCCACTTTCCTCTTTATCCTGCCTTGGAGTAGCACCTTTGAAATAATCAGTGTCTGGCTGAGACCTCAGCCCAGCCCTGCTCCTGAGGCCCTAGTCTTCAGCAGAGATGTTGCAGGTGAGTTAGAGCTTGGTGTCATCAGGAAGGGACTCATGTACAGAACAGAGGGTGCTGTACAGAACAGTTTGGTGCTGTATAAAACTTTGGTGTGCCCACATCTTGAGTTCACTATGCAGTGCTGCTTTTCCTGTCTCCAGACTGTAGTGGAGTAATAGAAGTAATAGAGAAAATCCAAAGAAAGGTAGACAGAATGCTCAAGAGGGTGGAGGAGCTATCTTATGAGAACAGGCTAAGAATGTAGGAACACAGTCTGTAGTTCCTGAGAGGAGAGGTTGAGAGGTGGTATGATTGAGGTCTTCAAAATCATATAAAAACAAGCCTCTAGCCTGTGGGAGAAATAAATGAGGGTTTTCACAATGAGAATGGTAACAGGTTGTTATTTTTAGCCATGCTGAAAGGGCAGAGGTCAAAGCAGAGATATAAGAGGGAGAGATGTACTTCAAAGGGAAGAACCATGGCTATGATTTCTCCATCTCTCCAGTAGGTTTACCTCCTCAAAGAAACCTTGTTGTGCCCATGCACACACCCTCCATCGAGGGTAATGTGTTGCACCCACATTTTGTAAATTCACTGGTGAGCTGGGTCATAAAAGCACATCTGTTCCTGTTCACCAGCCACATTATGGATGGGATCACCAGCGTGTAGATCAAATACGTGGTTTATCACAACAGAGGATGTTACTGTAGGCGTTTTAGTCTAAGGAGTTCAAGGGCTTTCTCCAACAAGAGTGACCAAGGGAATTTTTAAGCTCTTATAAAACCCAAGCCAGATGCCCATGCTCATTAGTGTTTCCCTCTCTAAGGAAAAGAGAAGGCAATCGTAGCAGGCTGGCTGTAAGGCAGATGGGGATGAGGCCCGGCTGTAGCTGCATGTGTCAGTGGCTGCGTGTCTGCATGGCATGGTTTGCATCAAGGAAAGGGGTCAAGCTGGAAACATCTGCCTGTTGAGTCTTTCTGAATTCTGCTGAAGAACTCTCCTGCCACGAAAGCCGCCACCTAAAATTGCTTTTCACTCTTGCAAAAAGAGGATGGAAGGTGTCTTTTAGAAACCAACACCTTGAGAAATCTGTAGCTACTTTGCAATGGCCTGGAATGGGGTCCTGGGACGTAGACAGTGCCACAGAGGTCTGCATATCATGGTGGTCAGCAAATGAGATGTCAGGGGAGTGCCTCCTGTCCCAAGAATGAAAATAACTTAGAAAGAGCAGGATTAAGGGTTTCTGACCTGGCTGGCTGAGTGTGTGGGACTGGGGATTGCTCAGAGGATGGAGATCCTGAGATGCTCCTGGTTGGATATGTCTATGCTGTATTCACATCACACTGAGCAAAGCCCATCCTGTGGGGTTTTCTCAGACTGAAGAAGCTGTTCCCCAGCCTCTGCCTGCAGCACAATGAGGCAGAACTGACCCTGGGCTGGAGTAACTCCGGGCATTGCTATGGGCTGAGGACTGACTGCTGTGGTGCTGCTCTGCTGAGATTCACCACGTCAGCAGCATGCAATGAAGGTCAAGTGTGTACAGGGCTGTGCTAGCAAGGGCACAGCCAGCAGCTCGCAGTGAGAGAGTGTTCCCCTCTGTCTAGGGCTTGTGAGACCACATCTGGACTCCATGTCTGGTACTGGGCTTCCAAGTACAAGGAAGAAATACAGAAACTGAAGCTGGTCATGGGATTACATGTGCAGCACAGACATCTTCTGTCTTTCCCTTTGTGACCGCCTTCACCTCCATGCACCAGGAGAAAATGGGAAGCTGCTGCTGTGCGCTCAGCCTGCTCTGAGCCCACTCACAAGAACTGTCTCATCCCTGTTAGCACCGGGGCCTGGGCAAGGGCTACAACACCCCTTCTTGGCACTGCCAGCACCTTAGATCTGGCCGAGCATGATGATGTTCTGGGTGAGGCCGCCTTCTACAATTTTGCTGAAAGACCCAGAAGGGTCAGACCTGCTCTGCCCTGCATCTTTCAATCTTGCACAGTTCCAGTGCCCTCCTTCCCCTGGGGTCTGCACCCCAGCATATCCCGAGCAGGACAGTCTGCCTCGCCACCCCTTCCCCTTCCTGACATCCCTTCCCGTTCTCCTGCTTTCTGATCTTGACTCCGAGGTTGTCAGATGAGCGCAGGATCTGCTTGCTTTCTCCTTCACCTCCAGCGCCATGGGAACCACATCAGAATGCGCCTTTCTCCTCCGGGTCATCCCTGTGCTTCCTGCTCATCCCCTGCACATCCTCACAGTGAGGAGAGAGCCCTCACCAAGGATCTGCTGCCCCGTCTCCGCCAAGCCTGAGGGAATGGGGTGCGGAGCACGAAGGCAAAGCAAGGCTGCAGCACGAAACAGCCCAGCTCAGTGTGAACTTGAGGAAAAGCTCATGCTTGACTAAGCAGCAGGATTCTTCTCCAAGCCTTCCTGTGTTGCAGCCGCCAAGCGGTTACACAAAACTGAAGTGGGAGCCTTTCCAGTTCCTAACGCAGGGAAGAAAATTAAAAATAAATCATTTCCCACCAGCCATTCAGCCTCAACAAAAGCTGGGAGACTTCCAGAGCCAGTTCCTGAAAGAGCTGCTGTGTGGTTTCCAACCCCTCACACAATCGGGGAAAACTGCTGCATCTTTGCCCAGCCTCTTTGGGACTGGTGCTTTCCTGCAGTGGATGCCAGCCTGGCTTCTCTGGCCCCACTGCAAATCCAGCCATCATCCCAAAGTAAGTGGAGGGGCATTTCTCATCTCCTTCCCCCCATAACCAGCCCTGCCCTGTCTCCTCGTGGTCCAGGGACCATGCAGGACCCTGGGGGCAGAGCGGGACTGGAGCAGGGAGTCGGTGGCTGTCCTGCGCTGGGCACATGACAGTGGTGGGCTGGTGTTGCCGGGTTTATGATAAATGAAGCTGATAGCTGCTGGCTTACTTGGATCTGGCCTGCAAGAAATGGCAGCATCAGAGGGCTGCAGGGAATTCGCCGTCGCTTCTGCCTCTCTCCCATCTTGCGTTGGAAGCACCAAGTCCCAGCACTGGGGGAAGGGCTATGGTTAGCACTGGATCATGGATGCCTTGGCTACCCTTAGCCTTTCCTACAGCAGTAACAGCATCTTTCCAGCGTGAATACATGTACTTCTGCTTATGTGGGCCTTACAGAGCTGGTCTCGTCCAAATCATGAAACTGCAGCTTGACAACTGTCTATAACTCAGCAGGGCCACAGTAGCCATCAGTGTGAACAGTCCTGGCTGGGACATAGGCCAGGTCATTCCCTTTACTTGCCAGATCCTTTTTTTGTATGCTAACCCATGTTACATTTGTGGGAGGCTGGGAGCAGTTGACACGGGAGGGATGCCCACCCTACCCACAGGACCTAAGGAAGCAGCAGTCACTTGAGAGGATGCCTGAGCCTGCATAAAGGGCAAGACTTATGGTTGTGTGAAAATCCACTGGTGGGAACACAGTTATAGCCTTCCAGCCCTTATCTGTGCTGGAGTGCTTTGCAAAGCAGAAACAAAAAGAAACAAGCAGGGACAGGGGGAATATCAGCCTGCAGTCCAATTCAGCCTCCTGTCTGCCAGGCTGTACTGCTTTGGGGCAATGGAAAGGAGCCCCAGAGGGGGATCTCTGAATACCAGCTGCCCCCTGCCCCTTCCCCCAGTGCTGTAGTGTGTCCTCTCCCAGTGGCCTGGTTGAAGCTGTGGCTGCTTTGGGCCAGAGGCTGAGCTGCACTTTGGTGCTTTCTCAGAGCTAATAGGAGGGCACTGAGAATCCATCTTTGGACTCTGTCCAGCATTGGTAACCTTCCAGCTATTTGCTGGAAGCAGATGTGGACAGTTGCAACCAGCTGTTCCACCCTCGGTTGTCTTCCTTTGAGTCCAGGTTGTGGCATCACAGCCTGTCTGCTCTTCCCTTTGCCCGTGTACCTCCCCCACACAGCTGGGCAAGGTAGCAGTTCACAGATCAGCCCTACCACATATGGGGTTGTGGGGTTGTCTTGTGGGGTTGTAGAGTGGAAGAGACCCTCTGCAGCTAATGTGGAACAAGCTGGCTGGACTGCATGATGGAGTGTGGCAGGAGGCAGTTGCATGACTTCAGTACAAGGCATCACCAGGAGCAGATGGGAACAGAGCCACGGCCCATTACAACCCAACCTCGCAGTTCCTCTGGAGCTTCTGGGAAGCCTCAGCCACCCATAACCTGGGTGTGCTTCAAGTGACTGTCACCGCAAGCATAAATCAAGTAGCTAATGTCTTGTTGGGCAATTTGTCATGGGCTGATAGACACTCAGCTTGCCTGCAGACTTCAGGTGCCCATGACAGCCGCTGTCCGTGTGTGTGCAATGGAGTATGGATCCAACAGGAGATATACAAATCTCAAGGGGATCAGGAAGCTGCGAGAGGCAGTTGGTTAAAGTTAGGAGGGATGGATGGGACATCACACTAAGGTTTGCCAACATTTCTTACTCAGGCTTAACCACATTTAGCTTCCTGTGTTCTGGTTGCATACAGCTGTGCCAAGCTTTAGCTATTGGACTGGAATTTAGCTTGGGTGGTGTCTGGTTCCTACTGGGGTTTTTGGATGGATGTCAGGGAGGTGGGGAATTTTAGCCCAAACCCTTTAGCTGGTTTTAAAAAATGTGACTCGAAAAAGCCACATTATTCATCTCACATTAAGGCGTCGGCCAGCAAAGCTTTGCTGGAAAGCTTTCTCCAAAGATTTGAGCATTGGTTCTGTGTTACATGTCTGTATTAGGCCTTCACTATGAGAAAGTGAAAATCTGGCCCATGTTAGGTTTTCAGTATTACTCGAGGTTACAGTGTGGTCATGCTTAGGAGAGTCTTGGTAGTTTTGAAGGTAAATTCCTTGAAGATGCTGCATTGGCTTGGCCCTGCTGTTGGTGCATGGGAAGACCAAGTGCCTGGGACTGATTTTCTGTCCTGGATTTGGTAGGACAGAGATTTGCAGGTCTGTCTTCTTCATTTGGGAAGAACAAGATAGAGGAGACTTGGCCCACATGTGTGAAGCTGAGGACTGTCCCAGGGGCTTGTTTTGACCTCCCTTGGGAGAGCTCAGTTCCTGCAAGTGGGATTCTGGGCCACAGGAGGCTGATGTACTGGTATCCCAGGAAGTCTAGGCTGGCCTTTCTCTTGTCAGGGAGCAGCAGGTTGGCTGAGAGAGAGGCTGAAGACCCTCAAAGGTGTAAACAAATCTCTCCACAGAGACTTGACACAGATGTCTGCTGCCAAACTCCTCCATGGGTTCCTTCCAGCCACTGGAAAGCAGGTGGCACATCTAGCACCTGGTCCACCTGAGGTAGACCTCAAACAGTGCACAGGCAATGGGGCCCTGGCTGTCTGTCTGTCTCCATCAACTCTATAGCAAGCCTGGCCTGCTACAACTGTCTGTAGATGACACACCATCTGTGGTGACCAGACATGCTCCTCCAGCCTGGGGTCACCTCATGGAGAGGCATCACTGTCCCTGCCAGTCTGCATTGTACAATACACTCTGCAAGGGAAATGTTGCTACATCAATGATTTGTTTACAGTAGCTCAAAGACCTCTAACTTGGCTCTTGGTTTGTTGGTGGAGCTGGGGAGGACTGTTGGGGGGGATCCATCTGTACCACAGGGGTCTCCCTCTATGGATCTGGTGTGTGAAATTGGACATTGAGTGGGCTCATCATCAAGTTTCTCCTGAAACCTGCAACCACATAGTCCCTTTTCTCTGCTTTAATTGGTCAGGGGGGACTTCATAAAGAAAGAAGTGAGAAGCCCTTTCTAAGGCTTACGCCTGCACTCGGCTGTTGCACTGCCATGGCTGAAAGCCAGGGAGGACCAGCGTGTGCAGAGGGAATATGACTTGCAGTGCTCTGCAAAGAACAGGCCACGGGGCATGTCTGGGGAACAGCCTGATATGGAGCAGCGACAGGGTGGCAGGACATCAGTAGGGTTCTCCTCTCTGGCCTGGGTCTCACTTTCTCTGATCCCTTGTTACAGGCAGGGATCGTGCAGGGATCGGAAGCGCCTGGCTGCGCCTAGTGCGATAGGTGTGGTGATGCTGCGCGCTCTGTGACAGCGGGGGATGCACACGGATGCATGTGGAGAAGAGGTAAAACTGCCGGCATTGCCTCAAGGAGTGACCTGCCCCATCTCATGACTGTGGCACGTGCATCCCTTGAGGAGCACTTCTCCACAGCCCCATCCCATGCAGGGCTCTGAACTCCCCAGCCCACCGTCTCTGCCAGCTGTGGGGAGCAGGACACGTAGAGCAGGCCAGATCCTGGGTCCAGAATTGCCTGGGCTGTGGGACTGGAGCAACGTCAGCTGAGGATGGGGGTTCCCCTCAGGATCTGTCCTGCTCAGCCAGCAACTCAGCATGTACACATGTGGATCTGCCTGTACCCAGAGGGTTGAACCCCACCTCTCCCTTGCTCCTTGCCCAGGTGCAGAGGAATCAACAGCAGGGAGAAGGCTGCTGACATCTCCACAGGGTGAGGGGCTGTAAGAACAGAGGCAGCTGTAGCCCAGCACCTCTTATTACCAAGAACTAATAGAGCCTTGCACTGGCCAAGCAGTTAGTGGTTTTACTGCTAATGAGATGCAGCTCAGCAAGTCAGAGCACCCAGAGCCCATTGCTGACATCTGGGCACCCTCATGTTTTCTCAGAAGTGAGGTATAATCCCTGGTTTACAGAGAGGGAAGCTGAGGAAGGGAGTTTAAATGATCTGCTTGAGATGTGAGTTAGGAACAGAATTAGGGGGAGAACCCAGCGGTCCCATCTGCCCGCTGTAATTGATTAACCATGCTGCCTGCACAGGTGAAGACAGATAATGTTTTAAAACAAAATCAGCTGTTACCATGGCACAACCTGAGCGCCATACAGAAACTCATGCTTCCAGAATCGATAATTTCTGGTGGCATTTGATTGCAGGTGCAGGGTTTACAATGGAGAAAAGCTTGCAGGGCACTGTGGGGCTACAGCCCATGGCTAAGGATGGTGCTTGTAAGACTTGCAAACTGCATCAATGGGCATGTTCACCAATAAGGTGCCTTTTTATCAAAAGATACTTGTTTCATTTGGTGCAATACCGCATCCTTCCCTTGTCCTACAGAGAGAGCATCCCAGGGTATATGGGCAGAGAATGGACTGAGAGCAGCCCTGAGGAGAGGACTTGGGGGTGTTGCTTGAAAAGAAGCTCAACATGACCTGGCAATGTGCGCTTGCAGCCCGGAAAGCCAACTGTATCCTGGGCTGCATCAAGAAAAGTATGGCCAGCAGGTCAAGGAAGGGGATTCTCCCCGTCTGCTCTGCTCAAGTGAGACCCCCCCTGCAGTGCTGTGTCCAGCTCTGGGGGCACCAGCATCAGAAGGACATGGACCTGCTCGAGCAGGTCCAGAGGAGGCCATGAAGATGATCAGAGGGCTGGAGCACCTCCCCTGTGAGGACAGGCTGAGAGAGTTGGGGGTGTTCAGGCAGGAGAACATTGTTCATCTTAGAGAAGAGAAGGCTCTGAGTAGCAGCTTTCCAGTAGCTAAAGGGAGTCAATGAGAAAGCTGGAGAGGGACTTTTTACAAGGGCATGTATGATAGGACGAGGGGTAAAGGCTTTAAACTGGAAGAAGGCAGATTTAGATTAGATATAAGGAAGAAATTCTTCCCTGTGAGGGTGGGGAGGCCCTGGCACAGGTTGCCCAGAGAAGCTGTGGCTGCCCCCTCCCTGGAAGGGTTCAAGGCCAGGTTGGACGGGGCTTTGGGCAACCTGGGCTAGTGGAAGGTGTCCCTGCCCGGGGGAGGACTGGATGATCTTTAAGGTCCCTTCCAACCCAAACCATCCTGTGATTCTATGATTCTATATTCAATAAGGACACTTTTGCCAGAGTCTTAGCTGGCAACTTATGACACCCTTCAGCAGTACTTGTGTGTCAAGAAAAGAGAAGTGTTACTCTGGCAGGCAGGAAGCTCTGCAGAAATGCAAAGTCAGCAGGGATAATTACACAGGTTGGCAGATCACAGCCACTTAGAAGTGTTAAAAAACAATAAATCACACCTATCTGCTATTTCCTCCATCTCTCCTATTTCGGGTGGGCAGGAAATACTTGGGAACAGCACCCCAGTAGCCAGCCTGGGAAAAGCAGCTGTGCCACGTTCCTGTCCCCAGCCCTGGTCAGCTGCCTGCCACAGCTGGGGCACCAACAGCCCGGGTGGTACGGGTCTCCTGTGCTTGAGGCTGGGGCTGTCTGGGAAGCAGCAGGAGCAGCAGAAGGTGGGTGCCTGGGCCCCTGATGGCTCAGGACCACAGTGGCAGATTTTCCTCTCTGGATCTCACTGTGCTGAGTAACAAGCACTAGTCTTTGCAAAAGCACCAAGCCCCGGTGTAGTCCTTCCTTGCTTTTACACTGTGGGGTCGAGAGGGATGGGGGACATTTTCCTGTACTCTGCTTCAAACTGCCGCCCTCTGAGCTGCTATTGCCTTTCTGACAGCCCTCGCAGGCGCTCGTGACGTGATTTCTTTTCCGTTGTAGGTAGTACCGAGCCTGAGCTGAGTGCGGGGAGGGAGCCCGTAAGCTCTGGGACAACAAACAGAATATGAGTGAGAACAGCCACTTCCCACAGTCTGCTGCAGATCGCTGCGAGCTGCCTTCCACGGGCTCGCAGCTGGCCGTGCTGGCCTGCGTTGATGGGGACGAGCAGCTCAGCCAGCCTCCAGAGCCTGCCAGTGGGAGAGCCAGCCCCTACGACGGTGCTCGGCCCTCCCGAGGAACGGAGCGGGAGCGCGGGGGCCGGGGGGACGAACATCTGGAAGCAGCGACGGAGCCAGGCGAGAGGGAGGGTGAGCGGGAACCAGGGACGGGCACCAGCCACGAGAGCGGCGGTGAGGACGGGCTGGCGTTGGCCAACGGCATGGGCATGGGGCCGGCTGCGGGGCAGGAGCGGACACCGCCGCAGCAGCGGGACGGCGGCGTGCCCAGCCGAAGCAGCACGGATTCGGGGGAGAGTGGCTCCCCCAGCCAGGAGATACCGAGCAAGGCCCTCAGCAAGGAGCGGTGGCGTGGCATCCTGGGATCCTCAGAAGCTCTCAGTGCTGATGAGCCAGAGGAGCAGCTCGGGTGAGTGTGAAGCCATTGTAACGTCAGCTCAGTGCTGGTTTACGTGTATGTTGTTTCTCAAGCCTCCTTGGTTCCCGTTACTCTGCTCCATGTGTAACTCATCAGTCTAAAAAGCTGCAGCTGCTCTCCTGGCTGACTGTGGCTTTTCACTCTTTTCCTCTCTGGGATTCTCACAATGCTTTTCCCTGTTACAAATGCAGGAAAGCTGTGATTAGAGGCAGTGTCTGCCCTCTGAAGCAAAGGAGAATCTTTAGGGATGTCAAGAGTTCTGGGTGCTGGTTGTGCTCAGTCTGGGGGTGGCCCACTTGCATGTTGGAGGTTCAGCTGCAGCGCTCAGGGCAGTTACCAGACATAACTTAAGACAAGTACCACAGCCTGGGGATAGTGAAGAGCCGGGCTTGTCTGGGAGGCTTGTACACCCTGGAAGTCCCTGGCAGCATGGCTTGCTCTGGCAGTCCCTGGGCTAGCAGGTTACAGCTTTGTATCAAAAGGGCCATGCTGTTAGTAAGAGAGAGCAAGGCACTGAGCTTTGCTCCCTGCTGCACCTGTGGTGGGAGCTACCAGTGTGAGACAAGGGATATGAGTGTCATCCTATTCTCAAGTGCCTGAGATAAACCATCATGTGTGCAATGCCCCTCGGTCTCTGTGTCCTCTGTACTGGCAGCCTGACTTCATGGGAGAATTCTCCAGGCTGGGGAACACTCACATTGTTTTGGTGTCCACAGCTGATTTTGTGTCTCTTGTAAGTGCTTAGACCTCCCCTGGGCTCTGCAGGTTAGGGGCTGAGGGGAAATGACTGGTCACTGGAATGAGGTGGGGTGTTCCCCATGCCGTTCCTGGGGGAGGAATGCAGATGTTTCCCTTTGCCACCAGAAATCATCCAGGGGTCTGCATTGTAGCCACCCAGGGCTGATGGCTGCTGTGAATCTTATGGCCCTGCCCACACACCTACCCTGACATGGGACAGATGCTGCAAGCAGGATGGGGCTGGAGAAGAGCAGCTGGGGTTGTCACAGAGGAGCATGGCCTTAAGAGAAGAAGGTCTGAAAGGGACAGGGTGGCTGAGAGGGGCTTGTGAATCACCTCCTAGTTTTAGTCCAGTGCAGGCTTCAGGCTGAGCCGTTTGTTCAGAGTGCTGTCTGGAGCGTAGGCAGGAGTGTCAGCAGAGCTGGGAAGCCACACAGTGTGTGGGCTGACAACAGTCCTCCCTAATTCATTGCATCTCTAGTGCTGAACAGGCTCCCCTATAAAAAGCTGGTGGTTTGTTTTACCCAAAGCCCCCAGCAAGAAGGAGCAGCACTGTTTCAACAAGCACAGTTGAAGGTATTGAAGAGTGTTCAATGGAGGCTGCTGATGTCCAGAGAGCTAGGGGAGCCTACCCCCAGGCAGGTCCCACAAGCCCCATAAGCTTTTCAGTCAGATGTCTGCAAGTCTGTCAGGTTGCAAGGCAATCATATTTGCTTGGTATGTGGCTCCCTGTAGCTGCTGCTACGATCACTGGAAGTATAATTATTTTAAGGTACTAGGACATGAATTAGGAGAAGTGGCAGGCTGAGGGTTTGGAGACAATGCAACCTGACTGGGCTCTGCATGCACAGCCCGTGATCTTATGCTCTCAACATATTCACTTGGATAGCAAATAAGTCTTTTGGGAAGCTGAATGCACAAGGGACAAGTCACACGGTATATTCAAAGGCAGAAGGGCAGCTGGAAAAATTCAGGGACACAGCTGAAATCTGGGAAGCCACTTACTGCCTAGGGATCAGGTTAGCTCGCTGTGTTTTGAGCTCCTTAGTGTTTTCACTACCTATCTTTAGGCTAAATGACAGAAACATGTGGCTGGGCCAAACACAGCATGGAGCTGGTCTTTTCTGACTGCAGCTAACTGTCTGGCTCTCCTAGATCAATGTGGGTCAGGAGTAACAAAGCTGACAGATGGACCAAGGCACCGGGAAGTCACTGTCATCCTGCATCATCTCTGAGTTTCCACAGTTCTTTTGTTACTCCACTTTGATATGTTGCTGTTTCTGTTATGACCTGTTCTGGATATAGGAGAACCTGAGGTTTCTCTGTCTCTGACCTAATGTTTTACCGATGAGCAGCCAACTAACTATTTGTTTCCAGGGAACAAATGTCATCATCTGCATGTTGATGCTCATATGATGCATTTTGTCCCTGGATCTTAAAGAACTTTACAAGAAGGGGTTGAGTCTTGCTCTTCCCACTGAACTAATGGAGAATGAAAGGGGAAAAAGTCATCCAAGGTTGAGTTCATGGTGAAGCTAGAGAAGGAAACTGTGATTGCCCTGCTGAAGGTAGGTTAGTGCATCTATGCAAGAAATAGTTGTTAAAAATATCAAGGAAGTAAAGCCAAAGCTTTAGTCTTTGTGATACAATTTCCATTAACTGAATCCCTTTTACTCCCTTTCTAGTTTATCCCATGGCATCCATTGGCGTACCAATATACCATTTGTCAAAGCCCATTTTTCTATCATTGTGGCTATGTTGCCTAGAGGTCTTTCAACTTCCCAGAAGCCCACAACATTGGCCTCCCTGATCTCAGGGAGGTCACAGCTCTGCAGTCAAACTGAGAGCTTCACTAGTGAATGATATTCTCTGCTTTCAGCCTCATGGACTCATGGAAAAAGGTCAAACTTTTTAATAGCGGAATCCCCAACTTTGACTTATAGACGCACTTAGTACCTGCGGGTCTGGGACTGTTGCCTTTGCCCACACATTGCCTCCCATGGCAACATATAGCTGTTGAGCAATCCAAATTTCATTAAAGTTTCAGAAAAACTTTGCAGAAAGCCTGCAGTGCATAGGCAAGAAAGCCCTGATTTCCATCATGTCCTTCTCTGACAGGACTCCCCATTCCACCAACACAGCAAACTAGGTTGTACTTTATTACAACTAATTAACCAGTGAGCAGTTAAATGTAAACAACTCAGTGCATAAAAATCCAGTATGGTTCAGCTGCAATAATAACTAAGTGCATTGCTCTGCATGCCTTGCCGTAAGCAATAAAACAGCATTTCAGAGATGACTGGGAAAATCAGCACAGGCAATTAGATACAGTGTTACTTCAATGCACTTACAAAACCTTGTGATTACAATGCAAATAAATATACGGCTCCTTATTTAAGTAAAGCAATTGCCTTCCCTGCTGTGTAATAAGTACGCGAGACTTCTCTGTGGGGAGGCTATGTCAGGTTCATTCACACAAGTGAGGTCTTTCGCTGTCTCCCACCTTATCCTGGCTTTGCTTGAATTAGATGCAGACAGTGCTCCTGATCTGGTGTAATCTGTAGAAAGTCTCTTTGTCCTCCGTCCTCTCTGGGCCCGTGCAAGAAGAGATGTGATGTGCCTGACTTGTTGGTGCCCACTGACCCATCCAAGACCACAGCTCCTGCCCTGGTCTCTGCTGTCTGTCCTATGCAGCCTTTGCTGAGGCATTTCTGGGACACAGACTTCCTCACTTTTTTGCCTGCTGTATGAGTTTGGGCTCAAGGGGTGAATAAAGCGCTGGAAAATACAAGCTCTGTGGTGTGAACAGTTAATGGAAATAATTCTGTTCAGTGCGGTGAGAGAGCAGGAGCTGTCTGGTTTGGGATTATGGCAATGCGGGACCTGCTAAGTAATATCCAGGATGTGCAGGGCTTGATGGCTCTTGATGGGTTTGATACACAGGAGCACCCAGGAGAATACCTACAGGCAGAGCTGCAGTGCACAACACCCCTGGAAACATGTGCTGTGCACCAGAGCTCACGGGGATGGGCCAGGACATGCCCTCCTGCGTGGGTGCTCCTGCACAAAGACATGTTGGTGATGGGAGTGAAGTGATGCAGGCCAAGGGGCGGTGTGATGGCTCTCTTGGAGGACCTGGGTAGACCACAGAGGCCCAGGGTTTTTCTTTGGTGTGGGGAGGACACAGACCCTCTGTAGGGGAGGGGACATGGATGTTCACTGGGGATTTGGGCTGTTGCAAGATGTTTGACAAGAGGATAAGCTGCTAAGGCAGGTCTGTAATTCCCACCACTGGGTGTAATTAAGGCTATAAAGTCCTTCCTGTTGCAATGGGTGAAGTTTTTAAAGTTCCTCCTGCTTTGTGGAAGGAGGAGATCTTTTCTGTACTAAAGTCATGGCCAGGCACTGCAGTTCACCTTACAGGGATGGATGGATTTGTAGACGAGCAGTCCTGAGGATGAGGGCTCTTTGAGCTGAAGCTGCTGATGTCTGTCTCATTTCTGCTTATGTTTGGTTTGCTGCATGTCCATCTCTGATGAACTGGGTGACAGTTTTCTTAAGCCCTGAGCTCCTGGGATCAAGTGATTGTGTGAGTGCAGATTCAGGTAAGCTTTTACCGATGTGGTTGCAGAACTAGGTTTGTTAAACAGCATCTCCAATGGCTCAGACACCAGAGGAGATATTCAAAGGTTGTAAAAACTTGTTTGTCAGGGCCTGTCAGGTCTCATGAATGTAGCATAAGCCTTGCAAGGTTGTCTCCCTCCTCGCACAGCCCTTCAGGTGCATCTGCCCTGCTCCCTGCTGCGCCAGCATCCCCTGTTCCTGCCATGGCTCACCAGCCTGTTGGCCTGGCATCCAGCATCACAAGGATAGCATGGCATAGCCACTTTATGGGACCCTGCCGTGCTTCGGTTCCTCACACTCATGGCCACTGAGAAATAAGAAACCTGAGAGCACTGATTTGTCCTCTCCTCTTCAACGGCTCTCACCCTGGCATGTTAGAAGTGGGAAAATCTACCTTTGTTCAAATCCTTCCCCAAGTGCACGTTTCTTGCAGAGGGACAAGAGGTCTGGTAGCTGACTTATGCCCATTCCTCACTGCTACAATGGGGCTATGTGCACCCCTGTCATTGCAGTCTTCCCTCCTTACACTGGTTCTCTGTTAGTTGTGCACTGTATCCCCTCTCACACTATGACTATCTTTGGTTGTTGTGGCTTCTTGGGGTGAGGCAGAGTACCTCCTATCCTGCAGGCTTGGGTCTTTACGCACACTGGCTGTAGCAAACAAGGGCGATAACTTTGGGGACTTCCCCATGTGAAGGCACACCAGGTCCCGTTTTACTGCCTGAAATTAGTGCTTATGTAAATGCTGACTTCTTGCTGCCCATGCTGATGAGAGTGTGGAGGATGACTGGTCCATGTGAGCATCACTGCTCAGGCATGGTGTATCCTGTGCTGCCCATGAGAACTGGCTGCTCCACAAAATGATGATGATGGTTCCCAGATGGGTGTGTTATCACTGGTGCAAGGTGTGCATTCCCTAGCCCTTAGGGCCACTGTGTCCTGAAATGGCCAGCCATATTCCACCCTGCCTGAGGCATTTTGAAGGGCTAGGGTTTCCAGGAATGGAGGACACTACAGCAGTGTATGTGGGCCAATAAATTCAGGGCCTTATTAACCTGCTCCCTGCTCAAGAGGCAGCTTTCCTTCCTTGCTACTTGGTTAGCTGTGCAGTGGAAATACAGGCAAATCCCTCCTGCCTTGAGAGGAAGAACCAGACCTTGTAATGGTATGAGTAGACCTGGCTTCAGGGCTCCACTGCCCAAGCACGGCAGTGATCTTCAGAGGTCCATCTCCACTGTGAAACCAGGGAGCCACTTGCTCACCACCATCCCTTGTGGGATAGGGGAGATAATCAGAAGAGCAAAAGTGAGCAGACTTGTGGGTCAAGATATAAGCAGTTTATTAAGTGAAGGAAAAAGAAAAAAAAAAGTGATGCAAAAGCAATCACTCAACATCTCCCACCACCAGACCGATGCCCAGCCAGTCTCTGAGCAATGGCTACTTTGAAAGACCAGCCCCCTCCCCCCCTCTTCTTTTTTTTTGTTTTCTTTTTCTGAGAATGACATTATATGGCATGGAATATCCCTTTGGTCAATTCAGGTCAGCTGTCCCAGCTGTGTCCCATCTCAACCTCTTGCCTACCCCCAGCCTACTTGCTGAGGAGTGTGAAATAGAGAAAGCCTTGACGCTGTGCAGGCATGTTCAGCAAGAGATAAAACATCGGTACATTATCAACACTGTTTTAGTCACAAATCCAAACCACAGCACCATATGTGCTGCTATGAAGAAAGTTAACTCCGGCACAGGCAGAGGAAAAGCAGCTTACTGTTCCCCTAGCTTTCACCTGTATCACAGCATGAAATGTCTGGTTCTGACAGAGCAAATGACAGCAGCGTCTGCTGGAAGTGGGGAGGCAGGTTTCACTTGAGAAACCCAGGGTATTTCAGGCAGGTCCTTGCAGCCTGGTGTATTCCAGGAGAGAGCAAGCTCTCTCAGCTCTCCAGGGCTCCCAGCACATCAGGTGTTGCTGGATTTGACAGATTAATTCTCCCAGGGTGGGTTCATGTTGAGATGTACACTGGAATGAATGCCCCTGCATTCAAAGCCAGAGTCAGGATTGCTGAGAGTCATCCATGCTTACCTGGAAGCTAGGCTTGCAGCTTCATGCATTTCATGGCCTGTGCCTGAATCCCACAGGCTAGCTGTAAAGCAGCATAGAGCCTCCCCTGCCTGGGGGTGTGTCCATCACCTTTTACATCCCTCTCAGTGGAGAGAAAGCTATTTGTAGGGTGCTTTGCACTTCTAGGGTGCACCTAAGAAAAGAAGGCTTAAGTTACAGCATATGAATTGCTCCCTAAAAGCTTCTGCTTTTTCTCTGTTATTAAAGGAATCAAGGACATTTGCTGCTGACATCCAAAGTTAGATGAAATGGCCTCGATCTTAAGGATTTTCATGCCTTTGAAGTAGCCATAATTGGAGCACTTGAAGGGAGAGATAACCTGCAGATTAAATCCATTCTGGCAGTGGATCCAGTAGCAGGTGTCATGTGCAAATGTCTCCAGTTCAGAGGTCTGGCTTTTAACTGGGACATGCCCAGATTAAGGGCTGGCTGGGCCCCTGGGATTGCTCATCATAAAACTGCCTTTTTTGGCTCTAGAAGCTTGTAATAAATTTGGGAGCCAAGCAGGTTATACTACTGAAAGGTCCCAAGGGCCTATAATCACAGCATCCATTTCTGCCTCTCCCCTTGCCTCCTAGCTCCAAGTGGAACCATGCAAGCAATTACCTTGACAGTATTTTCTACATTTCCCCTTTTGGTCCAGGTTTGCTTCTGGAGATGCCAAGCTGAGCTGCAGTGAGGATGACAAGGAACATTTTCAATTCAAAGACATCAGGGATGGCTTCAGCTCGACCTTTGAGAAGATTGTTGAGTCTGACCTTATGAAGGGTACATACTACAGCAGCTTGGACTCTTTGGATGTCCTCTCTCTCACAGATGAGACAGACAGCTGTGTCAGTTTTGAGGCCCCACTCACCCCATTGATCCAGCAAAGGGCCAAGGAAAGCCCAGAGCTCTTGGAGCAGAAACTGGTAGTCCAGCAGAGAGAAGCCCTTCACCACATGGCTGCTGATAAGCAAGAACAGGCAGCAGCAAAGCCAGTGGAGGGGGATTTTGGGAGTCCTCTCAGGCACTCAATTACCAGCAGCAGGTCAGAGAACGTGCTGAGCCGGTTGTCCTTGAAGAGTATCCCAAATGGGTTCCACGTGGAAGGGTCGGAGGAAGATGTCACCAAGATCATTAACTCCATCAGGTAAGACAGGCTGGGAATTCCTTGGGCAAGGGCTCCTTGTCATATGAGGTCCCAGTCCGGGAGCAAGGCTCAGAGGACATGATAGAGATGGAGATGCTATTTTTTAACTTGTGCTTCCTTTCATGTGCCATCATGGCAGAGAAGCCAAACCAACAGGGAAAACATACCGAATCGTAGGTTAGGGCTGCAGCTGGGGACCAAGGTCTCATGGCATTAAACCAACCAGTCCCTAGCAGGCCTGTGGATCTTCCCGGGTCTCAAACCTAGGGCCCCGAACTGCAGGTGAGCTGCAGGGTCCTGTAGGAGCCCTGCGAGCCCAAGAAAAGCCAAGGCTCACCATTTTGTGTTCATGTTTGCTCTGGAGGGTATTGCCACTCATCTAGCGGCTCACAAATCCTGTCCTTGCAGCAGGCGAAGCTGGGTCTCCTCCCGTTAGGCCACTGCCTTGTCTGCCTGACATCTGCAAAAGCCCTTGGCAGGTTGGAGGCAGTCAGGCACACTCCCAAATGTGCTCTGAAGTGCAGGGAAACCTCAAGGTTTCACTTAGGGCTGGGTGCCCCTGTAGAGGTCTCACCAAACGTTCTTCTGCCAGCAGTGAGGAGATCAGCAGAGACCTGGACCAGCTCAGACCCAAACCATTGTCCCTGGAAGGCAGCAGCCCATCTGCAGGGTATTGCCTTGCAGGAGGAACCAGGTGATGACAAGCCAGGGTACGGGAGAGCTGGAGCCAGGCCGTGTGTCCAGCTAGCTATCAGGCCTTCAGTGAGTCACACTGCCCAAAAATGTGTGAATAGGTGCCATAACTGACCTTGGGCAAGAAAATAAAGGGATGCAGCCCCACCTACATGGTGTCAGGGGGCTGCTCAATGTGTTGTCTGTGGGAACAGCTGTCCATGATGCCAGCCCGCAGCTGGGATAGGAGCTGCCCACCAGTGACAGCGGGTCTGGTGCCAGTCCCATTGACATAATTTGTACAAGTGCAGTTTCTCATCCTTGACAAATAATGTGAACTGAAAAGCATACCATCTATCCCTAAGATTTCCTGAATGTCCGCAGCTCTGAAAGAGCTTGGTATCCCTTTCAATACCAATATCAATACCAATGGAGAGAGAGGAAGCTTAAAAAGGTGTTGGGGCTGCTTGCTTTGAACGGATACATCCTCATTTCTTAGGGAGAAGTCACCTTCTCTTCAGTCTTCTACAAATTTGAAATTAACTTGTACTATTTCATTTGACCTGAAATGAAAGAGGGTTTGTCCAATGTCCAGTTCACAAATGTATTGTTTTTTCATATTTTTTGGTTAGGACAAGAAGAAATCAAAATGTGTCTTTTTCTGTGGGTTTCATCAAGTCACATTGCTACTCCTTGAATTGTTTCTTGTTTCCGTATAGTGATGCCAGCTTGAAAGACACACTGTCAGACTCGGACTCGGACATGGGCAGCACGGAGCAGCTTGACCAGGGCAGCACGGACACCTTGGCGAACGGCTGCAGGGCGGATAGCGAGGCTGCCAAGAGGCTGGCCAAGAGGCTCTACAATCTTGAAGGGTTCAAGCGTTGTGATGTGGCACGCCAGCTCGGGAAAAAGTAAGTGGGGCTTTGGGTTGCAGCCAACCCTGCAAGGGGGTTGACTGAGATGGCAGAATTGAACATGGCCAGCAAAACACAGCTGTGATGGGGGGAGCACTGGTCGTGCTGGGAGGACAGGGCAAAGGCAGGAAGGGACAAGCCTGCTGTTACAAGGGCTTGCTGGATGGAAGCGGGGGTGTTGGAGATCCTTCCAGTTGAAACTGGTCCAAGCCCAATGCCCTTGCGATCTGAATCCTACAAGTTGCCTGCATGTATTGGGTGTTAACTGCCACAAGCTGCTGCCCAGCAGAACCAAGAGCTTCCTGCATTTCTTAAAGGCCCAGGAAGACCTCCCCTAAAGCAATCCCCAGCCTGAAGGGTTTGGAATCCAGACCTGGATCTGCACTGGGCTCCCTGCTAGTCCCCAGATTTTTCAATTCTGCACCCCAAAATCTTCTTGCTGCAGTGCCTCCTGACCCAGTCTGTATAGATGGCATGAAGGGCTTGATGAAGAGCCAGGTACACACCAGAGGGTGAAGCACCTCAGCTGGTAGATTTGCCTGGGTAAGGCAGAAGGAGAATAAAAAGTGTTTATTCAAAAGTGGGAGAGTTACAGAGATTTCTAAAATACAGAGTAACAGTAATGAGTGTAGCAGTAACAGATTATTTTAGGATGCCAGTGGGTGTGAGGACACCAATCCCCATCATCCTTCTCCTGGATCAGATATAACCTGTGTTGCTGGGGTTTTTTTATGTCCTTGAAACATCTCACTCCTGTCCAGATTAGCAGAACACAACTGTCCCTCATCCAATACCCAAGCTTTCAGTACCAAGGATCATCTGTGACTCCCAGCTTAGTCCTGGGACAGAAGGAGCCCACAAATGATCTCCTAGAGAGGATCTTCCTATCACCTGGCAGCATCCCTGTTCTTCTCTTTTGCTGTGCTTCTTGTAGCAGGTGCATTGCTGGTTGCTGCTGCCTCAGGTTTAACATCCTTCTCCTTTCTTGCAAATTTGCCATGACAGCTCACTGAGTGGGGGAAGTTTCAAGCAATGGAACTCTGGGGGTGCATCTGAGTGTGTCCTTTTGCTAGTTCCTGCAATCCTCACTCACACCTGCATTCCTCACACCTTGGAAAGCTGTTTGGTGACCCACACTTGGGAATTGACACAGCCTTTAAATGAAGAGTTTTGTTTTGATCAGCTGGGTTTTTGACATTTCCCAGCACAAGACCTGAATAGAGCTGCAGGCTCTTGGACCAAGCAGGTGGATTTGCAGAGCAGAAAAGGAAGAAGAATGGGGATAGGTGTGGTTTAAGTTGGTCTTCCTGACTTAAGACAATGTAAGGCCAACCTACATTGGTGGAAGCAGGGTAGTTTAAGTGATGCTTTCAGGCCAGCTCCATGTAGGACGTGGGCTGGCTAGAAGGGTTGTACAAAAACTAAAATCTCATTTTAAAGCTTTCTAGCTCATTTTAAACCCTTTTTTTTTCTTTGTGAACATTGGAGATTTTCTAAAATAAACCAACCAAAAACCAAACCAAAACCAAAACCACTCATCATTGTCAAACAAGTAGATAAGGCTTGATGAACAAGGAAATGCAGATTGGATATCTCCAAATAGTTTCTTTCCAGCTGACACAATTCTGTGAACTTAAGCTCAAATCCAGAAATTATCTTCGTCTGTCTGAAGAGCATGTGTTTTGGCAACTGAATTCTCCATAGATTCTTGTTCCTGGATTGGTCTGTGGCATTGTCTCAGCTCTGTCACTACCCACGGTCACAGGTCTCTTGCTGGATGGAGGTTGAACTGTCTCAACTGCCGGACTATGGAGATGGTACTGCCAGGTGCTTTCTTGCAGGGTTTCCCAAGAGAGCACTGTGCTCACAAAACCATGCAGGCAGCAACAGAGGAGGCAGCAGAGCACAGTTTCAGCATCTCAGTGCACTGAGAACTGCGGGTCTGTCACAGTCCCATGGGCACACAGGTACTTTCCTCCCAGGGAGATTAGGTGAATTTTACTTAGTCAAACTTCTTATGGATGATCTTTTCTTGACCCAGGTGACTGTGGCACAAAAGGGATCCTGGACAACACAGGCTTAGCTCTGTAGGACAGTGTGATTCAGGCATAAAACAACACATATCTGTCCATGTCCAGCCACTCAGGAATGAAACTGTGAGAAAAGGCCAGGGCTCTTGTGTTACCCCTGGGGTGGCTTGTTAACCAACAGGTGAGTAAGCACTCCTGGTGCCTGGACTTTCCCAAACCAGGCAGAGGGAGGAAGTGTCAAGTTGGGGTGTGAGGCGAGAGAAGGTCTGTAGAGGCTGTCTGTGTGGCAGGGCCACCAGCCAGAGGATGCCAGATATGTCCCCATGGGAAACACCTCACTGTTCTTGTGGGGATGTCTCTGTTATGTCTGAGGTGCATGGTGGAAGTGTCGCCCATTCCTGCAGGAGGGGCTGTGACTGGCACAGAGGCCAATTCTTGAATGAGGAAACCAGAGCAAACACCTAAGACCACCTTAGTCTGGGACATGGTCTTGCCCTAGCCAGTGTTGGAGTTTTGTGTCCCAGGCATCCCTGGAGCATGTTAACTGGCTCTGGAGCTCAGGGAGAAGGGTCCTATCAATGTCACCGAGCCCCTGGCTAGACATAGGAGTTTATTGCTTCCTGGGGTCTGGTTGCCTTTTGGTGTCCTGCAACACTGTCTGCTTCCCTCAGCAGAGCTGGCAGTCTCTGTCTGAAGCTTTTCCAAGCAGAGAGGGACTAAGTGAGGCACACAGGAGTGTGTGATGGGCACCCAGGCTGGGGACTGTGGCACCACAGCAGCTGGCACAGACCACTTGTCCTGGGGCTCACAAATTCCCTATGGACTCCTGGCCTTCAGCAAGACCCAGTGATCTGAGGGACAGGCAGCAAGGCCTGTCTGCCTTTCTGGGTTTCCCTGATGGGAGAGTGGGCTGAAGGGGAGCTCCCACCCACCTTCATCCTGCCTGACTGTAGATCTAGTTAGGAATGTAAATTAGGGTGTAACTCCCAGTGTAGGCCATGCAGACGTCTCAAGAGCAATTCAGCCCACCCAAGATCTGTGCTGGGCTAAAGCCAAAAGTCTTTTGGCTTTAGGGAGCCTTGGGCAAGACCAGTCCTTCAAGTCCAACTTGAGATTAAGTGTGGGGAGTCAGACACTGCTCTCCCCTGTTGAGTGCTGCAGTGCTGCAGTACATGGCAGTTGTTGCTCTGTGCCCTGTGCCCAGAGTGCCCAAGCAAGTTCCCAGGAGACCTGATAAATAGGTGTCCAAACAGAAGGAATCAGACCTTTTCTTCTGAGAGACTACAACTGCACATGTGAGGTGGGACCTGACCTGTGGAAGGGAGAGTGCTAGCTAGTTCCCAGCAGTGGCACAGCCAATGCACGAGATCTTCTGCAGACTTAGAGCTGAGAGGATCCCAGAGGAGTCCTGGGGCTTGCTTCGTTCTGCTTGTTCTTTGGCACAGGGGTGAAGATGTGGCAACATCTCCTGTCACAAACACGGGGTCATCTTCTGCATCTCACATCACCTTGCTGTGAAGTTCCAGGACAAGTGGAGAAGTGTCCCTGGGCAGCTGGCAGGAATCTGCATGCCAATCATTGTGACACTGCTTCAGACTGACTAACCCAGGGGGTCATGGGCCCATAAGGACGTGTTCTTTCCCAGAGCTAGCAATCCCAAATGATAAGATTGTTTTATGAGTGTGAGGCTTTGTGGCTTCATAAAACTTTGAAACAATCTCCTGCACAAACTCCAGCACCAATACTTGAGTCCTGCCTCTCAAAACTCAACCTGGACCTCTCCCCTGGAGCTGTCACACTGGTCTGCCTGATCCTGCTGTGTGTCATGATTCCAAATAGCATCCATGCCAGAGGCTTTACAGCATCCACCTCACAGAAGATGAAACGATGCTGTAGGAAAAGCAATGAGTTCTGCCTGTAACATGTCCCGGCATCAAACTGCATGTGTATTGCTTAGCAACGTGCTTTTCGTTTTGTGGGGAGAAGGAAAATGAATAGTATATGGCAAAGGCTGAGCATATTGAGATCATATCCCATTTTTTTTGCCAGCATTCATTGATTATTCTTGCATTTCCACTACCTGAGTTCTGTAGATAAAGGAATTACCAGCACCCATTCTGGCTTTAAAGGCAACACGTCTCCAGGCATCCTTTAAAAACACAGCAGGGGAATGGTTTCTGGAGAAGCATTCAGGGATGAGCAGGGCTAGAAGCTTGGCTGAGCTCTCCTTCTCCAGCTCCCAGTGGCATCCTTCTGACATGAGAACAAGGTGCTGTGGTGAGAGGGTGGGATGGGAACCAATGTAGAGTGGAGAGCAGGAATATTGCAGTAGGAGGAGGAGACATGTCCAGCAATTGGAGAAGACTAGGTAAGAGAGAAGGTGCCTGATGAGCACAGGACATCCTTACGGCCTCCTCCTCCTCCTGGATGATTTGGGAGGATGCTGTGCCTGGCCAGCAGCACAGCAGAGGGGTGCAGTGGGGGCAGACATCGCTCATTCTCAGGTGTCTAGGGCCAGCAGCCACAGTGCTAGGCTGTGGGCACGTTAGGGCCCTTTGGAGGTCTTCCAGCAGCATTTCAAGCTAGGAGAAAGTCCCCCTGGGTCTGGGATCACGTCTGCAGTGTCTTGCTGGGAGTTGGGCTGGCCAGGAGGCAGCAGTCTGCTATGCCTCTTGTAGACAGTGTCTTCTTCCCTGATGAAAGGGCTGATTACTCCCTCTTTAATTACAGTAACGAATTTAGCAAGTTGGTAGCAGAGGAGTATCTCAGCTTCTTTGACTTCACTGGCCTGACCCTTGACAAAGCACTCAGGTGAGCTGGTCTCTGGCACTCCCGCGTAAGGCCTGGGCTGGACAGAGTGGAGCAGCGCGGTGGGTTTCTCCCCCAGGCTTCCCAACATCATGGAGGCTGTCCGTGTGATAGGAGCAGGAACTGGGGGGAGCTCCAGGTTGTCATTTAATCTTTGCTTTGGTGTCACGTTTGGCACAAGGTACTGCCACCAAAAGTGGGCTTCAACAGGAGGGCCCACAACCTGCTTCCCCATGGTGGAGAGCAGCTTTCCCAGAAATCCCATCCCGTACAAAATCAAAGCAAATGGGAGCAATTTCTTCCCTTGGGATGGACAACCCATCCTGGTGCCATGATGCAAGAGGTGGGTCAGATCTCAGCTGACAGCATGTTTCCCTACACAGCTCAGAGCTGGCTCCATAGACACCCTTTGCATTGCACCTGCAGGGGCCCAGGGGTGCACAGGCTGGGGGGAGGACAAAGGCCTTCCTAGCTGCTCTGAGGTGCCCCTTTTCGCCTCCCTCCTCAGCATGGATGCTGCCCAGCAGATTGATCCATGACATCTTTAAGTATCACTTTCTCTTTGCAGGACATTCTTGAAAGCATTCCCACTGATGGGAGAGACGCAGGAGCGGGAGCGGGTGCTGATTCATTTCTCCCGGCGATATTGCCAGTGCAACCCAGAAGAGAGCACGTCTGAAGGTACTGCTTTCTTTCCCTGGCTCTGTTGCACACTCACAGTGCACATGTGTCACAGAGCCTGAGTAAAAAACCAGCCATCCACAGCTGGGCCTTCATAGCACCCACTGGGCGGGCAAGGCTGCAGCTTCTCCGTTTCTCTGGGATCTTGTCCTGCTGATTATCCTCGACCTGGAAGGGATTGGGGACATCAGGTGCTGTACAGACCACCCCCCAAGAGAGTCAGACCAGGATCTGAGGGTCTGAGTGTAGGCTCCCAGGGAGCCTTGTCCTCTTAAGTGCATATGAGCTGTCCTTGAAGACAAGCCTGGATCAGTGGCCGTGCTCTGCTCAGCACCAGGGGAGGTGGTGAGTGGTTCTCAGAGGCTGCAAATTAGCACCATCGTGGCTTGCAAAGTGGTTGCTGGCAGTGGGCAAATGAGTGGCTGGTGCAAGCTCAGCCCAAGATCTTGTCTGTTGAATGGAAGAAGACATTTCCATGCAGAGTGGGGAATGTTGTTGGCTTGTCACACACAGGAGTTGTGTTCCTTGCATCTACACCTGCAGCAGATAAAAGCACTGCTGAGTAAAATTCTGGGCTCACTAGAGTTGCAGATTTTGTTAGCTACTTTCAGCCCCTTCCCGTTATGTTTTTTTAAAGTAAATAGAGTTTCTTCTGACATTTTTAAATGGGAAGGGTCATTCCTGGTACACCTGTGCACATGCACACATCCAGACATGAGCATGCCTATGTTTGCACTTAAATGAATACCACTACACATCTGCTTACAGACCTCTGGAAATGCCCCCTTGAAAGGAAATCAGGCTGCTGACCTGCTGTCAGCTGGCACCATGGCAGTGCCAGTTATTCCTCCTCCACTGCCTTCTGCGTGCAGTATGACGGTTGTGCTTGAGAGCTCCTGCTTGTCTCCATCTTGCAGGCTTCCCAAAGAGCAGCAGTGCCTAGTGTCACATGAACCCTCTGCCAAGCTAACACACACAATTCTTAAAACAGATTGACCTCTTTGCTTTTATCAGTAGTATCCCAATAAAATACATATTTAGATTTCATTTCCCTGTGTTTGTGTGATGTTATCCCTCACTGATCCAAAGATGACCTTCCCTGGGAAGTGTCCTCCACCTGTAGACATTAAGCCACAGGCTGAATTTTCAGCAGCAGTCCCCAGCTGAAATACCCCAAATGCCAAGTCCTGATTCCTCTTCAACACTCCCCCCTGGAAATGATCCCCAATTCTATTGCATCCACCTTCCACCCCTATAGACAACGGTCTTGGGACCCTTTTTCCCCTTCTGGTCCTCAGGTGTCTAACACCCACTGTGGGGGTGGATGCATGCACACACCAGCTTGAGCAGAAGCTGAGCTGGAGCACAGAGGGGTCAGACCTCTGACTCCATCCCACACTTTTCAGCATGAGGGTGTTTGGAGGGCCATGACTAGTCAAACAAAGCACAAGCTTTGCCGTGTGGTGACTTGCAAAGCTGCAGATGGAGCTATGCTACGGCAGCTGTTCAGAACAGAAATTAGATCCCAGTTCTGACCACTCTGCGAGAAGGAGCCTGCTAATGCAAACACAAATGAAGCCAGAAGGTTAAACTCTTCCATAACTGCATGGTCCTCAGTGGAGATGTCACTGCTACTGGTAGGACCTGTTTTGAAAATGTTACACTCCCAAACAGTACAAAACTGTTAAGAATGAGGAAAACTGGATCTGAAACACATTACTGCTGCTGTTATGACCTATTCATTACATTTAGGGCCTCAGCATTGCCTGTGATGGTGACAGCACATTTCACAAGGCTGGGCAGGACCGCTTTCTGCAGACCAAATGTAAACTGAATGAGTCCCAAGCAGGACAGAGCTGTGCTCAGTACTGGAATTGAATGGGGCTTGAAAAATGCAACTGTAATCCAAGTACTACTTGAAGCAGATTCAATGGAGGGAAGCAAAGTGGCTCCTTCAGGTCACATCTTTTGTAGATACTGCAAAAGCCTGCGCTAGATGCATGGTAATTTGAGAAAGCTGCAAGCTCTTTCTTCAGGAAGCAGTTCCTCCTTGTTGCATCCAGCCTAAGCTTGCAAAGGATGTTCCACCACGGTGAAATTTGAGCCACTGTGTATTATCTAGATTTCTAAACAAACACCTCTGGCTGTGATGGTCTATTGGCATAGAGGCATGATAGAGTCAAGGCAGTTCTGTCTGGAGATGATCAGGTGGCTGAGAAGGTCTTACAGCCCTCTAAGACATTTCAGGGCATTGCTACATGCTGATTCAATAACTCCTCCGCTGATGCAACACCGAGGGTCACTTCAGCCTTGCATGATGGGCTGCTGCAAACAAGGGTGGCAGAAGCTCAGACTTGCTGACCACTGAGTTGCTTGGCTGGTTTTTCTCTCAGGGAGTGGTACCTTGGACACATTATTAGTGCTTTACTGTACTAATGAATCCCAGATATGGAAGAACTAGATGGTTGTGTTGTGACTCTATGTGAGCTGAGAGAAAAAGTGAATGCAACTGAGTCAAGCAACAATGAGAGAGTAGTAGGTTTTGGGACACCAGCTCCACCTTGGGGCCATGTGGGACATGATTTACCTGACCAAAGTGATACAGTAAAGCCTCCCACAGAGACTCAAAAATACACACTGGGAAGGCACATTGTCCTAAGCCCAGAGCTGATTCTTGTGAAAGTGAAGGAAGCATCTTAGGAAGTGATTCTCTCTTGGAAGAGGATGTCCATCACACTGTGTCCTCAGGACTGTCAACTCTCATAAAGAAATGCATGATGTTCCCATGAGAAACACTTTCTTCAGACCATGGTTCTTCCAGGAAAGGGAGAAGGTCATGTGCATCCTGGGCGCATGTGTTTGGTTGCCTTTAGCTGGTAGTGTTTAGAGCTTGGCTTTGAGCATGGGGTGCTCAGGGCTTGTCACTATTCCACACAAATGATGCCTTTGTTTAGTGGCTAACCAGGACAGGGACAGGCCACAGCTGTCTCTGTGTGACTGCACAAGAAGAGATCAGTGCCACTTCCCCAGCCAGGCCTGGGGGTAAGTCACAGCCTGACCCTAGGGCACCAATTCACAAAGCAGCATGCATGAGGGAAGTAAGCCAGGAGCATCATGTCATGTCTGGCTTGGTCTGTGGAGCAGCCCATCTGTGTGAGCACACCAAGTCATGCCAAGAGCAGGGCCAAAGACCAAGGCTGTAGTGTTTCTGCCCCTGTCTCCTCCCTGGTGCTCTCTAGCCCTTTTGTGAAGTCCTTGCAAGGACCAGTTGCTGTACCAGAGTGCATTTGCATCTCGCTGTCGTGAGGTGATGTGTGGAGACTAGTCTCCTGACCTTGAACAGCTTCAGGACACGGCATTGTTTTGAAATAACAGCAAGCCACCAGGCTACCTGGTACCGAAGACGGTGCTGTGCTGTCTCAGGTATAAGGAAAACTTCATGTGAGTTTTATTAAGTCAGAGAGCCAAAAATTCTGTACTCATTTGTAGTAATAGTGTTTGTTGAAGAGCTCAAGAGCTTACAGACTGGCTGGGAGTGATGGCTAAAGACCTCAGGACAAACTCCTGAGGTGACTGAGATCAACCGGGAGCAAACTAGCTCTGTTTGCCAGGGTCTCTGCCCCATTCTACGATGGCATCAGCATAAAGTGGATATAGAGGAAGACTCAGGGGAAATTCTGGTCTTTAGAAAGCCATTGACAAAACTACTTTAAAGCCAATTCCCTGGTGATCGTTTCAGGAAAAGGTAAAGTTTGAGGAAAGAGAGGGTATCTTGTTTTTTTTAAAGTATCTTATGCAGTTGAAGGAAACAGGTATTCTTTAAGGTCCTCAGACTTAGCAACTAGCCTTGGTTTTGCAATGGGTGGGCTGCCAAGACAGCAAACACTGAAACTGCGTGAGAAGGGGAGTAATCGTATCTGTCTGACTGTTGTGTGTTTCAGATGGGATTCATACACTCACCTGTGCCCTGATGCTGCTAAACACAGACCTTCACGGCCATGTAAGTAGTACTTGGAGATGCATCCTTTCTTTTTTCCTTCCCGTTATAAAGATCTGTCACCTTATACAGGATGTGTTGCTAGAGAATTGAGATAGGTTGGCAGAGAGTGCTCTGACCAGCTCCAGGGGGAATTTTGGGTGCCAGGCCCAGACCTGGGGACAGTCTTCTTAGTGTCACACTCAACCCAAAGGCATATTCCCTGTTGGCATCAGTCATCTTATACAGGCACAGGCAATGCAGCTTTCTTCCCAATATGTGTCAGCCCTGTCCCAGGAGCTCTCACGGAGAGGTCTTCATCACCAGTCTCTGTGTGACTGGCAAGCAGCAGCACCAGTTGTGCTGTGATTTCTTGTGGTGCAGACACCTGAGGCTCCCCTCATCCCCAAAACTGCTCCAAGGGAGTCAGTGGTTTCATACAGGTGCAGATTTGATCTTTCCTTCCCCAAATATGAAGTAAGTCCCAGCTGTTCCTTTTCCCCATGATGTAACAGACACCCAGCGGAGAGTTGCATATCAGAGAGGCCTCTGGACAAAGAGCAGGGTGAGCAGAGCCCAGTGCCCAAAGGTGTGACTGGAAAACAGCAGAGGCTGTAAGAAGATCTCTCACCACCTTTTAGAGACTCTTTCAGGCAGCATAGGTTGGATTTGTTCTTAAAAGGTCAGCCAGACTGTAGAGAGCAGAACAGAGTGGAAGGAAAAAGAACTTCAGAGGGGAGATGGGACTGGGCAAAGGGGCCAGCACTGGGACATTGTGTACCCTTGAAGACCCCTGCCGTAGCATACATCTGGGAGCATGCATGGACTCTGTGCCCTGTTCAGTGCTGTGGAAGGCTGTAGGCACTGTTGACCCAGATCTCCCCTCTGCTCACCAGCCTTATGTGCAGGTGTAGAGCATGGCTGTGAGCCTCAGGGGGCTGTGCTCCCTTTCCAGGGTAGAGGGTCTCCTCAAGTCTCAGGTCACTGAAGTACCTTCTTTCGTAGTTCCTCTGAGAGCTCAGACCAGGAATCACAGACACCCCAGAACTTGTGTGAAGATGGAGGGGGTATGAGGAGATGCCTTGTAGTAGCAGCCTGTGCATGTGAAACCCACACATCCTTTTTCTGCCCCACAAGCCCATGATTTCCAAGCTGTATTGTCCAAGTCCTCTTCTCCTTCCAGCTGGTAACAGCTTGTTGTGCATCTGCAGAAGCTTGCCCTGATTTTCTCTTCATTAGCCTGTTAATGAGGGTACAGTAGGCCATAGCCTAGCTCTTTTTTTTGCATACTGGTTTATAATAACCTTCGAGAGGAGCCTTTTTTTGTGAGGGTGGGAAGACAATGCTACGTGAGTGCTCTTCACCTATGATGGCAAAGATGCAAAGGCCACCAGCTTCACCAGTGCCATCCTGACAGTGCACCTGGGAGATCCTTCCCATCATTACAGCACAGATGTCTTCATGCCAGTGGAAAGGTTTGAACACAGCAGTCAGTGAAGGGAATTACTGGTCTCTGCAAGATCATTTTCTCCAGATGTGCACTGTGGCCTGCACCAAGCTGGCTACAGCTGCCGTGGCCTCATCCTTTGGGGAACAGGCAGCCACTGCATCCATTCCCACCCACGTGGCTGCCGGTAATTTGTTCAGGCAAAGTGTCTCTGCACATGCTGGGATAGCGGTGGGTCCAGCTTCTGGGAGGGTCTCACAAAGCATTCATCCTTTGGCCAAAATTATCAGAGCCAAAGACATTTTCATCAAAGCATTTCCTGTAACAGCAAAAGCAGCATTGTGGCAGAAGGCAAACTATGCAACTTCACTCCAAAATAATCTTATTTTCTCTAGCTTTTAAAATTAAAATATAAATCTCAAACATGTCTCTGGGAAGATAGAAATTATTGAAAAGGCAAAAAAAACCCTAAACCTCCAAAACCTTACCATTTGTGTTTTTCATTGGCAAGCTGACTAAGAAGAAATGATCTCATGCTATCTAGGCAAAGGAAAAATAGTTTTCTTTTGACCAGGTGTAGAAATGCCTGAGCTTTTTTTTGAAAAATCTTCTCTTTATTTTTCTGCATGTGTAACATTAATTTCTTCTTCTCCTTCTCCTCCTTTTTTTTTTCTTCCTTCTGCTCCTGGAACCTCTCTTTCTGCTCTTTAACCCTTTACCAGGTGGTAAGTGCAGTCATTATAGTGTTTTGCTTTAAAGTGCTGGCATTTGACTTGTTTTTTCTGTGTTAAAAAAATAAGGATTTTTGTTTGTCTGGATTCCTAAATGGTTGTGCAGTGTCCTTCACTACTTAGCAACCCATTAGCAGCTGACATGCATCACATAAAATTCTCCTTGTGTAAAGAAACCTCCATAAACTGTACCTGAGACTGTGACTTGGTCTCTCACAACTTTTTGTTAAAGATGCTGTCATGATATTGCATATCACTTTTTATTTTATTTCCTTTTTTAAAATTGTGTGTGTGTGTTTCAGTGGTTTACTGTGCATTGCCATGGAGTGGGAAATTCCTTTGGTTAGGAAAGGGTGATTGATATCTCTCTGTAAAGGGGCAGTTCCCGACAGCAGTGTCTCTAGAATGGGCCAGTTCACCATTCCAGCACTGACCATCACATATACTGAGTCCAGATTTAAAAAGTAATGAGACTGGCTTTAAAACACAAGATTTGCACCTGGCCACACTGGAGTTTTGCCTTAGTACTGTTGATTTTCTACCAGGTCACTCAGAACCTGTTTCCAAACTGTCCAGAAAACTTACTGTCTTTAAAATGAGACACTCCATTTTCATAGAATCACCTGGAGTTGGTATTTAAAAGCCATCAGTCACCAACAAACATGACAAGCCTTGTAGTGTAATCCAGGTTGTTGGAACTCTCTACCTTGCTCTGCTGGTGCTGTTTGAGCTTCAGGAGATCTTATGACAAAATAAGTACTCCTCTGCTCTGTCACTGACCCTTGGAGACAAAGCTTTGGGATGTCTCCTTTTCAACCATCAATGTTATCCCTACTTGTGCAGAACTGCTGGCCATGGAAGGACAGAGACAAAGCAACACCTAGGCATGACCAGCATTCATGGTTGCATTTTGTACTTTAGCAAAGCCCAGCTTCTAGAGTCACACTGTAATGTGACAGGCTTTAGTGTTTGTTCAGAAAGCAGGCCAGCAGCTCTCATGGCCACTGAACAAATGGGATCCCTGGCAGCTCCTAACTCCACATGTCCATTGCTATTAACCTTACAAACCCTGTGACATTCTCCTTACGCCAAGCTTATGGTTTGTTGTTAGCAATACTGCTGTGTTAGTAGCGCTGGGAGAGCTGCAGAGCTCTGAGATATGAGCAGCTGCTGGCGTCACTTGCAGAGTGACCCCAGTCTGCTCACAGCAGCTTTGCATGACCCAGGGGTCATTGGTACCCAAAGTTTGCAGGTTTGTTCCCTGCAGCGGGGTGATTTTGTTGCTGCAGCCTAGAACACATCCACTACCAGATCCCTTGGTCCAATCAGACCAATGACTCTCACTCCATGCTGAAGTATAAATGTAGTTGTTTGGGGTTTTTTCCCCTGAAGATGCGTATTTGGGAGAGGTCAAATACTCAGCTCCAAATACTCAGCTCCATACTCACCTGCTCAGCCTCCTAATACTGGGACTTGGCAACAGCCAAGGAATGCCAGGCTACAGCCCAGAGTCTTCTGGAGGTGGGTAGAGCCATCCTGGACACTTCAGGAGATGTTATGTGATCATCTTGGGTGAGTCAGCTCAGCAGCAGATGGCTGAAGCCCAGAGGAAGCAAGAACCCAACTGTAAACAGGGGAGTTACTGGGTTGAAACAACAGGATGACAGGATCAACCCTGTCTACCCACCATCAGATCAATCTCATCCTTCCTAATTTATTCTTACGCACTCTAACCACCGTTGTGCACCTTGTCTCTGCATGTCTGCTGTCTGCACCCATCCACCTCTGTCCCTCCATTCCCATACTGTCCGTACCCCTTCATCTAACTACCCATCCCTTCTCATCTGTTATCCCTTATATCACTGTTCGCTCACTTGCTCTCCATCCAAGCACTCCATGGTGCTAGCTGATTGTCTGACAGTGATTTCTCATGCTTTGCTGCATGGCCTGGAGCAAGCAAAGATGGGATGAAGTTCTTTTCTGCCAGGGGGACATATCAGGAATACTAGCTACGTGTGGCTGTGAAGCCGCCTTGCTGGCTTGTTCTATTGCTGGTAAGTGGCTAATGCACCACAAAAAAAGCAAAATGCCCCCATGTGTGTGACTGGCCAGAAATGAAGACGCATCTCCCTACCCAGAGGTCCCAGTTCAGCAAGGGACATAGAACATCTGAACGCTGAGCTTTGAGGTGTGCAGATACATTCCCCTGAAGATTATGTCCACATGTGATGATCTTGCTGAATCAGCAAGATGGCCTACTGCGTAAGAAGGCACCCCACTCTGCCTTCATAGTGGCCGTTTCCAGAGTTGTTCCTGGGATTCCCTGTGCTTGATAAATACTGTTGCAGTGTGCAAAAGTCCCTGGTGCTGGTGCTGTTGATAATGAGGCACTTGTGATCACAGAACTGTTTCTTTGCAAGTGTTGATCAAGTGAAGCTGCAAAGTCTGTGTCTTGAAGTGGTTTTTGTTTTCTCTATTCAGCTCATGTTGATTTGGAGGCACTTGCAGGGCTTTGTATTTGAGTGGCTGGCTCCATCCTATTTCTCAAAGCAGCAAACTGAAGTGTTAAGCTATTGTTGAGTTGAAGTTGTATCGCATCTGAGCCACCCCAGCATCCTGTGCTCGGTCCTGCTGACAGCCAGCCTGAATCCTGCTCCTGACTCTGCAGTGCTTCTACAACCTTGTCCAACAAGCTGATTCACAGTATTTGCATCCTTGCTGGAGCTTTCTCATCACCTCTTCTGGTTGTCAGAGAAAGCGTATGTTTTCATCCTTCTCGATTTCTCTGCAATTAGCTGCTTTTCCACAGTGTGGCTGCTGTCTCTGTTTGAGCTCAGAGATCTTGCGCAAGAGAAAGAGACAGATCACAGAATAAAAAAGAAGCCATCCCCTGGGATTAATATATGTTCTGGATGCAATATGTGAGAAACCCAGAGAAGGGCCTTCAAGGCTGGTAGCCTGTGCCACTTCATCTCACTGTATGCACTCACTCCCTAGAACGTGTTGGTCTCTGCATTCATTGCTGGGTCACTGCATCAAGATCTCTGCAGGCAGAAAGACCTGTGCTGTGCACTCTGCTTTCCTGACTCAAGGCAGGGGTAGAAAGTCACCTCTCTGCAGAGTAATTTGGTGCCTCAAGGTCTCAGGTAACATAGCTACCTCACCTCCAAACTCCCTCCCTTGTGGAGGTTTGTTACATGCCATTGTACTGCTGGATTTTTTTTTTTTTTAATGTAATTTATCATCCAGCAAGTACACAAATCTATCTTCCCTCTGCCAAAAAAACCTAGCATGTCTGCAGGTTTCCCTGCAGCTCTTCTGCAGCAGGTGTACTCACTGGGCACAAGCTGGCAGTAGCCTCTAGCCATGGAGTGCAGTTATGGGCATCAGCCCTGGGGCTCCCCGTGAGAAGGCAAACATGGTGGAGCCTGGTGTTGTGCCGCGCTGTGTCCCCAGGCACTGCAGATTTGTAACAGTGCTTTATTCCTCTTTTTCTTGATCTCTCAAGGGTGCCAGCTCATCTGGAGCTGGCACTGACAGGAGGCATAATTAAGAGTATCAGACAGAGCTGCTCAAAGGCAGCACCGGCTCCCTGTGTAGCCGAAGAGTATGTCTGCACACACGGATGACAGGTGTGGGAGGGCCACTGTGGGCTAATCCCAAGGCCTCACTCTTTGCTGATGCTTTCACGTGGGGAGAAGCCTCCAGGTTATCTATTGTGCATGTTTGTGGGCTGGGGTTTCTGCTGTCAGTCTCTTTCAAGAGGTTATTTTCCTGCACAGAGAACACCTCTTGCCTTGCAGGGCACCTCCTATATCATCTGCTGCAGCTTCATCCCCTCCCAGTGACCAAGTGAGGCCCTTCTTCTGCCTCACTGAGTCCCTAAGCAGGGTCCTGGCTCTGCTGTTCTTGGCCATCCTCCCAGGTCCTCCCTGTCAATACCTTGATGCAAAGCCCACCCAGTGTCAGGATGCTGTTGGGATCCTTAGGGCCGCTGTTGGCAGATCATGCTCTCCTCTCACTGACTCCATTGTCCACTCCATGCGATGTCACCATGGGGTCTGTCCTTGGGGACTTCACTCCAGGGTGTGACGGCTGCAATATGACATGGCACTGGGGACACCCGTCTTTCCTTTGTGGTATCAGACTTCCTTTTGTGAACGCTACAATTCCCACTAACTCCTCCACACCTTTGCCCCAGTCCTTTGGAGATGTAGGATTGCAGGGGGAGGCTTGGAAAAAGGCTGCCTGTCTCCAGCCCCCCGACCCTTGCAGGCTGAGAAAGTGACTCAGCTGGCTATGGTGAGGGGTAAAAGGTTTGGGAAGACAGATGCCACAGGCTGATATCAGGGATGCCAGATGACCTGGAAGCATCAACACCAAATATTCTTGGCAGTTGGTGATGACTGTGCTCCAGGGTGCGAGGTTCTCCCGGTGTGTGTGTATTGCCGTCACGTGCCACAGCACTCAAGTTCACGCAGTACTAGTAGCTGGATCATCTCTTTTCATAATGGCAATCAAAAATAACAGTTTCTGTGAAGGATGAGTCATTGCCCAATGCTGGCTGTCTTCAGATGCTGACACTGCATGCTCACACAATTTCACACACAGCAGGCTTGGTTGGAGACCCATCCAGGCGTTGAAATTTCAAGGCAGCCTGAGTGCTTGTCTTGAGTTTTGAGACACAGACCCAGTACCAGGATCAACCTGGAGACCAGAGGGGAGATCACTTAGAAAGTTTGGAGAAAGGGCTGGAGAAGTTATTTTCAGGTGTTTTATCTCCACCATTAAAAAAGACGTCATTTGAAACATTTGGGTGCTGGCATGAACAAATAAAGAAAAGAGACCAATAGAAAATCTTGGGGCAAACCCAGGCTTCACCACTACATATGAAATTGTTCTTTAAAAGACACTCTGATTAAAGTCAAAACTCTCCGGAAGTTTAATGAGCTGCTTCTTTGCCTTACAGAATATTGGCAAAAAGATGTCCTGTCAACAGTTCATAGCAAACCTGGATGGGCTGAACGATGGAAAGGACTTTGCAAAGGATTTGCTGAAGGTAACGGGATATAGACCGTGGGATACTGTCACTCTTACTGTAGTGCCACCCAGTCCTGCTGGGACACTCTAAGTCCTTGGCTCAGCATTTTCCAATGCACAATTGTTTCATTAGCAGAATTGTAACCCACATGGATAGATTCTGCTAACTCGCAGTGAGCCACCAGAGGTCTGTTCCCTGCTGGTGTTTTATGCAGATTTGTGGCATATCTGCCCTCAGAGCATAGCAGGGGTTCCTCTCCCCCACAGTAGCTCTGTGATGCACCAGACAATGCACAGAACAAGGTACCCTCCCCCACCCCCAAATGACTATATGGCACTGATTCTTTTCTCTGCCTTTGCTTCCATGTAATTAGACGTAGTGCTCCAGCACAACTAGTTCAGTACCATGGGATACGAGTTAAACACCTCAGAGTGAGTATTTCCTCCTTCCATGTGGTTTAACACCACCACTGTTTCCTGCACCTGCTGCAGGTCCAGCAACCTGACCTGGATTTTGCTATATGGAGGGAGGTTGAAATGCCCAGTGCCACATCAGGGGTGTCACACTGTGCTTTAGACAGCACCCCTGCCTCAGCAGACATCACCCTGCCTCACCCCTCAGTATGGTCGGGGCCACCTCCACATTCTGCTTTCCTAGTCCATTCCGGCTTTCCCATTGCCCCAGGGAAGCCACTGGAATTTTGCACAGGAGGAACTGAAAAAGCTGATCCCCAAGGTCATTCTTCCCCCTCTGCTTCTCAGGGCAGAGTTCAAGCCTCCACTGTCCCTTTCCCCTAGTCGAGACACTGGAGGTGTCTCTTGGCATACCCCAGAGTCTTCTACCACCTTTGTGTAGGCCAGGATTTACTCAGGACTAGGCACAGCACCCAGAACTAGTCAAAAATGCCATATACAGGCTCCTGAGCAAGGCTGGCTGCCAGAATCCTCTGCTGCTGACATGTCCAGTCCAATACCTAGCATGGTGCATGGACAAAAACGGGTCTAGCGGGACATCAGTTGTCCTACTCACTGGTGAATACTTCTCTGGGACAGTTCAGCAAGGAAGGTATCTCTCCAGGAACACAGACAGGGTGTGGAAGAGATGGTCTCCACAACCCAGACATGTCTTCCATGAGAGACACAGCTAATACCATGTTCTTGTTTCAGACACTATATAACTCCATCAAGAATGAGAAGCTGGAGTGGGCCATGTAAGTATATGTTAAGCATTTCAGAGATAATGTGTCTTTCAAAGTAGCTGACAAGTCTTGAGTCATGTTTTTAGCCCCAGAAGCTCCCAGAACATTTCCTGCAAAGTCCTTAAGCACTGAAGTCCCTACTGTAGGCAAGCTGGGTTTATTTATGGCTTAGAGACAAAATCAGACAGGGAGGTTGGTGGCGGTCTGTGGACACAGGGTCCACAGGCATGATCTAAAGGAAGAGAATTGCCTCTTTGCTTACTATTGCATCTATAAAATGCTGGTCCCTATCCAGGTGCTTCAGATGTCTTTGCACAAGGAGCTCAAGATCTGGGGTTATTCTGGTCACTGAGACTTTTCATTTCTTCCCTGTAGTTTCTTCTGGAAATAGTATAAGAATCACTCAGGCAGGAAGGGACCTTGTCCAGCTTCCTCTTCAAAGTATGGTCAACACTGAATTCAGACCAGGATGCTCAGGGCTTTGTTCAATTTGATCCTGAAAACCTCCAAGGATAGAGAACCCACAGCCCCTCTGGATCCATGAACCAATGCTTAATTATTCTGAGAGTGAAACTTTTTTCTTATCCATTTGAAACCGCTGTTGTTTTGACTTAGGTCTCTTGTCCTCCTACCATGCACCATAGTGAAGAGCCTGGCTTTGTCCCCTTGATAACCTCTTTGCACATATTGGAAGGCTGCCATGAGGTCCCCCAAAGCCATCTCTTCTCTATGTTGAAAAGTCCAGTTCCCTTAGTCACTTCTCACATTGCAAGTGCTTCAGCCCTCAGGCATCTTGGTGGCCTCTGCTGAACTCTCTCCACCTTGTTAATGCTCTTTCCTGTACTGGGGGCCCAATATAGTTTGATATCAAGACATGATGTAATGACTGAGGAGTAGAGGAGGGTGATCATTTCTGTTAGTCTCCTCACTGTGCCACTGTTACACCGCCCAGAATGCTCTTGGCCTCTGTTTCTGCCAGGACACACTGGCTGGGTCCTGTTCATCCTGATGGTCACCAGGAGCCCCAGGGCCCCCTGCCCAGAGCACAGGCCAGGACCCTCAGTGAGGGGTGTGCTGTGCTCTCCCACCCCAACACCTCCCCACTGCTGTCCTAGGTAAGCCCATGACAGACCTGGGGCCTGAAGATAACATGGTGGATATCCCTCTCCTCTCCTCCCCTCCCCTCCCCTCCCCTCCCCTCCCCTCCCCTCCCCTCCCCTCCCCTCCCCTCCCCTCCCCTTCCCTCCCCTCCCCTCCCCTCCCCTCCCCTCCCCTCCCCTCCCCTCCCCTCTCCTCTCCTCTCCTCTCCTCTCCTCTCCTCTCCTCTCCTCTCCTCTCCTCTCCTCTCCTCTCCTCTCCTCTCCTCTCCTCTCCTCTCCTCTCCTCTCCTCTCCTCTCCTCTCCTCGAGCCTCCATCGCCAGCTCATGCCCCCATGGCAGCAGTGCTCGCTGTGGGTGGTGTCTCCTTCGGAGGGACACAGCCAGCTGGTGGCCCTGGCAGGGCAGTGGTCTCTTAGCGGGTCACGTAGCATCGATTTCACTTTAAAAATAATTTTGCGTGGCATCTGTGTGAGAGGAAAGCCGCAATGCCAGCTCTGCAACAGAGGCCGGGTTGGTGGGTGGACTCAGTCGCGAGAGGGAGCTCTGTAGCTCCGCAGAAGGTGCCGGTGGGACAGTTTATGTAAGAGGAGATGCTCTCCAGCAGAAGTGCTCACTGGATGTGGGCAGTGGTTACACAACACCCGCCAGCAAACACTCCCTGGCTCAGGAACATCCGAGCGGGGTCAGCCCCCCGGGATCCTCCTGCAGCGGTGCAGGTCCTGTCGGCAGCATCTAGTTCCCCTCCTGCCCTTCTCCACCCACCCTTGCACCCCCTCGTTTGCCCCACACCGGCCTGGGACCTGCCTCGCTGCAGGGTGTCCTGCTTGGCTGCAGATGGACAGTCTGCGTCAGGAGAGGCTCCTCAACTCTGCTGGGGGACAGATGCTCCCTGACGTGGGGTACCTGGTTTTCTTTCAGAGACGTGGCGCTGAGTCATAACTGTGCACAGGCAAGACCCTCTTCTCCCTGCTTGCCTCTGCCTTCTGTCCTTGTCCATCCCAGGGAATGAAGTGCCCTTGCTCACAAAGCTCAGTCGTACAGGCAGGTATACCGCCATCATCCCAGCAGCAAGCCGGAGTTCAGAGGGCGTCCATCTGATGCAGCTCAGAGAACTGTGACCCACTAACTCCCCACGCAACCGTAGTGTCTGGGCTCTGCCTAAGCCCCAGGACTCCTGTGGGTGCTGAGGGCTGAGAAATCATCCTCTTTCAAGAGGTGTCTGATGCTTTGGCAACCTACTTGCTGCAGGTGGGGAAGTGTGGTATTTCACTGCTCACATCACAGCTAGTGGATTCATCCCTGGGACACTCCTCAGCTCAGGTTTGGTCCCAATCTACTCTGCAATCTAAGGTGACCACTCATGCTATTTAGACGCTGACATGTATCACACAGGGCAGAAATTCCCTGTTTGCTCTCCTTCCTTAATGTCCCAGGGACGCTGGGAAATATTACTTCCCATACAAGTTCTAGTCAAGAGTAGGTTTTACCCCAAACAGGAAGAGGTAGGCTTGGAGTCAGTGGAGTGGAGTCAGTGGACACTTCCCTAAGCTGCTCAGCTCCTGCTGTCCAGGGTCCAGGACCAGGAGATCTGTGAGAAGTAGGTTTTATGGAAATGACCAACATTTCTTGCTCTCTGCTGGCCCGCCCTGAGGACACCAATGGGGAGCTGATTCCAGGGTTTGTGTTTTTTTGATCAAGTGGCCTATCTCCCTAATGTCTGAAGAGCTTTTGTTTCTCAGAGATGCAGAGGACATTCCTGAAGCTCCTTCAATATCTAGGAGACCCCAGGGGTTGCCTCTCAGAGGTTGAGAAATCCCAGTGATTCCTGGTCTTCAGCAAAAGACCTTATGCTCTGATTTTAGGGCACAGAATTGGAGAGTCTCCATGCTTGTATGCCTCAGCAAGGGTGTGTCTGCAGTTTTCTGGTGTTCAGACAAGCACTCATTCCCTTACCTGGTTTGAGTAACTTCACAGTGGGACCACTGGGACAGTTACCTGCCACCCACACTTCTCCCAGCTATGTCCAGATCATCACCATTGGCACACTCTGTGTGTTACAGTCCCTCCATCTCCTTTCATTTTCTTTCTCTGACCAGTCTTGTAATAACTAACTCTCTTTAAAACCAAAGCAGATAGGACACACTGTGACCCAACCCATGTGTCCTTCACTCAATCTCTTCTCTGACTTTGTTTCCAAGTGATGAGGACGAGTTGAGGAAATCACTCTCGGAGCTGGTAGATGACAAATTCGGAGCCAGTGCGAAGAAAGTGACAAGGATTGTTGACAGCAGCAACCCCTTCCTGGACATCCCCCAAGCGCTGAACGCAGTCACCTACAAGCACGGTGTCCTCACGCGTAAAACCCATGCAGACATGGATGGGAAGAGAAGTACGTGTTAACGGGACAGGAGATGTGCCCCAGGCAGTACCAGAGCCTTGCCCTAGCCTTCTCCCTGGCTCTCCTGCTGAAGGCATTTCCTCATGGCATCCCAGGGAACACAAGAGAGATCCCTGGATCCATGAGTGCCAGGGGACAGGGAAAGGAGGGCGTTTTGAGGCATTTGTAGACATGAATGTTTTCAGAGGCCCTCAGTCTTCCCTTCTCACTGCCAAAGGAACCTAACAGTGCCTGTCCCACACAGACAGATCTGATCTTCCATCCTGTTCATGGGCATGACCATGAATCACACAGTCTGAGCAGTGGGGTGAGGCTGGTTCCACAGCAGTTGTTGACCCCAGTCCTGACCTTGAGGACAGTCTGGTCTTGAAAGTTTTGTTCCTGTCCATATTCTGCCACGTGCTGGCAATAGCTGTCATGTGCTGGCTGGGCAACAGGATGCCATAGCTCTGCTGTCAGCATATGGGATTACAGGAAAGGTAATGGAGAATATATTTGGGAACTGTTAATGAGCAGAGATTAAAGAAACTTTGGATAACCCCTTTTGCTAATTGATATGATTGGCCCAGTCACTGCAGCCAATTAAAAGTCTTGAGTAGAGATTACCACCAAAGGCCTCCCTTGCTTCCAGCACTTTCCTAATAGCCTATGCCTGGAGGATCAGCTGTTTTGTGGTGATGTAGATGGCTCCCCTCACCGCCCACCCTCTTCAGCTTCCAGCAAGCTCTCTGTCCCCAAGTCCATCAAGATGGCTGGTGGTAATGCTCCCTCCTCAGTGGAACAGAGCTGCTTTATCCAGGGTATATCTGCCTAACTCATCTGAAGCAGAGGAGCTCAAGGAATGCCTCTGCTCCTCAAGCATTTAGTCCAAGGAACATGAACCTGGGTTTGGAAGAGCAGAGAATTCCTGCATGTGTCCACTGGTACCCCTATACCAGCTCATCTCTGGTTTTGACCTGCTTGTGTTCCTGCTGGGAGGCTACATATCCCATCCCATGTCTCTCAAACACATGTCTCTACAGACAAGCCATTCATAAGCAATAGCTTGGAGGTGTATGAGGTCTGGGCATTAGTGCATGCCTGTGGTGGGTCAGGAGAAGGGTTGGTTTTGCCAGAAATGTGAAGGTCAAGCAGCACTGGCAGAAGCAGGCATGTATAATTAAATGTTCTTCCTTTTTTAGCTCCCAGAGGAAGAAGAGGTTGGAAGAAATTTTATGCTGTGCTTAAAGGGACCGTGCTATATTTACAAAAGGTAACCATGGTGGACTATCCCATTTGCTGTTTCATGCTGTCTCCAAAACAGTCATGCTGTCCTAAGCAGGAGAACAACAGATGCAGGTAGAGGTGAATCCATGTCCTAGTGCATGCATGGACATTTATAGAGCTCCTCTAGAGAGCAGTGTACAGAACTGGAGGATGCCGTCATCTTTGGTGGTGGTGTTCATGCTAAGGGCACTATTCACAGCCTCAAAAGAGGGGCACACAGGAAGAAGTATGAAAGAGGGAACATTGAGACAAGGTTTCTGCAGAAGTGTCCCAGCAAGTAAGAGCTGTTGAGGAGGATGAATGAAGAGATGATATGGAATAGGTGAAATAGGGTGTTGGTGAGACATGCAATACGAAGCTGAAAAGGCGAAGCATAAGACCACTCTTATCCTGCCTATTGTTTTATTTGCTGGCAGAGATCTGATTATGAGCAGCTTCACTGAGTCTGGTATGGACCGTGCTTAAAGTTTATCTTCTTCAGGAGCTATCTGAGCTGGGTCCTTCCATGGGCTGCCAAGTGACACTTTCTGCCTCTTTCATCTCTGTTTGTTCTGTGACCACCTCTACTCATCACAGGTATAAGTCCCAGGTCCTCATGGGAGGCAAAGTCACCATGGAAGAGCTTCCCTGCATTCAGCACTCTGCCTTTCAAGACACTTGGATGCTGGGAGGATTTCCATGGATAATCTTTTCTGTGGGAAGATCCAAAGGAGCCTGGATAGGGGTTCACTTGAATGTCAGCGTGAGCCAGCCAGGGATGCCAAATGTTTGTTCATCACGCAACAGCATAACCCACTGAACTAGGTCTGAACTACCTTAGTAGCGCATGTTGTGCAGTAACCCATTGAACTCACCTTGCTGGAACAGCACTCCCTGTGGGTAGATGTTCCTATGTATTGCAGTATTATCTCCAAAGCAATGAGAATAAACAAACATTGGATTATATAAGAAAGGTAGAAAGATCCTCAGGGCAGCACAGAATTGTGACTCAGAGCTCGTATCACACCCTAATGATTCTCATGTTTTGCCAGATTCTATGGCACGTATCACAAAGCCAACAGAATCTGGCAGCAGCCGATCGTAATTTACACTATGGGTTGCTCTTAGCCAAGTGGTATTTTTACAGCCTTGCCACTCTCTCCTGCAGCTGAGGGAAGCTACAGCGTACAGGAGAGCCAGATCTTCCACAGCCCTCTAAGTCAGTGGCACTCTTTTTACATCTCAGTCTCTTGACTCGTTACAAGTCTCCTCATGGAGTCCACCGAAGCGGTCCTCATGCTGACCATGGATGATGCATGAGGATTTAACTTGTACAGAGCTACCATCAACATTTAATTTTATGACAGTTTTTCTATGGAAAAAAAAGCACAATTTCATCAAAATCACAGGAACCATTTGGATCTAAATTCATTTTTCACCAAGGGCTTCTAGGGCATGTATCTTGGGATGAGTCTGTTGAGGGGGTACATATTTGGAATGAAATACACTTTCAGGACAGAATTTTCTTCCCATGCTGGACCAAAATCGAGTTTACTAAAGATTTTCTTGACTGCTTGAACATCACTAGAAGGAGCTGTGAAGCCAACAATGAGTGTCATTGCTGTTGATGGGGCAGAGGCGTTGGGTTTTCTTTGCTATACAAGGCTAGCAGCAGTAACCTTCAGACTGTTTTATTAACGTAGTTCTTTATGTTAGTACTAGATGTTTGGAATTTAAAAAGAGGGCGAGGATGAAATTGAGGTGGCAGTTGGAAGACCAATGTTCTTATCTAGATGACCTTCAGGAACAAATGGTTAAGAGACTGAGGACTTCCTTTATGGACAAGGACTGAGGAAGCAAAACATCTAAGATTTGGCTAGGTTATGAAAGTGTCTGGTGAATAACAGCCATGACTGATGTGTAATTAGCAGGAGGGACTGGAATTGCCAAGGGTGCCCCAAGAAAGTGACATTTGGAACAACATCAAAAATTAACCTGAGGAACATTTGGGCAAAGGATTTGGGCAAAGTGGTGTTTTTTATTCATGAGCTGCTGCCAGACTGTATATGGTCCTCTTCAGAGGATTCCTTGGGCTGGGCTTGGCTGTAGACAGTGTCTATCAGGCTTGCAGGGACAGGACATGAGGATGACACTGTGAAGACAAAGTCCCTGCCCTGCCAATTCCAAACATTCCCAGCACCAAAACAGAGAGTGGATAAACATCCATCTGCTCTGTCAATTCTTAGTGCAATTTCTTGCCTGTGGGGTGGTTTGAAGAACAAGACCATTGCACAATACAGGAAGAAAATGATGTGCCAGCCTCAGCAGAAGATGCTTGCAGATAAACATAAGGTAGAACCTCATTTGAGCACAAATCACTAGGAAAAGATTTTCTGATGTGAAGACAGAGGAGAAAGTACCTGCTTCCAGACCCACCTGAGCCCACGGAGCAGAGGTTTAGCCTGTTCCAGTTTTTTGCTCAGACCAAACCAAAGATCTAGGCTTTAATAGGAAATTCACAGAAGTTTAATAGGAAACTCTACTCAATTTGGTTTTAGGGAGCAAGCTGAGTAGAAATAAGAGTGAGAGAGAGGGAAGGAGGCAGGGAAGGAGGGCCTGGGGAGATAGATGTATAGAAGGGAGGAATGGCAAGATACAGAGAAAGGGGGACATTAGATAGGCAGAAGAGTGTGTGAGTGGATGGACGGGTAGAAGTCAGTCTGAAGCAATTTAGGCAGCAGCCATAAACCTGTTGATGTAAAGATGTCACATGTCATTGACTTGCCAGTGTTAATTGCTGGATTAGCATGTTCTAGCATAGTCTGTTGAAGCAATTGCCTGATCCCCTAAAGGAATGCAGCAGTCTTGAGGATGAAATGCAGGCTTGGGAGCAGGGTGCACCTCTCCTGTGCTCTAATCTGCACTGGGCAGTGACGCACTCCATGGCCTTTGGCAACTTACTTCACCTCTGTGAAATGGGGATAATAACCCTTAATCACCACACATAGAGGGGTGTTGAGAGGAATGATGGAGAGCTATAAAGCATGAGGTGCTTTTATACAGAAGTACTGGAAGGGGTGGAGGTCTTCCTTCAGGGTCTGCCCTTGCAGCCCCCAACCATGAAGGAGTTCCCAGAGCAGCCCTGAGCCGTGGGTGCTGACCTATGCAGGCAGGCCATTGCCATGGCAGTGCTGCTTGGAGCACCAAGTTCATGACCAGACTAAAAAGGGTGCGGTGGTTAGTATTCCTCATTAAATGGTTTGTTTAGATTGCTAGATGTGAGCTGAAGAAAAGGAAAAAGGAAAACCCACTCACAAGCCAGAGCACAAGAAATCTCTGTGGCTCCATGTCCGTATTCACATCACTGCTGATGGATGGTGCTGAGTCCAGAGGAGAGGGCAGCAAGACCAATGCACTGGGCTCTCTGGCCCCATACAGGTGCCCTACAAAGGCAGGCACAAGAGACAGATGCCTTTTCTTGACAAAACAAGCTTTGAGCTGGGGAGTTCATATTAATTGTGAATCTCCCACCACTTGCTTGCAGGGGTGGGCAGCAGGGAAGAGCTGGCATCAGAAGAGTGAACCAAAGACACCATAGAGCTATGCCATGGCAGAAGCTAAGCCCAGGCAAGGGGGTGATTGTGCATGTTTAAGCAGAGCCTTTGTGCAGACAGGTGAGGCACATGAACGGGGAGTCTGTCTATTCCATCAACATTAAAAGCTGAAAGTGAATTAAATTAATTTAGAACAATTCTGAAACAAAGTGTCCACACCCAGGCTCAATTCCTGCAGAAGGTATTCCCAAAACAGACCCTGAAAACCCCTGACTTCCCCTGGGGAAGCAAGGGAAAAATAAACGTGTCACCATTCAAGGACTGGGGCCTAAGTTTAACTGGAACAGTGTGGCACAGCATACCTTTCCCATTTCCCAGTGACAAGTACCTGTGTGAACAGTGCAAGACACATAAGACAAAAATTCAACAGCCCTGAAATACCAAATTATCCCCTTTGCCAGGAAATTTATGGCGGGGCAGGATAACACCATGAAAAATTTGAGAGCAAGGTTAGTGGTACTATAGTGTGGACAAAACATTACCTGAAGTTCCTTCAAATATGATACTGCTTGTGGTTTAGGATAAATCAGTTTCTTTGAGATTTAAACCAGAATTCCTTCACTGAAACCGTCTGTTACTAGTATGTTTTTGGACACATCTCTTCCTCAGCAGCAGTTTATGCACACACTTAAATTTACATCAACGCTCAGAAAGAAATAAGGCAAAATGTAGATGAGCTGCTGGAGGCTTCGGAGCAGAGCTGACATGCTTTGCTGAAGGGCAATGGGATTATTCTCTGGGGGAAGGCTACACTACGGTGTAAGTGCTGGGACTGTGACGGCTCCAGCCATGTGTGCATCATACAGCCTTGGAGCTGTTTGCGGAGGGTGCCTGTTCAAGAGGACACAGAGGTCTCCCAGCACTGGCAGCCATGCAGGTCATCATGACTACCACAGCACAGGCATTGAGATGATCATCCTGGCAGAGCCAGCCCGTGCAGATGTGGGCCTCCAACACCATCCACTCCTGCAAACGCAGATAGTTTTCCACCAGCAGGGAGGCAACGAGCAGGTAGAGACAACCTGCTTGATTCAACCTTACACTGATTTACTGGGCCCGGTGTTAGAAAAAGAAGATTTGGCTTTTCTTACACCTACGTTGATGCCTGTAAGTCTGAAATCAGTAGAGGCAATACATGATGATACCATTTGAGGTGAAGATCTGCATTAGTCAAACCAGTTTGTAGCTGTGGCAGTTTGTCCTGGTCACATGCCATTAAGCCTAGCTATTTGCACTGTACTTTCAGAAAGCTTATCTTGAAATAAGAGATCATGGGCATCACAGTCAGATTTATTCAGATCCAAAGAGCTTCAGCGTTGGAAAAACATCCAGAATGGGAAGTCCCTCTACAGTATATGAGGCCTGAGCAGCAATGTCTTCCTCAAGCAACTATTTCTCTCCAAGTGGGGTAACATATTAGGTCCTCATAAGACAAAGCATTTGTTTGTTTCTTAAAAGGCTAATAGCCCATTCCTCTGGCTACTGAAATCCCCACTGTGGAAAGGTCGTCTATACTGCTCCACAGCACAGTGCATTGAATGTCACCCTGAACAGTGAGCCTGCAGCACCCACCCCTTCCTCTGCTGGAAAGCTAGGCCTTTGCTTTGGGGTTCACCCTTAAGAAGGCGGTTGTGTGAGCCTGGAGCCCATGCCAGACATTTCTGGGCTCTGGGCCCCATGGCATTTATTTGCACAAGGTAAAGTATCACATGCCAGGGAACACAGTATGGCAACTACTCTCCTGGATGGGGTGATTGCTTCAAAAGAGGGGGGAAGGAAAGGTTTCAGAAGCTTATGTCCAGTCAGGAGCATGGGTCTGGTTGAGCCACATCCGTGGCTGGGGAGTGCTGGTCCCTGATGTTCTGAAAAGCAACCGAGTGGAGACCTTTCTGACCCTACACCAGAGAACAGCCTTACTGACCAGGGTGAGCAACCAGGAGACTGCAGCACGACTTTTCCATGAATGGCTGGATTTGTACCACCAGGACACAAGGAAAAAAACATCTTTTTGCAAATCTGCAGAACAGACCAAGCTCTAGCTTGAAAGCTAAGGAAGGGCTGGGACACCACCATTGGGCAGAGCCGCCCCTGTGCTGACAGCCAAGGACAGTCAAGGAAAGCAAAACATAAGAGTGAATTAGTCCTGTAGATTTGCACTGTCATCAGCAGGGCAAGGCAGGCCCTTCCAGGGTCACTCTGTCCGGACATGGCCTCTAACATGATCAGGGGGTGATGGGGTGGTGGTTTGTTTTAGCCAGGGCCAGGTTTTCTTACATCCACCTATCCATACGTGCATGCATCCATCCATCTGTCCATCCTTCCATCCCACCAGCCGCCCAGACCAGCTGTTGAGCTGGCAAGGGTGCAGAGTGGGAGGGAGGGTATTGATTTAAGTGGGTGAGAGCTCAGTCACTGGGAAAGCAAAGGGTAAACACAGGTTTGATCGAACTCCTTTTTTCCCTGAAAATTGCTGTGCCAAGATCATCTTTTCAGAACCCCATGTTTGGTATTTTCTATCTGTTTATAAAATATATACATATATAGTCATTGCTACATTCCCTACTTGTGTGAAATTGTCCTTCAGTCGAGAAAGTAAAACACAAATACAGGGAATGCTGCTGCAATTTGCAAGTGCCAGTCTAATGAATTAGATGGGAGACCATGCCAAAGGGACACGCGTCCTAAAGAGACCAAGCATGGTTCAGGTGGGCCATGCTCAGTCTGGCCACTGCCCAGCAAGCCCAACATGTGCACAGAGGTGTGCTGGCTGCAGGAATTCTGCTGTTCCAGGGCTGCCCGAGATGGTGCAGAACCTGAGCCCAGATCCTCCGCCACACAAAGCTGCAGCACCAGGGCAGACGCTGCCAATGACTGGGAGTTGCATTCCAGCTTAAGCTCTGCACTCTGGGTGAAGATCTGCAGAAACCTGGCCCTGTTTTATGCCTTCCCCCAAAGCCTCAGGCATGTGCCGTGTTAGAGATAACTATTGATAATTACGTTTAAAACTTTCATCTCCTTCTTCACATCTACCCAGTGAACTTAATGATGGAAGAAGTTGCCAGATGTTAATTATTATCATTATCAGCTCCTAGCATTTACTGCACAAAGCAGAGCTTTTCTTGGTCTCGGTACTTTGTGATTATAGCACAGAGGGAAAGGTATGTTCATTAAAGTAGCCTGCAAATGTTAGTGTTGTCGTTATCCAATTAACGTTCCTCTTCACAGGATGAATATAAACCTGACAAAGACCTCTCTGAAGTGGATCTGAAAAATGCCATCCGTGTGCACCATGCCTTAGCCACAAAAGCCTCTGACTACAGCAAGAAGTCCAACGTGCTCAAGCTGAAGACAGCTGACTGGAGAGTATTCCTCTTCCAGGCCCCGTAAGTACCCACTCTTCCTGCAGAGCCTGGACCACCAGCCGGACCACCAGCCACTGCCAGACTTCCTCCAACCTGGCCAGATCAACACATGCATTAGGGGACATACTGTGGGGGAGGAAGGTGCTGAGCAGGAGGTCTGTAGGTCTGTGCAAAGGACTTGGTCATGGAGTAACAGTTTCTACCTGTCACTCTTGGTACCTGGGTGTCAGTCCTGGAGGTCCTTTCTCATCTGTCACCAAGGTGGGCTGAGCAGGATGGGCTGGGAGGTAAAGGGCTGAGTAAAGGGCTGTCCTTACTAACTTCTTTTGTCAGTCTGTGGAAGAGAGAAAATCTACATGGTGCATTGAACTAAGGAGCTGATGGTTCCCCTTGTTAGCTTTTGATGGGGAAACTGTCTAAAGCTCATTAAAGAAGTCTCCCCAGACAGGCTATATCTTCTTTGTTCCTTAGTCCATTGCAGATGAAAGTTGCCCTGCTAATAAGTGTGATTGTCATTTGTCTGATGTTTTTCTTGTCTCCTGCTGAGATAGGTGACATTGTCTGTAAATTGGGCTGGGGTGCTAATGTGAAGCTAAAGCTTGACATCTGAATTTGTGCAGTGAAAACACAGCTGAAGGCTGGGGGAAGCAGTGTGTGAACAGATCTGATGAGCGACCCTGGGCAGTGTCCCATGAATGACAGAAATGAGGGGTCCACCCTGCTCTGTGGGACCTCTGTTATGTGGCTCCCACTCTCCGAAGAGCAGGCTACCATTGGCCCTTGCCACCATGCTACGTCTCCCCAGCTCCTTGGGGAATGCAGTCAGAGCTGATGAGGAAGGCAGGATTGCCAGGAATTCAAGAGGCAGACAACAGCCCTGAAATCATTAGGGCACTGTAGAGGAGACACTTAGCCAGTGTTTTCCTGTGTTCACAATCCAGGCTGGCACAGAAATGGCATCAAAGCAAGGCCACTGATGGCCCTCCTGAGAGTGGGTGGCTCCAGGACTGTTCTGAGCTGGCTCGTCCTGGGTCAGGAGCATTTACAGACACCCCCTCTCTTCTCCCTCTTCTATAACAGAAGTAAGGAAGAAATGCTCTCCTGGATCCTGCGAATCAACCTCGTTGCTGCGATTTTCTCTGCCCCAGCATTCCCAGCTGCAATCTGCTCCATGAAGAAGTTCTGCCGCCCACTTCTGCCTTCGTCCATGACCAAGCTGTGCCAGGTAATGTGTGAGAGAAGGAGCGATGCAGGGTGCCCAGCACTCAGCCAGCCCTTCAGCACGCAGCTCAGGCTGAGCCCGTCCATAGCTCCCCCAGCTCCTGCCTGATAGACACATTCAGGTGCTCAGGGTGGGAGCAGGGGAGTGGAGTGAGCAACTTGGACAGACCATGGCAAATCCCACTGTCTGGGCAACGCTTCCTTTGTAATGGCTATAAAGCAACCCTATGCACACACACCTGCCTGTGCAGCTGTTGATTCTGCCTTGTTTATTGCTTTTTTGCCATCACATCCCAGCACTTTTCTGGTGCTACTGAGCCCAACAGCTGGCTACAGCCCTGGTTTATTTTATAACATGGCACTCAGAGGTGGCGCCCTGTTGTTTCTCAAGCTGAAAAGCCACAGATGAAGGGAGACTTTGAGTCCCACTCAGTGGGGAAGGTTTTCTGGAAGCAAGGGAGCGTGGTGCACCAGACCATGGCTGCCTAAGGCTCAGTTAACCAAGAGCAATGGGCAGCTGCCATCCAAAGAGTAGCTTTTGTTTGCACTGTCCAGGGAAAGCCCAACATGCCTTAGCACCTCCAAAAGGTAGGGACACACTGCCACTGTCCCCCAGCAAAAGGGAGGACAGCCTGAAGTGTCAGGGCAGACATACAGCTCCTATCTGCTGAACCAGATGTGGCCAGATGTTGTCTTTCTCAGAGCCCAGATGGGGAGGGTACTTTTATCTCAAAAAAGAGTAGGATGAGCAGCTCTTGGGACACTGCTGGTTCTGCCTGGCTGTTAAAGGATGCAGAGCATTTCGTGTTTATGATGCTAAAGAAGCCTAGGTGCCAGAGAAATCCACTCTTGGCACTTGTGATAGATGAGTTTTGATCTTACTCAAATACCTGTGTTTCAGCTGCTCCTTATCAGATGAATTTGCAAATGCACTGAACACCTTTGGCTCCAGGACAGTAGCTAAGCTTACATCCTTGCAGAGGTAGATTCCACATCAACAGGCAGGCGCTGCACTTGGGTGTTGATCTCCTATGTTTTAATACCTGACACGTTTCTCTCGGCAGGAAGAACAGCTGAGGTCTCATGAAAATAAAATGAAGCAGATTGCAGACGAATTAGCAGAGCATAAATTACATCCTGTAGAGAAGAGCCTCAAGTCAAAAGAGGCTGAGGAATACAGACTCAAAGAACATTACCTAATATTTGAGGTAAAGGAACTTTCATCTTTTCTGTGATAAATGATGCCTTGGCTGATTGAGGGGAACTAAGAACTCCGGAGTGGATGCTGTGAGCCTGGGAGAGCATGAAAGGAGAGAGAAGGACGAGGGCTCTCAAGCTGGATGGGTGTCTTGGGGCAGCAGCAAGCCTCACTGTCTTGCACTGAAGCTAAAAAAAGAAATAACAGATATTTCCTCCCCTCTGTAATTTCTAACCAGAGGAGGGGAAAACTGATGAGAGAAATAAAATCTTCCTTTACTGTGCCAAAACTTGATGTTTCCTCAGGTCCCAAGTAAGAAAGTGGTTCAGTTCTCAGTGTGCATCACTCTTTTTCAGCAACATTAATAAAAAGCTAAGGGAATCCCTGGGAGAATTAACCTTGTTGTGCTGCAACCCTTTCTGTAAATAAAGCCAAAACCAGATGATTACAGTCTTTTTGACGATGCATGTAGCTAAGTTTAACTTCTCTGCAAAGTCTAAGAAGCATTTAATTGTGGGAGAAATTAGATATTTTGTTCCAGTAAGAGCTGAGCAGAAGATGTGAGTCCTGCCACATAGGTGTCAGTGGGAAGAGACTGCTGGAGGCCTCTAGTCCTGCTTCCAGCAGGAGCTTGAACTATTCCCTGTATTAGCCCAGGCTGAATGTGTCATTTTGTGGCCGAGTCTCAGAAATCTCCAAGGATGAAAATGTCCCACCTCCCGCATACCAGGGCTGCACCACCCTTTTGTGTAATGCCCAGCCTGACTCTCCAAAGCCACAGTTTCTGGCTGCTGGTTCCCTTGTCTTCATACCAACCCTTCAAATAGTTGCTTGCTGCTGCCTCCTGGTTTCCAGACATCATGTTTTGGATGCCTGCAGAGAAGTCTTCATCTGAGTATTTTCCCCAGGCTGCCTTTTCTGTCTGCAAGGAGAAGTTGGCACTTCCAGAGCATAATTCGTCTCATCTGTCTTATGAGATATGCTCTAGAAATGCTTGTTTCTCTGTGCTGACAAAGAAACGAGTATAGGCTGCCTCTGAGATATTAGGGGAAAGGACGAGTATTACACAAGTCTGTAAAAAGAGGTCCCATCTAGCCTTGGACTAAACGTGCCAGGCAGGGAGGAGATACCTCCCTTTATGCTGTGCTCTGTGAGGAACAATGTGGGCACAACTGAGCAGTAACACTGGATGGAAACAATGGCAAGCAGAAGTATTTGAATCAATTGAGGGGAACCCCTAAATGAGGAAGGAGCAGAGCTGTTGGTCTTATTTTGCCTCCAGTATCCACCTTATACAATCAGAGTAGCAGTCAAGACCCATAAGAGCAACTGGAGAGTCTTACACAACCCTCCTCTTTCTCCTCAACCCTTTCAACGATGGGTTGATCAGTCTTTGCAGGCTTTGCACAGACCAGGCATTGTGCTGAGGTCAAACAATACTGGTTGGGTATGATTAGAGGGGATCCCGACCATATAGGATGTGTTTTCCTGCAGTAGCAGATGGCATTGTCTCTGCTTTGCCCGCATGCCGTGGCCTGTCCCTGTTCCCAGGCTCTCTGTTCCCTCTTTCCCTGCAGAAGAGCCGCTATGAGACATACATCAACCTGCTGTGCATGAAGATAAAAGTCGGGACAGATGACCTGGAGAGAATTGAAACCAATTTCTTCAAGGTGGAAGCTGACGATATTGCTTTGCGGAAGACACATTCAAGCCCTTCCTTGAGCCAAGGACACATGTCCATCAGCTGTAAGGCAGAAAAGGACATTTTAGAGCAGAACACTTAACAAGGAACGCCTGCACAGGGAGGATGAACTGGTGATGCTTTGCGGGCCTGGACTAGATTGATGAGCACAATTTACCTAGGAAATTACATGAGCAAAACCGTAGACATGTATGACACGGTGATCGCTCTAGTGAAAGAAATTGAAGAAGCTTTAGTTGACACTCTCTGGCAATGCTCTGGCATTTCAGCATCATAGACATGCCATCTCTTCTTCACCCCCAACGGCACCAGTGGCTTTTCTTTCCCTCCTACTGCAGCCTGCACAACAAAGGGATATGCTGGTTCTCCAAGGGCCAAGTTGCTCTTTTCTCCACCAGCCCTCTCTCTCCTCCTCCTTCTCTCCCTGGAGTCCCCACTGGTTCACGTCCACAGTTCCTGGCAGTGCAGGAAACTCAGCTGAGACAACAGTCTGTGGCACCACCAGCACTCCCAGACAAGGGCACAGAGTGGCAGGGAGCATGTCCCTCCCCCGAGAGGAGCACCGATCAACACATCAGGATAGGATGGGTGTCATGAGCTAGTCACCAACCTAGTGAGAGGTGTCTTCAGCACGGCATGTGGGAATGTCATCTGTCCACAGCAGGAGAGGCCTGAAGTGCCCTCTGTCACCTTATCCTTTTTATATATATATATACATATACATATGAATATATATAAATAAATATATATATATAAGGAAACTTTAACGTGGGTTTTTAACCTCAGTGTGCAAGTGAAGGCAAGATGCCTGGGGAAGACACTAGGGACCGTGGAGGGTCTGACCAGCCCACCAGGATGTTTTAAAAAAACGCAGTAGCCTATGTATCTTTTTTTTTTTTCCCTCCTTTTTTTTTTTTTTTTTATGCGAATGGAAATCCCACCTGGCTTTGCTGTGAAACATCGCTCTCCTGTTCCTGCTTGTTCAGACAAACTGGCCAAGTGGCTGCGTATTTAGCATCCATGGCATCCATCACTTTGGGTTCGAGGCACAATTGGAGCTGTGCTTCGGATTCTGCTGAACCTTTGTGTGCAGGAGCAATTCGACCTGCCCATCAACGTAGTACTTCCTCCATTTTGCAATGCACATACTATACTCTTTTAAGCGGGGAATTGTGTTTCTGTTCCTTTCTGCTGTCTGTGGTCCAATGATTTACTGTTGTGCTAGAAGTGATTCCTCTGCATTTCAATGCCGCTACTGTGCTCCCGCACTTTATTTATTTATTTCACTGTTTGGTTTCGTCCTTTAGCTCAGATTGCTTTTCTTTCCCCTAGGTGCATTCACAGTAATCAAGTTCCAGTTTTGCGGGATCTTGTAGCTGCTAATTAGAGTCATTTATTGTTTATATTTTGCAGCATTTTTTTAAACAAAGTAAGATTTATTTGGACCTTTAACGTTTGAGAGCCTACGGACTACTGTTTTCCATGATGGTTCATGACACTAAAAACCTCTGCCCAACTTTGTCACCTCTTCTTTTATCTCTGTTTCTTTGTACAGTTTGATAGTTTATTTGAACTGATGCACTAAGAATCATGTAAAAAAGAATAACAATAAAGCTGAATCTGTTGGTAAAGAGAATTGGTCTAAAGTACAGTTCTACTGTGTGCTGGATTGGTCCCAGACTTCACAGCACTCCATGGCCAGGCTGACACAGATCTCCACCAGCGCCTGCCACATGAAAGCCAGTTTCCTAAGGACAGACAGCACCAGAAAATCACAGTGCCTTTCCACATGCCCACCCGTCCTCCTGGGAGCTGAAAGCACTGGCCTGCCCATGCTTTGGACAGATGGCTCACCTGTAGAGCAGGTGTGGCCAGATGGGCTGCTTTGGGAACACATTCAGGTAACTCTTCCCTCTGTCAGGTGCATCCCAGGTCTGTCTGTCCACATGCAGCCTAGAGGTTTATGGGAGGAGAAAGATACCAACATCTGCATTGGTGGTTGCAGGTGTTCTGGAAACTGTTCCCAGTGGCTACGTTGAGTGTCATGGTTGTTTCTCCAAGGCATCATGTGCTTTGCTGTGTCAGGTAGTGTGCAGGCACCCCTTGCACTGAAGACCTCCAAAGTGCTGCTACTCACATGAATCATTTGGTGCCCAGACTTACAGAGTGGAAGCCCATAGGAAAGCCAGGCCTGACTCTTGCTCTCCAAAATCCCAGGTAATTTTTTGTACCTCAGCCTGTCCTTTCTGACCATCCTCTCCAGCAGGCAGTGACATCTCCAGTGTGTTTGAGGAAGCCACCAAGAGCAGCTCAGTCCCCCAGATTAAAGGTGCCAGTCTGCCATCCTCAGTTGAGAGTAAGTTGCAGGGAAGAGCAGGATCTTGCAAAGTCTCCTCTGGGCACCAGGAAGGAGCCCCAGAGCTATGACACTCACCACCCCATGGATATGGAAAGGAGTGGCAGCTGGCATTAAACAGCTCTTGGCAAAACAGCTAAGAGGGTTAAACTTGCACTTATTGACAATCAGCAGGTTGCCCTGATGTGGTGAGTATCTTACCTAGAAGAGGGCACTGAGAGCACCTAAAAATGCCTTGTTTGACCAACCTGCAGCCTCAGCTTGTGACCAGGAAGAAAATGCTTTTTTTCTTCCTCTTTCCTTACCTGGAGGTGAAGGACTCAACCATCCACCACTAAGAGAGAAAAGCAGCATCTCAGAGGAATTAAGCAGACATATCTTCTTCTCCTTCTGGAAGTACCCAAATGCACTTTCTGACACAGCCCCAGCCTTTGCCAGGCCCTATAGCAGGCAGTACAGCTGCTCCGGGTCTCAGACAGCATCCCCTAATGGTGCTGGTTCAGCGTGACCTTCCTGCCAGGCCCCTTCTCCTGGAAACACTCTGACATCAAATTCATTTTAGAGGGACTTTTTTTAGGGGGAGGCAGTATCTGACACTCCTCTCCTGCGTGCATCACTCCATCTGTGTCAGCAGAGCAATTCCCTCTCCTCTGGGAAGGGTGGCAAAGGCATCATACATGCAGAGCAGAGCTGGCAGGAGGCTTCGGTGGCTCCCCCAACCCGTGAAAATTGATGTAAAATATTTACGGCCGAAGCCTAGGAGTACACATGGCTGGAAATGAGGGGTCTAAAAATAAACCAGCCAGGGAAAAAGGAGAGAGAGACAGGCTTCCTTCAGAGGCAATTGGAGAGAAAATTGAAGTGGTGTAACTGCCTCCAAATATAGAACACAATTATGGGAATCAAGGGGCATGTTGAACAAGAAATCACCACAAGAAACTATGAGGCTGCCATGTCTCAGCAGATGCAGAGCATCACAGGTACCTGCAAACCATGGAGCTGTAAAACATCCCCCTGTATAGGGCAGCGCTGGGCACCTGCAGCTCCTTCTGAGGAGGGACCCAGAGAGCAGACCATGATGGTGATGCCGGTTGTGGGTCAGCTGCACTGAGCACACCCCGAAATTTGGCCACATCGTCGCTCTGCACCCCAGCCCAGAGCGCAGCAGCAGGAGGCCCAAGAGCTGCAGCCTTCTTGCAATGCAGATGCTGCTGTGCTAGCCCTGGGGGGACTTCTCCATGAACAGAGCTCACCAGCTCACAGATGCTGAGGAGAGCCAGGCAGGGAGATGGGGTTGCTTTGGGAACTCAAAGGCTCCCCATCTCTCGTTTCTATGTGGCTGGTTTCCCCAGGGATCCTTCCCCTCAGTGACCTCCCACACATGTCCCTTCCGGGGGTCAGGTGCTCTCTGCCCATTCCTGTCCATCTCACCACACTCCAAGAGCTGCTGAAGGAGATAAGTTGGGGGACCAACGGCAGTGGGGAGTCACAGCTTGTCCCAGGAGTAATGGGAGGGTGGAGAGCTGCACAGTACTGCTGCTTTCAGCCAGCAGGGCTTGGGGCTGTGCAGAAGTGGGGCATGATGTGTCCAAAGGTTACATGGCAAATGTCACCCAAATCATGACTTGACCCTAGCATACTTATGTCCAGTCCTAGACATTTAAGACCTCCTTTGCACATTGCTGTTGGGTCACATGGGCCCCTTGGCAGGAGGGCAGAATCCGTTAGTCTAACATTTTAGGAAATCAGTGTTGAGATGCCTTTATTTAGGGTGAAGTGCTGAGCCCTCTGATCTGGCTGGAGTTCCTACAGCATGTGGGATGGATGTTCGGGGTAGCCTGTGGCCAGTCAGGTCAGCTCCGAGGCAGTGGACATTCTGAGGGTGTTGGGGCAAAAGCAGTCCAGGCTGTGGGTGTGCTTAGCCTGGCCTTCAGCATGGGCATCATTGTGAGGACTGGGGACTTCTCCCATGGCTCTGTGCATTCCTATGGGGTTGCATCAGACCAGTGTGTAGCAGATCCTTCTTCTACTGGGTGAGTTCAGCTGGGACTTTTGCACACCAGTTCATCTCACTGAGCAGGAACAAGTGAGTGGGGTCCAAGCTGGACTGAGCCTCAGGAACTGTGCTTCCTGTGAATATACCATATTCTCAGTGATTCCCCTACATGGGGGCTAGCCAGAGACACAGACCTGCCATGGAAGAGCTGAAGAAGGGATCTATTTTGTGGGTGGGCAGATGTTGCACGGCAGCACAGCACTTGCAGAATTGGACCCAACACATGTCCATTATACTGCAAAAATCACTGAAATCAGTGCCAGCATGTGAAGCACCTGCCATGCATCTTGGCTTTTCTTGACAGAACACAAAGCTTCCACAGGTAGGGTGAAGGGGGAGCTCCAGGTCTGCAGGTGGAGAAAGAATGGCATCCCCCCAGGAGACTTGTGGGTAACATCAACTCACCTCAGTAAGCCTCAACTCCTGAGCCCTGCAGTGAAGGTCAAAAGTCTATGCCAGGTAGAAAAACACCCACCTCTGGGTATCCACAGGCAGAAAGATGTTTACAGAACCAGAGCATCGTTCATATGAGGAGAGGCTGAGAGAGCTGGGAGTCAGCCTGGAGAAGAGAAGGCTCAGGGAGACCTTATCCATGTGTATAAATACCTGATGGGAGGCAATGAAGAAGAGGGAGCTGGACTCTTCTTAGCAGTGTCCAGTGACAGGACAAGTGGCAATAAGCACAAATTAGAAAACAGGAAATTCAGTCTGAACAGAAGACCTTTTTTGCTTTGAGGGTGACCAAGCACTGCAGACATTGCCCAGAGAAGTTGTGGTGTTGCCATCCCTGGGGATATTCAAAACCTGACTGGGCACAGTCCTGGGCAACTGGCTCTGGGTGAGCTGGCTGAGCAGAGGAGTTGGACCAGTTGACCTCCAGAAGTCTATTCCAACCTCAACCTGTCTGTGATTCCATGTATGGTACCTGTCACAGCTCCCCATCTGACCCTAGATTGCCTGAGATTAAAGGACCCACAACTTGTTCTTTCTTATTTTATTTATAATATAAAAAATGTTCAAGTGTTAAACAGTCGAGAGTTCTGACATTCAGACAATCCAGAGCAAACTTTGACAATCATCTTATGACAAATTAGCAGAGTTTTCTATCTGACCCCATCATGGGTGAGGAATAGAGGGTTTAGTTACTTTATTGCTAAAAGTTAAATGAAATACACTGTCAATTGTTGTATTATCTTCTCAGTCACAGCTTCACCATGCATCCAATCTACAGTATCTGAAATGCAAAGGACATGCAGAAGTAAAAATATAAAAAGAAAAAAGTCAGGCTACAATGTAAACAGGTTTGCTGCAGAGAACTGAGGAGAGAGGGGCACTTCCACGGGGGATGCTCTGCTGCCTGGACACGCAGGACTGTCTCTTTGCGCCACAGAGCTGATGGCCAGAGCCGCTCCGAGTTTGGAAACACGACGTCCATCATCAATGGCAAGACGTGACGGTAACAACTGTCTTTACAACATATGGCACAGCAGTACAGAAGAATCCGCTCGCTGGGTTGCCCCATGCAGGGCCCTTCCCGGCCAACGCAGGGGCGACAAGCGGGGCCAGAAGTGCTCGTTCAGACTCCCACCAAACCCTGAGGCAGCATGGCTGGCAGCCACCTGGCACGGCATCCAGGGCAAGGCACAGCCATGCTGCACGGCGGGCCTGCCCTCTGGGCGTCCTCCCGGCACTGCCAGAGCCACGGCCAAGCATGGCACAGAGGACGCCACAGCCCCGGCAGCCCTACAGCATCACGGCACGAGACACCGTGGCCAATGCCGCGCTGCGGCTACGCCGCTCGGTCAAGGGGACGCCGCGGCCAGCACGGCACCAGTATGGCAATGGAGCCACGGGACACCGCAGCTGAATGGAGACCGCCCTGTTGGGACCACCATGCAGGGCCGTCTGCCTGCCAGGGCTGGCTTCAGTGAACTGGATTCAACCATACCTAACGGGGTATTATTTCACCACATTCCTACGGGTGTCTGCCTTGCTTGACTACAAACCTGTGACAACCCAACTTCAGACCCACAGGTGAAATGGCCAAAGGTTGAGAGCTATATTGTAAGGGCTGCTGCTGCTGCGCAATTTCATTTTCTCTTCCTACCTGTGTGGCAAAAGAAACATTATTTCTGCATTTCAGTACCGTGCTGTTGGGTTTCTTTTTCTCCTGATTTAAGTACAAGTATTTTACAGGGCAAGACAGATCCCCATGAGACATGATAATGGAAATGCTCCCACTCATGTCCTTGATGTGTGTTTAAATGATACCTTAAAGAATAAGACCATTAATAGCAGGGTACGGGGCAAAGTGGCGAGGCTGTTTTCTTCCAACAGAAGAGCGCCCTTGTGACAGGTTGTCTCCCAAACAAAAATCTATGATCTTAAAAATGCTACTGAAACAGAATCCTCGGCATGAATCCCAGCACTAGCATACAGCAAAAGGCACCACGATAGTTTTGTTTTCTATTTTTAAGTAGTCAAAAATTGGCCCACTTTTTTTAAACTTTATTGTTTGTTTTCTTTTCTTCTTCTTTTTTTTTTTTTTTTACTTCTTTTTTCTCGGAAGCTGTAAATCAAGACATTACATATAAATAGAGATTCCCTATAAAAAAGTCATTGTCGTTAGCTATTATAAGACAACTTTGCTAAAATGAAAATAAAACATTTTATTTGTTATATTTTTTCCCTCTTTTATATAAAATAAAAATATTTATTTTTGTTTTGTTTTGTCTCGTCTCCCTCCTCAGCCTCCTCCATGCGGGTTACGTCTGTGGGCGCGCGAGTCTGAGAGGCGCCTAGAGAGGATCCGGGTCCGGTTTGGGCGTCGTGTGCGCCAGGCTGCTGGGCCCGCTCTCCCCGTGAGCGCTGTGTCTGCTGCAGGAGTAGTGAGTCCGGCTGTCGCCCGGCCGGTGGAGCGGGGGCGACTCTGTGTGCGCCGCCTCATTGTTCTGAGTGCTTAGGAACGGGGTGCTCTCGGCCACCAGCTCCTCGTCAGACTCGCTGTAAGAGGCGCTGCTCAAGGAGAAGGAGTCCCGGACGGCTCTGGCTCTGTGAGGGATGTGCCCATTCAGTTTGGATTTTTTCCACCGCCTGTTGCTGCTGGCTGTTTTCTTTGGCTGCTCTAGCGCTGTGACGTACTCCTGCGTCGTCTCGTACTCGTCGTCCTCCGTGATGCGGAAGGGGCTGGAGGGCAGGCTCCCCATGCTGTCATTTAGGTAGGTCTTCCTTTGGTAGTAGCTGTCGTACCTCTGCGTGTCCTGGAAGGGGAGCTGGTACCGCCGTAGGAGGGGCTGCTGTTCCTCCACGCGGAAGCTGATGGGGGCCGCCGGCGGCAGGGATACGGCATGCGCTGAGTTGGGGGAGGTGATCTCGAAGGTGGGCACCTGCGTGGCCATCGAGTAGTGGAAGTCAACGGGCGACAGGCGTGCTGGTGTGGTCAGGGCTGACACGTACCTGAAAAAAGCAACACCTCTGTTTAGACACTGAACAACCCCCAAAACCTCCAGATGTGTCCTCTGCTGAATACCTGGTGCAGGGACCCATGAGGCCTCCAGTGCACCTGGTCCTGGAGCTTGGCATCTCCTGGGGAACCAGGCAGAGGGACCTTGCACCACTGTGCTGAGGGAGCATGAGCTGCTGGCTTCGGTGGGTGCTTGGGCACCATGCACTGTGCACCCCAGGACCGCCTCTCCTGAGGGTCTCAGTGGGCAATTCCCACCCTGCATCACTGCAAACCTTGCAGCATCTCCCAGCAGGCTGAGTCAAGACTTGCCAATTGGTGTCTCCGCTCCTTTCAGCTGCCCAGGCTCCCTGGCTCATCCGGTGCCTTTTTACCCATGTGTCTTGTGAAGTATGAGACGTCTGTACAAGCTGGGTCAGCCTGCCTGAATGGACCGGGGACAGGAATGAAAGAGCAGGAGATGCTGCCCCATGGACACATCCCACCGCCTTGAAGGGTAACTGCCTGAAAGTGGCCAACCAGGGTCGCCCACGGCTACCCACAAAGGGCTGAAGCAAGGGTGGAGATGAGCTTCTGTGCCATGAGGAACCAGACCTGGCTGCCTCTCACTGGCTGATGTGTTTCAGCTCCACAGTTGTGTTCTCCAGAAGGCTGGGTCACACAGAGCCTTCTCCCAAGGCTGTGCCCACATACAGCACCCCTTGCCACCCAGGACAATGCTGAGGATGAAGATCTTTTCCCCATATATTTGAGGGCCATCCCACCAAGCTGCACGGGGTGTGCTTTCAGGCAGTTTTTCTTTGCCAGTTGCTGACTGCAGCCAGGTATTTTCTGCTCCTCTCATCCCCGTGCTCCAAACCTACATTGCCACCAGGTGAGCAGGTGCAGTCCTTGCTGCTGCTCCTACCAGAGTGGCCTCCTGGAGTAGTGGCTTCCTCTGGTAGGACCAGAGTCAGAGTTTCTCCAGTGCTACCACCGGACTGCTGCTCTAGGGCTGGGCAGAGGCATGTTAGTGTATGGCACAGAGGGCATGGCTCGCCTCTGCTGTGCCAGGGCAGCACCACGCAGTGGGGTCTGACCTCTCGCTGTGTGGTGAGTCCCGCAGAGAATCCACTGAGTCACGATACTGCGTCATGGGCCTCCGCGAGTCCTCGATGCAGAAGGCGGCCCCGCGGCGAGCCCGTGCCTCCACGCACGCAGGGCTGTTGCATTTACTGGTTCCCACCGAGGACAGCATTATCCCAGACTGGGAATCTGAAGTCAGACTCTCTGTCCGCTCCAAGCTCCAGGTGTGGCTTTCATGTCTGTGGACCAAACCCCATATGGACAGTGAGCAAGGAATTCCCACTGACGTCTTCTCCAAAGAGCTGTATGCAGGCACAGCTCACAATCTGCTCTGCACTGGAGTCCCCTTTCTCTCTCTCACTAGGATACATCTGGCCAGGGATGCCCAACTTTCCAACTCTGCCTTTGATTTGACTTTCTTTGCTACTTCCTAGAGATATGATCAGAGGGTAAAGAAAGGCAAACCAGTGCATAACAGGTATTTATCACACCACCTCCTGACATCCAGGGACAGGATGGGACAGCCTCTGGAAGGAGGCCAGGGAAATTCTGCTTTGTGCTTGCAAAGTGTTCTGGGAGTGGAACAAAGCACTGGCCATGCCAAGGCAAGTCCACATAGGATCTTCAAATGTGTCATCTGCATGTCCAACTGACAGCCCCTTCAGAAATGCTACCAGAAAGGAACCAGAAAAAAACACTCAAAATTACTTTGCCATCAGCAGAGAAAAGCATACCAAAGGTACATCTAGATGCTCAGTTTCCACTGTTTTACAAAAGATTTTGGCAGCAAAACACTTTCAGGGTGCTAGACAAAAGCTATGTCTATACCTTGCTGAGCACTTGGACCTCCGCCTGCCCTAGTCTTGGTGCAAAGAAGACATCCCACAAGGACTTACCAGGGACACAGGGGGCCATGCACACAGCAGGGCTCCACCTGCACCACGGCCACCAGGCTGGCCCCTCTCCATGGCAGAAGTATGGGATCCATTAGAGCAACAGCTCTGAACTCCCAAACTGCACCAGATGGATCTGTGCCAGCAGAGGATTTTGGTTGGGGGTTTGCAGAGGAGAGCAGGCCTCGTTAAGACTTCCCAAGAACTTCTTAATTGTTGGTGGCTCCAGGCACATGCTTGGCTGCAACCACTCATTTATAATTTCAAACGGTGTCCTCATTAGAGGTACTGATCAAGTAAAATGGAGCCTGATTATGCCAGTAGTTTGCCTCTGGCATGACTTCAAGAAACACCTGCTTGCTGCACTTGACTCCGGAAGATTAGGTGGCAGGTAGCCAGGACCAGAGGCTATGCAAGGTAGGTGCCTCCCCACAGCTCTCGTGTGTTAATGCTGCCCTCCAGACACACCTTTTCGTCTTCAGGAGGTGCCCAGAGATGGCTCTGCAGTCCCAGGACTTTGAAGTGAGCATGGAAGGCCAGCAAGGTGCAGCTCTGCAGGCACAGGAGCCTCTGTGCACCTGGCCCAAGCTTGCACACACCTAGCCAGGGTTGGCCTGCAGCATACAAATTCAAAAAAAACTGGAAAACACCGTGTGCCTCACCAGGGGTAGGATTTTCCCAGACAAATGCAGTCATTCCCAGCAAGCCGTTCTTGGCTCCCTGTCTACTTGTTCAAGGTCTAGCCAGAGAAGTCTGGGGAGGAATTCACCTGGAAACCTAAGTTCAATATCGCAAGTTGATCTGATGCATTGTACACTAAGAGTACTAGCTCATCCCTGATGCATGCCCGAACCCTGAAGAAACCTGCCAGGAGCCATCTTTGAGCTTTAACTGAAAGGATGATCTTCAAGGCTTTTTCCAACCTAGACAATTCTGTGATTCATTGCTCCCTGGATGAATGCAGACATCAGGCTAATGAAGGACATCTTTTGCTTTATGAAATCAATGCAATGTGATCTATATGTCATCAGCAGGCTGTAGATATGGCCCCCTTGTACCCTGTACCTTTTCAAAGGCAAGTGCTCTCCTAGAGAAACACTGTCACTGAAAGAAGCACAAGAGAAGGAACCTGAAAATCCAAACCCAAAACAGCACAGGACTTTCTCTAGAGCATTTAAAGGACTTTTCCGGATGTCATAAAAATAGGGAAGCTCCATCAGCAATTTAAATGCACTCAAAACCCATGAGAACTTCAGCTTCTGAGCTATGTTGCTCTTCCCCTGATGGCTATTTTGAAATGTAAAAAAAAATGATGCCTCATCCTGTGTAGCAAGAATTATTGGTACTTTCCTGCTAGCCCCAGTGTTCCTGAGAGCTTCAGAAAGATTTCCAGTGAAAGAGGTGCCACCACCTCAGAGGCTGAGATTCTACCATAAGTTTCTGGACTGAGATAAATTGCACAGGAGTGTTTTTTCTGGTGAAAAACTATGACTCCCAAGTCAGACCCTAACTTTGAGGAACTGGCCAAAACATTTTGTGATATTTTGTGTACTTTGCCTTCCACAAAGCAAATACATTCTAAATACATCAAGCATGAAACAAATAACCTGTGTGTGCTTAATGAATTATTACAGGTGTCCAGTGTGGTTACAAACACAACTTGCAAAACCTTTCTTAGATGCATCCTCCTGTTTGTGTCTGTGCAAAGCATGAAAGCACAACTTCATTTCCTCCTAGTTTCCAGCTATGTCAGTACTGCACGTTCCTGCTGGCACCTCGCTGCAGGTCAAGGATCACACCTTTCCACACCTCTCACTAACTAGCTGTGCCCACAAAGAGCCGCAGTGTTAGCATGGCCTGTATCCCAGTGTAGTGCCAACATCAAGTAAAAACAGAAAGGGAGATGAAAGGAAAAACTTTCACTGGCTTTGAATCTCATAGCATCCTAAGGAAAACAGCAGGAGAAAGTTCAGGGGAAAATGGTATACATCACCTCTGGCTGGACGTTGGAGTGGCTGTGGAGCAGTGATGAGATGGGGAGCAGGAGTGACTTCCCGAAAAGGTTGTCTCTGTTTCCCTTCGGATCACATGCTCAGTGGCAGAAACATTCTTAGAAATATACTGCAAAATATGAAGAATAACACAGATCAGCCATCAGCTTGCCAACACTGCCACAGCCAAATTCAGCTGACTTGGTTATTTCTGCTGAAATCAGATGCGGACTGAGTGAACTCGGCAGCTCTGCACCCAACGGAAAGAAACAAGGAGGCTGGAAGCTCTTCTCTGCTCCCGCACTTTGAACACTGGAAAAGGGCCATGGCACGGGGACTGCAGAAGGGTATGAAGAGCCAAGGAGTTCCCCAGAGGATGGTGGTACCATGTGTAGCTACTGAGCAGAAAAACATCTCTGCTCACATGAGGTTATACACCCAACACAAGCACAAAGACGACCACATGAGATCTGCCAGAGATTGGAGTCCTGCAGAAACACCAGGTGTAATCCAAATATTTATGATGAGATACTCATCTAACAAGGGACACTAAGGTCTCAGGGGGATTCAGTATGTTCGGGCCAGAGGGCTGTGGTTCTTAGAAATTCCCTTTTCCTCTTCCTTCATGGCCGGGATTCACCCTAGCTGAATTTTAACATCAAAAGGGTGACCCAGCAGAGCTTGTAACTGGCTTATTGTACTCATTTCCATCAGTACTTCTTTTTTGTTTGGCTCTGCCTCCCCCTCCCTTTTTCTGACCCCTTTCAATGTCTTGGTCCAGCAAGGCACTTAAGCATGTTGATAGTCCATCCTATTGAGTTCATGGAGTTTGCTGGGAATCTCATGTGACTGAACTCACGAGACTGGCTGAACTGCCCTCCTGGATCTCATCCTAAATTCTTAGATCATTCTCACTGGTGTGACACTGACACTCCACCAGGACGTCCCACCTTGCCCAGGATGCAACTCTTGGCACAGGCAGGTGGGTTAAAGTGGTGCTGACCAGTTCACCATGACATGCTTCAGCACGGTGTGGTCACTGCGGTGACTCTGGGCACTGCTGTGCTGACCGCATTTGCCATGCTGCGAAGTGGGGCTTGACAGGGTAGCTTAATAAACTGGAAACATCTCTCTTAGAGGACAATGGATTCTTCAAAACAAGCCTGTGCCCTAGTCTCACCCTGTGCTTCAAAATAAAATCTATTTCCCTTCAGATGCTGGTTCTGGAAATGTTTCTATGCAGAATCTCATCTTTTTGTTCAAGTTTGTTAGTGTTTTGCTCCTCACGCACAAGCACACAGATGTGCAAGCATACACATCCATGTCAAATCCTCAGCGGAAAATAGGCACTCAGTAACATGCAGGGAGATGGAGACAAAAGGTCTTACATCGGCCATTTGGATTTCCTCAGGATCCAAACGTGGATGACTTGGCCCGTTCGCAAGGCTCCTGTTCTGATGGGCAGGGCACATGTTCTGCCGTAAGTGATTATGCATTTGTTTTCTTTGTTTCCTTTAAAACAGAAAGGAAAAAAATCTATTAGGAAGACTTATCTCATGGGGCTCTTTGGCCCTAGAGACACCTGGGGGATGCAGATGATAGAGAAGACATGTCTCGGACACACTTGATGTTTCAATGGTGTTTGTGGAAACCTGCAAACAGGAAGAAGCAAGGCATTCAACATTTGCCACCTTCTGCTGCTTTTTCAAAACAAGGTGAACATTTCACATCACAGGTAATTTGGGAAGCTGGGTCCAGTGTCCCCTTTTGCAAGACAAGGCCCAGCACAATGCAGTGGAGCCAGAGTCACCATGGTGCTGGGGGCAGAGGAGAAAAGCGGGGAGAAGGAAAGGAGGAAGCAGGTCCTGTCTTGGTTCTGGTGGCAAGGCACTTGACCTGTCCTGCATTAAGCACAAAGTGGCAAAGCCTGCACATGCCCCTGGAAGGGCATCCACTCCACAAGACATCCCCTGTCCTAGGGCACCCTGAACTGAGGTGAGGTACAGGGGTGCTGTCCAGGCAGGGAAGGCTGCCCCAAGCCTCTTGTTCCATCAAGATTGCTCTGAAAGTCCCTGAAATGTACCTAGCTGTGTCCACAGTGTGCTTCTGCTGTCAGGAGATGAGCTGCTGGCTTAGGGGCCAGCTTTTTCCAGTAACACAGCATCACCTGGCTGGGCGAAATGATGCTGAATCAGCAGATAAGCAAACGGTTCCAGGAAAACATCCTGCTCAGGCACAGCATGGTAGATGGCTTCACTGGCCTCCTTCATGAGACCTTCCTGGGAATACCACAGCACAACATCTCTTCGAAACAGCATTTGGGTGAAGAGCATGGAAGCATGAGCAGTACCACTCAGTAACCTCTGGCCAGTTGTTGTCTGCTAACCACCCATACTCACTTGGTTTTACAGTAAGCTACCACACAGACGATGCCCACCACAAGCAAGGCAACACAGATTCCCGTGATGGTTAAAACTCTCTTCTGGTAGAGCTCTTCTGCTTCTGCAAATGGAGAGAAACAAAGCAGTTACAAATGGGCTCCAGCACCGGGGATGCGTCTGGCTGCACAGGAACCAGCACTGTGTGTGTGTAAGATGGAAAACAGGGCTGGGTCAGACCTCCTACCAATCCACTGCCTGTCTCTAATAGCTGCCCCAAACCTGAGACCAGCTGGCCCAACCTTACTCACCCCTCAGGAGATCTTCACTCCTTTTGTTTCTCTGCACCTTTGCCCTCTCTTGCTCAGTAGCTCACCCCTTCTGCACTCAAACATGTTTCTTGTTTTCTCTTCTTTTCCCGCAGCATAACTCGGTGACTAATCTCAAAAAGCCCCACAACTCTCCTCTCCCTTCCAGCAGATCCCCCCTTCTCGGTAATTTAGTAGCCTACCAAGGAATTCCCCAAGCATCCCCCACTCACCCAGTACACGTATGCCTTGTGATGCTCTCATCACAGGCTCTCTGTTCTGACGGACTCAGAATGCCTTTTCCTTGCAGCGGCTGCATGCCCTGGAGCTCAGCAGTGTGCTAGAAACCACCGAGCAACAGGCCCCAAAGCATGTAGGTGCTGAAAGGGACATCCTAAAACAGTCAAAAGGCAGAATGAGGATGGAATTGTGATAGTGCATTAGACAAAGAAAAGGGAGTGGAGTAAATACAGTAACCAATTACAGTTATGGATTTTTAATGAAACCCTAGGAAGCAATTAATTCCATTGCACCAGGTAACGCAGATGCACACACAAAATTCAAGCAGCACGCTGCTGCTTCTCTCAGATATCGCCATTTGTCATGGACCACCTTTCAAACCAGAAAAATCAGTCACTTGCATGAAAACCCAGACCATGCTGGACGTGAGGTAATGCATTCACATTAATCAAAGCTCCAAGGAAATGCTAGCATATTGCTTGCAGCGTAACTCAACTACACCTAGGCAGCAATAGCACGGCAATGACACCTCTTCCTCTGTGGCTACACCAGAGCAGATGCTCTGGTGACATCCAGCAATCTCCACTGACCTTTGGTTCTCCAGCTGGATGACTGAGAGAGACTCAGTGTTCAGCTGCCATGAGCATTTTTAGTTCAGCATCTGCAAACGATGTCCTCATGCCCCCATACTATGTGTTGATGAGGTTATTGGGGTTTGTGCCTTCTTTAATATTAACGGAAATATTTTTTCATATAGATTAGGCAATAAAACTCATGCCATGGTTGCTGTGCTCAGCATGGTTCCCCATGCCACACTAAACACCTTGAATGGAATATATGATATACCCAGTGCTACCAAAGAACAAAATACAAAATGAGAAGAGAAACCGCTCTGGTCCCAGAAACTCCTGGGACTTTAGGAAAAAAGCAAGGGGGAAGCAATGAAACATTCCAGATAACTCAATATTCAACTCAATTTCAGCTTGCCATTTTAGGAAGGAAAAGGCATTTTTGGAAGAAAAAAAAAGGTGCTAGGAAAAATGTTTATCTCTTTCTAACTCTCAAAATGGGAATGAAGAAAGACTTGCTAAACTAGGGCTGAGAATGACAGCCCTGGCATGAAGATGCAAAACATAATCAGCAGAGCTTGCTTCACGACTGTGCTGCAAAGCTACACTTTAAAGGAATACGTTTCCATCCGTCTTGTTTGCGCACTGGCCTTTGGCTTCATGAGGTGCTCCGGGTGCCGGTGGAGTTGCCAGGAAGGCAATGTCTCACCATTCACTAGACAGGTGAGCAACTGAGACTCTCCCAGACTCCATCTCCACAGTGCTGTGGACCGGGAATGACAGGTCATGGGTCTCACTTGGGCTGAAATTTCCTGTGCTGCAGCAGCTTCACAGTCGGCTGCACCTCCTCAGAGCCAGAGCCTGTACAGCCTGTGACCTGCTCATAGAGGGGTGTTCGGGTGCTGGCTGACCTTACACTCCTAGTGTTTTACTACAAGGAACCAAGTGGAGATGGCATGGGGAAAGAACTCACTCTGGGGTGAAACACGTCCTTCAGTGGTGTGTGTTCCTTGCACAGATGCCCCATTCCAGGCATCAGCAACCATGGCAGACAAGTTTTCTTGCTCTTGCACACCTCTGGGACCTAAATTCAGCTGTACAGCTTTTTCCTTCAGACCCGAGTTTCAGAGATTTTATCAGAATCAGGAAAACCAGCCAGGATCATGTCCTGGTTACGGATGGCACTGGGCAAGAATTTTGCCACCACCCAGGAAAAACTACTTTTACCAAAAAAAAGGCTGGGCAGGTGGTCAGTTTTCACCATGGACCCAGCCAATTTTTTTGAAGATACTTCACCAGCTATGTTTGTGGCTACAAAGACTTTTTTTCCTTTGAATCATGGAGGAGGGAGAAAGAGCAAAGCCATAAAAACTATGGCTTTTTTTTTTTTTTTTTTTTTTTTTTTTACTTATTACCTACATGTCAGAATTTCTCCTAAGGCTCAAATCACAGCTTCTGTTGTGGTGATCATGTCAGTATGGGACCCTGACTCTGGCATGTCTGCCTGTTCTGAACCTTCACCTGAATTGCATGAGGAATGTTTCAGTTCATCAGAAATGCAGATTTAGCCTCTCTGTCTTGAGCTGACAGCTCTGCTATGTGAAGCAGTGAAGTGTGAGGCTGCGCATCACTGCTGCAAAACTAAAAACTAAATGACCTGCTGACAGTAATTTAGCTTGGCTCCTAACATCTCATTAAAGTTGATGCTTGATAACACAGTGTCTTCATGTTGCACAAAACCATCTCAACAGTGACAGAAAGAAAAGAAGAGAATGCACACTACAGTTTTGCATTTGAGAAGGTAAGATCCTGGAGCAGGACTTGTCCATTTGTGTCTCTATGCTCTACAAACACCAGGTCTTCATCAGCAGCATCGTCACTCTACAGCAGCAAACACTATGAACAAACCATGTGGTGCCACATAATGCCGACAGAATCACAGTCCAGCCATGGGTGTCACAGCAACGCATGAAAGTGAAAGACGAATGACAGAGAAGAGACGACTGCAGACTGGAAACGGGATGTGTGCGGTTCTGTGATGACATTAAGAATGGATGAGGAAAAGGACAAAAGGTCAACAAAAAAGGGATGTCAAAAATCCTCAATTTTAAAGTTTATTTAAGTGTATTAGCATTAGCAGCACCACTTTCTCTGAAACACCTGACCACAAAGTGCACACAGTTTCTGCAGCAGGGAAGAACTGCTTGGGGATACACACCAATCCCAGTGGATCAGGCATGCAAAAACCGGAGAAGACAAGTTTCTCCAGCTTCACTTAGTGCACGTCCCTCTACCTCAGGGACCAGAGAAGACATTTTAGGATCCAGAAGTGAAAGATTGGTGTTCCCATACCTCTAGCAAATGGAATTGAAGCATCTTCCTGTGAAGATCTGCTCTGGCTGGCACTGCTGCGTCAATGTTTTTAAGTGATAAAGATCAATCTCTCTGCTCTCATCTGGCCAAGCCCTCCCTGCAGTTGGCCTGTAAATTCAAGGGAAACCTAGCCTCAAGGATCTAATTTCCCAGGTGCTTATCCAAGAGATACTTGATATGTTTCTAAAAACAGACTGAGGAGAATGGAAGAAAAATAATAAGATTATGAGCAACTGGGCAGGAGCAGGTAATTGCCCAAAGGGGATATTTTTAAAAGCATTTAAGTTACTGTAGTGTTTTCCCAAACTTCAGCTTGCCACCATGATGCTCACCGTTACACCCTCTACTCTCATGGAAGACTACTGACTTCCCTGGGCTCACTGTTTTCTTAGACTAACTTATCTCATGCCACCTTTCTTGGAACAATTTCCTCCCAGTCAACAACTGAAATATGCTGCTAACCTTTGGGAGGAGGAATGGCAAAGCTCGCTCTGACCCTTCGTAGGAGCCAGTGGAGGTTAGTGCGTCTAGGATGGCGATTTCTACAAAAGCCCTGATCTTCCTAAAACTTGCCTTCCTGTTCCCAGAATGCCTGCCCGTTCCCAAGTGGTGCCTGCTGGCAACCTTTTGGATGGACACAAACTCCAGCTTTTCAGTTAAATACACAAAAGCATGTTAAATGAGGAGACGTATGGCAATTGTAACATCCCAGTCACGCCACACACACCAGGCTGCTGTTTGAAACAAAGAAAAAAGTGCTGCTAAAAATACACATGCATTTTTATAGGTTTACATTTAAATTTTGTGTTTTGTTTTGTTTTGTTTTGTTTTTTTCAATCCAAATATCTATCTTGGTGCCAGAGAAGAGAACAGAACAGCTGATTTTTTAATCATCCCATTAAAGCCATAAATATAATGTGGGCAGCTCTTAATGGCTTCTGATTAATAAATGAATGGTTGTTCCATACCCTTTAATTCAAATCCAAGATGCTCTGCCAATGCAGAAAGAAGACAAGGAAGAGAAAGAGAAAAAGAAAAACAGGTCTGTCAGAGATCTCTAATATACAAACACACACACTGTGCAGTTACAGCAGGTTAGCTTTTCTGTAGGCTCAGCAGCAGTTACACAGAAGACAGTGTATGCTTCAGAGCATTTCAAATTCCCACCAGAGCTTATACCTTATGTAAAGAAAGACCCAAACAAATTGCAGTGGAAGTTAATTATGAATTCTTTTAGTTAATTATGAATTCTTTTGAGATGAGCCATGTTTGTTAGTACCTGATGTGGAATTCACAGTTTAGGCAGGAAAAAAAAAAAAAATGAAAAGAAAAAAGAAAAAAAAGGTACACTTGTTCTGAAACAACTCCTGACAGGTCAAAACACATAGCGACTGCATGAACCTGGTAAAAACCTTTCATTCACTTTCTACAGGCAAAATATGCCCCGCGTGGTTTCACACGCCCCTCTCTGCCTGGGGGCCGGTGCACCAAAGAAGAGCACTGGGCAGACAGATGTGCGGGCACTTGCACGGGGCCCTGAGGCCTGCCAGCACAATTCTTCTGCCCGCGACCTCAAGTCTGGTCTCGGATGCACAGCGTCATCTGGCAGCGTTGCCTGTAAATCGCCTGACGGCACGGCAGTTGTGCGAGCACAGCTCTGGGCAGCACAGATCTGCAGCTGAACCACCGCTGCTGCAAGTGATGAGTCGCCCAGGCAAGGCAACGGATCCCTTGCAGATCTAAAAGTGCAAATTGCACGGAAAGTTTCCCTCAAGTCTGTGATCTTCCAAATTTCACTCCTGCTGTGGTTCTGCATTGTTTTAGAAACAACAATCATTCTGAAAAAAGCACAAATTGGAGCATCTGCTTTCAGATTCGTATTCATTACAAGTAAGATCGCAGTTCATCTTGCAGAGATAGTGCTAAGCAGTTTACCTAATGAATCAACAGCACAGTTATCCAAAACAGCTATCCTGAATTTTAGTAATTTTCCTGGTACAGGCCTCACCTAAAGATAGGTTTTCGTACATAAACATTGAAGTTCTCCATACTTACCATTATACAAAAAAGTGAGCTCTGCTGTTCCCAATCACCATACACACAAGATTATTTGCAGCTTGAAGATGTCGAGATTTATTTACTATATTGTTCATAGGAATTGCTTTTTGCTGCACAGAAATATTGGCTTTCTTTTGCAATGCTGCTCAAAATTTAGGTGGGGGGAAATTAGCACTAATCATCATGGAACATGTAAACACGTTTTCTAAAGCAGGTTCTTCTCTTCAAATCAATGCTGATGTTTGGGGGGTTGAGAGAGCAGGAGTTGGGTGGGATTGGGTTTTTTTTTAAATTTTGTATAAATTAAAGGCCACAAAACCTGGCTGCCCTCTGCTTCACATCTCACATTTGTGCGAAAGGAATGGCAAACTCCACCATCCGTTTCACAGTCGTTTTGTACAGGTTGCAGTGACACGGACACAATGTTGTGGGCAGCAGAGAACTGGACAGAATACATTCATCTTAAACCTCTTGGTCATCACATCTAGCCTTGACCTTTTCCTAAGGCGTGCTACCATTACACACCCCGTTTCACCTGACACTATGACAAATGCGTGTAGAGATACGCTAAAATTCATCTATATATCTACGCTATTGATCCATTTGATAGCTTCATACTGCCTATACTGCCACATTTCCTCCCTGTTCCAGGATTTGCTGCAACATCTACATCTACAAATGGGTGCAATTCAAAGCATTTTCATGGTTTTTTGCAAGCTCAGAAATGCCTGTGCAAACAGAGCTGGTGGGCAGGACCTGAGGAACTTTACCCTTCCCACTGTCCCTCTCAGATCACAACTGCAGTTTCTTTTGGCTCCCCAGCCCCATGGAGCAGACACAGCCAGCTAGCTCACTGGATCTTGGCTACAGGTTCCCTGAGCAGGAGAGAAACCATGCAGCAGCTGGAATGCATGTGCCTGCCTGTGCCTACACACCCACTGGTAGCTTTGCAGATAGAGGAAGTGTTACCCCAGCCTATGCTCCTGCATCTGATGTCCATGGCTACTCAACACTTCTCTATCATCATTTCAGGCTACAGACATTGCTTCTCTATCACCCATAACTGACACATCGAGTAGAGAGCCACTCTCCGCTTCCCCTGCATATTATTTTTCTCACATCATCAACCTTCTCTCTGAACTGAACTGCACACATCCTCCCTTGGTCATGGCAAGGAGCTAGGGCTGAGCACCCTGAACTGCTGTGAAACTCTCCAGAAGTGGGGGCATGTTTTTTGGAAAACCTTGTTCCAAATGTGCTTTCTGAACCTTTCTGAAGATGTTGGACTTTTAAGATAGAACCCATTCTTCCTAATGTACTCATCAATGTTAAGGAAACAATATCTAGTGGCCTCTTTAATGCATAACTTTGCAGTATTTACATTGCTTCTTGTACTTAAAGGCTAAAAGCTAGGCTCTGCTGTGCTGATCCCAAAGGAGACTGGACCAGTAGTTTGGAAATGTTCAAATACCTAACTACTGTATGTGTGACAGAAGGCTGTCCAACAGAGAAAGGCAGCGAGCATGGGAGAGTTGAAGAAGGGAAAAAGGGAAAATGTATGAAAGAGATTACAAAAATGTTTCATTTTCACACTCCTCATCTCAGGTGTAGCACACCTGCATGGGCTTCAGGTTGGATCCCATCACCCAGACTGGTACCACTCAGCTGTTCAAAGTAGGGCGTGCTGAATAGTCAAGGGATGCATGGACCTTACACTCAAGGCCCCCAGATGTTGGCATTCAGCTGAAGGGGACTGAAAGAAACTATTTAGTTAGATTTAGGTGCTACCAGTAGGGTGGGTAGTCTGTGGGCCCACTGTCTCAAATTTTGGGGTGGATTTTTTTCTTATCATTGGACAGAAGGCAAAGTCCTACACTTACTTGATCCACGGTGACTTTGTGACTGTGTTTTTCTCTATAATGTATTTTACCTGTTTTAAAATATGAACAGACAAAAACATTTAATCTAAAATATCCTTATAGAAGTAACACCTCAAGACAAGATGGGTCTCACTGAACTGTACATTTGCAGGATGCTTAAGAAGGAAAAAAGCCTTAGCAAACAGCTGTGAAAACTGGGCCTATGCTCATGTGGACTTCAGGTTGCCCAAGAACATAGTTAAGATGTTTGCTTACTGCATGCATTATTCTCCCCAAACACACTTGGGTCCCCCAGAGGGCTATCTGAGCATGCTCCAAGGCACAAAACTAAGTGGAGAATTAACATCTGAGGACCAGCAAGACTGAGTATTAATAATAAATTGTACTGACAAGAGTAATACTTGCTGCACCATGGTCCAGGCTTCCCCCAGGGAGCAATGCAAGACAGTCCTGTGATGCTGGGGACAGAGGACACTGTGCTCGTGTTAAGGGCTGGGCAATACGTGGGATCTCCAAGCACAGAAAGTCTGAAAACCTTCCATAAACTGCACAGCCATTTAGCTTGTCCAGTACTGTGTCAATAAAAATAACTTGGTAGGCCTCAAGAGTCCAGATACTTAAAAATAGAGTATTAGCAAGCTGCTGTGGATTAGCATGCAATTAACTTTAGGAGATCCCAAAGGGTAACCTGTACTGCTGTCCAGGGGAGAGGAATAACCCTGTTATGATAAACCACAGACACCCTGTAATTACCCAGCCACACCACAGCATACTCATCACCCTGTAATTAAGTGGTCAGCAGTTATCGTGTCACTGAAAGGAACCTGCAGAATGTTTGTGCAGTTTAAAATGCTGCTAAATATTGATTTAGGCTTCAGATGAGGAAGAGGTGGAGGAGGAAACAGAAAGGTAGATAAAAAAAAGAAGTATTCTTCTGCTTATCATTTTCATACCACGATTAACAGGTAGGAAACTACTGCTGAATAAGTGAATTTGAAGTGAAGTGAACAGAGAAGCTGAAATTCAGATCTAGACTTTCCCAGAAGAGCTTGCAGTGGTACATTTATTCCTCTGTCCATGGGGACACATCACCTCAGTGTGAGGAGCAAGCATCCAAAACCCACCTGTCAGAAGGGTCACTTTTACATGTGAGGGATGACCAGCACTCCTCCAGCTGCAACCTGGTGACTTCAGATTGAAGGGGACCATCCCTCAGAAAAATAAGAAGCCTCTCACCTGATAAACCTACACTGCTCTGCTTCCACAACAGTTCAGTTGGCAGCGTTGAAGCCAGGTTGTGTGCCACTGTGGGAGCACGCGATTCCGTTTCCAGCCCAGAGACCCTGATATAGACACTGCAAGTAGAAACAGTTTATGCTTTTCTGGCTGGAAAGGCTCTATGAAAGCAACTTCCTTGGAAAGAATGATGGGAAGTCCAGGACATCTGATCTACAGGAAATATGCTATGATAGGGCAGGAATCATGCTGCTGAGATCATTACACAGATCACACCCAGTGACGTTGAGGTGGATGCTCAAGAACAGATGGTTGTTCTCATCTTGGAAATATCCATGCTCATCATCTGTTGTTGGAAGGAATCCGTAATGCCGATGCAAGGGAAATGTCCTGCCACACAGCAAATCTATCAGGAGCCAGCTCCATCACACTATACTTTTGATGGCTACAGGGAGTCCTGGGAGATATATCAAGCTGGGAACTCAGGATGCACTTTCATATCAGCGTCCACTGCAAGCAGAATTGACCAGATAGTCTGCCACTGCAAGACTGATTTCTCAGCTCAAGCTCTTCTCTTCCATGTTTCCAGGGATCTGATGCCTGAACAAAGATTCTTAAGGGAGCCCAGTTGAAGAGAAAGCCTGCTCTCCCAATGGATAGCAGAAAATGCTGCTTTGTGCTTCCAAAGCAAACCAGTAGGAAGACTCCAACTAAAAATGAAAATTCGGTTTGTAAAGAAACCAAGAATGAAATATGGGGTAAAAATGGAGAATATGCTAGATTACATCGTATGTGAATGTCAGCTCTATTCCAGGATGTTTACAGGCAGGCTACAGACTTCAACTTTAATTAGGTCATAAAGTACAAAATGAAAACATTTCACTAAACAAGGAGATGGATGGTATGACATTTGTCCTCCAGATCAGTGACAATTATTTTGGGACATGAATAAATAGCAAAGTTAAGATGAAATTTCAGATTCCACAGACAAAATACAAGCATAAACATAAAAATTCATCCCAAATTTCTAAATTGTTCCATAAATCACAAGTGGAAAGAATCCAAATGTGCAGGCTTAGGCAAGGTATAAATGTTCCTGCCCACTATGTTTAACTTTCAGTATCTTGGCCCCATGAAGAGTGAAATAGCTGCCAGTGTAATTTACACAACTTTTACAACCAGCCAGCCTGGCAATTTTTTGGTAAACTTCCAGCAGGGTTTTACAAAGACCTGAAAAGTTCCTTGTAGAAGAGAGAAGATAGAGCTAGATCTTGAACTGATGTAGAGCAGGCAGCTATGAAATACAGGTGCCAGCTGTGTTGATTCTGGACGTGCTTCTGCCTTATGGAAGGAGCTGCCAGCCATAGTTGTGCCTATGAAGTTGGACCCAGCAGACAGCTGTCAATTGGGTGAGTCTCCAGTACCCGCTAGAAGCTCTCATATTAGGAAGACTTCTTGACTCTTCTGTGATATTGCTGAACTCTTCACCCACGTGTGCCAGCAGAAGTGAAGAGCTGACTGCAAAGGAAAATGGTTCTGGGTATTCATGCAATGGATTCATCCAGGCTGCGGATCAACAGTTTGATGTATTAAACTTCTGTTCTCAGTAGTGCATGGACAGCCAGCCAAAAAGACAGCTGTGATCTGTGACTCTGCAGCTACCTGTACCAGGGCTCCAGGAGAGACATCTGACAGCTAAACCTGTGAGTTTGTACTCAACAGCCTCCGCACCTCTGGGGGATGAGGCATCTCATCCTGATGGTAGCATGGGAGTTCAGTTAGCCAAATACACATCCTTGGGTGCCAAACCCTCTGCAGTGACTAGGAAGGGGGCCTGGGGTATGAATTTGGAATCAAACCTCTAACACAGATATCTAAAACCCCACTGAAAAAATAATGAAGGTCTGGCTGCACTATTGCTGCAAAGAGGGGGTGGGGAGAACAAGGGTCAGAAGATGAGTTCATGATGTGAACTCAGATTGACAGTATGGCTGGTTACTCCTTGCCTGCACATTCCATCCATTCCTTATGGCCAGGGTCAGGAAGGATTCCTGATTTAGGTCACATTTTAGAGTTAGGATCTCCTAGCCCTCTGGTTTCATTGGAGTTACATCATAACTGCAAGATCTAACTCCTGAAACTAGCAGACAATATGACTTTACCATCATATGTACAATGCAGTATATATATTAATTATATCTGCAACTATAATCGTGTGGAGGCATAGAACTATGAAGACCTTGATGTGACAAACATTTTAGTAAGATGATTTAATGACTCCTCACCCATGGAAGTAATTCTCTGTATTCTCATCTACCAGGGCATTCCTCTGTTTTATATTGTGATTGCAGACAACCACTGTCCCCTCTGTTCAATGCCAATAATTCCCCTTCAGTCTAAATTAAAACTGCTTTAAATGTTTCTTTAACGGCCCTCAGTAATATTGTACAGCCTCTGTGAGGCTTTCCTCTTACAGGTTAGTTAAAGCCTAGACAATGTGATCTTCTGACCTTGATCCATCAGCCAATTCCTTATGCATGGACGGAGGAGCCTGCACAGGGACCAGCTGAGATCATTGAAATTTCATACAGACAAAAGGGATCTAACCAGGCTTAAGTCAGCACATCTTAAGTCAGGACAGCTTTTTCTTCTCTGATATGTGCCTTTCAACTATTTTAATCTCAGTGAACGTGCAGTTGTTTGCTCTGACATCTCTCCTTCCATCCTTCTGGTAGGTTTTCTGTTCTGATGAATGTGGGAAAGCCATCTGTCATACTTCCTAAAACTGACCTATGATAAACAGGGTAAAGCTTTTAAGTTTCCCTGTGAGACCCTGCCCATACTTACTGAATGTGGGATTACTATGTGTCAGTGTCTCAAAGGCCCTCATCTGTGTTGCTGTTGCTTAGCAGGTTGTTGTCCATCTGCTGACTGATGGTAGCCAACTGCCTACACATCCCTAGCCACTGCTGCCCAGAGTAAACGTGCTGCCTTAGATCTCCTTAGGGTATGAGCCTTGCTAGAAAACAGCCCATCAGGGTGGCTTAGACTAATGCAGACTTAGCATAAAGGCAGGCTTAGAGACCCCATACAGTCAGGTACAACAGCTCTGCTCAAAGAAACACCGTGCTAGGCCAGAGCAATGTTGTCTGCACTACGTATCCATTTTCTCAGATAAGGAACAGTCTTGGCATGCTTTGTTTTTTTTCCAGTATTTCAAGACATTTCCCATTACATTTGCATTACAATGCAAGCAAAATAAAATGTAAACTCCATATAAGCAGACAGGAACCAACCGCTGAGATACTTGCTTGAATTCTGCTGTTGCAAATTCCTACCAAAAGCAAATGCTATTCATCCAAATAAGGGCCGAGCTAGGACAGACTGAGACGTCTCTGAGCTAGTCCAATAATACAATTCCTAGTGAGTTCCTCTGTACCAATCTGTTAGAAAATAGCAACAGTGTGAGTGCAACATAAGAAAAAAACCTCCATCTTTAACATTTCCTCTTCATTTTCAAGTAGTAGGGTATATACCCAGCACGTCTGGCAGTAGGCACTTGGTCATTGAGTTGTCACAGCAACACAGAGAAACATCACGTGGGAGAAAATCTATCTAAATTCATGTGATTTTCATCAACATAATTGCAGTTGTCTAGCAGGTATTTCAGAGAAGAACAAACCTCCAGAGCTACCTGTCACATACACAAAGATAGCCTGAACTCCTCGAGTACATGGGGAGTTTTACCTAAGCAAAATCTGAATAAGAGTTTAAACTGATGAGATAGGAAGCTGCTCCCAGAGGGAAGACACACACCTGGCATGATGCTGGGATGCTGTACCTTCTCCATCTCTGGCCCAAATTCAGCAAAGTATCTGCCATATCTTTTCAGAACAGCACCTTAAATTTAGTTCACTCTGCAGAGACTCTCACTCGGCCCTGGAATATACCTACTAAAAGTCATATTGTAATATTTAATTCTGATATTTAATAATATTAAAGAATCAGAAGGCTCCAATCTGAAAACCTAAAATACTCCAAATGCATTTAAAACACCCCCAGTGTAGGTGTCATTATTTACTATTTAAGTACCTGTCAAGGCTGGCAATGTTCTCAAAACATGAATCAGGACAGAGCTATTTTATTTCCAGTGGAAATGCCTGAACCTCATTTAATCTGTTTCAGCTTTTGACCTGTCAGAACCCATATGGGATGAAGCACTAAGTTTATTATAGAGCAACAACAACTTCGACTGTGCCCTAATTATTGATCAAAGTAGAAAGTAAGCCTTTGCACAGTCCAGAGTCAAGTGAAACACCTCTCCTATTCAGAAAGTGCAAGTTCAGTGCATGCTTTTCTGCAGTGTTTCTGCTACATATATTACCCAACTGTGACCTGAAAGTGAAAACAGCTATAAACACATATGAATCATCTTCTTAGATGATTTTTATCCAAGTTCAGACAGGTAACCTGGATTGTTAATCTGTTTTTACCTTACTATCCTGTGGTTAAAGCAGAATTGAGGTAAGTAAATGTACATATGCCGGTCTTAAAGTTCTTATTGTTCCTTTAACACATGAATAAAATTTAAACAAATTTCATTCCCATAAAGAGCTGGATTCTGCAGGCTGGGCAAAAAACACAATGCTGTTTACTCTTGTCATTAATGTTCTGAAAAGGCATTTTCCTGACATAAAACTAATTTTCACCCCTGATTTGGTTTTGCAGCATGGTAGCAATAATGTTTAAGCCTGTTGGATACCACCTCATGAAACATGCTATAAATCACCTTCATTGGGTGAGCATCCCACTGCTGTCTGCAGCCAGGGTCTCTGATACCATGGGCTTAAAAGCAGAAAGGAAACCCTTTAGCATCAGGTTAAGGATCAAAACAGAACATTTTGTTTTGTCAATTTAATAAGAGCTTACTTGGATGTTTTAGTCTGAAAAAATAAATCAATGGAGGTTTCAACTTTTGAAGCCAATTTGGAACAAAAGGCAATGTAAAAACATCAAGCTGTCCCAAGGGCCTCACAAAGCCTATTTGCATCTTGTCTGCATACTCTGTAGAAGGGAGTCTAATGGGAGCGCTTGCCAGCTATTAGCACGTGCTAATGAGACTCCTGCTACTGCCAGATCAGGATGAGGACTGCAGGATTTCTTACAGAGCGGTGGGAGAGGGGGTACTGGCAATCAAGGAGTCATCCTGGAGAGGCATTTCTCCTCTGGTTCCCACTAATTAAAGCCTCTTTTGTGGCGCTTTTAAAAAAGCCACTTTTTAAAACACCATTTGTGGGTGTCCAAATGGACAGCATGGAGGCAGGATAGGTCACACAGAGGGTCACCGTGGCCGATTTCCTGCACTGTAACTGCACCCCCTTTCAGGGCAGTTCTTACCCAGACCAGGACCCCACTGTCTGAGTATGGACCTGGAAAAATTACCTGCCTTGAACAAAATGAGCTAATGATGTCTATAAGCAATGTATCTCTGGAGACTTAGAGCCTGTAGGAACTGAAAACTAGAAACAGGGAAGCACTAAGTGCAAGGACTCTGGAGTATAGACACCCACTGAATAGGAGGTTAAAGGGTCAGTCACTGTGGTTAGGCACAACCCCAACTGCAAGGCTGTCCAACCCCGCAGGAGAGAGACAGGAACATCTCTGTGTCCAGAAGGGATACAGTCTGAGATGCCCAGTCAGCAGATTTAGCCTGCATCCTACGTGGTACTGAGGTGTGAGAAGCCCTGAGACAGTGGCAGCTACCAACGTGACCCCTGGGGCTTCAGGGGTGCAGGTTGCCCTGTCCAGCCCTCTGGGCCTGCTCCAGGCTCTGACTCTGAGCCAGCCTCCAACCACCTCACCCGAACAGCAACTGATGCTTACTTTAGCTTCTGGAAACAGAAATACAACCTCACCTCAGGGGAAATTTCATTACAGCCCTCGCTGTGATTTCCTCAGTTGGTACAGAGAGACTCACATACCCCCTTCGTGGGAAAATGCACATCTCTTGCACTGCACAACATAGTCCATCTTGAGACAGTAATGCTAGCAGATACAGCTTATCACACAGACTGTTCTCACACAGCACACCACATAACGTTGTGCCTTATTTGCATTTTGCATGAAAAGAGCAAGCAACATTAAGTTCAATCAGAAATGAAAGCAGAACCCATTCTATCAAATGGGGAGATAGTAAGACCCCAAATTCTCCTCTTGGACGCGATCACAGCTCCTCTTACGGCCAAGCAGAGCTGGGAGCGCACAAGGCAGGAAGAGGGCTCTTGGAGAACAGAAGAACCTGCTTTAAGGACACAACACAGAGCTACAATAACCAGGGAGAGAGAGAAGTAGAAAGAGACATACTGGAGAAGCTGACCATTGCGAAATGCTGACACCGGTCTCCTGTGAATTCGATGGGACACCTACCGGAAGAAAGAAAACCAGAAAGAGAGAAACAAGATAGCAAAATGACACCCAAACAGACTGAACTGAGGCCCCTTCTGATCCCTTCCACGGCTCCTATCCATCTGCTTTCAGCCTTCACCCTTACCTGCATCCCTAAGCCCTAGCCCAAAGCTGACACCAAGAGCCATTCCTGACTAGACCACTCTACATTCACCGCTGTGCCCGGGAGGTTTTAAGTAGTGTGGTGTATTTTTTGTCTTCAAACATACTTTGCTTAGGATCTGGCATGTACAATCGCAAAGGCAGTTTCTCCAAACATCTCTGTCCGAAGAATCCATTTGGACATCTGGAGGGGAAAAGGGGAGAAATCACAGAACATGTCTGGCACCATTCTTGAGGCTAAGGTCAGAAATAAAAAGTGCATTGTGATGAATGGAAAAAATAAAGGCTTTTACGCGCATATTTACTCTTCACTTTGCTTTAACCAGGCACCTGCAACATCAGCATTCCAGCTCTATTTTTGGCCTGGGTCTTCAAGCAGCCAGCCAAACCCCTCCTTTCCTCCTCTGCCTGCCTCCTTCCACCTCACCTGCTAGAAGCACCAGCTGGCAGGAAGATCGAGATGGGCTGGATGCTACTTTCAGAGACTGTCCTTGGAGCTGCTATCTAGACAAGACTGGCAAGAGGTGCCATAGAGCGGTGAGCAGCCGATCAGGCGACAGCGAGCGTTGTGTATGGCAAGCGTCTTCCTGTTATTACCCCAGAAGCACCCACAGGATGTTCCAGGGAAAAGGGTTACGTTGCAGTTAGAGAGAAAGCATGTGCAGAATCTCTGTGTTAACAGAGAGAAAGGGACAGAGAAGAAAGCTGAACCGAACAGATCTCACATGCTGCTCAACTGCGAGGCTCTCGGGCTATCCCAGCCAAGGTTATGTGATGGGCCAGGATGTGGCAGCTCATGGGCACGATGCTGCAGTGGCAGGGATGGTGCCCTGTGGACAAGGGCCATCAGACACAGGCCTCAGCTCGTGAGTAAGCTCCCCGGAGCAGCTCCCAGGCTGAGCCAGGTTTGGGGAGCACGGGGATGTAGGCAGGGGTGCAGCGGGAGGTGCTGTACCATGCCTGGTGCAGCAGCACCCACACCTCTGCGTTGTGACCTGCCACAGCTCCAGGTGAACCTGGGAAGTGATGGGAGCTCAGCAGTGGGTAGTCAAACGCTTCTCCCCCAGGCACCTATCTCTCTCCCTCACTTCACATCTTTTCTTCTGGCCTCTTTGGATAGTCCCTCAAAGTTATCCCTAGTTTTCTTGAAGTCCCAGTGCTTACCTGCCTGTCCCACAACACCCTCCCTCCCCAACCAACCTCTCCCTCCTCTGTGCTTAAGAGGGTTTTATCACTGTAGCTAGCGTCTTAATGTTTGATTTACAACTTCCCGGGATAAGTGGGGCTGCAGGCTCTGCACCTCATACTTGTCAGACCTTCCTTGCTCTCAGATGCCACCCCACAAGATCTCACTATCCCTCAGTGTTCGGCAGACCCCAGCTGGTCAACAATAAGGGACTGAAAAACACCTCAGCAAAAAGGATGTGGACCAGAGTTCAATGCTTTGGCTCCCTTACAGTCCACTGTAAAGGACAGCAAGCAGCCAGTGTCAGACAACTGGTCCCAAACTGCGCATACGGTGGGGTGGAGCAGGGCAAGTGCAGGTCCAGGTCCCACGTGCTCACTGCCAGCCCTGCATGGGCAGTGCAGATCTGACCTTCTCATGCCTCCCAAAAGTATGCTAACGCCTGCTCCCAGTCTTCGGACACAGCAAAGGGGATGAGGAAGGGATGGCTTTGATGTTTAATAAGACCAAAGCTTTGTAGTTCCAAAGCTTGTTGGCAGATTAGTTCTGTACTGTTGTTCAAGGGCTATGGCAGCATTTGTTGTTCTTGACAGATTTAGGTTTAGATGGCATGTCACAGATAGGCAATTCCAGTCGCAATAAAAAAAGTCAAGAAGGGAGATGAATTCCTGCTTCTCTCTACTTGCTTAAGGGAACACAGAGAGTTTTTGTCAGCAACTATTTAGTTCCCTTGGGGGAAGAGGTAGAAATTGGAGAAGTCTTCCCTATTCATTATGACCAGAAAACCTGATTTTTAATAGTTCTCCCTCATCATGGACATACACTGATCGGGGCCAGCAGGTGGGGATCACATGAGAGAGCACTAGGGGCTCTCAGCAGCCACACCAGCTGCGTAAACTAAGGGTACACCAGCCCGTCTGTCAGGCCCACAAGCATACACACTTCTCCAAGCTGGAGGGCTCCTCTCCAAATGGGAGAAGTGAAATTCAGCTGAGGTCTGGGGAAGGACTTGAGGAGGCACCAGGTGGCTGGGCAAAAGGCAGAACAAGGTGTCAAGGTCTCCCAGCTGTGGTGACGGACATGGCTGGTGCCATTCCCCCAGTGCACAGATGTCTAAACCCTGCCTGGAGACCTGCATTAAAACTCCCAGGGCAAAAGGCTGAGACATTTGCTGACACACGGATACACCACTGCCACAGGCTCCTAAAGGAGGCCATCTGCCCATGGGACAACCTGCTGTACTCCAGAAGTAGTATGAGCCTCAGTGTTGGATACTGGATGCTTACAGGGGACCTGCAGGTGCACCTCTGAATCCAGCATGATCCAAGGAGAAGATACAAACAATAAAAGGCTGCATAATCTCTCCATCCCATCTACTGTTGTCCTCCTCAACAGCTCCAAACCTGTTCATCTTTCCTTTAAAGAAGGCATTTCCCAGATCTCCAAGGCAGGGTGCCCCATGTCCAGGGGACATTTCACCTGCTGTCCTTCTCGCAGAAGAAAGCTTTGGAAGGCCCTGTGTGACTGATGTGGCTTGACACCTGATTTCTTGCTGGCTTTCACTGCAGTTTTGGTAGGTCTGCACTAAGCAAAAAATCTGGTGCACCCTCATTGCCCATGACCAAACCTGTTTTCTGTGCTACACAGCATCTGGGGTTTGGGACCTGTGCTAACACCTCCATGTGGGAGTGTGCTGGGCTATTTGTGCTCCCCGAACTGCTCAGGGAGAACTTCAGGGCATGGCTCTGCATGAGGCTCCACTGAACTCCCTAATCCTACACTTAAGTTTCTCAGTAACCAAGTCACTTTTGAAACTGTAAATCTGACCCTCTGGTCAGGTAAATATCTTTGAAAAATTCATTCTCTTCTCTCATATTTGAACATTCATCTTGGAGCAGAGGAAAGGTAGACATACCGGTAATGTCGTTTCAATACCAGGGAGCCCAGCCAGCTCCAAGGAAAGCCCAGCCCAAGGGGTTACCATCAGACACGAGGCCTGTTGACCTTCCCCGTGGTGAAGCAGAGTAGGCTGGTGCTGGGAAGTGGAGTGAAGAAGATGCCCTGTTGGCAATCAAAGAGCACAAACCTGAGGCAGCTGGGTGATGTGGACTCAGAAGGACAGCCCTAGGGAAGCATGACTTTGGAGAAACCTTTAAGAGATTTCACTGGGATTCGAACAAGGCATCCAAAACAGAAGATGGCTTCCCAGTCCTGACTGGTAGAGTCATGGACTTATTCACAGGGTCCTCAAGGGTATCCAGTTTAGCTTGCAACATGCTGCCCATTTGTCTGGGATCTGAGATTTCATATATGTCGTGAGCACACCGACGGGGCTCAGGAGTGCTGCAGAATGAAGCAAATGTCCTACCCACCTCAAAAAGAGGTGCTTTGTCTGAAAGGAGCTAAAACTCTCAGGTGCACATCTGCAAGAGGTCAGCCAAGTCTGGAACCTCAGTGTGACTGAAACTGCATGCCATTAAGGAAAGACTTAAGATTATGTGAAAAATGGTGGAAGTAAATAAAAACCCAGAGAAAGAAATTGGTGAGAAGTGAAAAAGCAAAACATAACAGTGTCAAAGAAGCTTTGATGCCATGACAGCTACCACACAGCTCATCTTCAGATCTCTGCAGTCAGCCTAGTGTGAGTGGGGAAAAGAGCTTTCCAGGGAAGGCAGTAGATAACTGTCTTCTCTGTGTCTAGGACAGCTTAGGCTTTTCATCTTTAGTTACTAGTGAATCAGCACTGGGAGAAGTGACAGAAAAGAAGCCCTCATGAGGATGAGCACCTCTGTCACCTCCCAAGCTGTCAAGACACATGTGCTGCTCTGGTGTCCCTGGTTCCTGATTCCTCACAGGCAGGGCTGCTGGCAGCAACAGTGACCAGGAGACCTTAGAAAGCATGCAGTCCTCATGGTTTCCTTTTTTTTAGCTGACTCATATGTCTAGGCTGATGAAGATGATTTCTTATTTATTACTATGGTTCCAGATGTGACTTCTGGGAAAGAAATTTCCAGCATGCATTGAACATGAGTTTCCCAGTCTGGACAGGAAGAGCAGTGGAAAGCACACCTTCTGCATGCAGAATCTGCTGCCTGTGGTGCAGGCTTCTGGGCAGCTCTTCTTCAGTGGCCAAGCATATGGCCTGAGGGATACACCTGAAAGTTAAGGCTCACTAAGGTTGAGAACCATGAGATAGTCTTTGATCATGGCATCCTTCTTCCTGTACATTTGGCCCTAGTCAAGAGGTTTTGGCTGGCACTCCCAGAAAAATGGAGTCCCTCCTCCTTTTGAAAACTCTTGCAGGGACGACACAGATGGTGGACTATTCCTGCAAATAGTACCTTTGGACTTCCTGGTCCACTCCTGGGTGTCACAGAGGCCCAATATGTCTCTCCTCAAAGGCCAAGGGAAGTGGACAAAGCTGTGTCTGTAGGAACAGTCTTGGGGAAGCACAAGGCTACACCAGTCTCTTGCAAACAGCACCTTGTCCCCTCTCTAGCCTGTGTGGAGAACCCCCAAGACTGCCCGTGCTTAATTCCATCCATCTGTGCCTAACCAGGTGCATGAAAATTAAAAAAAATAGCCACATCTGAAAATTAATTACTTGAAAATGCCATTGATAAAACTGGTCAGGGTTTTTCTGTCCGGATTCTGTTGTTGCTGGAAAATGTCCAATTCTTTCAGTTTTGACTGATTCCTTATGACTCTTTTTTACCCCATTTTGAAAACATCCACAAAATTCTGCTGTTGGGTTCAGGATGCATTGCAGTTGAGTATTTACATGGTAAAAAAAAACGGAGTAAGATGATCAGCCAAATAAAACATCTCAAAAATTACACAGCAAAATGGTTCGAATGACCCATTTCTATGTTGTTTGCAGAGCACTTATTTATGAAAACTGAGAAACTTTGACCTTTTGCCCTGTATCAGGGCAGAGCAATAATTATTGTTAATTATTATTTGCTACTATTAATTAATAACATCATTATCATAACGTTCCTGCTGGAAGCAAAACTTTTTCTGCCTAGCTGTTGATCTGAATCTTCCAAGGGTTGGGACATTTCCTTTGCTCCCCCGGATCTTAATTAAAGTGTGCCAAATTCGGTAGCTCTCATAATGCAGTCCAGGTTACAGAAGAATGTGAACGAGCAGGTGCTTCAAAATAACGGGATAAGGAGAAGCTGTAGCAGAAGGACACAATGCACTGATAGAAGCAAATGGAGAAATGTTTCAAGCATGTTGCTTATTTGTGCGAAGGGCTGAAAAAGAAGACAGTTCTGTCATTGTCCCCTGACCAGTCCCAGATGATCAGGCTCTGGAGAGCCCCAAAAGGCTGGACTCCACAAAATCGCTGATGGGAAGAAAAGAAAGCAACCAGAATAAATACAGAGGCCTTATCCAGAGCAGCTAATCAAGGCATGTTTGCTGTATGGTAGTCTAAACCTCAGAGACACCAACTTCCAGGCTCAGTGAAGACAACAGCGCAGCTCCAACTGAGCTGTGGGAGCTCAGCAGGATCCGTGCTGTTGTCTTCACTGAGCCTTGCTGTTGCAGGGTCAGCTTCCACACCCCGATGGTTCTCAAGGGTCTACCATACTTACATGTGCATTAAAAAGCACACATTTAACAAGATGCATAGATGGGCCACTTGAACCTGAAAAGGTCCCTGATCTCATCACCTAAGACAAACAGCATGCAAAACCCAGTGAATGAGTCCTGGCTGGTTCGGGAGATTTGGAACAGGATGTTGAGATTTTCACCACTAGCTCAACACTGGGGGCTCTTCATTTCCAAGGGCGCTGCAACACCTCCCCACAGAACTGCTCATATATTCATGGCAAAGTGACATCCCCGTGGTTGCGCAATGTGCAACTTGTGCTGACCAGATCAGCAGAATCACTGGGAGGGACGGCATAGCTCCTGACACCACAGGGGACCTGAGCAAGCTGTGCTGCAAGGAGGACCACGGCTGTACGAGATCAGCCTGATGTTCACTCCTTTGAATGGTGCTCTGCAAAAGCACAGGGGAGCTGGCAACGTGGCTGACCCTTCAGAATGATCCTTCCCCTTTCCTGGGCAAATCTGCAGGAAACAATATACACGGAGGAGGTAAGCAAATGGGCTTCTAGGAAGTGAACATGTCATTTTGTAAATTGGTGATTTTCATACATCAGCCACTTTGAAAATGAATTGATCATTTCTCTTTTGCTTTGCTTTGCTTTTTATTCTCTCCTAGGCTTTCACTTTTTGCCTGAGGTCCTGCAGGCTTCTGACCTCACTCTCTCACGTAACACAATGCCGTCAGCCCAAACGCAGAGAGTCTGTTTATCTGTCAGCATTTGTAAATCCTTCAGCCTGACTATTGCAAGCACAAGGTCCAACATGATGGGGGGGTATTGCTCTATGAAGCTCTTTAAGTCTTCTGATCCCATGCAATTTAGGAAGATCCTGGCCCAGGGAACCAGCCACTTCGATTACGTCAACTGCACAAAAGAGTCTTGAAGAGTATTTAAGTGGCCAGAGAAGGACTGTGCAATGATGACACTTGGCTTTGTTTCTTTGTTTGGCTGGGAAGACCCCAACTGTAGATAATGTGTGCCAAAATCTAACTGGGAAAAAGAGGCTTTATGCTGTGATACACACACTAGCACAACCCCATGGGCATGGCACCCAGCAATGAAAGGTTAGAGCAGCCTCCAACTGCTCTAAGTTGTGCCAAGAACCCAATGGGCTCCAGGACCAAGGCAGACCCAAAATCAGAGGCTGATAGCCACCCCAAGCGCTATGTTCAGCTGGACACAACAAACCAGACACTGCTCTTTTGTGTCCCAGCCCAACTCAAGGCCTTGAGACTTGCTTGTGTGCATCCCTTCTGCAGGCACTGAATTTGCTCTAGTCAGACTTGCCGCTTCCCTACAGTTATGGTGAGAAATCAGTCCAAATTGTAAGGCCCCTCTGAGCAAAATGGTCTGGAGAAGGGTCGAGAAATTCTTTCTGTCAACAAGAGCCTGGGGCTTTTTAATTTACTAGGGCTGTTGAGTTAATTCTGTATGTGTGTGGCTCAGTCATTTCCTGGGTTTATGCTGAAAATTTGCAGAATATCTGAGGCAGATCACACTTCTCCCATCTAACTTCCAGGTGGTCTGTCTGCAGATCAAGATAACAGCACAGATTTTATCATGTTCAGGTTTCCTTTGACACTGGCATGTGTAGAATTTACTTCTAATTAATGACAAAATTATACAAGCACACAATCCAAAAAGACACAATTTCTGGAACAGTTCCAAGTCTTTTCTGGGCTCTTCCCCAGTGCAAGAAAACGCATTGTCCAAGGTCTAGCTGCAGTGTATTAAAAAGGGATGGAGGAGGTGAGTTTACAGGCAAACAGTTTGTTCCTCAGCATTTAAAACACCAGGAGGAACACGTTTCTGGGAAACCTGTTAAAAAGCCAGCTGCCAATTCAGGTGGTATCTGTAACATATCAAGTATGAGCCACTTCAGGAAAAGAAATAATTTGAGAACCCAGCTACTCTTTTTGCTCCAGAGTGCCAGGAGTAACTTGTACAGAAAAGATCTCCTACACTTGTGGACAACTGCAAACAATGAAATCCACTCCAGGAAGCTGATTACAGGATGGTGGCAGGTAGCAAAGAAGAACACTCTAAAATTCTGTTTTCTGATAGCTGGTATTGGAAAGGCTGGTAACATCACATGGGTGCCAGGGTGCTGGAATCTCCTCAGCACTCAGTGAAGGAGGACTGCAAGCTGGCATATGGTGCCAGAAGACCCCCAAGGTCCTGCTGACTCTAATCAGAATAGCAAAGTGGGAACAGCGCACGGACACATGTGTTGTTCCTGGCTCAAGATGTTCATGCAGCTCTTTGATCTCCAAGGCATTTGAAGAGATTGTATGCAGAAGGACTTATCAATGTCCTCCATGCTCATGTCTCAGAGGCACGGCATGGCTGCAGGACCAAGTCTGGCTCCCATGTTACAGAGTTCAGAAATGCAAGTCAAAGCCTGCATCTTTGCCTCCTCTAGTTTCTCCTCTTGAATCTGTATCGCGGCATCTTTCACAAACCACAGCAGCAGATCTCCTGTCTTGGTGTAATGAGGAAGCTGTGAAACATTTCAGCATTTTGCTAGTTTGCAGGCAGACAAATGTGAAGTCTATTTATCCATCATCAGCCTTCCCCAAGAATCATCCATTTTATTAGGAAAGCCATTTTATGGGAAATACTATGTTCAGCTCAAATGCTTCTACATTCCTCAATAACTAACTATTGTCTTCTGGAGTCCAGAAACCTAAAATGACACCACTTCAAAAGCCAGGATTTCTTATCTTCAGTCTATGAGTTAATGATAAAATACTTAAGGAGAATGAACATCCAGGTATCTTCTCAAGCAGTAAGATCAGAAACGACTGTACTGTGTGGAAGGCACCTGGGTCCCCTGGGTTCCTGTTAACACAGAACTGTCTTTTCTGGCAGCTGAATAGTGACAGTGCATACCTTCAAAGCACATCCTTTTGGTTAACATTTTGCTGCCCTTCCGTACACACCCATTCAATTCCCATCTGATTTTAGCAATTGGTATCTTGGGACTCATCAGAAAAGGAAATAATTTTACTATCTGCAAGTAAGGAAGGCTTTCAAGTGATATGAAATAATTAGGTCTGTTTTGTATGGCATATAAAATCTTAATGGTATCCATCACTGAGCTTCCTCTCTGTTCATCAGCTATCATAGCAGCCTGGTTTGAAGGTAGACTGTTTCTTCACAAGGCTGGAATTACTTTGGTTAAAACAGTCTGTCTACTGAAGACACTTGATAACTACCATGTGTATCCTTCATTAGGAAAAATGGAGCCTTACCATTATAGCTGTGTATGGCAGGAGTTCAGGTAACTCTTGCTGCAATTAGAAATGTATCCAATTTGAAAAGTCTTGGTCTGGATTCAAGTTCTTCCCAAAAGAAATAGCCTTGAGATCTACGCTTTTGGCACCACGTTGGTAGAGATATTGATTCATACACTCCTCCAGGCGTCAAGGGTTGAGCCCTCCCCAGTATGGAAAGATGGGAACTGCTGGGGCTTCCTGGGGCTACAGCTGCAGCAGAATAGTGGCTGTGACTTTGATTCATCATGTGGGGCTTCCCCCATGTTTCCGATGAGGAACTCTGGCAAGATGAACTTACGGTGTCACCAAGAAGCCAATGGCAGAGACAACTACCCTGAAGCACAGGTCTGTGGTGTACAAGGGCTGCTCTCACTTCACACACATGGAAGTGGAGGACCACAGCATCTGGTTTCTGTCCCACCCAGCTCTTTTTATGTCTGAAAGGACAAGCCTGGGAGAACTGGAAGACACTGTTCTTCCTATGTCCTGACCACCACAGCTGATTCTGCATTGGAAAGTGAGAGCATGGGAGCTCAGCAGAATGCATTTCCACATGGTCTTTCCTACTGCTCCGTGTCAAAACAAAGGAGTACTGGGAGAAAGGAGGAGTTGTGCTAAGCGTAGTCCAGCTCACAACCCTTCCAGAAGGGGTGATGGTTCTGTTCAGCTGCATCCTTCAAGGCCTGAGGAGCTGAGGTGTCTAGTGAGCATCACACCACACAGTGGCAGAGGTTCTAGGCTGACATCCACAGATGTAAATACCTTTGGCTGTGCATCTCCACGGAGAGGCCTCTGGGCCACGCAGGGCAAAAACAGTGAGCTCTGGGCTTCTCCAAGCTAGGCACAGTGACACCTGGGTCCTCAGGTGAGCTCAGGAGCTGCGTCTGCTTGGTAAATGCACACCAAGGGCACTACCTCATGCTCACTCCACAGGAGCCGGGGGGGCAGGTACAGGTGTGCTTTGGGTACTTACATCTCCATCATTGACATTCAGACTTCACTTATCATTCACAGTCCCCATTAGGCTTGAAGGGTGAGCTGTGAGATGCTATTGGGCTTGCTGGCTGTGATAGGTTTGAACCAGAGGTGAAAAGGTCTCACTCACATCCCGTTCCATATCCCTCGGACTATACAGCCCCACTTTAACCTCTCCAAGAAATGTCATTTGAAAGATAACTTAAGTCTCCCTGTTTGGGTTTTTTTTGGCAGGTTTTAACATTTGAAGGGGAGAAATAAACAACCCACATCCTGCCACAAAGTGGCCGAGAGTGGTGAACAGATGTGTGCTAAAGCTGCTTCTGGGCCCATGAGGTGCAGACAGGAGAGCTAAGAGGCAGGTCTCAGCAAGGGACCCCCTCCAGTCACAGAGGAGTGAGGTGACTGTGCACTGGGGAAAGCTGCCCTGGTCAGAGGGGAGGACATGTCAGCGGGGGACGCGGAGCTTTGACCTAGCTCAGGGAGAGCAAAAGGGACCCGACCCTGGAGCTGCAGAGGAGAAAAGGAAGAAAGGGAAAAGAAACAGCCAGGACAAACATATTCTTGGAAAAGTGAATAGTGGGACTCACACAAAAAAGAAAATATGAACCCTCCTCCCCCACCCCTCTAATCTCCCTTTCTGAACCTGCACAGCTCAAACTGCAATTGCCAGAATGTCAGAGCTACGCCTCCTCCGGCAGCTGCACAGAGGTCTCCTCTCCCCCAGCCAAGTAATTTCCATATTGACACAAGAACTACACTCACTTACTTGCAAGACAGCTGATTAATCCCCTCGATGTAGTAGCATACACCACCATTGACACAATAGGACTTGGCTGTTTCATTGCATTTTCTAGCATGCCCGGACCAGGAGGAGAGAGTTGTGGTTACTGCAAGGGGAAAAAAAACACACACAAAAAGGGTATATTGTTATTTCCTTTGTTGGGCAATTCTGTTTTCTTAGATGATTTTCAACTAGCTAATTTGCCAAAGTAAAAGCCCCAGAGCTACAAGCCTCAGCCTGTGCCTTTAGACCCACCTTCACCTCTCCAGGTCCTGGGTCTGCGACTTGACCTTTCCTTTCCCAGCAAAAGTGGCCAAGTGAGTGAGGAGCTGAGGACACGCCTTCCTCTAAGCAGCCAGCATGTCGGGACAAGATCATATTTTTGGCAAGCTGTAGGGAAAAGTGTCCCTTTCCCACCTCTCCTTGCCCTCCCCTTACACATGCATGCAACCCTGCAACAGCAGACAGGCAGGAGGGTAGGAAGAACACGTGCTGCAGAGTCACAGAGTCATGGTGACATGCTGCTGAGGCCTGATTTTCACCATGATACTGGACCAAGATCCAGAGATACTGCAGGGGACATTTCACTGCTCCACATCTCTGGAAGGAAATAAGTTTTCAGAGCCAGAAGCAAGTGCCCTCATTGTCCCCGGAACAGGCCCAGCACAAGCAAGAACAGCTCCTTCTCTCCCTCCCCTATTTCTGAGCATTTCTCAGTCATGTCCCAATGGGGCTGCCTCAAGAGACCAAGCAGAAGTTCAGCAGAAGTCTGTCAGCCTCGGTATGTGCTAAGAGGAAGACAGCCAGCATGACGCAAGTTTCTTGGGATACAGATGCTTTTCCAAAACCAATTTTCTTTCTGGAGAAAAGCTTTCCAGTCATGTAAGGTACAAACAAAACTGACAGTACTCTGCAGAGTTTCACTGCAATTCCTGTCTCTGAATGACTCAGACAAACTTACAGCCCAGCACAAGAGAGCCTCCATAGGCAAGACAAAGGCTCTAGGAAGGGAAAAACCTTTTGTTAGAGCAACTGATACAGGTTACAAAAGCCAACCAGTTTTGGGGAATGCAGACCCACCTTCACATAACTGAAAGAAGGGCTGGGCACTAAAAACCATCTCCTTTTTCCAACTGAATCTCATTAAAGATAGTCCCCCCTTCTGGACTACCCACCTTGCTTATATCCTAACACAGTTACATCACCAGCAGTGTGGTTACTACCTACTTTCCAGTGCCTTTCATGCTCTACTTGAGGTTTCTGAGGAGATACCCTCCTCCATCCTGTTTTCCAAAACATGAACAAACCTCATGGAGAGGTTAGTGACTTCAGACCAGTTGCTGAAGACTGAACATCTCATTGACACAGGATTCGAGGAAGAAGGCTGGAGCCAGAGCCTCAGGCAGGAGCTAGTCAGAACCACGGGAAAAGCAGCTAGGCATGCCAGAGCTTGCCCTGGAGGGAGCTGGGGCTGCTCCCCACACCTCAGGCAGCCCCTGTGCCCATCCTGCCTCCGCAGCAGGCTCAGAGCCTGCCGCAGGTCCCTGCCCTGCTGCCTCGGGCTGCAGCCCACACTGTCAGAGCCAAGGTCTCCATTCTCACGCTCCGGCTGCAGCCCGGTGCCTGCCGGGCATGTCCAGGCTCTCACAGGTAAAGGAGGGCTTCCAGCATACTATGAAGCCTCTCATATATGGGTGATGCTTGGCACGCAAGCAATCAAAGAAGCTTGTTCTGGCTCTCTTGTTTTTAGGACTATCTCTGTCTGCATGGGGTCTATGTCTGTCTGAATGAGGAGTTTGCTCCTCAGGCTGTGCACAGCAGGAGTAGCCCACACTGTTACCTGCACACAGCTCAAGGCAGAGCCAAGCTTACTGTTCATTTTGCTTGAATCAATGCATTGTCCAGCCCCATTGTCTTCTGATCCCATAGGGATGTCAATGCCTTCCACTGTCTGACAGAGCTGGGGTTGTGCACCAAGCAGAGCTATTTCTATGCTTTGCCTGAATATCCATTGATTCTGGGGTTGTCTTTTCACAGTTATCCAGGGCAGAGCAAGTTGTTCCAAAGTTCTCTGCAAACCAGACATGTCAAATACTTCAGCAAAGACTGAAAATGCACATGGCCCTGGAACAGCAAATAGCTGCTCCCCTCCTAGGGCATGAAACGCCAGCCAGCTGGAAGTCAAATGTGCAGAGCAGTATACACATACTAGAGTGTGTGCTGGGTTTTAGAACAGATGATGATTTGACCAAGCCACCAAAGAAGTCCTTGCAAAAAACCCTCAAATATGAAAACTCCCAAACTTCTGTGGGGAAATTCAGCACTCCCTTCCAGTTAAGATTAATGGGAACTAGAAGCCAAAGCTATCGTAATGCCTTTGTAACAAGTCTGTATAACTTACACCTTCACAAGATAGTAGCACATTTCTTCTAAGGCCAGTGGAGAGCTGCAGGTTCAAGACAGAGGATCTTTGTCTGTGACAGCACCTGGACTTTCTTTGCAAGGCCTTTCCTTAACTATTGCTTGATCCAGCCACTTAAGCCAAGCCTTAACTAATACCAGATGCCATTTTAAAAATGAGGATGAAAGTAAAACCTAGCCTGTGCATGGGAAGCCTGGGGTTGTGCAGGCTGTTGGGCGAGTAGGAGCTGCCTGATCTGCTCTGCAGCTCTCGTGGGGTTGGCTGGGCCAGTCTTGTGGAGGCAGAAGCAGCAGCAGAGCAAGAAAGGCCCTGCTAGAGAAGTGTGAAAATTGCAGGGGAGAAGGTACACAGAATACAGACACTGTCCCATCAAACAGTCCCCGAGTGCTGCCCGGCCAGCACACAGCATGGGACCTGCTGAAAGCCGCTCGCAGGGCGGCCTTTGGTTTGGAGTGCTTGCACTGAAGTACCTTAAAACTGCACAATGAACAGGTCTCTGTTAAAGCTGAAAGCATGCTGTCAGATCAGGGAACACTGAAACGTCGTGAACCAATGCACTGGTGCAAACTGAAAGGCACATGGGTGAAGAACAAGCACAGGAAGCCGTCACCCCTGCAACCATCAAAAGTACCAGTTGCTATCAAGCAAAAAAATCCATCTGGCAAAGTCTCACATCATAAATCCTACAGGAAAGGATTCTGGAGCAAGCCTTCCCACAGTAAGGGAGAAACAGAGGGAGAAATAAAAACAGAGCCCAGCAACCTCCCCACAGAAAACACCTCAGATAACAAGGTACCCTTTCCACCAGCAAAGCTGGATGGGAAGATGCAATGCTGTGTGATGTTGTGATACCAGGGTGGATTACAGTGATAACCAGCCAGAGATTGCATGGAATTTTCATCCCATGTAAACAGTTTTGTTCCTTTTAAACAAATAAAAAAAAGAGACTGACATGAGTGAAGCTTGGGACATGCATGTTGTGCACTTCTAAAAAGAGAGCTGTCAACAGAGTTATGTCTGTCAGAAAAATACGTGGTTGATCAGTTCTCCTAGAAGCAGCTTGTTAATGTCGTTATCTTTTAAATCCTGTTTTCTGCAAGTACCGTGCCCTTTTTCCCAAAGAAGCACAAAGTGTTTTAAAACTGAATCACAAAATCATATTACTATGGTCCATTTGTTAGCAGCAATAATGTAGCAAAGGCTACAAAAAGAGGCAGTCAGCGCAGTTCCCTGCTGAAATACAGACCATTATAAGACTATAAACTGAGCAGTACTAGTCAAACCAAAGCCCTGACAGTGGCCAATAGGCAATGTTTAAGCATGAGCATGCAATGATTATTTTCTTCTGGCCATCTGGGATGAGCAGCTCAGAGACAACTTAAGTCAGCTGCAGTGTCTTTACATTTAATCGTCTTTGATGGACTTCTCTTCCACGAACGTGTCTAATTGCTGTTACAACAAATTTAATCTTGTAACAACCACAGTATTTGTGACAAGAGCTCCAGTGTTATGTACACAGTGTGCAAAGACACATCTCCATTTACTTCTTCTAAACCTGCCCCTTCCTGGCTCTTGCATTAGAAAAAACAGTGATCATCTGCACCCACTTCCCCTGTGCTACCTGTGGCTTTACAGGCACAACCAGCATCTCCTTCTCTAGCTGGAAGGCGATGATCTCTTTAGTAGCTTCTTATACAGAGGTTGACCCAGCTGCAGTTCATCTTTGTGCCATCTCTTGTTCTGTTTTTCCCTTTGGAGATGGTGAGACCATCCTGCATGCACAATATTTATGTCACCCTGGTTTGTTCTCTATTCTATTCACAGTAATTCTTAATGTTCATTTTGAGTTTTAATGTACCAAATATAGATCTTTCTCTATTATAAACCTGAACTCTCACTCCTGCATGGTGACACCGAGTCCAGAGCCTCCCAAGGTGCCTGACTGCTCTGGGATGTGGCTGCAGCTGCGACTTCACGTTCATGAGGGCAGTAGCTGCAACTAGTTTGGGAGCCAAGATAGACCTGACAATTCAGAGAGCAGCTCTGGTGTTGGGACAGAGGGAAGCGAAAGCCCTCACTTAGAAAATGTTAATTCTGCCTGGGTTGAAATGTGTCCCCCTTTGACACCATGTGGCTGCAGATCACAGTCAAGCACCCTGAAGCATGAGGCCAAGGGAGATTTCAGGGGGTTTCCACTGCACCACCAGGATAATTCCCATATTCACAAATGACTCCATTCAGTTATTTGATGTTTAGCTGTATTTCCCCATCAGTCTGGGCCACTAGATAGACCTTAACAAATATCTACCTGGTCCTGAGTCATCTGCGGTTCGATGACCGATGTTGGTAAAGTGAGCCTCACATACAGTTTATATGCAGTCATGCATGGTCATTCACCTCCACTCCAGACACCACTCAGGAGTGCCGGGTGATCAAGAAATGACTTCCCACAGCTATTTTACCTTAACTGCCACACGGTACCAGGCAGATTTTACTCCCTATTGACTAGTGTAGTAGAAGAAGTCCTTCACTCAGCCTCCAACACAACTCCATCTAGCCTAAATGACTTGGAAAGTTGTAAAATTACTGAGTTAAATGGAGTCTGAATAAGCAAGGGAGCTTATACCAGTTTTGGGTGCTAGTTGCAACCTGTGTGGAAGGGACTCCTGGGAAGGCAGTGGGAGATGAGGGGGTTTGTGCAGTAACAGCAGTCATGCAGCAGTTGCCTCCCCAATACTTCAGCGAATTAAGAGCAGGAAACGGAGTGTTCACAGGTCAAGCTACAGAACAGAAATGGTGAAATTAGACAAGTGGGAATAAGCAAGGTGCCCCTGAGACAGCCCTCTGCAAACACACAGGCAAACTGGTCACAAAGCTTCTGCAAGGTGGAAGAAGGCCTGGAGCAGTTCACCCACCAGCAAGTCAGATCTCCAGCTGGTCTCAGTGCCAGGGCTGAGAACAAAGCAGAAGGGAATAAGGAGGTGAGGATGGGGAAAGAGGGCTGCGTCTTGATGGATGTGATTGCAAATCTGAAGCCATTTTTTATTGTTACTGTCCTAGTCAGTGAGGCCAGTGTAGCATAAACATATGAGAGATTCAGAGCACTGTAGTCATTCAGAACATCTATTTTCCATTGCACGCCTAGGTTATTCAGGACGAACATCAATGACAGGGCAACGGAGAGGAGAGCCACGGGCACTGACATCGCCGTGGGGACTTCCTTCACACAATCCATCCACGCAGATTGTGCAGGGATTGTTACACAGTTCCTACAGTGCACATCGTTTAACTTTTGCAAACAGCTCACCAGCCTGTTCTCAGAAAACTGGTGAAATACTCCTCCTGCAAGGAGTTAACTAATGCAGCTTGGACTATAGTTAATTTTTCACAAACTACAGCTACTGTCGAGGAGAGCAGGGAGACAGCGATAGTTTCACTGCTCCTTTTTTTTATAAATAACTTTGACTGGTGGGTTCATAGAGTACAGACACTTTAATTCTCTCAATATTTAGACATTCAGTTAGACAGATGAACTCAGCTGGTTGGAGAGTGTATACAAATTGCCTGCTCTGTATATGCCTCATGTACTTACTGATAAAACACAGAATTGCTGAGGTTCCTCTCAACCGAGTTCATCCAACTGCTTGTCAGAAGAACATGGATGAGAAGGTGCCTGGCCAAGCTATTCCTTAGTTGTAGCACTGTAATCCTGCGCGAGCCACACTAAATCCATGATTTACACTGATGAATACACTGAGGGGCTGTTGATCCTAACCATTCTTTCTGTGGCAGATTTCTGTATGTCTGGTACGACACTCTCTTCTCTTAATAAACCTGAACAGATGCTGGATGCTCACTGCTGCTATCTGTACATAAAATCAGAAGGGCCTGTGCAGACTGGGGCTTGCCTGGCAACAGACTGGGGACTCTGGAGCTCATAAAAATTCTGTTCATGTGTGTTTATTCATTTGGAAATGACCCAGTATTTACCCCTGCATTTTATTGAAATAGATCCTGCTGCAATTATGCTCCTAGTTCCTGAGGGGATCATGAGGATCGATAGCTGCAGACTAGAAGTTCATCCCAAAATACATACGCCAGACTGCAGGACACTCATCTCAGAGCATTAGATATTGCTGATCAAAACAACACAGGCAGCACTCCCCGTGTCTCCGATCTGCACTGTTCAGGTGCTTCACTGAGGAGCAATGTTTCTGACTGCCAAGGGACTGCCTGCTTCCATAGGACAGGTGCTATTTCAGGGGCAAAGTCCTGTGTTATTATAAAGCTTCCAGTTGCTCTTCCAGGCCGATCTCTCCAGCTTTATGAAAGAGCTCTTCGTATGCTTTTCTCTACCACAAGGATCCCAGAATGCATGGGTTAGCACTGCAGGATTTTATTTTCCAAAATCCCCATCATCAATTGTAAAAGCAGAAGCATGCTACTTCAACGAGGGGATTTGTTCAACAACCTAAAACACCTTTTGCAGGGCCAGTGTCAGCATGAATGCTTTGCAGGCAGGACAGCTAAAGCCCAAGAAGTGAAACAACATGCCAGGATCACATGATGGAGTCAGACAGAGCAGATCTCCTGGTACATAGCCTCCTGATCTGAATGCTGGGCTTACAGCCTCAGGTCTTCCAGGGGACACCAGCTTCCATCCCATGCTTCACTCCATACTGCCCATCTTTGCCTTTAGAGTCACAATGGCCTGTCTTTACATCACATCTAGAGATGTGAAGGCTACTTGAAAAATACACAGTGCACAAAATAAGCAACAACCAGGACCTGACAGCAGCCAGGCACAACACAGCTCTCTGTGCAGACTGACAGTGAGATCTCCAACACATACACCTTCAAGGTATCATGTCTGTGTGCGTGCAGGCTCTACTCAATTATCAACCACACCTCCAGTTGTGGGTTTTAAAATATCTGAGTAAAGGCCACACCAGGACTTATTTTTAGCCTAATATTGAAAACTGGTCTATCCACACGGCCCTTGGTGGACTGACTTCTGTCTGTTCTACCCGTGCTCCGGGCTGGCCGGACACCCTTCAACTCCAAACCAACAGCACCACGCTCACGTTTGTACTATTGCTGGCTCCAGAAGAGCACAGTGCCTTCGGACTGGAGTGACCAAAGACTGACCAGCCAGTTATCGTGCAGGTCCTCTGTGATCACCCTGTAAAGGTCAGGCCAGACTGGACTTGAGAAAAGGTTTTGGGGAATTGGCTGAAGCTTAATTACATGGCACCTCATACTGTGGTATATGCTGAAGCTTCAATTCAGCTGGATGTGACTTACAAACCACGTCACAGTAAAGACATCACTGAGCCATTGTAAGCATCCAAGTCCACCAGGCCTATCTCACTTGAGAGACAGAAAGTAAGGAAAACATTTCCAACACCCAGCCACGCTAAGCATTGGAGAAAGTATTAAATGGGAGGGGGAGAGCCTGAATGAGTCTAAACCAATGAGTCTACAAACTTAATCCAATGACATCACCAAGATGACATCTATGAAATCTGTGGACCTGAACTGGTGTGTGGAGAGTTAGACTTAATTGGAGAAAGAAGGGCTGTTTCACCTACCCTCCCACGGGGATCTCTAAAGAGACTTCAGGGAGGGCTTGTGATCCCCAGTAGTTGAAATAAAGTCCCCCAAAATCAATCCAGAGAGCTCAGCTTCCATTCAGGTGCCTCACATTATCCCCCAATCCTCATGTTTCCAGCACAACTCAGCACTGCCTCTTCTGCTCTTTCTCCCTCTTTCATCTTCTCATCTGATCCCAAATCTTTCCCTGCTGCAGAGCACCCGTAGAGTGAGATTAGACAGATGTAGCCCTGCCAGCCTACATAGGCTGGTAAGTAAGGGCACTCAACCAGATCAGCTAGACAGTGACCCAGACAAAGGGCATGAGCAGCATCCAGGTGAGCAGCTGCAATGGTCCACATGTTGGTTTAGAGCATCTGCCCATTACTGGCAGATTCTCTTGTATCCTGATGGTACTCAAACCACGCTTCCTCCACCCAGCCTGTATTCTCTTTTTACCTGGTTGTTGAAGTCAAGGAAATAAACTAAAGGGGAACTCAACAGCAGAAAACAAGCAAATGGTATTACCTGTCCTTTTCAGAGATTTCAAATGTTATCTTACCTTTTAAAAATAAAACTTTGATAAGATTTTAATATCTCTGTCCTGCATAAACCTTCCATCTCAGAATGCTCTACAGATTGCTCTGAACTGTCTTCCATTTTGGCCTCCATCAAAACGTCTGTAAACTTTGACACTGATTCGTATTCTGTTTACCAAGCAGGTCTGTAGCCACAGACACCTGAACCTTGTTTAACTGCTTCAAGCTGCACAGTGACAGGATCACGTTACCATTTTGAGTTCTCTAGATGTTGACATTAGCATGAAGGACCTTTCTCTCTGCATCAGGGCACATGATCAAGTTATCCCATCCCTGCAAGTTCCTGCCTGTGAGCTGAGCCACTGTGACCACCCAACTGCACAATCTTAGCCTGTGACACCAGACATGTCTTATTTAACACTTTTTCACTATGGATGAGGCTACTGCAACTATCTCATGCTTAGTGACCTCAACAGGAAGAATTCTTGATAAGAGTAGTAAGCATGTCTTCTCTTTTGAGCCCCAGTGCTTTCTTCAGAGAGCATCTCTAGGGCTGCTCTAGTCTGCAATGCTCAAACAAAAGCATATACTCAGAGGAAGGTGTAAGACGCTGGTACCATGTCAAAATATGCAGCATCATGGAAACACTTTCCCAGACACCAGATTTCCTTTCTGAATCTGGCCCTCAGAGTCCAATTTGACCATGTGGAACAAAGCTGGTGTTAATATCAACACTACACCCCTATGACCAGGCTAGCACTCATCACACTCAGTGGTCCAGCTTGTTACATCTGCTAAATGGCTCTGGCTCATCTGAAGGTGTCCACACCACTGAAAGAAGCTGAATGGTACCCCTTGCTATGAACACACCATGTAGTGGGAGCACCAAGAAAACCGACTCTCTGTCTGGCAGGTCCCAGTACTCACCCCGAGTATAGGGTTGCATCCACACGGACTGGACAAGGACGCAAGGCAGATTTGAATCCAGACAGCTCTCAAAAAGCAGCACCGTCAGATTCCAGATCTCCCAAGTGTGCTGTCTTTAGTCCCAGATCCAGTCTGGTATCAGGGTTGTTTCCACACCAGAAACACCATGAGATCCTTGTGTTTCTCCATACTGTCATGAGATCTGTGAGGCCCATACCAAGCAGTGCCCCCACCAAAAAGAACCAGAGGTCCTGCTCCAGCCAGCCCATAGGCAAGGGGAACAGCAGCTGGGGAAGAGATCCCATGCACATCATCATAACAATGCGGGCATTTCAAAGAACCTGTGGCACCAATCTGCCTCCTGGCACTCTGCAGCCTCCTGTCAGATGCTAGCTAGGCATCGGAAGGTGCTGAGATGGAAAGCAGTGCAACAAAAAATACTCTTCCAGACAAAAAAAGTTACTCAAAAGTGGAGACAGAACACCTTGGAGACCTGGGTTGCATTTTGAGTGCTGTCCGGTGTGTAAAGCTGCCTTGTGTCAAGGATGCAGCAGTGCCTGTGTGTCTGTGGCTACTGGAGAAGAGGAGGAGGAAGGCAGAGGTGACTCAGAATGTGATAGGATTTGCTAGTAGCTACACTTAGAGGTGGTAATAACGGCTTTAACAGTGCTCTAAGGGGGAAATATGTGATATCCCACTCCTTTTCCCAAGGCAAGGGTAGAAAGGAAGGCCAGACCATCCAGGAAGGAACTGGGACCTTCAGGAAAAACACTAGTTAAAAACATAACACCAGGAGCAACAGGGCTATGGGGTGTGAGGTATTTGGGGCTACACAGAATGATGGGGTTTTATCTTGTCTAGGCCATGGGGAGAACACAGTGAGCTTCTTGAGGTGTAGGGTCTAACACACTTGCCCAGCCTACCTGGTAAGATGCCTGCCTTGCACCACAGGCCAAACAGAAGGGACCAAGCGCCGTGGCCAAGCTGTCTCTGCAAGGCAGTGTCTCCCAGGGAACTGCAGATACCACCAAGTTTGCATGGTGCTTTCTCAACACAGTGTTTAAAATCCAGTGGACCATTTACAATGTTTCAGTGAAACAATGAGAGGTGAGACAACCTACAGGTGCCAGACAAGCTTTTGAATACAGAGATTTAAAAGAAATGCAAGAATCTTACAAGGATGAGATACTTGTCAGCTTTCCAGATCATCACACCTCACAACATCTTCATTACCTCCCCACATGTTATACACATGTGCAATTCTATGATCGATCATCAGCAACCATAGATATCAGGGGGACTATGTGTTATTTAGATAACAATTGAGCAAGATCATAAAAAAGGAATGTGAAGGAAAAAGTCAATTACAACTTTAACTCTGGAGACTTTACCATCTTTTCACATCATTAATTAAAAAACAGACAATCAAGGATGATTTTCCCACAGAGGAAAGAAGTTTTTCAAAAGGAGAAACTTCTGTGCAAGCCACAGTTTCCAGTGCCAGTTTCCGTCCTATTGTTGAAATTAGGCTTTTAGTAAAAATAGCATATATCTAATGCAATGCAAATATGTAGCATGGATCTATGCTGGTGAACACAGAGGAAAAACCCTGGGGAAGGATGATATGGTCATTGCAGTAGTGGTGCTGCGTCTCAGCTTGATGTCCCCAGTGCAGTGGAAGGCTAAGCACAACACGAGCAAATTTTAAGTGCAGTTTTCTAATCACAAAAGATTTTGAAGGATACCTGGCTAGTCCCTGTTGTGACTGCAACCAGATTTCCTTTAAAATCATAAATGATTGAGCTTTCCAAGGAGGAAACATCCCCATAAAATCCGCAAAGTGGAATTGTCAACAGAGAGGCCCAGCCAGCTATGCTGGCGTGAGCAGCTGGAATGGAAATATAGCACAGATCTCAAAATAACCACCAGGTCCTCGGCTCGGCGGGTGCCTGCCCGTTTGGATGGGGTCCTAGTGGGCTGTCCAGCATGCTGACACTGCCCGAGCGTCATGGCGTGCCCCCCAGGGAGAGCCTCTCCGACACAGAAATAATGCACTCCACCAGAAAGAGCTGAACCAACGGCCAGGCACCTGGCTTCTAGATCCACACTTGTATACGTGCTTTGATTTTTATTTTTGTGTGCATTTGTGACAACTGAACAGGAGGGAATGCTAAAAAGCACTTCTGCCACATTAAACCAAAGTAAACGTTTTGCGAAATCTGTTCTTGCTTTCTGGAGACTCAAGTTAAAATGTGATGGCAAGGTGCAGGTGTATTTTCTGCAATTTTTTTACGACTTATGCTTAGAAGATGCATGTCTTTCTTCTTGCATTTCCTATAGCCTCTTTTGGTTTTCTCACCCATCCTCAAAAAAAAACCAAAACCCAAAAAACAAACCAAAAAACCCCCCCACCCCCTAAATCAAAGGCCGTAACAAGCACATCTTACAAGTATCAATAAACCCATGTATTGAACGAGCTGGGAATGCTTAAAATCCAGCTGCAATTTTAAGTAGCATGTTCTTCGAGTTACCATTGCAATAGTTACCAACCTCTCCCTCTCTAAGACAGACACCAGCAATATAAATCATATTTTTTAAAGATCTAAGGAAAGATCAGTGGCTTTGGGAGAAATCAAAGGGAAGTAGCAATTAAAGAAGATTCCAGGAGGCAATAAAGCGTTTATGCAAAATGTCTCATAACACCAAAACAAGTAAGGGGAAAAAAGCTATATGGGGGGAGCGGGGGGAGAGGTACTTACACTCTTCTTCCATAACAACTATTTTAGTTTCTGAGGCTGGTAAGACTTGTGGTGCTTTCGTTGTTCCTGGGGAAATTAAGGTAAGAAAGTAGTGAACAAAATATCTATTTTGCGCAGAGAAGAGTGGGCTTAGCTACTGCAGGGAGGAGGACAAGAGCAGGTGCTGCTGGGTGGGGCAGGCTGGGGTGGCTGTCAACATGTTAGTACTGGTTAGAGGTACTCTCAGATGGGTAACTGGGTAACAGAGGCAGATAAACCAGTGCCCCTGCAGGGGACGGCACGGGGCACACTGGCCCCCTGGCTGTAAAGGGCCTCAGCCATTAGGATCTCTGTCATGAGAAAAAGTCAGAAATGGGTCAGGATTCACCCTGCAGGAGATGAGAGAAACTGTGGGAGGATTTTTAGCCCTGAGGGCCATGAAAGTGTGAAGATAGGATCACAGAACATGACAGTGAGAAAAATGTGGAGTTCAAGAAAAGAGGTCATCTGAAGAACCTCCATCCCACAAGTATGTGCAGCTTTGCAGCACAAAGTAATGGTCATACAAGAGATGGAGGAACATGAAACAGATGGAGACCATGGCCCAAGGCAATACGGGAGCCGAGCACATGTAGCAATTTCCTCTTTATAAACCAGGATACTGGGAAAGTCCAATGTCCATAGTCACCAGCTCTACATAAGCCTGCTGACAGCAACAGCCCCTTCTGGATCAAAGCCCCTCACCACCCTCTAGATGCACAAAGGAGAAAGCCCCAGGAGCCTACACCGTGTGTGCAGCGCTCTGTCAGAGACGGGGTGAGAGACAACCATGAAAAGGTAAAAGCGGAAGGAATTTTGTATAAAAGTTTGATTTTTCCTGCAGTGTTTAGCAAAGGGGAGACGGGGTGTCAGTTAAGGAGGTGTCTAGAAATTTTCTGAGGAAGAAAAGAGTCTGAAACAGCCGCATTTCAGCTGCGCCCTCATGCCCATGTGATACCAGTATTAGACTACTCAATGAAGAGAACTGGGAAATGGGACATTTTTCTAAGAAAGAATCTAATTTACCATAAAGTAATAAAAATCTGAAAATAGCACCAAAGCACAATATATTTTGGCTAAGCCCAGAAACATTTCCTCAGAAACTGACACACTTCCAAACCTTTCCAATGAGAAAGCATTTATTTCTAAGCTGGGCATTTTGTGGAAATACCAGAACTGCAGAGGAGAGATGAGGCGATGGGTTTGGCTTACAGGCATTTTCTTTTTTTTTTTCGCTGCACTGCAGCCACTCTCTTTCTAAAGAAAATTTATCTTTAATGTGTTTTGGGTAATTTGAAACAGATTTGCATGGCTGAAAAGGTGCTCTTTTAAAACTGGTATAAACCAAAAAGTGGTAGTGGAATAGAGCAAAAAGTACTTTCAAGCAGCAACGCTGCCTCATCAAGCTAATTTTTTACCAGCGGTGACTGAATTTCCATGGGCCTGAGGGTCCCATCTGTGAGCTCCTTCTCTGCCAACCAGGACTCAAGTGGGCTCAGGAGCCTCTGTCTCTGGCCTCTGCACCCCTGGAGAGGAACAGCATGTTGGGCTGATGACACCTTGCTCCTCCACGATGCTCATCTCAAGCCTCAACACCTCAGGCCAGCTCTTGCAATGCCACCTCTCTACAGGGGCACACAGAGATGTCCCCAAACCTCGTGTCTCTGTATCACAAGATGTGGTGTTAGCTCTGGACTTTTTCCTAGTCCTGGATTCCCCCATCTATATCACAGGAACATTACAGGACCTCCAACAATACTGCTAAGTGTCAGGTCAGAAAGTGTGCTTCCAGCAGATGGTTCCAGAGCATCAGTCCCCGCCCAGCCTGCCCAGGACAGGCAGATGCACCAGGTTCCCAGGGACAGGGCAGCAGTAAGAAGCAGAATATAAAGCAGCAGAACATACAGAAACAGCAATAGCTGGAGTAAGCTTCTGGGAAAGAGGGGAAGGCTCCGAGGGCAGGCCAGCTCGCATGTCTGCTCTGATTAATTGTTATAAGCTGCTAGAACTTCATAGAGGACTGTGTTGAGATTTGGCCGCAATAGGATCAATGCTAAGGAGCCTGGAGAAGAATGCAGGGACAGAAGACAGCACATACTTGGATTCAGAGACAAGCAGATGCCCCGAGGAGTTTTCTACTGAAAGATATCACAGAAGAAGGGAGCTTGCAGAAGTGAGGAAAGCTGTCAAGGTCCCAAAAAGGCCCAGCAGTAAGGGAAGAGAGAGACTCTAGGACAGCAAGTGCCTGGACACAGATGAAGGCTGCTCAACTCTGGGTGGCTCCAGAGGGAAGTGAAAAAAGTGTGAAAAAAAAGGGTGACAGATCTGCAAAAGCCTACAGCAGCCACCATCATCTCGTTTACTTTTGCAAGGGACTACAACTGGCATTCAACTGCTCTCCTGCCAGGTGACCTGCAAATAGCAGCAGCAGCAAGGTGTGCATGCAGCTGAGAGGGGCAGGCCAGAGGCAGACTTCAAGGCAGCTTAGAAAATGGATTAACCAGGGCACTGCCACAGCAGGGCACAGCAGTCATTCTACTGGATCTGCAGCATCCTGCAGCCACAAGCTCCCACTAGGAAAAGGTACAGGGCAGATCTTTGGGTGTTTTTCAGGTCTCAATACATTTCTGGGCAACTCAGGTGTGCCCTCACACCCTCTGTGTCCTGAGTGAGAGCAACCACCTGCCCTTGGCAGAGGACATGCCAGACTCCATTCCTGTGGAGGAAGAGTTAAACTGACAAATGCTGCCACTATACCTGTGCAGGTGGGAAGGGGCAGTTCGAAGTTGCAGTGGCTGGATGTGCGTTTTCCTGGTGCCATACGCAGTGTGCAGGGTCAGAGCCTTGCTCTGCTCGATCACAGTCTTCCTCTTGTGAAAGGGGATTGCTAGTGACTGGGAAGGACGAGTGGAGGAGGCAGACGGGGCTCTGATGGCAGGCACACGCTGCCTGTGCACATTGCACATGGGGAGCAGGGGTTGCACATACAGCTCCCAGTCAAAACAGGAACAGTTTACATTGCAATGGGACAGCCAGAACGTGAGTCAGGAAAAAAAAAAAAAAAAAGGAGTGGCACTGCCTCAGTTAGCTTACTCTGGACCTTTCCTATCGTGATCAGAAAGAAACACAGCAGAGCAGTAGAGCTAACTTCATAGATGTGAAACATGAAGGCACGGAGGTCTGAGCACGGATGGCCTTTCTCCAGACCTTGCAGACTTTGCAAGCACTGGGTTTTTATAGGCAGAGTAACTGAGGGGGAGGCTATGTGATACGGCAGCTTTGCAGAATAAAAGATTCAGGACTGCAAACACTGCTGAGACAGAGGTTAATACAGAAAATAATGCCAGAAAGCAGCAGGAGAAGGCTACCTTCCTTCACATCTGACTAATGCTAATAAGAGCACAACAGATAAACTGGATCACACTGAAGGGCTGCAGAGCACAGCCCAGGCTCCCACAGCAGCCCATTGTGAGTGGCAGGAGGAAGAGCTTAGGAAACAGAGCTTGTACAGAATCATCCCTCCCCTAGTCACACCCTCCCGGCTTCTGGCAACCACTGTAGGGACTTTCTGAGCTGGAGGGTGCATCCAAACCATCATGTTAAGCAATATCATTATTATGACCGAGATAATAACAAAACCACCTAACCTCAGACTCCATCCACTGAGCTCTAAGAGATGGAGCACACAGTCTAGGATGAAAATCAGAAGCAACTTCACTCATCACAAAGCTATGGTTTAATTACTCGTCTTCTGGTGAGTTTTGCTTCTCAGAAATTCTTTAAAAAAAGAAAACATCAAGCCCACCAGCTTTCTTTCCTCTTTACCCCTTTTTAAAAAAAGACATTGACTGTAGGTTTATTTAAAATGTAAATTAACCACATTGCCAGTGACAGATAACAAAGATAAACATTTATGCTAAGCTGCATTTTTCTTATCTCCCAAGATTGTTTTACTCAATATCCTGAAAGCATGAAACAAAATACAAGACAGATCATGTGCAGAAACTCCTGCTTTCTGCATGAATGGTAGACAGCTCAAGACATTTGCTATCTTCTTCACTTACCACTTTTCACATTCAGGCTGCCTTTTGCGGTGTCTTTCCCTAAAACGTTCTCCGCTTCGCAGCTGTACTCCCCAGCATCTTCCAGCTTCACCTTGTTGAACTGCAGTCTGGAAATCTTTCTGTTGAAAAGTACAGCAGACATTTCTTACTCAATTGCTAACCATCCTCATGAATTGATAACCATTCCTGGCCCTGGTGCGCTGCCTGCTCTGCCACCCCTTCTTGAGAGGATGGGCTGCCTGACCTCACAAGCTGAATAGGCACTCAAGCCTGGTCAGGATTCAGATGAGACCCTTTCCAGTAATCACATCCACCATGATTTCCTAACTGAGCATCTCCCTCTGAACCCACTGCTCTTAGCATGTTGCCATGGTTTGGTCTGAAACGTCCTCTCATTTGCACAGAAAGTCTTGCGAGGGGTTGAGCCCAAGAGTCCCAGCATCACAGCACACAGGCTTTCTGCACGGGAGAAAAGCTACTTTACTGATGGACAGCAGGATCTGCCTGTGAGACGGGGCTGTGGAGATGAGACACATGTTCTGCACCTTCCTCAGCAAGGAGGCTGAGCAGTCCGGTGCCTCACCGGCTGTGTTCAGCAGTGCCACACACTCAAATGCAAACACCCAGGGGGTCAAGGGGGATTCATCCCTTTCCAGCCAGCAAATCAAAACCTTGTGTTTTGACCTAGACAGCTAGCTTGTAACTTTATCTGGGCCAACAAATAGGGCAAGCACTTCATCTCCCCCAAATACACACACTCCAAAGTACCACAGACATGTGGGGCTGAACTGCACACAATCATCTCATCAGCCAGAAGTGCCCAGAAAGAGCAGGAGATGATGTGCCCCTGTCAACTACCAACCTGTGCTGCGTGCCCCATGGGAGAGGGAGCAGCTCTGCGGCAGAGCTCTGCAGCCCTATGGGGAAGACAAGCATCACCTTTCCCACTGGCTGTGACTGATGTCTCATTCCTTGGGATGTCTCTCTGACTAATAGGTAAAACCTTTTGTGTCTAGTTTAACAGAGATCTACAGGAGCCTTCAACACACACTGAGTACCACTCATGAGACCACCGTGGGATTCCTACATTAAGCCCTCTATTTTACTACATTTCCTTCCATTTTAGCCATCTTCTCAAAAAACACTCTGTGTACTCTTCTTGTGAGAACACCCCTCTGCTTTCTACCCCAAGCTTTTATCTCAGGTCTGTGTCATACAGTCGCTTTATTTAGAGGACTGGAAACACTGCCAGCTTTAGACAGAGGTCCCAGTGGCCTATGTCGCCGAAGGCAAACAAAATTCCTTTTATGTGGAAAATAATCATTAGCTTTGGACATATTTGCAATGTTACATGTGTCATCCGAGAAGGACTTTTCTTTGGGCTGTGCAAATCATCGTCCATAGGAAGTCCTTCACAGAAGTGCACTGGCATCTTTTTAACACCCTGACATGCTGTTCTACTGGGAGGCACAACGCAAGGACACAGCATGAACATCTCACTAGTTATATTAGTAAATTAAAAGCACTTGGAGACAACTTGGTACGGCTCCCGGGATACTGGCGCTGCCCTGTTTTACAGGATGCGGTCAAGTGTTCAATTGCGCGAATTTAGGCCCCATGTGGAGCAATTTTTAAATGAATGTTGACAGTATGCAAAGATCTCTTGAATCCCTCTAATCCCAGGTCTCCCCTAAACCACTGTGCAAAGCCAGTTATTTGGGCCAACGTGTTCCAACATGGGTGCCTAAACAAGCAGGCCGATTCAGAGGGGTGCAAAGCTGCTCTGACTCCCAGTGCTGTACACTTCTCTGAATTTTCTCAAGTCTCTTAGAACAGCCCGTGACAGTCCTGGACATTGTGGTCCTCGCTGCTGTGATGTCTTAGGAGTCAAGCAGCGTCCAAGAGACAGCAAAGCATTTAAGGGCCTCCAGGTCCTTTTGTTGCCTGATGGCAGTTGGGTTCTGCATCTTGCTGGGGAGTTACGATGGGTGCCTGATGAAGAGGGTTGGCTTCGTTGGGCTGTAGTGCCCAGTCCAGGACCACGTTCTACTCCCTTCACAGAGGCAAAGGGGCGAGGTGGGCTCCTGGTACTTCTGCATGCAACTCCAAGTAGTCTGCCCCCAGCAGAGCCCAGCCATGGCTTTCTCTCAGCTGTCTCAACCCTCATTGACAGAATACACCATTTGTTTCATAAACCACCCCTATGACAGGCTTGTAGCTATTGCTGCAACGCACAGCAAAAAGGCAGGCAGCACGTGTTGAAAGCAGCTTGGAAGAGCAAGGCTCTAACTTAAAGTCCTGTAGAAAACACCGCCCTCACACACCAGCGTGCTGAGGCTATCTGCCAGCGCAGAGCCGAAAGCCTTAACAAACCCACTGCCTTCAGCTGCCAGAGGACAGATATTCTAATGATAATTGGCTGTATTGCAATCTCATATGCACAACACATTTCATTGTGTGTAGTAACTGAAAAAAATCCACTACAGCATTAGAATATCACCTGTGATGTGATCTTTTACAGATAAAGGGTTCTAAGTCCCAAAGATACAAATTAGTAAGTTTCTAGTGACACAAAAGGCTAACGAAAGGGGGCACGTTTGCCAGATTCATCTCCAAGAACAAGATGAGAGACATTTGGTCTTTTACCTGGAACTGGAGAGGAATGTGAGTAGAATAAAAAGCAATGTTGGCATTTATAGCATATTAGCATCAAGGTGAAACCAGAGGATTATTTTGTTTTAATGCACAAGACTGTTGTACTGTCAGAAAGAGCTAATTTTTGTTTTCCATCACAGTTTGTTGAAATTCTTCTGGATTGTAAGATCCCCTTGAAAAATCAAGAGCTTTTTCTTGCTTTTCATACCCCAGACCAATGGTGTAGCTACTCTTGGTCTCCACACTGTGCTGTATTATATTAGGTAACAGACTTGGGGGAGAGAGATGAAGGGTACAGACAAGGATCAGTTTGACTGTGGAGCATAACCACAGTAAAGAGAATTTCCCTATTCCAGGAAGCACTGAAAGAGCCAGAAAGATACCTTGTTTCACAGTATTAGTCATGCACCTTTTGATTCACATGGATAATGCCTGTGCACTAGAAGAACTGAACTGAAGGATGTAAAGGAGACTAGAGCTTGCTTGATCTGTGTGTGGCAAAGACAAAGATGACCAGTCTGCATCTGTTCTATTTTACTGTCTCCGAGTGCTACTGGATTAACTCAAAACTGCCTAGGAAATTGGTTTTTCAAGTTTGTGTTCTTCCTCCTGCTGCCCCTGAAGGCAGGTACTTTGTTGAGGTCTGAGGCGTGTTTTTACAGAAATACCAACTAGTAGCACACAAGGAATTACGTTGTGCACAGGAGTTTTGTATCAAGTCCCCTTCTGCCCTTCTGGGCAGCATGTCCCTTGGGGACGCCAGCCCCTGGGAAAGCCCTCCTGTGTTGGTTCACAAGGGTGCCTTGCTGCCAGACGATGCCATTCTTCTGGAGGAAGGCGCTGCCCTGGGCTGTTTGTTCAGTGAAAGGGCCAGGGTCACTGACAGATCCCATCATTTCACTGCAGTGCAACTCTGTTGACACTTCTTTACCCCAGGGGAAAATCTGCCTCATTGTCTTTTCTGACCCTCAGCACATATGACTTAGCCACGTACTAATTATCTCCTGTAGTGCTAGTGGAGGAATAAACCATGGGGAATATGTTGTCTGCAAGCTCTGGGGGACAGGATTCACAAGGAGACCTTCAGCCTGGCCAGAAGAAGATCCCCCAACATACCTTTCTGGCCAAGAGAAAAAGAGTCCCCCAAAAGGCACTTTGGAGCGATGAGTAAATCACCCTCTGCGGTACCAGACTACAATAGGAAATAGGGAGATCAGCCCTTGGTTGGGACCTACACAAAGATCCTGGCAAATTCTGGCTGGGAAGGCTGGGCTCCTCTGTTGTAATTCAGACATCTCAGAGTTAGACATCTAAATGTGAGCTTGAGCCCGGAGGCCTCCAGTATAGTCAGAGGAAAAGAAACAGGCAATTCATCTCAGCCAAGGAGGAACTTTTCATGACAGGAGTCATGCTCCCACCAGCACTTTGGTCAAGCTTGAATCATTTTTCCCCTCTTACCTACTGCCAAGTGGAAATAGGACCATCTTCCCAGGTCATCTCCTCGCAAAGCCATTCATCTCAGAGCATGTGAGCAGGAGAGCAGCTCAGAGTTCCCTATGGGAGTTTAGCCTCTTCTGCGTCGTTCAGGACAAAAATAGCTCTAGGATTACTACTGGTGTAGTATTTTATTAGCCTTCTAAAAATAGGGTGTCTGACACATAAGTAATAAAGAAGTCAGTGAATTAGCTGATGAAGAGAATTTGAAGACTACAGTATATGTGGCCCCTAAATTGTCAGCGAAGAACACCGCACATAGTAAACATACCTGAGCTCCTAGGAAAAGGAACTTCCCGAACATGACCCTTGCAAAGGACACACCGAACACATTGCTGTGGTTACCTATTAACTCCATTCCTCTCTATTTGCACAGAGCCGGTGGCAGGAAGCACACCGATACCGCAGAGAGCAGCAACACCAGCAATTGCTGTAACGTGTACTGCTTACACTCCTGCCAAAGGTTTAATTGATGCCTCTGTGCTGTCCTGGCATTCTGCACAGTGGTGCATTTGCCCTGAGAGAGCAGGTTAATGATTGGCAAGAAGATTCAGAATATCCAATTCTTCAGCTTACAGTCAAGAAGCGTTGTCCAGCAACCATCAAACATCAGGCAGCCCCACGGGTTGGAGCAGGAGCTCCCAGTGCCCTGGCCTCAAGGAACACATTCATCTTCCCCAGCACACAGTGGGATAAAATCAGGTAGAAGAGATCACTGCAGTGTGAAGCAGAGTGGGGACAGCCACAGCAAAGCACCTCTGTCGAGCAGGGCAGAAGTGGCAGCCAGGAGCATCCTGTCCCCTGCACAGCCAGATGGAAACCACCCTTATCTTCCCTGCGCTTCAGTTACAGAGCACCACGACAGAGCTGGGCAAGCCGGCTGTGCCTTGTGGTGCTTGGGAAAAACAAGTGGCCCTATGCTGGCTGCTACAGACTCTGGGGCATGATCTGGCTAGCTCAGGATTAGCTACAGAAACAGCAAATGAGAAAAGGATAAAAAATGCCCTCAAGCAAAGCAATCAAATAAGAGGGGGAAGGACCAGAAGGTTTGGACTTTTCAGCTCAGTCAGCATCCCTTCTGCAGTGGGTGAAGTCCTCCTTCCTCCTCCCATCACAGGATCATCTGCCCCACTCAGTGTTTGACCTGCTGGGACTGTGGGAGAGGCAGGCGTGGGAGACAGCTAATGTCCTTGCGGGTGCCCAGGATAGGACCGACCATCCCCTGACCCACTCTTCCTGCTCTCTCCTACCCCTGTCCCCCGACATTAAAGTGCTGTTCTAACCTGAAAAGCAGATTTGCCCCTTCTCTGCTCAGCAGTGCTGTTGTCTCTCTGTGCCCAGGCTTGGGACAGGCTGACTTTAAAAGGAAGACTCGACCAGTCCTCACTCTGCAGAGCTGACACTGACACTGGTCTGAGTGAGAGCTGGAGTCCCTTCTGGGTCACGCAGTGTCAACAAAAGGGGAAAAGATCGATAAGTATGCTCCAAAGAGCAGGGTCACTTGTGCAACCCCCTTCCATCCTCCAATTTGGCCTGGGGACACATCACTGAATTGCCACAGTTGTTCCCGCAATGGGAAGAGGTGTAAGGCAACAGAGGCAGCGTAACGCAACCACACACCAGTCCCTGGAGTGGACTTTGCGGCCACTCCGTTGAGAGGCAAACTCCTGTGTGCTGCTGCTCCTTGTGCCAGGCAAGTCTGTGGCAGCTGCTGGGGCGTGAAATCAATAAATACGTAAAAGCTGAGTTTTGGGTTAAGGCTGATGCACAGACCTGATGTCAGGGCAGGGTCTCCTGTACTACTTGTCCTGGAATTCAAGGCAATTGATCCATCCCATGAATGTTTCCTCCAACCCCAATGCCAGGATTTGAACTTCTTTGAGAAAATGTAGATCCTGGAGTAGTACTGAGGCCAGCTCAGAGCAGGTTCTTTCCATGCTTACTGTGCTATCTCACAGGAGCACGCTAGCAGCCTCCCAAGAGCCAGGAACCTCCCAGCACCAAATGTGGAACAGATACCTCCCTGTCCCAAAGAGCATAAGACCTCAATACAGAGATGAGACACCCCTGGTAGGTGTGCAGCCAGGACACTGTGCAGAGGTCTCACTATCTCAGCAACCAAACCACAAGCTCATTTTGTAGCGGGGAGGGAAAGAGAGGATCAGTGCTGCTGCAAAGGCGGCACAGAGGTCCTAGTTTGGAATTGGATCACATATTAGATGGAGGCTGATAGGTTGGGCAAATCAGAGGCAGGACCAAAACTTCAGGGATCGCTAGAAGCGGGAAGGAAGGCCTGAGAAGGCCTTTAAAGCAAAGCCAATTAGTTTTAAAGAATCAGGGGAGGAGGAGAGGGAGGTGCCATACAAAAAGCAGTTGTCTGGCGGGGGAGCCCTGTGCAGAGCACAGGAATTCAGATGAGCAGAGCCACGCTGCAAATACTCAGATCAGGAAAAAGCATTTGTGGGAACAGAGGTCATGGGAAAGGGATGGCACCTTCAGATGGACAGAGAACTACCCCTCCAAAACCTCTACAAAACATAACACCGCGGTGGCGCACAGGTTTGTGCAAGAGATTCAGTTACAGTTTTGGGGCTCCTTTCTGTTTGGAGTCTTTGGGATGCATGTCATTCTTTTCTTCCTAAGCCATTTTTCTGCACCTGGTATGTGTCACAGATACTCAACGGTGCCTGATCCATGAAGTATAAGGGGGACCTGGCAAATTCATGCCTGTGGGTATATAATGTGCTGTCCCAGATTAACTGCCTGCAGCCTCAGCCCTCACCCCAGCCCTCCTTCCCCAAGGCAAAGCATTTGAACTTAAACTGGATGAATGGGATTTCAGCTCATGTCTCAATGAGTGCTTCAACCTAATGTGTGACATTTTGCAACTGAAGCGGGCTAAGGTCTGTAGGGAGATTTTTTTTTTAAAGCAGCCACCATCACTGGAAAAACCATACAAAATTTCAGGCACATAAAGCTCCTTCCACCTCTAAGTCTGCACACACCATTAGTTGAAGCAGCCCAGCATCTGACTATAACTTGTTAGCCACTGTAACTCAGTCAAGTTTGATTAAATGCCCATTCCCTGAACGTCTTAGGAGCCCCAACTTGCAAAGTTTGTGGATTGTTCTAGCTCAAGACCCAACTGCTTCTCCTTTCAGTTCTCAAATTCCCTGGTTCAGTCCCAGGTGCATTGGCCAAGATGATGTCCATCATCTCCTTTAAAACAACAAACAGACAAACAAAGGAGATGCTCTCCTTCACACCCCCCTCCAATAAAGTGCCTTCAGCAGCTAAAACCAAATCCCAAATATCGGAGACTTATAATGACATCGTGAGAGTTAGCAAGGCAGAAGCTCCCCTGGTGATTATAACAACACCGGTGCTTGAGAAGAGTCTTTGCTTCAAGGCATCTGGAATTGCTCTTGCAAGATCCATTGTCAAATGAGCTTTTTCCTTTGTTTAAAAATGTCAGCCTGAAGACCCCTGCCAGAGTGGTGGTATAGCCTGCTTGGGTTCACTCTGGCTCCCACAAGGCTTCAACAAGTTCTCTTTGCCCCTCCTTGTCTCCAGGCTTAATTAGGAAATCATTTATCTTTATTGGCATTCTCTTTCCCCTGCTGCTTTGGCATTATTTTTTTTTTGCCTTCATTCCAGAGCAGTGAGCTGTACAGGGAAGACCACAGCCCCATTCATTGTGGGTGGGGAATAATCTACAGCAGGGAGCTCTACAAGGAAGACCCCAGCAATGAATCTGCCCCAACCAGCATTGCCTGAGGGACTACTGTACAGAAACAGGAGAGGAGGGTATCCCTTGGCTCCACTTACAGGCTAACAATAGGGATTCCTGGTGATACTGAAAGTAGGACACTACTCCCAAGGGATGTCATATGGTCAGCCTGTCCCAAACTGAACTGCCAACCCTCTCCAATCTAACGATACGCCTACTTCATCACCCCAGCAATCTCCCTTGGTAAAAGAGCACACAAAGAGAAGAGGCTGTAAGGACAGCCACAGCTAGGAGACTACCAGGCTCCTGGATTTCTTCTGACTCCAGCTGAAGATCTACATGTGTCAGGGCTGAGCCCCGAGCACATCCTGAAGTGGGGTAGGTTCTCTACACCTCCACAAACAGAAACTCCCTTGGCTTTCTCCACAATTGGCATTTGACCATTTACCAGGACAGTCAGAGAGTCAAAACTGAGCCTTAACTTCTTGGGAGCTAGCAGCTTCAATCAGATCTCAAGACACACTCAGCAGAAAACAGTATTGCTTTGGCAGCTCAGAGCGGGAGCCACTCACTATGCTGTACCTCCACAACTGCATGCAATTCTTTCTGGGTCATTTCTCTAGGTTCCCCATCAACTGTGTTTTAATTTGAGCCAGAGATAAAATTCCAGCCAATAATTTCTTCCACCTTAAAGAGAAGTTTCCTCTTCGTGCAAGCCAGGCTTGCCCCAGCCTGTTACTCATTACAGATGGAACATGCAGTTCAGAAAGGAGGAATCAGAATTGTTCCCCTCCCTCCAGAAAATATCCATTGAAAATACCCGACTCCTTTGCCTGATGGCACCAGAAGTTTTGGCGGTAAATTTGAAAAACAGGAGGGAAGATGATTGATGGAAAAGCTGAAGAGCTGGCCTACAGTTAACTGCTCCTCTCCTCCTTACAACATATGCTTCCCCTATTTTCAGAGAGATCTCCTACTCTAAGAAGGCCAGTGGGATCAGATGAAAACTTGATCACAAAAAAAGGGCTTCAGTCATGCTTTCTAGTTAGAGATCTCAAGGCTCTTTTAACACACAGAGAGGAAAGCTAGGCACAGAGTGGCACAGGAATGAGTCACAGAGGGCAACCATGTTCTTCTTGTCTCCCGTCCTAATCCTCTGCATGTTGTCCAAGGACCACAGCGTTCCAGGCAAAGAGTCTGACACAGAGCTGTGCCCAGCTCTGCTGGGGACTCACAGGGCCAAGGGAAACACCATGGACAACACCTCCACATCCTGGCAAGGCTCATTTTGCCTCACTCCAGCAGACAACTCTATTAGGTCTTTGGATCAAACTTTTAAAGAAGTGATCCTGTGCACCTGGCCAGATGCTGCATAGTCTGTGAAGCTTTTTGCCTTGTGTACTTCCTCTATGAAAGTCCCTCCCGAGTGTTCTATTTCTAGCCCTCTGAAAACCCCACTGTACTCTGAACTGAAAGGAAGACCTGAGGATTATCTGGAGACCAGTGTTATCTCTAAGTGGAGCCAGATGTATAAACCCCATTATTCTTGAATTAATCATCATAGAGTAAGACTTCCTTTCTGAGCTTTACAGTTTAGGATGCTTATCCTTCCCTGGAGTCCCCTCCTAACATGCTGGAAATAATGATGTACACCCATATCCCATGTGCAGTTTTGGATCCCTCTACTAAACTCAGCCCCACTACCTACTTAACGGAGATATGCAAAGTCATGAGGGCTCCCTCAATCCTCAGCATGCATGCACAGAGCAATTTTTAATGTTTATTGCATGCAGTCAAGATCAGGAGTCAATGCCAGTGAGCACTCTGCCCTTGAGGTGTTTTCAAGCACTAAGACCTAGGAAACGCAGTGGAGAGGAGAGTCTGAAAGCTGAGGATGCCAGATGGGGTGTGCACAGACCCAGCGGGATCTGCGTGGAGGAGCGTTCCTGCATTGCCGACTCCTCAACAAGGGGAAAACGGTCAACAAGGGGTTATCATCTCCAAGCTGTCCCAGCTCGACAGCTGCTTGAGTCTAGTCTCTGTAGTCAGGCCCCAGCCCCAGCCAGGTAACCTCTCCACTGAATGGCGTGTTTTAATGGCAGCAGGGAGCAGAAGCAGGGATGGGAGGCGATTCTGGGGGCAGAGCAGCTGGGGGTGCTTTGGGCTCACACCTTTGCTGGTGAGGGAGCTTCAGACACTGGAGGAGGCAGGTGCTCAGCTTTCTTTACAATGTTTATCCTTGGGCTTATTTTGCCATCAGGAAGCACTTCTAGCACGCACATGTCTTTGGCCTGTCACTGGCAGGCTGTGAGCCAACGTGTTGCCATGGAAACCGGTAAATGCAAAATTATTACTTGACAGCAGTGTCCTGAGAAAAGAGGATCAACCTTCTGCCATATGTTTATGTCCCTGGCCCAGAGAGTGCTTGCCCCCCCTGCGCCGCTGTGGGTGGGATGCCATCCTGTCACAGCTTCGTGCTGGACACAGGGTGCCAGGAGGCAAGGAAGAACTGTGATCTCTGGGAGCACAGCAGGGAAATGCTGCAAGAGGCACTTCTCACCATTGCCAGGATCCCTCCCCAGAGAGTTTTGCCGGGTGTTTGGTCTGGGGCTGATTGCTCTCTAGCTCTGAGGGAAATAGCTCCCCAACATCCCTGCAAGACCCCAGCACCAGGGAGCTCAGGGTCCCACAAGCTGCCTGCCCGCAGGGATGCAGCGTCCACAGGCAGGCTTCCCACGCCTGGCTGCAGTGCTTGGTGCAGACATTCCTCCAGGGCATCCCAGCTCCAGTACCCAGCAGTAAACAACTGCGGCCATGAGGCTGACAAGGGCCACAGAAATACTGAGGGCAACAGAGCAAAGAGGCAGGCAGTTCTGCCCCACCTCTGCTGCCTGCAAGCCCAGACAGCCCTTCCTGAGCAGACGGCTACGTACAAGCCTGTTATCCTGGATCTGCTGGTGTTTCTAGCCTAAGCCTCGCACTGACCACCTCTCTACCTCATCCAAAAAGAGCCATGAATCTTACAGTTATTACTGTAAGGAGGTCAACCATTTTGGGTGTGACTCTGAAATCAAAACCAAGAGAACTGAAATTAAATTAGAGCAATTGACAATGACCCATTCGAGCACTAACTGATTTTTCTGACTGATTTTTAGTGGCTTCTAATTTTAAACATTAATACTCTATCAAGTCCATAATGAGAAGAAGTGAGCTATTTTTCATACACACAGACATAACATATGTTAGCAAAGAATTAGTTTCGAATTTTCCAAGGGGTCAGGCAGTTGCAAGCTGATTTTGTTGCTGGTTAGGTCAGGATATATGAATGTAAGCATAGTTACGATTATGGAATAATTTTAAGATACATCATATGTAAATATTTGACCTAGAAAACCGTTAAAAAATCCATTTAAATCAATTTCCATTGAGAACCCTTTAGCTTAGTCACTGGGGCCTATTTCTCCTGGTGTTTTTGCAGTGCCTGAATGAGGCAGTCCCTAGGATGACACTCACTGAGAGCAGCTGCTCAAGACCTTTGCTGCGTGGGGAGTTTGGGGCAGCCACGATGGAGCTTGCCCTGGGTGCAGCGATGCAAGGTCTTGAGTGAGACAAGGCCTCAGTGGGTGACTATAGGCCCATACCAGATAGTATCGTGATGTGCTCTTTCATCCTTGCAGTTGCCTTAGATGCTTTTGAGTGCACCTAAATTTAGGGGAGAACAGAGCAATTCCTCCCACATTTACGCAGGCCTGCTGTTGGCTGGTGGGGCAACCGCTGAGTTTGGATAGCTTCTGCGTTCAAACACCGAATCACAAAGCAGGATTCACCCCTGGTAACCTGAGCTGCCTACAACCAGGCTACAGCTAATAGGGAAAGAGTTGTCTTCCCAGGTCACTGGACACCCATCTCAGATGATACCCAATGACACAGTTACCCAAGGAGAGCCCCATCTACAAACCCAGCATCTATCCTGTGCACTCCTTGCACCCCTCTCTCCACTACTCTCTGAGGAAACTGGGAATTTTGGTCACTCTCTCGGGCATGGTAAATGGACTGGGCATGGCCCTGTGACTCCAAGGAAGCATCGCAGTGTCGCTCAGCAGTGACTTGGAGAGCACAGCACCACTTCTAGCCAGACGGTCCCCCGGACCCAGACACTCAGCATTAGTGAGCAGAGGCAAAGCAGCCCCATTGCATACTTACTTCCCATTCCCATACTTGATCCGGATGTCTTTGCTCTTCTTCAGCTCTTTGCCATCTTTAAACCATTTGTAGGACGGCTGAGGGTTTCCAGCAGTCGCCTCACATTTCAGTGAAATCTTTTCACCGACATGAACGTTTGGGCTTTTCAGTTTCTTCAGTTTGGGAGGGACAGCTACAAAAAGAGAAACCAGACAATGTGAAACCTGCCTCTTTCAGAGGCTGCGCACAAGTGATGTGAGCCCACCAAGCCCCCTCCCGTGGGAAAAGCGTTTGCTGCCCCTGCTGCCGTGTGATGGCTGGAGAGGGGCTGCATGCCAGCTTGGCTACCCAGGTTCTACCAGCACACAGGTAGGGAAGGAGCACAGAGTCAGAAACATTCCCATGAGGAACAGAGGGAGCCCCTGGGTCTGGCTCGCTGTTTTCTCTGCTACACGTGGCCAGATTTGACTGCTCCATGGCTGTCCTTACTCATGTAGGCAGGACCTGCATGTCTTCTGCTAGCTTAGGGGTTTGCTGTGCTCTCCAGGCTCTCCCACCATGCCAGAGCCGCGGATGCAGGAGCTCAAGTTCTTTGGAGACTATTTTTCCCTGCATCCTGACATTGCTGCCGATGATTACCAACGCATACATGACCTCTGCCACTGCCAACAGGCATGCTGCCAGTCCCACAACCCCACCAACCACAGCCAGAGCATTTCGCTGCACAAGGAGCAGAGGCAGGTCACAGAGAGTGGTCCCCTGTCCCCCAGCAGTGTGTGCCATGGATGCTCTGTGCCTGCTGCTAAGATGGACGGTCATTCAGCTCGACAGCATCAGCAGCAGATCAACAGCCACTGAGAGGGGCTGCAATGAAAACCTGCACGTATAAAGGATGAAAGGGGAGGGACACCTATTCTTCATGTTGCAGTTAGAAAAATGAAAGAATAAAGCTATTTAAAATGGCCTTAGGACCTGCAGCATCAGGCTGGCCAGGACCTGCAGTGTCAGGATGGCCAGCAGCCTTTCCAGCCTGAAGCCTGGCTCTGCATGTGAGCTTTCATGGGTGTTTCAGAGAGGTGATTTTACCATGCACCTGGAACATGAGGCAGAGAGGGAGACACTTCTTATCAATCTCTGCCAGGCTTCATATTAAACCTGACAAGAAAGGATTAGCAGGCTTGCAATTTTTCTTTCAACTGACAGGTCTGCACTCTTCTAGCTCCCTTTTTCATTCTCAGCATTAACCTTAAAAAAAAAAATAGCAAGTTGCTGGTTTTGCCTTAAGAATGTTGGTAACAATGGTTTCCACTTGTCTAAGATGTGTTACAGATAAAGTATTTCCTCTGTCTAATATAAACAAATCATCTTCTAATTGCCTTGTGCATTCTGATCTTGCGATATGGAAGAGCAATCAAAGGAGGAGGAACTGGATGGGTTGCATTAGAGCAATCGCTGTTTTATAGATCTTCGCATGTCTCCATTCATTCTTCATGCCAAGCTAAGTTATCATAGGCCGGTTTTATTTAAAGACTGTTTTCACTGAAAGCGATCTTGCACAAAATAAAAAGCACAGCGATCATCAGGCATATGCTCGTGTGGTAGGTAGACTTTCATTTTGCTTTGTTTCATGTGCGGAGGGTATGAGAAGCAAAATTGTCCTTAATTGAAAAGATACAAACATGGACAGAAATGGAACAATTCAGGGTAACACAAATTGTCTGAGCAAAGCTCACACTGACTGAAATGCAAACCCAGCGATGTCTGCAAGTGTGAGAGGAGAGGTGCCTGGCAGCACACGGGTGGGTAACGCAGCAGGTCTGATCCCAAGCACACGGGACCTTATGCTGACTCCGAGCTGCACAGCTCCATGGGCACCAAGGCACAGAAGCAAACTTAAGATCCAGTAGTGCAAAGAAAGCATGTTTAGCACACCAAGGAAAAAAAATAATAAATCCCACCAACTATTCTTCCTGACTGATATTTTTGCACACTCAACCCTGCTGCAGGCTCCCTAGAAACCTGTGCCACAGGCAACAGGATGGGGAGGGCTGCACATGAGCTACTGGGGCAGGGACCACAGAAAAAACTTGGACAGCTGCAGGCAATTGCTTCAGGCTGCACACCAATGTCTTGCAGTGTTTCCCAGGTCACTGTGCTTTGGCACAGACAGAGAGACTTCTGAACAAGAACTGAGTTTTCCCCAAATTTCAGGAGCTCTGTGAAAATCCAAGGTGTCCTGGGTTTTGTGAAGCCAGTATTGCTGATCCTTGCCTGGAAATGGGTCACCCAGAAGAGCAGGAAGGCAATGAATGGAGAAGCGAGCTTGTCTCTTCTCAGAACACTGTGCACAGAGAGCCGGGAAGGTAAACAGGACCTTGCTTTTATAGGGGTCATTTTGGGGAATAGAGAAATAGACTCTGTCAAATATTTATTCTGTCTGAATGTGTGTTGGTTGGCTCCTGTTGTACACTGAGGTCACCCTGTACCATGTCAACAGTATACCTTAAATATTAAATATGCCTTAAATACTGGGAAGGTCCTGACCTTGGCATTGGTGCATCTATTATTTCCAGGCTTGTGGGCTGCACAATAATGAAGCAGGCAGCATGGCCTGGGAGAAAGATGTGTCAGCACTGTCCCTCTCCCCAGAAAATGCTGGCAAGAGCAGAGCAAAGCTCAGAAACCTGGTGATTGTTGAAGGAGAGGGCCAAGGACAAGCAAGAAACCTTCCAAGATCTCTATTCCTTGGTTCCTCCCCACCGACATGAATCACACCTCGTCCAAGCATATGCATTTCTTGCACCTTGTGCTCTTGGTCACCAGTGATAAATTACATGCCATTCCTAAAGAGGCAGGTCCAAAGAGACATATGCCATGCGTGGCAGAGATGGAGCTGACACTCACACAGGGCAGGGGCTCTACCTGCATCACACCCCTCCAGCAGAGTCCTGCCCAGAAAAAGGGAGGAGAACATGTTTCCTCCTCAGATTGCATGTTTTCTGCTGTCTTACTACAGGAGGGAACAGGACAGTACATTCAGCTCGCAAACCACACTTCATGGACTGTAATTCTCCAGTTGAATCAGACAGGCTAGTGAAAGGGGACTCCAATCCAGAAATATTTTGGACTGTGTCTGGGAAAAGCGCTGTGCACAAAGAAACAGAGCTGTGCTCCCTGACACCCAGCACATCTGGGCACCTTACTGCTACACTACAAGCGTGGCTTGTGTTTGGACAGCATCATGGGAAGAGCAGGCAGAGCCCCAGGCCTGGGGACACAGCACCCAGAGCCACGCACAGGCTGCACCAGTGGAAAGGGAAGCCCAGCCTTGGTCTCCTGGAAGAGCTGCTCTGGACTGGAAAGTCTCTCTTTATAATTCCTGCATCTCTGAGAAAAACACAGAAATCCTCATTTAGAGCCATTAACTGCTGGTAAGTCTGCTTAATGCCAGCCAAAGACCTTCCACTGTTTTTTATCCATATTGTTTAAACTGCAGCCCTTATTCCTAGCCTGAATTTCTCTAACTTTGGCTTCCAGCCAAGAGATCTCTCTGCCTTTCTCTGGTAAATTTGAATCCCATCTAGCAACCAGAAACCTCTCTCCTTTTTAGGTTCTTGTAAACTATGAATGAATCACCTTTCAACCTTCTCCAGCAGTAAACTAAAGTAGCTTGAGAGACCAAAGCAGCGCACAGAGTGCTAACACTGTAGTATGTCCAAGTTTTACATTTTGGTTCATTTTCAGCTTCAACATCAACCCATTTCCTATCTCTGTCCTGCCCAAATCACAGAGGTGCAGCTCAGAAAGTCATGTGCTTGGTTCAAACACACGTGAGGATTTTAAAAGTGCCCCCTTTCTTTAGTGCTCTGAACATTTTTGGTCACTTTTTCAAATACATTGGGAGAACAAAGTCACTAGCTTCATACATACCAAGATAACATACTATCCCTGGCAAACAGTCTCAGATGTATACCAAGCGGGATCCAGGTCCAATTTCCTCACGTTTCCACCAGCTCCCGGCTTCCCAGCCTCCTCCACACAGGTTACTGCTTCTCAGATGAGCCAGCACAGCTTTCGTCAGAGCCAAAACACCGAACCATGGCCACCCAAGTCACCCCGTCACCGTGGCGCAAGCTGAGCTGAAGCTGCCATTTCAGCTCCTCGCCATCCGAATCTCATGGCTCTGGTCTGCCAGCTTGTAGTCTCCTCCACAGCTAGTTCAGCCACACACACTGCTCAGCCACCGCTGCCGCTGGGTTCATGAAAATGGGGAGGAGGCTTTTGGCTGCGCTTGTCAGACTGAGGCTACAGGTAGCTTCAGGCAATCATTTAGGTCACCTTGCAATCCTGTCAACCCCTCCTCTATCCAAGTCTCCTCTCTACGGGCGTGAAGAACAACCAAACTCACAAAGCCTGAGGTATTGGACAGAAGAGGAAGCTGCGCTCCAGGCAATTTTCTAACAGACAACCACATCAAGAGTATGCTGTGCTGCAGAAGGGAAAGTTTAATTCTGCTAGAGCTGAGACCAACAATAAATACAGATTTTCTACAGGTTTTTGCTCACTCCAAGGTCAGATGAAACCCAAGCAACCATTAGATGCCAGCCTACACAAGTTGTGTAAGCCATAAGAATTAACCCTAAAATGTGCTGGGGCTGGGATCAACAAATGCACACAATTTCCTAACCTGTTTCAAGAATCATGTTTCACTAAGAGGCCTTTCTAGGAGAGTTTTGCCCTCTGACAGCAGTCCTGGCATCTACTGCCAAGTTACCACCTTCTCATGGAGAGGAGAGGGTTACAAAAGTCTAAAAAATTGAGCTCTAAATTAGGCCATATGAATTGCTTGAACATCCACCATAAAAGGACTTATAATTATACACTGCTTTAATTAATTCACTTCTGATTAAATTTGATATTACACTGAAGTACCTTGATGATAACAACATCTCTTTTACTTCTGGTACCTGAAAGCACCTTAGACCCTCAGCTCAAAACATCATTAATCATAAACGGGCAGAGTGCCCAAAGAGAGTCCAACAATGGAGCAGTAACAAAACCACATCCCACCCACAAAACATCATACATAAACAACCCCTCGGCAGCATAAAGCAGAAGCAAGTCCTCCTGGGAAAGGTGCTCAGGGAACTCTTGAACAGCCAGCAACACTAGCCACAAACACTGCTTCAAGAGCTGTGTCTTGCTCACTGTGGGAGATCCTCCAGAGTGGACAATCCACAGACACATCTGGGATCTCTGGGCAATAGACTTCATGAGTAGATGTGACTTATCTTCCTGGCCTCCTCCAGAGAATGCAGTGCCAACCACTGGAGGCTTCCCCACACTGCCTGGCACACACGGGTGGCAAAATGTTTAGGTAGGTGGATCTGGAGAACTGAGAGGAACAGGATCCTTCTGTGTCTGAGCAGCTGAGGAAGAAGGCAACTTAGCTTGAATTCCTATGGCCATGGAAAAGGGAGGCTGAAAAATGCTTTCTCACAGGAACAGGGGGAAATGCAAGGAGAGTTAGAACCTACAAACTCACAGATGATGCCTTGACATGCCTCCCTCAGAGTAATGGCTTTCAGCACACTCAGACTGCCCAAGCCATTGGCCCCAGGACAGCCCTTCCACACAGGTGCCAGGGCTTCCAGCCTCTCGGCTACTGTGCTGGGGTGGAGAAGCTGCAGGTCCAGCAGTGTCTCCAAGGGTCTGTGCTTCCAGTTCTCAACAGGGTAATCTGGACACCCAAAGAATGCTACAGGCACCTTGAGCCTTTCAGGCTCCTTGCCATTGAAGTACAGGATCTGGAGGCATGACACCTGCCCAAGTCATGTCTCAAAGGTCACTAAGCTCCTTCAGGAGAGTCCCCACCACTTTGCTCACCCACAGGAGTACAGGCCTTCCCTTTTATGTAGGGCACCTCAGATGGAAGGGTTTCAATCTTCTCCCAGATAGAAAATTCCAGAATTCATCTTTCCATGGGAAATGTTTTGCAGCTTCGACTTGCCCCAAATTCAAATACAAACTTTTGCTAAGGTGGCGACTCCTTACCAAACAGAATTTTTCCCATCTCTGTCATCTCTACTACAAGGTGAGGACACACGTCCCTGGCACTGGGCATCACCATACATGTCTGGAGACCAGACGTGTCTTTGGTGAGCCAACATACTCTGCACTGGGCCAATACATCCTACTTCTTGGCTAATGCAGCCCTACTGCTTCTGGTATGCTTGTTGCCTGTACTGTTTTTATCAGATGTGATGTTCCTTTGGCCTCTGTTTGCTTTGGCTTTTATTGGACAAGGAGACAAAACTGAATCTCAGCAGCAGCAGCAGCTCCTGACCACCTTGACTCTTTGACCTTTTCAATACTGGCTGCAAATGCCAACTTGTCAAAGAGGGACCTACTCGGAAGAAAACGCCCTCCAGTCAGAAGGAATGGAAACATAAGACCCACTTGAAAAAAAGCCTTGCTTAACACTTTCCATGCTCTAAGTGTTCGTCCTCCTTTTTTCTGTGTTTTTATAGAGAGGGTAAAGACGCAGTCACTGCTGTGCATCTAGGCAGGCTGTGGCATCTGCAGCTGCAACTCTGAACAGGGTTCAACTCTTTGGTGGCAGGGTCACAAGAACTCCTCTGAGTCTGTGACCCTCCAATGCCCCTGAAGGTAACAGGGCTGTATTTAACTACAACTGTATCTGAAACACGGGAGGGAGTGAAAGACCCCGGCTTTAATCAACGGATAGACACAACCTCCACAAACCACATGCAGTCCAGAGCCTGCAGGAGAGAACCTTGATGTCAAACCAACATATCGCCCTATACCAACCTCTGCCACAACCCACCAGTGGGTAACTACAAAACTGAAAAGATAAAATATAATATGGTATCTGTAATATGCTTTATGCTTTAGGCAACTTATATTTCCAATTTACGCAAAAAGGACGATCAGACTTTCTCACAGCTTTTAACATGACTGTCTTTGCACACTGCAGCAGCTCACTCAGATCTCTGCAGCCTGGTCAGGGGTACATGGCAGGTAAACCACAATGTCCAATATAAATTTTCAAGGGGAAGCATTCTGCTGTAGCCACTATTAGGCCTTTTAATTAACACACAACCATGTTTCTCTTACTAGATCTATGACAGTGAGGTCTCCACTGGGAGAGCCAGCACTAGACATCGTGGCTCACTTTGAGCATTTACATCTCGCATCCACTGTCCATGGGTCTATCTGTGCAGTAACTGCAAAGACACAGGCTTCAGCAACGGTTAATAACCTAAAGCTCTCCAAGGACACGGGAGATGCACTCTGTGCCTAGCATTCATCATGCTGCTGTGCCTTTCCCACAGAGGTACGCCAGCACGAGTCAGAGGCAGAGCTTTGTGTTTCTGGGAGAGGTCCCACTTTGATAGCTGGAGACACTAGGTATGACAGTGCAGGAGCCATTCCTCCAGGTCCTAGAGGGTCTGCTGAGAACATCCACCCAGCTGACTCACAGAGGACAGACAGTGTTGTGGAGAGGACCCAGATGACTGAAGTGTTAAGATGCTGAAAAGACTGAGATCAGCAGACCTGGGGTTGGAATGAAGCTTGGAAACATTGCTGGAGCCAAAATGGCTGCATTATTCCTCTGTACATGCCCCATAGCATCCCTACCATATAAGTTCTTTTCCCTTAACTAAGTTCCTGTAGCCCTCTATCTCAGGGAGGAGAAATGACTGCAATACCGATCCACAGCACTGTATATATTTAAAACTGGGAGTTAAAACAACAAGTATTTCCATGACCATTCCCATCGGCCAAAGAAAATTGACTGAAGAGTCACAAGCAGGTTTGCTGATTTAGGTTTGCTCTCTATAGGATGCCTCTGGCAGCTCAAATCACATGAAAAGGTGCCACAAAGCCATCAAGTTCACTCTCCTCTTATAAATACTGGCTCTATTTACGTAAAAGAGCAACTGATAAATTCCTCCTCCTCTGTCTTTCTCTTTTCCACACTTAATATTTAGTTATTCTTCTTTCAAGTGAAAGTTTTGAAATTGGTGTATGATTTGGTCCACAGCCCTAGGCTGAAATCTCAGCTCCACTGAAATCAATGAGCATTTGGCTACTGGGCAAGGATGTCTTCCCAATATCCAGGCTTTTCACTCAAATTGTTAAAGACAGCTAGGGTATGCTTTTATCACAGATTGGGCAGAAATGCTGGAGGTGCCCATGCACATGGCCACTCAAACACTTACCTGAATGACACAACAGCTACAAGTAATTCACATGCAAATAGCCAATATTAAAATCCAGGGCTGAAATGCTTGGATTTGCCAAACCTAGTACTCTATGAACACTAGCTGGTTTGCAAACAATGTAATTGGAGTAGAATTGCTATTGTGTTTGTTTGTTTTGAATATTTTTGGCCAGGAAGTTGTCCTGGAGGTATAGTTGAGCATAAGTGGTCTGGTGGAAAAATGTCATTCATTCTGTTCCTATTAAAACCAAAAACAATAGCCACACAAAGACAGCAGCGACAATTTCTGCTCTTCATGCCTCTAACAATGTGTTTTCAACCCTAAAGGCAACATCTTGTTTGTACCCAATTGATTCTGGGATCATATTTTATATAATCAAATATATCTTTGAACAAAGATATATTTTATGAACTGCTCAATTTCCAGATGACCTTGGAAACAGCAATTCATAAAATATAGCTTTATCTCTATCTTCACAATCAGCTAGAAAAATGGCCCACCCATACTCTATGGACTGCCAGTCAAGACCCAGCCAACAAATTAATTACCCAGAGCATCCAAAACTTTAAAATACATTAATTCTTTGTCTCAGTCACTGAACACTAAGTATAAATTACTTGTCCTAGCACCATGGTAAAGACCTGGGTAGCATCCATCATCTTTCAATCACCAAAGGAAAGTGTAACCCTCACCCCAGGAGACAAATCAATCTAAGCAAAAAAACTTGTTTCATTAAATGTTTATTACGAAATCTGTACATGAAACCATATATAGACCCCTTATGGTCATGGCAAAGCTAAAGGCTGTGTTTTGGTTACAGGGAAGGATTTGCTGATGTAAAATGGCCATTAGTGTAATAGCATTGGTTCTAGAAAGGGATGAAAAAAAAAATTTAGTGTTTTACAGTTCTGTCAACCACAGGAGTGTTTCTTTAAAACATGGGGGGGAAAAGCTCAGTTAAAGGGAAGCTGAAATTCTTTTAACAGAGACTGCCTGCACTGCCTGGGCTCTCCCAATAACAAGGGGACAGAAAACACACCATCATGGACTGGCAGCAGCACTGTAGGTAAATTTGAAAAAACAAGAGCTGCTGCAATGCTGTAGGTACAGAACAACCCCAACCACCACCCACCGAGTCCTTCAGATAAATCAGCAAGAAGGACCACTACAAACAGATAAATGCAACCACGTCTTTGTTTGAGTGAGGCACAAGGTTTACCAGGTAAACCTCTCTCTCTCTGCTTAGCCCTGTCTTGTGCCCATCAAAGTTAGGTGTAAAAGCGAAGGAGCGGGGATGCACTCTTAGATAGCACAGCACTTCTGGACATCTCTTTCGTCCTCTCTCAATATATTGCATTTAAATAGAATAAGGACCCCAGAGGTGTTAAATTACTGAGATGTGAGGCCTGAGGTCAGGAAGACCATAAACACAGAGCAGTCTGCAGCACCTCACTGCGGAGAGACTGTTCAAGCCCAGCCCACAATCTGCCACCTTCCCTTCCCCAGAAGACTCACAGGTGTGAGTCAGTTTTAACAAGTGTTTTTAAACATGCTTAACATTGGCAAGTGGGAGAAAGTCAGCAAAACCTGGGATCAGTTATGCAGATGTTAATTCAGGGCAAGCAGAAGTCAAGTGAAGGGCAGATGCAGCAGCCCAGCTTGCAACTTTTTTTTGATATTTCGACCTCCCAGGAAGTCCTGGGCCAGAGGACGTCCTGGGATTTCACACACCACCAGGTACAAACACTGCACAAAGTAGGACTTCAAAGAAGAAAGCACTTTAATGTCTGGACAAATAAATTCGATTAGCGGTCTCTAACATTGAGGCAGGAAGATTTTTTACTTTTAACCTATAAAATCACATTTGCTAGCATTCCGTGACAAACGCCAACTACTTGCAGTCTTAATTACAGTATTTTTTTCCATGTCTCTGCTTACTTTGAAAGTTCACCACTGTCTCTGGCAGGGTTTTGACAAATCCACCAGAGGGTATTTCCAAAACAGAAAGCCGTGTTTTTATCGGGATCACCCCACAAGAGACCTTGGGGCTTGCATTAAAGACTTGTTTGTTCTCTGTAATGTTATATTAGAAAGACTAAAAGTTTTTCTGTTAGTTCAAGAAATGCTTTAAAGCACTGGTACCAAAAGAACCTCAGACAGTGACCGCAGGTCTGTTTTTCATCCAAACACAGGAAAAGGAAAGAAAATAAAGATCATCCCTGAGACAGCTTTTTCGAGGCAGCCAGATACATCCATGCTCAAACCCACCGAGTGTGGATGGAATTACCACCCTATACTATAATATTCTCCCAACGCCCAGGACATCCTGGGTCCCTGCCGCTGCTGGAGTGACAGCCCACATCAGGCCGAGTTCTGCTCTCTTCTCATGTGCTGACCTCTCTGCTGCAATCAGCAGGACCCTTTGCACAAGAGAAGAGGCTGTGCTGCGAGGGGCCGGCTGCGCGCCATGCTGGCAGCGCCCGCGCGCTGGCCGAGCCAAGGGAGCGCCCCAGCCCCGCAGAGAAGGGGCCACCCTCCTCCGTGGGCTGCAGGGAAGCAGCTAGCTGTAAATTCCGTTTGGGACTCTGGGCACTGCCCAGTGGAGACACTAACACAGCGTGTCTCCTGCCTTGTCCAGAGTGTGGCTTCCCAGCATTGTTCTGAATAGCTCCGGACCCCCACTGAAGCACAGCGATGGGTGGCTTACACTGAAATGTCCCCCAACCAGGCTGATTTATGGTTGCCAGGAGTCTCAAGGATGTCAGCTCTTCCTGATTAATTTTTTTATCCTTATTTTCCCTCGTTTTATATTTGAATATTGCTTATTGCAATATTCTTCAGAACTATTCTCTGGAAAGCCATACTGGCTAATTTTTGGCTTGTAAATTGCTCATGAGCAGTTTGTGGCTTGTGTTTAAAAAAAAAAAAATCAAGCAACTCTGGCTCATTTTGGTTGGATAAAGAGATTTTGTGGCCTCCATCAATTCTAGTCCCTGACAGCAGTGACAGAGCTCTTATTATCACAAACATACAGTTGCAATTTTAAAATTTGCTTCCTGTGACTCTTCGTTAAAATTTAATCAACATTTTCTGCTTCCACAAACATTTCCAGCAGAAAGTTCACTTTATAGAATATTCATGGCCAACAAGTAAGAAGGAAGGTAAAAGAAATATGAGTTTGTGATGTGAGCAAACCCCTGTTGGTTGTCTAGCTACTCCACTGAAGGATTTAGGGAAGAGCAGCAGCAGAAGGTGTGACCCAAGTAATTTTCTAGAAGATATTGCAGAATGCAAGCAACCAAAACCAAAGACCAATAATGCAGCAGCGAAACGTGGGTGAAGAAAAGACAACAGGCAACATAGTGGTGGCCCAAGCAGAAAGACTATGCTGAGTTCACATGGATAGGGGTTTATTGGACCTGCTTTACATCTAGCTGTAGATCACAAGGTAGGAACTTTTGCCAAACTGGCCAACAGATCCTGCACAACACAAACAACTTAAGGTGAAAACCAGAATTCTGAACAAAAGATGGTTGTTGAGCAAAAAGCTATTAATAGTGCTGGGTTTTATCCCAGAAATGTTGCGTAAAGTGGGACAATTCACATCCCTTCTCTGTGCTTCCATTTCCTCTCTCAAAGATCCCACTTAATATATTTGGGGCAGGGACTGTCTCTTGTTATGACTCTGTGCTGTGAATAGCACAAGGGGAACAATGCTGCAGTCGGGACCTCTGGATGCCACCACAAATGCCAATTTTAAGCAGCAGTGACAACAAGCGGAAGGACTTTGGGATCTAAGGAAGACCTGAGAAAAGACAGGGCACAATGTGGAATTCATCTTGTATTATAAGCATGGATGGTTCTCATCTCCATACAAGAGTGACAGGGAAAAGCAAGGAAGCAGTTGAGCTAGACAGAAGGAAGAACACTCTTTGCCCAGGCACTCCAGCTTAAGCAAAATTCCTCCAGAGCTGCTCCTTCACTTCTGCACTCTCACTGCCCCTCCCCTTCACCATCTCCCCAAGCCATCCTTGAATAGCTCCACGCAGAAGACAGCACCCACCTACAAACCCAGAAAAGGGATGTTCAGGGGGCTGAGACACAGTATGAAAAACCTGATGGGGAAGAGTGGGGTCTCTTCTGCTGGGGAATATTTTTGTAGGAAACAGTCTAAATATCCTGTGCAGGTGACTTGCTTTCTGCTAAACATGTAGAAGGTGCAGTGGTGCTGAGGAGCTGCCCTGGAAACGCCTGGATTGATCTTTACCATCTTCAGCACCAACATGGAAAGGCCCAAAGACAGCAAATCCCAGGATTACAAGAATAACCTTGGAAGAACACTTCAGAAGTTGAGCAGACCACATCCCTGCCCTGAGGTAGGATCAGCCCTGCAACATCCATCCAACTCACCAAGATCCAGACACACAAACAACCTAGTAATACACATCTACACTGCATCCCACAGTGTGCCCCAGGACCTGGCTGACTTCAAGGATATATACATGATCCCAACCTCCCAACCTCTCCAACAGACAACACTAGATCCCCTCTGGGAAAAGGCCCAGGGTCCCTGCAAGACAGGCTGTTCCTGCAATGGGTACACTAGTTAGCAGGTGATGGGGAACCCAGCTACATTATCAACTGTTGAGACCTGTGAAGCTCTTTTGGTCCCCAGGTGCAAAAGGAATGTTCCACCTATTCCCAAAGATGTAGCCCATCTCTCCTTTTGTCTTCCAGCCCCTTACACTGCCCCTTCTTTCTGTTTTCTTCTCCTTGCCCATGCCAGCTGCCACCAATCACAAGTAACCAAAATTACTCATCTTTGTCCTTCCAGTCTCAATTCACCTTGGTTGTGAGATGCAAGATTTTTTTCCTTCCTTTGCAAAATCAATGATCTTGAAAACCTTGAACATCACTCTTAAGCCCCAGCCTCATCCTCCTTTCATTTCTGGAGATGCTGGCTCCCTCCCACACCGCACTAGAGCGCCAGGCAGCCTTGGCTTCATGAAACCAAGAGGGCTTGAATCATCCTCTCAGACAGGCACCTGAATATTGGTGCTGTTTTTCTGGTTTTCTGTCAGTTTGGGATGGCGCGTCAGGAGCTCTACTATCACACACAGCTCAGAAATACTTCAGTGCTGCTCCGAGGCTGTGTCGCTCTCCGGTCACACTCTCCCCCTGGCTGCAGGATGGAGAAGCTGAGCTCACTGTACTCACACTCGGTGAAAGGTGACTGCTCTTCACCCTCATGCCCTGTCTGTCCCTGCAGTGGCAGTTCCTCTACGTAATGGTCAAGCCTGAAACACCACGAGAACAAAGCCTTCCTGCTCACCTAGATGCTGCTCTTACAGGAGCCCGTACACATGCAGAGGAAGGATCCATCCCAGATCCACTTTTACAATGATGCTTCTGAGCAAGGACCCACACCAGTAGTTACCTGGGTCTCACCCAAAACCAGGGGATCATGAAGACTGAAAATCACAGTCAAGCGCAGCCTACCCTATTATGCTTTTCATCCCAGTTTTCAACTTGCACCCCTCCCTCTGTAATTTGGTGGTAAATAAATGTCTGTTCAAAATACCAGATAATTAACTGAAAGCGTCTTTGTGAACATGAACAAAAGCTAAACCGACACCTCAGACAGGATCACACATCAGCCCTGGCATATGAAGGAAGTTCTGAGAAACCTTCCCAGGTAACTAAAGATGAACAGATCCAACTTCCCAAGTACTCGTAATTGCTGTAGGAGCCCCAAGGAAATGCAGGAGAGGTTAACTGTGTGCAGCTCACCATGAAGGGCAGTAATTGGCAATACTTTAGCTCCCAACACTGCACTCTCCTTCACTCCCCTGACAATTTGACACACTGCTGTTTATCCTAATCCATTGTTCATGGTCCTCCCCACCCAGTTTTCAGTCCATGTGATGCTCTCCTGTCCCTACCAAATGGAATTAATTTGGGGTGCTAGGGCTCTATCAAGAGACTTTACTACAGTCTAAATGCTGGCAAAGTAATACCTGCTTTCATACTGATATTTTGGCCTTTTATCAGACACTCAGAGTAAACAAGCAAGCCATCACATTTTTCTGAGGCAGTTGGCTCGTAATCCCTGGCTCCCTCAGTGATCCTCTGAATAACCAGATAACTTTCAGAGGGAGATCCTGGTCAGCAAGGACTGTTTATCAACATAAACCTTATTCTCCTGGAAGTCCCCTCTACCTCTAACTTGTTATGTAAAGTTGATGCTGCTAAAACATTTAGCTGAACTTGGGTCAAGAGAAGATGGCTTTTGAAAGACTTCCAATGGTTCATTTGCAATAAATGGCTAAGGAATAAATCATTTCAGCCCTAATGAGTCCTCAAGCAGCCAATTCTGTTAGCAGGGCAACTCCAGCAGCGAAGAACAGGGGAAGGCTATGGTGACATGCAGGGACTTGTGACAAGCACAGAAAGCAGACAGAAAAGACCACCATGATGCAGAGAGGCTGCCATGTTGGGTTAGACCATGATCCTTGCTAGACAGGGACCTCCACTTCATGGCAGCAAGTATCACTTACTCCTTTTGAATAACTTCCCAGTAGGGAAGTCTTCTGCATTCTCTCAAGGACAGAGCTGTTTTTCTGCCCTGATGCCCAGAGGCTTACAACCCCCGCGTGCATTTTTACCCTAGTTAATCCAGTTGACAGCATGCCTATGCTTCATATAAATGTCTCTCCCTTTCTGCCAGTCCTGCTATGCTCTTGCCTTCAGTGACTGCAGTGACAACAACTTCCAGGGATACTGATGTACCAAGCAAAAACCAGCTGGGAGCAGTTGGCGATGTCTGGGCTTCCACCTTTGGCCTCAGCAGAGACATGAAAAAAAAGTGTTTAATTTACATGACTTTCTGTACTGTCATGGTGTTCCTTCTTCTTTCAGGGACCTCAGATTTCAATCCTGTGGGGTGCAAGCTCTTTCCAGGGCCCCTTCCCCCACTCCCAGGTCCTTCCCTACTCTCACACCATCCTTTCAAGAGCCACAGTAATGCTTCACATGGAAAGCACTAGTAGCCTTGCACCAGTGTGACTGGGGGCATGGGACCTCCATCCACCACCAGAAGTTGGGCTGGGGACCACCACCACACCTCCAACCCCAGTTCAGCAGGCACAGTCCACCTGTGGACCACAGCTAGCTCCCCATAGGACCATTTCCCCAACATCTCAGGTCTGGCATGGTGGGGCTGAGAGCACTGGAGGGGCGGATTTGAGGAGAAGGCTTCAGGAAGCTTCATGCTCTGGCATGTGAGGGCCACAGATGACAGCTAGGGTGGTCAGTCTGATAGCTCTCCGTGAGGACCATATTTGTTGTCTACAAAGCTAAATACCATACCTACATACAACTCCCATAGCACACCGCCCCAGCAACTCAGCCAGTTCACACGGACTGCAAGCGCAGCGTGGAAGAGCTGCTGATTCAGGGTAATGCATCAAGTTGAGTCCCAGGCTGCTCTGACAGGTTTGGACTCGAGCAGCTAATCCAAGCCCAAACCTGAGGAAGCGGGACTGTCAACTCAGGTTGGGCTGCACAGCCTCTCTGTTTAGGGTGGCCTCTCCCGAGAGCACCCAGAACCCCTAAGGTAGGCTTTGCTCTGAAGTGGTCCCTCTTTTCCGGGGACACAGGGAGCCCAAGGGCACCAGCCTCCTCCCTGCCACCCCCTTGTCTCCTCCACAGTGCTAACCAGAGCCAGCATCGAGAACCCAAGGCCAGCTCAGAACAGAGCTGCCACAAGAGCCTTTGGCTGCTCAGGTCAAGTACGACTGTTCAACCAAGTCCAGTCAGCAGCACAGTAAAAATACCTGCCTTTTTCTGCAGAATAAGAGGGTTTAAGGCAGGAGTCTGGTGCAGAACAGTTCTTTCCCTTTAAATTCACACCCTAGTCCAAGCATGTTTTGCAAGAGCCTCCCTGTGCAGACAAGCCCTGAGGCTTCAATGCAGAAAAACGCCCCTGCTGGGGGAAGCACCCAAGACATTTTGAGGCCAGGGCCCAGAGTATTACGATGAGGTGGCTGCTAAGCCTGCACGTGGCAGAAGAGATGGGGCAGGCTCAGAGACATGCAGTTCTCCATTAGCGTGAGCAGACAGTAAATATGTACAAGAGACACTCCGTGTCTCTTCCGGCCTGCAAATAAGACCACAGAGAAAACAAGTGGAAAGGAGGAGAGGACAGACAGATGCCACACACTCAGCTCAGCTCACTTGGAAATCATGAATTGCGCCTCTTCTCAAAATGGTGATACCGGATTAAATATAACGAGCTATCCATCTAGAGATGTGTTTGAGGCTTGTTATCATCTTTGATATTGTGACTGTTTAGACTCCAGAGAGGACACACTGTATGGCTTTGCCCTGCGATGACAATAGATAAGAGAAATTGGAGATTCCCACAAAATAAAGCAAGTACAACACCTGGGGCTTTACGGGAAATACCAGATTATCACAGTTCTGGTAATAAAACCAAAACTGTTGGCAGTGCTTCAGATTACTACTGCTTCTTTTTTTCTTTCTAACCCCCCCAAAATGAACAAGACACCTACCTAACCCTGTAAGAAAACCAGAGCTGTGACTCATGCCATCTCTCTCAAACACTGACTCAAAACATTACCAACATAAAATGTTACAACACATGAAATGAGCAATGGCCCTGCTAACACAAGGCTTGTTCTTAAAATTGCATGGCCTGCCCACATTTTCTAAATATAGGATAGACAAGGAAACCTCTCCAGAAGCACTAATAATTCAAACAACACACCAAATACATGCTATGTGACCAAGGTGGTTTTGAAAGCTGTTATCAGCATATTTCCACTGTACAACCTTTCTTAGCCACTCCTGCTTTCTCTTCTGACCATCAGCAGCAGGTAGAATGGATAAGCTTGATGACAGAAAGGATCAATTCCATGAAAGGCATCTTAAGAAAGTCCTAAGCAACAACAGCAGCATTGCAACTGCGTATCTGCAGATTCAGGAGGGCAGTCTTTACACCTGGAAGTTTACCAGTAGAAAAGCTAGAGCTATTACTGAAAAAAATTAAAGTTTGGGAGTTCTGTGGAAGCTGAGGTCACTTGCCCTGGGAAAGGTCTGCAGCACCTACACCATCATCAGAAGGACATGTCAGCATCCATGAGCCTGCCTTGACAAATGAGCTGACAGAGAGGAGCACTGAAGAGGCAGAAGCATACACTGTAACCAGTACGTAAGGGCTAGGTGCTAGGGCTACACAGTCCAAAATCTAGTGTGCCTTTACTGCTGCTTTATCAATACCAGTATCCAAGCAAGCGACAGAAAAGCTTGCTCAGGACACCTTCGTGTAGCAATGTTCTTTCCTGACTGCAGTGCAGACACCACGCTGGCTGGGTGAAGACCGTTTGCCCATGGCTGCCTCTTTCACTTGACAGCTCTTCTTGGTTATCAACAAATCTCTTCATCGTCTTGCCTGAAAGTGTGCAACTGTGAATCGGGAAAGCTGAGTCAGATCCTCAGCCTTGTGGTTAAGGAATGGGCTGCTGCAGTGCAGCATAGGTGCCTACGAGCCACCATGGCAGCGTGGGATGGGCGCTGTCCTTCACCTCCTGCCTCCTGAGGAAACTCAAGTGTTCATTTAACCATCATCCACAACCATTCCTCCAGATTTTTATCATTTTCTCCCCCCAGCTATCAGCATTATTTTCCAAGAGGTCCCTCCTGAAATCCACCCACTGAGATTTCTTCAGGAGGTCCCAAACCAAGATACCCAGGAGTGTACGAGGCCTCTCCCTTGATCTAAATGTTCCCACTTCAGACAGCAGAAAGGTTTCCTTATTCCTAAGTGGTCTCACTAGCCCTGCTGGACCGAAAAGGGGTGCCCAGGGCTCATCAGGGTTGACAGTGGGAAGGACACCCAGAAATAGGTAATTTGTGCTGCCTCCCATTTTCCTGAGATGACCTTTTTAGGGAAAAAGGTTCAGATTCTGGACAAAGACTATTCATACCTGGAAGGACTGTGAGAGGTAATCCAGGACTGAGTGGGAAATGTTCTTTCAAGTAGAGAAGAATCATGGACATTATTATACACACAGTGCTTTGGTACTGAGTCATCATTTCATGTAAGATCCAGGATAATTTCTGTTTTGTGCTGAATCTCTTTTCCATGATCATATAACTGGCATCTCTGCAATGTTAGGACCTCTTCTGCAATGCAAGTTTTAGCTACGTTTGTTACCCAACAGCTAGCCAGAGAGTTTATTTTAGCATTCATTAAATGTGCCTCTCACACAGACTCTCAGCACTAATACAGAAACCTAATCTCATTTACGGACAAATGTGAAGCAAAATACACTTCCATGCCAAAGAGAAGTTAATCACATTCCTTGTCCTTGCCCTTCAGGCAAAAGCCTGAATGAGCAGATGAAACATGCATGATCTCTGCAAGGGAAACAAACTGCTTCTTGGGTAGCAGCGATCGGGCAGACTCCTGGCCTTTGAAAGACAGCCCGTCTAGTTCCAGCACCCTGACCTATGGATCCAGGACCTGTTAGCAAGACTTTCTGGATCTGAATCACTTTACCACCTCAGTCATTTTCAGGCAACCAAGATTCATAGCACAAGACCTGCAATTTGCTCTGCTCATGGCAGAAGTCGCCCAGCCTAGCACTGGGATGTTGTGTGATGTAGAACTGATGCTGCTGCACAAGCTGCTGTGCCCACCATGGAGCAGGCATAGCAGCAGTGCAGGCTGGCTCTGAAAACCTGCTGGCTGAGAAAGCCCTGCCTTGCATTGCCAGCTGCCTACCCAAAAGGAAGCAATGTACCAACAGCAGTGGCTACTGGAGTGTCTCCCAAGCCTCTTCCCCCACCAGTATTCCTCTTGCTTCCACTGCAATGGAAGTCAGGCAGGTGATTTTTTTTTTTATTTGCTTTGTAGTGCAGCTGAGGCTTCTCTCCTGCAGAGAGCAGCAAGTTAGCACCGGTACAGCTGAAGCTGGTTACCTTGCCGTGCAGAACTGTGCTAGCAGCTGAAAGATCCTCCCTCCCTCTGCCTGGCCCAAACTCAGCATTCCTCTCTGCCAGCCCTGTCCCTCTCACCAGAGCTTGGAAATGGGCACAGGAGACAGGCGTCTGAACACTCATGCGGTGCAGGCAACAGGGACGTAGCCAGGCTCAAGGCAGCCCCTTTGCCTCACGTCCCTGGCCATTTTTCTCCCAGGAGCATCAACAGCCAGTTCCTTGCTGGGACCCAAGCTCATTTGCTGATCTGACTCCTCATATCATGAATGTGGGAGAGCTATTGATAATCTGGTCAACACCTGGTGCTCTGAGTAGACTCTACAAACCCACGCCTGCACACACACCACTTCTGGAGTAAGACCAGTCTGCCCACAGAGCAAGGAGGCTTCTCTCCAGGAGCACTTAGGTCAGGCTGAGAGGTGGGAAACAGCTCTTTTGGTGTGCTTTGAACCAGAGACATAGCTGTTGAGCATGGGAGTTTTGTCAATGGTTTGACTGGAGGAGGAGATGTACAAGAGGCATACAAGGAGCAACAGGATCAGTACAGGCTTTGACAGAGTGGTGTGCTAGCCAGAATCACACACCCCACCCCCCAGAGGGCTGGAGTGCATCAGGAACCAAGGGACTCTTGCAAAGTGCCATGGATTTCAATGTGGAATAAAAAAATTCATGTGAGCACAAACATATGTACACATGCACACACACAGAGCTTCAGAGTTGGAATAAAGTCCCAGCCTTCAAATCAAAAAGCTGTTGAAAGTGAGAGGGTCAGATGCTCAGCTGGTACATATCACACACACACCAACAAAGCCAGAGAAACATCTGCTGAGAACCTGGCTGATGGATTTTAACCTGATTTTACCCCTGAATTAAGAAAATGTGCAAATTCTGACACCAAAACCAGGTTTTCTCTGAAGGGCTTCCAAACATCAGTCAATGATGTAGGAAATCTGCTTCGAATTTTTGGAGTGTTTTTTTAAAAACACGACACTAAAGCACCTGACTTTAGTGTAGTTTTAAGGTAAGTTAAAGTTTCACTGCTTCCCTAAAGAACACTTTTTCTGTCCATCTCACACATTTGTAGCTGTCTTTCTGAGCTGCCAGCCACCAAGTCTCAGACTTGGAGAACAAATGTGGTTCCCTTCCCCTCCCTATCCTTACCAAGCATGAAAATTCAGCAAGAAAAATTGGGCTGTGACTTCCACGTGTATTCAAAAATTTAAGGGGATAGCAGGGATGAGACAAGCTGTAGAAGAGCTCCCTGACCATCGGACTCCTCAGAAGCACGATCATCACCATTACTGCATAGAGACAGGCTTGGATGGCTTATTGCTCTTCTCTGCAAATTAGCTCTCCCTCATATTGAGGAGCTCTTAGCTTCCAGACATGCCTGAACTAAAATCCTTTATAAGGACCGATGACTGAGTCTGCCAAGCCTAATTACCGGAGTTATTAATTACCTAAATGTTTAATTTTTACCATTATGACTTGTATCTGTTGTTACAATTTGGAACATCTCAAAAATGCAGCAACATAACACTGCCCTTGTCAGAGAGGAGACAATGCCAGGTCACATCAGTTCAAAACACAGCTTTCTGTTGGAGCACAGCACAGGAGCCAGCACCATATCCTGGCCAGGAGGCCACGCACGTCTGGCACTGCTCTGGATGCTCTCACAGGACGTTGAGGGAACCTGCAGTTCTGCTCTGATCAGGCCCTTGCAGGTCCAGTGAGAGCTTCCCTCTTGGGCAGAGTCACATCTCCCAGTCATGTGAGTTTTGTTATCCTGCCCCAGATAGGAGGTCAGTGCAACAGGCGATGCATGTCCGAGCTCCAGCCTGGCTGGAGAGGCCTTCGCCCTCCCAGTCCACCCCTGCTGCCAGCACGTCCCTCCACTCACTGGTGCGGGCAGATCAGTGGAGGGTGACTAGCGGCCAGGACAGCACTCACTGACAGAAACAAGGGCGAGTAGCTTCAGGCAATCAATGCTGAGCAAACTTCTGGGTGAACCAGGAGTGGTGGGTGGCTCCTACCCAGCTTTCCACTCCCCTCCAGCCTCATCCTCAGTGACATGATATGCAGCTTTCCCAAAGGAAAGCTCCGGGTTATCTCACTGCCTGGCAGCCTCTGCCCTAAACACGGTCTCCAGCACAGAGTGGATGACCAGCCTTTGCTGGGACTTCACAGTTCTGAAACTTCTCAGCCAAAGGAAATGGCCTGGATTTATGGTCCTGCCATGAGCTGCAAGCTCAGCTACTCTTGAACTTATGTTCTCCAAGTTCTCTTCAAGAGACACTCGGGTTTTTATGGAGCTTTGCTCCCAGAAGAAAACAAGCACATCCAAGCAAGAGCCACGTGTGACCCACAGTCCAATCACTGCCTATTGCAAGAGCATGGCCCCACTATAACAAAACTCCCAGGCACAGAAAATGGCACAGGGTCATGCAACCCCATGCTGACCTCCCCTTATGCACCTGAAAGTGTTCACTGGAGTCCAAGGGTAAATGAGGAGGGGGTGAGAGGAACAAGAGGCTCATCTCCACTCCTCTTGCTGCCTCTGGAGCTACGCAACTGAAGGAGGAGGATGCAGGTCCACACACTCACCCTGTCCTAGTCTCATCCCATCTTCTCCAGTCGGTTTTGAGTTCAAGCACTGCTGCAGTCCTGTTAGAGCTCAGTGCTGAGCCAAGACTGGAGATCAGGGTAGCACTCAGAGCAGGAGGCTGGCAGTCAAGATGCAGGAAGAAGGATGACAGATCCATGCTGCTCATGGCAACACAGCTTTCCTTTAGCCACTTTGCAGCTGGAGCCCATCACATTAACAAAGGCAGAAGAATGAGGTAAGGGCATGACCTCAAAGGTCGGCAGCCAGGCTGTGCTCAACCCCTCTCCAGATGTTCCTCCTCTCACCACAGACTGCCTTTCCCAGGTTACTTACACCCACCTCCAAAAAGGGATGGAAAATACCCAGGGCTCTGACTCACCAGCTTTTGGATCCATAGTGGGTTTACTTACTAATGTACCATTCTGCTCCATCCTGCCCCTCTGCCAGGATTCCTAGTCCCTGAGTCTGCCTGAATGGAGAGATGGGTTATTCCTCAACCCTGCTGTGTCTCTCTCCCATAACCCTTCTGTTTGTATTAGCACCTGAGACTATGAGCCATGGCCAGTGGAGGAACAGAGCTGCATGCTCATTTATCAATCCCTCCTTCTGTAGAGCTAGCGAGCTCCAGCAAAAAGACCAGAAAGCAGCTGGGACACATAACCTCTTCCTTTACCCCAGCATGAATCACTGGAGCTTGTGAGTCAGACCCCCTCCATTCCGAAAGCTGAGCAAGTTACTGCACGTTCACTGATCCATGGTAACTGGCCACATGCATGCTCTCAGCTACATGGCAATGGCAGCAGCAGTCCATTAGTTTAACCAGTGGAAATGATCAGTGAAAACATGCGTGTGGCCAGATCCTGGAGCACAGCTGATGTCTGGTACCTTGTGTGCATGGGTGTCCACAAAAAACAAAACTGCTACTGTAGGATATCCTTGTAAACAAATCTTTTGGCTAATGTTTCTACGAGCTCCTTAGAACTGGAGTCTTTCCTACAATCAGAAGACTAAGAACAAATCAAGAGCATGTTCACCCTGCAAATAGCTCACGCAGAGGTACCTTAGCCAGCAGCGAAGTAGCTATTTTGGTTGCACTACTGTTGACTATCTCTGATAGCATGAGCTTCCACCACAGAGCCTGCACCTAGCATCTGCAAGGGACTTTCACATCCCTCACCAAACTCTGTGTTAATGTGGCAGCATTCTAAAGTACCCCAGACTGGTGGACCTGACAAATGTACACCTGCTTCTGCTGCAATCCCACCACTGGTTCACACCCAGGGACACCTTCCTCCTTAAGACCTCTGGAGTTTCAATTGCAACACCCTCTACACAACCTTTCTACCAAATTCTGACTCATCTGGGAACTGAGGTCAAGCTGGTTCCTACTGAAACATGAGATACTCTCTGCAGAGACTCTTCACCTGCTCTCAGAGTAGTTTTCCAGCATTAGCATTTGCCACGGGCAGTTCAAGAGAAAGGCACAATTCCTGTGTTGCCAGCCTTATTAGCACTGAGGAACAACAAAAACCTTAAGCACACGCAATGTTTTCCTCACCACCAAGTAAAAATAAGAGAAAATGCCTGGAATTGCTGGGGAATTTAACCAACCAAATGCTTTACATTTCTCTGGTCTTGTCTCCCCAAGCGACCTCATGGAAGTACAGATGAAACACAGACTGTTTCCAGTCTCATAGACCTTCCCTTTCCAACTTGCTCCTCACCTACCCCACTATCAAGGCTTCCTCCAGCCCTTTTGCTTCTCCTGCCTGTCTCTCTGTGAGGCTGGTGCCTCCTAATCCACTGTCACAGCTCTAGCATTTGCTCACCCTGTTCTTTTCTGAACATTTGCACTGGCACTGGTCCATTTGTCCCATTTCTCCAAAGTCTACCCCAAATCTTTCAGAGTGCAAAAGGGCAGCTTCTTTTACACCCATGGTCTTGCCTCAGTGTCAAGTCTTTGATTGCCCCAAGACATCCAGTGTCCGACAAAGTACCATCTTCTCCTGCAGTGAGGAAATTTTCTTCCAGACCTGCAATTTGCCAGCATTGCGGGAGCATTATACATTTATCTGCTGGTCTGGTGCTACATTCTGCAGCTCACGTAGTCCCTGCAGGGTGTGCCTTCCACGTGTGTTGGGTGGGACACAGCCTGTCTGTCTCTCAATGCACGTTACAAACAGCTAAATGAGGGATTCTGATGGTGCTTCTTCACAGGTGGACACCATCTCCCTCTGGAGGCCTTCGCAGGCTGTTCCACTGGCTAGATCTGTATCTGAAGCACTCACTTTAGGACAGCTGCATCACTAGAGGCATAAAAATAATGTGTTTAGGTTAAAGACAGCCCTTGTCCTCAGAACAAAGCTAGTACTTCACATGAGATCAGCGATCCTCTTTTACACGTTCAAATAAACCAAACCAATTGTGTTAAAAGCCACTGCGGAAGAATCCTTTCCTCCCGAGTTTGAGAGACCTCAGGGGAAATCTCGCACCCACCATGGCACATTGATGTTCTTTCCAGAAACAACTGTTTCAGCTCTCCTCCTCTAAGAGGTTTTTCTGCTACTCTGATTCACTGGCAGTGAATGGCTTTACTACATGGGGCAATCCTCCCAGACCAGCTGGCAGGGCTGGGGAGATCACCCCTGGGAGTTGGAATGAGTGTTTTTCCATGCCAGAGCTGTCCTGGGGCTCTCTACAGAGCACTCCATGAAGGAATGTCTAAGGGTAGTTTCCCATGCAGACACCTACGAGCACAAAGGTAGATCATAGGTAACCAAGTTTGGCTCTCAGCAGCCAGTGACTGGTCAGGGATGCAGTGTGAAGAAGGAAGGCTTTCCACCCTGTTACCATCCCCTGAGCCTCCCCTGCACTGGCAATCAAACAAATGTTCCTATCTGGATCTCCTTTGTAGGTTCCTCTTCTGCCTCCTGGTTTCAGAGGGGTTAGCTCACCCTATTTGCTTGGAAATACTACAGCCTGGGAAAAAACATAGAACACAAATTCCCCTTGAAGTGTCCTGCCAGTTGCCTGATTTGTGCCAGGGCTGGGTTCCTGCATCAGCCCGAGCATGCTGGAGAGGCAGTCTGAGGTCCAGCCACAAGCTGAAGAAATAGAGTCCACAGGATAATCTGCTGCCTGAAGTGAGGGTTTATGTACCAGGACTGGGGCATCTGCTCAGAAGTGATCGGGGGAGGAACTCTTCTCTTCTAAATGTCCTTTTGGTGAAGCATTGCTGTGGTGCCTCTGAGATCGCATGGCAAAGGTGACCTGTGATGGGAAAAGGTGTTTGCAGGTTTCACCAATCCCAACCCAAGCCAAAATGGGATTTGGTTCGGAGACACCACAGACAACCAAGCGTCTTCCTCTGATGGACCCACAGAGCAAACAATGGGCACCCTCTGCAGCAATACAAGGCAAAGGAGTGGCCTGGATCTAAGAAATCTGGTTAGTAACGAATACAGACTGTGTTCATGTTGTGCAAGCCAAACCCAGAACCTTTCTTTTCTTTGGCTGAGATGCAGATGGGATCAATGCAATCACCCTCAATTCTGCTCTGGATCCATTAGTAGAGAGAAAGGAGGTTTGCACTCTGGCCAAAGTGTCCCATTGTGGGACTTACAGGTGATGAAACACCCTTACAGTGCACCTCAGCAGAGGACTAGGTTATCAGCATGAGTAACTACAGGTAAAGTGTCTTTACACTTTCCTTCTAGAGCAGTGAGCTACTGCAGGGCATTGATGTGGCACTAGAAAACAGCGTGGTCTGACCCCTCAGCTCACACCCAGTCCTTTTTCCCCACATGCAGCCCCCATGGCCCCCGTGCCTCAAGGCAGGTGGTTGCTCCCTCTGCAGTCCCAGCGTGCCCCATTCCCCCGCTGTGCCCAAGCCAGTGCCTCTCAGTCCCACCAACCCCTCCATGTTGCTCCCAGTGAAGAAGATGCCCACGATGTAAGCACTGCCCTGTCCCATCTATGCACTTTGGAGGCAGGGTCGTCCTTCCCATGGCTGCGACACAGCCCCCAGTCCCTGCACACTCCAGAACCCCTTGGGCAGATCCTGTCATCTTCAAGCAGCTGCTGCATCTGCTTGGTGGTTTCAAGCTCCCTGTCCTGAAGCTATCCCAAAAGTCTCCTCCCAGATCCCCCAGCACCAGCTACGTTCTGATGTCATTGGCAGGAGACCATGCAGGAGGGAAGCCTGCCACAGCATCAGCACCCGCTGCCACCCCGGCAGCTCTGGGGCAGAGCCAGTGGAGGAGCCCATGCCCTGGGCACAGCAGGGTGGTGGGTCTCTGTGCTCAGGGTAAAGGGATGAAAAAGAGTAGGGGCAAATCATGCCACCAGTGATGCCGGTGTGAAGCCAAAGCAATTCTGTTCAGGTCAAGAGCACTCACTAGCATCATGGCAGCAGGACCAAGAGCAGAATTGCATCCAGGTAAGCCAAGAGCTGAAGTGACAGACTCCTCCAGGACCCAGCTTGTAGCCTCTCTTAACACTGATAAAACACAAAGTCTGACAGGGCTGCTGCTTTGTCCAAATACATTGCCAGATAAACCACAGATAAGAAACAGCCAGGGATAATCCCTCCCTGATACCATGACAGAGAAAGAAATACCACTATGCTGCATTGCCACCAAACCTTCTGTATCTAAGACAGTTCTCTCATTGCCCCAGTTTGTAGTCCCCATTTACTCAGGAGCTGAACTTTATCAGTTAAAGGTAATCTAAATATTTTATCCTGGCAACATCTTAAATATTTCCTTGTTCATTCAGCAAGGAACAGTTAGATCTCCTCTAAGGAACAGCCTGATTTCATGAATCATATCAGCAAAGAGTGAAGGTTTATAGTCCATGTGTCTTTAACTACAACTCAATGCAGTTACCCCAGAAAGTGAGGCTGTAACTTAAACCTGATCTCTGAGTTGGTCTGTCCCAAGTAACAGTCCCTGTGATCCTCCAAAATAGTGGCTTTTGATATTTACCTCAGGAAGAAGCAAGAAAACAACAAACCAAACAGCAAAACATGACATACCAGAACCCCCAGAGAATTAGCACAAACCCCCTCAATTACCATATCACTGTGACAGGAACCGAGTGCTGCTGTTTTTTGTAAAAGCACATTGCCCTGAATTCTTGGGGCTTTGGGTATTAAAAAAAAAAAAAAAAAAAAAGAGAGATCAAGAAGAAAGCAGACCTATAACAGCATGAAATATGAATGAGATGCAGAGATTTGCACGCTTGCGTGGCAAACGCTCCCTATCATTTGCACCCTCATGCAACCCACAAGTACTTTCCTGCTGGCTTTCTGGCTTCTCTCTTCTTCCTTTAAGTAAAATTTGTTAAAAATGGGAAGTACCTTTTCCTGGGTCAGGTTCTCTTTCCCCTTTTTTCCCTTCTTTGTTCTTTTTGCTCTTTCCTTTCCCTTTTTTCTTGTTCTCGGACATTCTGCACAAGTGTTTACAGTCTCAGGAAAAGACAGTCCACACCAGATCTATATGCCCCACGACTGCTACTCCAAATGTTACTTGCCAGCTGCAACTTCCGACTGTTCTTATATTGTTTCTGACACCGACAACACCCACCACTGGGTGGAGAAGCAAAACTTTAACCGTTTGCTCACTGCTCCCAGTTGTCTGAAAAGATGCACTGGGTTACAGCAGGAGGGCAGGGGTAACAGTGCTACAGGATGGGAATAGCTCTCCTGAGAGTGTCTTGAACACATGAACTCTAGAGGTGGTTTTCCACTTGCTGATTCTCTCTCTGGCTGCAAATAAGTTCTGAACAGCCACAGAAATAAGTGTTTTGGGGAACTGCTGAGGTTCAGATCCCAGTGATATGTGAGAGGCAGTGGAGTCTGAAGAAAAGGGTAGAGGCTTGCAACCCATTCTTGTTCTGCTTCCACTCTGCAGAGGGATTAAGTTGACCTTTCTCCTCATATTGTTCCCACCGTAAATCCGAGTGACTTCACCTGCCCTTGCACCCAGCTCTTTTGCAGTCCCAGGAGGTCTTTCCAAAAGCTAAGAGTAGCTGGGAAGCCCTTACCTGCACTTCTCGTATCTGTCCTCCATCTCTGGGAGCTCTAGGTGGTTCATTAAGCCCAGTTCTCATTTGCTTGGGGGTTAACAAGGCTCTTTTCCACAGGTCCAACGTGTGATGAGTCACTCAGCCCAATCCCCTTCTGTGGGGCAGGCCATGCTGACATCGCCTCAAGAGTCCATCAGGATCCCCAGCTGGAAAGCCCCAGAGTACTGTCAAATCGTTCCCAGATGCAGTTAAGAGTTTCAAAGGCCCAAAGGAGCCATAAGCCGTAAGGCACTGGGTAGCACATTCAATCCAGTTATCCATGAATCAAATCCAATTCCATGTCCGTGAGTAAAGCATGTCCTCCAGAGAAGCACTCCCGCCTGGTGTATGGACATCAAGCAATGAACGAGCTATCAGCCCCCTTGGGATCTTCTCCCAGTGGTTAATCACCCTCATTGTTAAAAATGTCTGCCTGCTCTGAAGTGGAATATCTGGCTTCACTGTCCAGCCATTGTTTCTTACTCTTGTTTTCTCCTCTAGATTAAAAAGCCCTTCAGCAACTGGTATTTTCTCCCATGGAAGTACTTACACACTGTAATCAAGTTATCCCTCAATCTTTTTTTTTTTTTTTTTTGATAAGCTAAACAGATCAAGCTTTTTTCCATTGCTTGCTGTATGGCATTTTCTCCAGCTCAGGGATCATATCTGTGGCTATCCCATTTTGCAATATCCTACTTAAGCTAAGAACACAAAAACCAGGCGCTATTCCATTGTCTCTTGTGTACAGAGGCAAATACAGAGGCAAAATCCCTCCTGCCACCCGTTCCCAGCCTTTTAACCCCCAAGAGTCACATTCGGGCACTGCGCTTCACAAGGAAAATCTGCTTCATTGTGTTTCTAGTGCTGCTCCTACCAAGTCCCCGCTCTGCCACACATAGTCCCCCGCTCTCTAACTAGGAGGAATTTCCTGCTCCTTCACAGCACCACTCTCTGTGGTGAAGCTTCATTTTGTTTTAAAAGAGCCAGTGTGCCAAGCCACTCCGATTACCATCTCTAGCTTCTTTCTTCCCGCTGATGCTTGAAGCTGCATCAGTCTCTGTGTCACCTTGCTGATTTTACGAGCGTGTTCACCTTCAGGTTGCTGGTGACAATGATCTCACTAGAAACACTTCACGGAGCAGTGACTGCCTGCCAGCAATGACTTCTCGGTATGCACTAGTCCATCACTGCTTCACCTGTATGTGAGGTACATTAGAGAATTTACAACACTTACTTTCCAGTTTAAGCAGAGGACATCACACTGAGTACCGTGTATGCAGCCTTGCAAAAAGCTGAGAGTTAAATGTCAGAGAGCACCTAAGCAAACTTGCTTTGAGCTGTCAGATAAAAGCTACCGAGCCTGCTGATTTGGAGTTTGAGCCTCATAAACACTTTTTTAACATCCTCTGTGGTTTCTTGGTCACAGGACAGTAGTAGCCCATCATACTGTCTCTTTTCCAAATGCAGGTTAATAGTGGTTACTGACCAGTTAGTGTCTTCTAAGTTATTATGAATGATGATTTCCATATGGTTATTTCACTGTTTGGCTCATAACCATACTCCTCTTTGCTAATATGTTTCTAGAGTCCCTTAATTCTGTACTTGAGCTGTACTTGACAGGTGATTTCTCTTCAGATGCCTTTAGCTTGTTGTCTACACACCAAAACTCCAGATGCACATGGATTGCTACTTATTTTCCTCTTTTCTGAATTTGTTAATCTTATTACTGCTTCCAGCTGCTGCTTTCATTACTACCAAGCTAGGATAGCTATTAGCTAAATCTTGTCCTCTTTCTTGACTCTGAAATCTCAACTTTCCTAGCTTCTGCTCAAAGAGCTCCCAGTTCTTACTCACATCTTCCTGTGAATGTTTTAACACCCAATCAACTTCACTCAGTTTTCCTCAGCCTTGGGAAATCAGTTCCTTTGAAATCACAGGAGTGTCTTATATATATTTATGATTAGGACTTTTATCTGTTAGCTCATATGAATGAAATCCCATCATGGTCACTGGCCCCATGTCCACCACCAGTGATTAATTCAGCCATCCAGGTCAGTAAGGCAGCAATTACTGGACATAATGAGGTCCAAAGAGAGTTCCCTTGCTTTAGTGTGATAACTTAGTGCTAGATTTACAGAGTTTTGAGAGACTTCGATGTTTCACTGCTAGCAATAGCTCCCTTGACAGCACATGTCTCCCGAATGGATGTGTCTCATAAAAACCACATTTCCCTCCCTTCTTTCTTTTCTTCTGCAATTTTATTTTCATCTTGAAATATCTTTTACCACGGGTTCCTTCACATGCTGTGTTTTTTGCTCCCTCCTGTCATTACTGAAGATAATACTTGAGATCCACTCAAGCAAATCTGTGCCTTCATTTCTGTTAAAGACACAAAGGCTGTGTTTTCTTGGGATCATCTTTCCAAAGTGCTTGTGTTTAGCAGAGGTTTGTTAAAGTTAACAAGATGATGCCCTACCTTTTTTTCCTCTTTTTCAAATTAATGACTAATCAAAGATTCCCTATTGCTGAACAGTGCTCAGAGGGTGAAGCTGTGCACAACAATGCACAGCTCAGCTTCAGCAACAGAAAATGAAAATTACAAAATCTAAGAAGCAGAAGTGGCAGTGTCTGGCTTGGCCCCACTGTCCTAAACAGCCTGGGACATGTGATGGGAAGAAACAGCATCAGCGACATCTGATATGGGTATTTTTGTACCTTGGCAGCAATCACAGTCTCACCTGTAACAGATGAGGAATATTATATACGGATTAATTTTTGCCTTGGCAGGTGTACATCCCGTACATCTTGATATCTCATCCACCTGGCTGGCCCCTGTCCCAGGGCAGGAATCTGCCCCTCTAGATCCAGCTTTAGCATCACAGACATATGGAATACGCTCTCTCCTGAGCAATCCTTACACGCAAACAGGAGCTAAATCCAGCAAGCAACTTCAGTCCTCATGTGGCTACACTTATATAACAAAACCTACCAATGGGAAGGGTATTCCAGTTTGGTGTCCCAGGTGCCTCATCTGGTGGTCAGCATGTATTTTAATGACTGTGCTCTTGCGAGTCACTTACTTAATACTTCATTCTTAAATAGCTTTTAATGCTTATTGCTTTAAGCAGTCTCATGGAGAGTTATAACCTAAAACACTATCAACCTGTGGTTTTTCTAGTCTTTACAATTTCTGTACAGCTTTAAGCTTAAAAAAGAGGACACATGTAATGATATAAGAGACTGAGCCATACTTTAAGCACAGCTAATTCTTGCATGAAATCAAGCATACTGATTTTACAATACACTGCGAGAAGCAGGGCGAGTTTACCAGGCAGAGCATCCTTACCATTGTTATAATTTGCCTATGTGCCAACCTCACAAGTTGAGGAGGTCAGAACTGAGATCAGGTGAAAGAGAACCTCCCTACCTCTTCCCCCACACAGTACCCATCGCAGTCAGTGGCTGTAAAATTACTTTTTCAAACAAAAATCCCAGATCGGCTCAGCAGAGAATGGAGTCCACAGCTAAGAGTCACACTGCTGCATTGCATTCTGGTTTCTTTTCTGGGAGGATATAAGGCAGAGCTCCCATGCAGAACAGCAGTGTGCTCTCCAGGGGGAAGCAGGGCAGCTTGCAACAGCAAGGTCTGCATCTGGAAAAGAATTATTAATATTACACTCCCCGGACTGATGGAGATTAAAATAAAAGCACTGACCCATCAGTGCTACTTGATATTTGCTGAAGCCCAGACAGCAAGCCCACTCCAGCTGCTCCAGTCTCCAAATTTCAGAAGAAAAGTCAGGCACGCACGCTCCACAAACTTCTGAGGCTCTATTTATGACAGCAATCTTGGGAGCACAATGACCCATTTTACATCGTGGTGTTTTCAAAAGCTCTCGGTATTGGTTTAACTCAGCTCTCACTGGCATCACCAGGAGGTGGCCATCAACTTCTGGGGAACCTCTGTGTCACATCACATGGTCAGTCCTAGAACTGTCAGCTCCTGTTTAACAGTGGAGTCAACCCAAAATTGGTGGTAGCCAGAAGTATTTACATGTTATTTCTAGAGAAGTAGAATAAAAGAAGACACAGTAGAACTCTACCTGTCAGCATCCCTTTGGTTTAGCAAGGCAATCTGCTGGACACCATTTCTCCATGACCATCTTCCTACAAAGCACTGCAGGCTTGACAGAAAGACTACGGTATCACGAAAGCAGCAAAGCTCAGGCTCCTGACCCACCTTGAGCTGGAGATACACAAAATTCTACCAGAAGGTTCTCTGAAGCAAAACTATTGAAAAGCAGCACCACTTTCCTGTCATTGCAGTTCAGACAGCACCTCCAGGACCAGGGTAAAAACCAGATTCTGGGGGTTATCTCCTCACAACAAGCATCTTGTGTCAGAAGAAGAGATGTTGGCGCTTGCGGTATCATCAGCTCAACAAACACTGTGCTATAGGTTTGTCTGCTGGGACCAACAGGGGGGAAAGGTATTTCTAAACTGAAAATACCATCCTTCTTTTCGCACCTCTTGCTGCCACATCTTTTGTGGCCATGCAGGAAAAAAGAAAAACCATGCAACAAGTACAGCTATTTATATTTGTCCAATAAGGGCCCAGATAAGTTCCATCTGACCATCACCTGATGCCCCTCTTGCACAAATGCCAATTTGCCATGCTCATGTTTCACATCTGCACACTCCCAAATCCAGCCTTACCCCAGTGCACGTTCAAATGCAGCTCTGAAACAGGACAGGTCTTGTGGATGATTGATAGAGACCTGACCCAGCCAGCCCGAGTGGGATATTTCACATTGCATCTTCTTTTCTTATTCATCCTTAAGGAATGAAATCCTCATCTTGACATGATTTATTATGTAGCAGTTATGTCTTATAACCATATACATTTTTGCTCACAGAAGTGAGCATATATTATCAACTCGTATTGAAACCCATCTGAATTTGCTTCTGAAAGCAGGCAGGAAGACAGGGAAGCCAGTGTTGATCTGTCTCCTGAAGATGGCCTCTCCCCGCTCCTCATACATTCAGAAAGCGGATCTCTTGGATGCTGGCGATAGCAGAGACACTGCCAGCTTAGATAAATCCTAGCCCTTGTTTCCACCTGCTCCTTGCGGGTCCGAAGCAGGGCTAGAAAAGGCTCCACTACTGGAGAAGATGGGTGCTATGGGATGTCTCTGTGGGGTGCCTCACACAGGTGCCCTCACACAGCAGGCAGGTCAGTCACTGTGCTTTGCTGTTCGGACACTCCTGGTGACCATGAGTGCTCCTGGCCCACCACAGCCGTGACAGGCAGTCAGTGCTGAGCTTGGATGCAGGCTTCGTCCTTGCTTTGGAAGTGGCAGCACCGAGGGCTGACTTATCCTCACAGACCTATCCTCTCCTTCTCACAAATTGAGCTTCCAAGGCTGCTCAGAACAACCCTGCTGTGAAGCAGCCCAAACTCACTAACCGGTCTGCGACAGCTCCAGTTGTCCATGCCCATGAGCCAGCCCTGACACCTTACAAGCAGAAGTCAGCTCCTAGCTGAGCCAGCCACCCCAGTCCTCAGAGTGTCTGAAATCCTCCTGGACACTTTTCATCCTAGCTAGAAAAATCTGCCATTTCCCTCAAAACTTCCTCTTTGTTTCCATTTCCTCCTCCTGCCCCTGCAATCAACAGCAATTTCCATGTGAAACCAATGAACAGGGCATCCTCCATTCACATCTCCATCCTAAGCCTTTCAAGTATGTCTGGCCAGAAAAGGTCAGGAACTTTTGTGAAAAATTCCATGAATTCTTATGGTCTCTTTTTCTCTAGATGCAGCTCTGCTGAAGTGCTGAAGGCCCCAGCAGGTTATAGTCTCCTACAAAGAAATCAGAAAGTTGCTTTTAGGAATGTTTATATTTAAGTGATAGCATGACGCCTCTCCCCCTCGGCCCTTCGCCTGCTCTCAGGGTCAGTCTTGTGCTGGAGGATTGGAAGCAGAGGCAGAGTCTGTGCATGTGTGGACCCTGTGATGAGAGGCACTCGAACACCTCAGTTACTTCTCTGAGTGGATCTAAGAGTGATCCTCTGCTAAGGACTGTGCCACACCCATGTACAACCTAGAGAAGTCTATAGGAGGTAGTGCTTACATGGGATCACTCTAAATTGTGCCTCCCCTGATTCATCATTACCCCTTCCTGTCACAACACCCATATATCCATTAGTTCCTCAGACCTACAGCCTAAAGGTTTCTGCCCAGACCCAGGGGATGTTCTGCAAAGATAAAATGCATCCAAAGCCGCAGTCACATGGCCAAGAACAGAAGAGGCACATCTGATGTGTTAGTTCCCCCATTCAGAAGAGAACTTGGACAGAAAAAAGGTTGGACAGGAGAAACTGAGACCACCTGCAGCAAGAATAATCAGAAGCTGCTCTTGCAGTTTCTAGAGATCCGATCTCGGGCAAGAGGCTGCATGTAGGACATCTCAGATGTGTAAAAGCTCACAAGGCTCCATGAAGCATGAGGATTCCCAGGCTCATCTCACCATGGGTCCAGCTTACCTCTGGTTCTGTGCAAGCACCAGAGACTGCAGGTGCAAGCCCCTGCCAGTGACATACCCACCAGATCTCACTACTTGGAAAAGTTCTGCAAGGATATCAGCTGAAACAACTGAGCTCTGCCTTACAGAACTGTTTAAAACAGCAATTATAGATTACATCTCTACCTAAATGAAAGGGTTCTTCCCCAGAAATCTCTTCTGGAAACCTTAAAAGACCAAGAAAAGCAGATAGAGCATCACTGACTGCAATGCTGTGGGTGGAGAGCATGGTCAGATGGACAGGTACATTATGCAGGGCAGGTGCTGTTCTGTGTTGTATTTACCTGGTTAAAACGTGCCTGAAGCAACCAAGTAATTGGATCTACTGCAGATCTGGTGGAGGAGATGCTGTGGGTTAACCCTGGTGGGCAGCTAAGAACTACACAGCCACTCACCCCCTCCCTCCCACTCCCAGTGGGATGAGGGAAGAGGAAGGGAAGAATAAAAGCAAGAAAACTTGGTGGTCAAGATAAAAATAAAAAAAAATAATAACTATTTTATAAGTGAAGGATGAGTAGAAGAAGAGAGAAGAAAACAAAACAAAAAAGTGATGCAAAGGCAATCACTCACCACCTCCCATGGGCAGACCAATGCCCAGCCAGTTCCCAAGCAGAAGACGGCTAACCCTTTTATTGCTGAGCATGATGTTATATGATACGGAATTCTCTTTGTTCAGGTCATCTGCTTGGTTGTGTCCCCTCACAGCCTAGTAGACACACCCCCAGTCTATTCACTGGAGGGGCAGAGTGAGAAACAAAGGCAATTTTGATGCCGTGCAAACACTGTTTAGCAAAAGTTACAACATTAGCCTGTTATCAGTATTGTTTTGGTCAAAAACCTAAACCACAGCACGGTATGAGCTGCTATGAAGAAAATTAACTCTATCCTAGCCAGACCCAGTACAGGAGAGCATTAAAGAGTCCATTCAGGGAGGGTACAGATGTTCATGTCACCTCCCCGTGCCTGTGCAACGCTAGGGAACGCATTCCCCTGGGCAGGGTCTGCTGGCACTGACATCACGGCCATCTGCGCCGTGACGTGCTTCGGGTGGCCACAGGACAGCAACAGAGCAGGGCCACAGCTGCCAGCTCTGCTCCTCCTGCTCCAGGGAGAGAGATGGGCAGTTGAAGCATCTGCCTTTGTCTCTGCCCGTGGGAGAAAAGAAAGGGGGAGCTCAGGCAGCTTCAAGAATAGTTACATCCTCTCCCTGCATAGGAACCAGAGAAGTCAGGTGATGCTTCAGAGGGGATTCCTCCAGGATGTGTGGGGAAGAAGGCAGAGAGGGGGGTCCCTGGTGATTCCCAGAAATAACTCAGCATGAAAAGGCCTCAATTGACAGCACCGGCTACTCAGCCAGGTAAGATCAGCCTGCATGGATTTTAGGCAGCCCTCTGTCCCCCAGAGACATGGGAGAGCTAATCTGTGCCTTGCTCTAGGCTGCTTTTGGATCAGGGCTGTGCAGAGAGCATTTTTTTTGCATAACTTCTCTAATCCAGAGACAGAAGAGCCTGGGGGAATGGCTTGTGACTGCCGCATGGAAGTAGCAGCAAATCCCTGTTATTATTTTTGTCCTCCCAAACAGGCTTCCTCTTGTGCAGGTGTGGGGGCACAAAGTGCAAGAGGAGCTGTCTCTAGACTTCGATTCACTCCCTCTTCTCACTAGCCACTTCATATATTTGGCTCCTCTAGGTCAAAGGAAGGCCTCCTGCCCTCCACCAGCCAGTCCATCCTCTTTTTGGGTCACTGCCAATTCACCTCTGCCTTGTTCACTAATGCACAGTCCAGGCCACAGCTGGCCCCAGGAGGTACCACCTACTGCCACCGCTCCCTGCAGATGCCTGGGAGCGGAGCGCTCAGCACCACTTCATATTACAGATGGCTGTTGACTTGTTATCTGCTCACATAGCAGGGCTCTCTCAGAATTACTGCTTTCCAAACAGCTCCTTCTCATTACATAATTCTGCCTATAATTGTTCTTGCCCAAAGGTATTAGCTGTGTTTCTTGCAGATTATAGCCAAGACTATCCTTTTCTGCTCCATCTCGCCCTTTATTCTCTGCTCCCTCCTCACATTTGCATTACGCCTTTCAAGAACCCAACATGGGGGTTTTCCATGCCAGTCCCCCCATGTTACCACTAGCACGTTACGTAGTGGGGGGAGTGAGTATTCGCCTGGGCAGCATCTCCCCTTTCACCCTTGCCAGACGAGTGCTTGGTGTGGCCACTCCTCCCGCCATCAATCCTTTCCACATATTGCAAGCTATTCCAGCTAATTGGTGCTCCAGTCTCCGACAAGGTCTACACCACACCACAGCACACTGTGAAGGGTTATCCGCTGTCTTCCCCAGTCCACTAATTGTGTAATTATGCAGAAATGGCCTGTCTGGTACAATCTATTTCTCATACTCCCCTGTGGTGCTTGTTGCTTACAATGCTCATTATTCCTCTAAGTATTTGCAGACCTTCACCCTCCATCATATTTCCACAAATTGCAGTTCTATTAACAAGGGAACAATTCCTGAAGTCCTTGCAAACATTGTATTCATTTTCTCAACTGCTCCCTCCTTTCTGGTCAGGAGCAGATCTAGCACTGTCTCCAGGCTGGCTCAGACTCCCTTGCTGTCTCAGTTCAGCAAAGGTGCCTTTGCTCTTGAGTCTCTCCCATGCAGTTTGCTCATCTGCCAGACTCATGAGGTCGGGCTGTGCAGGACCTCAATGTGCAAAGCAAAGGGAGGTGTGCTGTCCTACGTTGACTGCCTGCAGGGTCCACATGCCTCACCCTCTTCTGTGGGTACGTACTGCTGGCTCTTTACTACTCAATCCATCCTGCAAGTAGCAGACAGGTGGGCTCTTTGCTTCATACAGCATTTCTCCCTGGTTCCAGACTCATCTGTCTGTGCAATTAAACACCAACTAAGGCCTGTTCTTCAGACTCAGCTTCCTGCCACAAGCATGCACTAGGTCTGAGCTCGGAGCACTCCCCCTCCAGAGAGAAGGAACCGATGCACGTTAGGATGCCCCCACCATTCCCTGCTTTCATCTGCCTAATGTGGCTAGCAGCATGCCTGGACAACATCAGCACCAGACCTCCCCAGTCTGGACCTTCTGAGCTGGAGGAAGGCTAATGGCCAGAAACTTGGCTGGAGATCCTGATACACTTCAAGGTGGCACAGCAAATGTGAGCCACTGATTTTTGGGGACAGGGCATTGGAGGCAGGCTGGGGAGGCTCTGGACCAAGCACCAAGTTCCCTGGGACTGTGGCTGGTCTAGGGCTATGCTGGAGGTGGGGGATGGCTGCAGGAGGCCAGGCCAGGCTGGTGTAAGTCAGCAATAGAGCTGGAGGGAGCTGGGGAACAAAGGTTGGCCCATTGCCTAAGACTCAACATGTCAGGAGACCTCCAGGCCCTGAGAAATAGTATTTCAGGGAATTTCCCTCTTTGCAGACAAGAGGAATCAGAGGAACACCAGGGCAGCCACCAGATGACTTCTTAAAAATTAAGAACCTTGTGTCAGCACCACCACAGACAGGAGTGGGAATGGGAGTCTCAGATCCAGCAGCTATTTTTTGGATGAGAGCTAGATGCAGTACTGTTGAGCAGAGGTACTGTGTGTCAGCATATTCCTCACAACCCTCATCCCTCAAATGAAACCTTAAGTGAGGTTGTGTGAGATCACCAAAGGACCAGGAGTAAAGGACAGTGGGAGACTGCACTAACACAGCAGCCCTTCGCATCTGTCTGGGCAGGTACACCAACCCAACAGTGAATGTTGTCAGCAGGACTTACCTCTCTCTTGTTGTAGCAAATGCAAGTTCTCAGAATCAACTGGGAGTTGAGGGAGCATTTAGGATGGGCAAGGGGATACTTAAGCTTGGTGGTAATAGTTAGTTGGGATGGTCTTTAGTTTTGGTCCATTTCTTCAGCTTCCATCCCTGGCCCAACTCTGCCCCTGAATATCCTCTCTGCCCTTTCCCAGCATCAGATGCTCAGTTTCTCTTAAACTTGCTGATGCTTCTCCCTCGTGTTTTCCTTCCCAGCTCCAAGCAGGCAGCTTGGTCCTGTGACACCCATGTCCTGAGTATGCACCAAGGCTGAAGGCACAGAACAGCTCACATGACTGAGACATCCATGCAGTTAGGAACCGATGCACCCTTTTGGAAGAGGTGGGGAGAGCTGGGCAAGGTAGGGCCAACACAAGCCTTCCAGGGGCACATTCACACTGTGCACCTTGTCTCCCAGAAGGACTCACAGTGCAGAAGTTGCATCACCAATGCCTGTTATCTCTGGGCACTTGAGGTCCCACCACAGTTCCTTGGCAAGCCACAACCAAAAGAAGCCAAGTGACACAGACACATAGAGATGAAATCTTGCTTATGTGCAAAGGGTGAATCTGCAGCATCAGCCCTGCAACTGATCCACTCCTTCATTTCATGTCCCCCACCCATCATGCCCCAGCTGCCTCCATTCCTTATGAACCACACATAACCTCCCTTCCTTGGAGAACCCTGGGAGAAGCCCTACAGGCACAGTTGTTGTACCTTGTGCATCACACCTCACAAATGGGTTAGAAGAACACAGCAAAACAGGGATGGTCATGCAACGGACAGGCTCTAACGAGCCTAGATGGTCAGTTGGCACTTAATACATTTTTGATCTCTTCCTCTCTGCCAGTCGCAGTGCCTGTGTAACCTGTACTTCTCACTCACTCCCAGAGCTATGCAGCAGATCCTGTGGGCGAGAGCTCATGGCAATAGTCCCAAGTTGATCATCTGCCCTTATCAGCAACAGCCCAGGGAAGGGGCTCAGAAGAGACCTAAGTGACCTTTCTACAAAAATAAATTGGAGTTTACTGCAGAGCTGGATGCCCTGGGCAGTCTGACTATTGGAGATATTCAGAGGAAACTTATGTCAGGCTTAATTTCCATTTTGAATTTCCAGCATAGCTTTTGGCTTATTTGACTTGTGCCACAGACACAGAGCAATAAAAAAAGAACTGTTACAACTGTTGATCATGATAATAGACCAAGTGTGTTACTAAGCCTCACACAGGGTTATCTCCAGCATAGTATTCCACAAGAGAATTTAAATGTCCCTATAAAATTTAATTTTAACCATCTTTCTCCTAGATATTTCTGAAAGGGGGTCTCCCTTGAGAGCCCTGGTGCTCTCTGCTTTTACTAAGTCTAGACATTTCATAAAGCAGTCTCTCCTTTTACTGTTCTGGGTTCCTCATTGTAAGCCAAGAGTTGATAAGACTTCACAAAAAAAAAAGAGGAGAATACACCAAAAAAACCCACTCTGACGCCATTTGGTCAGCTCAGTTGTAGATCTCAGCAGAGAGTTAATGGAGGAGAATGAACTTGCTGCTCAGTCAGACAGGACTCCTCCATCCTTCTTTAATGACAGACCAACTGCTTTTGTAACTACCCCCTGCAGATATTAAAGCTGAGAAAAATCCTTCTCATAGCAAACCACAAAAAGAAAAGAGTTTTTTCTGGAATGTCATGTCAATTAACAGGATGAATTTCTTAGAATTAGTCTGAAGGCTGCCATATCTTAGGCTTCTCAGGCTAGGAGACCATTCACAGATACACCTGGATGAATTATACATTGCAAATAAATTCACTGAAGAACTAGATATTCCTTCCTGTTTGTAAAATGTTTCTTAGCTGATCTTACCAGCTAAAGATTACAAATACATTTATAAACATCTGCTGAATAGTTTACAGGAAGAAATGTCAGGCTCTGACGCAGGTCATGTGTTATGATCTGCATTATGTCCACACAGCAATCAAAGATACAGTTGTCGCAATCACGCACATAAAGGCTGTGGGCTTTTATCTGACTAGCACAGGTAAGTGCATCAGTGAAGGGAGAGCTCAGGGCAAGCCAGAAACCCATGTACACAAAAAGTATCTGGTTCTGCGCTCTGAACAGGAGACTCGCACTGACTCCCCTGCAGCTATCATTTTTATATATATACAAACTTGCATTATATAATGTAGCACTTTGGCATCTCTCCTGCTCAAGATGCCCGTGTGCTAAGCAAAGCAAGGTCGCAAGTCCCAGCAGTTCCCGTAACCACCAAACACAGCCCCATTAATGATGACCTACAACTCTGGCAAATGCAATACTCAAGAAATTGGAGGAGGCACCCAAGAGCCCAGCCAACCTTGTTAGGCCTTTGCCAACAAGCTGTCTTAGACAAAGCCTTTGATAGCACTGCAGAAAAATAAGCTGGTTGACAAGTCTGCCTGATGTCCAGTGGCCTCATTCAGTCCCAAGTTTCATGATGGAGGCCCTTTGCAATACACCTCCTTGAGCACAGCTGAAATTGAAACAAGCAGGAGGGAACCCTAGGGAGAGGGCCAGGGTCTCAGGTGAAAGCCACAGGCATGATTCAAGTGCTCAAGCAGTGGAAAAGTGCTGCATAAGGACTAGGGAGGACCTTAGACTGGCACACTGGAGATTAAGAGGGTACAGGGCAGTGCTTGCACCTTTCTATGGTGCATCTTCTTCCTATGGTGTTAATTAACAGGTTTTGATCCCATACATTTCCCCCAATCGTGGGGAGAAAATTCTTCCCTCTTCCACCATTCCCAATCAGTCTTTGCTTTAGGAGTCTGTCTGCTATTCCTTGGTCTAACCTAATGAAGTGTTTTTTCTGCCTTCTGTGCCATAATGAAATGATAATGACCTTCTCTGGCAATCATTCAGCCCTGAATAACTTGATCCATAAGCAATGGAAATGCTTGTCCCATCTACCTCTGTTCAGAGCACAGCCAAGATGTTCTGCTCCTCTTCTCGGCTAAGGCATAAAACTTATAGTGACTCCATCACTCAGTCTTGTCCGTTGAGTTCCCCAAAGGTAAGCTGGTAATTTTAAAGGCAAATTCAGTGCGGATGACTAAGTTAGTAATGTCCATAAATAACTCAAGGCCCCATCCTGCTCTGAGACATCACACATCACACAGAGAAAAGCAGAGTCCCTCAGTGTTCCAAACCATGAGAGAGATTCCCACGGTTCAGAGCAGTCTCTATCCCTCTTGGCTCTTTCAGTTGCATGTGTCAGGGTAGAGAGACGGAGTCAGACGGACCAGCCCCTGCACCCCCCAGCCCTCTGGCATTACCCCCCCCAGTACTCCCACATTCAGAAATGGCTGACAAGCAATCCATCTCCCACTGGCTCTGGTCTTGAAGACATCATCAGCCCTTCCTGCCTGTCACATTCTGTGTTGCAGCATCTGCTTCTGCTACTCCTGGGACAGGGTGGGTGGACCATTGAGCCCAGACTTCAGAGCCCCTTCACAGCGTCTGCTACATCCAGGACTTGTGCTTCCCAATTGAATTTTTCTTACAGGAGGTCTTGCTCTGCACTGTCACCTCTACACCATGAATCACAACAGCTATATGACACACAGCATAGCAGCTGGAAACCAGTAGGGAACTCAAAGGATGATGAGTGTCCTCAGGTCATATGAGCTCAGAGTCACCGCAGCTGGCCAAGGTGGTGCAAAGTCCATGCTGGCCATTCCAAAGGGCCTGTTGAGATTCATGTCATCCTCCAGACATACTTGTCTCTCTTGTCTGTAGGAAGGGCCTAGGACACCTTAGATGACATGCGAAATGAAGTACTTAACCATGGCACTAACCAAGCAGGGTTCTCCACTTACGACATTTTGCAGGCAATGCTTGCCCACACCTCTATCACAGCAGTCCCATTTACAGTCCAGGGAACTGAGGTGATACCAGAAGAAAATCACGAATGTGACTTTCTCCATACAAAGTTCAGCAGGTGAGGGGCCAGCAGGGCCAGAAACACTCCTTGGCAGGCATGAGAAACACAAGTCAACTAGCACTCATGTTCCCTGGCTCACGCAGAGTGACTGGAAGTGTCAGAAGGAGCGGCAGGAACTCCTGGGCTGGGGAAAACTCAGGTGTTGGGTGGAGGACAGTGGGGAAGAGATTAAAATCATATACATGTTAGCCTAGATGGAGGATTTATGTACGGCACAGATATTTCTGTTTATGCCCACAGCCCAATTCCAGTATTTTCAAAAGTGGAAGTCAGTTCTGGGTGCCCACACCCAGGTACATGGTCTCCTTCCACTACTGCTGTGTTTGAACACTCACCCCAATGACGATCCCATCTGAGACTGTTCAAGGTAATTGTGAAGGATGAACAGACTTGGGTTTAAACACCTCTCTGCCTGTTACCTTTCTTCAGCTCCTAGAAGAAAAAGCCCTTAGAAAAAAGGGACATGGATATCTTTCTTCATTATTTATTTCATGCCCTATGCTTCTCTGGGAACTGACAGACTCTCACCCATCTAGAAACACCAGTTGCTTGCCAGCCCTTAGTGCTGCGTATTAGCCCCTCTCTATAGAATAAGGCTGGATAGTGCAACCTACAGTGGGATTTTTTTTTTTTTTTTTTTTTTTGGTACTTCCTAGCTGGCTTTCTTGGTTGTCTGTACAGAGAGAGTAACAGGTCAACCTCGTTAAGATGCCACATTTCTCAATGGCTCACCTCTGCTGAAGCCCTGGTAATGACTTCCGCACATGCCCTGGCTCCAAAGGTTAGGCATAAATCAATGACTAAGTCCCAGTATGCATCATTCTTCTAGCTGCTTGCTGGGGAATTACCCGTGTTTGATTTCTGAACTGTTGCAGATAGCCCAGAAAGCCAGACTTCATGGTTGAGCAGCTAAGCTTCTCAGGAGTCTACAGTCCTACTGGGAAAAATGTTTTAGAGCTCCACAATTGAAAACCACTTCTCCCAGGCTCCTGTTCTGTTAACTGCACTTTCTACCCCATATGTCAAGTTGTCACAATTCACACTTGGCAGCAGCCACCCGGCCCTGCTTGGGTGGTGGCAGGAGTAAAGCAGAAGAAACATGGAGCCAAGTCTTTTAAGGAACAGAGATGTTCTTGGCAGAGATGGGAAAAGAACACAAGACAGGCAGCATTCAAGCTAGAGAACTGTGCACTACACCAAGGTCCCAGCTGTGCTCCCTGGATCTTCCCAGAAGGACTAGTAAATTCATGCCCTGGAGGAGCTCTGACAGAGACCATGATCTAGCCCTTGATCCACAAAGCTCACCAGTATGGGGTGGCTCAGCTTTACCCAAGCAACCAGTGCCATTTGGATGGATCCCAGCTGTGGTACCTGTTGACTGTAGCCTCATCATGCCAGTTTGATATCCCCAGCTCAAGGACATCTCCATGGAGAGCACAGACATTCAACACTCCTAGCACCAGCTCTGCGTGCAAAGCTAATGACAGGCTTGCTAGGCACGTCTGTGTGCGCGTGTGTGTTCCTCCCTGGTCCAAGTGGTAAAGCATGAGAAGAAACCTTGGCGCTGGCCCAGAGACATCTGAGCTTAGTAGCAGCATTTGACGACAGATGTGTGTCTTGCAACATCGCTACTGAAGTGTCTTTTCCTTTCAAAGTAGGAATCATTTTCCCTCACGTAATAGTCCAGGCAAATATAATCCTATTAACAGGGCTATTAAACTAAACAATACTTGGCACGCCATGACCTAAAGAAACAATCCACCAACACCGGCAGCTTGTAAACAGCCCTATCCCTAAGGCAAAATGGGCATTTCCTATGCCCAAGTGCCCTCCTAGTCAGCAGCCTCCCACCCTGTTGCTGCACCAAGCTCTGCAGGACACCCAGTCATTAAACGTGTGGGAGGGAAATTAAGTAAGAAGCTGGTATCTTCATTAAAATTGTCTTTCCTGAGACAAGTGGGCCCCTTTCCATCCCACTCTCCCACCCTCAAAATTGACTTTACTTCCTAGCCCAATTAGCATTCACTCAAGTTTATACCAAGACAAGGCCTGGGTCTTTGCTGGCATCTCTGCAATGTCTCTAATCTCTGGGGTTTATAGCTCTTTTGCTCTTACATATATCAGAATTCCCAATCCAGTCATACCCAAGTTGAAAGCCTGGGCCCACATCTCTTTTTGGTAGGGCTGCCAATGAAAGTTCCTCTTTCCAATCTGGTTTCTCCACTGAAGAAGTCCTTGTTTCACTCCCCCAAGGATGCAGCTGGCCCAACTCTGCCCTTATTTGCAGCTGTGACAGGGAATGAGCTCTTGGCAGCACTGGCTGGGGAGGTGAGCAATGCTGGGATGCACAGGTACTCCACGTGCAGTCCTGGGCACTGACTCTGTAAGCATGAAAATAGCTATCATTTCCATGGTGCTGCAGCAAGTAGAAGAGCAAGGAGAAGAGTTTGGGCTGGGGAGCAATTTGGGCTGCATAAAGACTTCTAGGAGCATGAAATTATGCACTTGCCCACAGATGTGACATCCACCCCATGGGGTACTAAACTGCAATCAGCAAAGGAGGAAACCACAGAGACTAAACACCAATGTTGATGACCAAATACTGTCTTCTTATTGCTCATCAGAGCTACCCACACAATAGGACCTCAACAGATCTATGTGCTATGTAATCCTCTTGTCTCTAGCCTCCCAGCACTGTTGGGGTCCCCAGGTGGTTCTAAGGAGAAAAGACACACTTGCCTATCAAAGCATTGCTGGTTTCCTTCCCCTGCAGTGAGCTCAAAACAAGACTCTGCCTCTCTGCCCACACTTTACCCCCTGCCTCTGTATCCGCAGATGTGCCCAGCATACTGCTGCACTGTGTAAGAAGGCATCATCTCATCTGTCCCTTCCAGCACAGTTTGTCCTTCGACCCCTTGCTAAGCAGCTGTTCTTTCCGTAGGCTGAGATCAACTGCAGAGGATTCATTGGCAGAGATCATTTACCAGATGGGTGAGGGATGTTTTATCATCATCCCAAGCACTTCCACCAGTTCCATGAAGAGAAGCAGAGGTGTTCGTCCAAATTACATCCCTGCCTTGGCATGTGTTAGAGCTGGGGTTTCCAAAGAGATGCACCATCCTACCACTCTGCTTTGGAAGGAGATCTGCTCCAGCCCCACCAACCTGTGGAAATCAGATTCCCACTGAAGCTGAGGAAAGACAACCCAAAAACAACTGGTTATTTTTCAATTCCTTTGTTATTGTACATTACCTCAGAAACCTTTGTAAAATAAGTAATGCAAACAAATCTGGATCAGTTCTCAATGAACTGTGTGGATCTCCACAGAGTCCCAGCCAGGAAATCTAGACTAGAGAAAATGATGTATGAAGCAATATGGTTAAAATAGCTCATTATCACTTGACTCTTTCACAGTCCAGCTACTTCATATTTTCTCCCAGCCAATTTGGCTTTCCTTGTTGCTTCGCTTTATGGGGAAGGTTTTGATTATTGCAGTTTAATATCTCCCTCATCTGCTTTTATGGGGAAAATGTATTGGGAATTCCCCCTCACACAAAACTCCCGCACGAAGTGAAGCAAGGACAAATGGATCTCCAAGAATTTCTTGATCAGCTGCTTTCTCAAGGCTCTGATCTGGGCAGGATCTGAGATAAGGCTAAGATGAGCAGTCCTGCACTAAAACACTCGAAGGGATCCGATAGGATGAAGATCTACAAATCTGCCCCTATCAGAAAGTACAATCAAATTACAGGAATTCACTCAGGTAAACAAACAATCCCCAAACGTGTCCAGATATGCACAGGGTGATTCGATCCAATGACAAATAGACCAGATATGGCTCCAGCCACTTAAACTGACCACAGCACTTTTCACCCCCGCCTCGAATTCCCGGAATAACAGACATTCTGTGTTGTTCAAACAAACAATATTTATTTTGTTCTTACGTAAAATTGTATGGGTTCTGCAGATATAAACATAAGTAAACATTACCTCCTTTCCCCAGTGCTGTAATGCACAGCAGTATCACAGAGAGAGGAGGACCACTGTGCCTGCATTCACCTCCCACTTCTTCCCAGACCTTCACAAACAACTTTGCAGTGGTCAAGCATCTTGAGTTTTGGTCTCCATCAGACCAAGAACCTAAAGCCAATTTCACTTCAACGTATATCAGCACAGCTTGCTTTTCAGAGGTGTTGAACTACAGCAGCTGTAACCAGCATTTTCAGCATTTGACAGCCAGGTCACTTCAATTTATGTAGCTAAATATTTTAAAATATTGACAACAAACATTCTGTGTTTAGCCACCTAAAAAGAGAACAAGACAGTTTTCCTAATGAGAAGTCTGAGTTAGGCTCTTGGTGACAGTGAATAGAGGACAGAAAGAAGCGCAGAGCATTACAAAATGAAGAGCAGCAAGTGCATATGCTGGATTCAAGAGGCTAATTTATTTCTCTTTTAGCAAAAGCATTCAGAAACTCACATTTTTGTCTCTTCACAGATGGTGCTAAGCCAGATTGTCCTGCTGGAACCATTTCTGACAGCATCACTGAATCACCTCCATTAATCCCCATGAGGAAGCATGGGTAATTCTGAAAGGCTAGTGCAAGGCAAACCACAGTGGGGTTCATTCAGTACTTTATAAACAGTTTTGGAAAGCCGAGTTCAAGCCTACAAAGCCAAAGATCAGCTCAGGCCAAGGTTAAGAAAAAACCCTACCTAGGTGTCTGCCAGGAAATTTCATGCAACTCAGTTTCACCTTTCAACCAGCACTTTGGGAATTGCTGAGATTCACTGGAGATGAGGATCTAAGATCCATCTTTCCACAAATTCATTAACCCCAGGAGCAGGGAAAAAACATGAGAGAAAGTGATACTTGCAAGTCACGCTACAATTCTTCGCTGCAACACCAGTTGCAGGATGCAAAAAGAACAAGATTGAAGAACCAGTCATCCCGGGGAGGGTTATGAAATGAAGACCAATAAAGAGCACATCTAATCGCTCCCCAGTGCGGACCAACCCTAAAAGACAGCGATCTCTTCCAAAGCATCTTCCTAGAGGTTATGTGCTTGTGCACTTGTTCTCCGAGCATGAAGTTACTTGGGCAAAGGGTGGGAAACACGTGAGAAGAACTTGACTATATTACGTAAGTCCCTACTAAAAAGGGAGAGCCTTTCTGCCACCCTCTCACCACCTCGCAGGAAGCCAAGAGCTGCAGAGCCCCTGGAGCACTCAGCACTGGCAGGCAAAGGGCAGAAGGAATGTTTGATCGGGTGATTTTTGACTGTCACTGGGAATTTGCCAATCCCCCAGTCTTGCAGGGCTTGCAGCTCTCTGAATACACTGGGAATCAAGGACCCTATTATGCCTCATAAGCCTTAAGGATTTTGTCTCTTCTGAAGCCCCTTGCTACCCAGGTAATTTCATTACCTAAAAAGAGGAGACCTTCTAATGAATTTCAGATGCAACAAGCCATTGCAAAGCTCCCCTTCATCAAACCCTGTGTTATGACAATGGGTAAACCAATTGTCAAGGGTAATTTTAACAATATATTCTGGAAGAGGCAATAGCATTATGGAGAGGAAACTATGAAGAAGTTACAGAAAGAAGTCTGTTGTCTTTTCTCTCACAATTCTCTTTGACAAAAAGCAGTAACAGCAATCAGTGCAAGTAAAAATATTGCCACCTGGGGTCAGATTTTGGGGGCTGCATCCACTGAGAGCAAGACAGTGGAAAACACCCCTTTATCTGCCCTTGGTCTCTATTCACATAGTGGTTAAGAACCTGCTTAGACCTCAGAGCAGCATTTGTGCCTAACCATCACAGGGAGAGGGTACTTTTCCTGGACCTCCATTTTATTACAGCACAAGATGATTTAGAAACCTGGACTTAAAAAAAAAGATTTAAAGTCAGTTGATCACTGGGATTGAAGATACACCTGCTGGAAAGAGCCTGGGGACACAACAATAATTTCTGGGGAGAGCTGTACTGTTACCAAGGTACTGGTTTATTATGGGAACAACTAACAGCTCCAAAGGAATTCTGATTTCAGGTGGGGCTGTGTAGATCCAATGTGCTTACAGCACAAACAGACAAGGCAGAGAAAAGAAGGACTCAGCCTATGCTTTGGAGGGGAGGAATTAAAGTAGGGTATGCCTAGTCCCAGGTCATCAATGATATTTCAGTGTGGGATGTGGATGCTTGAGTCCCACCAAGTCTTCTGGCCTGACAATGCAAGTACTTTGTAGACCTGCTGGGAGTCAAGCACCCATGTCCCATACTGAGAGCACATGAGTGCACTGAGTGGTGAAGGTAGAGGTAGAGAGTGTGCAAGGGCAGTCAAGGGAGGAGTTAGGAAGTCTGGCTTGGAGACACTACGTTTAGCACATGAGGGAAGCACAATCCATTTGCAGTCCCCATCAGCTACAGAGCCAATCTGGAACTTTTTGTAAATCAAATCAAGCTTGACTTAAAGTGCTGCCAGCACCTTCTCCATGAATGGCAGCCTACAAACACCAAAAAGAAGTCCAGCCACCACACAGATGGAATCGCTAATGAACAGGAGAGCCACTCTGAGAGCGGCCAGCTGGCCAAACTCTAACTAACTAGCAACTGCAGCACTGGACACTCATAACAGCAGCCCCAGGAAGTTTTCAGCCCCAGCTCTACACTGCACATTATCTAGGCAGCTATGGCATGACCAAAGCCTTTCTCTAGACAGAGAAGTTCATGGTCCCTCCACTTAAGTATGGGGCTGAGTAGGCAATGCTGACTCAGGTGGTCCTGCAGGCTGAGTGCTCTAGAGCCTGAAAAGACTTGGGTGCCTGTTTTACACACTCTTATAGTGAGTTGGAGGTATGGCTGTCATGTTTGTCTGAGGGGTTGCTATAAATTGTTTATCTGGGCCTGTGTCCTTTGTGGCCTTATTTCCCCAGGCACACAGCGGGGAGTTTGTAAGTGACACAGAGCAAGGAGCAGCTGGAGCCAGTCTGGTGATCAGACCTCTCCCAGGATCCTCACCCCAGCTCTCTGCAGGTTACAACCTCTCTGCAGTTCAAATGATTGAGAGCAAAGCCCCAGCCTGGTCAGTCGAAGCAGAGCACAGCTTTTCTGCGTAAGTGGCAGTGGAAATGCTGTATACCACAGCAAGAGGCCCAAGTGATTTGTACAGACAGGAGGGTGGGCAGGCTGGGTGGCCCAGAGAGATACACGGGTTGCAACCTGTGAACAGACCCTGAGGCCATCCCCTTTCACTAAATAAAATTGAGGTGCTTTCTTGCTCCAATGAGAACTTTCTAGAGCTAGCAAAGTCCCATCTGTCCTCCCATCAGGTTTTGAAGCTCCCAGTCAGTTTAGCAGACAACCAGGGGAGCATCCCCTCTCCCTTCTGCAGGGGATCACAACTTGGCTGTCCTCTCCTCATTTGGGTACTGCTATGAGCTTAGGCCTGGGCTTCTGAACACTCCATGATCCTAAGAGACCCCTGATGTTTCTTCCAGCTAGATGACATTCACCCTATGAAAAGGGCAACGCCAGGCCCAAATTTACCCAAACTCACCTAGTTTCCCTTTCCACCATTTGCATAGCCAAATCCTCTGAAAAGCCAGGACTCTTAACATGTGCTTTCCAGATCCAGAGCTGAGCCACCTCCAACCCCTTTGTGCACGCTAACCCTCTAGGCTTGTTAGGAAACAGCTTTCAAATCACACAGAAAAATATAAAGATAGGGTTCTTGTCTGGTGCACCAGGTGAGGTGAGAGAGGAAGAGCTGGTGCAGGGAGCTTTCTTGATCTCAATAAGAAAAGCCCAACTGCAAATCCCTCACTTCACCACCTGCTTTAGTAAGATAGTATTAAAGAGAAATATTGATAGAGAGTAAATCTTACATCCCTCCAGATGGTGGGGGCCCTTCATTCATGCAGCATTGGACAGACCCTAGATTAATTTTCCTACCAGGCTGCACAGATCCTGTCCCTGGAGAGAATCTCCTTTTTTGTCATCTGAGATATTTTTTTTCTTACAAGAAAACAACTCTATTCACCATATGTTCTGTCAAACAGAAAGGATGTTCACATGAGAACTCCTTGTCGCACTGTTAGATAAAGGCAAGGCCATGCAGGTGGTGTAATCACCCATACCCAGTGGGAGCTGCCCACGGGCTCCTCCATCCCCATGAGGTGGCTGAGTCTGTCCTGCAGCCGTGGGGTCTGTGCAGCACAGCCCAGCCTGAAGGCCATGCTGGACACCCAGCACAGCCCAGCCCAGCACAGGCTGGGGTGTACTCAGGGTCACTGTGACATGGATCACTGACTTCTCCATGCACAGTGGTTCCTGATCAGGATCACTGCATTCACCCCTTGATCCACATGCAGTTTTCCTTTCTAAAAGAATGATAAGTTACAGATTATGTTAATAACATACAGGCTTCCCAAGCCCTAAGCATGAGATGCAGTAGAGCATACGTGGCATGTTCAAGATCACTGACTCCTCCAAGACGATGTCTTCCGCAAGGCTCCCAATACAAAACCTTACCATAACCAGCCATGCAACAGCAGGGTTCGGGGGCATTTCTGCTGAGTGCTGCTGAGCTCATTTTATGAGGATCATGCTGCAATTTATACGCTGTTGTGGAATTTCATTTGTCTTTGGCTGAATTTTCCATCTGCCTAAACATGCCCAGTGGGAGCTGAAGATGCCCACACAATTCTTGTAACGTTACACCTGAGTGACCATACCTGCAGCTCTGCCCAGCCACCTCCCATCCTGCTTCTGCTTGGCTGGCAGCGGTCAAAGGGCCTTTGCCTCTGCATCTGGGTTTGTGCGGGCATTTGTGCCCCCTTGCTGTTGTCTGACGAGGACACGCAGCTTGCGGTGCCAAGACCTGCTCCTTTCCAGTGGGCATCACTCCTTCAGCTCCCCCTGGCACAGCCCTGTGCTGCAAAGCTCAGCCTGCTAAACAATGAGATCTCTCTTCCACCACCCAAAACAGGCACCCCTCCTAGGGCTTTATTCAACAGAGCTAAGTTTCAGTGAGAAAGGGGGACACATAGAGCCAGATACCCAGATTTTGATCTCATTTGTCCGGGTCTAACAACCGCAGGAACTGCTTCACAAGTACAGAACACCCAGCAGAGCTTGCAGAGCAGCTCAGCAGCCTCTCCAACCCAGAGATACAACAGTTGAGCTGCTCTGGCTCAGAAGTCTTAACAAAGTCTTTTCTTCCTGGAGGAAGTCAATGTCAGTCTCAGACCTGCACTCACTTGAGACCTAACAACCCTTGGGTCCTAAGAACATGGAAACTGAGAGGCTTTTCCAGTGAGGACAAAAATATAGTATGGACTGCATGCTTGTACAGCTCACAAATGGGTGGCAACGTCACCAGTACTCAATAAAGAAGAAAAAACAATTTTTAACTGATCATTCAAATACACCTGAGTCCCCTTCTCCTTTGCATAAAAATCACTTCTAATCCTGACATCCGGGGCAGAGCTCTGATTCACACACATCCCCTTTGCAGCACTGCAGTCCCTTAGCTCCAGTTTACTAAAGGAGCCAAGCTACATTTTGTTCACATTTCACCTCCTCCTTCCTCTCCTCACAAGAATTTCCCCAGAAGGGAACCTGAGCTGCTGCATATACCAAAAGGCAGAAATCACCTTGGGTAGTCTTGGTTGGGAACAGCCACCAAGACACAGCTGCATTCAATTGACTGTGAATCATCAAAGCACCAAGATGAACAGATTTCTCATCACAGCACTTAAGTATCCATCTGTGGAACATGACTGATGCTCAAAGCGTCAAAGTCTTGGTGCTCATCTCAGCTCCTGCTCCTCAACAAGAGAGCACACCATGCAAAAGGTACACACACACACACACACACGCATACGCACAACAGTGAATGGCTCTCAGATCAGCCTCTCTTGAATCAATGGGACTTCCCAGAAAACATCTGCTTCCTATTGGGGCAGGTCCAGAAAGCTACCTGGAAAATGTGCCATTGGGAAAGCATGGAGAATTTTCTGCTGCTTTTTAAGGCAACTAAGCAACTGGAAGCAAGAGGAAGTCAGCAGCGATAAGCAGACAAGCATCTGAGAACCACCATTTTAATGAAATTTGCAAGCAGAGACTGTGATGTTATTCCTCATGTTCCAGCCAAACAGAATCTAAATGCTTCTGAGTACAATGAACACAAAAGCACCATGGGCCCAAAACCACACCATCACAGAGACCACAGGCTTGTAGCAAAGTATTAGAGGATGGGGCTTGGCAGGCAGGCACATTGCAGTTATTTTGGAGTTAATGTTGTGGTTCTTGGTGCCACCAGAAAAAGCAGCATGCATGAGTCCAAAAACAACGTAGAGCACTGCGGGCCGTTGGAGGTTTGCAATGGAGGTAGCAACTTGCTACAAAAATCCCCTCCTCCCCCAAGCAGGGTAGCAAAGGGAACAGGTCTTTCCCTGACCCAAGGTTGTCAGACTTCACTGCCATAACCCTGAGGTCTCTGTAGCAATGGCCTCCTGGCCAGAGACCACCTCGACTCAAACCTTCTCGGCTGCCTTGGACGGATGCCCTTGTTGCATCCAGGGAGATGTCACACATACATGCTGCTGGAGCCACTTCTGCTGGCAAATGGAAACCCTTCCATGTGGCAGCTGAGCCCAAGCGCTGCAGCTGTCACTCACTGCATGCATGACTGAGTCTTTCTGAGTAACAACTATTGATGTCAAATCAATCTCCGGGAGCCGGTTCAGCTATAAACAAGGCAAGGATCTGCTTACTGTGAGTTACAGTGGGGCAGAGCAGTACCATCTGACCTACAAGTAGCCCCACAAGCGGGACTGTTTGTAAGTGTAAGCTGAAGGCACTTTTTGCTTTACACCAACAGACATCTACTCAAGTGAAGAATCAGAAGATGAGCCAGGTACAGGGGCCAGACACCATCAGAGCCCATTTCTTCTCTTTTGTTACAACCATTCAAAATGGGTACCCTTTTATGGGAAGCCAAGGGGTGATGCTGATGCCAAATCAGTCAGGTGAGAGAAGTATCAGGGCTCTTTGTTTGTTGATACTCAGATATTGCCCAGGTGAAGTCTTCATTGCACACAGCCATGGTACCACACGGATCTGGTGCAGCCTAGAGCCCTTCCAGAGGTGCCAATGCCATGCAGAGCTGATGTGCTTGCTGCTGCAGTCCTGCCTAGAGCTGCTACGCAAGGCCCACCCTGTAAAGCACCAGCACCAACCCCGGGTTGCTCTCCCCAGCCCCTGGTGCCAGCCCGACCCTTTCCCTGGTGTGCATATCCTGGCCTGCATCAGGCTGTCTCACCCTGTGCGGCAAGCGCAGCTGTGTGTGTTTAGTTTACCCAGAGTGGCACTGGGGGTGGAACAGTGACCTTTCTCATGAAACTGTATGGGAAATGAAATTCCCTCTTTCAAAACTTTGTCATGTCTCAACTAGCTACTCTGCAAGTAATTTTTACAAAAGAAGGAGGGAGCTGTCAGCTGAGACCTGTCAGTGACCGAAAGCACAAATCACACTACCTCCCCAAGCCATGGAGACAAAAGCAAAGCACTTGGCAAGGCGACTGCTAACCCCACTGCCTTGGTGCCAAGCTACCCAGGCTGCCTCCTCCAGCGGGCTCCTTGGAGCAACACAGACGGGAGGAGCTGGCAGCCATCGTGACAGGCGGCAGGGGAGGGCTGGGAAATCAAAGAAGGGCCATTTCCACACAGAGAAACATTCCCGTGCCTTGAAGCAAGCAGGAGCTTGTGCCTAGAAGCGCATGTCCCATCCAGCCTGCCTTGCTAACGTAGCAGAGCTCATGTACCTTGTTGCTCTCATACACACCGCCTTAGCAACACCAGCAGAGTCAGTGCTGCTGGGTGAAGAGCAGCTCCCATCCTGGGGAGTAAAGCCACCCAAAGGCTAAACCCAAGGGAGGTCTGGCTCCTTCCCTCTTCCAGCCAGAGCAATGAGGCTAAAAACCTCCTCTTCTCCATTTGTCAGGATCCCCAGTCACAGAATTTTTAACTTTGTAATAGCCAAGCTGATGGCTTATAACTGCAAGCAGAACTGTTAGGAGACACTGAGAGACAGAAAAAAACCTTTGGCATAGGAGATCTAAAAACAAAGGAGCAGAGACTATTACCTTTATAGGAGAGGTCTGTCTAAGGAGGGGATTTCCCAAAGCATCACGCTCAGCCTCTGTTTCAAAAGCATGTGTTGAACAGGGTAAAAAATGCTTCTCTGCAGTCAGATAAATACATGCAGTGAAAAATCACCACCTCCAGCTTCATCTGAGCTCCAGGCTGTTGCTCATGGCATGCTGATGGTTTCATATCTTGGGGAAATCTGTCACTTCAAAGTCATGCTGTCATATGAGGAGTGAAAGGCAGGAGCAGCCTCACATTTGCATGCTGTAGCTAAATAAAGCAAGTTGCCAAGATACATTTACTGCTCTCAAAGTATGTTTCTGAACATGATCCAGGTGTGCATAGACATTAGACACAACCATTCATCCTTAGCGCTATGATGCATTCGTTGGTCATTCACACGTTGAGACCTCTCTTTCCGTTGCCAGGTTCTTGCTGGATTTTGTCCCACTACTTCTATCCCAGGTACCTGCATGCCGAGTGCAGAAACAAGATCACTTCCTAGCCCTCAAAGGGCTTAGGACTGGATTTTTCCAATCATCCAATAAAAATACAGCCTTTTACTCACTTGAGATCAATGCATTTGTGTGCAGAGGATGAGCAGCTTTACTTATCCATTAAGACACCCTTGGAAAGGTTTGGGAATCTTGTACTAGACTTTTAGAGGTTGATGGCACAAAATTCTGCTATGTCAAGGGGAGAACATGCCCTTTAGCTTAGGCCTGTCCTTTTTTAACAACTGTGCTCATTAGCATTAATTACTTGTCTGTAGCTTTTTCTTTTTTTTTTTTTAATGAGCTCTTTTGGGAGAGGATTATGAACAAAAGGAATTCCTAAGGAGTTAGAGACCCTCTTTAAAAGGTGCCTTGAAATGTCTTGGCAGTGCTAACTGAGGGTGGGTGGAAGTCCTAGCAAAACTTTTCCGTTCAGGTCAAAAGCGTAGTGACAAGATCCTGCTCCTGCAGCGAGAGTGGCAGGATTAGCCCCTTCCATCTTGTGGCACGGTAACATGTGATGCCCTAGACACATATTGAGTCAGTTCTGCATCATATCTGAACTCTGCTTGGTACACCAGCATCCTATGATGTAGGCCCAAAAATCTGCCCTCAGCATCTCTGTTCAGGTCCCAGAGCCTCAAGCTGTGGGTCCAGTCTGGGAAGAACCATGGCTATACCGACTTCTTGGAGTGCTTCAGCCACTTGCTCTGATGGAGCAAGGCACCTCAGCACTGCTGAACTGCACATCATTGGCATGGCAGTGTCAGGACCACGACAGCCAGGACCTCTGCAGTCCAGGCAGGGAACCCCTGCAGCTCATGCAGCAAAACAGAACCCTGTGTAAAAGGGATTATCCCGAAGGGAAATCTCTATTAATGACTACCACTGAAATTATTAGGCCTGGCAGTAAAATCCAACTCAGTCTTTTATCAGAGAGTCACTAGCACACTTCAGGTATGAATAGAGGTCTTCCATGCAGTGCCGAGGTCAGATTTCAGGTCACTAGGATCAGAGCATGAAGATGTTCTAGACTCGATTGGGAATTTCCAGGGAGAGATTTGGGACGCAAAGTTTCCAGAAGGTGGTATAAAAGGAAGATTTGATGAAAGCAGCACAGGCATTAGTGCTTGCCAAAAGTAAGGAAAGAGATTATCCAAGGCCTGGGTACTTAAATATGGACAAATTAGAATTTAAATTTGAAAAAAAAAAAAAAAATTGGAATTATCAAATGGGAAATGCGTTAAGGATCTCCCCAAAACCTTGGCTCTCTTCCACAGCACAACTCACCATGGCAAATTATTTCCCCTCCTCCTAATAAGCTCTTTCTCAGGCCCCTTCTTCACCCAGGGCTTGCTTTCAATTCATACTGTGAAGTCAAGCACTAAGCTTGCCCCCTTCAGTTCACTCCATTTACTGTCCAGAAACCAGAGAACAGTGCAGTCACATCACTTTCCACACAGCATGAGCAGTTCAGGTCATGCAAGACACAGTCCAGGTCTTCTTTTTCCCTGCAGGTCAATTTATTTCAGAATCTCTCCTGGCATCTCCCCTATCTTTTCCCACTCATGCCTTCCTCTCCCAAGAGCCCCCAGAGGTCACCCACAAGGGTCTCTAACAAGCAGCTCCACTGGTCAAAGTCAGAGAACCACCCTGTGGTCCCACCAGCCACTGCAGCTCTTCCATATATTCTTCAAATAGCCCATGAGCTGTGAGGTGGGGAACAAACTTGGGAGGTGAGCTGGAGTGTCACTAGCCCACTTGATCTAGGATCACTTAAATGCTCCCACCTGGACACTCAGGACACTTCAAGACAGCAAGCCAAGGGGTCTACACAGGCTTACCTTTTGGGAGGCAGTCAGCAACCCAGGCAAAAGCCTTCCTGCTATCTTTTACCTTTTAAGCTAGTGTTGGAAGCCAAGGAGTGGTGTTTTCTTTTCTCTGTACCTCCTACAGGTGAGAACTCCCAATGTGGATCAGATACCCTTTGTTGAATAGAAAGCCAATACAAGAGAATCAGCAGTGAACATATTCCTCCCATTTCTGGGAGTTTGCATAGGCTCATTATTATGTTAGTCAATACCCTAAGGGGGCTAAGAAAAAAAAAAAAAAAAATCAGAGGAGGTTTTCCAAATCACACAATGGCATGGTATTTACTGGAGGGTCTGAAGGCAAAGGCTGTGTTGTGCCAAACCAGCAGGGTCTGCTGCAATTACGAGCTTTCCCTGGAGATGATGCCTACCTCCATTCTTGTCTCTAGGTTCCTGACCCCAAATTCAGCCAGCACCCTGCACCCAAACCATGGTATTCACTATTGCAGAAGTAGCTTATAAAGATGATCGCTCAACTCCAGAACCCCCAGGGCAAGATGCCTTGTTTTGCCAGAGAAATCCAAAGGGAAATGAAGGGCCAAACTTACACACACACACACACACACACACACACATATATGTGTCCTCACTGCCTTCCTCCAGTCTGCATCAGGATCATCTGGTCTTTGCAGATCACATGACACCTCCAAATTCCACCTAGGCCAAGTTCCTCACAGCAGGGACAGCCTGGCCGCAGCAAACACTAACTGACAAACATGTGGAGTTTGTGCAAAAGGTTCAGCAGAGTTGCAGGGAGAGTTAACGCTTGCAGCACATCCCCTGGCAGGAACCTGCCAGATTCCCCACAACACCCACCCCATGTTGTTTTCTCAGCAAGCTGCTGGCAGGGCCCAGGCCAGAGCACATACTGTGCCACCTCAGCTAGGAAACACAACAGCCAAAAAACAGTGCCAGGAAGGTGTCATGGAGCTGTTCTGGAAGCCCAGACCTGTTCCTCCCAGATGATCATGGGAGTATCATGTTCTGCCACTCACAGGACATCATTAACAGGGATGCTGAGGCCAGGCCCAGTGATCTGGAGCCAGAAAAGCAGTTTTCTTCCATGGGCAAGGAAAGCTTCTGTTTCGTGGTGGTAGAGCTGATGTCAGTGGCTGGAGCAGCTGCAAAATTGATTCAGATTAACCTGTGTGGCTCTACAGCAGATCCCTCCAGCAGGAAAGCAAGGGTTGATTTGTCTCCAGTAACCAATAGGTGAACAAGGATCCACTGACACTTACTGGGGCTAAATGCTACTCAAAGCATGTCATTGAAGGGAACTGGCCAGGAACTTAAATGCTTACTCAAGCTTGTTGCCAGAGACAACTGGGTGTGAAGCAGGGAGCCCCCAAATTAAAGATTTGATTAACCTAGATGTCAGGTATTAGGGGGTCCAAGATTCAGTCAGTGTGGAAACAAAACCAACACGAGCAATCCCATGTAGGCCAGGATCCATGAAGCACTCCTTGCAGTAGCAAGGTTTCCACTATTAGACTATGCAGACCAATAGTAGACCAGTACCTTCAGCAGGGCACTTTTGTAGGTCTCTTCCAATCCCTCCCCACCCCTTCCTTTGGTTCTGTTCAAGCCTTTTGCTCTCTGGCAGAACTGCTCTACATTGAACGGCAGCTTTGGTGGTTGGACCTACATTCAGATAAGGAAGAACTCTGCATTTCTAGAAATCAGAAAAAATCATTTTAGCCTTTTTACCTAAGAAACAGGTCTAATTAAACTGCTTGATCTGTGCATGGATCTGTATTTCTCCTCCCAGAAACTTCTGACTCTCCTTTCTGATTTCAACTCTATTTAAGAAGATAGGCAGAAATGAAGAGATTGTGGCAGTCAAAGATCTGCAGTGTGAGCAACTGCAGAGGTAGAGAGCCAGGCACAAAGGCTCTCATGTGCCCAGGGAGCCTTTAACCCTACTACTCACTGGAGTAAGTGTGGCTGCCTGGAGGATGTCACCAGGATGTTCCAGAAAGGAGAGAAATGATGCCTCCACAAAGCTCCAAAGGATGCAATGTCTCTGCAGAAATGCCCACAGGCATTGAGGGTGATGGTTTTCCTCAAAAAAAGTAGCTGCCTAATGCCAGAGAAAAGGGTATGTTAGAGAGAGAAGAACAAGCTAAGGTCAGGAAAGAGCAGATGGAGGAAGAGTAAGAGAGAGCACAGAAGCCTGGGAGTGTCCTGGAGAGGAACAAGAGAGAGCAGAGAGATGCAAGCTGCTGTAGCTGTTAACTGTGACGCTGCTGTAGCTGTTAACTGTGACACTGCTGTCCAATAAAGCCCTAAACAACTCCACCTGATGGGGAAAGTTTCTTGAAGACCAATTGCAATGCTTGTCACAAATTAGACCTTCCTGAAGCAAGCCAGGATCCACTGGCCCCAACACTCATGAACAGTTTCTTCTAGGACAAATTTCTAGGTAACTTTCTTCCCACACCCACCACCTACACAACACACCAAAGTCAACAGAGCTACAGAAGGAGGGACTTGTGCCCAACCCTACAAAGCAATTTTTCAGTATCTCAGCTGCTAGCGTAACCATTGCAATCCCATGCAGCCAGCTGGCAGATGTACCAATGAGACAGACCTGCAGGCACGGGAAGAGGGATGCTGGGGCAAGAAACAGAGAATGCCATTTAGATGTCAGACTGGGCTCACAGCTGGGGCAACAGAGATATTAGCGTGGTCAGTGCAAACCTGTCAGCTCAGAACTGCAACAAAATGAGATGCTCCACTCTGCCCCTCCTCAGGGCAGCTCACAGCTGTGTTGCTTGCCTCAGTACTGACCCAGTGTCTATCTGGCCCCTGCAGAGTCCACAAAAGCTCCATTACCCATCCCAGACAAGCTGATGGCCTGGGGAACTGGTGGCCAGATCTGCAACCTGACAAAGCAGAAACCTACAGAATTACAGCATCTCTCCACAAATCAGGTCTGTTTCCCGAGAGCCTTCACGGGGCCTGCAGGACAGGTATCAGCATCTCCTCCACCTTAAAGGACCTGGGAATACCTGCAGTCCCCAGAGCAGACATTCTCCTCCCCCACGGTGTCTTCTTCTTTCTGGTTCTAGTCTCAGTGGGAGCACCTCTTCTGACACCTGCACTGTCAGCTCAGGTAACACTTTTCAGAGCCAGGCAAATGTATGCATGCACTTGCTAGACAGCCACGTTTGTGCAGAAGAGGGCTGTTTGGACCAAACAATTTCTGAGAAAGCAGAAAGAAATCAATAACACTGCTGAGAAGGCAGTCTGGTAAGCAGCCTCTTACTACCTCCTGACCAATATGTCAGGACATGTCCAATCCACTCTGGAACTTAATTCAGTTCAATGCCATTCTTACAATCTTCTGAAAGCTACAACATTCCCTTGCTTTCTCTCCTCAACCTGCTTGTTCAGCCTTGCCTTCAGTGCTGGGGTGATCTCCTCTAGTGAAATTTCTACCTGGGACAGTGGGACTCAGAGCCTGTTCAAATCCACTTGATCTCTTCCGCTAGGAAACTTCTGATGCTGAAGTATTTTACGCTAATTGCATGCAAGCCAGTTATAAAAAAAAAGGCAAAAGGTTATATATGACACACTTCAGTGTCTTCTACTTTTATAATGTATTTGATGACACCCCCTGGGGAAAACACTCCTGCACGAACAAGTAACAACACAAGAGAAAAGCATAAGTAGGGCAATCTGGGTATGGATGATAATTACTGACGCATAAAAATATATCATGAGATACGCTTAAATAACTTCACATGAGGCGGCAGTTCTAGCTTAGCAATTCCTTTACCATGATATCATTTTTGTGCTCATAGGCCAACTGAAAGTAGCTAAAAATCTCAGGACCAAATGGACTGAGGAGTCAACAGGGGTGAGTCTGTGTCCTGTGTCCTGTCACACTCTCACTGGCCTTGAATTTGGCCCAAGAAAGCTCGAGCTAGTTTTCCCTGTGCTTCCTCTTCTTGGCAAACCGAGCCTCAGTTCACCCTGCTGTAGCAGACTCCAACTCAACAGACATTCCCTCTTCACAGCTAACCCACGATTTGCCTTGGAATAAGAGACTGATCAAGGTCTTTGTACCAGAGACAACAACTTCTTTTGGTCCAAGCAAAAGACTCCCGAACTGAGATAATGTAGAAATCATTTATCCAACTCTCAGGAGTACAGATTCCCCTTACTGTAATGCCTTGGGAGTTTCTGGAACTAATTGTGCCCTTTGGGCTGGCCTGAAGAGACACATCTTGCATTATTGCTTATCACTATCCTCCTTCAAATTGTGTACTCATGTGCTACTTGACAAGCAGACACATCTCACTGAGCAGCAGCGTGTGAGACGACAGTCCCCCCGAGACATCTCCCAGCTCAACAGAACATGTACATGGTTTTCTTTCTATCTATATCTCTGCCAATGCACCGAGACTCATTCTCTGCACAGGTCTCCCGCAGACTGCCTGGAAAGTCCGATGAAAAGAGGCAACTTGAACACTGTGGTCTGCCAGCACTGGCCCCAGGAGATGCCACCACAAGCTCAGAAAGTCCTAGACAGCAAGAAAGGCTAAACAGGCATCACAAGCAGATGATGACTGGGCATGTCAACATTGCAGGCAGGAGGCCTAACAAGTAGGCAGGAACCCGAGCTCTCCTGGAGACAGCGCACCAGGCAAACAGATATGTGTTCTCCTCCAAGCTGCTGGATCCAGGACATGTGGAGAAGCCAGAAACAAAAGACAGGCCTGGAAACAGGGACTAAGGGCAATTAAAGTGTTTTATACCATTGCAGGTGCATGTGTCTTGCGTAAGGGTGAGCTGGTAGGGTTGAAAGACAGACAGCAGCCTACATACCTAAGCTTTCTACCTGAGCACCAATACCATGTCCCTCAAATCAAAGCACATATAAACATGTTCCTCAGGCCCTTGACTGTGTTTCTGGTATGTAATTTAATGGCTGAGCTATGCTTCAGCTTGGGATAAATCTAAGCTTCTTTGCAAGAAGGCTTGCTGGAGGTCTATAAAGTGCTTGATGCTGCTCCTGCCATTTTCCGTTCAAGACAATCACATCCTTCTTTAGCCCACACAGTTAACGTCCTTCCCCAGTGAGAGTTATAGGGCCCAAAGCCCCTCCTCACATCCTCACACACATAGTGAAAATCCCAGAATACGTTGTGGAGAAGCTCACAGGAGGGGAGTAAACCAAATACTCAGAACACAGTGGCAACCAGATTGTAGACGTCTCACACTGTTCTACCAGACTGGGAATGGCTATCTAGTGAAACAACCAGGAAACCATATCTGTAATGCTTCATACAACTCAGGTTTGCCTCCTGGAATAGACAGCAATGGTAAAGTTTGTCAGTCTTGGGAGAAAAGAAAGAAGTCCCTACCTACCTCACCAACTCCAAAATAGCCCTTTGTTGGGCTCAGGCCAGTCTGTATCTCTGAGCAGTTCTGCCCAAATTTTCTGCTGCCCACTGAATGTCTTTTCTGCCTGAGTCCCTATGACACTGTTATATTCCCTCCTTGCATAACATATATACAGTAGAAATACCAGTGGCTTAATCTGTACTTTCTACTCCTATTGTTCTCTAATGACCTGCTGTAATTATCCAAACTGAACTCTTCTGGCAGAGCACCATTTCTTAAGTGGCTCAGTCTGTTCCCAGTGGGCTACTGACCCTATCTGGAAGCATGTTCTTCTGGTGAAGTGTCCTAGGAGCCAGTGATCCTCTTAGAAGGGCAAGTCCTGCATCTCTGGGCTGAGATGGAAATAACTGCTACTGCATTAGCAGAAGAGGGAGAGCTCTCCCAAGCGTTCCTAGAGCTTCACACCCTGAGATGGAGAGAAACAAAAATACCGTCTTCCTTGACAGAGGGAAGAAGGGAAAACATTGAAAATACTTTCCAGGTGCCCTACTACAAGCACAGTCACGTTCAGACAGGAAGCTTCATTAGCAACCTGTTAGCTTTGGTGGGGTTCTGTGATTTGTTTTGTTTTTTAATAAGACACATTGCCTCTTTCCAGAATGGTTTGCTTTGGCTTCCTGTGCTAGTAAGCCAGGAAAAAAAACCAAAACCTTATCAAAATCGTGATCTTTTCCCCCTGGTTTCCTTTTTGAAATCTGCTGAAATGAGGTGGACCAACAGCAATTACCACCCTGTCCTTAATCCCTGGTTTGGATATGAGAAGTGAAACTGAACTCCCTGGGAGCCAGTTAGGAACTGGCTGAGCAGAGCTCGCACTCATCTTTTGAAAGCCAAGAGATCAGAAGGAGATTGATCCTCCATTTTCCCTCCTGGCAAAACTGCTATCATTATCAACAAACACATGGTGATTCAGGGACAAAGAGAGTCCATTTGAGAGAAGATTGTTACAACTGCTCATTTAATTTCAGATTCCTCATCATTGCAGTGGTTTTGTTGCATCTCCTGCACCCATTACCCAGGAATCTCCGATGATGGAGATCCCTCACCTCCCTGGTGACCCATCCTCCACCCTCCTGAGGAAAGAGCCATTGAAGGCACAGGGAGCCTTCAGGCTGAAAGGTCACAGATCCACATGTCTGTGCCACCAGCACAGAACAGCAGTCTGGGGCAGCCCAGGGCTCACTTCTGGACTGCCTTCCCCATACAAGCATAGCTCACCCTGCTCCCCAGAAAAGCAGCTGCAGCCTCTTTTGCCATGTGAACCCACAGGCTCTGGCACCCTGCCAAACTTTAGCATTGATGGAGGAAAAATAAGTAAGCTGCAGTGTTTAGAGATAGAGAGAGGATTAAAGCCTTTTGTGAGCAGCTAGTAACCCAAACCAGAGGTGCAGGGCAGAGACTGTGTGTCATGGCACCCAGAGTACAGAGTGGGATATTAAAGGCAGATTAGGATAATTTCACGTGCCAGACACCAGGAGAGACCTTGCAGTCCAAACATGCTTGAACTTGCTGATAAACCTGTTGCCTTCAGTGGTTAACCACCAAAGCAGGCTAAAAAGCTGGGGCCACAAAGCAAACACCAGGCCTGATAACAGGCATTTAATATTTATTAGTGCAGGGTTATAAGCCCCTCTCTCTATACTTCTACCTTTGCTAACAGCATCAGCCCTTCTGCCATCCCACCAGGAGAGAGGCCTTTCCCTGGTCAAATGGTTTGTGTCAGGCTGACACCAGACGCCTCTGTGTCTCACTGAAAGGAGCAGTTTTATGGCCAACTGCCAAAATTAGTTTATAACCTGTGACTGGTACCAGCAATCGCTATGTCTGACTGAAGGGAAAGTGCCCTGATCCCAGGTCTATGATTATATATGTCAGGAGAAGAGCTAACTGTATTATCATGCATACTGCTTTAGGGTAGCTCACATTATCATTTTAACCCCTCAAGCTCAAGACATGCTGCAAAGAGCATCTGCCCTGAAGTGCAGAGTGAGGAGAGCTGTGGACACACTGGGAAATACCTGTTCTATTGCTACCCCAGCCTGGGCGTCACACGTCAGTGGTCTCTTTTCATCAGATATAGTCTCCTCTGCAACTGCATCATTCTCTCTGGCCCTGGGCAGGTATTTCTGTAGATTTCTATGGCTTGTGGTAGAACAGCACTTTACATCTCCTACTTAACAGTCTTAAGAGCCAAACAAATGTTCATTGCTTACACGAACACTAAAATACTAGCCCTGTTTTACACATTCATTGTCATGATTAAATGATCTCATACCCCGGAAGTTAGTGACTGTATGCAGCCAAAGTAGCACTGAAAATAACTGGGTCCCTTAAAGGAGGAGCAAACAATAAAATGGCAGAAATTTTCTTTATGCTAGAGTTAGCATCAAGGTCAGATTCACCAGCCCATGGTCTATGGATCTAGAGGAATGTATTTCCTAGCACTTAGCACCTTCACAGGAACAGGATGCCACACAGAGATGAAGCAAGTGAAGGGTTGAAAACTACAAGATGAGTTCAGAAGCCTTCAATCAAGGAAAAGGAAGAGGGCAAAGGGGAAAATGCTCTAATGAAATACGAGAAAAATCTATTGTATTGAGTCATCATAGCAAGCAAAATGGGAATACTTTAAAACTTGCTTGGTGTACTAGAAAGGAGAATGCCGTTGAGTGATCATGAAATAAGAGGAAACTCACAGCAAGCAAACAAGGTCTGCAGAAGAACTTCAAGGAAAGGAAAGCGTTTTGGCAAAAGCAAGGTTGTGGCAGGAAGATGGACATCCTTGGGACAGTCAGCTCCATCTCCTCTGTCCTTTGCTATGGTAACGGAGATTGGACTTCCAAAACGAGTTGTTGGCACACAAGACCTGTACATAGTAGCATCCTGGTAGCACAAGGGTCCCCACCACTATTTCAGTCTCCACATATCCAAGATACAAATTACTAGATGCCCTATAATCACCACTGCATCCAGGATACTGGCCTGGATATCCTCTCACAGCATATCCTGGCCTGGCCCAGCTCAGCATCAGCAGGTTTTCAAAGAAAGCTACAGACAGTCCAGCCCTTCAATAGGAGATTATCTCTACTCATTCCACATACAATAAAGCAGCCTTTCTGATCCACTAACAGCAGCAGAGTAGCTAGTGTCTTTGCTAATCCCACAGAGCTGCACACCATTTCATTCCAGTCTGGTATCCATTACACTGAATGAAAAACAAGAGCATCAGTGCAGGGAAAAAAAGGCTTCTGGTTTGCTTTAGAAGGATTTCCTGGTTTAAGGGTTTCACCACAGGACTCCCATGCCAGCCAGGCATAGTAGTTACTTGTGCTACGTGATCTAAACATCTCCATGTCAAGTATCCTGCAATCCCCCAGCATAGCTAGAGGGACCTTGAGAAGTCTTCATTGCCACAAGGGAGATGTCAGCATCCTCTTGGGCAATAGCAAGATACATATGAAGAGCCCAAATGCCCTGCAGGTCATCTGGTCAACACAGTGGAAGGACCATAGTTTGGTTGAGTTTGACCACACCTCTGGAAGATCTAGCAGCACTACAGTAATGAACACTTGCAAGGTCATCTTTGCTCTGTGACGTGTATCAACTATATAGCTAGCCACTACATACTACAGGGTAAACCAGGAAGGACAAAACATTCATGCATCCCACATTCAAGTGATAACGAGACAAAAATAGCATTAAAGAGCCTTCTTTCTAAAAAAACAGCCTGGTAACTTTGCAGGGGTGGCTATAGCAGAAGCACAACAGGTCCAGACAACAGTATCCAGGAAGAAGCTAATAGAGGAGTCTCAGTTGCCATAGGAGGAGCACAAGGAACCTTGCATCAGTTTGCCAAATGCCCTGGAGATGATAGCTTAAAATAAACAGAAAGGCTTTATAAATGACCAGAATTATGATTTACTAGATGCAACAGATTGTCTGGGAGAATTCAAACTGAACCCAGAAAAGTATCAGCCTGTTCTGGAATGACAAGCAACACTGTGCTTCAAAGACATAGGTACTGTCTGCAGGGTCCAGGGAGAACGGAAAATTGAGACCTACAGAAAGTCCCAGCAGTGCAAAGAAGCAGTTTTGGGGACAAAAGGGCAAATTGGAACATACTGAGGACTATCTGCTGGGACAGGAACAGTGCAGGTGACTGATAGGCTTACTCTCGGGAGTGACTTAGTCTGGAGGACTGGGGAGAACATAAATGTGGAAGGCAACATTTGTGAGAGTGACTGATCCAAAGGGGCTGGGGAGCCTTCAGAAGGTTACCAGGAAAGTTGAATTGCTGATTTCAGAAAGGCAAACCACCATAAACTCTGAACTTTGTTATGAATATCTTGGAAAGCTGAACTACAGAAACGAAGAGCAACGACAGATCTGCTAGATTGTTACAGAAGCGGGCCTTGAACAAGCTCTTTTGCTGCCAGGGAAAAGGCAGGAAGAAAAGGAAGGGACCAACACAGCTGAATCATGAGATCCTTGTCAGAAAAAGGAATCGACACTAGATTAGATTACAACAGGCAACAGTTAAAAGCAGTCTCATGAGCACAAAAGGACAACGCTGAAAAGCCAAGACACTTAGCTTTGAAGGAACAGTGAGGGCAAGAAACTGTTCTAAGGCCATCAGTCGTGAGAGGGAGACATAGCATGTCCACCGCTCAGAGCTGGAAAGCTATTAGCTGTCTTGGATACATGTTGAAGGTTACAAAGACCAGTGTGAAAAAAAGCAGCAGCTGATGAAGCACAGCTATTATCAACTACAAGAGGACAAGACTTAACCCTCAGATAAGGCAAGAGGAGAGTAAGGAGTACTCTTCTATGTGAAGGTTTTCCAATGTGGCTGATAAGCCTTATCTCAAGGCACTGATGCAGGTTGCTGAGATTTGGGCTCCAGAGACAACCAAGTAGCCTTAGAAGGCTGCAGAGAGGGCAAATGAAGTGGTGCTTTACAAAATGGAAGAAAAGAAAATCTGGGCAGTTACAGATCCACTAACTTAGTTTTCATTACCATAAGCACTAGAGGCAAGCAAGGAAGGGTGCAGGAAGTAACACAACCTCTTCAGACCAACCCAGCTTACCTGGACAGCCAGGCAAAAGAACTTGTGTAGATGAGGAAAAACAACAGTTATGACTTCTTGGTGTTAGTAAGACTTCTGATATTTGTTTGGCAAGAGTTGCCTAAGCAAGTTAAGGGAGCTTCAAATGGCAATACGATGGGAGAACATCTAGAAAAAAAACATACTCAGAGAGTAGTCATAAATGGCTTACTGTCTGATGGAAGATGCATCAAATGAGGATTCACAGAGATGGGGCTTAGGTCAATCCTAATTAGCCTTTTTACTTACAGCCAGATAACAAAAAATGAAAGAGGCTTATTCATCATGCAGATGATGCCAGCACAGAAGAGGCTGCCAGTATATCACAGGACAGGCTTTGGATTCAAACCAGTCTCAAGTACTTGGGAGGTGCAGTCAGAAGAGAAGTAAGAAACAAGAAACAACTGAGTCAGTGTGAATATACCATGCCAGACTTCAGCAGGGCAGTCAGCCCCACAGGCAGAGAAGGATCTAGAAGGTATTGTGGGTCACAAGCTGCACAGGACTCCATGCCCACTGATGGGCATGGTGGGGAGGGGGCATGAGTCTCATGGGTTTTTAGTATCTCCACAGATGAAGACTCCACATCTTCTCTGGGCAACCCATGCCAGTGTTTGATCACTTGCAGTAGAAAAGGGGGTTTTTGTTCAGATGAAACCTCCTGTGTGTCCATTGCCTCCGGTCATGTCACTGGACACTACTGAGAAGAGTCCAGCTCCCTCTTCTTCATTCCCTCCCATCAGGTATTTATACACACAGATAAGATCCCCCTGAGCCTTCTCTTCTCCAGGCTGAACAGTTCCAGCTTCTCAGCCTCTCCTCATATGAAAGATGCTCCGGTCTCTTAAACACTCATAGGTACATTTTCCTTAAGTGCTCCCTAACCTGAGGGTAAGTCTTCCTTGTCCCAGACTTTTCCCTGGTCTCAGGATTTTGGGATTGCTGAAGGCTGGTCTTGCCAGTAAAGTCTAAAGCAAAGAAGGCACCGAGTACCCCAGCTTTTTCCATGTCTTTTGTTACCAGGTCCCCGGCACCATTCAGCAGCAGGCCCACATTTCCCCTAGTCTTCCTTTTGCTGCTTATGTACCTGCAGTATCCTTTCTTATCACCCTTCACACTCCTCACCAGATTCAACTCCAGGTCACCCTATCCCTGCAAGATCAGATAGCAACTCTATACTCCTCCTAGGTCACCTGCCTCTGCTTCTACCTCTTATATGTCTCCTTTATATGTCTGAGTTCAGTTATGAGCTCCTTGCTCATCCATGCAGGTCTTTGTTTGATTAATCTCAGTTATATCCCTTCAACTTTAGCTTACGTATGAACATTTGCTTCTTCTTCAGGTCCTCACCTAGGTCTCTTGATGGGAATAGCTTCATTACCCCAAGCCATGTTGTCTAAAACCAACCTCCAGCCACCAGCTAGATTTTTCTGATGTCATATGGATATTCAGCTCTCCATCACAACAGATCTTATATCAGCCAATTATGGCATTTTCTTGTGTTTGCTGTCTAAGTGGAGCAGATGGAAAAACCACAAAGGAAGTAGCGGTAGCTAAGTCTCCCCTCTTACCCTCTTCACCCATTTAAAGCCTTGCTGCGCAACATGGTATGTTTCAACACCTGCAGTGATAAATAGTAGCACAAACCAGGAACAACCACTTGATCATGTTTATCCTCAAGTGTTCCTTGGTCACATTGCAACCCACAATAGCATTCGTTAACAAGTGTTAGAACATAGTTACAAATTGCAGCAAACACAAATGCTCCGTCAGTGTTATTGCAGACTTCATTAATGATGATCCTTCGCATTTCAGCAACAGCCATTCAAGGATCTGAAAACATTTATATGCCTCTATGAGCCAAGTGTCACGCTCCATGTGTGAGCCAGATGTTCACAACATCATTTTACAAATGAGGGAATGAAGTTCACAGGACTGACTCCAGACCCCTTTCCTCCCACTGAGTAATCCACTGCCCACCAACTAGTCATAGGGGAATTATCCAATTCAAGGCAAGGCAGGATACCATTATGGTCTCTTTGTTTCCTTGCATTGTCTCTATTCCCTTGCTCCTCATTTTGTATTCAGATTCTAGGCCTGGAGGGGTACCTCTGAATGTGTCCACTGCAGCACAGCATGGCACAGAGATGAAACTTAGCGCTACTCAGTACAGCCATGCAAGAGGCAATGGTACCAGAATCTGGATAACAGAGAGCTCTTGAAGGAGATCTCCAGCAGCTCCATGCGCCAGACCAGACCCTTATAGACAGAGCAAGGCCAGTTAATTTGCAGTACTGGCAAAGCCAACTAAATCCAGCATCTGTCCCATTCCAGCCATCTCCACTGCAGAGCATACAGTGCCTGCACTTGTCAGGGCCCTGTCTGCCTTCAAAACTTTGCACTTCCAAGAGTCAAAAGGTCAAGAAAGTGATTCCCACTTAGCAAACTGACATTTTTACAGTGCTTAGCTCCTCCCTTTACCCCCAGACCCTGCTGACTGAGCAGGACAAAAGATTCCCTTGCAGCTAGAGAAACACCTATGTTTATGAAGCCAAAAAGACTGCAGCATCTCTCCTACATGCCTCTTGCCAAACCGCTCCACCAGCTGGGTCTCTGCATCATGTCAGTTTTTCAAGATTGAGGAAAAATCACATGCTGCTCCCTCTAGTGACAACCTGAGCACATTTAAGCAATCTGGCCACAACTCGCATCACCACTGCAATAGTTGTTTTTAGGCACAACAGGCAATTTTTTACACAAGACCCATTCTCTGGCATCATAATCTTTCTCTCATGTCTTTGGCATATCCAAACCCACCTTAGTTGCCCTCTCTAAGGCTGCTGTTCTGCAAGCACAGGTCTCACCAAGCTCAAAAGGCTGCTAACAGGATCTGCAGAGCTTCACCAGTCCTCAGTTAAAATCTAGTCTGAACTAACTGTGACCTCAAGGTAAAAGCACTGGGCGGCTGCGGTCACCTGAGCAGGGTCACCACGTGTACACTCTGCAACTGGCACTTGTTGATCAAATAAAAGCAAGTTCAGAAATTAAAAGCAGCTACACAACAGAGAACAGCCACAGCTCAAACCAGCATTCCAGCTCCTGCATTCATTCCAGGGACAGCAGTAGGTTGTTAAACCCAGGTCTAGTCACCATAAGCTAGAAACAAAAAGGGATATTACAGCTTCATGGATAAAAGCAAACTGAGCTGGGCAAAGAAAACAAATGAAGGGAGGTTGAAGTTAACACAGCTATTGCCTTTCTACTAATTATAGGCCACCAGATAGCACAAATGAAGACCCAGGGCTCCAGCTGAACAGGAGCAGCATGTACACCAAGAGACTGCATCCACCTCACTTCTGCAGACGCCGATGCAGGCAGCATAACAGCTCTGCACGGGTCCTTCACACTCATTTTTCAATCAAGAAGAAGCACAAATAGATAGCTGAAGAGGAGGGGGGTCATTTATTTCTTGAAATTTCCCAGTGTACTGGTTTTGGCTGGGATAGAGTTAATTTTCTTCATAGTAACTTGTAAGGTGCTATGTTTTGGATTTGTGAAGAAAACAGGTTTGGTACCATAGGTCTGTTTTAGTTATTGCTGAACAGTACTTACTCAGTGTCAAGGCATTTTCTGTTTCTCACACCACCCCCCCAACGAACAGACACAAGAAGTTGAGAAGGGACACAGCCGGGCCAGCTGACCCCAATTGACCAAAGGGATACCATATGACATCATGCTCAGCAATAAAAGCTGGGGGAAGAAGGAAGAGGTGACGTTTGCAATTAGGGTGTTTGTTTTCTGAAGTGGCTGTTATGTGCAATGGAGCCCTGCTTTCCTGCCAGTGGCTGAACATCTGCCTGCTGATGGGAAGGAGTGAATAAATACCTTATTTTGCTTTGCTTGTGTGTGCAGCCTTTGCTTTACCTATTACACTGTCTTTATCTCAACCCACAAGTTATCACATTTTTATCCTTCTGATTTTCTTCCCCCATCCCACCATGGGGAAGTAATCAAGCAGCTGGTGGTGCTGAGCTGCCTACCAAGGTGAAACCACAACACCTAGTTTCCTGGTTTACCTGTCTCTTCCACTGCAAGCAAATAACCTGCTGAGATACCAAACTCCCCTGGCCCAGGAACTCAGCCATGTGTGGAGAAGCAAAGTCTGGCAGTCCCTTTCAGGGCTGGCTAGTGCATGCACATGTACCTAACCGCCTGCACATCTTTCCAGCCCCCTTCCCCAGCTCTAGGTCATGTCCCTACAAACACTGACCTGAAGCAGGTGACCAACTTTCCCCTGCATGGGAAATAGTAACACACTTGCCCTCCATTCCCACTCACACCAGAGCCCAGGCCAGCACTGACCTACAGAAGGGAAGATGCAGGAACTGGGATGACAGTTACGCAGCAGCTCCCTGGCAAGGCACAGTGCAGGCAGACAGGCATTCCCTAGCCCATCCTAACCCTGGATGACTCTGTGCTCCAGGACTGGCTCCTCAGTCCTTGCACGTGCCAGTATGGCATAGACACACGCTTGACTTTATCAGAGAGACCTTCCAGGACCCCTGTGAGGGACCACTGTCCCCTCTGTCCCATCGGCCCCATCACACAGCCACACCCAACTGCAGTCAAACGACAAGCACTGGCAGGATAAAAATTAGATTTTTTGCTTTTTTTTTTCCTCTCCTTCCAGTTCCAGAATGCCTAGGAATGGCCCCAAAGCACCGACACCTCTTTCTGAGTTTGAAGGGAGCCTGAGAAAGCTGCTCTGAATGGGGAGAGCCATACTAACAGGGCCTGAACCCCTACGTTACCCACAGGCTGGTCAGGGCGAGGGGGAAGGAAGGAAGCATCACATAATTGCTGCCACCTCTCACCAGCTCGACAGTGCTGGCTGCTTCAATTCACATTATCTACCTTATACCAAAGAATCCCAGAACATAGAATGGTTGAACTCTCACTCAGTCCCCATGACATTGTCCTTCCCCCAAGCATCTTTCTCTGCAGTGCCATCCACATGATGGCTGCCTTATTCCCACATCCCCCAGAAAAACAGCCACCAGACAGGGTGCTGGAGGAGAGGCAGGATAATCAGAAAGGCACCAAGAGTAGCAGAGGCCTGGACATGGAGAAGGGAAGATTTTGAGGTTTGGAGGGAGGAGGCGTAGGGGTGTGGAGGCTCCCTGAGGGACACAGGCCACAGCAACAGGGAGCTGGCAACGGGAATCAGTGGGAAGGCCCCACTGCCCTGAGGGAAGCCATGTGGCCTGAGGGAAGGGCATGGGGCCTGAAGGAAGGACATAGGGCCTGAGGGAAGGGCATAGGGACTGAGGGAAGGGCATGGGGCCTGAAGGAAGGACATAGGGCCTGAGGGAAGGGCATAGGGACTGAGGGAAGGGCATGGAGCCTGAAGGAAGGGCATGGAGCCCGCGGGAAGGCCTTGGAGCTTGAGGGAAGGGCATGGGGCCTGAGAGAAAGTCGTGGAGTCTGGGGAGCTATAGGAGAAGGACGGGACATCTGCATGCCTTGTGCTGGAACAGCGCACACATGGGGAGGTTAGCAGCCACCACAAAACCCAACCTAGTGACACAGGCGACCCTTGGGGGAGAGAGTCTGTCCCGCTGAGACCATCCCTCCTGACTGCATGGCTGGGACCCTGCTTTGCTGCACACACCCCCCCTCTGAAGCGACAAGGCAGAGACTGGAAGCTTTGAGCCCAGCTGTGCCGCTGACAGCCATTCCCCACCCATCACCACAACTTCCAGAGGGCAGGGTGCTGGGCTCAGCAGTAGAGATGAAGAAGATCCCTGAAAAGAAGCTCCAGCCACCATGGGATGTGACAGGCAGCACTGAGACAGCAAGGCTGTCAGGGCATGTCCCAAAGGACAGCGTGTGGGACAGAGAGACAGCAACAGTGGCACCAAGACAGGCATGGACAGACATCTGTCACCTGCTACTGCTCCTGGGAGCAGTGTCAAAGGATGGCAAGGATGCAGGGTGTGGTTATTTAATGCCATTTAATTCTCAGCACTACAGATATTTAAAATAGAATAATTAAAATAATCACAGTGCCATGGCACCCCTGTGTCCACTGCAGACGGGAAGTCTTCAGCAGAGCAAGCTGGGTGTCCTTGATTCTTGTCATGGGAGCAGGAGATCATCTCTGCTGGACCGGGTGAGGAGACCAAACCAGGGGAATGGGGTGCTGTGCCACAGACTGGCACAGACAGGAGAGGACACTGTGTGCAATGTGCCAGCTACTATAGTGACAGGGCCAGCATGTGACATGCTGACTCCTAGCGAGGCAGAGCAGGAGAGCAAGAAACAGAGTTCTAGCACACCCGTGATGCACCAGCTCCCAGCAGGACATGTGAGACTCACTGACTTCTCATGAGGAACGGTCAGCATACACTACACTGGCTCCTAGCAGGGCAGGGCTGAGGGCAATGCGCACGCTTCTAGAGGGACACGTGGGACCTGTTCGCTCCCAGCAGGACACATGACATACTGACTCCCAGCCAGCCAGGGCTAACGTGTGACGCCCCTGCTCCCAGATGATGCCCTGACTGCCACCATGTGATGAACTGACCCCCAGCAGGACACTTGTGCTGCACTGGCTCCCAGTGGGGCTGAGCCCCATGAGATGCACCAGCTCCCAGTAGGACACAAGGGACTGACTGATTCCCAGCAGGATACATGCAGTGCCAAAACTCTCAGTGGGACACACCTGACACACCAACTCCCAGCAGGAAACAGGCAACACAACAACTCCTAGTAGGGCAGAGCCAGTGTGCAAGTTACCAGCTACCAGCAGAATAGGTGCAAAACACTGAATCCCAGGAAGGCAGAGCCAATGTGTGACACACAGACTCTCACCAGAGCATACGTGCTGTGCCAACTCCCATCAGGACACACATAATGCACCAACTCCCAGCAGGGCAAGGCCTGCTGGTGATACACCAGCTTCCAGCAGGATGCTTGTGATGCAGTGACTCCCAGCAGGACACCTGTGACGCACTAACTCCCAGCAGGCTATGTGCAGTGCAGTGACTCCCTGTGTGACACACACGATGCACCAGCTCCCAGGGAGACACACAACACACTGAGTCTCAGCAGGACACACGTGATGCACTGACTCCCACCGCGACTCTCACAGTGCACCACTTTCCAGTGAGACACATGCAATGCAATGACTCCTACTATGGCCGGGTCAGCATGCGAAGCACAGGCTTCTGGCATAATACGTGTGAAGCATTCCTAGGATGACAGGCACTGGGTGTGAGACACCAGCTCCCAAATGACACAGCAGGTCCCAGTGGAAAAGGGCTGGCGTGCAATGCACAGGCCCCTCTGTGCCCTGCTCGCAGTGCAGGAGAGTCGTGGGAACTGGCCCGGCAGAGGAAGGGTGCAGGGGCAGGCCAGGCTGTGTGGCTGGGGGGACAGGGACACCATAGCAGGGCTCCCAGTGCCACCTAGTGGGGACAGCAAACGCCCAGGGGCCACCCAGTCCTGAGAGCTGGGTGCTGCTGAGCACAGCAGACCTTCCCCAGCCAGGCCAGCCTCTCCCACCACCCTGCCAGACCTGTCTGCCTCCAGCAGCCACCCCAATCCCACACGCTGCCCTGCAGCAGGCCAGCATGTCCTGCCAGCTCTCCTCCCACACTTGCTCATCCTGGGCCCTGGAGATTGTATAAAGCACCTTCATGGGAGGGACAGAGGAATTTACTCCAGGTGCAGTTTGTTAATCACATCAAGTACAGTCCTGTCGAGTCACTGGGTTCCCATCCTGCATGGGGTGAGCACAGAGGGACCTGGTCAGAGATCCATAGCTTCTGCCCATGAGCTGCAGTGTCCAGAAAGCATTAGAGCCACTCTCCTAAGAGGATGTTTCAAGAAAGCCCCCAAAAAGTATTACATCTTCTGAGGCACACACTGATGCTCAATGCATTTTTTATCAGCACATCTACCTGCAAATTATCCTTCATCTGTGCACATTAACTCTGACACACACAGTCATGCATATACAAGAGTGCATCGCAGACACATCAGCCAAAGAAAACACTGGCACAGCAAACAGCTTGTGTGACTGCACGAGTTTTATTTTATAGGCTTTCTCCCCCCAAAACAGACCAGAGGTTCTGGGAGATGGAAACAGCAGATGGGGCCATAAAGGTGCAGTACAGAGCTGTGTGAAAGTTTACACATGGGAAGTCTAAAAACGAGTAACAAATGCAAATTTAACAGGGGGTGGGGGAGGAGGGGGTGTGAGTGGATTTGCAATCCTGGTGCATGTGAATGCAGTCTTTCCTTCCATCACTCCACCCAGCAGGCGACCTTCAATCTCTAGAGCTGTATCTCCACTCATCTACAGCCGTTTAATTGCTTGGCATTTTCTTACGTTCCATCTGCATCCTCAGTCTCTTCCTTCCTCACACGTCCTCAGTCTGAAAACAATCCCTAGGATATTAAAGAGAAAACCATGACACCTTGTGGAACAGATGGAGCCTTCTCCAGATAAAGGCACCCTCATGAATACTGGTGTGTCAACAAGCAGGTCTGCCCAGCGTAGAACAGCGCAGACAGTGAAAACAGACCAAGTAAGGCCCCCAAAAAATATCAGTTTCCAGTAGATGCCCTAGGTTCACCTACTGATAAAACATAGCCCCTCTTTGCTCAGAAGATCAGCTACCAGATTTTTGTTGGCTTTAATCATGATTAAGCTGAGCATCCCTCCAGGGAGTTTTTCTAGGGAACTCAAATCCCTGCAAAAATTAAATCAGCTGCAAGATGCTCTATTGTCTTCATGATCCACTCTGAAATCAAGGCAAAGGTGAGGCTAGAAAATCAGGCCCATCATAGTGATGATCTGAGTTAGGCTGGATCCCAAACACTTCTGCAGTAATACGTGAAGAGAAGAAATACATTCAAAAAGAGATGGCCACAGAGTTCAAGGCAACACGTGGGAAAGAGCTAACAAAACCTGTCATTATGGAGGCTATTGGTACAATCCAGGGCCTGGGCAAGCTAACGGGTTGGGCACATCTCTCCAAACATGAACGCAGCACAAAGCCAAGACACCAGATGAGCAGCTCAGGTATGCCCAGAAAGGCAAACAACATCCCCATGGGGTCACACTCTCCTGAGCCCCTGCGCCCTAAGACAACCTACAGCAAAAACCCTGCAGGATCCCAGTGAAACACCAGCTGGTCCCCAAGCACTTAAACTGAAGGCTGTCTTCTTCCCATGAACTCACCTCCTCTGCTCTCACACATCCCAGCCGCCAGCCTACTGCCTATTTTAAAAACCGCAGAATTTGGGATTGGAGTAGTTAAGTGAGCTGTGGTGGTCCAACAGGCTTCCTCACGACTAGTGTCCTCCAAGAGCTGCCCTGTCCTCCCAGAGCACCACGGTCTGAAAGAAAGGAAAGAGGTGGGGGCAAACATCAGTCTCAAAGCTGAACTTCTCCAACTGCTTAGGACCAGATCATTATTTTAAGAGCACTTACATGAGAGAAAGAATAACTTGGGAACTGCTAAGGAGAGACTTGGCTAGATCCCCTCCAGGTCACTGAGTGCACGCAGGGCAGCAGAAGCAGCTCCAGGCTCTTGGCTCTGTCAAAATTTGGTGGCAAAACTGAAAAATGTAGTAGAAGACATTTTCATTTTGCAAATTTTGCCAACCTGTCAGGACACACTGGTGGTGATGAGCTGCAAAGAGATTTGGGCAGGCAGTGAGGGGAGCTAGGCTTGGCGCAGGTGAGGATGGTCAGTACATTGTGGGGAAGGAAGGAGGAGACTGGGAGAGACATGAACATAGCAGGGCTAACACTGTTACTAGGAGAAGGGAGAAGACTGGAGAAAAGTGTGTTTGGGGGTGGGATAGTCAGACCCAACAGATTCTGAACAGCCCAAACGATCACAGCAATCAAGCCCCTGCTGGTGCATGACCTGTCCCCAAGGCAGAGAGAATGATGAGAAATACGTGAGGCCAGAGAGGCTTTACACTACCTCCAGGCCAGGTAGACCAGCTGGCCTTCAGTGCTGCACTCTCAGGCAAGCCCTGCTTCCCTCAGCAAAAAGCCCAGAGGGCTGGCTCCACCATGCTTGTATGTGACAGCTGGCCTCTGCATAGGAAAGGGTCCTTCAGCATGACATGTCATCATCTAAATCCCAGGAAAGGTATTAATGTCTGCCATCTGGCTCTAGAGAGGCTTTAAGGGTCTTGGGGAATGAAACAGGTAGCTCTAGATCCTAGAACCTACAGCAAAATAAGTTTGGGGTCTCAAACTAGACCCCTCCATGAAAACTGAGGTCTCCTCAGACCTACTTACCTAAGCAGGCCAGGGCAGTGCTCATCAGGGAGGCAAGAGGAATAGTTGGAATGGACAAGAAGGAGGTCTCAAACAAAGGTGTTTGGAGGGTACTGAGGTGTTGCTAAGTTCCCTCTGGGTATGCCTGCGCTGCCCAACAGCTTTGCTCCTTGTCTTGCTTCCTGGTCCATCTCTGAATGTCCAACCATGCTGCAGGGACAGCTTTTTACACATGGGCTCTAGTTTGGAGGAGATCAGTTCAGCCTCTCCTAGATCACTGCGCATGATGGATCATGCTTGGGTTGCCACACCTCTCTTTGAGATCACAGCAATCTGGGACTGCTGAAACCCCAGCAATTACTGATGGTGTCTCAGAGCCAGTGAGCACTACAAGAGGCCCAGAAGAGATCTGGGCCAAAGATGTGGTAGTGGTCATCCCCAAGCACTGTGGACTTAAGCCATGCTTCATCACGCGGCATGGGAGTCAGGGACTGCTCACAGAATGAACTCCCTTGGTAGTAGATGCTGAAGCTCTGTCTCCACCACTGGAGGAAGCTCAGGCATCTGTACCTGGCCTGTGGTACAAGTTGTACTGAGTCAGAGCAACAGTCTGCCAAGACTAGTGCTCTTCCCCAGCAGTGGCAGGCAACTTGGTAAAGGCTACAAGAAATGAGGTGAGTATGGAGTGATTCCACCCCTGACAGTGCCTTCCCAGCTGCCTGCAAACTGCTCCTCAGCCCACCTCCTGAGCTAGAGAATGTAGTTGCCCTGCAATATTGAACAGTGCTGCTCAAGAAGTTATGACACATTCTGGCTCCTGCCTTTCAACCAGGAGCGAGCAATCCCTGCATATCTCATCGCTAAAGGCCTCCTTGAAAGCTTTTCAAAGAGAAGTTGTATATAAATATCTCCAAGTTTAATGTTACTTTTAACCAGCATGCTGAAACAAGCAGCGTGCCAGGCTGTTCCACCTTTCTCTCTGCAGTACTGGGAACTTGCAGACAAAGAGTAGACCACCTCCAGATGGGCAGCAGAGTAGCAAAACCTGAGGCTGATGTCCTCCAAACTAACATGCCTAAACTCATCACGTCTCCAGGGGATCCCAGCAGTCAACGCTTAATTTATGTCTTCTCCATAGTGACCAGCAGCCAAAAAGGAGAAATGCTGCCCTTTACCTCAATACCTCTCTGCTCTGCAAATCACCAATGTTTGCCTGTCTATAAGCACAAACACACTACCTCAGACAACTCGCAGTTGACAATATTTTATTCTTGACTGTTGAACCTGCTACCAAGGTAGGCCCTTGCTCACTGCTTTCTGGGTATGAAGGCAAAGAAACATGAACAAAACTGCAGCTCAGCTTGAACTGTATTTTTTCTGAGCATCAGTCACTCCCTATAATTAATTAGATCCCTAAAATACACAAGAAACTAAGAAAAACAACAGCCACAAGGTAAGGTGACTGCGCTCTATCAAAAAAGCTTTTATCTCTATGCAATGAATAAATAACTCTGACGTAACTACACACAGCAATTTTTCATCAGATGTCTGAGTACCAAACTCCCTTTCCAGACCTACTCTGATACAGCTCTCAGCAAATGTGCTGATGGAAAACCACTGGCCACGTTCACAAATGTGTCTCAAATCTAGCATATAAATCCAGAAGAAACTGTTCCAAGGACCTACCACACCACCTCCTCTTTTTAGAGCAGTGCCACCTTGCAAGACTCAGCATCTCTCTGTGCACTTCATGGGTATTTTAGCCCATAGCTGCACCATAGAAAGCACAAATAGCGCTTTTTCAAGGACAGACAAGAGGTCAAAAGCTGAGTGGTTATTTGCAAAATCCCTTAGACATCTTGAGGTTGAAAAAAACCCCAGAGGATTTAAATGCAGCTTTCCCATGTGTATGGCCAACAGACTTAGTCTGTACCCAAACCAGTGCCGATGATGAACAATATTCATCTCCAGATTCCTACTCAGCTGGAGTCATAATCTGGTGATTTCATGTGCTACCAGCCTCTGACTGCAAGGCAATGCAAATTAAACAGGTTATTTCTGCACTAACAATCGACCCTTTTCGGGGAAGGCTTTTTCATATCGGGCAGCCCATATTGCCACTGGTTAATCAGGCTGAGATTTAAGAAAGCCCACTGTGAGATGACACAGATTGTTTCCTCCCTCGGGACCTGGCGTACACCACGGTCAGTGTGTAACTGGCAATGCCTGCAAAAAGAATCCCCATTATACACAACAGCTGAGTCCTCTTCTTTCTCTGCTGGCGCTCGGCCTCCACAGACCTGGACTAGGACCAAGGGGCTCCATGTGCTCAGCCATCCCACATGGTGACCCCTCTCTTTATTCCTCAGAATTCTTAAGTGGCCACAGCACAGTGGTGGGAAAGCAGGCACTGAGAGAGGGAATGTGTAGCTGTTCATACATCTCTTCTGCCTCCCATGTCAGCCCTGGAGACAGAGCCTTGTCTGGGTGTGGATGAAACCATCTGCTCGGTGTCTGGCAACTCCAGGCAGGCAAAGGACAGGGAAGGCTGCCGCGTCCAGCCGCCTGCCACCCAGGCAATTCCTGACTGTGCTGAGCAGCCAGAGCAGGGGAACTCCGGCCGAGAGGCACTGCCAGCAGGGAGGGGAAAGGAGCCCATTGCCCAGGACAGGTCTGGAACAGGGCATCAGGATCAGACCAAATAGTTCCAAATAGCTGAGACCTTTTGATCCCCGTCCGTCAAGGCCTCTGTGAAAGACTCAGCAGATGCCCTACAAGAGGCACTGGTGAGGGATTGTGCCTCCAAAGTGCCCAGGGCCCTGGATTTACCTTCCTGTCAGGATGCTGGAGCTAAGCAGTGTGCCTTCTTACATGGACTTCGCAGGGGTTCAGCAGCCTTATTCCAGTCTGGGTGTTAAAGCTGCTGTTGAGATGCAGAAATCAGGCATGCAGGACACTCAGCCACACATATCTCCAAACCCACCTCCATCCCAGCGGGGGACATAGGGTGTCCCAGGCAACAGCCTCATTAGCACCATCACCACCCCACACCTCAAGACACTTCCAGCCTGCCTGGCAGCTTCTGCCTTTGGGTCCCTACCCTGAAGCTCAGCTTGTGTCTAGAAAACACTTCACCTAGATCAGAACCTGCTATTACTCCATGCCCAACACCTCCCTTGATTTAACAGACCAAATCCTCAGGTTGTACAAATGACCTTGCACAAACACTGCAATTATGACTATCAATGTGAATGTCTTCATCAATCCATGCCCCCAGCCCAGGACCTGCTCCAGATTCTCCTGAGTTACATTTGATGCTGCACCTTGCACCAGGCAACTATGAGTGGAAGGTTGGACTGGAGCCCTCCAGATCTCATTCCACACCTATTTTACAGATTATTTACCCCTCCAAACATAAGTTTAGGGAGCAGTCTCTTGCCAGCCGGGAGATCTTGAACGCCATCCAAAACCTCCCAGCATCTCTCACAGGACTGCCTTCAAGAGGTATGGGGCAGTCCCTTGTAAGAGGTGATGCCTTTTCAGGTCCCTCCAGCCCTTTGGCCCTGCATGTTCCCATGCCAGGGCATGGCTCATCGCTTCTCTCAGTTGGTCATTCTGAATCCTCCATGATCTCTTGTGATTCCCAGCACTGGTGCTCATGTAAGAGGTTACAGCTAGCTTTTAACAGGGTTCCTCATCTCATAGCAGCTTAAAGCATAAGGACCCTCCATGCATCTGGGTGAAAGTGGAGATCAGGAGGGCTACAGAACTGGTCTGCTATGGCAGAGCCCCTGCAAACCTCCAGGCCTGTGTCCAGACCCACTGCTGTTACAACTTATTTGAGCACTGTCTTTCATGCAGCCACTCATTAGCGTCCCTCTATGGGATATCTCTGCAGCCTGGAGATCAAGACAAGCAAAGACCATTTTGTTTGGCAGGTGCGCAAGAAGTCAACTGGAAGTCGCAGCAAGCTCTTGACAATGCTACACAATGATAGCTGTCCATCATTGGCTTCCCCATCCCTGGAAAACAATTCCCATGGGAAATCACACAAGGAGCAGAAAATGTACTTTTAGAAGAGAAAGTGTCAGCAGTTTTTCCTGGAGACATTGCTTATGATCATTGAAATATATATATTTATGGACTCCGCACATGAGTGTCTACACAGGCATAAATACAAAGCAGACAGCTGTGTGTCCAACTGTTTTCTGTGGCAAACCGAAAAAAAAAAAGCATTGGTATCTTGGTGTCAGCTCTGCCAAAGCAGAGTTGGGTAGAAGTGATGGAATGAACAGTACTGGGCACAAATACACAATCCAAATTGCAGAGGGGCTGCTTCTATTTCCCATGCATTTGTAAAACTTAAACAATCCTTTAATAATTAAAGGAGTTAGGGATGTATATTTTTACCACAACTAAATGTATCCTGGTTGTTTCAGCTTGCAGAATAAGAACAAGACATGTAGGAGACCCCAGACTGGTTCCCAGGCTGCTCCTGCATCCCAGACTGGTTTCCTAGATGCAAGTGGGGCCTCAGGAGATCCCACACCATCATGCCCAGCCAGACTCTGCAGGGGCGAGACAGCCCCAACAGGGAGAGCTGGCTACACAGGAGCCAGGAACCAGCAGGAAAATAACGGGGCAGAACAAAACTGACAGCTTCTCTCACCTCCTCCAAACTGGGGAGACGAGGGAGTACCACAGGGTGGAATAAAAACAAGGACAAGTGTACTTGGTTTCTGAATGTCCCCTGACTTCACCTCATCAGCTGTGCTACTAGAAACAAATGCAAGGGAACGCATTATTATTTCCAGGTATGATTTTAATCTGAGATCCCCTTTCAACACAAAGTGGTAGTTGTGTTACAGTCGAATATCTCATCTCAGGCAGATTTCTCCACAACACTGCGGCAAGAACAAGCTTCACCCTAAGCAGGTTAGAGTTGATATGGATCATTCCAGACGACCATCATGGTCCACCATTAATAACAGGTGCTGCCTATTAACCTTAATAAGACAGGTGATGCTAATAACTTAATCAGTCCTTAATTAGGTTCTGGAAAATTTTTAGGCATAGAAAAAAAAAGCCATTTGGGCCAGCTTGAGATACTAGCCTTCATCCTCCCTACTTTGGTTTCCCCTCCATGTTTTTCTAAGCCCATGGGGAAAAGCCACGTCAGGCTCAGACCAGCAACTGTACGGGAGCTGGCAGACATCGTCATTTCCTCCCCAGCTGAGCTGGCACCACGTCAGAGCTGTCACCAGGTCTCTCCTGTCCCACTTTCCTGCAACTGGATATCACTACACAGGAGCAAGGGCCTTGGAGACTCTGGGACTAACATGCGCAGTTTTCTAGGACAGCATGTTCTAGTTGTGAGCTCCAAAGAGCATGTTGAACACAACGGAGAATCAGCTCCTGCCCGGGGGCAGTTTGTAGCACCACCAAAGTCAGCTCTAGGCCACTGCTCTGTCTTGGCCACAGCAAACTGCTCCTTCTGCAGAGCCCACTGGCAGAGCTTGGTCCCTCCCAGGGATGCTCTCCCTCCTCCAGACCCTCCAGAAGGGAAGGACTCTGAAGGCACTCACCATGGAGAAGCCATCTCATGAAAACCTTTCTGTGCCTCAGCTTCCTGACCTCCTGCAGCCCTGTGCTATGAAGGGCAGAGAGCAGACCTAGTCTGAGCTTTCCACAGCCTTCCCACACCTCTCCCAGGGAGTCCAGAAGACTTGTGCTGGGAGAGGCTGTTGCTCTTTCCCCGCACCGCTCACCTCCTGTGACGGGATTAGAAGGGCACAGTTTGATAAATACTCCGAGACAGTCATCCCACTATGGGCTGCCCCTACCTTCCCAAAAGAATACCTTTGGGGTTTAGGGTTTTTGCTGGGTTACAAGCACCACAGGACAGCAAAGGGTGACCACTGAAGAAATGTTCAAGCAAGTCCTAAGGCTCAGTCTTTATGTCACTGAGCACCACGGGAGTCTTGCAGCTGCTATTAGCTGTGAGCTCTCAAAAAACAGACACTAAGTAATAACAGTACTAGTATATTAAACTGCACAAGGATAATATGAGCATCTGCACTCTCATGCTGTTACAGACTCCTTGACACTGTTTTATCTGGGACGAAATAACTCCTGGTCACAGTTCAAGGGCTGGCATGGCTAAGAACCATTCTCTATAGGTAAACCTTTTTCAGTGATTGTGTCCAATAGCGTGGACACAGGCTGCATGTTGGCATCTGTACCAGAGAACAATCTCATAGCAATGTAGCTATTTGAGGGATTCTGAGATGAGCCATGGCAAGAGATGTCCAGTACCCAGCGGGACAGGAGAGCCAAGTTTTCCCCATTGTCCCCCAGTACTGCGAACCACATGTGCTACAGACACACAACAGAGCTAGCGTGCAAGAGAAACAAGAACTGCCTATCTGAGCAGCCCAATTCCTTCCTCAGTTTGTTTTATCTCCAGCAAATAAAGCATTACAAAATTAAGTAGATCGAATAAAATGCAGGTCAGTCCATCCCTCACCCTATCCTCCAACAGCAGCAAAACAACAGCCGGCTGGAACTGGCAGTTAAATGGGTATCTGAATGCATGTCGCAGCCTAAAATCCTCACTCAGTGGAATGAGGCCTCAGCATCTGACAAGGCCACTGACAAATTGCTCTGTCACCTTGGAGCTTTGTCAGAGGCTGTCTGTGTTGGACACAAGTCTTCAGTAGAGCCTGCATGGGGAGACAAAGGCCCCTTTGCACTGGGCTCAGCCAAAGATGACCAAAAGCGCATTAAGACTGCTCTAGCTTCATCCCTTCTTCCAAGAGACCCTTTGCTTCATGACCTTGAGGTGAGCCACTCCAAGACTCAGACTGCCTGGCTGACCCTTCTGTGGAATCAGGTGAAATCTTTATCATAATTGAAATAATCAGTTATTTCAATTGATTGCCCTTCCCCACCACACCTCCACCAGCTCTCCTACACCCCGCTCTCCTGCTTCCTCACATGTGCTGCCCCTGTCCTCTTCCCTCCTGTCTTGTGATCTCCTCCCAAAGACGCTGCCTGAAAAGCAGCAGGAAGCAGAGCAGAGACATTTCCAGTGCTAAGAGCAGAGCACAGAACCACCTCCAGGCAGAGCTCTGGCAAGCACCTTGCCAGAGCTTTCACTGCAGACCCTTCTGGGGACAGCAGCAATGAGAGGTTTTCCACCTTGATGGCAGGTTCCCAGCCTTCCCCACTCTATCCTTATTGTGCGTGAGGGAAACTATGCCAGTGCACCACTGCTCAGAAGCTAGGATGTGAGACAGCCACCCCACGGCTTCTGCCTCTGCATTGCACAACGGGGGTACAAGCCCCAAGTACAGTCCAGCTGCATCCCAAATCCTTGCCTGCCAAGACCAACAAGCCCTGTGATTTCTGAGTGGGCGAGTTCTTCCAGACACCACAGGGAGCTCAGCAACATCTCACTGACATCCTGGGAGTTCGTTACCCTGGAAGATGAAAGTGGTCTCTTTGCAGCAGGCTGAGGGCAGCTGGAGAAGCTGTCAGCCTCCTACCCCACTGCCAGGCCCTTGGCTCCCTCAGAGAAGCCTGCCTGTTTTGCCAGACACTGCCACAACCTGGCATCCTTGGAGCTGTGAAGCAAAACTGATCCAACGACTCGCCCCAGCTGTTGATGCAGAGACAGAGCTGGCGATGACAGCCAAGGAGCTGCCCAGGCCAGCAGGATGTTTTCCATAACCATTAGCAACCAGAGCCGTCGGGATCAGCACCATCTCTGTCCATCAACCTTGGCCTCCTGTCCAGGCAAGTCAAGAGGAACAGACGATGTCTGTGAGACCCTAGAGGTTCCCAGCATGGTGGATTGCAGCCTGTTCATCTTGCATGCTGCCTCATCACACTCGGTCAGTGCTGAGGAGCCAGCTGGCCAGCCAGGAGGCATGCTGCTGCACAACGAAGCCTTGGGACAACAGACTGAGCTACCAGTGCTGGACATTGATACCCAAAGCAACCACACCATGGTCTAACAACTGGCAGCAAGCTTTAACTGGGAGAAACCTTGGATGAGACATGCAAACGGGGAAAATGTTGGGGTTCTCCTTGTTGCTAACCCACAGTAGTGCAGAACTGAGAGCTGGACACTCTCAAGCTGGGGGGTGGATTTCAAGCACACAGAAAAGATAATAAATAAATGCTGGGATGTTTTCACTCATCTCCTGGTGGGATGAGCTTTGCTCATTCATATTCGCAGGCTGTCTCAGTCACTATAAAACTTCTACAAGGAAACCAAGATTCATGTGCAGTCCCACAACTCTTGGGGCTTTACGAGAAACCCTTGTGAGCAGCCCCATCGCCATTGCAGCAGCTCCTCAGGTGCCGGCCCAGGTGGCGAACTCCTCTGTACAGTCCAGTGCCCCTGACCCGGGCCAGGCCAGCCACACATACTGCGATTTCCTCCACCATCATAAATCCCTCTTAATTCCCTCTAAACTGTTCCTTGTCTCCATCAAAGTGCAGGTGGGGATTAGCACAGTCCAGTGGAGCGGGGACCGCAGGCAAAGTGAAGGCAAAGCAGGACTGGCCCTGCCTGTGGACAGGCCTCCACCCACATCCCTGCACCCCTGCCCTGATTTCATGGCTAATCCAAACCCATCACAAGCTGGGAGTGGGGCCACCACAGAGGCTGCCATGGCATCAGCCTCCCCTGCTCTCTCCCAACCATATCACTCTTTTCCCATCCCTTTGCTTGTCTCCCACCCCATCCCAGCCACCATGCTCCTCTGCACTGGGAGCCAAAATTACTTCTTCTGACATCTTCCTGACCCACACACCAGCACCCGCCTGCTCCCATTCCCCCGCTGCATCTTGCCCAGGAGGCTGAAAGCAACCCAACAGTCCTGGGGCTTTCACATGCTGGCTTCAGCCTGCAATGCAGCATCTGCACACAGATCTGGGGGCTCATCCCTCACACCGGCTGAAAGGAGCACACAGCAGGAGAGACCTGATATTGTTTATGCGGGAGGCAATAGGAGATGGCTCCAGCCCCCTGTGCTCTAACCATTCAGGAGTAACCATTTCCTTACACGGTAAACCCCAAACCCTTCATCTATCTCCAGATCACTCCCTCCTCCAGACTGCTGCTGTGTCCCTCACTACCTCTGGCATGACCGTGGGAACACACCTTCTCCACTGACAGGGGAACAGCACCAAATAACAACAGCCTTAAATGCATAGTGGTACTTGCAGTCATCCCTTGCAGTCCCATGACTCCAGGAGTTAGAGATTCACAAACACAGGCCAAGTTTTGGTGACAGCACAATCAGTTTGATAAGAACAGTTAAGATGCCAGACTAGCTCCCTTTCTCAGTCCCTAGTGCAGGAAGGTTCGGGACCTCGGGGGCTCTGCTGAAAGCAGAGCACATGCTGAGGCTGAGGCCAGGATGAGCCGGAGCTACGTGGGGAGCCTCAGGTTCCGTGATGGGCAAGCACAGCATCACACTGGGCTGGAGCCTGGGGCACCCAGCTGCACCAGTGGGGTGAGCAGGGGGGGTGTGGAGGAAGGCACTCCACATTTCAGGAGTGCTTCAGCAGCAGGAGTGTGCTGGTCCTGGCCAGGAGACCACCGTGCATGGAGTTAGCGATGCATCTATACCCTGAGTACGCCCCTGCCTGTGCTGGGCTGGACGTACAGGGCTGGGCTGGGCTCAACAAATCCTGTGGCCACAGGAAAAACTCAGCCAGCTCCTTGCTGCGGAGGAGCCCACGGGCAGCTCCCACCCGGTCCCGGCGACCATGCCACCGGCGCGGCCCTGCCTTCACCAACAGCGCAGCCAGGAGTTCCCGGGAGAGCATCCTTTACGAATAGTTTTCTTGTAAGAAAATTATATAACGGCTCGAGTGACCAAAAATGAGAGCTTATCTCCATGGATGGGAGCTGCTCTGAGCCGCGAGAGAAATCTATCTGCTGATGCTGCAGAAACACGGGGTGCCCAGCATCTGAAGGGATGTAAGATTTACTCACTGTATATACTCCTTAGTCTGTCATATTAAAACTGCTATTTTATTGAGACAGTTGTTGTTGGGCTTTTCCTGTTGAGAACTGCCTCGCTCTCACCTCACCCCCGCGTGGTGCAGAACAGAGAGGACACCCAGCCTCCCTGGCGAGCACAGGCAGCAGCAAAACCAGGGCTCAGGCGACGCGGGGCTGGTGGACGGGGGCACTTGAAGCACGAAGGGGCAGGGAAGTGAGGGACTGGGGGACAAGAAGCTAAGGGACACAGTCCCTGGTGGGGCTGGGCCGAATCTCTGCAGCTCTGCCTTTGGCAGCCGGGACTCAGCACTGCCTGCAGAATGTTCATTGCTGTGTATTGCTCTCCCTTGCCATGGTTTGTCCGCTCCGGACACAGGCACAAACCCGACTGCAAGTTCCAGCCAAGATGTCCCGGTCCATGCCTGGACCACTCTTTACTCATTGGCCAGCCCTGTGCTTAGCAACGACCAATCCCAAGAGGCTACTGGGTAGGAAGATGCTGGGATTTCTGCCCCGCCCCCCCCCCCCCCCCCCCCCCCAGCCTCCAGCACCGATCATTTCTGTCTCCAGAGGAAGTCTGTGGCATAAACACACGGACATACACACACTAACTTCCCCAGGGCCCCTGCTTCAAGAAAGGAGCATCCCAGGACCATCCCCACATCATTTTACGCTGCAGCTTCCACTGCAGCATGATGTGTCCCCAAGGCAGGTCCCAGATGAGAACACAGATGTGGGGGATCAGAGAGGAGAGGAATAGCAGCATCCACTTACAGCTCCCCCACAAAGCCTCAAGGTTGTTACATCTTACCCTGGCTGTAGCTGGGACTTTACCACCTCCTGTTGTGAATCGGGGATACCCCCTGGTAACATCAGCCAGGGCTTTCCCTACTGCAACAAATAGAGCCTCAATGGGCTCCAGAATGAGCACACCCCCCCTCCCCCACCTCCACATACCAAGAACATGTGAAAACAATGTGCTGCAAACCATTGCCCACAGAAACAAAACAACTGAGCCTTTCCTTGTCACTTCCAGATGGAAACTGCAGAGAAAAGGAGCAGGGTCTGGTGCAAATCCACAGCAAGGCACCTGGGGAAAGAAACGACCTGCCTCCCCCCACTTCATGAGGCCAGTACCATCAGTCCTCACTGCAACTGAGAGACTTGAACCTCCCCAGAAAGATCGATCTGAGGACTAAAAGACTTTAAAATTCTGCCTGCTGCCTGACAAGGGGTTAATATGTTGAATGCGTAGGGGCTGACCTTGTGCACAAGGTGAGGCAGGCCAGCAGGAGAGACAGGGATGAACTGGTGTTCTTCTAAACCCTGGTTAACCTCCAATCTCTTTTCAGCTCTGCAAAGAGTTGAAATTAATGAAAACCCAGTGAGGACCCTGTCAGGAGGTGGCAAGCAGGGCCTTAGCTGTCCCTTAGCCATGGGGTTTGTCGCCTGGTCACCAGGACACCTTCTCTTTTCGGTGGCACACACCCTGCAACCCCAGCTCTGAGGGAAGGGACGGAGCAGGGAGGGCAGGAGTGGGACACGCTGGCAGACTAACAGTGGCTTTCATTCCCAGCACAGTACCCCTCTGGAAAGGTCCCTAGAAAGCTGCTTCTTCACAAGAACAGGGCATTTCTCAAAAAGCATCCAATGCATTTTGAATTTCATCTCACAGTAGACGGATGACAGTGGGGAGGAGCTCAGAAAGCAGTTGGACATGGGCATGAGTACATCCCTCCTGGCCTGTCACTCTGGCACACAGGCACAAAATGGCTCCAGCATGGTCATGTGAAGGACATGCACTGGGGTTTGTCCCACTGCTGGGCTCCAGAGCCAGAGCCATAGGCAGACCCTGTGTATGCATGGTGGCCGTCACCGCGAAGCATTACGATGAGCAAGCCACAGGTAACGGTACTGCTGCTGAGCAGCCTGCCTGGTGGGGCACGGGAATGAATCAGCTCCAGCCTCAAGCCTCAAAGCCAGCCTATGCATGGTGAATTCGGGCCTGGGGACCTTCCATCCTGCTACACTCACAGAGCCCCAGCACTGGGGAGCGTGCTGCCACAGGCTGCTGGGATCTGCTCTCCCAGCCAGACCCTCCATCAGGTGACAGCACCAACCCATGGAGCAAAGCCTAAGAGCAGAGCTCCAAGGTCTCACACTCTCCATGGCTTGGCCACCATGGCCAGGCTTCCCCAGCCAGGCTCTCACAGGCCGATGTGCTGCTGGAGGGACATAGCCACTCGGATGCAGTCCTCAACACACCCAAATCTGGAGGCAAGGTTCCCTGGGGTGAACCAGGATGTGGGGAAGCATCCTGGGGTGACCAGCAGTGGGTCAGCAAGAAAGAAGCAGAACAGAGGACCTTGGACCAGCCTTGCCTTTTGGCACTATCAGAGAGGAGGGTGTTTTGCAGTGGTCAGACCTAAACTGATGCTTTGACTCCCTTTTCTCACCATGCCAGCACGGGACTGGGGATCTCACTGGGGCATCTGCTGTAATGAGTTCAGCTCCGGCAGTTAAAGTTAGAGCTCACCTTGGCCATCTGTTTAATGCCTCTTTAATTTAGTCAGACGGCTCATGGTAACTTTTAAGGACCTTGTTGCTGCTCTCAGATCTCAGCAGCTACGACCGCTCTGCTGACAGGCATCCCAGGCTCCCTGAAGCGTCTGTCGTCTTATTAGCAGAGCCTCCACTTGGGATTTATTTTCCATCCAGAATTTAAGCTGAATTTATGTATTAACTAAAGACTATTAGTGCCAAAAATAAGTGGAATGCCACTTGCTCAGCAACACAGGCCTTACAAGAGACCACGTGGCACAGCCAACCCACCCAATCGCAACCCCAGAGAGGCTTTTTATAGACACCCACGTCTGATGGAGTGCAAGTGATGCTTGGCTTGCTGCAAGCTTTGCTCTGCAAGCATCTGATTGCAGGGGGAGGGGAGGGAAATATCCCTGCATCCACGGGCAGGAGGCACAGTTCCCTCCTCTCTGTAAGCAGCCAGGTGGAACTAGAAATGGTTTAGGAACAGGTAGTGGCAGAGGTGCCTCGTTGCCCGGCTATAAACACCCGCGCGTGCAGCATGCAGCTTCTGACATACAGCGTGTGTGCTGCTGAGTGTCTCAGTGCAGTATCTCAACATCAAGGGTCCTCCAATTCCCTCTCAGCAAGACTGTTCGAGGGAGAAAAAAGGTCACCCAACATTGTACAGTTCTAGCTGATGGTGGCTTCTCTGTTTCCCAGGTTGTCCCCAGGGTATTCTTCCTTTGAGTACACCCTCCTCCAGCACCGAGCTGGAGTGACACTGATGTGACTCTGAAGGTTTCTCCAAGGATTCTGACCAATCTCCACTGTAGGGGATGTGAAGCTACAGCAGCAGTCACAGCACTCTTGCTACCAGCAGCCCCAGAAAGCCCACACTGCACAAGGCAAGGTACAGAAGGGTCAGTGGCAGCTGGAGGGCAGCCCTCACATACCAAGACAACCATAGGCACCTGCTTGGCACAGCCTCTTCCCTTCCACTGCTCCCTGTCCTACTTCCCTCTGAACCAGCCATCTTGCACCCTTTGCCAAGCCAGACTCAGCTGCTGAGTGTGAGATGGGCAGCGGCCAGCACGGGTTTGCTGGTCTGGTAGCTCTCTGCAGCACATCTGGTACATGGGGCTGGAAAGGGGCTGCTCTGGCCACGATGCAGCATGAGCAGTGCACAGACAATCCATGGCCCATGGCTTGGGCCAAAGGAGCACCTGGGAAAAGAGGTCACAGGCTTGCAGCAGAGGTCAGCAGGGCTGGGGCAGGCACAGCTTGCCTCTTTGGTCCAGCAGCTGCTTGCAGAGGTCTGAACAGCAGCTTTAAGGCCATCAGCTGGACCAGAAGCTCCAGGCAGGCTGCTGGACTCCACTCTCCTGCTTGCCCCAGAACACGGTTTGCTGGCAGAAGCATCACTGTGCTCACAGTCCCACCACAAGTAGGATGCTTGCTCCCCAAGCTGCAAGGCAGAGAGGCAGAAAGTCCACCCAGCAGCCTTCCCAACAGCCATTCTCTGCTGCTTCGGTCCTGTCATTTCTGTGTCACTGATCTGTGCAGGAAGACAGAGCAGGGAGAGCAGGCGATAGCATCTGAGAAACAGAGAATGGGCAGGTCTGCAAACAACAAGCCCAGCACTGGGCCTCACTTTGCAAAGAGTTTGTGAGATACAATCCAGTCTGGCAAAGATGGCAGAGCTGCTCTTCATCCTGCTTTGCCCAAGATAGAACCTGGACAGAGCTCAGCCCACTGCTGCTGCAGCCCCAAGTTCCCCAGGTACGGTGCCCAGCCATGCTGCTCCGGTGGTTCCCGACCCCCAGCCCCGCTCTCTGCGGCCTGGCCCCTCTGCTGCACGTTCACTTGAGAAAGACTTAAATAAAAGCATAGTTTATCCTAGGAGTGTCCGGGGTGGGCTACAAATAGCAGCTTGGAGAAGCAAGCCAAGACCAGTCAGGCCATGTGAAAGAGGTTGCTGCAAGCAGAGGGGGCTGGGCGGGAAGCTGGGCTCTGGGGGTACAGCAGTGTCTCCCTGGGACACGTGTTGCCAGGTTTCAGACACAGCCCAGGGAGTTTGGTTCTCAGCCTTCCCCGGACAGTGGTAAGCTGAGGGTCCCCTAGGAGGGTGTCAGGCATGGCAGGAGGACAGTATTCAGGAGCATGCACAGGTCTTTTAGACTCCTACCTGTCCTAAGTGCCTTTGGGCAAGGACAGGCAGGGCCTTATAGCGCACTGGATGAGACCTACAGGGAGGGAGAGAAGGGAGAGCAAGCTGTGAGTATATTCTGGAATTGATCCAGAGCAGCCTGGGTGATGGAAGCTCCAAGGAGTCAGTGCAATGGCTGCACAAGAGCTCTTGCATGTGTCCTTGTGCATCATTTTGACAGCAGTGGGGAGACTGCTGTCCCACGAAGCTGAACAGGGGAGATGTTACCCCTCCACAGCACTGGCTCTGAGAGGATGGAGAACGTAAAGACAGTGTCCAAGGCCAGACGAGCATGGTGAGCGCACAGGAGCAGTCTGGATCCACGCTCTGCAGGCAGATACAAGGCTGCCTGACCCTATTGCTCCTCTTTTATGGGGAAACCACCACTGAATTTGCCAGGAACTGGGAGACACACAACCAGAGTACTGGCCCCAGGTGCCTCCTTGGCCAAGGGTCTGTGGCACACTGTTACAGACACTAATTCACAGCCCAACACTCCCTGGACAAACCCAGGGGGATGCACATATCCTCCAAGTCTCCAGCTGACTGCAGGCCTTTGGTTACAGACAACTGAGAACCACACAGGTCCTGGGGTCCTTCCACACACAGTCACACAGTGGTCGAGGTTGGGGGGACCTCTGAACATCATTTGTCCAACGCCCCTGCTCAATCACAGCCACCCAAAGCAGGTTGACCAGGATCATGTCACCAGCTTTTGTATACCTCCAAGAGATTCCACAACTCCCCTGGACAACCTCTGCCAGTGCTCAGTCACCTTCACAGTAAAAAAGCATTTCCTGATGTTCAGAGGGAACCTCCTGTGCTTCAGTTTGTGCCCATGGCCTCTGGTCCTGTCACTGGTCACCACTGAAAAGAGCTGGGCTCCATTCTCTTTGCACCCTCCCTTCAGGTGTTTATATACACCGTCAAGGTCCCCCCCGAGCCTTCTTTCCTCCAGGCTGAACAGTCCCAGTTCTCTCAGCCCTTCCTCATGAGAGAAGCTCCAATCCCTTCATTGTCTTGGTGGCCCTTTGTTGAACTCTCTCCAGTATGTCCATGTCTCTCTTGTACTGGGAAGCCCAGCACTGGACACAGTACTCCAGTGTGGCCTCACCAGTGCTGAGCAGTGGGGAAGGATCACACCCCTTGACCTGCTGGCCAGGTCCTTTATCTAATGCAGAGCAAGATACCATTGGCCTTCTCTGAACTTGGTGTCCATGAGGACCACCCAGGGCCTCTCCTGCCAAGCTGCTCTCCAGTTGGGTTGTCCCAGCATTATCGGTGCCTGGGGTTGTTCCTCCCTAAGTGCAGGACTTTGCTCTTTTCCTTGTTGAACTTCAGGAGGTTCCTGTTAGCACATTTCTCCAGCCTGACAACATCCCCCTGGATGGCAGCACAACCCTCTGTCCTATCAGCCACTCCTCCCAGTTCAATGTCAGCTGCAAACACTGAGGGTACACTCATCCAGATCATTAATGTAGTTGTTTAACAGTGCTGGACCTAGTACTGACCCCTGAGGTACGCCACTAGTTACTGCCCTCCAACTAGACTGTGTGCCACTGATCTCCACGCTCTGGACTCTGCCATTCAGCTGTTTTCCATCCACCTCGCTGTCTGCTCACCCAGCCCATACATCAACTTGTCTACGAGCATCTTAGGGGAGACCTGTCAAAGGCCTTCCTGAGGTCCAGGTAGACAATGCCCACTGCTCTTCCCACGTCTCCCAAGCCAGTCATTGCATCATAGAAGGTGATCAGGTCAGACACAACAGTCTTCCTCTAGGCAGTCACAGAATTATCTGACTTTTCACCTCAAAAATCACTCAACTTCCTACAAAAATGTCTGTCTCACCAACAAACTCCTGCAAGAGGGAGACCTAGAAGGGATGCTGAGAGCCGTTCCCAGCAGGCAGGTCCAACCTGTGTGTCCCACATATTTAGTGGTGCCAGACAACTTCATATTCCCACTTCTCATCCAAATACTGAATTTCCGGGAAATTTCCTCCAAAAATAGGTCTAAATGGGAAAAAAAGGTCATTGAAACACCTTCAAGTTTTCAAACAGGGTGCAGCCTCAGAGAACACTGCAGAAAAAGGAATCAAAGCCATCATTAAAAACATGTTAAGGTTTTCTTAGCTCAACTGCAATTATTGCTCTGAAAGCTGAGGATGTACGATAGAGAAGAGTGTGTGTGGGAGGGAGGAGAGGAGAAGGGGGAAAAGAGAAAGACAACAGCATCATGGAAGGAAATTCAACACTGCCAAGTGAAAACCACTGTGACAGGCAGAATTTATTTCCTTGCAGAAGGGTTTCCCATGTCATCCGTTACACAGGGAAGAAATAAAAACATTATTTTGAAGAGCATCGGCCATGAAAGTAAGACTTCAAGCTGGTGGGGGTTCCCTCAGATGCTGCAGCCAGCAGATTATCCCGATGTATGCCATTTCCCCACCCTCCAACAAAAGATAAGTTTAGCCCAGCATAAAACTGCTCCACATAAAATCCTGTTGTTAGCCTCGCTTTCCGGAAGGTGTGTGTCTGTTACAGTAAAGAACTCCAAACCTCCAAGCCCCACTGCTGGGCAGGTTTCAGCCCCAGGGACAGGGATGTGTCTTCCACAGGCTCCACGCTCACCCCCTTCCCACCAATCTGATAACTGTCCTGGGAACGTCATTTGTCTGGCAGGTTGCTGGTTCTGGTTTTTTAATAGGAGAAGCCCAGTGCGTGGTTCTCCCACGCAGGCACTGCCCATCACCGTGACCACTCTTCCCTCCTCAAATCGGGCTGCCAGTGTGCAGCGTCTGGGAACCTGTGCTGTGGCATGAGGTTTCACCTCCCGCAGCAGCAGGCAGCAAAGCTGGCAGGAGCCACTGCCTGATGGGGCACTGCTGACCCTGCTCCTCACACCCTTGGTCCAAAGTCAGCAGCTCTGCTACCAGCTCTGACTGCACTGCTGGGATCTCTGGAAAGGCCTCTGGACCAGCCCATTTAAGAAATACTTGAGTGAGACAATTGGACTCTGCAGCCTCTTTGGGCCAGAATCAGAGGCTTGGCAGAGCTCATCTGTGCTGTGCTTCAGGTCAGGTTTAACCTGGCACCCCAAGGGCCCAGGGGGTGAAGTGCCAAGGACTTTTTCGCCTGCCCAGAGGAGGAAGGGGCTAGTGTTGCTCTCCTGGCTCTGGGATACAGCCTGACCACCGAGCAAGTGTGAGGGGTGGGAAATTCCCTGAAGGCAGAGTGATGGGAAAGGGCACTGAATTACGAAAGACATGATGGGAAAGTCTGCGACATGTCCCCTCCCAGCAGGTTCACACGATGCTTTCAGTAAATCTTGTGCAACATAAGGAAACAGCCCAGATGGAGATCAGCCCTATCCACAAAGCCTCAGCATCCCCCATCCCAGACATGAGCCCTGCAGGGACCTCTCCAGGGGCAGCAACCTCTTTCAGATCCCAACCTACACCAGAGCACACACAGCCACACGTCTCCCCATGCGTCAAGAGCAAAGGACAGAACAAGACCTCTTTTTCTACCTGCAGAGCTGCCCAGCACTGTGACTTGAGGAGCCACCTCCAGCCTGGCAAAGGAGGCCCAGAGCTCAGCACCTGCAGCCCATGCAGCTGCCCAACATCCAACACAGGCAACAAGCATCTTCTGTCCTGCAGCCACCCAGGGCTGCCTTGGCACCAGCCACTGCAGGAAAACCATAGCCACTCTCCCCAGCAGGAAGGTTTCAAAAGGCCACAGTTTACCAACGGCACCTTTCAATGTGGCTATCTGCCCTTCTGAAGTCAGAACCCTCTTCATGTATTTATGATTTGGGAGTTACCAGCTCCTCTGCTGGATGCTTTAACATCTAAATATGAGGTTTGCTGATCACCCAGTTTCAAAGTTCACCACAGAAAGGTATTTCCTCTCCTTGCTGCAAGAATCATCCGGAGCCTCCTTCCTGCAATGGCCATAGTTTTATTCATGGTTACCAATCTGATTACAGTGACAGCATGTGCTTTCTTGGCAAATTCAGCTGGTTTTTCTACAGGTGTATCAACACCATGGGTAGGATTTCCCCCACTTCCTTGCACCTGCGCTGTCCCGGTGTGACAGCTCTGGTCTCTGCTTTTGCTCTGATGACATGGAGCAGAAGGTGATTCAGCCCGCAGTGCTTGGGAAGGAAGGAGAGGCCTGAAACCGTCTGCAACCTGAGGCAGGAGGGCTCCCAGATTAGCTGCCTCAGCACAGGCAGAGAGTGCAGTTGTCTTTCCTCTCACCAGGGAGAGTCTGCCGAAGTAAACATGCACACAAAATCCTGCGTGTCTGGGCTTGGATCACCTCCCAGTAACAGTCACTGACACGTAGCATCCCAGAGGGCTGGCGAATGGGCCCTGATGGCAACTCTCCGGGTCATTTCAAGCCCCAAGACACAGCCCTAATCTCTCCAGCTCCATGCAGCAGCTACAGATTTGCAGAAGTTTGCAAGCATCAGCAGACCAGCCACTCAGCCTGCCTCTCCCAAGCATCCTTCCATCACAGAGTGCATCACAAAGCTGCTCAGCCCTCTAACAGCTTGGGAAATCCTCTCCATGCCATCATGCAGCATCAAGTGCCCTCAGGGATCCATGCTCGCCGCCAGCACTCCCAGCTAGTTCTGAGCACCAGAAAAACAGCCTGGGTGCCAGAAGCCTGCATATCACCACGCAGTGGACTGACAGAAATCATTTCTTCACACGTCACAGCTCCCCCACGCAGACGGAGAGTGCCGCTGCAGATCAGAGGCAGGTTTGGGGACCACAAGTTTATGTCTTTGTGGATCTAACACCTTGGCTGGGAAATGGTCGGAGCGAGATGGCCCACCGAGAGTCAAGACGCTGTTGGCCGGTACCAGGCAGGCCCCTTGCAGACCCATTCCAGGAACAAGTCAGGGCTCCTCCACCCCCAAACACCCACTCAGACCCTCCCAGCTGCACAGAGTACCACTGCAGGGTTTGCCTCCTTTTTAGCAGGGTCTGCCACCTCCAGGGAGGAGCAGCTGGCAGCAGAGACAGCCCTGCACCCAGGGGGATGGAATGCTCTGAGGTCCATCAGTGAAAGGCACTGGAGGAAGGGCAGGGTTTCAATTACCATTTCTGCTAATTACCAGCACTGACACACTGATATGAACCCAGCACACTAACAGTTTTTGCCTGCTCCCTAGCAGAGTGTGCAAAGCAGCATCCTTCCTGCTCGCCAGGCAGGGAATCACGGTGTGGGGATGCTAAGCAGCTTTCCTACGATCAGTGGCACAGATGGGAACGGAACCAAATCTCCAAGCACAGCCCCCTTGCCTGCATCAGCTCCCTCCAGAGCATGAAGCCACACAAACACACCTCTCTGCAGTGCGTGCATCCAGCACAACTGCACAGACACAGGGCTGACACGAACACACACAGTTGGCTTTTTGTGCTGCGCTCCCCATGCAGAATGTCCGTACACCAGAAATGGGCTAAATACTCCACAAAGCTCCTTCTCTGGAGCACGGTCCAGGAGAAGGACATCAGGCTCCACAGAGGAATTACTGATCAATAAATGGAGAAGCATGTCACTGCCTCCCTGCAGAGCACACCCCTTCTGGGACTGAAACCACAGCACTGCTTCGGGCCGTACTCTGCCTCTCCCCACTGTAGCCCACCCCTTCTGGCTATGAGGCATTTGGGGAAATGCAGAATCAGCAGCTGCACCCCAACCATGCTGTACACACAGGCATGGCTTCTGGGAGCCTGTGTGAGCCTTCTGCCCTGTGGCCCCAGCAGCACCCTGAAGTGAGGCACTGTGTGAGAAAGGACCTTCTTTGGGTGGCCCCATGCCTGCTGCTTCCCATCACCCTGATTCTTGTAGGTATAGAAGAATTCCTAATTTCCATTCAAACCATCCTACATCTACTGCTATGTCCTACCCAGTGCCCAAAAACCTCAGGGCCTTTCCCAGCATCTCACCCGCCTCTGATCCCCCCAAACCCACCAGAACACTTTACCCCTCTAGGTTTTCTCCCTCCTTGCCTGTGAGTCCATTTGGGCTCTAGGACAGCATCAGGTCTGGGGCTTCTACAGCATTTGCTACGACCTGCAGTTGCTCTTGTGCCTGAACATCCAACAACAACAGTCATCCTACAGACCCAGCCTCTCATATCCCCTGTGCCAGGAAGACCAGATGAAACCACCAACCTAGGAAGAAAGTGCGCCAGAGAAGAGCAATCCTTCTGTGCCACAGAGCTCCACCTTGGCTGCATCCTCATTTCCTGTCATCAGGACATCTTTCTGGGAGTGTTCAAGATCAGGGAAGTGCTGGGGTGGTGGGACACTCATTTCATGTCTGCCCCATCTGCTTGGGGCCCAGCAGCACTGCTGGAGGCCAGAGAAGCAGGGTTGGGTGTGCAGATGCTGGAAGGGGCACTACCTCCTCCTGCCATGTATACGGAGCGTGCCAAGCCAAGCCAGAAGCCACAGGAAGGACTTGGCAGGGAAACTCCTCCAGCTCCTTCTTGCTGCCCCAGCTCTGCAGGTTTGGGGATGTGTCTGTGGGACTCAGGCTCTCCAGCGCTATAAGAAAGGGTCTCCAGGTCTCCTCAAAGCCAGCAGGTAGCACTCTGCCACACCGAGTCCCCCCAGGACAGGAATCTCCACTTCATTCCAGCACAGAACATAAATGTGCAGCTGCCTGGGCAGGCAGCAAGTGTCCCACAGCTCCATAAGAAGAGGCCCTGATGTTCCCTAGGTCTCACCAGGCTCACCAGGCAGCTCCCCATGGAGGGCCAGCAGCACAAGAGACAACCTGGCAGCCAGGGTGGGAAGACAGCTCCTTCCCTTTCCCCAGTAGGGATACAGGGAGAAGGCAGCTGAGACCCCACATGGCAGGGGATTGTTCCAGGGCTGCTGATGACTTCAGCTGGACTCCCAGCAGCAACTGCCAGCCTGTCTCAAGGCTGAAAAGCCTAGGGGAGACTCAGCTGCTCAAACCCCCACTCCTCCTCTCCTCTGCACCAAGCCATGCAGAAGGGCAGCTGAGGAAGAACAGAGGGGTGGCGGTGAGAGGGACGGAACACTCTGAGCAGCGGGTCCGGGCAAGGGCCAGAGGCACCCATTCCCATCATTGCTGGTACTATCATCCCACGGACCCACCGGGAAGATCTAACCCCCAAGCAAGGCATCCTGACAGCCCAGTCATGCTCCCTGTCATACCCGCAGGGCTACTGAATGTGTTGCTAATTGTCCTCCACACACCCACACACCTCTGCATGATGGGAAACGCCACATTACATTGGGAGAGGCCGACAGTAGAGGCCGTGCCTGATCCTGACCTCACCTTGGCTTGACCCAAGTGCAGCCCCAAAGTAAAGCGGATGGTGCGGCAGCGGGGAGCCAGGGTCCGATGGGGACAGGCTCCAGGCGAGTGCAGCAGCCAGGAGTGGTGCATTGCTGCCAACTTTGAGACAGCCCAGAAAGCAGAGCTAATTCCAGTCCCCACCCTCTTGCCAAGCCATCTGCCTGTCCTGAGACCACCGAGAGAGGATCCTGAGCAGCATTTCATTATTACCGAGCCATTACGAAAAGTAGATGAGCAGTGATTGATTATAATGAATGCAAATACCTGCCTTCTGACCCCAAATTGGCAGGACTGGACAGCTCTCCCACTAAGTAGTACAGCATGTCCTTCCACAGGCTCTGCAAACCTTTCCCATCCTCCTCAGCATTTCCACAAGCCATCAGGCACAGCACTGCCCATCCAGACCTGTCCTAGAAAACCATCACATCCAAGATCTGCTCTCCATCAGCCCTGGGGCCCTGCTCTCACAGGCTCATTTCCAGTACCTGAACCCATTGGGAAGGCTTTCCTGGAGTCCTCACCTTCATCAAGAGGGCAAAGGACAGTCCCCTCACACCAGGACAGGGTGAGAGTGGGGATCAGCAGGGTGAGAGCTGGGCGCTCTGTCACAAGCATGACACATCCCCGCTCACTGAGCACGTGTGTCCCTTCCTAGAGAGAGAGGTTCTGTGCCCAGAGGTGACAGCAGTCAGCTCTCCTCCAGGAGAACATGAACCATGAGGCATTCCTGCACCAGGGCACGCGCTTCAGCCTGCAAGTTGCCCTCCATGGGCCAGCAAATAATAAGTGACAGGAACACAGGAAAGGGTGGCACTGTCCTGCTGCAGACAACAGGGCATGGGGCAAGTGGGGGGACCAGCAAGAACCACTGCGGCCACCAACCCCAGCCAAGAGACCTTAAAGGACTGCCCTGGCCAGGGAGAGATGCTGTGAGTAGAGGCACCATGTCTCTGGGCTACATTATCAGACAACAGAGTGGGAACGGACCTGAGCACCTATCTAGTCCCTAGTTTCTGATCCTCTGAGCAGGCTATCTTGCCTGCCTGCAAGGAGATCACCCATACCAGGGTCATTCTTGATGGGTGTCTGCCCAACCTACTGTCAAAACGCTCTGCTGATAGCTCCCACCCAGCTCCAGACCAGCTACCAGGGACAAGGGGATAACTCCTTGCAGAGGGGCAGATACCTCCAGTTTGCAGTTCCCAAAGCCTTTTTGGGACTGTTGCCATCTTCTGGCCTCTTTTCCGCACACAACTTCTTGCCATCAGCCCACCCAGCTCCATCCTCAAAGTACCACCCAGCCAGGGCCATGCTCAGACCATGCCACCACCGTAAGGCTCGGTCTGGTTCCAACCCTTGATTCACACCAGGGAGCACTTCTAGGAGGTCACCCTTAGGTCATGGTTTGGACTGCAGAGATACCTTAAGGGAGCAATTGCTTGGGGTAAGACCCTGAGACAGGAAAGACAAGAAGACCTGAGAGGATTCCCTGACACAGGCAATCAGCCAGCAATGCCAAGACATGGCTACAAACTCAGAAAGAGCTGGCTGACCCTGACACGCACAGAGACAAGGAACCTCTACTCAGCTGAACACCAGTGCCCTGGGTCTCCAAGGCAGCACCTCCTGCCCCCCTCCAACACACTGAATCTCTTATATTCTTGTTTCCTTTTTCTTCCCTAATATGAACTCTCCCCCTCCCCTAAACAGCGTCAGTATTGTCTGCTGCAACTTCCATACAAAACTTCTCCCCAAATCCACCGAGCACATAGGTGATCCTCCCCCTACCCCACCACATCCTAGGTTTCCCTGCCTGGAGTTATACAAATTATTTTCATTCAAGCTGGAAATCATCTGCTCCCCTCTAGTACCGCATGTTCTAGGGAACCTCATGTTTTCCTCCTCCAGACCGGTCACCCTCTTATCCAAGATGGAGCTGGACCGTGGGGCTGAAATGAAAGCAGTTCTCAATGACCCTTCTGGCCAAGCTTTGCAGCACACAGCCCAGCACCAAGCTGCAGCAGCCAGGCACTGGGAGCACGGTCATTTGGCAGAGAAAGAGCAGCACAGTGATTCATCTTCCTTTTGATCTTTAGCCTACCCTTGCAGACTCAATACTCTGTCCCCAAAATTTCTGGCAGTTGGCAGACTTCTCCACCTCCCCCCAGACCTGAGAAGGCAAGCGCTGAGAGGTGCTGGCACCCTTTCGGGGTTCAACTGCTGCACACCCAGTTCAGTAGGCGAGCAGATGCCTGGCTGCCAAAGTTGCCAGGGAGATGAGCTTCCTCCGGAGCCTCCCCTCGCCGCACACGTCCGCCCGAGCTCCTGCCGAGGACAGGCGTCCTTCGCCATCTGCACCAGACAGAGCACTGCACAGCGCAAAGAACACCTCACCAGGGAGAGGGGCAGAGCCTTCTCGTTCAAACGGCACCATTTGGACATGAAAGAGTGGTCCAGCAGTTTGGGAGGATGCTTGCTCACATCCTGGCAGCCTCCTCTAATCAGCGGGGAGAGCAGAGAGAGAAGCAGGATTCACTGACATCTTTGCTACACCCAGCCCAGCTCCCCACCAGCGCACCCAGCACTGACCACGCTGCTGCACCTGGCACCGAGCGGGCACAGGAGGACTGACAGAAGCTGCCAGACAGCTCCAGCACCTCCCAGCTCAGCGGAGGCACTTTATCACTCCCCAGCGCTTTATCACTCAGGCTCCTCTGCAGTGAGAATTTCTCAGACAACCAGAGTCGCCCACAGGCTTGCAGCCTCACAAACCTGCTGCCTACCACAGATTGATCTCCCGTAGCTCCTCCTGGCCAAGCACGCCACTCATCTCCGCCTTTCTCGCTGCGCCCACACCCTGCCCTGCCAGTGGCCGGCACAGCTTTCTGGGAGAAGCCTATGCACTGTTCCAGGGCAGCATGGCTCTCCTCTACACTCAGCAGTGTCATGCAATGACTCAGGAGGGGAAATGGAGACGAGGCGCACTCCAGCACCAGCATCCAATGCCCTAAGGCTGGCAGAGCAGCTCCTCATAGGAGCCATGCCGCGCTGGTCACGGGAACCGGCAACTCCGTCTGATCCTGCTGGGAGAGGCACCCTCACCCCAGCAGTACAGCACCAGAACTGATCCCTTCTTGCAGGATTTTGGGGTGTGCCAAATGCTTTAAGGCTCAAGGCTCTGGACATGGTCGATGGTGCATTTTGCCTTACACGGCCCAAATCAAGTGGGGAGCTCAGCTGCAGCAGAACATGGCTCCCTTTTTGCCTGATGATGGAGTTTATTGCCTCTGTGCTCCCAAGCATGCACCAGCTTCTGATCCAGATCCAAACCCAAGTCAAGGTGTTGCCTGTGATTTAGAAAGGGCGTTATGCTTCAGGGCTCATATCTAAGGGTTATTAGCTAGCAAAGCACAAAGACAGCCACCAAGCAGCAGCTGGTGTCCAGGGGCTGTGCATGGAGAGGTACTAGATATAGAAACTAGCACTGCTGGGATCATGCAGGAGCCTTTTTAGTCTCCTCTTACTCACAGAGATCCTTGGGGAGATGCTTTATTTAGTCAAACGTTTCTGAAAGGGCGACTGAGAAATTAGCCAGTCTTTGCTCCATGCATGGCACATGCCTGGGAGTGGACAACCTCCGTTGTTTCAGGTACAGCTAAAGTCACCTGGACCTGCAGCACCAGCCAAGCAAAGTTTCAGTTGCCAGGTCCCCGTCACGGCTGGATCAGCTGGGAGACAAGGAGCTGACCTGGCCACGGGGACCCAGCTACCCGGGGTCCATTTCCAGGCCAAATCCTGTGTGCCAGCTAACCAGGAGCAGAGAGCACCCGGAAATGTGCCGTCCTTGCAAGGGGTAAAAGCTGTCTGCAGCAAAGTGACCGTTCCCCATCTGCAGAAACTCAAGGCAAGAAGGAAGCAAGTTTTCACTCTTCTGAGAACCTAAGGAAGTGTGATTTTCTGAAGGTGGTGAGAAATAGTTTCAGACAGCTCTAATTAGTGGGATGGCGTGTGAGAAAATCCAGCTTTGCTGCTCCCTGCTCCACAGCTGTCCTGGGGTGAAGGGAGATCACCAGCATCGGTGGCTGGAGTCCCCCCGCACCCTTCCCCTGTGCCTGCCTGGCTTGGAGCAATCCCAATGATTTGCAGGATAGTGGAGAGGGATATTTTTGTATGAGCTGCTGGTCCAAAGTTGCCAGTGCCATTTCAGGCAGCAACACCTACACCGCAATCCAGAGGGCTGTATTTTCCCGCGGGCACTTCAAATCAGGCCTCCCTCGTCTCCTTGCAAGTCAGCTGTAACCAACCTGGCTCCCAGAATCAACATATAAACAGCTCCCAGCATCGTGTGGCCACCAAGTCCAACACCACAGCTCCACCATGTTCCTGATTCCCACCGAGACCACGGCACCTTCTGACCCAGAAAAAAAAGACCTCATCTTACAAGAAGTATCTGCTGCAACAACAGGTCCTCTGCCTGCAAATCTTCCCAGGGATCTGCCACCACCAGATTACTTGCCCAGACTAAGCTAGATAATCCTACAGACAAATTGCGTACTTTGTCCTGGAACTCTGCAGCATTTTCGGTGAGGTGCTCCAAGAGATGTACAAGCTCTAATTAAAGCTACTTTGCAACTTCCAGCATATGGAGGCAGAAAGACATTTGTTCCTCTGTGAAAGCAGAAATCATATCCCAGACAGGTTAAATCCCCACCAGCAAGAGCCCCTCCTGTATACAAAATATCTGCAAATGTATCTTTCGCACAGGAAACATGGACTCATATAAAGCGGAAAGCAGATGATAACACGAGTGACCCTTAAAGGGTCAGGACCACAATCCCCTTCCTGGATTCAAATCAGGAGTGGCCCCAGCAGGGCTGCCGTGCCACACAGCTACCCCACCAGTGAGAGCAGCACCATGCCTTGCATCTATTTCTTCCTCCTTGATCTGTGCTTGTAGGCACAAAAGAGATGAGAGACCATCCCAAATTAAGGAGTTAAAAGATGTAAAGAAAACAGACAGGAGGAGAAGCAATAACAGGAATCATTATGTAACAGTATGAAAAAAAACAGTAATACTCCTGATGCAGAAGAGGTTTTAAGATGGGCAAGTGGGCGGTGAGACCCAGAGGATCCTGGGCCTGGAACCAGCTGGTCCCTGTGTGCCAGGGGAAGCAAACCCACGGCTGGGCAGAGATGCAGAGGCTGCAAACCTCAGGGGTTTGTAGGTAGGGAAGTTCCAGCCCCAAGAGCTTGCCCAGCAGTGGGATGGCCAAAGTGAGAATCCCCCCTCCCTGGATCCCAGCATGGGGGGGCAGACACGGAGCAGTCCGGGTGAGGCCCCACACACATGCCAGCCGCACAGACCAGTTTCCCTGTTCCACCCCCCTCACCCCATATTACCCTTCCCTCTCCTCCTGGCTCTGCCCAGCGAGGGTCTGGGTCCCGTGCAGAACCTCACCACCCACTTTCTCTCCCCCAAGCAGAGCTGTGCAAACAGCAAACTGTCCCTTGGAGAGAGACACGGATGCTCTGACCACAGGCCTAATCCTGCAACACACCGTGAACCTCAGCAAGCAGCAAGAGCAGAGGACACGCAGCATCTCGGCCTGGGAGAAGGGTATGAATCACTAGAAAACAGACCCAGGCACAGATCCAGAGCAGGGAGAAGAAGGTCCTGCAAGGCCTCCATCTTCTGGAGTAGAGGGGATTTGAGTGATCAGAGCCACACGGTCCCCCTTCACCCACTCAGAAGTGGCCCCAGTATCTGTCCCACTGGCTCCATTATATCCCTTACAAGGCTGCAGCCTGGCTGTCCCTCAGAGCACACGTCATGCTGGACACTTCAACCCCTGCCAACTCTGGAGTTGTCCACAGTCCCCATCTGCAGCAAGAATGGGAAAGAGCCCAGCACCCTTCCGGATCTCCCCTCCCAGCAGAAACCAAGGAGCAAGAAGGCAGACCATGGCCTGCTTTCCCACTCCACACACCTTTCCAGCAGCTCCAGTGCTACGAATCAGAAGATCCTGCCACGAATGTCACCTTCAGAAGTAACCTCCCAGCTGAACCGAGAGCGTGAAGTGCTCGGGGAACCACAAGTTCAGCAGGCTGAGGCTCCCGTTTAATCTTCATCGCTGAGCCAAACCGCAGTTATGACAGTTCCCAACCACCAGCTTTTATTTTTCTTTTGCAATCTGCCATAGAGCTCTGCTGAGACAACGCTCCCGACAACCTGCAGAGTCCCTTAGCCAAGGAACCTATTCAGACCATCAAAGATACAGAAACAAAAGCATCAGCTCCAAGAAGGTGTCACGGGCAGAATGACATCCCTTAACTTGTTGTTACATCAGCCTACACATTAACACTTCGGGCCTCATCCAGGAAGCAATGGAGCAGCCTCTGTTCCTCTTAAAGTCATACCCTGCTGCTCAGAGATGTGCAAGTTTGGAATCCTTCCTGCTTTAAAAAAAAATAAAAGCCACGTACCTTTTGCTGTGCTTTCACCTGATGATGAGACCACAGTCCTGAGAAATTCTCCATTTACCTTCCTTTTAACTCTGCAACAGCTATTTCACTAAATCCTCCATGTCCATGATGGCCCACATACAGATGCACATGAAATTAGTGTCTCCCAAATTAGTTTTTTTGTATGCAGTGCTAGCCCATTTTCTTCAACATCATATTCTGATAGGCAAGCTTCCACCTTTCTCCCAGGAAACACAATCTTCTAAATTTATCTTTTGGATAACTAAAAAGAGACAGGTCTGGCTTTCAAAACCTGGGGTCAGCAGCCCCAAATAGCAAAGTATTTCCCCCAGAAACACCTAGTTAATAACACAACAACAACAAAGCAGCTCACATATGTTCATTACAGAGCTAAGTATAACTTGACAAGGCACCTTGCTTTTAATGAGGCAAAAGGCCAATTAACCTGATGAGGAAGTACAGCATGCTGTCCCTGCGTGGGGAACCTGGATTCCCTGGAGATATGCCCCGTATATCCTCGTAACCCACCGAACATGGGAGATTCAAATCCGTTTCTGATGGCACGGCACGGTGCTCGGAGCTCTCCGGGTTAACACCGGCCTTCTCCAGATTTGGTGACACAGTATCTGAGCATTCAAGCCGGACGAAGGGCCAGCCTCACATTTTTGTAAGCTCAGATCCTATCCCTGGGAAAATGCAGTCATTGTCTTCGCGCAGTCCCCCACCGCCCAGCCCATCGCAGGTATTCGCCCTGCCGGAGGACAGCAAGGAAAATCCAGGCACAAAAGGAGTAAGGCTCCAGCAGGCGCTTCCCCGTGGAAGTCATTTCATAACGGCGTGTCCAAAGGTGGTGGCGGAGCAGCGCGCAGCGCGCACGGCAACGGCGCGAGTGCGCGGCCGGGAGCCCCCGAAACGCGCTGAGCGAACAAAAGAAAACCAACTTCCCGGCGGGGGGCCGGTATTTCGAAGGAGGCAAAACTTCCCGGCACTTAGGGCACACCTGGAGAGCCAGCCTCTGCCCCAGGCCCCGCACCCCCCCCGAAAGAGCCCCTCTCCGCATCCCTCGCCGCGCCCGGGGGAGGCCGGCGGCGGGCAGCGCCGCTGCGCGCAGAGTTAACGGAGCCCCCGCCGCGCGCCGGCAGCGGCTCTCCCGGCCGGGGCTGCCCGCCCTCACCGAGGCGAACGGAGGGAAGCGGCACCCGAGGCGGGGGCACTGGAAAACCGCCGAGCCCGGGGGCTCCAGAGGCGGCGCCGAGCGCAGCCGGGCCGCGGGCCCTTCCCCGCCCGCCCCGCACCGGCGCTCGGGGCTGCGCTACCGGCAACGGCGCCGGGGGGGGGGGCCGGGGCAGGCCGGGACCTTGAGTCGGGCCAGCGGGGACCCCGGGGCCGACGGGGTGGGGGGAGCGCGGCTACGGCGGCCGGGCCCGGCGGAGCGCGTCGCCGCCCCCCCCCCCCCCCCCCCCGCCCCTGCTGCAGGCGCGGCTCCCGGTGCCGGCCGGGGGTTCGGCGGAGGGGGGGCGGGGAGGCGATCGCGGAGCACCCCTCCCCAGCCCCGGCGGTACGGACCTGTCGCCCCGCGGCCGCCCGGGCCACGGGCCAGCGCTCCCCGTCGCCGCTCCATCATCGCCCCCCCCCCCCGCCCCCCGCCCCCCGCCGCCGGTGCCGGCGCCCCCCCGGCCGCCGCCCCCCGCCTCCGCGGCGCGGCCCGTACCGCAGTCGGCGCAGAGGATCCGCGCCACGTCCCGCTTGAGGTTCTTGCCGCTGGTGTCGAGCGGCGCGAAGGCGGTGCGGAAGACGAGCGGCTCCTCGGTGGGCTCCAGGAAGAAGATGTAGCGGTGGTTGCGCTTCACTTTAAAGCAGGGCGCCTTGGAGCCCACGCTGATGAGCTGCTCCCGCTGCAGCCCGCCGCTGTTGAGGGGCCACAGGTCGAGCACCTTGACCAAGACCCCCCCGGCGGGACCGGCGGCTCCGCGGCTGTCATTGCCGCCGCCGGCGGGGGGGCCCACGGACTGCACCTTGCCCTCCAGCACCACCGCCGCCGTGTACGCCTGGTCCTGCACCGACTTAAGGCTGGGCGAGTAGCAGGCGAGGGAAACGCCGAAGAGCAGCATGGAGAAGCCGGGCGCCGGGTCGCGCCTCATGCCGCCGGCTGCCGCTCGCTCCCCGCCGGCCCTGCGGCGGCCGGGCTGCGGGGCTGCGGCGCGGCGGGCGCGGCGGGGCGGAGCGGAGCGGCGCGGCGCGGCGTGGCGCGGGCCCGCGCGGATCCTCCTCCGAGCGAGGGAGGGAGGTGGGATGCGCTCACAGCCGCCCCTTCCCCCAGGATGCTGACCCCCCCACACCCCCGCCGCAAAAAAAAAAAAAAAAAAAAAAAGGTGATTCCCTGCCCGGGGACTCCCCCCCCGGGGATGCCCGCTGCAGCAGAGGGGATCCCTGCATCACTGTCTGCCTCTCCTGCAGGGCCTGGGGGTCCCCGGGGATGGAGACAGATCGTGTCGCCTCCATCTCAGCCATGGAGTCAGCCCCTCGCCAAGCCCCCAGGCACTCACAGACACCCCCCCCTCGCTAAGATGCCGTCAAAGATGCACTGATTTGGGGGCGGCTGCAGGTGACACGGGGCTTCTCTGATGCGCAGGGCCCAGGAGCCAGGGGCTTCCTCTTTGCCCGATGTTTTTATGGAGCTGGGAGATTTGTGCCTGAGATTCCCCGCACACCTGAAGAAAAGGCATTAACGCAGAGACAAATGGAGTAAGGTAATAGCAGAGGAGACAAAGCCTCCTTTCATGCCCTGATCCCTGCTGTCTCTTTTTAATAAACAAGTGCTCTTCCCCTGCAGTGGTTTCCAGGAGGAGTCAGTTTAATCTCTAAAAAGTGGCTTATTTGGGTTTATTTTCAAAGCTGATCCTGAAGCATCTGTACTTGCAAAGCCTCACTGCCCAGATGCCACAGTGTGGAAGGGAGCTGAGATGCTAAATTAGCAGCAGAGGATTTCATATCTGCTATTGCACTAGATTCTGCGTTGAAGGGGAGCGGCCGCAGCCCCATGGCGACAGAGGTGACCTGGAGGCAGGGAGGCTGGGCTCGGCCTTCTCTGAGGCAGCGGGTCGGGGTGCACAGCCCTGCCTGCGCTGCAAGGGAGACCCAGCCCCCTGCCCCAGTGGCTTTTCAGCCTCAAGGGAATCCCTCAGCACACCCTGAAGGATGACAAGCGCCAGGTCTTTGAGCACGTTGGGAGAGAAGAGGAGCACAGATGGCAGGATCAGGGTTTGCTCTCCAATTAACATAGCGCAGCCAGAATCATCAGGAAAAATGGGAAGGGAGCAGAACTGCGGTGCCCAGCACAGGCACCAAGCACTGCCTTTCCTCGTGTTGCCCTGGCTCTGCTGCCTGGGGCAGGAGCCAGCATTGTCCCACCGCTGGCACACAGCAGCACAGCCCCACACCCCCCCCAAGCTCTGCAGCCATGGAGTGGTCACGGCTCTGCACTGCCAGCCCTGACAGCTGCTCTTCCCCCTCTCCGGGGAGCCCAACAGCTCTGCCATTGCAGGACCGCGATGCACCAGAACCAGCACAGTGTGTTAAAAGCAGGGCTTGGGGAGCATTTCTTACATGCATTTTCTCTTGCTAAATGTGATTCTGTGTGGCTTTCTGCTGTCAGGTGTTTCCAGAAAGCTTTCTCTCTCCCCCTGTTTGGTAACCATGCAAAACTGCAGAGGAACCCAGGCAGAGGCACAAGGGCCCAGAAGTGTTTCCCACGGCAGAGGGAAGGGCAGTATTTTGGATTCAGGAAGCTGCTCGGCGTAGTAGGGAAACCACCTGACCTCTCTGCTTTTGACACAAATCTCTGTGGAAATGCCCTAACATTTTGCTCAGAGAGCAACACAGGTTCTGCCTGAGAAGGAAGGAGTTATCTGACAGCATAACGTGATCAGGAGCTCCTCAGCTCTACCCTGCCCCTCACCGGAGAAGAAGGTTTAGTGCCCCGGCATTTGAGTTGCTGATCCTTGTCTTCCCCCTGTTTGCAGGTGGAAATCCCAGCGGAACCACAATGGCCAGAATGGTTCAAATGGCTGAGAGAAATTGAGCACAAGATACCTGTGAGGCCTCTGGGGCGATTTTGAAAAGTGAGGTTTGTCTCTGGGGCATTTTGGAGTCCAGGACACTTGGCCCCATAACAGGGCACTGGCCATGTCTCCTTTTAGCAGTATTTTTCCTGCTGTTCAGCCTAGCTCTTGTGAAGACAACTAGTCTTCATCACCAGAGACGCTTGCATTTCTGTTATCATTTGGGAAATGGTTGAGGACTAAATCCCTTCTCTGCTGCTTCTCCCATATAAATGGAAAATTGTTCTTTTCTGTAGGTCCTTGGGCATTTTGACACATGAAATGAATAAGGCAAGGCCCTGGATACAGTCACCAGCCCAATATGAACACTAGTTTTGAGACAATGAAGCCTAAATAACATACTTTTAAAAATATCTCTCTTCAATTACCTCGCAAAAACTTAACATTTGTTCATAGAATAACAGGACTACTGAGGTTGGCAGGGACCTCAAGGAGGTCTGTGGTCCAAGACCCCATTCACAGCAAGGCCAGCTGGGGTGGGTTGCTCCGGGTCATGCTTGAACCTTGCTGGTGAACCTGTTCCAGGTTTAACCACCTTCCTGGTGAAAAAAGCTTTTCCTTATCTCTAATGGAAATTCCCTGCATTCCAACTTGTGCCTGTTGCCTCTTGACCACCCTCTATCTGAGAGGCTCTGCCCCTCTATCCCCTCTCCCAGGAGGCTGCCGGCAGCACCAAGATCTCCTCTTCTCCAGACTGAACAAAGCCAGCTCACTGAGACTTTTCTCATACCTCCTGATCTCTAGCCCCTGACCTCTGCTGCTCTCATTCCAGTCTGTCAATGTCTTTCTAGTGCCAAGAAGTCCCAGTCTCAACTCAACCTCCAGCTGGGATTTCCAATGCCCCATAGAGGGGAGGGATCCCTTCCCTCACCCTGCTTGTTGCACCCTGGCCATACAGCAGGTTTTGTGGGCTCTAGGAGAGGTTCTGTTTATTAGGGTCAGCAAGGGGCCAAAAGATTCCTCCAATGTGCTGGTGTCAGATGGCTGATCCTCACCTGCAAACCACGCCGGAGTTCACCACAGGTCCCAAAGTGACAGCTGGAGGGAGAAGGTCCCAATTCATCCTGAGAGGGCTGGAGGACATTCCTCCTGGTGGGATGCTGGGGATGCGTAGGGAGATGGCCCAAAGCGTGCAGGGACAAGGCTGACCATCATCCACTGAGGGCAGCAAAGCCAGGCAGGAGGTGGTGTGGTTTTGCTGATAGGGAAGTGCACAGGGCTTACTTCTAGCGTGGCCATAGACTGGTGATACCGGGTCGCATCCTTTTCTAACATCTGCCCCCAGGCTTTGCATTGCCTGGTGGCTCAGGCAGTGATCTGCGAAGGGTCTTTCTCTGCATCTGGGCTGTGCCATGCATCACCATGAGGCCTCCTGGCCACAGTGCTCTTTTCTAGAAAGAGCTCAGAAGAGCAAGTGCGTGCTGGGGCTCAAGGGTTGTGCCTTGTTGTAGGTCAGGGACTTGCATTGGTTTTATCTGCACGAGAAGATGGACAAAAACCTTTGGGCTCAAAAGCCAGTTTGCCAAATAGAACTATTTAAATCTCACCTTTTGCTTCTAGATGCATTTTCTGCAGCTCCCATGTCTGTTCTCCAGCTTCGTCACCATAGTTGTTAGTTAACATCATCCTTGCTTAGTCTCAAGGCTGACACATATTTTCAAATTTTCACCCTGTTTAAGGATGGTCAAAACTGTGGCAAATTTAAATACTTTCCAGCTTCTTCTCTCTTCTGCAAAATCCACTGCACCTTTCATAAAGACACTTTGTATTTGTCATCAACCAGAAGCCAGACCTCTCTGCATCTATCCATCTCAATGCAACTGCTCTTGAATGTTTGTGTCTCTGACCCATCCATACCCCTTCACTTCTGGGATTTTATTTCTTCATTTCCCATATTTTTCCTTTGTCAGCCAGCAAAGTCAGTTCATTCTGCATACAGGCACAAGCCGGTATCCCTCATGAAGACTCAAAATTTTCAAAAAACAACTGTTTCATCCCCCTGTTGCTTTTATTTCTCCAAAGCTTGTCTTTCCCCTACCTCCCTGCTGCAAAAAACATCATATTTGCCACCCTGAAAGGGAGATGGAGCATTTGAGCTCAGCCCAGATTTCACTCTGCCTGGAGGATGCCAAGATTTCAGCAGCACCATCAGAGGTTTTTACCCCTCAGACAACTGCTGCAGGGGCTGTTTTTTCATTCACCTCCTTTAATTTTGCTCCTGCAATTTCCCAGGGATGCCTGAAAAACAAAGCGCTTCTCTGTTTTCCTCTGGTCTCTGTTTTCCTCTGCCAGGGGAGCTCCTGGCACAGAGCCCTGTCTGGTGACAGATGCCACGAAGGGCAGTGTCCCAAGGGATACCACAAAGGGCAGTGGTCCAGTGTCCCTCCCCGCCTCAGGGAACCCTGCAGTTCTTCTGCAAGGAAAGACATTGACGCCCAATGGCACAGGCAGGCGGGTTGCACATCTTCAGTATCTTCCATAGGTTGCAGATCCTCAGCCTCCTCCACCTTAGTTGAAGAAACATTCCCGCAGATGCAATGTGGGTAAGTCCTGTCAAAGAAATGGGCTTTTGGTATAATGAGGAACACAGCATCTGCCTTTCCACCCCAGGGTATTCTGGATGGGCTGGTGTTATCCAGCATGGGGCTGTGCTAAGCTCTTCCCTGCTTCGGGCGAGCCTCAGAAGCATGCATGTCCCTCCATCTCCCCCAGACCTCCCCAGCACCATGTCTGTCCTGGTCCCCTGCAGGGACTCTGGAGCCCTGCTGGTGTGAAATGGCAGACTCAGGAGACACCTACCTGTACCCCAGCCAAGGGAACATAGTTTCCCTTCCCTGTGGGACATTTCTTCCCTGTGACAGTCAGGTGTATTCCAAAGGCTTAGAAACATGCCTGAAAACCAACAAATCCAGTGCAGACAGGTTTTTTCCCACCTCAGTGTCTTCTCTGCAAGGATTCGTCTCGTTCAGCTTGCGGCTCTCTAGCAACAGGAGGTACGTAGCCCATGGGGAACATCAGTACCTGCCACACAGGGCAGGAGCAAGCCCTTCACCAGGACACACAACACTCCTGGCACCAGGGAGATGCTGCCACAGCCTTGGGTGAAATGAGAAAGGCAGATGATAAATGATGAACTCAGCTATGATATGGAAAAAGCAAAGTCCAGCACTCAATTTGAGACTCCGGTCTGCAGATTGACTAAGCAGGACCATGGTCAAAATAAACCATATCTGGCAGTCCTTCCAGGTAGGTAAGGACTGGGATGGAGAGAGATCTCTGAAATCTCCTATTCCATCGGCCTGTCAAAGGCTCCAACAAGCAGCACGGCTGCAGCAAAGGAAACCAAGACCCATCTCAGGAGTCCTCCACCAGCAATGTCGCCATGGTCTCAGCGGTTTCCTCAGCTTACCCCTGCCCCATTGTGTTCCCGTGTCTCCTGCCTATTAACGTCACCTTCCGGACCAGTGCCAGCAGGGGAAGGCAGAACTGAGGGATGTAGCTGTAAGCACCAGTGCTGCCTCTCCCAGAAAGAGACCATCATGGAGTGGAGGCCTGAAGCAGCTACCCCTCCTTCCCTGAGCTGTGAGAGCGCTGTCCTACTGTCTTTCTGTGAGATGTTCAACAGCCCAAAAAAAAGTTGGGCACATTTGCTGTTGGGAGACAAATCAGTACTTTACTGGAAAGTAAATCTTACCTATCCTGAAAAAGCTTTTCCCTCTTGGCACATGGCAGTCAAAGGGAAAAACAAATCAAGAGCAAATGGTTTCTATTCTTCACTGGAGAGAAGCTATTAGGGTTGCCTCCAGCCCCTTTGTGACATATTAACCTAGGTGCAAGGAAGAAAAAAAGCCACTCATCTTCTGCGGAAATGTGTGCCCCTTTTATTTGCTGCCCTCCCCTAGAAACTCATTCACTCCCTGTCCACCCACACAAGCAAGAACGATGAATGAAAACAAAATATAAACAATTCAGCCTTCCCTTTTTCCTCCCAGCTTCCAATCAGATGTTTCAGTCCATGCCTTAGTACCCAAATTTTCCATGTTGATCATTCTGATGGTGTGCCTATACAGCCTCGGGTCACTGTGCCTCTCCCACACTCTTGTTTCTTAGATATGTACATCTGCATCCAACACATTTATCAGCAGCTCCAGCTCTGGGAGGGTTTCACACCACTCAGGATGGAGGACACAGAGGGGAGCCTGTCTCTGAAGACCAATTGCTGTGCCATCACTGCCCACCCTACCCAGGACCAGAGGACTTCTCTCATGAGACCAGCAGACACAGACACCAGCAGAAAGCTGCTGATCAGCGAGGCAACACTTCTTGTCCCCCAAAGGACAGTGCTGGCCAGGCACTGTGATGTGTCACCAGAAAGGTGACACAGAGGTGTAAAATGGCACTGGCAGGGGCAGTGCTCCCCACACAAGGGTGTATCTTCAGCTCCTGGGCACTACAGCCCCCAGTCTCCAGGCCACCAGTGAGAGACCCCTCCATCCCAGAGACTCCCCTGGGACTGGATTTCTCTGCCAGCCACTCAGATTTTTCTCTCTCTCTTCCCTTCTCTCTGCATAACCTCCTTACAGTCCTCTGGGTATTAAATAACCATTACAGTTATACCAGTGCATCAGGTATGTCTGTGCACCTCCAAGTTCCCTTCACAGGTAAAGTTCATATCAGTTACGTGTTGCCTCACGCATAGCCTGAGTCAGGAGAGCCTCTATTTGAAAGAACTATAAAGAAATACTGTGAAGAAGAAAAGCGAAGAGCAAAATCTCCAAATCACCATGAAAAATGCAATAGTTGAAGCAGCCAGCTATTGCCAGACACGATATACCATTGCAAAGGTAAAAACCAGTGCTGGTCATAAAATCCTTGATATGGTTTTGCCTTCTCTAACGATGCTGCTTGTCTAGAGAATGAATGATGCATCTCTAGAGGGCATGGATGCAAAACTGAGAAATGGGTGCCATCACAGTGATAAAGTCTGTCCTAAGCTTTAGCATTTTAAGTGGCGAGGGGCTCCAGGTCATCTGCTGCAAGATTGTTTCTTGTGGATTCAAAACCAGTTCAGCTCCTGCTTTTGGAGGTGGCATCTCAAACAACACTTGTTTAAATTTTTGCTGTGAAAGCAGATGAAGCAGCCTGGAGAGCTGTGGGACAGCAGGGAACCTTCTCTCTGAAGCAGCACCATTGTATTGACAAGAGAAACTCTCCATGTACAGCCTCACCAGTTCTGCTCGGAGCACTTCTACCTCACTCCAACTTTTCATTGAAAAATAACAACATCAACTAGGGGGGAGTACACATGGATTTTGCTCAGCCAGAAACTACCATTTTTTGACCAACAAGCAGTGTATCACAACACTGGTGAAAACTCATTCACACCAAGCTCCTGCCAGAGACACAACAACATACACAAAGGGCCACCAAGTGATGCTGGCATGGGAGCAGCCAGGCCCAGCAGGGGTGGCAACTTCCCTTAATATTGCACTTTAAGCTCATAACGAGACCCCAAATTCTTCCTGGCGACTGCATCTCACAACAGAGCAGAAACTCTGAGCTGTTATAGCATCAGCCAAGCGTCACGCAGGAGGCTTCAAATGAAGTCAACGTGGCTGTTAATCCAGCTCGTGCAGAGGTTTCATGTTATAAATGTCCACAATCAGCACCTCTTCTCCCCCTCCAGGACATCCCAGAGCTTTGTATGGGCAGCGCTTTGCAGAGATCGAGGCGCTGGCTAAGGGCTGTGACAAATGCATCAGCACTAGTGTGGCCAGCAGGGACAGGGAAGGGATCTTACCCCTGTGCTCGGCACTGGTGAGGCCGCACCTCGATGACTGGGTTCAGTTTTGGGCCCCTCACTCCAAAAAGGCCATTGAATGACTCGAGCGTGTCCAGAGAAGGGCAACGGAGCTGGTGCAGGGTCTGGAGCACAGGTGTGATGGGGAGCGGCTGAGGGAACTGGGGGGGTTTAGTCTGGAGAAGAGGAGGCTGAGGGGAGACCTCATGGCCCTCTACAACTCCCTGAAAGGAGGGTGCAGAGAGGGGGGATGAGTCTCTTGACCCAAGGAACAAGCACTAGGACAAGAGGGAATGGCCTCAAGCTGCGCCAGGGCAGGGTCAGACTGGCTCTTAGGAAGGATTTCTTTGCAGAAGGGGCTGTTGGGCTTTGGAATGGGCTGCCCAGGGCAGGGGGGGAGTCCCCATCCCTGGAGGGGTTGAAGAGTCGGGTTGACCCAGCGCTGAGGGATCTGGTGGAGTTGGGAACGGTCAGGGTGAGGTTCATGGTTGGACTGGAGGAGCTTCAAGGGCTTTTCCAACCGAGGTGATTCTGTGATTCTGTGAGATGAGGCTGATGACCATGGGGCAATGCTGGCAAGTTTGAAACTGGGGGGGTACATGCATCCAGCGAAAAGCTGATGAAAGCATTTCCATGAAGACAACAGCAAAATATATGCATCATTGAGGTGAACTGGGCTGCTCAGATCCTCTGACTGAGTGCTGAGGGTTGTCTGCAGACTCAGAAAAATGTTTCTCTCTCCCACTTTTGCTGGTTTTGTGATTTTGATGTAAAAATATGTTCAGTGGGTACATATCTTATTACATGTGTAGGAAACACAGAAAAGAAGGACTTGAGGTGCCACCACAATAATATAGACATGGCTCCTTGTCTGGCTTTGTCCTTAATTCCTTGTTTAAATATTGTCTGCCACCGTTTAGCCAAGAGACCTTCTCCGAATGATTTCTGAGATTCAGGAGACTATTTCTGCAGCAACAAATTAATGCTTGCAGGCACCCCATGGCTGGAGAACGCCCTCAATATTACAGAAGTGGTAACGTGTTTAATGATTGAAATAAATAGAAAAGCCCAGGAGCTGAGGTAGTAGCATCTAAGCCAGTAGCATCTAAGCCCTGTACTGAGAGGTTCAGAAACCTTACGGCAAGATTAAATACAGGTCTCACAAACCAGAACAACAGTGCTTTTACTGAGAAGATAATCAAGCCCTGGAGGAAATTACACGATATAAAGCTTCGATTTAAAATAAATGTGAAATGAGTTGGTGGATTCGGGACCAGTTCCTTATGGAAAAGCTTTCATGTCAGAAGAATCACTTGATGAAACTGGCTTTTTAATTAGCAGTTTCAGCAAGAAGCCAGGAGGACCAAAGGGGTGCTGGAGCCTCATTTCTCACCTTGCCATCCTGCCCTTTGCAAGGAGGGCTGGGATCAGGAGAGGGGTGGGCTGTGCCAGGCTGCTGCATGTAAGGGGCAGGATAAACCCGGAGCTGAGACCTGGTTGCACCACATCAGCATGCACCTTCCCAAGAACATCCTACACTCCCCAAAGTCAACACCCAGGGCAGCAAGTGCTGAATCCAGGCAGGAAAACCACAGACTGGGCCTGGGCACAGGCTGTGGCTGCACAGAAGGAGCAGAGCCACAGAAGCACAGAGGGCTGTCGGCTGTCTTGGGTCCTCCCCAGCACGCTGCGTGCAGGCTCTGCTCTCGCAGCCTGGCGTGCACTCCAGTTGATGCCATGTCAAGGAGCTGGGTACGGAGATGAAGGCTCTGTCCGGAGACAGCTCCTGCGAACATGTTTGCCTTGGCTTAGTTATCTGTTGCCTTTTCTTTCCTCTCTTTTAGTCTGCTTTTTCACTAAGTATCACCATGGGATTTTCACTCCTGCCTGTGGATGAATTCAAGTGATCCCACACCCCTTAGAGCAGACTCTCTCTCTGCCCTATGAATTGTTGGTCGGCTCCTCTACCCCAGCCACATCTCCTCCCTGCAGAACAGGTTTCAGTACTTCCCTGCAGACCAGCCTCTCATTCTGCACCCACTGGGGGACCAGGCTGGAGCCACCTGGCACTATCCAACCCAGGGCATCAGGTTTTAGGTAGTAAAGTCCTGAATGCAACCTCCCTGCTGGGATGCTCAGGCAGGGAGGCTGGATTCCACACCCAGGGGCACACCACGGCACTGCCCCCGTCCTCACCCAGCACTCCATCAGCCAGCTGAAGGGATGCAAATTAAAAAAATAGAGACCAAGGGTTTTTTTCCTTCTCCTCCCTCTTTCTTTCCTTGCTTCAGATCACACTGTAATCCTGTACTTTGCAGATTAGTTGTGTCCTTATGTCTCCTTTTCTCAATGAGTTAATGCAAATGATTTTTGCTCCAAGGTGGAGTGTGAAAGTCTCCCTCTGTGCTGAGCTTGAGAGCAAAATGCAGGGCCCAAAAGGCACATGAGCTTCTGCTTCCCTGGGGAGTGATGGGTTGAATCGGGCTCCTAAGCCCCTCCAAGCATCTGAGCCTCAAGTTTCAATTTTCAGCTCCATTTTCAGCTCCCTCTCCTCCCTGCAAAGTCTGTTCAACAGCAGTGGGAGGTTACAAATAGAGCAAGGCAGCTCATCTGCTGCATCTTGCTCGTGTGATCCGTGGGCATGCACGTGCACACGCCGGATCCTCCCCCCACAGGCACTTCACAACTTTATCCCTGGAGTGATGGCCACTCATCTTTCCCGGTCTGTAGCTCCCTCCTCAGCCCTTTGCTGTGCACGTCCTGGCTGGAGCTGAGGACACAGGCAGCACCACATGCACCTGCACTGAGATCAACCCTGCAAAGTCAGGGACAACAATTTGTATTTCCTCATCCAAAATTCATCATCTGGGAAGGCTGCCATGCCAGCTCTGCCAAGACAGAGGCTTCAGTGGGAGTCTCTGCTTGCTACAGGAGTGAAGGGGTACAGACATCACCACTGCTTACCTGGTCCACGGGATACTGTTACTACCTGCTCTGTCCTCTCATGAAATGCTGGTAATAAAGGAGCACACATACGTGCTCGCTGAGTCAGGAACACGGGGACTAAGAGGAGGGATGATGGGAGGTGGTCTCATTTAGTTTGGCCAAGAGGAAGCTAAGGGCTGAATTAATGGTGGCCAAAAACTACCTGGAGGGCAGGTACAAAGGCAACACAGCCTCCTTGGTGGGTCATTGCCCTCTAGTGCAGCTTGGGATGCTTAGGCTGGACATCCAGATGATTTTTCTTTCCTGGCAGGTGGTGTATCCCTACAAGAAAACACAGCATGGGGGCAGGGGTCCTCCATCATTGGGGGTTAATGAGGCTAAGCCAAATGAGACCGTCGTCATCCTGACCTAGTGCTGCTGACAGTCATGGTGCAAATCAGGCACTGGTCAGGAGCATCCCAGGGCTCCCATCCCACTACCCCTCCTAGGACCCTATGAGCTCTAACCAGTCTGGCAAGGCTATTTCTCAACCCCTAATTGAGGGGGGGAAATGCTGGCTGCCTGTGGCACAACACACAGCACTTAACCCCTACCTGTTCCCCTTGCAGGAGCCACAACTTCTTCATGCAGGGAAGCAGTGAGGACCTGAGTGAGGCTCCCACAGCCCCTCTAGAGCAGGGCTCCTGCACATCCCTCCCACCTTCCCAGGCTGGGGATGGGTGGAGAGCCGGCAGGAGCCAGAGCCCACAGGGAGCCATGGCCCCAATCTGGGGGGAGCAGACCTTTGCAAGGCCCCCCCCCAAGCCTCTCGCACACCCTCTTCCTCAGGGATGTTCCCGGCTTCTTCCCAAGGGGGACTGGGCTGGGCAGGGGGAGAGGTAGTGCGTGGGTCTCTCTGGTCTCAGTGAGAAAGGTCTGACAGCAAATAGCTTGATAAAATACCTGGTTTAATAAAGCAGAGTAGAAAGAGAAATATCAAGAGCAAGTAAATCTTACGCCCCTTCAGATGTGGGGCACCCTGCATTCATGCAGCATCAGATGGACCCAGGATGGATTTTCCCACAGTGCTATGCATATCCCCTCCCTGGAGAGAAGTTCCTCCTTTTTGGGTATTAGATATTATATATCCATATATTTATTATACTCTATATTATTATAATATAAAGTATATTATACTCTATATTATTATAATACATATTATATATATAAAATAAAGTATATTATATATCCTTCTTTTTATTCTATCTTATTAAAGCAGCTATTTTATTAAGCCATTTGTTGTCAGGCCTTATTGAGATGCAGAAATAACCCTCTCTCCCACCTCACCTCACACCCTGGTGCAGAACAAGGTCTCCCTCACACATGCCAGAGCCTCTCCCCTTCCCGTTCCAGACCCCGGCACTGGTTTTGGCAGAACAAGGGCTGCCACTGCTGTGTGGGCTGCAGACTGTCCCACAACTCTCTGGCAAAGCTGGTTTACTAATGCTCCTGTTTTGTAAACAGTTCTCTCTAACACAAACCAGGTGCTCACATACCGCAGCCTCTTACCTGCTCCATCCCAACCTTGCAAGATCAGAGCACTGTGTCTTCCCACCTGTACCACACAGTATTTGCTAAGCAGCTGTAAAACAATTAACTGAATATAATTATTGAGAGGATGTTCATGTTTCCTGCATACTTACACACCACTTTATCTCAATCGCGGCAGGGCTGGTCTATAATTTTCTTCTTAATGAGTTCCCAAAATATTCCTGTAAGCAATATCCTCAGTTGTAAACCATGAAAACAAACCAGCCCCTCTACCTAAACACACTGTGAGAGGTTGAAACCACCTTAAGGGTCGCTGGGGAGGGAGCAGGACTTCTTGCTGTGCCAGGTGCATTTCTCCTTGGCTCCAGGTGATTCCTGCTCTCCCCAGCAGCAGGATTTGGGGGAGCCATGGATTTGCTGTGGTTTTCTCCTCTTCCAGGCCTGATTCAGTCAGCTGTTCTTCTTGTCCCATCCACTGCACAGCTTGCACAGCCCCAGCTGGGACATGCTGATCTAAAAGCACACAACCAGCAGACACCCTTGGAGCCCACCACCGATCCAAACACACCCGAGGTGCTGAGGAAGCTGCCAGGGCAGACAGCTGCCATCACCCCTCCAGGACTGGGGCACAAAAATGTCCCTTTCTCTTACACAGTCAGCCCAGCAAATGCCACCCTTTCTTACTCCAATCCCCCTCCAGGGAATTGGCTCATAAAAGTGAAGCTATTTACTTGCTGACACCATGCCAGAGTGGACCCCACAGCCTCTTTCTCACTGTGAGAAACCACAGTATCATGAAACCCCTTTATAGAGTTTTTCCCATGGCATTTTGCAGGGAAAGGTAAAAATATGTTGCCTCCATGGTAAGGGTCTGGCTTATGGCCCGAGAGGTTTTAAATTAAACACCCCTTCAGCAAAATCCCAAGACACCGAGACGAGTTATGGGACAACATCCTTGAGCTGGTAGTCTCCAGCTATGCCACAAAGAGCAGGCGTCCCAGGTTTTCAAACCCCAGCCAGGTCTCAGCAGGACAGGAAGGAATCCCACCAGCTTCCAGGGCCACGACGATGCTCCAGAAAACATCCCCAAAGCAGTTCTGGAAGAGGTGAAGGCAAACATTAAATAATTAATAAATAAAATTAGATAATCTAAAACATTTCCTTGCTACAATGCAACATTTCTCAATGCTGCCCATGGGAAGTCACTCGCAGACAAGGAACAAAGAACTTCTCTCCACCTGGCGTCTGACTCGTTCCTTGTCGCAGCACCTACGCTGGAGATGATCATTATCTGAATGCAGCAAGAGGTTCCATCATAGGGACATTTAAACTCAACAGCATCAATTACTGGCAATCCAGTAACGAATCTAAGCACTTGTCTGTTCTGCATGGGTTGATCTGCACAGTTGGAGTTTGCTCTTTGTTGTGTGTGAGTATTGGAGAAGTTTTTCCTTTCAGAGCCATGTAAACAAAACCCCACCGAGGATGGGGAGTTGGTGCTGTGCCATGCTGGCAGCAGCCAGCCCACCTGAGAGCTGAGGACACTGTGTCCTCTCAGACTGGGAACAGGCGGGTTAGCATCCCATCTCAAGACCCAGGCATCTGCTGCCATGTCAATACATTCTGACAATCCACGTTTTATGCTAAGCAATGATTTCATCATCTCTGTGAGGGATTAAATTGGTTTAGTCCTATTTAGCTGATTTGTGATATCTGGCTGAAAGCACACGCTACAGAGTTATGCTGATGCTTCCTTGCATTTTTTTTTGAGGGTGGGGAGGCCTTTAAGTCCTTGAGTTGTCTTGTTTCACGCAGTGTCCCACCCTGCATCCCAAAAGCTATGACATCTCCTCCAAGGTAATGGGGAACTTGTCCCTCTCTGTTCTCTGGCACAAAGAGTTGGGCTCCCAGCTCACCATCACACAGCTCTCAACTCAGCACACCACAAAATGTCCAGATTCATCTGATGCTTCAGATGCTTGCTGGTGCTTGGTTGGGAGGAACCACGGCCCCTGAAGATCACCAAAGAGCTTCTGGATATGGGGAAAGGAAATGGGTCCATTTTAAGGCCTGAGTCTGACACCACAGCACGCACTCTGAAAGCCAGGCAAACCTCAGTGGATATCCCAAAGCCACTGGCCACTTCTGAAAGAAAAAGATCTATTAAAAGTTGGAGTTTTAAAAGGAAAAAGAAAGCCTTTGGGTCTGGTATCCTGTCTCACAGCATCCTCTGCATGGCCTCTGCAGGGAAGGCTGTGGATCTCAGTGCTCCTGTACAGTTGTGAAACATCATTTCTAGAGAAGAACTCTTTTGGGGAAAAAAAAAAAAAAGTCAAATCATCCTTTTCTTGACAACTGCAACACTGTGATTTGCTCCAAATCTCGTTTCAAAACTGCAATTTGTTCTAAACCTTCTTTCTCATCCTCACAGATTTTGGGGTTCCTTTGGCCCCCAAGATGGAAGTAGTCAGTTAAGACAACTCCATGCCCCCCCTCTTTGCCTCAGCTCCATGAACAACCTCCCTGTGAACAGGGCTGGGTACACTAAGGGACTTGAGGAGGTCAGGGCAGACAGGGTTACTGCAGTACCCTAATAAATCCCAGGTTCCCTAAGGGAGTATTTTGGCTGGTACTTTGAGAAGAAAGACATTAGGTGATGGATAAATGGGCTGCTGAGAAGGTATGTCTCTAGCAGCATGATCTGGACAATACCGCCAACACTGAGGCCCCAGAGGATGGTCTTTATTGGCAGCTTCCTCTATGTTTGCTGCGTGTACAAGCACACCTTTTAAAAGCAAGGAGGGATGGAAGCAGGGAGGCAGCCCTGCCTCCGATTTGGACCCTCAAGGGCTCTAACCTCTACTTCTCTACCAGCTCAAGTGTGGTACTACATTGCAAACATGCTGGCTAGGAGCTGGGAGAGGCAGTTTCTCGGTGGACAATAGGAAGCAGTGTGTGGAGACAGCAGTCATCACGAGGGAGACTGACTCCTGAACTGCAAACATTCCACCGCGTGGGACAAGGTGTTAGGGCCTGGGAAGTGCTAGCAAGGAAACCACAAACTCACTACAGTGACAGCGCCTGGAGCATTCGTTAGAGAGCCACAGAGAGCCAACAGGACAAATCCGACTATATTTCAATGTTCCTGGGGGATGAGGTAGCCCCACAGGGAGCTTGGCTGCAGCAAGCCACAGGGCACACAGATGCCTTCCTCACACGTCCCTGGCCACGAAGAATCATGGCAGCTCTGACCAGGAGCTGTGGCAAAGCAACGTCCGCCCTCCAGTGCCAGTTGTCTCAAACCATCCAGCAGGATCAGCAATAAAGACCTGAACAAATAGTCTTACCAGCACCAGACCATGGTCCAGCCAGGGAGAGGTCTCCACAGGGTAGTCCCTGTCAAATTCCACTTGCACAGGCAGGTGGCTGAAAGACAAGCTCAACCACAAGCCATTTTCACAAAATAAATTGTGTCCCCTTGCCATCCCTAGCTGTCCTGGACCAGTAGCAGAGCAAGAACTTAGGGACATGCACTGACTACAGGAAACCTCCTCCACACACTGTCAAGTTAATGCCCTGTGCTCCCACTGAGACAACACTGCAGACAGAAAAACTGGAGGAAAGTAACCCCACAAGATGAGTAGCTTTGGGCTGGCATCTGGGTACCATCCTGAGGTTACAATGGTGAGGGACGATGGGTGAGATGATGAGCTTGCATGGCTCTCAGAGGTTGTCTGAACGCTGCAGAAGGCTATTTGGATGCAGGAACACATGAAGGACATTTCAAAGGATTGTAAATATCTAGTCCATTATTTTGGAGCTGCTTTTTAAGGAAAGGGGGTTTAAAGTAGTGGGAAAGAATCACCAGCATGCAAGAAGCTGCATCTGAGAGGGGCTGGAGTCTCAACCTCAAAAACCAGATGTGGCAATAGGCCAGAAAGCTCCCTCGACCTGGAGGAGGTGTGGCAGTTTGTCTGGACCGAGGCACACTCATACCTGGAAGTCTCTAGAGCAAAGGCTCCTCTCCACATGGTGTGGAGAGCAGAGCATTTTGTGGGAACCTGCAATGGCTGGACTGCTTCTGACCACGTCAGTGACCCTACTTGGTGTGATCCAGCAGCTTTTGGAAGCTGCAAATTAATGGCAGGATAAATCAGGTATTCTGGCACAGGAGCGGGGTGTGTCTCTATCAGGCAGGGCTGGGAAACCCAAGAAATGCTGCAGACAATGCCTGCCAGTGCTTTCTAAAGCACACTTTCCAAAAACGTGCCTGGAGGGAAGGGATTCATAGCTCACAAACCCCAGCGTGCCCATAAGCCCAGGAAGAATAGCAAGACCAGAGAGGCAACTGGCAGTTGGCTTGCTGTACAAGCCAAGGACCTGGAGTCACGGCTGCAGGAACAGCACCCCAGGACCACCTGGACACAGCTCTGGAGACACCAGCAAGGCAGCATGAGAACAGGAATCGTACAGCAAAAGACACAGGAGTGCCCTCATCCTAATAAAAGGACGAGCCAGCGCGTGCACCAGGAGCCAGAGACAGCTGTACCACCAAGCCAGCTATGCTCATCCTCCTGGACACCCCTGGGGACTGACCATCTCCCCAGGCAACGCTGTGGGCATGGGAAGAGGGAAGGGAAGCACGAAGCACAGCCAGGCATCGCACCGCTTCGATTAGAGGCAAACAAGCCAGCTGGATACCAGGAGTCAGGCTGCTGCAAAGCGGGGTGAGCGTAGCCCCGTTCCACCTGGGCTGTTGGACCAGGGCATGGTCACGTTTAGGGGTTGCATAACCTTTGCTAACTACTGCACATGATGCTGGGCTCCACTCCTTTCTCCTCCTTAGGACACAAGGAGCAGAGAGCCCTGGTTTTATCAGTTGTTGTCACTGAATGCAGCAACATTAGAATTTGGTGGCCATTTGTTGCTGCTTTTCAACACAACAGCAGCCAGCTGGATGATGTGGGGAGCTGGAGAACCATGCTTCCCTCTAACTTCACTGGGAACCAAGAACTGGAAAGGATCCTCCCTTTCTGCAGGTGATGACACCGCAGAGTCCTCCATGGTCAGAAAGAGAAAGAACTGATGAGGGTGAAGCATCTTCTCACCATGAGGGTAGTAAGGAGATTTGCAGGCCAGTCAAGGGAAAAGAGGAAGCATAATTGGAACACGCCATCATGAATCCCAAACTTAATTCACTTGGATGACTTGGATGGGACTTCATGCGGTGTTTAGAAGAATTAGCGCTTTATCTTTGCAGACCTAAGAAACAAGAACTTGTTCTGCCATTGTGCAGTCACCAATTCCCTTTCCCCCCCCACCCCTTTTTTTTTTTTTTTTTAAGAACAAGCAAAAGAGGCATCTTTACAGCTCATTATGGGAACTGCAGCTGGACAAGGAATGGCTGGTATGTCCTCAGATGTCAGCCTCTAGCAGGTGGCCAGAAAGACACAAACCCTGTACCCAGGGGCAGCCTGGATCCAGCTGTGCCCCACGCCCTGGCAAGGCGACCCCTGGGGTAGTGTCCCTCCAGTATCCCCACGGGGGAAACCTTGCCTCAGTGCTCACCCAAAACAGATCATCAAAGGAACTGGAGTGACTTTTTTTGAGAGAAGCGGTTACAACTGGAGGGCTGTAGTTAACCGTGGCCAAGCTTTTTCATTGTTATTTTACAGTTGCTTGATGTTCTGAAAGATATTTAGAAAAATGACTTTAACTGTCCTGTGCCAAACTGGGTGAGGGCGAAAAAAAAATGAGATTTGGCAGACATGTTATTCATTCAGCATGTAGTTTGGATGACGTCCAGTGACTACCACAGGAGTTTTAACAGATCTGGGAGACTAAAAAACATTCACAAATAATTTGATTTAGGGTCACTGCGATTTCTTTTTATAAATAATTTTCATTGAGAAGTATTTTTTTAATTAGGATCGACAGACCTAATAGCAACTCTATTGTGTGTACAGTTCATCGTTCCCATCTTCGTAAATGACTTACATATGTGGTGTGCTAGTTTCTTGTTCACTGCACACGATGGGGCTTGTTCACAGGGCAACCAACGCCTTGCAGACAGTGCACGAGCCATGCTGAACTCCTCTCTCCAAAGGCATGCTCTGAAGAGGACCCAGATGGAAAGCAAAGGAAGCTTTCACCATCCTGTTATATGCTCCAGTTCGGGGGCTGGTCTAAGCCTTTGCACAACTTCAGACATCCCCACACGGCTGTAACTGCCTTCTATTTGCTCTGGCTCCAAGAGATGCAACTTTGCTTGGATTGCTTTATTTCTCCAAGCCCCATCACAGCTCAGGAAATACTCTGGACCAGGATATGCTCCCTTTTCCATGGTGGGAGAGTTGAACAAGGACTGGAACAAGGCAAAGATCTGACACATTCTGGCAAAAAGCTGTGTTCAATGGCACGTCTAAACTCAGTCGCCTCCTAATCCAACAGATTGCCCAACTAAGCCTCAATAGATCTGGGAAGACCGGAGAATTTGGACAGCGGATGAGAGAAGAATGGCTCAGCAACTCAAATGTATCTTTCTTGGCAACATCCTCCGTGTGTGACAGCCTTTTCTTTGACTTGCACAATAACAATTGCATCCCAGCCACTTTCGTTACTAATCTTATCTGTTGTTTGAATGGCTCTTAGATTCCCTCCTGTGATTAAAAATGTTTGTACAAGTTCTTGGAGTCAGCAGAGTTGTTGTTTTGTAGCTGAATAACAGGCTTCGGCTCCAAACTTTGAGATGCTCACTGTAATGATCAGATATGTTCTTAAAAGCCCTCCGAATTGGGTTTCGAAACAAAAGGCGTATTGATCTTAAGCCTGAAATCCCAGCCATGACTCTGAAAACCTTCTCCCCCATCTTTCAGAGGAACTGAAACTGGTGCGATAAAGGATGACTACAACAGCGAAAGATAGGAGGATTTATCTTATGAGAGGAAACTACCAAAAGCTGGTCTTATTTAGACGACCAGAACAGGGGCTGAAGGGGATATAATTGCTATTGAGAGACACGTGGAAGGGGAGAAAACCGGAGAAAATCTTGTGAAAGCTCCAAGTCACAAGTTGTGGAGCTGTAAAGAAGCCAGTGATATATTCAGGCTGGGGATGAAAAGATTCTGATTTTCATAGCAAAGAGGTCTGGGACGGGTTTCAGCAGAACCCACAGAAGAAGCCCAAAGAGAAGCCTGATAAACATACGGGACATACTGATACAACTGCAACAGCAAGGGAGGGCAGCACGCGACCCCGGAGGTCCCTGCAAGATCCCTGCCCAGCCTTTGGCCATCAGTACCTGGGTGAGGTATGAAGAGATTGGCTCCTGCATTTGCCCATTGCCTTTGTCCATCCTGTTTCGCACCTCGCCTCGTTCAAGCAGTCATCCCAGGCTTGCCTTGGCCACGTTATCTTGTTTTAGCACTGGGCAGACCAATGCGGGCGCCTGCGGCGCAGCCACGCCCAGACACCCAAGAGGGACTGCTGTGGTAGAGCTCCCATTGAAAAAAATTACCCACTGGGAAGAAAAAAACACGTTTTTTGCTTTGTTCTGCTTACTTAAATAAGCAAATGCCCGTATTCAAGCCAAATTCAAACTCAAAACCAGAGTATGAGGTAGTTGCTGTGACTAGCAACACAGAATGACGCTGGGCAAGCGCGGTCCCACCAACGCTGTCCCACCAAAGGTCTGTGCCCAGGATCACCAGTATCCCCCTGGAGTGCACCCACTCTGAAAGCAGTAACGCTGGCCTGCACTGGGGAGGAAGAACAACCTCTGTGGCTGGCTGCACTTGACCAGCATCGTCACCACCAGCAATTCTCACCCCACCGCAGTCAAAGACAGACCAGCCACGTGCTTCCTGGGCACCAGGTTTTCACCAAATGCATTTCCTCAGCAGTTATATGTATTCTCAGTTCTGCCGCATGAATAAAGCAGTGGTTTAGACTCCAAAAAGATACCTGCTGGCATTAGCAAGAGGTGTCACAGTTAGGCCTCAGTTAAGCTTGTTTAATTTCATTTGTCTTCTGGATAAAAAGAGCAAATTGAGAGAGAGGAGGGAGTGCCAGAGCACCAGCCCTCAGCCTGCCACCGGGGCGAAGCCGGCCTGGCTGCGCAGTTCTGATGCCGGGCACCCACCGGGAGAGGTCTCGCTTTGGGCAGGCTGAAAATCAAACGTAGCATCTGCAAAGCACCGAGCATCCCGGGCGCTCAGGGCACTTCTGCAAGCTGACATGACAGCTTGCAAGCTGCGGCTCCCCGCAGCTCCGAGCCATCGCTTCTGTATTGAAGGGAAACTGTTTTCCTCTCTATTTTTGTTTTTGTTGTTGTTGTTACCCATGGTGTCACTAATAACCAAGGCTTTAATCATAACGATGGGGCAGGCTGTGGGTTCCTCCCGTAATATCCAAGCAGCATCTAAGACACGGCGATGTCTTTGCAATTTTCTCTTTCTCCTCGATGAACACACACGTTGTTTCCCCCAGCGCAGAGCACATCCCGCAGGCCACCACGGAATCTGCCTCCGTAGCGCGACAGCCCTGGGTAGCACTTTTTGGGATGCTGAGGGTAGAGTGATGCCCTCCACAGCAGTCAGCCCCCGCTGTCCTGGAAGCAGCAGGCAGGGAAGCAGGCGAGGAAGAGTCTGTCAGCCAAAGCCAGCCTGCCAGCCCGCTTCCTGGCCCACAGCACCGGGGGGAAGCGTCCTCACTCGGGCTGGAGCTGGCCCGGGATTCGGGCTCGGTAACACGGGCTGTGAGTGATCTCCTCTAAAACCCACCAGAAAGCAGCAGTTTAACAACGAGCAAACTGCCCCCTGCCCGCACCTCTGCCTGCCGGCAACTGCCCTGCCAGCCCGGTCGCCATCCCCGCGCCGCTGCGCCGCCGGTCCACCGCCGCGCCACGGAGGGTTTAATTCACTTCAGCAGCAGCAGCCCCGAATCAACGCCCGCCCCCCCGGGAAGCCCCCGGCCCCGTGCCGCCATGCCGAGCGTTACCGCGGCAGAGGGGCCGCCGCCCCGGGGTGGGGGGCACTGGCGGACCCCACTCCTCCCCGGTCGCCCGTGCGGTTGGTTTCCTCGCGGGAGCAGGCGGCTCCCGGAGCATCCCGCGCGAGGAGCCCGACGGCGTTGCCCGGTGCCGCCAGCAGCCCCCCGGCGGGCGGGAGCCCGGCGTCCACCCCGGGCTGCCGGCGGAGCGCCGCCGGGAGCCGCTGATGCAGCGGCGGGGGGGCCCGGCGCGGCGCGGCCCGGCGGGGGGGGCGCGGCCCGGCGGCGGCGCGGGGGTGCGCGGAGCGGAGCGGAGCGGAGCGGCGCGGTGCGTCCGCCCGGCGGCGCGGCGCTGCTGCCCGGCTCGGCGGGGCGGCCGGCGTCGGGGGCCGCTCTCTGCCGCCTTCCCGCGCCCTCTCCTCGCTCCCGCAGATCTCGCGAGAGCGGCCGGCTGGTGGCCGCGGGGGCTGTTGCAGCAGCGGCGGCGGCGGCGGGCGGAGCGGCGGCGGCGGCGGGCGGCGGCCGGGGGCGGCCGAGGAGGAGGAGGAGGAGGAGGAGGAGGAGGAGGAGGAGGCGGAGGAGGCGGCGGCGGCGGCGGCGGAGGCGGCGCAGGGGGCGGCGGCGCGGGGGGGGGGGGGGCGCCGGGCGAGAAGCGGCGGCGGCGGCGGCCGAGGCCGAGCGGCGGCGGCGGGCGGCGGCATCATGGCGGACAGAGACAGCGGCAGCGAGCAGGGCGGCGGCGGCGGGGGCGCGGCGGGCGCCGGGGGGCCGGGCTCGGGCGGCGGCGGCGGCGGCCCGGGCGGCGGCCTGCAGCACGAGACGCAGGAGCTGGCCTCCAAGCGGGTGGACATCCAGAACAAGCGCTTCTACCTGGACGTGAAGCAGAACGCCAAGGGCCGCTTCCTCAAGATCGCCGAGGTGGGGGCGGGCGGCAACAAGAGCCGCCTGACCCTCTCCATGTCGGTGGCCGTCGAGTTCCGCGACTACCTGGGCGACTTCATCGAGCACTACGCGCAGCTGGGGCCCAGCCAGCCCCCCGAGCTGGCGCAGGCGGCCGACGAGCCCCGGCGGGCGCTCAAGAGCGAGTTCCTGGTGCGGGAGAACCGCAAGTACTACATGGATCTGAAGGAGAACCAGCGCGGGCGCTTCCTCCGCGTCCGCCAGACCGTCAACCGCGGCCCGGGGCTGGGCTCCACGCAGGGCCAGACCATCGCGCTGCCGGCCCAGGGCCTCATCGAGTTCCGCGACGCCCTGGCCAAGCTCATCGACGACTACGGGGTGGAGGAGGAGCCGGCCGAGCTGCCCGAGGGCACCTCCTTGACTGTGGACAACAAGCGCTTCTTCTTCGACGTGGGCTCCAACAAGTACGGCGTCTTCATGCGGGTGAGCGAGGTGAAGCCCACCTACCGCAACTCCATCACCGTCCCCTACAAGGTCTGGGCCAAGTTCGGCCACACCTTCTGCAAGTACTCGGACGAGATGAAGAAGATCCAGGAGAAGCAGCGGGACAAGCGCGCCGCCGCCGCCGCCGCCCCCCCCGCGGGCGCCGGGGCCGAGCCGCCCCCCGAGGCCGAGGCCGCCGCCGCCGCCGCCGCCGCCGCCGCCGCCGGGCCGCCCGGCGCCCTGCTGCAGGCCGAGGAGCCCGAGGAGGACTGACCGCCCGCCCCCCCGGGACGCGGACTGGCCCCGCCGCCGGCGGGAGGGCGGGCGGGCGGCGGGGCGGGGGGGCGGCGGCGAGAAGCCCTCCCCTCTGCCCGGCGCCCCCCCCGGCAGCGCCGCCCGCCCGGCGCCCCCCGCCGCCCGGCAGCAGCGCCTCCGACCCGCCACCCATCGCTGGATGTTCCTCCACTTTACCCACCGTATCAAACAGTAAGCAGCTGCTAAAACAAAAAAAAAAAAAACAAAACAAAACACACAAAAAAAAAAGTCAAAAAAAAGTAATAACATTATATATGAACTGTGTTTCCTACTTGATTAAAAATATAAAGAACTGAGTGTTTATTTCCCTAATTAACCGAGAACTTTTGTACACGTTTAAGCTATTATTATTAAAAGTGTTTGCAAAAATGGTCAAGATTATAATATTGCTGAATTATATAAAAAAAAAAGTCCTTTTCATGTTGAGCTAACATTTGACTTTAGCACAAAAAAAAAGAGATATTTTAGAACACGTAAAATAATATTTTTAGTTTTTTCTTCTCATTTTGTTACCAAATTTCGAACCTTACATGGAGGTTACTATAGTATATTTGACACCCTATATACCTGTGATTAGAGATGTGTATATATATATGAGGGCTAGGCATGCTGTGTGTCTGAGCTTTGTCTAAATGTTATGCAGAAGTTTGTAGAGTTAAAAGGTACGTAGGTTTAATTCATGCAAGGTAAACAATAAGTGCTCTCTTTTATACAATATGCATTGCATCTGGACCTTAAACATATAAAAATGGTCAGTGAAACTTCTGTGAACATGAAGAAAAATTATTAAAAAAGGCATTTAAATGAAATTTGCTAACTTGTGATTTTTACGTTTGAACCAAAGTTATTCAAATAGTAAAAAAAAAAAAAAAAGAAAAGAGGAAAAGGAAAAAAAAAAGAGAGAGAGAGAAAAAAAAAGTAAAGAATTTCCTCCCATAATATTTTTTTCTGCACCTGTTTGGTTTACAACTGAGTAGGCGTATTGTCATTATTGTGTATATGAGATGTACTTGTATTGTTCATAATATATTTTTTTTATTCTGTGTACTTAAAGTACTTAACCTGGCGTGCAGCGGTTTCCAGTCAACCTGTTTTGGACAGCAGGTAGCGAGTCTTTCCATGTCGCCACTGGCACTAGCACTATCTCCTAAACTTGTGCGAGGTCCGAACCTGTGCTTTGGTCCCTGCCATGCCGCGAAGGGCTGCGGGCCTGTTAGAAATCAGTGCGACGCAATTGCAGAGTAATCCTACTGAGCCATGGGGTTCGGAGTTTTCGTTTAAAAGTGAAAGCCAAGCCGGTGTGTGTCTGTAACGGATTTCCATGTAGCTGTGGTGCTAGTTATTACTGGCTACATACCTGGCGAGCCTAGCCGTGCCCTTCCCTCCCTGTCCCAGCCTCCTCGCTGGCGTGCGTGCTTGCGGGCTCTGGTCGAAGCCTAGGGTAGGGAAACGCAGATTTGTCAGAACACTAATGTGTCCAGGTGTGTTCTCAAATTGAAATTTGTTTGTAATAATAAGAAGAATAATAATAGACTTTTACAGGTTGTTTTTGTTGTTTTGGTTTTTTTCTTTTAAAAAAAGTTGGTGTGCTTTTAATTGACTAACTTCTTGCTGCTGTATAGTAAAATATTAATATATTTTTATCATTAAACTGCTGCATGACTATCATCATTATGAGTGAAGAGAAAACATTATAAAAAAAAGATGCCTTAAACAGTGAAAACAAAACTTTTTTTTGCTTTCTTTTCTTTTCTTTTCTTTTCTTTTCTTTTCTTTTCTTTTCTTTTCTTTTCTTTTCTTTTCTTTTCTTTTCTTTTCTTTTCTTTTCTTTTCTTTTCTTTTCTTTTCTTTTCTTTTCTTTTCTCTTTTTTCTTTTTTCTTTTCTTTTTTCTCTTGGCCAGAATTCAGTAGACGGTGTTTCAGAGAAACTAGGATCTTGTTCCGCTCAGAAGTTTTTTTGGGATGCAATCATTTTTCTTAATGCTCTTGGCAAAGTTAGCTGTCTGGTAGACCTAGCTGCTGCACGTAGAAGCCACCACCTGTACGAGCAGGAGCTGCCTGTGCTTTACTGGTGGTCAAGGATGGAGTTTCAGAAGGGTGGGGAAAAAAAAAAGAGCTTGTTTTAAAGAAGTTTATTTCCTGCTGTCTTTTTATTTCCATTTGAAATTATAATTCCCTTTTTCTTTTTCTTTTTTTCTTTTTTTTTTTTTCTGAGATGTACTGTAAGTGTCAAAACAAGCTGTTTCCATTGTACCATGCATTATTTCCCTTTAAAGAAGTTTGCTGTTAGTGTTCACAGAAAGTTAAATATGAGATGCCAGTAGTGAGGTGTTTCTGTTTCTTTTAAACAATCACTGGAAATGTTTAAAATTGCTTTAATGTGCACTTTCCTCTTTCCCAGTAGTAATGCAAGCTTTCAGAGTGCGTAATGTGACATTTGAAATGGTTCTCAATTGCATGTAAACATTTGTCTGATAACCTGCTTTTGAATCGGAGGGTCTGGATGGGCAGTTCCATCGATTATTGTACTTCAACTGTGATGTGTGCGGGACTGCATTCTCCATGCTGCTAGCCGTAGTTAGGAAATTAATTGCTTTGGTTTTGCTACTTGATTGATTGTCTCGGTCCTGCTGTTCACTCCCCTCCCAAAGTTGTCGCGCTGCCGACGGACGCGGTCCGGCGCTCGTCGCTCCGCGCTGCTGCCTTGTGTCCCCAGCAATCAGCAGCGGGAGGCGATGAGAGCCCGGCAGTGCCCGTCCAGCCCCTCCCGGCTCCCGGCAGCGGCGCTGGCCCGGCGGGCTACTGCCGGGGGCTCCTGCTCGCCCGCGCCGCCCGGATCCTGCCCGGGATCCGGCTGCCTGGAGAAGCGCAGGGGCCGCGCGGGTCCAGTCAAACCAGTACAGCCTGTAACAGCCCACTGGCAGTTTTGTGAACAGTGTCTGAGAACTTGTGGTCAGTTTTTGTCTCGTTTTGGGTTTCTTCTGCGTGTTTCGTTCGGTTTTGTTTTGGTTTGGTTTTTTTTTTTTTTTATTTTCCTGCTTTTAACAGATGTTATGTATGTTCTAGGACTTTATGAATGATGATCATGAAAGACTAAAATGACTGTAAAGGTTCGTGGGATTTCGCTTCTGGTTCTGTTATTGTTTTGATTTTTTTTTTTTGCCTTTTTTTTTTTTCCCCCTGGAGGTGCTCGGTACTTTACCAAGGCTCGAATATCTCAGTATTTAAAACAAAGTACAGAAAACCCTGTTTAATGTTAGAAGAAGAAAGGTATATTTGACCATATGTGTTGTTTTAAAAAGAGACAGTATGCTCAAATGTGCCAAGATAACCTAATTCCTGAGAAGTATGCCTTATATTTTCCTTGATGATATGCTTTTAAATGTCTTGTAGAATAGGTCCAAGAGCATGATAAAAACTACTTTATAATGACTTCATGCAAGAAAACTTGAAATTCATTGCAATACTGACATTATTTTATTTTTAAGTCAAAGGGACACTGTCAAGTAATTTACCGTTGAAATACAGCCACCCTTTAAGTGGTTTTATGCTAACGGAGAAATGTCCTCCAAATTAAAAGTCCTTTTTTTTTTTTTTTTGGTTTAAAAAAAAAAAAGAAATTGCTCTGTCTCTGAGAAGTTAAATAAAAAAGAAAAAAAAAAGAAACAGAACGAGCCGCTGTTGATTCCTGCCTCTTCTTTGTGGTCCCGCTTGCGATGCTGCCGCAAGAGCGACCCTCCAGCTGCCCGCGAGCAGGAGGCGACTGGCCGGACCCGTCCTGGCTTTAGCTCCAGGCCCGTGGCCAGGGTCAGGGCTTGGCCGGGCAGCCGTGCCAGCCATCAGGAACTCAGCTGCGGGCGCGGACAGGGCACTGCGCTGCCAGCCAGGTGTACCCATAGGCGGTGGAGAGCTTTTTTGGAAAATTCAATTTTTAAAAAGGAAAAAAAAAAAAAATACTTGACAGTGTCGCTTTCTTGCGTATCCCTCGCAGGGGTTGAAATGTGCTGGGTGCTCGCTGAGAAGCGGTTCGCAACCTGTAACTTGTCTGTTGTACAGCGCAGAGGGGCTGCCCGGTGCGGGCAGCGGGGGCCAGGCAGGGACGATCCTATGAGCAAGGCAGAATGTTGCCAGTGATTTTAACCCCTGCTCAGAGCCGACCAATAATTTCTTTTTTTTGGGAGCAATTACTTTGTTGCCTTTAAAAATAGCACTGTAACCACCTTTTTTTATGATTAGCTGTAGTATAACCTTTGTCCCTTCAAACTATGCAAGCTATGAAATGTAAATTAGGGATCAGTTAAAGATAGTTGATTATATTCAATCAGATGGCATTCATGCACTAACTGGAGTATATACAGATAAAGCTATTAGAGTGACTTGTATGCTAACAGCAAGATATAACATACCTACCTATTCTAAAAAAATGACTATTAATATTGTATAACAGGACTGTGGGGGTTGGGAGGGGATGTTATCTCTTAAAAGGGGATTTAAGATTTTTATAACTGTTTTTTCCATCAAACTTTAATATTTTTGTCAAATTTTTAGGTATTTAATTTGTAAAATAGATTTTACTTTGTACTGGCGTACAGAAAATAGGGGTTGATTTAAAGTTTTTTGAAGCCAAGTGATCAAGTACATTTGTAATAAAAAGTCAATGGATCTATATCAGTCGTACTCACTGTTTTCATTTCTTGTACGTTCTAATGCAGTGGCGCTGTATGTCTCCCAAGGAAAAAAAATTGGGGAGGTGGGTGGAAGGAGAAGGCAAAAATGACAGCATTGGTGCTGCAAATTGATGCAGCTTTCCATACGCAAGTGGCCCGTGGTCAGTGGAGATTTGGTAGATACGCATTTTTACTGAAAAACACGGTGCACTTTTTGAAGACGGGTTGATGAAAACCTGACGTTTTTGGCATGTGTTCACTTCATGCTTCCACCTTGGTGCCCGTAAACTCTAAAGCCGCCCTTTGGGAAGTGTGTTTCCCTGGCACTTAAGAAAAACAAAACCAAACAAAGCAAAACTCAGATTTCTTCTAAGGTGGTGAACTACGGCACTTCACGTTTTTGCACCTGCACGCTGTCTCCCTCAAATGTCTGCCACTTTCTTCTTTTCTCTAAGTTCAACCGGTTAAACTTTTTTTTTTTTTTAAAGTAAAATTACTGAGTGTTTTGGATTGAAGACTTCAGCAGATCCACCGAGTTTGGATCCAACACCTTGCAGAGCACTGATATAATTAGTTTTTGTTTGCTTGTTTGCTTTAAACCCAGACCTGCCATTTCCTGTTCCAGGGCATGTACCAAATCTGATTGACTTGTCTGTGGCAGAAGTTGTGGGAGCTAGAAGTGGAGAATCCTGACATTAATGTACAAGAATGCTAAAACAGGTTTACATTTCAGGGGGCTCTCATGAAACACAAAAACTCAAAGTGTAACTAGAACCAACCAATTTCCTGGGCTTTGCTAGTCCAACAGGTAGAAAACGAGTCTCAGGTGAGTTGGAAAGAAGGCAGCAAAAGCAAATTCTTCCACAACTGTGCAATTTATTTGCTCATTCAAAAACCTGCTGCTTCTTACTGCCTTGGTTTGCTTTTGGAGAGATAGGGCTCTGCCTAAAGCACTGGAAAGTTTCTCTGTTAAAACAACACTGTCAAGAATTTTTTATTTAATTGCAAATTTAAAATCCTGATTTGCACCTTTTTTTTTTTCCCTTTTTTTTTTTTTTTTTGCTTTGCTTTGCTTTGTCAGGCTTACCTAAATTTTCCTTTTATTTTCTTACTATCCTCCTCTGCTGACTGCCTACTCCTTGTTAACTCAGCTTGTGTAATTGAAGGGGTACTGTTCATGTTGGTGTTTGGACTATCTGGAAGAGGAGTCCAGGGTAGTTTTAAGTTCTCGTGCTTGTCTTTGTATTTTTTGCACATGCACTTCTCTCCCTGAAAGTTTTACTCTTTTTGGCTTTTTTCTATAACACGTGAAGATAGGTGAAAGGATCTGAATTTTTGGTAGCAGAACAGAGAAGCGGGCTGCATGCAAAGTGTTGTCAAAATGTTTTGACAAAACCGACAAGGTAAACAAGAGAGTTCCATTTTTATTCTTGATTCCTTCTGCTGTTGCCATCTCCTGTGCCACTTGCAACAATGAGAGATAATTTCAGCCCAGAGCTTTTTTTCAAGCCTGTGGTTCCTTTTACTCTGCTCACTTGCACATGATTTATCTCGCTGGCACTGCAAAATGTTGTGTGTGGGTTGTGAACGTGGCAAGGAGATACGTATATATAGTTTAAAGCTAGTTAAGGTTAATCTAAACGGACTTTCAAAATGATAACCTTTTTTAAAAGCCTGTTTTAACCAGAGTCTACTCTTTGGGCCTGAAGTTCATGGCATTTTTTTTCTCTCTTAAGTGAGATCTCTTGCGTTGAAATTGCTGAGGGTGGTAGCCTGATGGCTCGGGAAGGATGTTCCTCTCGTGTGACAGCTGAAGTTCCTCTTCGGAGTTGGGCTGCCCGCTCTGCTCCCATCAGCGATGCCGCCTGCCTGCTCCTGGCCTTGGGTCCACTCTGGGAGTTTCTCTTAGCCTGCCTATCCTTCTTTTTTACTTTTTATCTCTTCAAAGCATTTCAGTTCCCAGTGGGGCTGTGTTTTAGCAGCACTACAGTCTGGGGGAAGGTCAGAGTACATAGCGGTCCGCAGTGCATCCCACTTCTTGTGAAATCAAAGTGGGCTTGTCGTTAATGCAGGTCTGAACAGCTGTAGATAGCAGAGAGAACGAAATGCCATCATTTTTAGGGATTCACAGAGTTACTTCTCCAATGGAAATTTTATTGCAATTTGGATGGCATAAAAGTTGCTGCTGGAGAAGTACGTTGGAAGGGGCAAGACGAGCAGGTTTGCTTTTGCACATGCCTTCCCGCAGGCAGGTATGGTGCTGCTGTCGCTAACAAAGACATTTCCTGAGCTGGTGGACTCAGGCGGATACCAAGCTGGGTGAAAGGAGAAGCTCCTAGCAGTCGCAGCAGAGGAGGCATTGTCCGTCTGGAGGGTGGGAAAAGGCTTTCGGAGCAAGGCAGGAGGACTGGGCTGGCAGAGGTGGACAGCTGAGGTGCACCTTGGCCGCCGCTCGAGTGCTGCAGCACCTGAACTGGTGTTCAGGGTGGAGGGTGGGTGGTGCCACTTGTAGAGAAGCACCTAAGAGCCAGGTGACAACAGCTCTGGCAGACCCTTTGCCACGGGTGGCCGAGGGGTGCCAGGCAGCCGATCCCAGGGGAGCACGGGTCGGTGGGGGTGTGGGGCTGAGCTCCCCGCCTGGGGTAGCTCTGCTGGCCCAGTCTCTGCAATTCGGTGTCCGTCTGTGGCTGAAGCCAGACAAGCAGTTGTGTTTTTTGGGAGAGTCAGAGCATGTCTTGCCTGCCCCTATAAAATTAGTAAACAGTTGTGTAGCCTGTTTCAGGCAAAATATAGAAGAGGGAGAGTTGAATTCACACGGCGAGGAACGAGGCATGTTTTCACGGAAAAATGTCAGCTGGAGATTAAGTGAGAAAAGATAAAGATAGAGGACTTCTGGCCCTGCTATCTGTCTTTTGAGTGTTGACTGATTAAAACAAGTCAGAGCAAATGGCTGGATATCCCTGAACAATGCTTCACTGTCCCTCTGCAGATCAATACTGCTGGCGCTTTTTTGCCTGAAGAGGGGGTCTGGTCTTTTTGCTCTGGAAGGCGCCACGTCCAGCCAGGATGGAGCCCTGCTCAGGCTGGCTGTAGGTTTTGCCTGCATGTGGGTATTGCCTCATTTTGGGTGACCAGGACCTTGCAGCAGATGTCCCTGGGGTGTCTGCGGTAGCTTTGCAGCTCAGGTCAGACGTGCACTTCTGCAGCGAAGTGCTCTGCTGTCCCTGTGTAATGTACCTTGGTTTTATCATAGAACAGAGCACATGACCTGATTTGTTTTGGGTTTAACTAAGCCAAAAGACAAGCTCTATCAACCGGTGGGAATAGGTTGGTCAGACCAAGCTAGAGCTCGTGGGAGAGTAAAATCCCCGAAACACAGATAATGTGACTGTTGGGTCCTGAGCAGTGACTCGTTTGCTGTCAAACTTGGCTCTGGCTGTGCTGATTGCTCGTGTAGATGTAGCCCCAGGTAAAACAGGAGACCACCTGTGTAGACGGCTGGCCATTTATGCCCCTTGTTGTCTTGAGGCTTAGGTTCATGACATGTGGTATACTTCTGCTCCTTTCTGGATCAGCCATCAGCTGGGAGAGCACTTGCTTTGAACGGGCATCTTCTGGATCTCCCCAGCAAGTAACTCGGTCTTAACTCGGATAATTCCTTGGCTTTGCTGATCATCATTTGGTTTGCTGTCCATCCTGTCGTTATCTTTGCAAAAATACACACCTTAGCCTTTTAAGCTTAGGCCATGTTGGAGATGAAGTGAAAAGAGGACTGGCTGCAATGCTGGCTGTGGGAGTTTGTGCTGAGCCTTTTTGGCTGTGGTGCAGAAGGGTTTTTTTCTTGAAACACTATCTTGAAATATGCAGGAAGCGAAGAAAAGCTTCATTCTTTCTATCGCAGATCGGAGAGGTGAGAGGTGTGGAGTTATGTCTGCAGCATGGAAGGTTGCGTCCCTCTTGGCTAGCGAGACCTTGGAAGGAGGCGGCTCTTGTGGGAGCTGATCCTCCGTGCTGCCAGGAAGCCAAAGTACATGCCTTGGAGAGATTTACTCAGCTTCTCAGGGAAAAACCTCTACACGTTGAAATGTCATCCCAGTCAGTATGTTGATTTCTATGGAGAGCTGCTCATAAAGGTGGCTTGCAAATGGCACCTGAATCCCCGCGACCACGTTGGCCCCAATGGGTTTGGATTTTGTACTGGACACAGTGCAGAGACCCCGTGGCAGCCCCCGTGGGTGACCGTCTCCATGCAAGAGATCATGTCTCACTAATGCATGTCAGTGGTTTTGACTGTGAGGTGGCACTTGTGGGAAGGTCTGGGAGCTGAGCCTGAGCTCTTGGAGGCATCTCAGAGACATCTCATCATCCCACTGGACCGATGCACAGTTGCTCGAGGGTGGGCCAGCACAGGGCGCTTCGGGGCTGGCATGCAAGGACATGGGAGCTGTGAGGTCTCTGCTGCAGGGCTGACCCCCACTGGGGTGTTTTCAGCTCCTCTGTGTCATCATTTGTGCTGGTGCTGAGACGAAGCTGCAGGCTTCACACAGTGGCTGAAGGAGGCTAAATCCATATAAGATATATGCCTGAGTAATTCATATCGGTGAGAGTTGAGAGTGGAGAAAACGAGAAGTGGTGTTTTTTTCCATTGCTGATGAATGTCTTGATGTGCGACTCGAGCTCAAATCACCAGGTCCTCATCATATCTGCAGTGCCCTCCAGCTGGTACGTTAGCCCCAGTCAAAGGCTGGGGTGGGTTTTGTTCTAACTGTGGGTGGAAAGGCGTGCTGTCACGTGCCAGAGCGCAGGACAGCGTTTGTGCATCTTGGGCAGGACCTCTCCGCGTAGGACATCTCGGAGCAGCACTATCATTTGAAGGTTTAGCCACGTTGGTTTGAGTGTCTTTCTCTCCCCCAGGTTGGGTTTGCTGTAGTGTCTCACTAGGGAATATGTTTTATTTCTCCATGCTCTGTCCTGGTTGCACAATAGTTTGTGAATGCGATGCAAGCTGCTGGCTTTATTGTCTGTAGTCTCCCGAGGTTTGGAACTTGCTTTTCCTGGGCTTGCCTTTTGCTTAGGCATCTAGTATTGGGCAGAGGAGCTCAAACCAGCACCTCCTTGGGAGTGTGCATCAGCGTGTCAGCATCAGCCGGTCCAGACTCCTCAAAACTCACCTGGGGGTCAGGAGGTGGGTGCAGGGTTTTCAGGGGCCAGCTCTTCCGCATCAGTCCAGCGGAAGCAGGTCCAGCTGTCTCATTTCTAGGCAAACTGTGAAGGCTTGCTGATCTGTCAATACTTCAAGAAATGCCGGGGCTAGGAAGCGTGGATAAAGGATTTTGTGAAATCTGGTATTTAAACCTCCCACTCAAGTGATGCTGAGGAGAGCTGGCAACGTAGCATTGGCTTATCAGGAACTGTGTGGGCAGGTCAACTTAAGAAAAATGTTGTGTGAGCAGCACCAGAGGTGAAGAAAAGAAGCCAGTGTCTTGTCAGGTGCAGAGTTATAAATGGGGTCAAAATTTCTTTTTATTAAAAAGATTATTTTATTTAAATAATAAATGACAGTAGGATCACCATTGCTAGGGGCTGCTGAAGGGCAACGAGGCAGGTTTCTGAGCAAAATAGGGACTACAGGCTTCAAATTATTTTCTAGCATTAATAATTCTGAACTAAGCACTGCAAATTCATGTAATTGTCATCTCTGCTTTTATGCATGCAAGCAGTTTGATTTGTGGATAGATCTTCTGACAGTATTCAGAGGCTCATTCGATCTTTAAAAAAAAAAAGTTGGCTTCTGAGCTTCAGCTGTCGATAAAAGTCCTGGTAAATGAGTCCTTGCAGGCTTCTGCAAGGCCATATGTAGCTTATCTTGTCCAAAGAAAGTCTCTAATTGGTGCTTTAAAGTAATTAAAAAAAAGACTCCATTAACAGTCAGTCTATTTTTAGTTTAAAGATGGACTTATATGGTCATAAAGTAAAAATCCTAGCTTAATTATGGAAATCGAAGAACATTGCGCTAGGAGCTCCACACACGAGTGCAGAGCGGACACGCTCTAAGAGTTACTATTTTCTGATAAAATACTGTACAGTGCAACAAGTGGAGGCGCTCCAAGCTCCAAAAGTGTTTTGAGGCCAGTGTTGCTGAGCTGGTGAAGAGATGGCATTAAATCATCTGCAGGTGGTCATGGTCTGTCCTCACCTCGGCACTGGCTGCCTTGCCTTTTATTTGTGGAAACTTGACTTGCAACTGGACAGGATTAAAGGGATGATTTATAATTTAAGATAACAGAGTTGTCCTCTGTTCTGGAGATTCCTCTAGAAGCTGGGGAAGTGGCTCTGGGAGGTTTGGATGGCAGAGGATTTGATCGTGGGAAATAGAGGCTCTGCTCCCAATGATGAGGAGGAGATCCATCTGATTGCCTGTTGAGTGGACATGTAGATCCTAGAAGATAGCAGAGTGCTTGGGGCAAGCCTGGGGCTGTCACCCTTGAAGCTGAGATACTTGGGAAAATTGGGTGCCTGGGAGGAAGACAAAATTTAGGACATGGTGACACCTCTTCCTAAAGACGTAATGCGTGCCTGGGAAGATGACAGAAAGTAGGTGAAGTTGAGAGCCATGACTTTGCAGCGTGGGCTGGTTTGCACCTCAGCCGAAGCATCCCTAGACTGGTGACGCAGAAAGTGGACAGGGTTTTGGGAGGATGGACTGAACACAGTGCTGGTGGAAGGCTGAGGCTGTCCAGGCTTGGGCAAAGGTGCTGAACAGGAGTGCTGGAAACAAAAACCTCTGCCCATTTCTCCTGGAGGACAAGGAGCGAGTTTTCGGCGTGGGGTACGAGGAGGTTGAGAGCAGAGTTGTGTACGTGGGAGGAGCAACCAGCTGTTGGGCTGCAGATTGGGATAAGAAATGGGGATGTGGTCCAAACGAGAAAAATGTCTGTAGACCAGTGTGGAAACATGAAACAAAAATAGTTGTTGTAGATTACTCAGTGGTGTAAAAAGACCTTGGCATAGCTGCTCTGATTGAAACATGGTGGGGGGTGATGAAAATCATTACGATACTGCATTACCTGCCATCAACTATACCAAACAGGCATGCTAGGTCATAAAGGTGCGAAGGAACACTAGATCTAAAAAGTTGCTGTAAAATCTGAGAGGAAATTGGAGTAGTGATGACCACACAGCCAAATTTATGTTGGATATAAATCCCGTATTTTAATGACACAGAGGTATTAGGAAATTTCCTATTCCAGACAAGAAGGTGGTTATGGGTTTCATGGGGCTTGTGAGAAAACCAGGCTCATGCATCTTCATAAACCTGTAAGAAAAAGTAAATTCAATTATGTCTGTGCTGTCTGGTCAGATTGTTTGGGAAGAAGATGGCTACCATTTTGGTGAACAAACATCTTGATTTACTTAAAGGATCATTTCTTGTAACAGCCTGGTATAGAGTTAGCCTTGATTTAGGACTAAAACGTTAAGAACTGGTTCAAGATATAATTACCATTGAGTCATTAAATAGCAGTGACCACAGTACAATTACAAGTTCAGCATCCTCAGGGGTGGAAGGCGCTGGACTAAAAATGAGTCTTGTGTTATAAAATATTGCAGAGGAGAAGATCAGAAAAATAAAGTCCTTAAACTCGTCAAGGCAACCCCATAGATACCTGGAAAGGTTACAGATATCCAAGTTAGGCAGAGTAAAATATTTATAAAGTTATGAAGTAAAATAGTTATAAAGGAAGGGACTTCTGGCAGGACTTCATCAAAAGACAGAAGTCCAAGTCTTGCAAAGTAGACTGAAAGAGCCATGGTGTACAGCAGGTAACCCATGATCTGGAAATTAAGCAGTTTAGGAGGGACTTTGAAGATCTGTTGGCCTCAGGGAGCAAATGCTATCTTAGGGTATATCAGAGAGAAGGCTGGGGAGAAAATCTGAGCATGCAGGACTGAAGGCACAGTTAATTTTCTGCACTACTTCATACTACTTAAGTGACTTCTCCATGTCATTCTGGAGCACAGGGCATGTTTGAGAGCCTACCTATCCATCACATCGTCCTTTTGGATGATAAAGATAAGGAGCCTCCCTCTGAAACTCAAGGGTTTAAGGCAGAGATGCTGGAACAAAGTAGTAAAGTCAAGTGGAAGAGCAACAGGTGTACCAAGGAGTTTCAAAAGAGCTTGAGACTGAAATGCTACAGCAAAAATAGGGCTGTTAAAAAATAGCTTAGTATTCTCCATGACTAGATAACATCTTAATGTCAGATTATTATTTTTTTAATTAAAGTATTAAACGGTGCACTGGGAATTGCAGATCAGCAACCCTGAACTCCAGTTTGAGAAAGAGGAACTAAAGTGCTCTAAGTCTTCAGTATGTGATAGGTTGGAAGCAACATACTTTCTGCAAAAAAGGGGGTTGGACTAGGTGGCCTTTGAAGGTCCCTTCCAACCCAACCATTTTGTGATTCTATGATCAATCTTGTTTTCTGGGTAATCTACCAGAATCTTTGAACATGTTGACAAACAGTAGGGGGTGGAAAATCAACTGATCTTTATTTGGATGCTTTAAAAGGTTTTTATCAAGTCCTCCCAAGAAGGTAATGAAAAATTATGCTTGTAATGAGAAGAGAAATATCATAGAGTCCTTCTTTGGTTGCAGCCAGTGTTGATCACTTAAGCAGCACAAAGTGGACAAAAGTCTAGTTGGAGATGGTGATCAAAGGCTTCCAGGTCTGCTTCTTGAGTAGATCTTCAGTCTTTGAGCAAATTAGTTTCCTCTGGAAAACACTGATTCATTAAAACCAAAGTTGCCCGGTGGAGAAGAGTTGATTTTCATTGAACTTTCCTGGTTGCTTGACCGAAGAGGAGAAATAAGCCCAGAATACTGGGTAGCATGGCATCTAGGTTTCTCCTGTGATGTGACACCTCCAGTTCAAATTCCTACCCTGATCTTGACTTGTGGATCTGCCAGATCCCAGAGCATGCCTCAGCAACTAATGTTGTGGATATGTTCTGTTTTCTTTTGTTTTTACCAAGAAAAACCTAAAAGGTTTTGGTTTTGACAACGGGCAGACAGGGAGGGAGTGGGGAGAGAGGTCTGGTCAGCATTTTCCAGGTCTCATCTAGCTCTGTTCTTGAGGGAGCGTTGTCCGTGTGTGTGTGTGCGTGTACGTCTCTTCCCAGGAGACTGGGAGGACCCATAGCAAACTGGTGTGAGCTAGAGCAATGCTTTGCTGCTCTACCTTAGTTTTAGGCTTCTTAAAAGTCTAGAAGTCATGGCAAATACCCTTGCTTCTCCCACCTTCCCTGTCTTCAGTAGATCATGGTACCAAAGAGCAAGTGCTTTGACAAGTCGTAAATAGGAGCGGGTTAACTGCAGGCACCTCAAGGCTTTCAGTTGGAGTTGGTGTTTGGCTGTAAGAATCGGCAATGGAAAGAGCAGAGTGGTTGGTTGATACTAGAGAAGTGACTTCAGCCTGGCCACGACTGGAAGATTCAGAAGAGCATGATAAGGTCTGGGACGGTGAGCATGCAGCGGTGCAGGCCGACCCTGGGAAATGCAAGGCAATAGGCAGGAGAAAACAAAGTAATTTTTAATGCTCCAACAATATTGCTAGGCTTTAAGTGATTTGCTCATTCCGGAAGAATATCTGATTCTGGGTAGCAAAAGCAACTGATGTGAAGGTGTATAGACCACCATAGAAAATAACTGCGTGTTACAGATTTAGGTGCTCAGGTCTGAGAGGCTGCTGTGCGTGAACTCTCCTGTAACACAGTTCATTAGACCCCCATGGTGTCCTTGTGCTGTTTTCCCTTGGTAACCTGGTCGTTGTCACTGGCACAACCTTTGTCCCCTCCCCCTAGAAATACTAATTTCATTAGATTGCTCACTTCTAGTTAAATTATACCAGCTGACTTTGAAGTACTTAATATAAAAATGTTGTGATATGCTTGCATGATAGTTACTTGATATAAGAAAAAAAATCTCTTGTGCTCTCTCTTTAGGAATTTGGGCTTTGAGTTTCATTGGGGAGTGTTGTACATACCCAACTGCACGGGATCAGGCCCATCTCTTTTTAAAAATGTATTTCACATCTGAGATTAGAAACGTTCTACAAGACAAATCAGAAGATAAAGTTGACTGTTACAGGCTCAGATGATAATAGTGACTTGTGCTAAAAGGCTGTCCATCCACATAGAAAACTGCACAGCTGCTTCTGTTTAACTGCTGTCAAAGGTCTGGCATCTTGCTAATAGTATTTTTTTCTAAATGTACTGAGTATACTTGCCTTTAAATCCTGTTAGGTACAGATAATTATTGTTGGTATTCTGTAAATTAGCTCTATACTAGCATTCACATTGGACTAGGCTTAATATTGTGAGTGTCAAAGATGACTTGAAAAAGGAAAATTAATTTATACCCTTTTAATGAGGTTCTGCCCCGTGTAGGGGGTTGTTTGTAGAAGTACCAGGAGTGTACAGCTGTCTTCCCCCTTTTACTTGCTGTGATTCTCTGCAGGAGAACATACAGATTTTAATCTATTTTTCCATCCTTTGCAGACACTGAGATATTATCACAGTGAGGTCCATGGAAAGACCTAGATAAACCTGGCCATAACGCAGAGATAATGCATCTTTTCCATTTTTTTTTTTTTCTTCTGCTGCCCATCAGGCCTCTGAGCTGTTTTTTTTAAATGTAAAAAATTTAAATTGTTTGAGTAAAAATCACTTCCCTCATCTGTCCGGTGTGACATCCTCTAATATTTGTAGGTCTGTTCAGGCTGGATTATTTGTGGTCTTCCAGAAAAGGTAGACGGGAGTGGAATTACTAATGCCAAAAATTGCCCACGGCAAGGGAGGGAAATCCTTGTTTTCAAGACAAAGCCCATCCGGACCCTTTTCAGACACCCCGCAGCACACCGCCAGGGTATAAATACCTACTTTTTCTTTTCCAGGTGATCTTTAAGGCCAGGTAGCAGCAGGCAGGGTCAGTCTGTTGGGTGGATGGGATGGGGGTCCTGCCCTGCGTATTTGGCCTGCTTCAGCATCAAACCCAATGTTTTTTAGGCTGGGCTTTTGTCCTCCAAGCAGAGCTCGGCCCTGGCACAGCCAGCCCTGGGGTTGTCAGTGCCGTTTGGCATCCCCGCTGTTTGGCGATCCTTGCATCTTCACAGGCCCGAGACCCCCAGCATCGCCACGGGGATGCTGCCCGCGCATCACCCAGCCACTCGGTGTGCATTTAGGGAGCTACATGTGGTTGGCTTTCACTGTGTCCTCAATTTTGATCCCCAGGGCAGAAAAATTAGGACTTTCTCAGTTAAAGAAAAAACAAAAAAGTGAAGCAAAATCTCTGGAGAGTGGTGTTTTCCCGCAGTAGTGACAGCTGTTCACCACCCGCTTCTGTTCAGCCATGACCCCTGGTTCAGTTCTGCTGGGTTTTTAGCCATCTTGACCTCATGTTTGCAAATATTATTGGTAATATAATGCTCTATGTACAAATGTCTGTGTGGCTCATGTGTATGTTTCTGTGGTTCAAGTCAGCCACAGACTTCTGGAATTTCATTGTACTTTGGTTAAATGTTGGACTTTTAACTCTTCTACTGTATGGCTTCTTGATTTCTCTTGTCCAATGTGGACCAACTCTATTTTTGGAAATAAATAAGCATGTAAATAAAATGAATGGGTTTATGCCACTTACAAGAAAATGCTTTATTTAAAATATACACTCAGTCTTGTATATTTTATGGTATCTCAGGGAGTGGATGAGGCTCAGGCACCAACAGCACTGGTGATGAGATACCATATTATGTACAAATTCATTTCCAAGTGGTTTTGGAAGAAGACTTTCCATCTCCTGAGCCAAACCCCCGTAGGACCAGCCTTGCGGAGGGCGGGGGGAGAAATCCAGAAAGAAACGCGTAGTTTAAGGGGGAGTAAAGGAAAGAAACACAACTTTCCTCTCAACACAAGGCTTCTGGTTTGAGGTGTCTGGGTGCCAAAGATGCCGCTGAGTGTAGGGATGCTGCGGGGCAGTTCTCGGCTCCTGCCCAGGAGCACGTGGAGATCAGGAGCACGATGACTTCTTTTTTTTCTTTTTTAACTTCTCCATATAAACCAATATTTACCAGTAATCCTGTGTTTCTGTTTTTGTTTTTTGGCAGACTTTTACCAGTAAATATCGGTTTATTCCTGAAACCAGAAGCCCTAAACATACCTTTGTTAATAAGGTCAGTTGTCATTTTGTCTCTCTCGTTCCCCGCTCCCCCCCAGTACAACCTGGCAGGTGATTGAAAGGTACCAAGTTTTCTTTCTAGTTTTCCTGCTCTGCATCTCTGGGAACTGGAGCCCGCAGGACCTAGAGCCTTCTGTTGGTAACGTAGACCCGAGTTTACAAATTATTCTTTTACCATTTTAAAGCCTGCTTTTAAGGACAGAGGTGTTCCCGGCTGCCCACTACGGGAACTGGTAGAAGCCCCTGCAAATGCATAAATTGTTTCACCTCTCTGAAGCCTGCGGGTAGGTCTCTCACAATCATCTCCAGGCTTGGGGCTGAGAAAATAATTTATCCAAAAATATACACTAAAAAATGCCATTTCTATTTTACAGTGAGCAGGACTGGGGGAGGGAAGGGCGGGAAAGGAATTTGAAAATTTTTTTTTTCCCCCCCGTTTTTTCTGATTTACTGCTAGAAAGCAAGTGTGACGTGGGGAGGAGGGAGAGAATCTAAGCGTTGCCCTGCCTAAACTGGTTGTAAACTCTTCCTCCAAGGCTGGGAGAAAGGGCAAGTAAAAGGTCTGATCCTTAAAAGGACATTGCTAGGTGTCTGGACCCCAAAAGCAGCTGGCGCTTTTTAATGACGGGAATTGCTTTAGGTCATTTTTTCAGAGTTTTGGTTTAAACCAAGACAAATTGACTTGGGAGCGTTGAAGCCTTCTTTTTTTTTCCGCAAGTGTTTGCAACCCAAACACAACAGCATTATGCTAATACTCAAGAAACAGAGAAGCTGGCAAGGAATAGAAAATGAGTTGACTGCTTTGTGACACATGGTCCAAGCCAATTTTTTCTCCCAAGCAAACAAAATGCAAAAAAACCCCAAAACAACAACAAGCAAGAAGAACAAAAAAACAAACAAAAAAACCACCAGCCCCAACCACCCCAAAAAACACAACCTCCCAAAAAAGCAAACCAAAGGGAATCTCAAATGTCCAGTCTGGTTTTGTCGTACATGGTTGTTGAGAGCGTTTTTTGGCATAGCTGCAACCTAACTATGTCCCTTTAAGGAGCACCAGTGGCTAATTTCCTCCTAATGAACCCAAAAGCTGAGGTTTTTGCAGTTTTTGAGTGCAGATCGAAGCATCTGCAGCCTTAGTTGGAGTCCAGAATGAGGGGAGCCCTTCCAGCTGTGCACTTTGAGCTGAAAACTACCTTTCCTCCCCTTTTGCAGCCTGGGTGGTTCTGATTGCTGGCAGTTCTGTAATACAACTTTAATCTGAGCAATTGAGGCTGGTCCTACATTATCTTCAGACGTCTTTCGGAGGACTCCTGTTACCAGTTTGGTACTCAAAAGCTACACCCCACCATCAGAAGTCACTTTTTTTTTTTTTTTTTCCAAAGGCAGTGATAGATTACCCTCTCTAGCTCTAATGGAAAAACGATAATTGCAATGCAACTTTCTAATAAATTGTTCATATATTCATAATTCCGTTGCAATCCCAAATTGGAGAAGAGATCTGTTAAAGGTATATATTAGTCTAGATTTTTTCTTATTGTAAATACTGTAATTTTATAATACTGTCAATATTTTATTAACTTAGAAATATTTAACAGAGTTTAAACTATGGTAGTTGATTTATTTATAGGTTTATGTTGCAGCCAATATTGCATTACATTCTAATGTAAGATTAACTTTCAGCATGTAAACTTTGATTCAATATATCTTTGGAAAGATTAAGAGAGAAGACTCTCGCTCTTAATCTGTAATACTTATCCCCCAATTCCCAGTTTGGAATTATTTAACAAAATATTAGGAGGTTTTTAAGAGCTCATGAATCTAATAACTGCAGTTGGATTTGAAAACTTGAATTTTGAAATGTACCTGGCTCTTTCATCCTGTGAACAAGTTTGCTTCAATATCTAATCTATATAGTACGGAAGTCTTTATTTTGAGCAAAGGGACACTGTCAGATCAATTTTAGATTCTTGTTTGGGGGCGGGGGGGAGCAAAACTCATGCCAAGTGCATGTGTGTTTAATCGCAAGGGGAAATATCCCTTTTTTGTTGGTTTGGGTATTTGGCTGGAAGCATTCCTGCAGCAGTTTGCATCCTGGCAGCCAGGGCACGGGGTGGAAATCTGGCTGCTCCGAGGAGTCTCTCTCCCGTCCTGGCGAGAGGCGAGATGCCCAGCAGTGCTGCTGCGGTCCTGCCATCCCTGGCACCGACTGTAGTCAGAGCTCTGTGAGATGGGTAAAAGTGCACAAGGTCTAAAACTTGCCAATTTTTGACCAAAGTTTTTGCTTTTTTTTTCCAAATCTCTCTCTCTCTCTTTTAGCCTGATGGTGTCCCTTTAACAGCATAAAGATATTCACGTTCTCTGAAAAACCATTAGAAGTGATTTTCTTTTTAAGGCAGGGGAGAATTGGTCTGTAATATGTTTGCAACGTAACTTGCATAAAAATACCAAATATATATCAAGGGTTTTCATGGGAGTTGGTATTTTTTGAGTGTAAAAGTTAATCTTTATTAGAGATGTGCCAATCTATACTGCTTTATTGTAGTGTTGTTACACTTAGGCATTTCAGTTAACTTACGAATATATACTGTAACAGTATACTTTGTACAGATTTATTTAAAATTTATTTGAAAACTGAAATAAAGTAGGCAGAAAATAAAGATATTTATTTTTCATTTGACTATGTAAGAAGGTATCATTCTTTTGGTTTTAGTGCACTGGTGTACCAAGCCTCAGAACCACTGCTTTCTCCAGCTCATAGGATGCTTTTCCAAGACTGTGGATACGTGTATGTGTACTGCTGTGTTGATAAGTAAATGCCAACGATGGAGTTCGTTGCTTTTATACATCCCAAAGAGAAGTTCTCCACCGTTCATTTTCTGTTTTCTGACCGAAAAGGCGTGTGTTTGTGAACAGTGTTCACGCAAGTTCTGCCATCCCACACTCACATCAGCTTATACCAATGCCAGGATGGGAGGATTTGCCTGCGTACCTTCCCCAAAACACCCTGGTCCACAGTGGCATCGTCAGGGAGCAGTTCAAACGTGTGTCCTTTGGGCTTTGTGTAAAGCAAATGCAGAACAAGAAAAATTGAGATGTTAAATCCATTAGAAAACAAATTCCTTATTGTACAGTAGTATGGAGATCTCTAGTCAACCTGCCATTAATAATAGATTCTTATTTTTTGAATGATCTATTTAAAAGAACAGCAAGCATTGTATTTGCTAGTAAATCTGAAGTGTTTACATGGAATTACTAAATAAATTATTTGATCTAAGATGGCTCTCATCAGTGCTGATTTTTAATGCTGGAAATTGATTTTGGCAGCTGCTTTTTTAGTTCGTGCTGTTCTTTAAAAATCTTCCAAAGCAGGTTTTTTCAATGCATCCTCGTGTTTTAAAGTAGGTTCTAAGGAAGATGGAAAGCATGTCTCTCCCCGCGAGGTCTGACAGGAGTGCTAGCTAATGTTTTCCAACCCTCTCCACGTCATGAGACTGCCCCTTCCTATCCCAAACCACTGATGACATTGCTGAGCCAGAGCAGGATGCTCTGCACCGAGAGCCCTGCGGCAAATGGTACAGCTTAGCTGCAGCTTTCGCTGGTCTGAGTCCTGGTGCATGTGTGTGTATATATATATATGTATATATATATGTGTGTGTATATATATATGTGTATATATATATATATATGGGGGGGGTAGTAGAAAGCGTTGGGGTAGAGGTAAAACATCATCCTTCAAGGTAACGAGTTGTCCGACTCGGTTCCAGCGTGGCTTGGTCCTGCCTCCCGCTGTGCCGAGCCCCGTGCTCCCGGCCCCCTGAGCCTGCCCAAGCCCCTCAGGTCCCCTCGGGCAGGAGAAGCTGGAGCTGACCCTGCTTTGGGTCAGCACTGAGGCTGAAGGAGACTCTGGGGGGCTTCCAGCCCCTCGCAGCAGCAGAGGACTGGGGTGCTCCCTGCCGGGGGGCTGGCTGGCGTGGCTCCCGCAGCACTCCGGGGGCGCAGGATGGGACAGGGGGGCTGCAGCCCGGCGGGGGGGTGGCAGGGGTCTGGCTGCAGGCCACAGACGTGCAGTTGGAGGGAGAGGCTGGATGGAGAAAGCCCTGTAAAAGGAGCAGGCAGGAATAGCAGGCAGGCGTTGCAAATGCCGAGTCTGGCCACACTGTGTCTCCCTCCAAGCACTGCATACACTTGTTCTTTCTTAGGCGTTGGAAACTGGGGAAAAAATGAAACTATAAGCAATGCGATCTATCCCCGCATTTCTCATTTCCCAGGCTTTCTTATACAGCATTCTAAGTCACCTAATGTTTTACTTAATGCTCTCAACACTAGCTCTCTGGTTAGAAAACCCACTGAACACTTACATTATGCACTATCTGAAATTTTTTTTGGACCTGGATTTCATGCTTCATATTCAGGGCAGGATTCCCGTCCTCCCCGTGTGCTCACACCACGGTGGCACTGCTGGCTGCTCCGTGACTCAGCTGGGGAGTGCTGAGGCCAGACCCCACTGCAGGCACACACCCGCGCCCCCTTCCCACTCCTCTCACCCTGGTTTGGAAAGGTCCAGGATTTCAGTTCCCTGGCCCTGCAGTGCAGTCACAGAATCACAGAATCGCAGAATTGTCTAGGTTGGAAAAGCCCTTGAAGCTCCTCCAGTCCAACCATGAACCTCACACTGACTGTTCTCAACCCCACCAGATCCTTCAGCGCTGGGTCAACCCGACTCTTCAACCCCTCCAGGGATGGGGACTCCCCCCCTGCCCTGGGCAGCCCATTCCAACACCCAACAACCCCTTCTGCAAAGAAATCCTTCCTAAGAGCCAGTCTGACCCTGCCCTGGCGCAGCTTGAGGCCATTCCCTCTTGGCCTGGCGCTGGTTCCTTGGCTCAAGAGCCTCCTCCCCAGTTCTCTGCAACCTCCTTCCCGGCTCTCCTCGAGCCTTTCAGCCCCAGCTGCTCGCCGATCACAACATGCTGCACACCGTGCTGCTTCCATTGGAAATAATTCTGCTCTCCGCTTATTCTTCTGAATGATGCATTTATAGGCATCTTTTTCTCATATGAGAGCTAGCATGTGGTTATGAGTAGTATATTCCTAGTAATTTGCTTTCTGGTTTGTGGGGAAATTGAGCACACTGATAAAATGGCTACATTTATCTGAGTAACATCAGGAAACTTATTTGGGACAGATGTTTCTCCAAGCTGATTCCTACCAGCCCTGGCCAATGGTTGGTCCTTCAGAAGAAGTTGGAAACAGCTGCTCTGCACCTTGCCGAGCCATGCAAAGCCCTTATTTTGGAAGAAAATATTTCCTCATTAGCTTTATTTCCCATCCCCACCCCCCACACACACTCCCTTTTTAGCATGAGGAATTACAAACAAAGCTCAGGAAATGATTCAACCCACTGCTGAGCCTCGCAGCTCTAATGGGGCTTTAATACAGGGGCCAGGAGAGATTAAGGTGGATGGCCTGACCCACTCTGGGGACAGGCCTGTAGCTCTGGTCCCACTGCCTCTGGTGGCTCCTCTTCTCATTGTAATGCTCAAAACAGAAACCAGACTGAAACATCGGACAGAAACAATGATCACAAACTTGTGTTTTTAGTAATTGCTTGCATTTGTACACTCCAGTAACTCAGATTCAGAGCAACTTGAACCAGCTTTGCCTCATATGATGGCTTCCAACCAAAACAATTCCTTAGATGCTGGCTTGTTTGGCATTGCAGAGAACCTGCCATTGTTTCTGGAAATGGCTGAAGTAGGTTATCCAAGAAAACAGAAGTGCCGCAGGGTGGCATTTTCTGACATAAGAAACCAGAACAGGTACTTTTGCTGTCACCACCACCACTGCTCACATGGAAAGGTGACTCGAAAGCCAACTGATAGCTCCCCAGTACTGCCATGTAGGTGTTTGGAGTAGAGACTGCTCTTAAGTTCAAGAAATGCATAATTGCAACGAGGAGGCATAAACATGAACTTGATCCATGTCCAAACAGCTTCCCTTTCAACCCAGCAGAGCATGGTAACTGTAAAGACATAATTTGAATTATTTCACACCAGATTTGTTTCTCCAAGTCTAAAATAAGGAGATGCTAAAAGCGGGGAAAGAGGAGCTTAAAAGGGAGAAGCAATACATCAAATAACATCAAATAGTTGTTCAGATGGGAAACCAACCTGATCATTTGTTGTAGCTACCCACAGGAGGGGTAGGAGAGGCTGGCCTCCTACTGTATTTTATTTTATAACTCACCTAGCATTTAAGTTGGCCTGGGGATCAAAAGCCACAGCAAAGACAGATGGTGATTTCTGCTGTCGGGCAAGGAGGAGAGTAGTGTGACTCCTGGTGAGCTCTGGACCTCCCAGATGAGCTGGTGCACAAATGTCTCTGGCCACTCTGGAGTTTGACAAGGGTGCTCCTGGGCAGCTGCCAGGCAGACGCTGCCATGGGAAGCTGTCTTCGTGTTGCAGTGCAGCAAAAGCCTCTTAGCACTTACACCGAGCACTTGATGCCAATGGATGCCCAGAAAAGCTTCACCCTCAACAAGGATGCCTTGAGAGAGCTGTAAACACAGAGGGAAAGAGGAAGGGGCTGGTTCTGAATGGCAAAGCCCAGCCCATACAACAGGTGCTTGGTTTCCATGCACCTCCCTTCACTCCCAGAAGTGTTTCCTTGAGCTAGCCTGCACCTATCACACCCGGGCTGCCCAGAGGGAGGAGTAAACACTTTGAGGTTTGACCCAAAGAATGGAATTGTACTAAAACTGAAAGTAGGAGTTCCCCTGAAGTGCCATCTCCCTGCCCTGTGGGGTGAGACGAACAGTAACTATAACTGTAACCTTCACTGCAGTTTGCATCCCACAAAGCATTTCCAGTTGAGGCTATTCACCTTGGTCATGAAAATGAACCTGCCTCAAGTGTCTGTTCCAGGAACAGCCATGGAAAAGCACCTTACAACACTTTCCACTGCCGCACCAGCCGGGGGGCAGAACGGCCTCCAAGCAGTAACAAGAGCAGTCGGTGGCCTGACGTGGTTGCTGGGCTCCCCGTAAGCACAGGAGTTGCTGCTTTACCCCGAGAGTGAGCAGTCCCTGGTGTTAAGAGGATCTTTGAAGCTTTTCTGAGTGCAGGAGATCAGATTTATCTCCACCTGTTAGTGATGCTCATGCTCCCCCTCACTTTGCCAATCAAGATAATTCATCTGGAAGACCATGTTGCTCCTCAACAAAAATCACCTCTAGCAGCAATAGCAACAACTTCCCCTCTGACTGGTGTCTCCCCACCCTGTATGTGTTTGCTCTGGCTCATAGCAGATGCTGATGTCCCCAAAGACCTTGTGATGAAGACATTGCTTTGACCAGCAGCTGCAAGAAGGGAGCTTGAGAGTTTAATGGAGGGTGATACTGGCATGGCCTTTGCAACCCCTGGCTGGAAGAGCAGCCCAGCCATGGCTTTTTGGGGAGTGGGAGTGATTACCTAGTCCATCCTCCTGAAACAGCTGTGGGCACACAGCTGTTAGATGTGGGACTGCTGGTGGGAACATCTGGCAACCACCACTGCCCATCCCAGGACACTTGTCCTCCTTAAGGCCATCAAGCCTTACTGCCAATGTGTTGGAACAAACCTGGCACCTCTCTGGGCCACAGCAGGAGGTGCCAAGGGGAATAGGCAGGAAAGAGACCTTCTCAGCCCCAACTCATAACCTGCTCTCGCATCATTCAGCACCCAGTGCCATTGAACTGGGAGCATGCTGGGCAGGATGCCTGAGCTCTGCTGTCCTTCATGCGGACTCATTCCCCACAAGCAACATGGTCTCTGCCCTAGTTTTGCCTGTAATGGGTAGTTGGTTGCCAGGTGTATGGCTTGAATAGCCAACACCTCTGAGCTTCTCAGAAGAGCCCACATGCTAGCCAAGCCCCTCTGGGGAGGAGGAAATGAACCTCAGACTGGAGAACCGGTGGCCCATGTGTCTCCCAGCTGTCCAGCCCCCACTGACAGAGAGAACTCAGCCTTCCAGGGATGGATCAGGAAGCCAGATGTAGGATAAATTTCTAGTTCTTCTTTTTGCTTCACATCATAAATGTGCCCAGTGAGGCATCTTGTGGACTCCTTGGTGTGATGGCCCAGCACCCCAGCTCACCTCTAAGCCTGAGTTTGGCAGCAGCCCAGTCCTGCCAGGAACACATGCAATTCAGGTCTCTTGTCAAACAAGCAAACCTGCGGCAAACAGCAAATTTCAGCCTGTGCCACAGCTCCCTGTGAGCAGAATGGGTGGCCTGGCCCTATGTGCTCACCGCTGACCTAAGCTGTCCCTTGCAGATTGTTGGAAAAGATGCAGCCCAAGCCCTGGCGATGGGCAGATAGACAGATAGCCACCGCCTGTGGAGCCAGGAGCGTCGGACCTGAATGAAGGCACCCGGATCACTGTTACTGGGTGAAGCTGGATGCACTCGGGCACCTCCAGGTCTCTTAGGAGAGTGATGCCTGAGGAAGAGGAGGATGAGGAAAGCAGTGCAGTGGCAGCCCCACTCCTGCTGGGACCCTCTGTGGTGCAGAGCTGGGTTGGGGCCCCTGGTCCAGTCAGAGCAGAACTGGCTTTTTGGCTTTTTTGCCTTTCAGTTGTGCACTCTGAGGTAATTTTGCCCAGACAGTTCCCTGACACAAAATGGGAATCAGTAATTCAGAAAAATGTAAACCATCTGTTGAGCAGCATAACAGCAGAGACCTCTTGGATCATTCACATATGTGAGCTCTCGAAAAACCTGCTCATTTGGGCAAAGTAGAGTTAGCTACCATTTTTTTTTTTTAATGACACTGCTATTTTGAAGGGAATAACTCGCTGATTCCTGTGCATGTCCAGCACACGGGCTTTGATCTCAAGTAGAATGTTTATAGCAATTATTTACAGCACAGAAGTGCAGGCATGCTGCTGCCCCTCCATCAGCATTTGGGGTGCTCTGGGAGCTGCTGTGCTGGGAGGGGGCACCCACTGGTGTCGGCCAAGTGCAGCAGGCTCTGCCACGGGACGTGCTGCCCTGCCGCCTCCACACACCTGTATTTTGCCAGCCATGGTTTAGTCAAACCTTTGCTCAGCACCTTTCCTTTGCCATAGCCTAAGAGGTCTACAGGGCTGTCCCAGGTCTAAGGGGACTGTCCCGTCACCAGGCTGGAGGAAGACCATTTTCCCAGGGTGCAGAGTGCAGCCCTCCTGCCGTGTCCCAGCATCTAACCAAGAAGCTTGGCTACAAAATGCTTCTCTTGCTACTCTAGGAAAGCTGGTTTCCTGCTCAAAACAATGTGGTGATTTTCACCTTAAGTCCACACAGGAACATTTGGCTTAAATAGCTTTGAAATGAGGTAAAAGGCTGGTTTTTTTCACTTGCTTTAGTAGCTAATCCTGAGCAAACCATGTGCAAAACCAGCATTTCTAACCTCAGCCACTGGGTGCCCAAGATGAATTTGGAGAGGAGAAGAAAGGAGACCTGCAAGGTGCTCAGCCTGGGCTGGGAGGTAGGAGGAAATGGAGGCAACCTGGGGCTTTGGTGCTCAGAAACATCAGAGATGGGAAAAGAGATGCCCCATGAGGCTGGCACGTCCCTCTCCTCCAGCCCTAACAACCCGCAGGCTTCCCTGCCCTCACCTCCACTCCCAGCTGCACTCCTCACTGTGAGCAGCTGGATTTCCTTCTCCTGAGGTGCTTGTGTCTGGTCTGACTCTGCCTCCTTTCATCTTTTCTTTAATCCTTTTCTTTTTTCTGTCTTTTAAATCTTTGTCTCCAATTTCAGCATCTCTAAAGGGTGAGTGAAGCTGACCACTGTGTTCTGCTGTTAAACAGCTATTTACTAGGCACCAAGCCACACTATTGTGAGTATTGAAAAAACACATATCAAAGCTTTTCAGGGTTCTAATCCAGCCAAAGCACAAAGGATTGGGGATTTTGGCAGTTCCTGGGCAGTCCTGAGCACCCAAAGGGACATACAAAGCCAACGCATGTGTGCAAAGATCCACCAAAGTTCTGTCTAAACCCAACAACATCCAAATGAAACTTCATTACCATGACAACCCTGTGCCTGGCTCCTCAACACCTCCCAGCAAGTACAGGGCCTCCCTTTTGCTGCCCAACAGCTTTTGGCTGGCACAGAGGTTTTTCACCGGTGCTTGAAGACCACAAATGGTGCGATCACTTCAACCTAACTCCCCCAACAAAAAGGCCCTATCCCAAATGTGATGCACTTTATTTCTGACCGGATCTTCCACCTGGCCCTAACACATTTAATGGTTGTGAGATGAAATAAGATGCTCATCTATTTATATAATTCCCAGAGAAAAGTAGAACTCAATTTACAAGGTTTATGTTTGCTGTACTCAGGTTCCAAGCCTGGGGAGAAGGATGTGATAATAATTTCTACACAGCCTTTTAGATTAATCAGCTATAAAATACTGTGGGTTTAGTAGGCAATTCTTTAGTAGTTGCACTGGTATTCACAAAAATCTTGGGTTCAGCCCCTCTGTCTCCTGGCAGTCTGATACAGAAGCTTTCAGGAAAACATAGGAGAACTGATTTACCAGGAGCTGCACTGGATGACTCTGGAGCTGAGGCTCTGTTAGCCTTTGCTGCAATGGTTTAACCACTGATGTGGCTGTCGCCTCCAGCCCATGCCATCACGTGGCACCACCGCCACACCTGTGGCTCACCCAGGTTTGCACACTTGTGTGCAGGTGGGGGCCGGGGTGGCCAACTGCTCATGGTGCTGAGGCCATGACTTCCCATGGCAGGAGAGGCACCACCTTCCCTCTTGAAGGTAAATTCCTGCAGACAATGCAATATCCCAGTTTCTCCTGGGCTTGCTCACAGGGAAGCAGGGCATCTCTCCTAAGACCATCCAGTACCTTTTGCTGCCACCCCAGCTCACTCTCTTCCAGAGGGTAAGACTGCTTCAATAAATGGGACCTTCTGGTGAGACCACTCTTGCACCAATTCCCAGCAGGATTTAACTTCCTGAGGTTCTCGTGTGGAGCCAAGAGCAGGGGCAGGCAGTGCCAGGCATCCTGCTCCCACCAGCCTGCCCTTATCACCCCAGCCCCAGGGCTCAGGGTGGCTCAAGGGGGCTGGGAAAGGGCAGGGCCTCCCAGCAGTGCCCACCACAGTCCCATTGAGGAGACCCTGTAACATTGCTCTCAGTACCCCAGTCCTGGGGAAAAGCCAAAACTACCTGAGCAGTAGGACAGCACACCCAGCACCACAGCTTTGCAGGGCGAAAGAAGTCAGGGCGCCTCCAGGAAAGCTGAGATGCAACAGCACCCCCAAAATTGAAACCCCTACAGGCAGGGCCTCCAGGACAACAGGTCGCAGCCCCAAAATAATGCTCTGGCTTTGCTGCTGAGATCAGTGGAGGTGCCTCAGGACAAAATGGGGTCCAGCACCCAGCATGATGTGTCAAGGACAACACACAGAAGTAGAGACAAGGCACTGTCAAAAGAGGCATTAATTAGTGCTAATTGCAAGTAATCAGCCAAACCTGAGAGCAGGAAGGAACCTAATCCTGGCAAAGCCCAGAGCTCCAACCGGAGTGAGGAGGGCATTCGCTTGGCAGGTTGTGGTGGGAGAACCTCACAGATGGGAACCCCACGCAGTCTCCCCACACCCTCACTCACTATTCCCATATCCCATCCAGACAGAAGTGTCTACGTGCTGCAGCACATGTGTGGCTCTCACAAGCTGCTGTCCCACGTCCCTTGGAAGCAATTCCCATAGCCACGAAAGTTCACATTACGCATCTAAGGGGAGACCTCATCACTCTCTACAGCTCCCTGAAAGGACGTTGTAGAGAGGTTGGTGCTGGTCTCTTCTCACAGGTGATTAGTGACAGAACAAGAGGGAACGGCTTTAAACTGCAACAGGGGAGGTTCAGACTGGACATGAGGAAAAAATGTTTCCCAGAAAGAGTGGTCAGAGAGTGGAATAGGCTGCCCAGGGAGGGGGTGGAGTCCCCATCCCTGGGTGTGTTTAAGGGTCGTTTGGATGAGATGTTGGGGGATGTGGGGTAGGGGAGAACTTTGTAGAGTAGGGCTGAGGGTTGGACTCGATGATCCCAAGGCTCTTTTCCAACCTGAATGATTCTGTGATTCTGTGATCTTGGGAAATCCTGCTGCAAAGCCTAGGATGGGCCACAGATCCTCCCCAGGCTTCTGGCTACTTCAAAGGCAGGAGAATCACCAGGGAGATCATTCCAGGAGATGCTGGAAGATGCCACATCACAAAGCAAGCCTTGCTCCTGTCTTCCCATCACCCTGGGCCCACCCAGGTGAGATTCTCAGTGCACATAGGTGAAGCCTTGGGGCCCTTCTTCTCCCAGTGCACTTAAATTCATTTTCTCCAGGTATCTGGAAAAGTCAAATAATAGCATTTTCAACACACATCTGCTTTCTGTGATCTGCAGTCTTCTTTTTCCCTCTAGAGACCACACTCCTTCAGTCCTCCATCACCTACACTGACAGCACTTTCAGCTTTTGCTGCTTTTGCCCCAGGATCCTCATGAAGCTCTTTGTGCTCAGAGCAGATCTCCAAGCATGGCACCAGGACCTGCAGCTGCACTGTGACCCTGGGCATCCCACTACTGAGCCCCAGGATGCCTCCCTGAGACAAATGTGGGTGATGAACAGGGTGCTCTGGTTTGCTCTCAAAATGAGGATGGAATTTTTTCTCTTTCATCCTTGTAACATGATTTTCCACCTGCAGTACATGCCTGTCCTCACATCTTGCAGACTTTATTCAGCACCAGATCCTCATGGATATAGAGGAGCTCTCAGAATTGGGTTTGAAATCCTACCCAATTCCTTCCTTACCCATTCCCTGTGATTTCTCCTAGAAGACGGATATTTCTATCCCTGCCCAGCTCTGCAATAAAAATCAGGGCACAGATGCACCCAAGTGAGCATCACAGCAGGTGCTGAGCCAGGATCCCTGCCAGGGCTGTGACTCTTGTCTCCTCAGCACTCGTGATGAGTAGCAGGCAGGGCATATTCAGAGTGAGCAGGATGGAGGTGTAAAAGATCTCCTCTCCTCTGTGCCAAGCCCTGTGGGTACCACACAGGTCAAAGCCCAAAGCTCACCTTGCCAGACTACACAGGGTGGAGACCCACTGGCAGACCTGTCTGAAAAAGTCGGGAAGAAAAGTTCAGTCCTCTGAATCTTGCTGGTAAATTCCCATTCATGCATGATTTCTCAAATGCCTTTTGAGTGCTTTCCTTTGCTCTCTGTGCCAGCAATGAGTCAGGCTTGGATGTGCATTGTCAGGCAATCCAGAGCTGGCCTCTCGCTAGGAAACACCATTTGTTCAGCAAAAGCAATATGGAAGTGCCCTCTGGTGGTAATTCCCTATGTCACTGCCTGGATTTCCCCCTCTTCTTTCTGCTCAACATCCCCCTGGGATCTTTGCTGGGATCTCTGCACCGGTGCCAGGACAGTTCCTGCTCTGCTAGCCCCCACGCACTCACAGGTGCTTCGCGTCCTGCTTCATTGCCAGGTTCTGCAGCAAAATGATCAGCGTGTCCCTGATTTCATTCCTGCTGCGGGCCAGGACGGCCCCGGGAGCTGAGCACTTGGCCTAGTTTGCCACCCACGTGTTAGCTCATCCTTCATGGATGAGTCCAACAGCAGAGAGCCGCTTCAAGCTGAGGATGCTCAGAGTGGGTACTCCCACAGCCCCTTTCTTTCCCCACTAACATTTGTTTTTCAGCCAATTTTAGTAAAAACTAGGATGTGTGAGATATCAGGGTAATTAAGATCCCCTATGCTGCATGAAAAGTGGTGGCCAGGCAGGAGAAAAAAACTAAACTTGATCCTCCACTATGGAAAGACTGCAGTGAAAGCTCAACCGCAGTACAAGCCCTCAGAGACACCACAGGAAACCAGGTTTTATAACACTGCTTTTCCCGAAACTCCTTTTGCAACTCACTGTTCTATTTAATGTCTATAAAATATCTTACAGAGCTATTAATTTTTCTTTAGAAAAAGCATTAGACATTCCTGCACAACAGCTTTGACTGCTGTGGGGGAGAGGGTGGTGTAACAGAAAACATGTGCTGTGTCCACAATGGCATCAAAATCCAGCATTTTTAACCATGAGGTTGTGCCACCCAGCTCCACCTGCAAGGGACACGCTTACACTGGCTCTTTCTGCTCTGTTCCATGAGAGGGGCAGAAATAGGGAACTGCAAAGTAAAAGTGAGTCTGAGGCAGAACATCCCCCCAGTCTGGGATCCCGCAGACCCCAGGCAGACGTCAGAGGCGCGCCGGTGGGATGCAGCATCCCAGGGGCTCCCTCCTGCTCCGGGGCAGAGGGGCACAGAGGGGCTGCAGCCACCAGCCTCTCCGCTCGCCACCACACCTGGGCTGCACCCACATGTTTAAACTGCGTGGGCCAAACCCTGCACCCACGTGTTTAAACTGCGTGGTCCAGAGCCTTGTGCGCACCCCTCTTCTGTCACATCAATCCCTACAGGGAGATGGTCTCATCACCCTCCAGCACAGCCCCCTCCGTGGCAGGAGGCCACCCGAGCCACTGCTCAGGAAGGTGCAGAGCTGTCACCTAGGGGTTGCACGTTACTGTGGGTTGGTTTGACAGCAAAAGGACGAGTGACCCTTCACGTCTGGTTAAAACTCTGCTTTGCCAAGAGCTTTCATTCTGCAGGAAGGACTTGCCTGGCTGAAAGCCGTGTAAATTAGGGGCCAGGCTGACAATGCTTCATTTCTGTGTACGCTGTTCCTGGCACTCAGATGAGAGGCTCATATGAAATGTGTGTGCGCGTTAAATACCAGCCCCAGGACTGTGAAATAAAGTTGCCCAAAGCTGACCTCTTTAATTTGTATTTCAGCCAGCTCAACAAACAGTCTGTATCTCACAGAAGCAGCTCAGCACACAGCAGTTCTGAAAATTCAAAGTAGCTGTGTAGCTGTTTAAATATAGACCAAAGCAGATATTTAAGTACTTATTATTCCTCCTGGCCCCTACAATAAATCAGCTTATCCTGCAAACTATCATGCACTTAACTTGCTCTTCCCTGGGTGAGCTCAGCCCAGGTGTTTGCTATCCAAATGTCAGCCAGGCAATGGAGACAGGTCACACCACACACCCTGGTGCCTGTACGGTGAATGTTCATAGTCCAACAAAAGAAACACACGTGCACGTCCCGGCTCAGCACCAAATGGCAAAACGAGCAGCTCTGCCACTGTCCTGCCTCCAGTGAGCCAGCACAGCAGGGAACTTCTGCAGGTTGTCTGTCTGCAGCCTTTGGATGGACAGCCGGCAGTGCCTGCTCCCCCAGCCTGCTTTGTCCGACCTGCCCCAGAGCTCACTCTGACATTTCTGGGCCAAGTCACGGAATCACACAACTACAGACTGGTTGGAGCTGGTCATCTGGTCCAACCCCCTGCTCAACCACGGCCACGCAGAGCCCATTGCTCATGACTATGTCCAGACGGCTTTTAAATACCCTCAGGGATGGAGACTCCACAAGCTCCCTGGTCAACCTGTGCCAGTGCTCGGTCATCCTCACAGTGAAAAGTATTTCCTGGTGTTCAGATGGAACCTCCTATGCTTCAGTTTGTGCCTGTTGTCTCTTGTCCTGTCACTGGTTACCCCTGAAAAGACCCTGGCTCTCGTCCTCTTTCCACTCTCCTTTCAGGTATTTATACACACGGATAAGATCCCCCTGAGCCTTCTCTTCTCCAGGCTGAACAGTCCCAGCTATCTCAGACTTTCCCCATGAGAGATGCTCCAGTCCCTTCACCATCTCTCTGGCTCTTCACTGGACTCTCTCTGGTGTGTCCATGTCCCTCTTTGTGCTGGAAAGCCCAGCACTGGACACAGCACTCCAGATGTGGCTTTCCACATGGTGAAGTCATGCTGACTACTCTGATGGTTTTTCATGTTCTTCACGTGCCTGGAAATGGTTTCCAGGGTTAGCTGCTCCCATTCCAGGGATGGAGGTGAGGCTGACCAGCCTGTAGTTCCCTGGCTCTTCCTTCTTGCCCTTCTTAAAGATAGACATGACATTTGCTTTCCTGCAGGCTTTGGTACTTCTCCCAGTTGCCATGGTGGGTCAAAGATTATTGAGAGTAGCCTTGCGATGACGTTTACCAACTCCCTCAGCACTCATGGTGTCTCCCATGAGAGCCCATGGACTTATTATGTCCAGTTTATTCCCTGACCTGATTGATCCTCTTCCACCAAGGGTATGTCTGCCTTGCTCCAGTCTTTCCCCCTGGTCTCTGGCCCCTGGGATTCCTGAAGGCCAGTTGGGCTGGTAAAGGCAAAGAAGGCATTCAGTACCTCAGCCTTTCCCCTGTCCTGTGCAACCAGGCCCTCCATCTGCTTCAGCAGCGGGCCTGTATTTTCCCTAGTCTTTCTTTCATCACCTATGCACTTACAGAAGCCCTTCTTACTGCCTTACCAGATTCATTTTCAATTGGGTTTTAGCTTGCCTAACCTCACCCTGTGCTTGGACAGTGTCTCTGTATTCCTCCCAGGTTACCTGTCCTTGCTTCCATCCTCTGATGTTTTCTTTGTGTGTTTGAGTTTTTCATCCAGGCAGGCCTCCTGACACCTTTCACAGAATCACAGCTTGCCTGATTTCCTGTTTGTTGAGATGGACTGTTCTTGAGCTTGGAGGAGGTCATCCTTGACTATCAACCAGCTTTCCTGTGCCTGTCTTCCCTCCATGGCCTTATCCCATGGGACTCTTCCAAGAAGATCTATGAAGAGGCCAAAGTCTACTCTGCTGAAGTCCAGGGTTGTGAGCTTGTTTTTCACCCTCCTCCCTCCCCTCAGGACCCTGAAGTCAACGGTCCCTGTCTCGCCCTGTCCTGACCTTCAGGATGAGGCATCCAAGACTCCAACATCACCCTCCATCAGTCCTCAGCAGCCTGACAGGGTATTTTTCAGTCCAAATCTGTCTAGCCAGCTGCGAATCCTCCATATTTTCTCCTCCTGGAGCCAAAAGGCAGCTGTTTTCAGACATTGCACCCCATGTTGATCAGCACCGAGTCTTCCCTTGTGTCAATTAATCCGAAGAGATCAAACATCTTCACTCTGTCATGTCCTGCAGCCATGCCTGCTGCTCCCCAGCTTGTCTCTGGCTGTCTTCAGAAGAACATGTTCAAAAGTGGATGCCACTGAGCTCCTTACTATCTGGGATGTGCTCCTAAAACCAGCAAGCTGGTGTGCCCTGCAGTCAAAGCTACGAAGTGCTCTTGTGGAGCATGTTCCTGGGATCTCAGGACAAGGATAAGGTGTAATTAGGCAGACTGAGATTAGTCTGATTAGCCAAAAGGTGCACATCGGGGTGAAGTGCTGCAGAGACATCCCATTCCACAGCTTGCCCTGCAGTTTTGCCGCTCTGAGACAGGTACTTCATTGGAGACCAGGCCACATGCCGTGCTGCTGTTTTATAGGGTGTAAACCTTGCAGAATGAGTGTCAGGTATGTAAATAATTGATCTTCAACTCTGCAGTTCCAGGCAAGCACCAAAGCTCAGCAACCTTCTTCACCAGGACATTTACAAGGTTCAAACATCCCTGCTCAGGGAGGATCCCAAGCTCCCACGCCACGCTCACCCTCCAGCAGATGCGGCAGGGACAGCCACAAGCCAGGCTCAGTCTCCTCAGATTAAGTGATGTGGTGGTTCCCACTGCTGCCCAGAGCTGCAGGTCCCCCGGGCTACTGGGGACACAGACCACCTGCAGCTGCCCATTCAGGGGCATCATCAGACCGGGAACTGGCTGGGGACAGTCTGACCATGCAGAAGCTGGCATTAAGGGGCAGGAGACTGTCACCATCCCCCAGAAGCCCAGGAGCTCTGGTCCCTGGCCTCTCTGGGGACATGACTTCCCAAGGGATGGAACAAAGTATTTGGGAATAGCCACACTGTGTATTAACTAGTACTGAGGGACTTTCCCCACTGGGGTTAAAGCTGCTGCTGGATGCCACCACCAGAACACTGTCTCCGGTGATGGAGGGGACTAACTAGCATCTGCTTCTTCCTATGGTCTTAACGATGGAGATACAAACCGTGCTCCAACAAGGGCTCAGGTCTAGCACATCTGGGAGTCCGGGGACAGAAAGGACTTGGGCTGAAAATAGTCGGTAGCTGGCAGACATCCCATCACATGGTGTCACCAGCACCAAGCATGACCCATAGACATGCTGCTTTGGTTGCCAACAGTGGCATGGGCATGGCGGCTGCCAGACATGCTGCTCCAGGAGAAGGGAGTCCCCAGAAAAGGAGGAAATGCCAGCACCGCAGAAGCCTCCTGACAGGATTTCCCCGAGGACAGTGTGAGCTGGGAAGTCTGTCCTCAGAGGCTGGACCAGCTGGCTTCCTTGATGGCTGCCTGGGAGCATCAGGGCACAGGAAAATGCCACTTGTGCAGATGGCTCCCTCCTAGTATTGTGTCCCGACACTTTGGGGATGGAGGCAGTGCAGGAGAGTGATCACAGCAAGCAGGCAGGGCTCCTGCTTCCCAATAGCAGCAGCAGCCGTCTGGTCTCCATGTTGTAACATCTCTGTATTTAATTAAAATAATTTTTAAAATGTAAATCCAAGCAGATGAACTTGAGGATTGTTCAGAGCCCACAGGCAAGAGCTGGCTGATGCCTGCTGCCTGCCTGGGGACGGGTGAGGAGCAGCTTTCCTCTGCCCTGGTCCCAGTGTGGGTGGTACAGCTCTGTCTCTTTGCTGGCATGGAGGTGACAAGTTGAATCCCCAGGGCCCCAGGTTTCGCAGAGCTTCTTGTGCAGCTGCTGATCTCTGAGTGGAGCCAAGCCTGACCCCATGTCCAAGCCCTGCCGAGCCCCTTGGGCACTGCTGACCTTTCCTCCCAGCGCTGGGGCAGTTTGCTGAAGAGGTGACAGCAACTGCAGGGCTCAGAAGTCTCTGTGGCACCATGGGGACTGGAGGGCTGTGTCCAGCCTTGTCACCAGGACTTGCTGAAACCTGATGCTAGTGCAAGGCCATAAAGATTATATATGTCCCCATTCGCAATAGAGCTTTGCTCAGTGCTTTACACCCCTGCTCATTGCAAAGCAGTACGTGCCTTTCTAGAAAGATAAAAAAAAGCTACTGGAAGACAATCAAAAGATTGACTTTTGCTTTCCAGGACTCCTGCTGCACTGCAGTCCATGGGTGATGCATCTTCCTTTGTTGCTGCACTCTGCAGAGGTTCTCTCCAGCAAGGTGCTGAGAGTTGGATAGCTGAGGAGGGGTCATTCAAGGGACTCCCACCACTCCCAGGGACTCCTTCCCTGGGTGCCTTTCTGCCCATCTGCATCACCTTGGACTCCATGTCAGGGCACAACTCCACTGTCCCACATCCCTGGGTTTTGCTATGGTTTCCTCTGCTCACCTCCACATGTCTCTCCCAAAGCACCTATGCTGTCACTGTAAAAATCAATGCTATTTTTTCTTCCTCCTGTAACTGTTAAACTGTTTTATATCAGCTACCACTTCTTCCATTTCTATCTATTCTTTGACATGGGGCACTGTCTCATAAACCAGTCCAAAACATTGTAATTCAGGAGAAATGCAGTGCTCCTGGAAAGAAGCTTGTAAACCCGATGTTACTTTCTTTCCTAATTGCAATTTCAGTGACTCATCCCCGGTGCCACACTGCAGTGCACATTCATTGTGTGGATTTTTACCCAATCTTGAGCAGTCACAATTCACTGCTCAAGTTTTCAGGCCACCCAAGCCATTAGAAAAATAAATGTAAAATAAAAACCTGCCAGTAGAGTTGGTTGGCTGAGCAGCAGAGCCCCTTGGGATAACAACAGCAGAGAAAGGCATTCAGTGCTTTCCAGGGGTGCTTGTGGCCAATTGTGGCTGAGCTAGTGCAAGCTGCCATCTGAACATGTGCTTCTCTGGAAAAGAGCTGACTCTTTCCCATCCCCTTTCTCTCCCCATCTCTATCTCAGTCCCATTCCTTCCCCTCCTATCTCACTCCTTCCCCTTTCCTCCCCATCTTTATCCCACTCCCCATCTTTATCTCATCTGCTTCCCCACCCCATCTAAACCCCATCCCGATCCCCATCCGTGTGTTATCCCCACCCCATTCACATCCCACCCCACTCCTTTCACATCCCCATCCCTATCCCTATCCGCATCCCATACCCATATCCACACCCATTCCATCCCCATCCCTATCCCACCCCTATCCTTCTGGTTTGTATAGAGTCCCCAAAGGCCTCCTCAACCACAACCATCCACCCTTTCAGGGAGAGGTTTCTGGGGACATTTCCTGGGAGGACGATAGTGCTGGGCAGCTCCCGCGGGAGCTGTTGGAGGGGTGTGCTGAGACATGGACTGGAGCTCCTTCCCCTGTGCTCTGCTGCCTGTCTCAGCCACAGGAGGCAAAGGCATCCCTTGGACCACTTGGCCCTGGCCCTGCTCATGCTATTGATTCACTGTTCAAGATCCTTGCTGGCCTGTTTGTACAAGAATGCACATTCCTGGGTTTTCCAGACCGCTCCCCAGCTCCTCTCCCTCTCTCCCAGTGGAGAGAGGTAGAAAGATGCTGACTTTGGTCATGAGACTTGCAGGACAGCACTGGGACATGCCCTGCTAGTCCAGATGTCCAAACTCAAACCCAGGGCACTTTTTGTCAACCTAACAGAACATCCAGGGAAGAGCTGACCCTATTTGTCCACCCCGTGCCAGGAGAGCCTGCTATTGTGGCAGGCTCTGCCATTGGGTCTTGGCACCTTGCTGAGCATGGCTGAATCAGTTTTGCTGAGCAAGGCCAAACTCTGATAACTTCACCAGGCTTTCAGAGCCACGCTGTAGGGGCTCAGCAGAGCTGAGGCAGCTGCCAGGGAAGCCCAGCCTCTCCCTGATCTGCCATGCAGGATGCAGTGCCCTGCTGTGCCTCTCTGAAGCCCACGCTGGCCACCCAGACTACTGACCAAAGCATGATGTTACCAACACAAAGGCTGTGGCTATCGTACCACTCAGTTTCTCATTTCAGCATCATTTGGGATGAAGTTGAGCGATCCCATTTCAGCCACACACTCTCTGGCTTTGTCTCAAAGTGGACTGGGAAGGAGAGATTGGAGCCTGAAGGAACCAAGCTGGCAAACTCTCCCAGTTTCTCTGGGGCTGGACATGTTAAGAGCAAAGGGTTTTCCTGAGCTAGCTTGGTCAGTGTGGCCAAAATCTGGGGTTACATGACCCAGCAGCAGGCTCACCAGCTCTCCCATTCCAGCAGTGCAGGGGCAACCACAGCTGGCTTTGCTCCAGGGGCTGAGAGGGATGGGAGAGAGTCCTTGCTGACACTGTACCTGGCAGAAGCGGTGCACAAACACAAACCCTTTTTGCTGTCTCGCATGGTCCCTGTTTACACCCTGGGAAATTGCAGCACGGTGAGCTGAGGCTGAGCATTTCAAGTAGAGCAGGGTGGAAGAAAGGGGAACCCAGCCTGTGACCCTGCTGCACTGAAGCCTCCGAAATACCTGTGAACCAGTCAGTGCCAGCATGGTAGGAAGGACTGCGGTGAGCGACCCAGGCATCTACTGAGTATACATAACTGTGTCATTAGAGGGTGCCAGTGCATTGTGCTGCAGAACAAGCTTGTCCCTTCACCTGTCCCAGCTGCAGCAAAGGGTTTCTCTGGCAGCCAAGGGCAGCAGGGGTCCTGGGGCTGCATGATGCTGTGAGGACTGCAGATCTAAATTCCTTCTTCGGAAGTTCAAATGCCAGAGCCAGCCCAGCTGTGGAGCCACAGGACTCAAGCAGCAGATGCAGAAGGCCTGGGTGTCTGGGAGGGGAACCCAGTGCGACACAGGGATGCTAGCAGTGGCAGTCAGAAGGCTGCGCACTGAGCTGAGCCATGGTAGTGGCTCCAGCACCTCTTGCAGAGGTTGCTCAGCCTCATCCATGCTAGGACAGCTGCACCACTGTGGCCATTAGCACACCCAACAGGGCAGAGAGCTCACAACAGGCACAGAGCACCTAAAAACTGACCTAACCAGCCCTGCAGCCCTCTCCGAGCTTCCCCATGGCAGTGCAGGCCTGGTGAGCCTGATAAACCCCAACCAAAAGGCTTAAGCAAAACTGTGCTTGGGTTTGGGACTCCAGGACATCACAAACAGGCCCCTGGATGGGGCCAAGGGCTTACACATATTCCACAACAGAGGAGACATGGTTTGATTTCTTTGTGAGGATGCTTTAATGTCAGAAGCCCACTGGAAGATGCCTCCAGAGCTCCCAGCAACCACAAATCTGCATTAATCCCCCTGGAAGGACAGCCCAAGGGCTCCAAAACCTACTCTGATGAGCTGCAGGGCTTGACTTGCTGAGCAAGGTAGTGAGCAGCACTCTAGCCAGGTTTGGGGACCCTGGTCCCACATCAGCCTGGCTGTGCCAGTCCATGGGTGCCTGCGACCATGACCCCAACTCCTGGAAAGTCTCCTGCCACCAGAGGAGGGAAATTTTGGCCCTATCTCCACTAACTGAACTACAGCAGGCATCTTGGAGGACTTTGGTACAAACCATCACCCCAGTCCCCTTCGCTGCTGAGGACAGTCCTTCAGCATAAAGCAGAGGTCTTTGCTGCTACTGTTGGCTTCAGCTCATGGAGCCTCTCTCCCTGCACAGGTTCGAGGACTCCAGAGTCATCCCATTAAACCAGGTGGGACAAGGGGCTGTACGACACAGAGCAGGCCCTGTGAGGAACAAAGCATCCCAGCAGAGAGAATGCAGGTGTAAGAACAGGGAACAGAACTGCACAAGCTGGGCTTCCTGCAGGAAGCCAGTCAAAAGTGGGGACTAGGCACCCTAAAAGGCCTGGGAGCCACAGGGTCCCATCTGGCAGTAGCCATGAGCAGGGAGAGGGACTCCCACAGTAGGTGGAGGAAAGAAGTTCATTCCCAACCTGCTCTGTTGGAGAGGAGAGGCCAGGCACCCAGGCCTTGCAACTGGAGCGTTTGCTGCTCAGGGACCAGCTGATCCCTCTGGCACAGCCTCCCCGAGCCCAAGACAGCTCCTCCACACCTAAACAGACTCAGCTGGCAGTGAAGGTCATTCAGATTGTCTACATTTCATGATTTTCTACAACTGGGATTTTCCCCAGGCTCAGCAGCTACTCACAATACTTCCTAGAGTGATTTCAGCCTTCAGCTCCCTGCCTCCATCACCTTTCTGTGCCAGTGTCTTAAGGAGCAGGAGGTTTTCCCGGGCTGAGCTGCATGGCAACACAGCAGTGATGGTGTTCACACCAGAACTGGAGTTCAAGTGCAGAAGTTGCCATGCCATGTCTCTCCAGCACAGACAAGGCTGAAATTACCTGGGTCCCACTACTGGGAGGTGGAAAGCCAATGTCAGAAACAAACCAGAACACCCACAGACATGGGCTTTCCCTGTGCCCTCAAGCTGCTAAATTGCTGCTGAGGCATCTGGAAGTGGTCAGTCCACAGCAATAGGGGAGCTGGCTGAAAAGGGGCTGGCAGAGCCCTTTATTAATAGAGAGCAACGGCTACATGCTGTCCCATGGGATATAAATAGTGTGCGAATGAGATTCACAAGTGCAAGGGAAGGACCCTGCCAGTGGCCAGGGTGCAATTCTGCAAGGGTCTGATTTCAGCAGGTGCTGTGGGTCAGGATTGGCCGTGGGGCAGCGCTGGCAGAAGGGCTGTAGGCAGATCACATGGGTGTCCTGTGAAGTTTGGTACTGCTGGAGGCAAAACGCCTTGGTTAGCGGCACAGGGAGCTTCCAACACTGGTCACAGGGCTCGAAGCAACTCATGCATGTGATGTGTAGAGCCCTTGGACAGAGGAGGTCTGTTCTCCAGGTATGTGGCATGCCCAGTTCTTCCAGGACCAGGGCCAAAACCTGTGATCGTTCCAGCTACTAATAGAGAAACACTGCACAAAATCAAGGTCTGAAGAGGACTGCTGCTGAGCCACTGCCTCCTACCCTGGTGACGGTTGACTATCCCACCAAATGTCCCTGCAGAACTGGGGACAGGGAAATCCCAGCTCCATATTTACTCAGCCACCCAGCTCAGAGGGATAATTTTTCCTTTCCTTTCCTGCCCATTGGATCACACCACTGTGGGCTACCCCAGACAAATGAATTTTAGGAGCGAGGGAGTTATTTCTGTCTTGCATGGTACTGCTTTGAGGCTTACGCTCAGCATTCTTGGGATAAAATGCTTTGTAGGAAGCACAAGGCACTGTTATGAGAGCGCCCATGTTACTGCCTTCTCTCTAATGCTCTTCTGTCTGCCTTCCAGGATCCAAGGGCTGCTCTGAAGGGTGGTGGTTTGCCTACTAACAGCATAAAACTGTAACCATCAAGATATAATACCCCCTGTGAAATCTCATCTTTTCCCCCTTTCCAGCCATCGTTCAGGACCCTGGTAAAACCTGCACTGAAATCTCCTGTGCTCAGTCTCATCTTGCACCACCTCCTCTCCCCAGACTTGCCTGGGCTTGGAGCATTGCGTCCACATGGACACAGGCTCCACACACATCACACACTTTGCAGTGGCAGCAGTTCAACTGTCCAGGCCACCCCAAGCACTGCCCCAGTGTCCTGGCCATGCAGGTAGGTCTCTTTGGAGTGGGGAATGGGTCATCTCCAGCTCCTACTCCTCACTCCTACAGTGCAAGGAGGCAGAAGGGGTCTGCCCAAGAGTCCAGACCCAGCTGGGGCTGCTCTGAGGCTGATTTATAGCTGCTTTGAAGCTCTTTTGCACCCGTTCAGCTGAGCAGATCCTGTTTATATTCAAAGCAGTGCTGGTCTGCCCTAACATCCTCCAAACACCAGGTGTCTGCCTACAGCTTCTTAGCTGTGCAGGGGCCAGCATCAGAGTAATGACACAGGATCCTGATGAGAGATGAAAATCCTGGCCCTTTAGAGGGCTAGATCCACATAGCCCTGCCATGAGAGCCTAGACTATGGCAAGAACGGGTTATCCCATCTGTGAGGCCCCTCTTAAAACAGCACCTGTCAGGGACAATTCCCCTCTACAGGCATTATGGCATTTGCTGCCTGGCCTCCCACAGCAGCCCGTATGTTCTGCAGAGCATCACCATCATGGTCACCAGGTACTCCAAATACGACAGGGCTGCAAAGTCCTGTGTCCACAGGCGAATTCCCCCCAGCTGTCTGACTGGGAGCTGCTCTGGCTCTACACAGATCACTTTCAGACCATTCCCATGCCTTCTCCACTCCTTTTCATCCAAGGCTTGCAGTGCTGCTGCTCTGCACATCTCCCTGCAGCCCCACGCAGCCAGCAGGCCTCTCTGGCATTGCTCAGGGTTCCTGGAGAAAAAACCACACAGGGGGCTGTGGCCTAAACAAAGGTAAGATTTCCACAGCCCACATCTGCTCCTGCAAGCAAGCCTCCATTGACCTCTTCTGCTGAATCACAGTCAGGCCAGCCCAGGAATGATGTCTTGCTGTTGGCTTACTGCTGCTGCTGTCTTGGTTTCGCATGGCTAAAACACCTCTGGAGCGGAGTCAGCAGAGCTGAAATGTGCCCTGCCTCAGCGCTGCAGAGCACTCAATCAAGGAGGTAACGGGTATTTCCTCATCAGCTCCCTCAGCATTGATGGCTGTAGGGGCAATGGACTAAACCATCCCCTTGAGGGCAACCAAGGTCTGTCTGCCCAAACCCCTCAGTGTTACCCCTTAGGAATACGCCAGCTGGAGAGCAAAGTGATCACATCTGCATTTGGAACTCAATCCTGTGGCTCTGCTGCATGCTTTCTTCTGTACAGATGACATTGTCCTTTCAACAGCACACAGCCTTGAGTTTCTTCACGCCATTTACAAACAATGGTGAGTTGAAATCCACATTTTCAGGGGTGGCCTGTTCTCAGCCTTTTCTTGCAGATAGGAAAACTGAGGCACAGCAAAATGATCTACTTCTACCAGCCACACCGGAGTGCAGGGAACATTCATGTATTTGAGATATATCCCAAGCCTCTCTTACCCTGGTATAGCAGAAGAGCTCTAGCTTCCCCTGCAGTAGGCACCTTTACATGGGGGTCCTTAAGCCTAGCGCCTTGCCAGGTGATCTGCTCTCTTTCCACTAGTGATCAGCCTGGCCCTTGATGATGTTTTATTTTCACATACCCAAATATAACAGCCTTCCTATCATATCTTCCAGCATAAATCTTACTTTACTGGGTGGGAGTGAGAGATGAGCATGAAGCAGGCAGAGATCAAAAGACACTGAGCGTGACGGAACACAGAGACCCAAGCCTTCAGAGAGACCCAGCACCAGGGAGCAGCTTGGGAAGGATGCAGAGCCCTGGGACATGTGAGCGGAAGAGCAGATCAACTTCAGGACTATCTTGCATGGGGTCAGGGCACAGCGAGCAATGTAACAGCCTTCTGCACTGCTCTAGCAGGTGGTGCTTCCCAGCCCTTTGAAGACGGGAAGGGAGAGGAGGAGATGCTGCCAGTAATACTCCATTTCACCACCAGACAGGGCAACTGAGACACGGATCAGCTGGAGGGTTTCATAAGTCAGTGGGAGGCACACCAGAATCCATTCTGAGGAAGGAGGAATGAGCAACCATCACGTCTCTGTCACAGAGCCAGTTTTTAGAGCACAGGGCTTAGATTCACCCAGGTAAGGCTGGCAAGGTATGAAGGGACATTGTATCTGTTCAACAGTATCATGCCAGGAGGGTGTGACTCAGGCTGGACCAACCAGCACAGCAGCAGCCCACTTCACATGTGGGTTTTGCAGCCTGGGTTGCTGCTGCTTCTCTGCTCACAGGACCGTGGTTTGCCATCAGGACTATCAGTCCCATCCGCTCCCAGATTCAGCAGTGCTCGTTTGATTCAGATCAGACACGTGGGCACAGCTCCCGGCAGGGCAGACAAACACCTTCTAATGCCATCTGTGTCCCTGAAAGGAACTATGGACCTGAACTTTTAAACTGCTAATTTTTATCACGCAAGTCAGAAAAATTTCTTGACAGTACAGGTGGTGGGTAAGAAAGACCTTTGCCCCAGGCAGGCCTTGGAGTCTGAGCACACAGAGTGCAGATCCACTGACTTTATGCTCCCAGGCAGCATTTTCATTTTGAGGTGTTATATCGGTCCTGGATCTGCCCACAAGGTCCTAAAGGGTATTTTTGTGCAGAGGCAGTGTCATGTGGTAGAAATAAACACACAGGCTGGTGGGAGTGTGAGGATGGACCGGGATCTCTTCAGCTGTCACTGTCACTGGGAAAAGGACAAGGACTCCCTGATCCCTTCCGCCCCACAGACACCTCTGCCAAAACCAATAGCCAGCAAAACTGCCCTGCTTGCAACCTGTAGTCTCACATAACCTTCTTGCAAGACAGCGGAGCGTTTCACAAGGCTTTTGCAACAGCTTTAACCAAATGACTGTGTGGAAAGAGGTGCAAAAGGTGGAAAGAATGGGGGCAAGCAACCATGGCAAGTCCTCTGGGCACTGGTCTTGCACTCTGCTGTTCCCCTTCTTATGGTTCGCCTCTTCTCTGCAGTTTGACGTGCTGTGTAGGTGCAGCTTCTGCATTCGTCCTCTACAAGGTCAAGTCTTTCCCTCTGGTTTGTGTCTTTCAGGCAATCAGAATGGAAAAAGTAAACACCAAAGAGAAAAGCTGTGATTACAGAGCCACTGAGTTTGTCAGGCGTGGGGAGGGCTAGGGGAGATAAATGTTGCTAAACCAGAGTTTCCAGGCAGCACAGATTTCCCAGTAAAGAGGATTCACACCCCCCTTCCCCCATCTGCTAATAACGGTAGGTCATATTAGGGAACAGGAGAAAGCAAGGGAGAAAATCACCAGTAAAAGTGCAAAGGGGACTGGTTTTGTAGGTGCAAAAGCCGGTCTGTCTTTCAGCATATCAGAGAACGTTTTCAAACGATCACATTAGTCTGTCTCAGGAATTTCCTGCCCTCGGCTGCGACTGAGTACTGGCCACATTGCATTTGCACACAAGTGCGTAGTGAAGCCTGTATGGGGGCTCACGTGAACCCACTAGTTCTACACGTGTATCACCTCCAGGATGCTCCCACCACCTCTCAGCTAACTTCTGGGGATGTGCTAACACACCTGATGCACACTGGGTGAACGTACCCCTCCACGTGTCCTTGTTCAGCGGGAGACCTGCCTCTTCTTGTCCCAGGGGAGAGCTGGCTTGTCTTCTCGTGGTAGGAGCTAAATCCCACTGTTGCATGGCATTACGTTGCAGCCTTGTTTCCAGGGTAAAGATGTCTGCACCTGGAAAGTAATATATAACTTCTGTTGGAGGGGTAATAAGAGCACTAAAGCCTGGACTGCATTAATATTTGAAGTATGTGCAAACTGGGTAATAAGGATATTTAAGTATCAACTGTCATTTTAAGATTTTAATGAAGCCAAGCAATGTTTTTCAAGCTGCTTTCTCAGTTAATGTTTAACAAGACAACAGTGCGTGCCCACTGGCACCGGAGTAAAGGACCAAGACAAGTTTAATGTTAACCAGTGGAACAATGTATATTGTGTCTGCTGCAAGGTACCCGGCCAGGCAGTATCATTTACAAATGCATATGTAAATAATATCTTAGGCCAAAGAAAACTGTGCATGAGAGCATTGGTCTGCAGCTTCCAGGGCAGGGGAGCAGCGGCCCCTCCTCATGCCCACATGAGCACCAACTCTCCGGTTCCTCACGCCCTTTGCACAAGTCACTGGGACTCACTGGCGTGGCACAAAATGATCCAGAGGGGTTTTTTTTCTTTAATTCTTAGTTTTCTCCCATTTTGCAGAGTAAACTGCCTCCTGGGAGGCTCTGCCAGATGTGAGAAGGGCAGTGTGGCTAGGGCAGGTGAGGCAGGGGAAGGATGTGTTGGCAGTTCACTCCCTGCATCCAGGGACCCGCAGCCTCCACCGCAGCAGCAGCCGGCTGCCGGGGAAGGGCTCTCTGATGTTTCCCACACCTCCCATCACTGAAAGGTTTCGTTTAGGCTGCTGGGTTCTTCATACAGAGCAGTGGTAGCTGTGTACCTTGTTTTTCTCTTGCCCAAGAACACAGCATGTCATACAACTAAATAATTTCTTCCTGGCTGAGCCTCATTAGGGACCCAGCATTAAACTGGCCTGATTGGATCTACTAATCGATGGAGGGGGAGGACACTCGGGAGCAGGATCGTGCCCCTTGCTCCCTGTGCATCACCACCATCCCCCAGCCACAGATGCCACCGCAGCCAGGCACAGCGTCACTCTGGGTGGCCACGGCTGTCCCCTCGCCCCCGGCCACCACCGTGAGTCACGGTCACGTGCGGAGCAGGGCAGGAATGGTAATTTAACACTTTGACCCGTGTCCCTGACCTATTTTATCTGGGCAAACCTGAGCAATTGCTTTCGCAGTCTCTGGGCTCGTCTCCCGCTCTCAGCAGAAGGTGACAAGGTGACCAGGTGCCGTGCGGGCCCAGCTCGGCCCCCGCGCCCGGGGGTCCCTGGGGGGGGCTGAGGCAGAGCCGTGCTTAACTCCAGGGGGAGGAGCCCCCCCTGTTCCCACTTGGCCCCGTCTCTGCGCGGGGCTTCCTCTCCCCTTCCTTCCGCTCTTGCTCGGCTACACTTTTTTTGGGGTTTTAATTCCCCTTTTAAGACCTCGCTTCGGGAAGTCTCCGCTTCCCACGGGCCGCCACCCGCCGCCTGACCCGCGGCCCAGACGGGCCCTTCCCCCGCGGCCGCTCCCCGCCGGGGCCGCCCGGCCCCGCCCCCTCACGGGCCGCCTCCGCCGCCGGGCCCCGCGCGGACACGCCCACACACGCCCCGGCCACGCCCCCTCGTGGCCACGCCCCTCCCCGCTCGTGACTGCCCCGCCCCCTCCGCGCCTGGCCCCGCCCCCGCTCCCTGACGTCACCGCCCGCCGCGGAGCGCGCAGCAGGTGCGGGCGGCAGCGCGAGACGGGCAGCGCCTCAGGTAGCGGCAGGGGGCAGAGCCGGGTGTGGGGCAGAGGGCCCACGGTGTGTGAGGGGCTGTCAGACCCACGGGTGTGTGTGAGGGGCTGTGAGAGCCGGGTGTGGGGCTGTCAGCCCCCACGGGTGTGTGCGAGGGGCTGTGAGAGCCGGGTGTGGGGCTGAGGGCCTACGGGTGTGTGCGAGGGGCTGTGAGAGCCGGGTGTGGGGCTGTCAGACCCATGGGTGTGTGTGTGGGGCGGAGGGCCCCATAGGTGCATGTGAGGGGCTGTGAGAGCCGGGTGTGGGGCTGTCAGCCCCCACGGGTGTGTGTGAGGGGCTGTGAGAGCCGGGTGTGGGGCTGAGGGCCCACGGGTGTGTGTGTGAGGGGCTGTGAGAGCCGGGTGTGGGGCTGAGGGCCCACGGGTGTGTGTGTGAGGGGCTGTGAGAGCCGGGTGTGGGGCTGAGGGCCCACGGGTGTGTGTGAGGGGCTGTGAGAGCCGGGTGTGGGGCTGAGGGCCCACGGGTGTGTGTGAGGGGCTGTGAGAGCCGGGTGTGGGGCCAGGCGCAGCCTGTGCCCCGGCGTGTGTCGGGGGAGGCTGTGAGCCGGCAGCGGTGCAGGGAGGACCGACGGTCCAGAGAGAGCCTGGGCGCTGCCGGGCTGTGGGGCAGGAGAGGGCCGTGGGTGTGGGGCCCTTGCAGCGGGGACGTGCTGGTCAGGGTTACTGCTCTGAGGAGGCAGACCTCGGGGTGAAGAGAGGGACCGTCCCGCCTCTGGGAGGGCAGGTGTGGGTGCTGCTCTCTCCGGCGGTGCAGGTCCCCGGGGGTCGCGTCAGGCAGATGCTGTTCTGGAGCAGCGGGATGGATCGCCAGTGAAGCCCCCCAGGCAGGCCTGGGCTGCAATGCTGCTGACCCGGGGGTGTCTCTCCCTCTCTGCCAGCTCTAACGATGCATTTGTTAAAAAAAAGTTGCTTTAAACTCTTTTGGGCTTTGTTGCAGGGAGCCTGTGGGGGTTTACAGCCCTACCCTATGCATCAGGGAGAACACTGCTGCTCGGCTGCGGTTGTTTATGCAACAAGGGGGGAGAAGAGGAAGGCAGGCATCTGTGCTCAGAGCAGATGGGCATGTTTAATACTAATGGGCTTATTTAGTGTAGAGCAAGAGGTATGCTAGCACTCCCTGAATAAAAATAATAGTGCTGCATCGTGTGTTTAAAAGCCATTATAGTTGTCCTGGTTTTATATTTCCTGTAGCTGTTGGAGACCTCATTTGGATAATTAAATGTCATGGTGAAATAGCAGAATGAGGAAAGGAGAGTACCTGCCTCCTTTCCTCTGCCACATTGATCTGGCAGCCCCTTCTGATAGCCCTCTCTGTCTGGGGCAGTGCCACAATCTGTCCCAGTCATCCCAGATCTGTGTCTAGCTCTATCTGAAAGGGGACAAAAAAAAGTGCTTTTTGCTTTTGATGTCTTTGCTATGAGACCTGTGTGAACAACCCAACTGTCTAAATAGGGTCTCGGTAAGACAGTGTGGATGAGTTAAAATGTGCTGAGCAGCTGCCTCCTCCTTTGTGCTATGGTAAATACAGTGACAAGATACAAGGTGTGGCAAATGCTGCTGTGCCACAAAATGGGTATTTTTCTTTCAACTGCATCAGTTGCTTTAATAAAAAGGCTGACCCTTCTTAGAAACTTTTGGTGATAGGAATACTATTCTTATATCAAATAGACTGAGGAGGAGGCTGAAAATGCTGACTTGATAAATTTTAGTGATAGTATTTAGGTGCTTTTTGGAGATGGTCAGGAATTAGCGTGCATGTTGGAAAATTTGTTAAAATACTGATTTGTCATTCCCCTAATGGTTTGAGAGCAGTAACTGATAGTCTGCAGAGGCTGGTGGGTGTCCTCGCTGCAGAGGTCAAAGAGAAGAGAATGTGCTGTAAATGAGTGGCTCTGACATGGGTGGGGGACTCTGATGTGAGCTGAGCAGACCTTGCAGGGTGGTGCCCTGGTGTCAGTTAGAGAAGGGGACTCCTGTGTGTTGCTGCCTTGTGTCCCCCTGGGTCCACGTTACATTTAGAATGGGCAGTGTTTTGCTGCTCAAAAAACCAGAGGTGTTCTGTAAGCATAAGCAGCAATATTCCTGCTTGTAGTGTTGGGCTGGGATGATGGAGAATTACCTGGAGGGCTGTGTTCACAGTAAACAGAGGAGCTACCTGTTTTCAGCCATAGTTCTATGCATGATCAGATTAATATGTTAATTTTTTCTAGGAGAGCAGAGCAAGCTTGTGTAACTCTGAATTTTCAACAAACAGGCCTGCATTTCTCCTGTTACCTGTTTGTGATCTCCCTGTGGTGTGGCTGTAGGCTTAGCAGGGGCTGTGAAAACTTCCAGTGGGAGCTGAAGACTTGAATGAGCAGGGCTCAAATAACTGCCTTTGATATTGATGTTTTCTGCTCTCTCATTTGTGTATTGTCTTTCTCAACTTCCTGTTTCTGAACTGAAACCTTGTGGCTCAATGAATAGAAAATAGCAGTCTGTCATTTTGGGGAATAGGGAAGATAGCAAGAAGCCAGAGTCATTCAGGCAGGCGGTCAGTATTGCCGGGTCTAGCGTTCTGCTGGCCGCAGCTTGGCTTCCTCCAGGGCAGCCTGGGAGCCTCTGAAGCTGCTCGCCCCAGGATGGGAGACGCTGCCTTCTCCAGACTTTGGCATGAAGTGCTTGGCCTCGCACCCTGTGCCGCCCTCCGCAGTCCTATCCGAGGGAGTGTTTCCTAGCTGGGACCTGGTTATGTGGAAGCACGTCCGGGCATTCCTGCTGTCACCGCGCAGCTTTCTTGGAGAGGGAGCTGTGCTGTGCTTCAGTGCCTGCCCACAGCCCATCGGGGCTGCAGGACTCGTCGGGGAATGCCCCTACTTGGAAATGTCTGGTCTGTTGTGTTCCTTACGCCAGGCACCACCACTACTAACCAAAAGCTGCTGTTTCTTTCACTGTATCAGAAAGATATATTTCTACATTAGCATCACAATGCATTGTTGTGGCTTTATTCGATTTTGTGAGCTATTGAGGGCAGTGCCCTGAACTGTAATAGCTTCCCTTGAACCTCTGACAGAGTAAGGCAAAAGCTTTCTTGACATCAGAGGTACTTGCTCTGCCCTGTGACAAGTAGCCATTAAAGAGGGTTCTTGTCTATGCCCTACAGGCAAAGTAAAGCATCGTGTTACAACTGCATGTAAGATGCAGGAAAGGAAAAAAAGTGAGAAAACGTGAGGAAAAAAATCTGTCTCATTCCATTTGCCAGCCTGTCACGAAAATCTCTCTCTGAGTAATGAGCTGTAGAAAATGCCTGTATTTCTGTCTGTATACACGGACTTTACTGTGTCTTAGAAGCTGTGTGCTGCCCTTCAGCATGTTTCCTGCTTGCGATGGTAGAAAATCATCATGCAGTCCGGGGAGTATCTTCCACTAAATCCGTCAGAGTATCAGAGCTGGGGAGGTTATCATGAAAGACTACTGCTGTTTCATTGCTGGGATGCTGCCAGAACACCATCTGAATAACACATGTGAATGTATTATCTGTGCTTATTAATTTTCTTGCCAGTCATACTGAGAGTTTCACATTCTCTTCTCTGTTGGACCAGCAAAGCTTCTTTCTTTAACTATTACTTACAGGATCTAGTTTAACTTGACAATCAGATGTTTTCATTTGAATTTTTTTGTTTTGGTGTTTGTTGCACCTTAAAACTGTCTTAATACATCCCTTTAAGAGCAAAATATATTTATGTATTTCTGGAAGGATCTAATGTAGCACAGTATGCAGAGACTTGAACAAGAGCAATGCATGCAAAAGTGTTCAGAACCTGACACCAAGATGTTAATGCCCATATCTGCAGTGATTTCTGTGTAAAGGGCTTTGCTTCTTTTGTACATTTTGCCACAGGCACTTCTGTAACTGGGCATAGTCTCACCTGGTGTGTCAGCAACAAGTGCCTTGGCGTGTAACGCTGGAGGGGCTGTTCTGTGGTACTTCCCAGCGTTGTAGTTAGTCTGGTGTTAAAGCATATGTTCTTAAAACATTTCATTAGATGTCTAAAAAATTTGAAAATTTTTCCCCATAAGAATGCAGTTCATGTAATAAGAGTAGCAGAGCGTTGGATTTTATTTTTTTTCCATTAACACTTTTATTGTAGGAACTACACTATTTCAGCTTCATACTTTTCTTCTGCCTTACATAACATGTAGGTGGACAGCATGTTGCAAGCAGGAAAACTAGGCAATAAGTTACAAGTAGTATTTCTGAAGAGGTTTTGTATGTTCGGAACGATTGGCGAGACATTGAAACTTGTCTGCAGAAGGAAAATCCTGGCATTCCAGCCTGTGTGGGTGTGAGGCTGCATTGTTAGAAAGTCCTGTGGAGACAGAGCAGCAAGGACACATCCTGTGACTGCGAAGCTCTACAAAGGACATTGAGGCAAATACTGTCAACGTGACTACAGGCCCTTTGGAAAGCTGATCAAAACCTTGGGTTTTGAAACCAAAATCACCTGGAAATGTGCATATCGATGGTTTTGCCAAGAAGGCAGGACAGAGGCCAGGTCTGGAGAGGTGGGGCAGTTTGTAGGGACACAAGTGTCAGCACATCAGGTGTGCTCTCTGCAAAGGCAGGCAGACTTCAGGGCACCAGAGGGCTTGGAGGGTGCTGGGAGGAGGCAGCACCTGCCTCAGGGACTCGGGAGGTTAAATACTTGTTCACCCAAACCACTGCTGTTCACTCTGCCACTCTGCTGTTCACTCTGATCTGGTGGCTTCAGCCACTCAGAACAGCAGGTGAGATTTTTTTGGTGAAGGAAATGCCAGGCAGCCACTCGAATAAGGGTGAGGAAATGCACCTCTTCCTAATGACCATGGAGTATCATAGCCCTGGACACCTCTTAAGGAAATGGTTTGAGCAAAGCAGCATTTTCTATCTTTTCCTTTGACAGCACAAAGCTGGGCTTTCCACTTCTGCCTGGACCTGCATTTTGGGAAGTAAATCAGTTTTGAGCAGCTTTTGTCAGAAAAGAGGCGTGCAGTTCTTGTGCAGTTCCCCTTCAGCGGTTCCTCTAGGCTGATGGTGCTACCTGGGGAAGTGGATGGACAAACCTGGTGGTTTGGAAGCGAACCAAGCAAGGATGGAGTCTCTTACAGTTTATCCTTAGCACACCTTTCATGCAATCACTAAATGGAGCTTGCAAAGAAGCTGGTAGGAGGGAAACACAGCACCAGTGCCATTTAAAAGCCACCTTGTGCTTTTTTTTTTTTTTTCATTTGGATACTGTTCGTATGAAATGTAATTTAAATGCTAGGCTGGTTGCCAGGAGCTGGATTGTTGATGTTAAATGTACTTTCCATTAGAACTCTGTATTGGAAAACTACTTCCTAGTGCTGCAGGCATTGGAAGGGGTGGGTTACATCAGGGTGCCCTGGTTGCCCTTCTCAGGATCTGTGCCTCTCACCATGCCCTCCGTCTGTGCAAAGGCCAGCTGAATCAATACATGACATGCCCCAAATGTGGTTCCTCCTGACTAGAGCAGTGTGTGAGGTGCGGTGCTTGTTCTGCTGCCCTAAACCCAAACAACTTCTTGCCTTTAAACTCCTAAAATCTGCTAATTGGGTTTTTTTTGGGGGGAGGGGAGATTGGGTGTTCCAGATGCTGATCTACTTTGTTTTCTTTAATTTACTAATCCCCCATTTGTTTCCAGGGGGCTATTTCTTGCACTGTTCCCTATGCAACAGAAGGCATTTAACCCTGTTTCAGTACCCAGATTAGATTGTCATCTCCCCCCACATATACAGCTTTGTATTTAGTTGATTCACTTGCATAGAAGATTACATTTGAAGGGTCCAACTTGCAGACAGCTGTCTGTAGGGATTGGTATTTCTTTGCAGGTGGGTTAGCAGCTGTGAACACCTACTGTGTAAAAGTGCAGATGGTTCTTCCATGTATGCTTTTTTCAATTTTGCCACGATAACAAGGTATTGTCAGTGCCAACAGACAGAAGCAGGTTCATACTTGTCTCCAGTCACTTTGAAGGCCTGAATTATGCTAACCTCAGAAGAGATGCTTGGGAGCACCAGCCTTGTAAATGGCCTTTTGGAGAAGGGAAGAGGGTGAAACTGGGTCTTCTTGGCAGGGTGTGAAGGCTCTTTGTTTGGAAACCCCTTGTGCTAGCAGAAGAGCTTTCCCTCCATCACACTTTCCCTTGTTCTCTTCATTCTTCTTGTTTTCCTGCATCATGTTATCTTCTGACCAAAAATCCTGCCTGTTCAGAGCCTCATGCTGTGCTGCAGGGCTGCTCTTGCCAAGTGAGATGGCGGTCAGATATCTAAATGAGGCTACAGATTTATTTTTTCCTAGTTTAGGGGGGGAAAAAAATCCTTCCCAGTGATTCGTAAACACAGATGGAATAAAGGTAGATCTCACTTGATTCATAATCCACCATGTGCCACTCTGTAAAAGCGGGTAAATAGGTGGCAGCTTGTGGGTGATGAGGCTTTGCCAGGTTGAAAGTAAGGCTGTTTTCAGAGACTTGTGGAAGAGTCTGATACCTGGTCAGTGAAATGGTAGAAGAGCCTGCGTTGGTGCTTCGGTGAGCAATGTGTGCGAGAAGGATGATAGTCCTAGCTGTATGTGTGCAGTGATAGGCTCTACACGAGCTATTCCCACTTGGAAGGATCTTGCAGTTGCAATTAGTACAGTGCAGCTTGAGCTCTGTGTTTGGCTTGGCATATGGCGAGAGCTGTCCTGGGAGTGGGCTAGGAAAGGACGGAAGGCGGAAGGGTGCTGCAGCACTGCGCAGCGGAGCTTCATGCAGCCTGCTCTCTCCGACAAATGGTAAAACTAAAGGCATAGCAATGGGTGGCAAGAATGACGACAGAATAGGACAGGCTTTGTAGAAACAAAGTTCTCATCTTGGGAGAGATGCCTGGAGAAAAAGAGAGAACAAATTCATGAGTGTTCTGAAAGAGGAGAGTCAGGACCAGTGACCGACTAGTGCTGTAACAGCTGCATTGGCATGCTGGCCTTGTATGAGGGAGTGAATTTACAGCAGTAAGAAAGAAGTAGGTATTTTCAAAGCTTAATGATGAAATTTGTTTCTCTAAGGTGCATTGGTTGCCAAAGTGGACAACTTAAAAAAAGCATCCTAGTCCTCTCCTTGCACGTTTTGCTAGGCCTTAGTCAAAGACAGGTTACAGATGTAGGAGGACTTACGTTCTCACATGGGATGGCGGTTCTTACGTATTGATATCTCTGTGTGTCTATATATATACATGCACATATAGTGCCATATGTATTCTCTGTATGATATATTGTGTGTGTACTCTTACTGCAGTGATTTCTTTTTTGCAGACCTTATGGGAGATGGTGCAACCTTTTGGGGTATGGTAAGCTGCTTGTTTAAAAATAAAACCCTTCTGTTAGGGTAAATGAAATTATGTTTGCTCTGCAGTGTGAAACAAAGGAGTTCGAATATAGCTTAAGGAAACTTAATGATATATTAACAAACTTACCTCTTAGCAAATGTACTAATGGGGAGTGGGAAAGGAAGGAATAGGAAAGTGTTTTGTCATTCTCTTCAGGTGGACTAGTAATTTCTCTACTGTTAGAGAACCAGCAACAGATATGCCAAATGCTTAGTGACAGTCAAGGAAATCTCTTCATTTGCTAAGTTTAGTGCTAAATGAAGTTTCACGTCGGGTGAGACTGTGCAGTGCTGTACTGGCTGTTCCTGACGGACCTCCTGCAGTGCTGTGAAGAACAAAGGGCTTTACTGATGCATTGGCTTCTTTCTTTCAAGCTTTGCCTCTGAGAGGTGCTCATCAGGAAACCCACAGATATGAGCCCTTATGCAAGCTCATAGGAGTTGGTCTTGGTTGCAGCTCACATGGAATTACTAATTGGGGTGAGAACCCACAGCAAAGCTTATAATACGTTTGACTAGGAGTTCAAGCATGTCTCTGAAAAGTATCTGCTTAATGATTCAAGGCTCTGCCTTGCAAACACATACCCAGGTGAGTAAATAGGGCTAAATAGGCAAGTAAAACCATGAATGAGTTCATGAGAATGAGGAAAATCTAAATATTGTCACACAGTTCAAAAAGGGCAAGTAGGGAAGGGTGTATGTGTGGCAGTAACTGGCAGTGGAAGTGGGGGACAAGGAAAAATTCTTCCCAAGAATGTCACTGGGGTCAAAGACCATTGCAAGGAGGCTGACCTGCACAACGGAGGTGAAGCTGGGAGGGAGTGGACAGAAGTAGTACTTAGGACCTCTGGAAGACCTGGTTTCCACAACACCTCCTGGGTGTACTGAACGCCTTGATAAATTCTTCAGGAGTTTTCCCTTCTTATTCATCACAGATAAATCTCCAATACAGTTGCTGCTGAAACTTCTTGCTGGATGCTCTCTTCTACTTCTTGCCAAATCTCAAGTTGTGTTAACTTTACCCTCCACTTCGAAGGGAAAGGCACGACAGTCCCTGCCCCTGTGATAGGGTTAAAAATAACTCACTGCTTGAGTATTTTGAGGTCTGTTTCTCACATTTAATGTAGGGCCCTCTGGAAGCAGTCTGCAATGGGAATTATATGTTCGTGGATGAAGCAGACAAAAGCATTCCACCTTTGCCCTGGCGGAATATGCCCTTCTTAGTCTCATTCTTCATCTTTTCCACTGTTCTGTTGTTCTCTGGAGGTCTCTGCTTAGGCATCTGTCTGGCTTTTAGTAGACTTTCTCCAGTTCCTCTCCTGCATTAACAGGCAGAAGCTCGGTTACTACCTCCACTCCAAACATGCCTCCTCTTCAAAAACTGTTTTGACATGGCTAACATTGAGCTGTTTAACAAAGAGCACTGATTTCCCTTTCTTGTTCCCTATGCCACCATGTCCCTGCTTGCTCGAGCCATTGTCAGACTTGGATTTTTAACTCCTCCTGTCCGTTTTCTCAGACTTTTCTGCAGAGCTGCTGATGTGCAGGTTTTTTAGCCAGGCTCTCATCTTACTGCACTCTTTCAGTGTTTTCTGAGCTTTACCAGGTACAGCCTTGTACAGCTGATAACCCGTCTCCGACCTTTCTGCTGAGATGCTTTTCTACCCATGTGGTTCCTCCGGCCACTGTACCAGCTCTCTGAGGGACTTTTGGTGTGGTCCCATGGTGGGTGCTTGTACAGAAACCAGGCAGCCACAGGATAGTGGGCAGGCTCCCTGCTTGGGTACCAAAGGGAGCAGGGAGGGCTGAGTGGAGGATGGCCTCTGGGGGTCCCGCACAAGGCTCTGTGGCAAGGGAGCAGTGTGATGGCTGAGTTTGTTATCCACGGCTGAATTTGAGTTCACAGACAGCTGAAGAATTGCAACATCCTTTAAGCCTTGCTACAGCACTAAAATGACAATGATATTGAATGTAGATAAATGAATTGATGCATATGAAGGGACAGAAGGGACGACTGGACTTCACTGCACTTCACTGGAAAGGATGGGCTGAGCTAACTGTCCTCTTAGGTCGAGGGCTTTGGAAAACCAAAGTAATGAGTGTGAAGCTTTGCTGGAGCTTGACAATGATCACCAAAGCAAGCTGAGCCCTGGGGGGTTCTTAAGAAAAGGTTTACAAACAAAAAACATCATCTGTGGTTTGCTGTGTTTGAATGCCTTGTGTATATATCTAGGATGCCAACTTACAGCCTAGAACAGATCTGGAGGGACTCAGAGAAGGGGGAGGTGAGTGGAGGAACTGGCTCCTGCCGGAGGAGCAGACAGTGGGCTGGGGTTCTTCATCCTGGAACAGGGGGCTCCCACATGCCTTCTCCCTCGTGGGTGAATCCCTGAATTCCAGAGGGTGACTGCTGTTCCCTACCTCCTGCAATCACCCCGGTGGGCAGGAGGCAGTTTTCCACAAGGCATGCAGCAGAGCTTTGGATCCCCTCATGCCAGGAGCAGGCGCTGCAGCTGTGTGCCGGCTCAGGGAGGCTGAGCAAACTCGGGGGCGGTTCACAGGGGTCTGCTGGTTGCCTGTCCGGCTTGAGCACCAAATGGTTCCTTACCCTGCCGCATGCACTGGTATGTAGCTGTACGCACGCACTCGCTCTGGCTTTGTTCTTCCCTGGGAACTTGCTTTTGGCTGCTATTTTGGGATGATTTTCTGGGTTAGATGAACATTAGTGACCCATTATGTCCCAATTTGTTGCATTGAAGTGAGTTGTAGGGCTTGCTGCCTGCCTTTCACTGCCTCTTTGAAGGGAGAATTTCCTTGCTGCAGACTTGGTAGAGGCGTTGCAGTGCAGTACGGTGGTTAAAGAGCCTCAAGTTAAATGTATGTTGTGCTTGTCTGTTTTAAAATGAGTGGTTAAGCAGTCTGCCTGCCCTGGCAATGGAAAAAAAATAAATACAATTCTTCTAATGCCTGGCATTGGTTAAACAGTTAAAATTCTTGTCAAAGACATTAAGAAATACCATTTGAAAGGTAACAGCACTGCTTTAGCAGTTAACTGGGGCTGTGCCTGGCTTGCCCAGCAAGAGGAACGCTTAGAATGGTTTCGGGTGAATGACAACTACAGGTTGCTGAGGTGTGGAAAGACCCAGCCTGCTGAGTCTGGAGGGCCTCGCGGTGTTGTCGTGGGAGGGACGTCAGCCCTGCTCCCTTGAAGTGAGCCTCTGGAGTCATTTCGAGTTGTCAGTGCTCTCCTGGGCATTGTGTGTGATCAGACTGGCTGTTGCTGCGAGAATGGGATGGGGCTGCGTGCAGGGGAGCCCCACGGTGCCTGTACAGCAGCGAGCATCATGCTAGCGTTCAGGCAGGAGTAACATGTAAATGAGCAGAGAGCCTAGGGATCCCTCCTTGGGGAGAAACAGTCAATGCTCTCTGAGGTGATGAAATAGCAAGCTGTAAACAAACAAGGCTCACTTCAACACTGTCAGGGACTGCAGCAGCTAAACATAGCCCCAGAGGCTTGACTCACTTGGCTTCTGCCTGTCAGATGACTGCTCTGGGCTCACTATAGAGTTACAAAGGTGAAATTCTTCAATCTGCGTCACACCAGAGCTCAGTCTAGAGTGCTAATGGTCTCCCCTGGACTCGAAGTGCACATCCTCAAGAGTGGGTGCACAGTACTGAGCACCCAGGTCAGCCTAGCCCAGCTGCTTGCCCTTTCCAACACCATTCAAAGAGGATTCTGCTTGTCAGCATCTACTGCTCCATGCCAGCAGCAGCGAGCCTCAGCAGAGGCAAATTCTGCTCCTGGTATTTCTCCCTGAAGCCTGTGGCATGTGGGCAGAGGTGTGCAGCAAAGGGGAAATGGTGACCCTTCTGTATCTTGCAATGGTAAGACAAAATAGCACAGTACAACTACTTCAGTCAGGATGCTTCCTGAACACAATTAAGGATAATTCTGATTCTCAAACAGGGAGAAGCTTCAGAAACTAATGTAAGAAATGGTTTGCTTAGTCATGCTGCTTAGAGGTTAATTAAAGTTGCATTATTGTGACAGTCTCGTCTTTTGATGGCTGTACCATGAGTAATACATTAGGTTTTATGAACATCAACTCTCTGAGGTGTCTTTAATGTTGCTTTTTGAATGAGACTGAGCCCAAGGTTTTGATTGCTTGTGGCTGCTTAATGATTCAGTTGCATATTACTGGAAGAATACGCAATGTGCTGGGTTACAGTGTCATCAGGAAATTACTCATATGCAGTCTTGCTCCAGAGTGCTGATCTAGATGCTTGTAACAGTTAGGAGAAGTGTAATGGACATTCATGTTCACTCTTTCTCCTGTTGAGGCTATCAAACGTGTCTGGAACTGGCTGCATTTCTATATGGTTTTCTTCTTTAATGTTGACAGAAACATGAAGTAGTCACTTCTAAATCTCTCTTAAAAGCAATTTAATCATGAGTGGAAGCAGAGGATTTTGCTTTGCAGTTGCAAGACTGTTAAATGTCTTAGGATGAGTAGCTGATGCACAGCTAGAAAGCAGCAAGTCACTCTGCTGCTGAGCTAAACTCATGTCACTTAAAAGAAATAGCTTCAACTCAGTCTCTGCCCCTGTGATAGGGTTAAAAATAACTCACTGCTTGACCACGTATTTTGAGGTCTGTTTCTCACATTTAATGTAGGGCCCTCTGGAAGCAGTCTGCAATGGGAATTATATGTTCGTGGATGAAGCAGACAAAAGCAAACCAGTTCTTGTGTTTGTTTTCCTTTTTCTGCAGGACAGATTCTGCATCCCACATGAACTACGAAAATCCTCCACCTTACCCTGGCCCGGGCCCAACTGCCCCTTACCCACCCTATGCACAGCAACCGGGTGGTCCTCCTGGCCCCTACCCAGGCTATCCTCCTGGACCTACTGGGCCATACCAGCCAGGCCAGCCAGGTTATCAAGGATATCCCCAGTATGGATGGCAAAATGCACCTCCGCCTCCAGGACCAGTGTATGCAGATGGGCCTAAAAACACAGGTATGCCTAGCAGCTGTGGTGCAATATAACTGTGACCCTTTCTGGCTTGCAAATGCACGAGTACATGTTGACCTTGAAATAATATGGTTACCAGCATCTGGCCCTCACGGGGCTGGAGGAGGTGGATGCTTGTTTGAAGTAGTGATTCTGTTTATAGCCTGTTTTTCTGCTTTATTTTGCTGTTGTGTCTCTAACAGTTCCCTGGCTGTTGGAAGATACTGCTGAACATCCCTAATGCCGATCCCTCAAGGGAATCCTTATGCTGAGGTGGTTACACGCGCTTTGTGCTGTCTTTAAATTTGCCACAACTTTCATTCTGCCTGTCTTTTGGTTGATAAGTTTCAACTGAAGGCTACACAGTTAAAGCTTGTAATATTCAAATGTACAGCTCCTACCAAATTAATGTGTATCGGCTTTCTTGAGCGCATCAATATCTGTTCAGGTGATCTAATAGTGCCATTGGAATCATTCCTAGGGTCTTTTTTTTCTGAAGCTGTTATCATTGTCTGGAAAATCACAGATTTCTGGGAAGGGAAGGAAGATGGTGTAACTTACCTTGGCAGCTAGCTGGTCTGTCTCTGTGCCACACCCCTTCAATATGGTGTGCTGGTTTACTCTGGCACCCCTGGAGCCCACTGCAGTGCTTGGTGCAGGCTTGAATTGTCAGAGGAAGGCCGAGAAGATAGTTAAGGGACCAGAGCATCTTTATACGAAGGGAAGCTGAGAGAGGTTGGGCTGTTCAGCCTGGAGGAGAGAAGGCTCAGCTGGGCCTATCCATGTGTTCATACACATGATGGGAGGGATGAAGAAGAGGGAGCTGGACTCTTCCCAGTAGTGTCCAGTGTCAGGACTGGAGGCAGTGAGCACAAACTGAAACACAGGAGGTTCCTTTTGGACACAAGAAAACCTTTTCTACTATTAGAGTGATCAAACACTGGCACAGATTGCCTGGAGAGGTTGTGGAGTCTCCATCTGAGGAGATACTCCAAATCTGACGGGACAGGTGTCCTGGGCAGCCTGCTCTAGCTGACCCCGCTTGAGCAGAGGGTTTGGACCAGATGACCTCCAGAGGTCCCTTCCAACCTCAACAACTCTAGGATTCTGGCAAGGTTGGGTGTGGTCCCTGCCTTTCCCCCTCTGGAAAGAGGAGGGTTTAGCTTGGGGTTTTTTGGTAACTCTTTATCTTGCTGGTAAGGACACTTACCTAGAGACCAAGTTTATTCTTGTCAGTATTTCACAGGCTTTGGTTGTAAAATCTGTTTGTACATCATGGGAGTGTACTCACCCCCTCACCATCAGCATGGGGACTCATGCTGTCATGCCAACAACTCCAGTGCCTTCTTTAAGGCTTTTTCAGTGGGGAAGTCAGAAACCATTATCTCCTCTCTTTCTCTGTTGCAGTGAATATCACAAACAGACCTGAGCTGTTGAGAAGAGTCTTACATACTTATAGCTGTTCTGGCTGCCTTGGAGTAGCAGAGGATGTGGCCAGAGCTACCAAAGGGGAGGTGTGGGGAGCACTTCTGTAGAGGTGCTCTCCAGGCACTGTGCTTTAGGTGGGAGCTGGTCTCAGGAAGAGAGTGTGTCTGGTATGGTCATGGACAGACTAACCTGGGGTGGGAAGGAATGAGACTAACATGTACCTCAAAACCCGAGTCAGTGCTTTATAGCTATGCAAGGCACTAGCACTTGGGTACTACTGCTGTAAAGACCAGCAGACAAAGTGGGTATCGAAGCTAACGTCACTTGGAAAATTGTCAGGACTCAGACAAAAAGCTTTTACTTTTTCTTGATTCTCCTCCTTTGAAACACCCCTGCTTTTTTTTTGGCCAGTCCATCAAGCTGGAACCTGATCTTTGTCCTGTGATGCTTTAACAGAAGTCTTCTGAGAGAGCTTTCAATGAGGCTTTGTTTAATGATCACCTCCAGGAGTGTCTAATATAGAATGGATGTCCCTAATAAAGCTAATTTTTTAAAAACATGTTATCCTAATGCTGTATATCTGAGGCTGTGGCTGAACCTCTAATAGAAAAAATTGATGTCTAAATTTAATCAAGTCATTACAGTCTACGTAGCTGGTCTGACATGATTTAATGTGGCTTGTCACTTCTTGTGGTGTTTCCAAGCAGTTACCTGGGAAGAGCTGTGTGGATGCTTTCCTTTCAGAGTGGATGTTTTGCTCTCCTAGATGACTTTTGCTTAATCTAATGAATTAGGCTGCTCCAAGTAATGCATCAGTATTTCTGAACAAGTGTCCACATTGAAAACTAGGAAGTTTGCTATACCTTTAAATTTCATACTTTAAGTTATTTTACTGTGTAGGCAAACTGCAGAGTGGGCTCTTACGTTGTGGATCATAGCTGGTGTGCTAATGTGTGGAAGTAATTATGCATCATATTTTGGTCTTGAGTGGATCACACAGATGGAAATAATTACTGTTGAGCTCTCAATCTGATGGTAAAGTAGCATTTCATAGTGACAGTGTTTTTTAACAATTTGTGGCCTGTCTGGAGTAGCAATGGACATAGCCTGTTCCGTTGACCCTTGGAGAAGAAAAAACTCGTATGTCTTGCTTTCTGTATTAAAAAGAAAGCTGCATCTGAGATGTAATGGAAACAGCTTAAACTTAGTACTGGTTTTGTCACCCATGCTGCAGAAGAACTTGTGAACCACTGAGCCTTGCTTCAAAGGCTGCTGTTGAAGGACTCTTCAGGCTGAGCAGTGCTGGCATGAGTTATGTCACGTGTGTGTGGCGTACGTGCTGCAGCCACGCTTCTACCCAGCCACAGCACCCCTTCTTCTGTGTCTGCAGGAGGTGGGAGCTGTGAGCCCAGACTGGAGGGTTCGGCCCTTCTTGTTGGGGTCATGCTTGGCAAGAGTGGGTAACATCTAGACTGGAAAGAGAAAGTTATTACTGTTAAGTGAGCAATGGCTCTGCTTAGAGATAGGTGAGAAAGGAGGATGTTGTCGTCTTCTCAATATGACATTGAATAGAGGGACATATACAAAAGGCTTGTTGGAGGAAGGTACAGCCCAGAACAGCACTGAACAAGGAGAGCAAGCACTGTTGTGTAGGATTAGTTAGCCATGATGACGGTTTAAGTCGTAGCAATCAGCTTGTGGTTTAGGCATTAAGACTTAGTGGTGTTGGCCCTGTGACTCCCATGTGTTACAGCACTGTAGAAGAGGGAGACTGCAGCTGATAATGGCAACTGGTGGTCCTTTGTCCCTTCTCCCTGAGTGGATGGAGTCCAGTGCGTGCAAGCTTGCACCCCCTCAGAGTCACCTTAGTTACCTCAACGCTGTTGGGCTTGAAAGGCCATGAAGCATGTTTCTTCTCCAGGTGGAGGAACAGTGGGCCAGGGAGGGTAGGTGGCTTGTTGAGGCGGCACAGAAGACCTCATGGCCCTGGGTTTGGATTTTTTGTTATTTTTTTTTATAGCTGGCTTTTGGGCTTGTACAGGCTACCAACAGCAAAGTCTCCAAAGAAACAGCACTTCTTGCATTTTGCAAGGGCTAATAACTGACTTGGCTGTTGTTCATTAGAAGTAAACAACTTGACCTTTACCTTTAGAGCTGATAATTCATATGCTGAGCCTGAGGGATGTTATTCTTAAGGGTATCTGATTCCATTTCCTAGCGCCGTGAACTGATTTGTGCTGATTTCCATCTGCATCTTTCCTGCTATAAAAACTGAGGGCTGTCTTCATGTCTGCCCAGGCGTGAGTTCCTGGAACACTGTAGATCTGCCATTTGGTGTCACACAATGCTTTGGGTAGCTGGAGGGAACTCACCTGCACCAGAACAAAGCTGGGAAATGCACAGCAGTAGGAGCACAGCGCCTGCGTGGAGCATGGCGTAAGGACCAGGGGCTTGCTTAGGAGGAAGAAAATATCTCATGTCAGCAACAGTGTTTTCATTATAGAATAATTTGGTATCAACTAGCATAAGGAAACCACAGTATCTGCTGACTGGTCAGCAGGTACTTTCTTGTCTATGTAAATTACAGTGAAATGTAATGCTGTTGATAATGGCGTGCTTTAAAAAGAAGTGGAATGAGCCAAAGTACAAAGTGACATACTAATTTTGAAAGCACTAGGTGATGTTAGCAATTTGCCCAGCTTAATTTCACCCCCCCACCCGCCCCACTGATACATAACAACGTAATGGATGAGGCTATTCCATGCTGTGCCAAAGGGAAGCAGGCTCCGTCAGCAGCCTTCCTTCCAAACAGAGGCAAACAAAGCTCAGTATTGCGTTTGACCTATTGTGTGCACGGGGTGGAAATCTTATTTCTGGAAGCTGATTACTTGTAGCAAAGCCGGCTGTGATAAGAGTAATAGTCACAGTGATGCTGCCTGCCTCCTAATGTTTGGCCAGCTGCGAGAATAAACAGGTCACCTAGATACAGTCCCTGCCTTCTGCTCTAGGGATTTTTCCTCTTTACCAGTCTCTGTGTGGAAAGGAGGGGACCCTAATCGCTCTGGTTAGGCTCTCTGGTGCCTTTCAGTGTACCCTTTCACTTCTCAAACTGTGTCGAGCTGAGCCTTCCCCAGCAAAATTTTATTTGGAGGGCAGCATGTGGCAATTCCAGCAGACTTTCTCTCTGTATATTGACCCTTTCTGAGCAGTATGTGGGAGCATTTAGTTTAACTGTTCCTGTACCTTCAGGACCTGCAACTCCAGACAGCTGGTGTCGTGCCATAAAAAAAAAAAATCTTACTTGGCAGTTATCATCTTATCTGCTTCTCATACTGAAGCATGCATTAAAACCTAATGTTCTCTCTCGCCCCCCCCCCCCCCCCCCCCCAGGATTGCTGCATCATACCTCCCTCTGTCCCTGGCTCATGTCAGCTGACTGCACAAACCATGGGGGCTGTTTGCTGGCAAACAATGCTGTCCTGGGGCTGATGTCTGACCTCACCTTTGCTGCTTTTCACCCCGAAGGAGGGGATAATCTGAGAAAAGCTTCGTGCAAAGAGAAGGATTTTCAAATTCAGGTCCTGTATTTGAAAACATGCTTCCAACAGACTGGCTAAATGAGGTTAAGGCTGGCTCTGTGGTGGACCAAATTAAATGAGGCTGCTGTTCTGGACAGTCCTTGTCAGCTGGGCACCTAGGAAATTGTGTAAAGCCTTTTTGAAACAGACTGTGGTACTTGATCCCTGGGGGGACTGCTCAAGGAGAGTATTGCTACCTACCCTGCGTGACTACTCACTGTGGCATGTTCCCTTTGATTTAAAACTGGACTTTGTCCCTCCTGTCTGTCACCCAGAACACGCTTAAGAAGGCTTGTAAGTAAACACTCTTGTAAGACTGAGTTTGTGCTGTGCAAATCCCTCCAAGCCAGGTCTTCTTTAAATCTAGGACTGATGCTGAATTTCAGGGAAAACACTGACTCAAGCTGAGGAATGTGCTGTTCATAGCCCTGCAGTTGACTTGGTGGAAAATGCCTCCTTACTTTAACATTAAATTAAGATTTCACTGACTATAAAAAAATGTTAGAGGAAGTTCTCAATTTCTCTAGTTTTGGAGATGTCTCTGCATCTGTTGCAGTCTAGAAGAAAACTGAAGGGTCTGGAGCCCTGAATTACTCTACTTTTTAGCTGGGGGGAAGCTGGTTTATTATATGACATGTCTCCTGTACGCTTTCTAAGCTGTGTGATGGGGTTTATAGTGCTTTGGAGAGCTGGCCAATGCCTGCTAACACTCTGCAGAGACATGAGTCCTTACTACATAAGTTATGCTTTTCTCCTGTAAGGAGTGCCTATAGCCCTGCTTTTTAGAGATGCTGAATCCTTCCTGGGCACATCTATACTCCATAAATGATAATTAGTATAACTTCCATTATCTCAAAGATCTCTGAATTCCATCCCTGTGTGCTCAGGTGAGGAAATTCACCTCTTTCCCAGCCCTGAGCTCAGCTGCAAGAAAATCTTCTACACAGTTTATACATAACCCATGCTTGGAGTACATGCAGTGTGTGAGAGGGGAACAACTTTACCCTTGTGTAAAATGTGGCCAGCGCAGCGTTGGCTCTGGAAAATGCTCACTTGGCACACCTGCACAGTGATTTCCCTGAAATGTGTTGCCTGTTCAGCTTCCTGAAAGCTGAAACAGCTCTCTAGGATGATCGTAAGAGCTTCTCAGACTTGTGGGAACTGAAAGGCAGCAATTTGCCTCACCTGCTGGGTGGTCATGCAGCCACAGAAGAGAGCAGGTCTGATACCAGCGCGGGCAGCTGAGATCAGTTGCTCCTGCTTGAGTCCAGGCTGAAATCTGGGCTGGGTCAGCAGCAGCTGTCTGGTGGCAGAGGCAATTTGCAGGTGAAACATACTGACAGTTTGCTTCCTTGATACTTGTTTTTTACTCAGGTGACTTGGTTTTTACTCGGGTAACTCTGGCAGTAGAGCTGTTTGTGTTTGCAGCTGGGGATTGTGAAACTTGCTCTAAGCATCTTGCAACTTTGGAAGATTTTTGCTCGGAAGTAGGCTATTGTATTTCCATCAGGCTCTGACTGCTATCTGTTTCAGGAGCGTGCTATAGTATTTCCTGAAATCTGAATACGGTGTTGGTAGAGACTGTGTGTACAGTGAAAGCCTCTGGGCTGAAAGGAGTGATGTGGCAGGCGTGAAGCTGTTAAGCATGAGCAAATATCCCCAGAGAGGAGAAAGAATAATTAAATGCCTTTCTTGCCAAGAGACTTAGAGCCCAGGCTCTTCCCTGAAGCTAGGCCAGGGAGGAAGGAGGCCTGGGGCAGAGAGGAGCCTTGTTGACAGCTAGTGTGAAAGTTTTAGTTGAAGTGCTAGGGTCCCTGTTCCCCAGTCATGCAATCTCTTTTTCTGCACTTGCTGTCTCCGTGGGGTTTACTCCAGGACATATGGCTGTCTGGGAGGTCAGGGCTGGGTGTTCCTTCCTCCTGCAGTGCCGGCTCTGCAGTGTGTACCCCAAAGGGTGGCTCAGAAACACTTGGTTTCTAGTCACTGTCACCTCTGCGTGCCTTGGCTGACACTAACGCCCTCGTGCTGACTTATCCTTCTCTGGCCTCCATCCTGAATGGGAAGACTTTCAAAGGACTTGGGTAGGAATGTTTTAAAGGTAAAATCAGATGCACAGACTGACTTGACTTAGCAATCTACTGTGGGCAGCACTTAACCCTGTAAGAAATTATTATTAAAATGGTGTTCTGCAGTTTTAAGCAAGACTTCTTGCTTGCTGACTGGACAGGTAAAAACAAAACTCTTGGTGCAGAAGTGGCTTGTGATAAAAAGCACTTTATTCACATGTGGGAAAAGGCTTATTGGTCCCTTCTCTGCTGCGTGCATCTTCCCAGATGAGAAGACTGTGGTATTAATTAACGCTTCTGTTCTGAACAGTTGTTACTATGGCAAACAACCGTTCAGATACCACAGAAAGAGTTCTTGGTCTACAGTAGCAGTGTTGGTAATCTGCTTGTTGCTGGTTCCTCTTGTGTGCTCCAGGCCTTGCCTAATAGCTAACAGCAGCTAGGAGTGTAACTCACTTGTCTGCACGCAGAGTGGGTCTGTGTGCTAGTATGCAGCTGGAGCTAAAGAAAGGTAAACTTCAAGACATAGTGCTTTTCTCATGCTCCTAGCCCTCTTGCCTTCGGAAGAGGAAGGAGTCTCCACAGCTGGCTGGTGCTAGGCTGGGCTGCCCCTGGGTGTGCATGCACCTCGCTTCTCCCTGGGCTCCTGAGTTCTTGTCTGAGCCTGCCCCTTGGCTTACCTGAAGTGAGCTTTTGCTGCCTGCCTGGTGCCATACCTGAAATACCTAGGCAAGGGCCAGGGGCCTGGTGACATGCAGCAAGACTTTTGGGAGGGCTTGCAGAGCTCAAGGGCTCTCAGGCACCATTGCTGCTTTTTTTTGGGGGGGTGCTCCCCATGTAGGTAAGTCAGTACCTTAACAGTAATGTCCGTGCCTAGGCCAGGATGGGCTGGTTCTGTCATCAAAGCTGGCATCCTTGTACTGCAATCCTTGTAGACCCAGTAAGGCACTGTGATAAAGAGCACTACAGTCTTAAGGTCACCATCTATTTTATACCAAACTGGGTGAAAAGTACTGCTCATGCCTTTCCCTCATGGAGCTAATGATTAACATATCAATTAGGTACGAGAAGAAACAGAATGTGTATGCTTAAGATAAAGCAGACTGTACGTGACATAACGAGGTATTGTAGTATTTGTTTTAAAATCAAGTGGGAGTTATTTGCACCGGATTGTGCAGGCTGGTACTCTGTGATTACAGGGAGTGCTACCATTTGCAGGGTAAGCATGATTCATTGTGATCTACACTCTTTAAGGTTGATTAGAAGATGAGAGGTCTGCTCAGCTTGTACCCTCTCCCATCCTGTTTTAGAAAAAACAGTGGAAGCGTCAAAACAACTGAGTGTTGTCTAGTGCCTCTGAGAGAAATTGCCCTTGTTTCTCTTCTCTGTTGGACCACCAGTCCCAGAGTACTAATGGGCTTCTGCTCATAGTGACAAGGACCCTGGCATGCCATAGGAGATCTTTGGAGTGCCTGACCTTGGAAAAAAGAGAGGCACAGAGCAGCTAATGAAGTCCCCAGTAAGGCTTGCCAGAGCAAACTGGGTGGCTTTAGCTTGGAGGCATTCAGCTTCTGACAAGAGGCGTACAACACCAGCAGTTCCCTTAATTGACATATTTTAGGTTGGGGTTTTGTTGGCAAAGCTATTCCAGTAGAAAACCTGATCTCTGTTAATGGAAAACTGCTGGTTGAAGTGAGTTGGGAAGATGTTGGGTGTCTTGCACCACTAATGTGCTGTGCAAGACTTCCTAGTGAAATGATTTTAAGACTTTTGGGTAAGGTGCTTGGGGTTTTGTTATGCTGTCTCTTACTGTACTGTTTATAGGGAATCCTCTGCTTATGCAAGACTGGGAAGAGTGAATAAAGGTGCTACCACTCACTCTTGATTTCCTTGGGTACTTCTGTCACTCTGTGTTAGTACTTTGAAGCTGATGTTCGGTTGCACAGTGTCCAAATGAGAGGATTGGTATAGGGTGTCTCCAGCTTAATGAGGGGCTTGGCTCAGGATAGTTTATCTAGCCTTCCTTTGAACTGTTTCTTTACCCTATGCACTTTGGTAGCTGTAAGTGAATAGTTGACCAACCTTCACCTGTTCTGCTCTTATCCTTTCCTGTATAAGCCCCACACCCAACTAGTTGATGAGAAAATCTTTTCAGCATTAATGCTGTATGGCTGTGTTTAAAGTTTCTCTGGCAGTTTGTCTGGTGACAGTGACAGAGCTGCAACTCCTGAAGCATTGATGAAACTTCAAAGAAAGTGATCATTAAACTCAAACTGTAAGGGAGAGGTGGTTGTTTTTACTTAAGAGCGTTGCCCAGATGCTCTTGAAGTCTGAAGACTTTCAGTAGCGACTGTATTTCTTCTCAAACTGCAGCAGTGGTTGACACCAGCTCCTGTGAGCTGACAGTGGCAGAGCACTACCCTCTTGAGACGTTTCCCTCTCTGGGAGAGGAACTCTGCAGTGAAAGGCAGCGACCTCTCAAATGTCTATTTCAAATGGGCTTCTTTGGGGCTTTCCTTGAGCTTGGAAGGTGAATGGGTTTGGTAAAGTACCATAAACCCCTGCATGGGGAGAGCCACAGCTTTGTCTCAGAGGGTTTCTGCAGAAAGGTACTCGTGCCACAACGTACTGCAGGTTTAAATGACTTTCAGCTTTTAGCAGAAGAGAATGAAAGGGTGTGGCTTCTTCCCAGTGCTGTTTCACTGTTTCTAACAGAGGCACACCCCCAAACCCATGGTGGGTCTCAGAAAGGTCTTGACGTAACTGCTGTCCCTTCTCCTGTCCCAGTCCTGCCCTGAATCGCTGGTGGGCAGTTGTGCCTGTGTATGAGCCAGTTCAGTGCAGGCCTGTAGCAGAAGCTGCCAGCAGCAGTGCCACGCAGGCTGCTGAAGGTGCTGGCTGGCAGGGGAGGAGCAATGCCCACTACCACTGAGACCCACTTGTGCTGAGAGGCAGCATGCAGCAAGAGTCAGCTGAGCAGCTGTGTACTTAAAGTGCTGATTTCCCACTGCACAGGCCCAGACTTGGAAAAGCCATTTTGTTTAATATTTTAGCAGGTGTTTCATAACAGCACTTTATACATGCTTTGAACATGCTTTGTCAGTATGCCCTTGATGCTTGGCTGTAGTTTAAAACTTCTGATGGATTAATCGTAGATACTTTGGGCAAACTCTCCTTGTATGCCTGCAGTCATGGACAGCTTACTATAAATTGCACAGGGCAGCATCTATTTCAACTCTGCTTTGGAGCAGGGAGGGTTATAGAGACCCATCCTCCAGCAGAGTGTGCAGTTAGACTTGATTTCACTGACTTCTTTGCAAGTTGTCAACTCACCAGCAAAATCCTTTACTGGTTTGTGTGCTACGATGGAGGACTTGCTAATGTTTATGTATCCTTTGACAGCTCGTGTCTTCTGCATGCTCAAGCATTGGTCCTTGGTAGTTTAGCACTGAGCTGCCGGAAGGCAACGTGGCTTTAACTCTATCAGTAAAAGGCAGCGGGGCTAAAACTCTTCCCCGGATGGTGCCTTGACTGCAGCTACAGATATGGCCACCTTCAAGCAGGATGAAGATGGGTTTGACAGGAGTGGCTGAAACTAGTAACTGCCCTCCAGCCCATGGTTTGCATTGCAGTGACGTGGCCTCCTCCAGTGAACAGATGCTTGCCAGAGGCTGGCCAGAGCAGCTGCCTGCACTCTGGGTGAAGTGCCAGACCTCAGTGCTCAGAGGAAAGGGTACCCACCCTCAGGCCTGATGTTCTCAGCCCGAGAGCTCAATCCATCTCAGCTGCTCCATCAAGGGCGCTGAGGGTATGTGAGGCACCCCCAAAGCAGTGTAACCTTACGCTGCCCACCAGATTTGGGAGTGTCACATGCTTTGTTCTGGGGCAGGGAAGGGTGTGGGGTTCCCCTGGGTTTCACTCAGCCTGAAGCTGCAAGAAGGACTTTGTTCTGGAGCAAGTTCTGTGGTATCTGTTCCAGCTGGTGTTTTCCAGAGGTCAGAGTTGCTGTGCTGTCTCCAAACCACCAGGAACCAGTGTTTCCCTAAACGTTCTCCCAGCCCCCTTCTGCTGTGCAGATCTGGATGTCTCTGGGCACTGTGGCCCTCAGTTCTGGCTATGGCAGTGCTCTGGCAGCAGTAATGCAGCTCTCCACGGCTCCGAAGCAGGAAAGCTTGAATGACACCCAGCACTTGGTTAGAAACCAGAGCTGACTTGGGGCTCCAGCACAGGGTCCTGGTTTGGAAGCTTCCTGAGCAGCCATGGGAAAAGCACCCTCATCTGTGGGCTCCGAGGGATGGCAGCAGCTGGTGAGCATCCTCTCCCAGCTCGATGTGGGCAGGAGAGCATGGCTGGCAGTACTCCACTGTGGTGAGGAGCTCTTGGCCCTCTCTGCCTGTGTCATGCGCGCTCTGCCCTGCCGAACAACTGCGTGTCGTCGTCTTATACAGGACTCCTGGAGCATTTGGTGTGTGGTTTGCCTTTGCTCATTGTAACAGGACCTTCTCAGAGGAAACAAAGGCACCCAAGAGTTAGCTGCTTTTTCCTACCCTGCAACACACCGGTGCCTCCTTCAGTCCTTGCAAGCTGAACTTGTTCTGCGCAGCTCTGCCCTGCTGCTCTCCCTGAACAGCTCGGTTGTGTGTGGCTGGGTTTGCACAAAGGCATTATGTGGCGCCAGGGCTCGCTTCTTGTCACAGCTCAGTGTGTGAAGCCAGACAGAAGGGCAGCTCTGTCTGCTGCAGGGGAGAATGCTGCTCAGCCGAGGAGGGTAAATGGATCAAATGTCAGGGTGTCAGGCTGCTCCCAGCAGTGCCGGTCAGGGAGGGAGAGCAAAACTGTGTGGGCAGCTCTGCTAAGCCACTTCTGCCCTGGACAGCAGGGCACAGTCCCCTTCTTTCCTGTTGCTGAGCAGTGGGTGACTGCTATAGCCTGCTGCGCTGGGGACCCCACCGGCTGCTCGATGACAGCTTGCGCTGCATGGAGGTGTCTGGGAACGAGCAGACTTGGGGTCACCTCACCAGGGAGAGCAGGCATCGATTAGAGAGTCACTGATAGAATGCTGTATAAGGTCAAATGCTCACAGGTCTTCATGCTTTTGCAAGTCTTTCATGCGTGTTTTTGAGTGCAAGTTTGGGGCTGCAGGTAGGTAGGAGGGAAGGGCCTGACCAAAGTCCTGTCTGCCTTGGGACAGATTTCCCTTTGGATGGGATGGATCTGTGGTCCACCCTTTCAAAGGGATCCCATAGGCTTTCTTGGATCGCAGGAGAAGGCCAGGTCACAAGTTACCGTCCTCCTTCTGTGCTCCTTGCTGGTGCAGCAGGGCTGCAGGCCCTGGGCACAGCCCTGCCCTGGACACAGGCCGTGGGGAGGAGGTTGTGCAGCCTCCCACACTGCTGCAGGGCTGCCAGGTTTCCCTCAGGTCCTGGCTGCTCCTGCCTGGCGGTGCCTGCTTTGGCTCTGCTGGGGCAGGCAGGGCCGGCAGCTCCTGGGGGAGGAGAGCACGTGGCACCTCTCCTGCTCTGGCACAGCCTGTCACAGCAGTGCAGCACACTGCCAGCCTCCTCCTGGGGCTGTCTGCAAGAGAGATGTGCTTCCACCCCAGCATTCCTGAAGCAAGGGCACCACACACTGTGGCTGAATGCTCGCAGGCAGCTGCAAAGCCCTGAAAGGGAGGATGTACAGTGGTGCTTTGCCAGCACCATGTAGGGGCTCCTCTGGAGCACAGCAGATGCCTCCTCTCTGTGTTATTCCCGTTGGCAAGAGGGAGGCTGCAGTACAGACTATATCTGAAGGCAGATATGTGACGGGGTTATGGGGCTGCTCCTGTCTCTGCCCCACGCTGATGGTGGCAGGATTTCGGTATCATGTAATCCAGAGCCCACCATCCTCCAGCCATGGGTCTCAAGAGAACTGAAGTGGTGAAGAGGGAGCTGGGGGTGGGGGGGATGTTTTTCTGAGCACAAAGCTCCTGTAGGACGACCAGGCTGATGACATGAGCTGTCTCCTGCTCAGGCCTCTGCCTGTCAACAGCCTGTGTTCAGCCACTCGACTTAAAGCACTAGCTGCCTGCCTGGGTCAGACTCCTGTGTGAGGGCGTATTTCCCATGCAGACCATAACAAACAGGCCCAAGAAAGCTTTAATGAAGGAAGGTCACATGCCTGCCTTAATCTGCTGTAGTTCTGGGCGTGATAGCCCAAGCTCAGTGAGCAGGAGCCAAAGGTAAACTCATCTGTCCCAAATGGGCTTCAGGGGCTGGCAGAAAGAGCAGGCAGCACACTGACCTCAGGTAGGAGACACTGCTGGGACAGCTCCATCGAAACCTGGGGCTCCCTCCTGTGCTTTCAGGCAGCTGGCAATGTGCAGTAAATCCCAACAGCCTGCTGCGAGCTTCTGGGCAGCCCTTGAGGGGCAGAGATGAAATTATTTCTGGCCATGAGGTGATACCCTGAGCGTTTGTGGGAGTGATCCAGGCATCCTCCCCTTGGCAGTCTGAGGATTGCTGCCTGCTAGCCTGTTAAGAGCTGGCTGTGCCTCGGGTGCTGAGCAGGCAGGGCTGGAAGTCCCCTAGCATGCAGGATGGACACAAAGCTGGAGCAAGGATTGATCCCTGCCCTGACTTCCTAGGGGTGGAGGCAGTTTTGTGTGTGATAGGGCTGGAGCAGTGCCAGGGAACGGCTACTTATTAAAGCAAGCTGACTTAGTGGTGCCAGTCTAAACACACAACAAGCAGAAAAACTGCAAATGCACTTGTAGGTGCAGGAGCTGGCATCTCCTGGAAAACTCTATCCTGGGTGCCTATCCAGCCTTTCCTGCCTGTGGCCTGGCCAGACCTGGCAGCAGGCAGGTTCTTGTCATCTTCACTGTGCTAAAACTGGCTTTTGTGCATGGAAGTGACCCAGCGGCAAGGAACCCACGCGCCTGCTGCTGGTCCTGGAGCCCTCTGGCCATGGGCGCTGTTGGTGTTCCTTGAGCGCAGCTGTGGAGGCTGCTGGAGGGGGCTCTGGACGTTGTGCATCCCAGCTCCGCCACAGCCACCTCCTGCTCTCCTCGCAGGGACCCGGTGGCTTTAGAGCCGGGTCAGCCAGAGCTGATCCCTGCTGTTTCTGTGGGGCCTGCTGCCTGGGAAGAACAAGCTCTTCCCACCCCTGAGAAGTGCTGGCTGGTGCAAAAGCACCCTCTGCCCAATGTCCAAAATGCAGAGTGAGCTCTCTCCAGCCTTGAGGGGCAGGAGGGACATTGCTCTGCCACTGACTCGGCTCTTCCCAGGACTTGTCTGGACCCACTTACCCCCGGCCCTTCACAGGCAGTAGCTGAATCTCACCCTGGGACTACCTCCTGCCCTGGGCCCTCGCCTCGTTGTCCTGCTGTAGGCTCCCCAGCAGACTTACAGAGGACACTGCTGAGCACATCAGCAAAGCTGGTGGTGCCTCTCTGAGAGTGTATTTAAGAAAGGATGAAAAAGGCCAGAGAGGGAGGGGAACAAAAGTGAGAAACAGCAGAGGGTTGGAGGAGGAGGTGCTCCAGGTATTTGCTGCGACCTGTGGAGGACTGTGGAGCGGGTGGGTGTTTCCAGAAGGACCTGCGGCCCGTGGAGAGGACCCGTGCTGGAGCAGGCTCTGCTGGCAGGGACCCTACACTGGTGCCCAAAGGCTGGGCCGTGCTGGAGCTCAGGCCAGCTGGGAGCTCTGCGCCTGCCCCCAGCAGTGCCCACTCTGGTTCAGGGCAGCTGCTCCCACTGCCAGGAGCCTTGAGCTGCCTTCTCCATCAGCAGGTGCCTGATCAGTGTACACAGAACACAGGCTGCCTGGGGGGGCAGGGGCTCTGCCGAGAGGGCAGGAGAAGAACCCCAGCCCGCAGGTGTCACCTCCCTGTTGGCACACAGGGTCCCATCGCTCGTGGCAGAGAGGAGAGGAGCTGCTGCGCACAGGGCACAGACCCAACTCCCTGTCCCCCAGTGCTGCTCCAGGGAGGAGGAGGAGGAGGAGACGGGAGGAAAGGTGGTTTTAGTGTTTGTCTTCATTCCTCACCACCCAAATCTATTTTAATTAGTGATAAATTAATGTCATTGTCCCCAAGATGAGCCTGTTTTTCCCATGATGGTCATAGGTGAGCAGTCTCCCTGTCTTTATACAACCCACAGGCTTTCTCATTCTCTTTTCCCACCTTGCCCTGCTGAGGAGGGCCAGTGAGTGAACAGGCGGGTGGGAGTTTGGCCCTTTGGCACATCTGACCCGCCACCCTCCTTCATGTGCTCCCTCCCCAGCACCACAGATGCCGTAGGAGGAGTGCAGGGTCCCCCCCAGCACGGCTGCCTGGGCTGGGTGCTGCCCGCCCCGGGACCGGCTGCTGTGCGGGGCCTGGAAGGCTTCAGCTGGGGCACCTGCAGGCGCGCTGCTCCGGGGACCTCCCGCTGGCTGGGGGCTGCCAGAGGGCAGGGGCAGGCAGGGAGGCTTAGGCACCAGCGCTGCCAGGAGGGCAGCTCACTCGGAGCCTTCCAGACCGAGCCTGTTTTCTTGCTCAATAACCGTTTGCGACGTAGCGGCAGCCTGGGCCTGGCTGACCTGCACCAGCTGCCTGTCTCGAGGTCGTACCATTGTGCAGTCCCAGCAGCCTGGGCCTGGCTGCAGACAGAAGTGCTCCCCCAAGGACCCTTCTGAGGGGTGCTGCCGGTGATGGGAGGGGGCAGCAAGTCCCCGTGGGGTGCCACTGCGGTGATGAAATGGTGCCCAAGGGGCTGCGGACGCAGCACAGAGCCCGGCACCTCCGCTCCTGTGAGCGCTCGCCTGTGCCGCTGCTTGTCTCCGCCAAGCGTGGGCCACCCAACGCGAGTTCTGGGGTGCGGGGGGCCGCGGGGCTGGGCCGGCTTGGCCGCTGCGGGCGTTGCCGCGCTGCTCTCCGACTGACCGAGCTCTCCTGCCCCTGCAGTGTACGTCGTGGAGGAGCGGCGGAGGGACGACACGGGCGAGAGCGCCTGCCTGACGGCGTGCTGGACCGCACTCTGCTGCTGCTGCCTCTGGGACATGCTGACCTGACCGCTGGTCCTCTCGCGGAGCGCTCTGCAGGCTCCCCACTCCTCTCCTGACTTCCTTCTGTTACTGTAATCAACGCTCTGCTTTGCACAGCCGCGGGTTCCCGTCTGTCAGTCCTAGCGCCTTGTTGGGGTGGGGGGTGCACTCCTTTATTTTAGTAAAGGAAAAATCCCTTTTTAACATTTCTAAGACTTTTGTTGTAACTTTGAAGAATGTGCTAATGGTGTATTTCAGCCAAAGGCATTCTGATGAAATGTATATTTATCAGTTGAAATTTTCCTAGTCCTAGAAATGAAGATGTATGCAATAATTAAAGCCAACAGTTGATTTTCTTTGCTAGGTCCTGACTGTCTCAATAAATCTGTCCCGTAGAGGGTGTGCTTCCCCCGTCGCTGTCTGTTCTCAGCCTCCCACACGTGCTGACTCTGCAGCAGCAGGGATGGACTTGGCTTGGAGCAGCTTTGCTGCAGAAGTCTGTGCCTCAGCCCCTCGCTGGTCCCTGGCCGGGGGGTGTCTGGCCCTGCTGTCACCAGCGTCTGGGGGATTTTCTGCAGCAACCTGCTGTGTGAGCCGTGAGAGCGCAGTGAAACCAGCTGGGCTGGGGAGGGGGGGGCGCCTGTGCCCGACACCAGCGGCCCCCTTGTCCCGCACAGGACAGCCCGGTCAGGGTTTCATCCCTCTGCGTACTCAGGGCTGGATGTGGAGGTCCCCTCCTGGGACTGGGGCCCTCTGCAGCAGCTCCCGGGATGGCAGAGAGCTGCTGCACGCCTGTGCCAGTGGCTCCTGGGGGAGGGTCGATCCTGCTCCGGGGCTTTGAGCAGTGATCCATCATCCCCCTGCTGCAGAGTGCGGGCTTGGGGGGCTGAACTAATGGGTAAGAAGAAACAAGGCCATGGATTAATTTAGTGCTGAGGACGTACAGCTGAAGCTGTTCCATGGCCAGAAGAGGGATAAAAAGATTTTGTCTGCAGAAAAGTGGGCAAACCCGCTGCTGTCGCCATGGGGGGTGGTTCCCACCCAGCTGCCCACTGCCCCAGTTCCTGCTGTTCTCCCTGTCTCAGGAGCAAAACCAGTCCCGGTGCACTGACACACACGGGCTTTGCTTTGCCTGACGGTACCTGGTGCTCTCGTGCCTTTTGCAGCAGGACTGCGCAGCGCCGTGCTCGCCATCGCGTGGTTTGTGTACGCTGCAGCCAGGCTCCCCGAGGGAAGGGGGAGGGTTGTGCCTGTCCCCTAACGCTCTTCCTGTGCCACAGCCGAGGCAGCAGCTCTGCTCCCCTGCTCCTCCCGGGGCCCGGCTCTGGCACCCAGGCCGAAGGGAACCCCGGTAAAGCCGGGGCTCAGCTGCGAGCTGCTTGGCAGGGCCACGGCCACTGTGCCACGGACTTCGCTCAGGCCTCGCAAGGCACCTCACTGGGTTCCTCTGCGCTTCTTGTCGGGGAGTTCCCCCCTGACTGGCACAGCCCGGGTACTCTGTGCACCTCCGCTTGGGTCTCAGAAATGCAGTTTTGGGGCTCTGGTCTGGGGCAAGACAATTTGGTTTGGGTTGAGGAGGGCCCCTGGCAGCAGCCTGTCCCCAGCAGCCTTCAAGCCCCTTGCTTGGGGGCTGTCCCCCCGCCCCGCAGGTTGCAGTTCTAGGCCCAGGGCTGCTGCCGTGCTCCCAGGGGCTCCCTGCCCAGGAGCCGTCCCAGCACCTCCCCGGCAGCTGCCGGGGCGCAGGAGAGCTGGGCCCTGCCTCGCCGTGCCTCGGCGGGGGTGCGGGGTGTTAAACACGGCGCGTTCAGCTGCCCTGCGCTCAGACCCCTGCCTGCCCCTCGCCCCCTCCTCCAGCCCCAGGAGTGGCCTCGCTGGACACGAGGCTGGTTCTTGCTGTGCCACAGGCAGGAGCAGGGGCTGGTCTGGGCTGGCTGGTCTGGGGCCATTTGCCCCCCGGACCCCGGTGAGGGTAGAGGCGAGGACTCAGCTTGGCCTTGCTCTGTCCCTGCTCTGGCACCCGTCACAAAGTGGCTGCAGTCCTGGTGGCCGCAGCAGCGACCCCCTGCACATGCTGCCCCTGGTGCTGCGGTGGCCTTGGGGACACCACAGCTCCCACGCGCCATGGGGAGAGGCTGCCCTGGGTTCTGGGGCGTCCCTGGCTGCTGAGCCCAGCTCCGGGCTGATCCGGCCTGCCCAGGCCAGGCCTGTGCCCTGCCCCAGGACCAGAACGGGTGCAGGAGGCTCTGCCCACCCCTGTGGCTCTGCTGGGTGGTGCCAGACACCAGCAAGCACCAGGCCAGGTAGGGAATGGAGCCCCTCCGCACACCCCGCGGGAGCCCAGCCAGCCCAGCAGGGGAGAGGCCACTCCAGGCCCATCCCAGGGCCCTCAGCCCCTCGCAGGCCCAGCCCCAAGCCCCAGGGAGCACATGGGGACAACGGCAGGTAGGAAGGCAACCCAAGGAACTCGGGGCTGTCCCCACAGAGCCTCAGCCCCACATCCAGGCAATGCCTGTCCCACGGGTGACCCAGAGCAGCTCTCCAGAACGCCTGTTGGAATGAGGGGCTGATGCCTGGGGTGGGACACGTTAGCTGATGCAGGGAAAAGCTGTTTGGGATTGCACAGGACTTGCTCTGGGATGTTTAGTGGAGGACCCTGAGGTGGAGGTGATTTGAGGAGGAACAAGTGTGGGAAAATAGTGAGGTTCAGGGATGAAAGGGCCAGCTGGAGTAAATGACCAGCTGGTCAGTGCTTGTCCAGCACAGTCTGTCCGATCTTACCAAATTCCTGTTAAACTCCGTCCTGGGTGAGGGCTCCCTCTGAGCGTGCGTGCGTGTGTGTGCGCAGGGTGCGAGTGCCCTGGCGGGAGCAGCCCCTGGGCCCCTGCACCCTGGGGCAGCCCAGTGCAGGCCTGTGATCACCAGCGAAGAAGAGGCTGGACCAGGCCGTGAGCACATGAGGGGGCCTGGAGGGAAGCAGGTGGGGAAGGGCCAGCCCAGAGCGTGACAGCACCCACACATCCACGGGGCGAGAGCACGGAGGGTTGGCAACGGGACCTGGAAACCCCAACCAGCTGCAAGATCCCAAGTTGCTGCTGGCAGGAGAGAAGACATCCCTGAAAGCGCCGTTTCAGAACAGCCCCGGAGCCAGGAGCAGGGGGAGGAGGCCGGGCTGGTGCACTGTGAGCACAAAGCACAGGGTGGCACTGGCCCTCCACCAGCTCGCTGCCGCGCTGGGGCTCTGCCAGGCCTGCGTGTACAAGGAGGGAACCAGGGCCTGTCCCCGCTGACAGAATAAACGGCCACCCAGGGGGGAGCTGGAGGTGCCTGTGACTGCTGGCCCTGCCCTGCCAGCCTCCCTTTTCCCCCGGCTGCAGTTTCACCAGCCCCCCTCCAGCAGAACAATGAAGTGAGCCCTCCCTGCTGCCCAGCACCAGGCAGCGCCCAGGCTCTTCCCCCAGGGTGAGGGCTACGGCTGCTGTAAAGCAAAGAGGATTCCTTGAAGGGTCCTCTCCCCAAATCCCCCCCCACCTCCTTTCTCCCTCACATCCCCGCAGGGAGAGCAGCCACTGTGAGATGCTGAGGCAGCAGGCGATGAGCTTCACAGCAGAGTTTTATTAAAACTCCCACAGAACGGAGCTCGTGCAGGGAGGCGGCGGTGAGCAGCGCAACAGTAAAGCTGCCCAAAACCCCCCCCGAGGGTGTCGCAGGAGGCCCAGGGGGGAACCACACAGCTACTGCGCCCTTCGGGCCATCAGCATTTCCCGGATGTTATCTTCCGCTTCCTTCACGCTCCGCTCCAGGTACGACTTCTTCTGCTGCAAGGCAAAAAAAACAGAGGAGAGTTAAGGTTCACCTCAGCACCAACAGCACGTGCCAGGGTGGTGGGGCCAAGGGCTGCCCAGGGCAGAGCAGCAGCCTGCTGAGGGCACCGAGGGCCCGACAGGTTTCCCAAAGTGCAGACAGAGGTTATTCATTTCCAGAGGCACCTGGAAGTGCTAAAGTTTAGCCTGGGCAATGTTTACATGGACTTTGAATTTTGTTCCCTCTGAAACTTCCCCAGAGCTGTCACCAAGGTTGCAACAGCAGAGCTGCAAAAAGTGGGATACATTAACTGTAGCGATGAAGGAAAAGGAAATCAGATCCTGCACCACTCGGAACCTACAGAGGAACTAACATGCTGAGGCCTTATGGAGACAACAGCAAAATCCTTTTGCACTTGGGTAAAAAAGGCTCTTTTTCCCAGCTGGGCCAGTTTTCTAAACCCAGATCAGAAATTCCCTGGCATCATCACCAAATACATGTGTTTCCTTAATCATCTTTAATTATGCTAGGCTTGGCAGGGAAGCAGCCCAAAGCTGTGCATCCCAAGATAGGAATTCAGCATGCAGCGTTTTTTCCTGCTAGTCTGGGTGCTCCTAGGTGACTGGAAAACTCAGCACTTGGCTCTTTTGACTATTTTCTCTGGGTTTCCAAACAACAGACACAACAGTCTCCGGCAGACACCAGGCCAGCAGAAGGTGTTGCTGTGTGAGCACAGGCAGCCCTGGCTCCTTCGGCGGCAGCAGGGAGAACACCGCTTCAAACACATTGTGCTACGGGCTGGGGGGACCTCGGGGGGGCTCCCCAGAGCTGGGCTTGCAGAGGACCACGGGGAGAGGCCTCGGGGGCATACACGGGGCTGCTCGGGCAGTACCTGTCCTCACAAGGACAGCCTCGTGGCACGCCCGCTGCAGCACGGTGCTCCCACAGCCACACACCGAGCACCTTCCCCCAGGCCTGGGGAGCTCCAGAGCCTGCTCTCTGGGACAAGCTGGGTACCAGTAAGCATTGGCTGGATTATTATTAAATTACAGAAGTTCGGGCCTCAGCCTAGAGCATCCTGCCAGAGGCTCCACTAATCACCTCCCCAGCCACAGGCAGAGGAGCCCAGTATGGCCTGAATGACCTCCAAAGCCCACCAACACCAAGGACAGCTAAAGGGGGACAGCTGAAGTCCTCAGCACTGCTCAGCCACGCAGGGGGGCTGGAGGAAAGGGTAAAAGCACATGCTGCTCTCGAGTGCTCCCCAGCTGCCTGCTGGCTGCAGAGCAGCACCCATGGGTGCAGGCTGCAGCAGAAGCAAGCTCCTGCTACGGGGGGCAAGTGGGGCGGGGGGGGAGCTTGTGTGCAAGCCAGAGGACACAGCCCCTGCCAGCTGGCAACAGGCAAGAACTGCAAAGTTGATGCTCCCCTGACAGCCTTCCCCCTGACTCCTGCAAGCCCACAGGGAGCCGGGACACGACACGCTGAAGGAAAATTCCTTAGCACACGGGACAGTCCTGCTGCCATCGCTCCCAGTCTGTCCCCTTGCAGAAAGCCTGCAGCGGCTTCTGTAAACTCAGCTGCAATGCCCATGCCATGAGGATATCTCTTCCAGCCCCATTTCTAAATACTGAAGGGCTTTTATTTAAACAGTAAAGGTTGTTAGCAACAGCTAGGGCTGTGGGTACGGCAAAAGGCTCCTTGTCCCTCTCACACGGTACCCAGGCACGTGGGATCCCTCTCACTTACAAGAGCTGCTTTTCAGGAAACCGCTGGGAGAGGCGGCGCAGCGCGGGTTCCTGCTGCCACGACTCGCTGACGCACGAGCAGGAGGACTTCTGCCACCAGCGTGCCGCTCGCACGCCGCCCAGACAGACGTCGAGGGATTTCACATCTAGGGAACTGAATCTGCAAGCTGCAAGGGGAAACAGGGCCTGGAAAACCTGCGTGGGGCCGAGCTCCACCGAGCTCTGCTGACTGGAGGAGAAAGGCTTCTACGTGTTCATTTATTACTAAAACATTTCTGGACGGTTAAATTAGTCTATGAAACAGTTCTGGCTTTCTGTCCTCTGCCCTCCCTTCTGTGCCCAGCAGGCAGCAAGAGCAGCTCTCCGCGGGCAGGCTGGCCCCGGCAGCAATCTCAGAAGAGCCAGGCGGCCCTGCCACCACACAGGGAAGCCTCCACATGCGGCCAGGAGCTGGCAGGCTGCAAATGACGGCTCTGTTCTCCTAACACGGTGGGATTTCAAACGTCCCCTGTTAGGGAGCGGTGCTGGCCACCGTTTGGGCCCTGCTTTCTCAAGGACAAGGGACTCTGAGCACTAACGTGGCCTGACACAGCGCAGGAGTGTTCATGGCTGGCATGGCCCACGCAGATCCACGCTGTCCCCCCTGCACAGCGGCATGCTCTGCCCTCCCTGGGGGAGCGGGGGTGCTGGAGCTACACAGCTCATGGCAAAGGGACACGGTTTAATGCCATTTCTTTACTTAAGCATCACCTCAAGTCCCAGGCAGGTGAGGATTCAGGGAATTTGCATTTCCCTCAGTCACGCTCCTCAGTCATGTAGCTTCTAGGGCAAGAGGCTCTGGGCTGGTCTTGAAGTTTTACTCCTTCCTCCCAAAAGCAGTCTCCAAGGACACTCATTCCCAGGCTTAAGGAGCATCCCTTGAGCATCAAGGGAAACCCTGCACCCACAGCTGGGGGGGCTGCAAACTTCCCGAGCTCTCCCAGCGGCCGGCAGCAGCAGAGGCAGCGGGGCAGCTGGCGCCCGCTCTGACTAACGGCCCAAAGCAAGGGGGGGCGAGGAGCAGACGGTCACCGTATTTTCCAAGACACATGGCAGAAGTGAGGTGTTCCCTCCCGAGGAGCTGTGGCCTGGCTTCTGCTTCGGTAATCACAGGAAAAAGAGCAGGAGCTTGCGTGCAAACCCCTCCTCGCCGCGATTACTGGGGTCTAGACAGGAAACCCCTTCTCTCCCGGGTGCGCCTGCCCAGGAGCAGCGCTGTGAGCAAGCAGGCTGACACACACGGCGAGTCACCCCGGCTCCCCGCGAGCCCAGAGACCGGCTGACAGCAACGATCTTAAGTCACCCTGGAGGCTGTTCCGGTCCAGCCAGATCTGCCAGGCTGGTGGTATCGGCTCCCTGCAGAGGAACACTACCACAGCCTCCCAAGCCCCACCTCCAAGCTTCCCCAGCCTAGGTTGACTCGCAGTCCTAGTTAACCCTATATCCTCTGACCCCACGTTTTGGGCCAGCCCGTGGCTACTAGGTTTTAGTTCATCACCCAATTAGCTGCGTATATCTTCCCGTGAAGGTGTGTTCGCCGCTCCAAGTGCTAATTCCCTGTTGCCTGTGCCAAGGCAAGTGCAGCTAGCAGCAAATTTCCAGTGCAATGCCAGAACTACTGCTAGTTTTGGTCCCTCATGAAATCAAAGGCTGCTGCTCTCTGTAGCCTCTGATATTACTTCTACACCAGTGACTCCAGTGCTCGCCAGTCAGGAACCCAAGGACACGTGGCAGCACACTGGCCCTGCACAACAAGCCACTGACTTCAGAGGCTGCACAACCTACGAGCGGCAGATGCAGAGCTCCTACTTGCTCCCCACACCAGCAGTGCTGTAAACTGCCTCCACCCACCCACCAGTTTCTGCAGGCCTCTGGCCAGACAAGGTGGTTACCCAAAAGAGCAAGAGATACCACTGCCTGAGTCACGGAGATCCAGGGCAGGACTGAGAAAGCAGACTTGCTTTGGAAAGGCGATGGGGTGAAGGTGACACATGCCACTCAGCTCCCAGAAAAGCCCCAACTCATGGCTTACAAACAGGGCCACGCTCTGCAGCGAGGACGGGCAGTGCCACGAGGTGCTGGCGTCTCCCCAGCAGTTACACAAGGAGTGTGGCAAGGCAGCAAAGGAGGAAATACAGACAGCACAGCAGGAAGAGGCTGGTTTGTCACCCACTGGCTCTGACTGCAGTGAGGGGCCAGTTCCTCCTCCTGGTTCGTGATTGCCACATCCACTTGCTAGAGATTTATTTACCACACTGCAAAATACACTTCTTGAGTGTTACTGAAACTTATTTAAGAGGCACAGCTTCTGAACGCCCGCTCAGCCAGGGCACAGAGCTTTCAGAAACCCTGCTTTGTTTCCATGACCCACGAACAGCAACTCCCACACAGGGAGGAATGACCTGAGGTTGCAGGTCCCATCAGCTCACGAGAAGCCTCTCTACCTCAGAAGCAAGGCAGGGGAGCCGGAGGCTGCCTTGAAGGTGGCTGAAGGCACGTGGGAAGGTAGTAGGATCTGCAGCTACAGATTTCCAGGCAGACAGCATGCTTTGCATGCCCTCTGAACTCAAGCCAGCTGCCCAGCTCCAGCACGGGACAAGCTCTTGCACCCCCACTTGGTCCCACCACAGGCCACTCACCCGTTCTCATCCAACCCCTTATTTGCAGGGACAGCCCCTCCATCCCCCTCCTGCCCCACTCTGCCTCTGCACAGGACGGGCACCGCCACCTGCACTGGGACACAAGACCAACACGCAGCTACTGCAAGAGGCTAGCAAGGTCTGGGCCACACGCAGAACAGCTGGTAGGGGACAAAGCCGCAGAAGATGCCCCCAGAAAGCCAGCGCAGTCAATGCCTTCCAGCCTATAGTTTCATCATTCCCTTAAACTAATCCCACTGCCAACAACAGCCAGGAAGGGCTGCAGTGCTTGGGAGCCAGACAAACCACAGCCCTGATGATCTGTATGAAAACTAGCCCAAGAGGAAATGTTCTCACCTAAATCTGCTTGCTGGAAGTAGGTTTTCCATGCTAATGGCTACCTGGAACAGAGATGGAGGGCAAGAAGAGATGGACAAGAACTCTTCTTTGGGCAGCAGAGTGAACCCCACCTGCTGGGCCTCCCAGCATCTACAGGGGGCTCTGAGGCTCTCCTGCACCTGACCGCAGATGGTGCCATCAGGCCTGGCCCTTACTCTCCCCTCCCAGCTCTCAGGAGCCTTCCCCACTTCTGAGCCTTCCTGCAATCCTCCTAAACCAGGTGTGTGGGGCGAGGGGCTAACCTGTGTGGGGTTTCAGTACAGCTGTGTAGAGTAAAAGCGCCATCTCCCATATGATCAGAGATGCAGCCAAAACCAGGACTGGCTGCTCACGCAGCCTCATCCAACAGGCAGCACACGTCAGTCCCCCAGGACCACGTCCCAGGAAGGACAGCCGTGCAGCCGACAGCCCCGCAGAGGCGGGGAGGGCACCACCGACCCCAGCCCTGCCCGCAAGGAGGGTAGGGCAGCTGCCTCGCACGGGACCCCATAACCCCAGCAAGGACACCGGGCTGCAGTGCCTGGTGCCAACGTGCTCCGCTCTCAGGCAGCGCTGGGCAGCTGCAGGCAGTGGCTCTGGGTGGCCGCTTCCAGCCTGCTGCCTCTTCAACTCCACCTGTGTACTAAGCGCAAGCTCTTGGAAGCATCAGCTTGGCTGGCCCCAGCCACAGGCTACGTACGGCAGCACCCACGGCCCATCCCTCGCTGCGCATGCTTCTTACCAACACGCACCCCAGCGATGAGCCTGTGCCCTGGCACTGGTGGTTACAGCAAAAGCAACGCCATAAACACTCGCCCCTGCCATTGCCCCGTACCACGGCTCCCTTGCACTTCGCTCCCTGACACGGGCAACACTTGCCCTCTGACCAGCTCCGCACGATCTGCTTTTGGCAGCAGCCGCGGAAATACTAGATTTAATGCAAATGCAATCACAGTTCACACCCTGAAGAAGAAAAGAAGTTGTGGTTAACAGAGATGGCCCGTGGCCTTTTGACATGGTGGGAAGTCACCCCCTGCTTGAGCCTCCCACCTCCGATTCCATTGCATCACACTGCTAGCGAGGCCAGTGCGCTTCTGGAGAAGCACGATGACGACGCACCCAGACCTGACATTCCTGGCAGATTAAAGAGCCAGCATCCACAGATTCCACAGCAAGAAAAAACAATTAATCATCTCCTCTCCGACAGGCTTTTGATGATCAAAGCAACATATTTCTCCCAGCACTATGATTCAGACACCTCTGCCTTCAGAGAGAGCTGGTCAGCCATTGGCCAGACCTGCGTGTCCACGGAGCTTTGTCTAGAGCTGGTAGTTCAGCACAGCAGTTCACAACGTGCACGCTCAACTCCAAAAGCCAAAACAGCACTTCTGCTCTCAGCAGGACACCGACACACAGCAGCCACAGTTTAGTCATGCTGCATTACATCTCATGCTCACAGGTGAATTTCCTGCTTCAAGTAGCGGTTTCTCATTCAACATCTACTCCCTTCACTCTTCAAATTCCACTTACCTCCACCTCAGCAAGAGAAAAAGAGCTTCAACCCCTGACCTGCAAACACAAATATGCTTAAACCCAAACAAAAATGTTTCTATGGAAATTTAAGGATCTGGTATTGGAAAATGCCTTCTCATTTTGGCCTTTTTTGTTTGTTTGTTTTTTTAAACTGTTTTTCTACAGACTTGTTTCACATCCAACTTGTGAGGACAAAATGAGCTGGCAGGTTCCTTCCCAGAGAACACCTCCCTCCCCACGGCTCGCAGCACACTTGGCTACCAGCCACCAGATGCTGGCATCCCACTCTCGTGCTTAGTAGGCTTTCGTCGAGGAATGCTGCAGAGTCTTGAAGCATGATCCAGTGCCTCAAATAAGAGCCCTGATACAACTCATCTTGTGACAATGTCTCAATAAACCTGCTAGCTGAAAGTTTCAGTATCTCCCAAAGTTAACCCAGGTCATTTTTAGCATTCCTCGAGGGCTCTGTGGGGGCACTCTTTGGGAAAGTGATCAGCAGATCCTGAGATAGAGCTGGGAGCACACGCTTGTCTGGGGAAGGATCTCACCCGAGAGGGAAGCAAGCTGTGCTGCCCGCACGCTGGGGGCCTGGCAGCAGCAGCATGAGCTGCCCTTGCTTTTGAGGCCACTGCTGCTGCTAGGGTGGCTGGAATTGCCCAAACCCCTCTAGCCAGAGAACAGCACACCGAGCCATCGTCACACGCACCGCGGGCAAGGCAAACATTTTGGTCAGCCTGAGATCATGGAAGATGACGTGCCTAGGACGTGCATTCTGTTTAACGGGCTTTCACTTGGAACCCATGAATGGGAAGGAGGTGGAACAGCACCCAGCTGCTTCTGCTTCGGGAGAAACTGAAATAGTGGGTACCAGCGATGGGGTGGGGTGGGTCTGCAGGCAGTCCTACGCCCTGATGGGTCCACCCAGCACTGGTCCTCACCCAGTACAACACCGTGGCACATGTACACATTGGGAATTACCACACTACAGCAACCACCAAATATTTAGATACACTTCAAGACTTTCCAAGCAGAGTTATTGCTCTCAGGAAGTTGCCCAGAGTTTGCTCAAGAGTGACTGAACTGCAATAGGAAGGGAGCCCAGCTGGTTTCTGATGACAGCTGCTGACAGAAGCACGATGATGTTATTTACTTAAGAGGAGAAGTGATGATTCAGATCCCTGGGTTTTCCCTTGGTCATTCTTTTCACAAGGTAACGGGGACCCTCAGTCACTTCAAAACCATCTGCATTAGACTGCTGAAGATAAGACATCAAGCCTACAAGTGCACTTGCCAACTCAGGAGGATCTTTAGAAGCACCTGCCTAAAGAACTACTGTTGCAAATCCACCTTCATCACGATCCTACCTACAGCACAAGCAGCAGGGCTTGCCCCATGGTTATCATAGCTCCCTGAAACCCTAAGGAACATACTCTGAAAAAGCTAATTTGGAAAAGCACCCGCTGCTTTCCACACTTAGTACCAAGGGAGGCCACCTTCAAGAGAAGAAGGGACAACGTAATGGGCAGGAAAACCTGCCTGCAGAGCAGCCCTCCCGTCCCCAAGCCCCAGCCCCACCGGGAACACACTGCACATACCTGTTGTCTCAGCCACGGGACAGCATTTTCTAGAGGTGAAGACAGCTGCTCTCCGTGACTGGGAAACATTTTTTTATTCCAGTGAACTACTGCATGCACCCTAGCCTGATGTTAACCACTACAAAAGCAAGCCAACCGGGAACCTTTCAGTAGGTGGCAGCAGAAATATATTATCAACCTACAGGATTCCTTTGGGGACACCCCTTCTTGGCAAAATTACTCATTTAGAGCAGTTTTCAGAAGTGCATTACTTCAGGTCAGATATTGCACCCGAACCAGACTTATGACAGCAGAGTCAGGTCAAACACAGAGAACATGGGGAGGGGAAATTCACTGAGATTCTGAAAATCCCCAAGTCTTACACTGGCAGAAGTGTCCCTCACCAAACTGCCTCTTGCAAAATGTGCTAAGTTCCCTAATTTGGTGCTTTGTACGGCTCATCAGAATACCCCCCTAGCAATATGACCTTTGCAAAATCGTATCACACCTTTCATCTCTTGCAGTCCTGGCCAAACAAGGCTGTTTTAAAAGAAAAACTACTTCCATAAATTTCAAAGACTCAACAAACCAGCAACAAAAAGATGATGTATACTCCCACCTAAACAGTATCGCCCCTCTAATTCAGATGCCCTTGAACTCGGCTGCCTCGCAAGCAGCAAGCAGGCACATCCCCGCTAGGAACACATTCACAGACAGATGAGAGGAGCGACCGGGTCAGCGGGGCAGCAGGAAGTCGTGACGGCATCCCTGCATACCTGGCAAGCAAGGTGTGGCTTTACAAAGCTGACTCAGGGCTGGGTCAGGTCTCCCACATGCAGGAGCATGCTTTCCAAAGAATCATTTCCTGTTCTCCCCAGGCAAGATGGAGGAGATGGGGTCAGGATGGAGGTTTATCAGGCACAGATAATCCCCCTCCCCAGAGCTGCTGGGCATAAAGGACAGCAAGGAGTGACTGCATGGGCCTGGTGACTAAGGCAAGGACAGCGGCCCTGGTTTTGTGACTAACTATTACTCATGCAAGGAGGAATTTGGAGAGGGACCCGCATCCAGCTCTGCTGGTTGCTTTGGATACTTCTGCAGCCATAAGCACAAAGGAGAGCTTTGACAATGAATCAGACCCTGGTTTAAAATGACAAAGACAGACTTATCTGCCAACTTTGTGTTAAAATGATTTCAGTGTAATCATAAAAGCAGCTTAATGCTAATCAGAGGAAACAAGCAACGTTTTCAGACCCAGATGACTAAATGTAGGCTCCTGGATGGACAAAACCATTTAGACGCAGCAGAAGTGGTTTTTTATTAATGCATAATGTATTTCACTTTCCCTGAATTACAAAGGAATGAGAGCATACTGGCAAAGTTCACTTGAAAAGCTTTTCCCATTAGTGTGTTTGGGTTTTGGTTTTGTTTTTTGGTTTTTTTTTTTTTTTTTTTTTTTAAAGCAGCGCAACCCCCCAAAAAAATTCTAAAATATGTTCTGGGATACATTTATTTTGAAAGCATCTCTATAACTAACTTCTAAAGGATTTAAAAGGAAGCAATCAACACCCGTGTTAATTATTCTCCTGCTTTTAAAATCTACAATTATCCACCTAAAAATAAAGGTAGGAACAGTGAAAATAAAGAGTCATCAAATTCCAGTTCTCCCTTCATGAAGCCCTTGCCCTCTCAGCTAGTTTGTGTGCTTAATTTGCAGTTTGCAGTGCAGGGAAGACTAACAAAGAATTACTAATTAAGCAGTTGCTTGCAAACTCTGGGAGTTTGAAAACTTGCTGTGGTGAATGATTGCTCCAAATGAAAGATCCAGCCTTGCAAATGCATACCCATACACATGTGATGTTACAAATACATGTCATTCCACCAAAATCAGCATCACCCACAACCACTCTTCACAAAAGTATGGTGAGAAGTTAAAAATTTTATAAGCCATCCCAGGTCTAAATCAGTGGAATACCCCTTCAGAAAGCTGGGAATGCCCTCTTACATGTGATGATTTCTTCTTTCTATGCCTCTAAGATTACAATGTCATGTTTTGCAACCAGTGACTTATGCACTATTTAACACAGGACAAGCTTCTTACGCAATTTTCAAAGCGGAACATATTCTTATTTGATCTTTATCTAAGAAATCTACCACAGGAATCAGAACCAGTATTGAAAAAAATACCCCTCCTTTCCTGTAGTTACTGAAGAGCATCCCTTTTAAAGCTACAAGGGGCTAGCAGCACAAAAAGAACTTTCATTTGTCTGGGATGACAGATGATGCAATTCAGATAAAAGAGAAACCACATAAAATACACGTTAAGTTAGGCTGTAAGAATACAATCCTTTTGCTATCCTCACTTTTGACAAGTGACAATAAGACAGACAGTGAGGCTTTAAACATTAAGACTTAAGTCAGTGATTCATCACAGCCTTGAAAGCAAGGAATAAGGCCTATTGTTCATGTTACCATCAGAGTCAGTTTAGGGGACAGAAAGAATTAGAGCAGCATTAGCTATGCCCCAGTTCCTCCAGTATTTTCCTTAAATTTGTATGGCCCCAGTCCTATGTCAGAGGGCTTTTCCATAAAGAATGATTTTGTACCAATAGTGTTAGTTCTGTGTCCATTACACTCTCAACCTTCTCACTGTTTTATTATTTTAAAGCCTATTTTTCATTTCAAAAAATCAGGAACGACAATGCAGATTTTCCTCCCTGTAAGACAGCCAGACCTATAGGGAAAAAAAAAAAAAAAGAAAAAAGATAGAAAAATGAGCTTTGGCTACTCTCTTCAAAACAAACACCTCTGTGGAGGGCAAACCGATGCTGACAGCTCTGCCCATGCAGGCTGTGCTCTGCTCTCCTATGGCAGAGCCAGTGGATACTCCCCAGCTGACAGCAAGCTTAGACAGGCAGCTTGACCACCCATGTCATCAAAAACCAGCCTAAGCCTCCAGCTTCGCTGCCCAAATAGCAGGGGCAAGCCCGCAGTGAAGGCACAGCCTCAGGCCTGGATGACAGAAGCCAGAGTCAACATGAAACACGTTTCATAGAATCACAGGATGGTTTGGGTTGGAAGGGACCTTAAAGATCATCTAGTTCCAACCTCCTGCCCTGGGCAGGGACACCTTCCACTAGCCCAGGTTGCCCAAAGCCCCGTCCAACCTGGCCTTGAACCCTTCCAGGGAGGGGGCAGCCACAGCTTCTCTGGGCAACCTGTGCCAGGGCCTCACCACCCTCACAGGGAAGAATTTCTTCCTTATATCTAATCTAATTCTATCCTCTTTCAGTTTAAAACTGTTCCCCCTCATCCTATCCCTTCCCCCCTGATCAAGAGTCCCTCCCACCTTTCCTGTACCCCCTTTCAGTCCTGGGAGGCCGCTCTGAGGTCTCCCCAGCGCCTTCTCTCCAGCTGAACACCCCCAACTCTCTCAGCCTGTCCTCACAGGGAGGTGCTCCAGCTCCCCGAGCATCTTCATGGTCTTCTCTGGACCTGCTCGAGCAGGTCCATGTCCTTCTGATGTTGGTGCTCCAGAGCTGGACACAGCACTGCGGAGGCAGGGGGGGTCTCACGAGAGTAGAGCAGAGGGAGAGAATCCCCTCCCTGGACCTGCTGCCCACACTTCTGATGCAGCCCAGCACACGGTTGGCTGTCTGGGCTGCGAGAGCACATTGCTGGCTCACAGTCAGTTTTTCCATCCACTAACACCCCCAAGTCCTTCTCCTTGGGGCTGCTCTCCATCCACTCCTCGCCCAGCCTGTGTTTGTGCTTGGGATTGTCCCGACCCACAGGCAGGACCTTGCCCTTGGCCTTGTTGAACTCCATGAGGTTTGCATGTCCCACCTCTCCAGCCTGTCCAGGTCCCTCTGGATGGCCCATCCCTTCCCTCCAGCATGTGACCGCACCACACAGCTTGGTGCTGTCAGCGAACCTGCCTCAATCCCACTGTCCATGTCACCAGCAAAGATGTGAAACAGTGCTGGTCCCAACCCCGACCCCTGAGGAACGTCACTAGCCACTGCTCTCCACTTGGACATCGAGCCATTGACTCCTTTGAGTGCAACCATCCAGCTAATTTCCCAGGAACGTCACCAAGTCCAAATGTCCATGCCCAGAAGGACCTGCCTCAGACACCCAAAACCATGCAAGATGAAGACTATGGCCTGGCCTGGTCCTCACAGGGGGTCTGGTAAGGCTCTGCAGCTCACTTTCACACCAATCTCCATAACTTGTGGAGCTCCCAAGCTCCCACAGCTTCCTCCTAAAAGGTTCATGCAAACCTGTGTGTTAATCCTACATGATAAATCCAACCTCCATCTACAGCAAGCAGGCAAAGATTACCTCTAGGAACAAGTGACCCTCTGGAAGCATTTACTGTCTTTCTCTTGACCACAGAAAACATCTGCACTCCTAACTCATAGATTGCCAGGGAGAGTTAATGAAACTCCAAGGTATGATTCATGGACAAGAGAAGGATATCACCACTCTGAATTCCCAAACATCAGATACTGTAAAAGTGGGGTCGTGGGGGGGGTGGTGAGGTGTGTGGAACAGAACAAATAGCCAAATAAACAAATAAAAACCCCAAAACACACCCAACACACAGGGGAGTGGGGGTAGAATGGAACAAAGAGCAAAACAAACAACCCCCCCCAAACACACCCAACACACCACCTTACAGGACAAGCAAATCAAGAAAATAAAAATCAATCTACTCCCCAGCAATGCCCCAAACCTGCAAATAATCTGTGCCAGACGAGTTTTGTACATGTTTGCTAATCATGATTGCAGCCAAGCCCCCAGGTTGCACGAATGGTTCTGGCTTGGCTCTTGTACGAACAACAGCGACAGAAGCACAGCAGCCCCCCTTAGCGCAGACCAGGCCATAAAGCCAACAGGGCTGAAATCAAGCCAGGGACTGACCTCGTCTGTGCGTACACTTGGAAACAAGGGGCAGCGTCTGTGACAACATGCGTTTAAAATCATGTCCTCGGTACGTGCGTGTATGCCAGCAATGGAATGAGAGAACAGCACACTCATCCAAAGCAAAATCTGCTCCAGGCTAAAGCACAGAGGGTTATTCTTGAGGCTTCCCCTCTCCAAAGGAAAACAGGAGCACTCCTTATTTTCCCCTGTTTATTTAAAAAGCCCACCACACATTCCTGGGCACTGGCCTATCCTGAGCCAACCATGGGATGAGAGCTTCTATGCTGTAAATCCCAGGAAGAAATTGGTCTAACTTGGGAACGGCCTAACAATTGCTACCTTCTGGTGGTCGCTCAGTGGCCTGCAAAGTGCACCACAAATCTCAAGAGACTTGTTTTCACATCATTAAAGCCACCCTCAGAGTTGGCCTCCATGCTGATGGTTTCAGCGTAAAAACCGAAGGGCCATCCAGAGAGCTGCTGCAGGAGCACGTCAGAGGCGCACGGCCACACCGAGCAGGTCCATCCGAGCCATACCTGCTCAGAGAACATGAACTCCCAGGCTCTGGCACTCCTCCCCAGCCACACCTCGTCTGCTTAAACCTTTGATCCCACAGGGTATGAAAACACTGTTGTGGCAAGCATCAGAGGCACCCAGGTCGACTCATCGAGAAGGGGGGCACCACCGTCACACCTCAGGGCTGCAGCAAAACCATTTTAAAGCTCCTAGAGAAAGAGGATTAGAGAAATGGAAGCTGCAGCACGAGCAAGTTTGCATCCAGGCAGCACCAGGGAAGAAGTCTCTTGTTACCTCTGACGTCTGGTCACCATCTGGCACTGCAATGCAGTCACTTTTTGACTTTTCCAGGAAGGAGCCCTGCAACACCATCTAAGCCTTTAAACATGGCGCACAGCAGTGTTTGATTGCAGATGGTTCATTTCTCCACCGTGAACAAGAGCAAAGAAGATTTCTGTGTCTGATAGGGCAATTGGACATGGTATTTTAGGTATTACATGAAGAATTTCTGAATTAGAAATCAAGCACTTAGGTATAGCTTTCCCACTTGTATGTCCTGCTCCAGGCAGACAGAGAAGAAAACAACCAACCCTTTATCTCTGCAGCAGTAAACTTTCAGTCACCCATACATGTGTGAAAGAATTGCCTGGGAAACAAGCACACAACAATGTTGTGGTCAGAGTTTAAAACTGAAATCCAATTCAACCAGAAAGCTGCAGGTTGCTTTTGCCCTTTTCACGAGGGAGCTAAATTCAGTGGCACACAGTAGACAGAGTTGCCCAGCAAAGCCTCCTCCTTATTTGTTATTTTTAGCAATTTAGTCTGACAACGCCTGACAACTAAACATGCTGAATATAGCAGGATAGAAGGGGACTATCAGATATTATCAGAGAAAACACACAGCGATAATCACTTTCTCCACCCCTAACGAAGAATCAATTTTCCATGTCTTTATAACATCACAGAGTTCGTTCTTTTTAAAATGCCACATTTAAAAACAGAATCCATCTAGCCCCACAATGGAAACGGATAACATTTCCTGAAACAAAGCATTGTTCCACCCCTCACATATCATGTTTCCTTAAAAACAAGGGAAGAAAAACATTACTTGGTTTTTCTCCTAATACTGCACAAACATTGCTGAGCTAAAAAGAGTCTGTGCTCATCCCTTTAGAATGCTTTCAAAATAGATTTAACACATACCCCTCGTACTATGAAACACAACAAGAATTTGATAGTATCAGGACTGGAAAAATCCAATCGCCACCGCTAAGCAGGACGCTTCCGATGCCAGTATGTGAGTGAGCCTATGCCATCACTCTGCAAGATTCAAGAAGGTTTTTGTAAGCCTCACTGGCACAGCATTTAAGCAGGCATGTGTATGCTGCCAGCAAGTCCGAGCAGTCTGTTTGGATTCCAAAGGATTATACACAAGTTGTGAAGTTAAGAATGCTGCATACGTACACATATCTACTCACGTTCATACCTTAGCTTTAACAAGAAGGGTAAAGCTACCTCGCTTTTTCTGCGGGGTAACTGACAGGCTATGCACCCACCCCCTCATACACATCCATACCCCTTTGGTGTTTTCAGAACACAGTTCCTCTCGCTAAGTACGTCCAATATGTACTCCAGCCAAGCCTTATTTTCACAACCCTGTACAAACACAGGTCTGGTTCTCCTTGCTGCTTTGCCATGCGATGAGCAGCAGGGAGGACCAAACTAGCAGTATCACATCGATTTGGTGATGCTGCCTTGAAAAAGGCAATGCACCACTTCAATAGCAGAGGAACCCAAGAGAGCAGAGTGAGGGACAAGGAATAACTGCAATTGTGCATTGCAGTGGAGACTATCAGAAAGGGGAGAAAAGCTTCCAAACCAGATGCAAACCCTTCATTGTTTTCACAGTTCGCTCTGACAGCTGTGAATGTCAGGAAACCCAGCTCACATCTCTGAAACAGCTTAAAGCCCACATTTTCTCAAATAGTCAGCACTCAGGAGGTCTCCTTGCTATACAGCTGGATGGATTTACAGAAGAGCTCAGCAGTGAACTCAGCCCTCTGTGCTGTGCTCCTCTGCAAACAGCACCAAGCTAGCAGCGAGAGCATTTCTCAACTTCAGGCTTGTATCAAAACTACACATTTCACAATACCCTGGCAATAGTGTTGTAATAGCAAAGCATAATTGTCTCAAGATCACGCTACATGAGTAACCAGATCAGCCACACTGTATAGATACTGGAGGATTACTCTGACCAGCTTGGTTCAACTATGAAAGGTGGGAAATGCGAGTAAGTAATAAGGTAGTTAATGTATAATATAAACCTAAGTTTTAAAATCCTTCCAGTTTTAATAATGGATGGAGGGAAGTTTAACCTATCTTGGTTTGATATTTATTTTACAATGATGCAGTAGAAGCACAAGGTCACAAAGTTTCACATTCTTTCCTGCTTCTGTCACAACTTGTTTTCAGGACAGCAAAATCCCCTACTCCTCTGATAACTGCTCTCTGACTTGGACTCAGGTATTTCCCCTGAAATCTCAGTTTCCAGCAGTTGTCAGTCTAAGAGCTTGTCCTTTTCCATGGAGAATTCCAAGTCTAAGGGAAATCATTTTCACAAAACTGCCAGCCAGCTAGAAGCAGAGTAGTTAAAAGATGGACTTGAATGTTCACTTAAAATAACTCTTTTAAAGTTTTGGCAATCTGAGCCCTACTATCCCATGGTTAAAAGGAAGAAACAGCCCATGTTGCAACCACCTTTTCATTCCCACCACCTTTTGAGACAGTCACTATTGCTGGCAACTTCAGTTCAGTGGCCATAACCAGAGACTCAAGCAACAGGGAGCTACGAAGCAGAAAAACACGTTTGCAAAGGAGCCAGCTCTGGAGCTTTGTGTAAGAATGGCAAAGGTTGTAATTTGGGGGGAATTCCATCCATTCTGCTGAACTCAGCAATCAGAAAGTTCAGGGGGTAAGATCATTCCCCACCAGAAACAGGAAGAAACTGAGATGCACAGCTGAAGGGCGCAAGCACTCAAAAAGTTGACCACAGCCCCATGGACCTGGCAGTAAGGGACTCAATGGGCAGTTTGTAAACCACACTCTAATCACTTCCAAATCCAGACATGCAGCTACAAAGTTCTCCAACCCCAGTCGCAGGGCTGTCTTTGCGCAAAGCCACTGGCATCTGGGATGGCTCCAGAGTAGCCAGGATACAAGCACTTTTATCATATAACAATAAAAATGACTGCGCCTTGTCTGCATTAACAGCAGCCTAAGTATATAGCCTAGCCATGGAGTACTTGCTTTCCCTGTGCAGAAAAAGTTCTTGTGGCCAGAAACACAAAACCCCTTAGTATGTGGCACAGAAAACACTCCAGACAACACAACATATGGTAATGTTACCTGTCCTACAGCTCCCCAGGCAAGCTGAGTTTTAAGAAGGAATTAAAACAAATACAAACTCTATTTCTGCTTTAGTGTAAGTAGGAGACAACAGAGACAGAACTGCCAGGTTTGAGCACTAACTTGTTATTCCTGCTTGTCCCTACTTAGCTGGTCTTCACATTCACTTTCTCCAAAACACTAACAGATGAGATAAGCAGCTTGACACAATTCAGTCTTTGCTTTCTCTGTCATTCCCCCAAAACCAAGGAACAGGGTTTTGTATTAACTATATTTTAGGGGCACTAGGAAAAAAAAATACAGTATTGGCCTTGGAAAAGTACATTTTGAGCATCTCCTCTGAAGAACTGTAGCTGTACATGCAGCCGAGATTCACTAGATAACTTGTTTGAACACTGGAACTTGCGCAGACACTGTATTTCCTAGATATTCTTCTCTGCCTTGAATGCTCCAACCAGATAAACATAAGAACACAGAAGTGTTCTGACCACATCGTCAAAACAAAGTCCCATCTCGCCCTAGATCCGCTCTTCAACAGCAGCCACAAGTAGATGCCTAGGGCAGAGCGTAAGGACAGGGCAGGCGTATTCGGTACTTCCTCCTCATACTTTCCCAGCCTCCAGACATTTTTAGCTCAGGGACTTCCTGAGCAGGATGCCATTTCTACATATTTGGTAATTCTCAATGGATTTCTCTTCCATGAATTTGTGCAATTGTCCTGAGCCAGTGTAAACTTTTAATATCCACAGCACTGGCAAAGTTTCACACCACCTATCTGCTGTGAATAACCACATAAACAACCTTTTGCCAGTTTTAAACCTTGCTCCTACTAATCTCATTTGAATCCCTCACCCCCAGTTTTCCTATCAGCACACAGAACAACCAATCCCTACTGGGGTTGCATATCTAGCAAAGAAACCAAGCGACATGAATTACTTGTAGGTTACTTGTAACAGGCACTATGTTTCACCTAGTTAAAATCCTTCAGAATGAAAAGTACCCGGTAAAAACAGGGAATGTAACAAACAGCATCTTGTTGACTTTCAATGTTCTGCTTTCGTCATCATTACCTGCCAAAAACTTACCTCTAATTCCTTAATTTTCTCTTCGGCTATTCTCTGTTTTTCTAAGAGCTGATTATGAATCACTCCTTTAGACTGAAGAATAAACCTACAAGTGAAAAAGAAGAGACAGACAACTGTTGGGGTATTTTTTTTACATCTGTTGTACACCTAGCTGCACATAGAGTTAAACTACAGTGACCTCTGCCAAAGTGTTCATCCTCCACCTGCACGTTCTGGACAGAGGCAGAAGAAATTGCTACCATAGCTCACACAAACCACCAGGCTGGCCTCAAAGGCTTGCTCACTAATCTCACCCGTAATCTGGGAGGAAGAAAATGGATGCACAGATCTCCCTCTATCATTCAGTGTCCTTGAATGATCTGAAAGCAGCTCTTGCACACAGCTAGCAAGGGCAGTCTGTCATCACATTCCCTTCAAAGGGATCCAGATCAGCTGATAGCATAGTCAAGGAAACCTCTTTCAACCTGTGAAAGCCATTCATTACCATTTTAGTGCTCACAAACTAAACAAATCTGCATAATAAAAACAAAGCTTTCTACAGAGAAAGGCTGACAGTTGGGGTCGTTTGGCCTGGAGAAGAGAAGGCTCCAGAGAGACCTTACTGCAGCCTTTCAGTACATAAAAGGGGCTTATAAGAAAGACAGAAAGAGACTTTTTACCAGAGGCTCTCATGACAGGACAAGGGGCAACGGTTTTAAACTGCAAGAGGGCAGGGTTAGATTGGACATAAGGAAGAAATGGTTTACAGTGAGGGTGGTGAGACACTGGGACAGGCTGCCCGGAGAAGCTGTGGCTGTTCCAGCCTTGGAAGCGTTCAAGATCACGTTGGACGTGGCTTTGAGCAACCTGGTCTAGTGGAAGGTGCCTCTGCCCATGGCAGGGGGGTTGGACAGGATGATGTGTGAAGGCCCCTTCCAACCAAAACCCTTCTGTGATTTGATGACAGAGACAGGTGCCTCCACCAGAAACACAGAGCCACGGTACACCTGCCTTTACTTGAGCTTCTACAGCTCCCACTGCCAAGCTCAGAGCTTGGCTTTAACACATGCTCTCACTCACCTCTGAATTCCCATGCCTTCAACATTCAGAGGCTTTTTCTGTGGGGTGGGAAGTGGTTGTTTTTAACTGAAATTGCAGCCACCGGTTTCCACTTGTCCCATTTTTTAATTGCCAAAAGGATTTGAAAGATACACCCATAACATCTCAGTCACAGCAATTCTGCTCACCAGCATGCAAAAAGCTGCCTGACTTGCTCAGAAGAGCCTCTTAAGGAGCACCAGCATCCAAAGCACATGGCACTGGCATCCCACAAATAGGTAAAGGACAACTAAGTTCAAATGAATTTTAGGAACCTTTCATAGTTGTTTTTCATCCTTCCAGACATAAAGAATGTACAAGCCACAGATTCGCCCCTTCCCTACTTAGAAAGTCCCCCAAGGGATTTAGAAGGAGCCTCCACGGGTCATACCAACGAGGTCAAGGTCTCCCTCCAGCACCAACTAGGGTCAATGTCTTCCTGCCAGGTGACAAGAGCTCATGCTTGAACAGTTAAAATGAGCAGCTTTAGACAGGGCAGAATTCCCCGTCTGCTACAGAAAAATCTGAAATCAGTTTGCAGTGCCATCTCCCATGACAAATGGCATTATTAACGTGTTTGCTCAGGGCCTGGTAAACACAAATGCGGATCTGCTGCTTGGCTTGAAACCCAGCATACTCTGCATCAGCAACGCAACAGCCAAAAGGAAAACTACCTGCCACATGCATTCCTGAAACGCATGGGAATAGAACTGCAGTTAATTATAACTCAAATTAAAACTCTGTTTGGTGCTGCTATTAACTGCACTCAGCAATCACCTCCTCCTCCTTCTCCCACTTCTCTCCCTTGATCCGCTTCACCTCCTCTTTTCTACAGTAACTTCCGCTATATCTCTTACATTCCAATTTTCTCAAATCTCTCCTCGTTTCTTCCCAGTCTCAGCTCATGTTTATTACTGGTGTCATCTTTGTTCTGTATCTGCTCCTGTTCTTTACAACACAGCTCACTCACACTCTCTTGTCTCCTCAACGCCCCCCTTTCCATTAGGTGCTCCGCAATCCACTTTCACACAGTGGTAATGTTTTCAGGTCCCAGCACACACGAGCCTGATGAAATAAAATGCAGGTTTTGCTCAGTCTTGTGAAAATCATGTCCATGACCACCCTTCTAGGGAAGAGAAGTTATTTACATTGCTATTAGATGCAGAGCCGCCAGAGCCAGCCAGAGAGGAGCTACTTTTGAGGACAACCAGCAACCACGTCATTCTGACTCTCTTACCTTGAGCCTGCAATACCAAAAGAAACAAACATTAGTCTTCACACACACAGCCCCTGTAGATTTTGGGGTGAAGACTAAAATTTTGCCTTGCTTCTGCAGTAGCTGCCATTAGTGAAAAAAAAAAAGCTGCAAGATGCCCTCAGTAAACAAAGCCATCAGTCCTTTCCCACGTCACAGCTTCCCTGAGCCCGTGTGTGTATGAACATTTTCTTAATTACTTCCTTTTTCTGTGGGAGCAGCGAAGAAGAACAGGATACCCTCCCATTTGCTCCCCCAAACTGTATAGCGAGATTGATCATTGTGGTTTCACTGATGCACCTGGACTAAGAAACAAAGTTAAACACCAGCACAGCTTGATCAATTTTCCCCCATGCTGCAGCTGGGAAGGTCCCAGGCGCTGAGCAATCCTGGCTGGCTGAGAACCACTACAGGCACTAAAACCTTTGAACAAACAAGCGGCTGACTTCACTTCTATTCTGCAAATGTCACCAGCAGTCATCCGGGAAAATATCCTCCCTTCCACCCTCCTGCAATACTCTGGCAGACATGTGACAGCAAATTAAAATTGGATGGCCGAAGTTAGCACTGACGAGACTTATGTGGGCAGCTGGGCACAAATACAACCACCCCAATTTTATTTGCCGTAAAATAGCGGGCTGGAACCTGTGTCCGTTCACACACTGGCTCAGAAGCAGATCAAACATCCCTGACTTGGCCAGCAGCATCCTTCAGAAGGTCTTCACCAGCACCAGCTTCAAGCCACCCATTTTAATTCCCTACTACAAGTCCATCAAGCCCTCAGCCTAAAGCGCACAGGTGCTGCTGCATAAGCTGTCAACACCCATTTTTTTGAAAGTTGAAGCTATAAATCCAAATCCACAGTTAACTTTTTAAATCTGTGGCTTCATTTTCCAACACAAGAAGGGCTCAAAAAAAAACTCAGTGTTTTAGCTTCTAGCTTGGGATGCACACATTATGGAGAGCTTGGCCAAAGTTTTTACCTAAGGAAATAATGTGGTTTATGGCAGCACTTGGGAAAAGCAGAAGCTTGTTCTGCTCATTAGGCAAGAGGTGCTGCAGGGCACTTGCAATAAACCGGAGTTTAAATTTAATCTGGATTTCATTCTTTCAATTGCCCTAAGTAAAACACCAACTTGGTATTTTTAAGCTCATGAAAGAACCATGGGAGGTTCTGAGGACTCAGTTGTTCCCTGAGTGAGTTTGTGAACAAGCCTTTCAAACACATGCACTTCATCCACTGCCTGGAGGGACACCACCAGCTGAGAACTGGCCCCACATTACAGTCACCGCATCCCAGACCCGAGGAGACACTTTCTGCTCTGCGATGCTGAGCTTGGCAGATGACATGACTAACACCAACCCCTTGGCACGGATCAGCACCAGAGCTACCTCCACAGACCACTCTTGCCAGAGCCACTGTAGGAGGCTCCAAGAATCTGTGCATTGAACAGGGATGGCTTTTAAGTATTTTTAAGTCCACAGAATACAAGCAGCAAACCAAATCCTCTTCCAGATAAGTGAGCTCACTCGTGTCCGCCTTCTCTCAGTGAAGTGTCACAGCACACACTAATACATCTGTAAAACACGACACCTACACTATCAAACATGAAACAATGATTCAGAAAAGTGTTCAGCACCACAGTGGCAATTACAAAGCTTAGTAACAACCACCTCTTCACACAGGAACTTTTTCACTGTTGTTAAATAACACCAGAAATGTCTGGGTCAGAATGGACAAGTTCAACAAACCTCAGCTGGCCACCCATTTCAAAGGGAATGGCTAGGATTCCCTAGAACAGAGCAGGATTTGCCCTATTCCAGATACTTCACAGTTTTTCCAGTGTCCATAAAGGTAGAAACTCAAAACAAAACACAGAAAATTAGAAAACAAAGCTACAGAGGAGTGAGGGCCTCGAGGACAGCAATGTTCAGCCAAACCTGGGCTGCCAACAAGAGTGAAGTGTTTGCAAATCGTCTGTACCTACGCGCTCCAGTCTCCTGGTGACTGCTGGTTCTCAAGTGCAATACAAGGAACAAAAATAGAGTACAAGGGAACTGAAAGAGAAACTACACTCTAAATATTCCCACTTGTTTCTATTTTCCTTCCTCTGCTAGTTCCACATCGGGATTTTTGTTTCCCTAAGGCAGAGAAAGTGGTTTATATACTCTGAGACTCATTGCTTGTTTCCTTCTGAAGGGATCTCTTAGCCCCTTCCCAGTTAGAAAATTTCTAGATATGGTGCCCATTTGTTCAATGTTTATACAGCACTCCCTTATGTCTGGGTCAAAATGGTCTTCAGGCTCTAGTCAGGCTGGTCAGCAATGCTGTCAACTTCATCATCTGACATCTTTGTGTCACACGTACACACCCACAAAGTGATGTTCGTACAGCATAAGTAATTCCATAACTCAGTCTGTTTGCACCAAAATGTACCGTTTTCTTGACTTTAAGACATAATATTAGATACTGAAAGATTTGTCTTAATGAGTGAGGTTATGGAGATGTTTGTTCAGCCCACGCCACTCTTCATTATGACATACAAGTCATTAAAGTTATTAAAGGTGGAGTACCAGTGATGCTCATAGTTGAGGTTTTCCATTAAGAACCTCTACTTTCAATTACTTGCAACTGCAACCAACTTCAGCCTTTATGTCTGCAATGTTTGGTGGCAGGCATCTGTCCCAGACGCAAGCGCTCTCTCCTCTTCCCATTCTGGTGAGGGAACATGGTTCAGGTGTTTCTCCTGCACAGCTTGCCCATGCAAGAGGCTGGTCATATTAAACTGTTAAAACCAGGAGGGAAGGAGCCACACAACAGGCCATGGCTCCCTTCTGCCAGTCTGCAGAGCGACTCTTCCCACTTGGGTCCACGTAGATCACCGCAAGAACCTGCGCAGGGTACCAGGGGAAGCCTTCGCTTTTCCCCTGCCTAACACTGAGATACATCCCTCTGCCTAATCTCAGAGAGAGACGATTTTACAGGTAGGAATGCTCCAGTGTTATTTTGCCAGAATAATGATGAATGACAGACCTAAAAATCCATTCAACTGCGCTCCCAGCTCACACAAAAGGTCATTATAACTCCAGCTTTATGGTTCCCATTGCATTTGGGAAACTCTCTACAAAAATTTAAGATACTGAAAAGAAAACAACTTTGTACAAAGCCATAACATTATTTTAACGTGTTTATTGTTTTTCAAAAAAAAAACCCTAACACACTGTGCTATAACCCAGCACAGTCATTTACATGGAGTATCTTGCTCCTTGAAACCAAGCGTTTTCATTAGACTACTCCATGAGAAAAAGCTGGGCTAAGCCCAGTCATGCCCTCATCTATTTAAAGATGCTTTTTAATTCTGAACTTGCACCGCTGTTCGGGCTTTGAGCATACTCAATAGGGGATTACTGCATTTTAAGTACTGTTCAAAGCCAATGGAAGAGAGGCTTCCAGTGAGCTGATCCCAAGCAATCTAGCTTGATTGAACAGGAGCTGGTTGTGCACAATTGCAAGCACCCAGTAGTCCCCTTCCACCCTCCTGGGGTCTACTTATGCTTCTGTAAACGATTCCCTATGCAGTTCGTAACAGGCAGTGCTTATACCCCAGCAAATTCCAGTTTTAGTCATCCTAGATGAATTACCCAGTTCCAAACAAGACAAGGAAGCAATATTTTAAAAAAAAAAAAAAAAAAGGAAAATCATGACTATTTATAGTTTGTGCTGCCACCCTTCATGTCTAAGGGTTTCACATTTTTCAGTCTGATTTTGAATTTCCCATTCAACAGATCACATACCTTAACTAGAGCTTGTTCAGAAACAGCTGGAGTTGGAACAGATGAGTTGAAGCTTTTCCTATGTTTGCTTTTATTTTAGTGGTCAGTCGTCTCACTGGGTCACTCTCAATATAGTTAAACCTAACTATTCCTCCCTTCCCCCCTGCCAAAGCAGCACATACCTTAAAGCAAAACAAATCCTGCAGCTTATATTGGGAGGATTATATATGAATACATTCCAGGAGCAGCAGTTTATAGTTCATGTGTCATTTTACTACCGCACTCAGAGAGGTGGATATGCACCAGGAGCTGTTTGGGAAGGAGACAGGGGTTGAAGCATGCTGGCAGCACCTCTGGTGGGGAGCAGAACCTGTGCAAACAGCCTGACAGCACTGGAGCACGCAGAGACCAGAATTAGCAGTACTGGAAGCAATCCAAAGCAAATCTTATGTAGGCCACAACAAATGTTCATCTGAGTAAAAGTTACCCTTGTAAGCCATAAAGCTATTTACTTTAAGGAGCTAAAGGAAGAGAACAAGAAGTGCCACACTGTTTACTTCCTCAAACCTCTCCACAGACTGGCCCAGCTCGTCCATCCTGCCCTGCCGAGAGGCAATGGGGTTTGTTCTGCACTTCAGGCCATGTTTACATTGAGTTTTCACTTTTTTTTTTTTTGATCTGTCAATAGCTACAGCATATTACATTACCTCAAGCCAAGATAGTAACACAGCTTGCAAACAGCAGTTTCTGCATTGCCAGACACTTAACTAGACGGTAGATTTATACCATTGTTCGTGCTTGGCTCTTTAAAAAAAGAAAGCAGGAATATACCTCTAAGTGTGTATTAAATATAGCACAACCCGAAATCATAATATAGTACTGTGGTCTGCTTTTAAAGAACACCATCAACTCTTTTTAAAGGCTCAAACAACATAAATGGAATTTAAAAAAAAAAAGCAAATGCCTCCTCTCTATCATACAGGAATTAATAACATTTGAGATTCAAACCATCTGGGAAAGACAGTGTAAACACGACTGCAGTTCATGGAGGTAAAAATCTCTATGAATATTTCTTCCTCACTATATCCCTGGTTTAGTGGTTTTATCTTCTAATTTTGCTTTAATGTAATTTTTTAGTATGTAGCAATGATGACCTGTAGTTTATTTAAGCAAAGGAAACTCGAATGACTACAGCACGCCTAGCAGCAGATGCCCTTCAAACAGACTTTTTGCACTCTAGGTTGCACCATATTTGAAAGTTGCAAGCAGCGGCAAACAGAAGCAATTTTTCCAATAATGGGAAGTCAAGATTCATTTCTAATGTCCCCTGTATTTTTATGAATTCCTCACAAATTCCTAAGGAAGAATATTTAAAAAAAAAAAAAAAAAAAAAAATCACACACCCCCCCCCCCCCAACATGAAATGAACACACATCTAAAAAAACACAACCAAGCAAATGTTGGTGTAAACACCCTGGTCAACCAATCCTAAGGAAATTTCTATTTAAAAAAACCTTTTTTTCTATTGGTAAGTATTCTGTGATCAGAAAGGTGAACTTTGCAGTAGTAAATGAAGTGACATGGAGATACTGCTATACTCTGACAGGTAAACTTATGTTTGCTCTTCTCAGCAGCAGCTCTTCACTAAGAACCTATATAGGAAAACCAGCAAAATCAGGATACATCTCTTTTGAAAAGTAAATCCATCCACAGTTGCAAGAAAAAAAGCCAAATGCTTTGTGCCTTGCCCCTGAAGAAAACTTTGAAATGCTAAATGAGGACGAATTACCGACTTGTGGTTGTTAAATAGCAGGGCCTTGGCTTCTGCACATCCCAAATCCTGCTACAACAAAGCATCAAAGAAAGCAATGCAACAAACATCACAGAAGTGGATGTAAAGATAACCGAGTCAAAAGAATTCAAGTATAACCCTAATACAGAGATATTTCTGAACACTAGAGTTAAATTAGCTAGCACTAAAACAATCATGCTGTTGTTTCCCAATCAGTAAGAACAAAGTTCTTAGAATCAGCATTTGTGGACCAAAAAGGCTATATGTTGTTTTGGAAAATAGTTTTTTCTCAGAAAGCCTGATTTTTTTATTATTATTTTTTTTAAACTGGCTGAAACATTCTGTTAATTCAGCAAATAGTTTTGGAGAAAACAAAAATAAAAATTCAAGACAGCAGTTGTACCATTCCTGAGTTCAGCACTTTGGTTCTTACATCTCTGTATTGAACTTGCATAAAACAGCAATCTCACCCCACAGGACTGGTTTCCTCATATTTTACTTCAGTGTTTTAATGTAGGGGTCATGAACTGAATCCTTCCTTCAGGCTTTGAACAGGCAGCTAGGTTGGAAGATGCTCAGACCTAGATTTCTCATTTGTATTAAGGCTGTTCCACATAAAATTTCTGTATTACACTGACATACACGTGTCAGAGACTGACTCTGGGCATCTCCACCCAACAGCTGTGGGCCCTGAGTGTTGGGTCCCTTGTCACACCCTGCCCTGCTGGCTAGATATCCACTGACACCACACCTGAAGGGCAGAACAGGGATACAACAGGGACTCTCCCAAGTACTTCTTTGGTCCAGTGATTCGGCCATTCTCCTCTGCCATAGGAAGGCCAAATTCAAGTGTTTGCACTAAACGAGAGATACAGCCCTATGTTCTGAAAGGAGTGCTCTAGCATTCAGTATTTCTCCAGGGATTCCACGGATGCCCAGGGAACACTTGATTCCAACATTTCCTTTAGGAAATGGGAGAAAAAGGCTCAAAATACAGTACTTTAAATCCACTAAATACTAAAATAAATGGAAGTTCCTTGCTGTCTCAGAATACCAGAGTGACATTTTAAGTGCTTGGAGAACTTCAGAAATAAGACAGCCATGTTCCATAATTTTTTTGCAGTCATTTGCAAAGTGACTAAAGCAGGAGCAGTTCAAGCTCCCCAAAAAATTTAGTACTTGTCTAGCACGCATGCAAGAGAAGTCTGTACTACTGAAGCAACACTTGGGTTGCATTTGCAAGAGACCCCAGATTTCCTCTTCCTGGAGTGAGGGACAAAATGAAGGTGCCTTACTACAGCCTTCACTCCCCACAACAGTCTGACCTCCAAAATGCTGCCCTGCAAGTACAAGACTTCTTGAAGGCTCTGGCACATTGCTGATGGATCACAGCAGATCAAACTGTCTCTGCCAGCAACAGCAGCCTGCATGAGCAGCTTGTTTCTGTTCTGACCCTTATCTTCTCAGTTTAGATTTCGTGGCATTTACATTTACTCAGGTAGCTCCTTCCTCTGTGTTGTCTCTATAACAGGCAGAGAAAAAGTTAGGGACAAAGGAAAGACAAATGTAACAGGTTTGAATGTTATGCTTCTAGTCCCAACAGAAAAGTGTTCCTAAAGAGTTAAATGTTTCCAGGCAAGGGAGACAAGCTCAAGTAAGAGCTGTATCACTAATCTTCTATCACAATGCATGTGGAGTAGGTGGGGGGGACTATAACTAACAGGTTTAGTTCAAGTAGGGCTAAGTAAAAAAACCTAAGGTTTTTCAATCAGCTACTTTTTTTATTTTAAGACCCTTTTTCCTGCTGCTTCTACATTTGACAAATACCAACTTATCAGATATGCCCATTCTACACCAGTTCTCTGTTTAAAGCTGATTTTTTAAAGAAATACAGCTGTTTCCTTGACCTGGGCAGATAAACATCTTGCATGCAAGCCATGAAAATCTTTTCTTCTCTGAAGTTTCAGTATTGCATGGAGAAATTATGTTGAACAGCAGCGCAGGAGGGCTATAACTGGACCAAGATATCCAGGAGATTACAACTGAGCAGCCCAGGGCAGCAGGAATAAGTTCAAGAACTAAGTGGGGGAAGGGCAGATGGAGCTCGTTTGAGAAATCAGCAGATGTCAAGTTGGAAAAGGAGCCTGTGCCCAAGAGAACAAGCTCCCTTCCCGATCTGGAACAGAATCCAGGAGTCCAGACTCCCAGTGTCCCACCATTGTCAGCAGTTAACCATGAAGCCCACTGACCAGCTGTGCTCCTCTCACTCCTGGTCAGCCAGGAAGAGGATGACAACCAACTGCTGCCCCTTACTTCACTGCTCAAGTGAAAGGCACCTCTACAGATTCCTGCTGCACTACCCCTGCGTGCATCATTTTGATTTTTGCTTTCTGTGACAGCTCTCTAAAAAGATCTTACAAACTTTTATAGGCCCACTCACACATAACACTGTGAAGAACACTCCTCAGGCTGCAACAAAAATGAGTAGTTCAAAATAGAGAAAAACCTGAAATAAAAACCAACTGGGTGATGGAAAACATTATGGCTTATGCACAGGTCACACCATGTAGCCTCTGATTCCTCACGCACCATCTCCCAACACCCCTGTCTTGGTCAACATGCAGCATAAACAGTGGTCAAGTAGCAAGCAGCTGAACACAAAGTTTGTTTTCTTTGCAGTTCAGTGCCGGATGGTACTTAGTAGACACACCAGACTTATTGTGGAAAATAAGATCTTCCCTTTTTTCAACAGCTCGATAGAGGAGCTTCAAGTTTATAAACTACATATTGACCAGAGGCTGATAGCAACACGCTTGTCCCTGGGATTCATTTAAGTATTGCAGCACCTGTCAGCTTCTCAGCAGCTGGGCTTCAGCGCTGAGCTCTGCACAAAGCATCCCCCAAGGAGATGGGCCATAGAGAAGCCACTCAGATTTCACAGACCAGCCTATAATTAGCAAGCAAACCATAAAGATTAAGCCTTGCGTGTCCTTCAGTTCTTTGTGAGTTTTTTGAAATGTGAGTGGGAAGCACAGTACAGCTACCATATTCTGCAGTGGTCTGTGCTGGTAGAATCGAACACCAATCTCATACACACACAAAAAGTAAAAATGCAGCTACTGCAGCTGTATCAAGTGATGACTGCTGTCTTCAGGGGTTCAGGAAAGAGCTCACAATGATTTATGATGTCTCATTTTCAAACAAAACCAAGAATCACAATAAAAGCAGGAATGGATTTAAATCCCAGGAATGATCAAGAACATTTAATCCTCTCTTGGGTTTCACTTGTGTATGATTCAGCCACCAAAAATCTGAACCACTCTTAAAAAAAAAAAAGTCAAAATCATATTATTACAGCTGTCGCCATAAAATACTATACTTGCACTAAGTCATTTTATAGGGACAGCTATAATAAAACTAGACTTACAGAAAACCCGAAACATAAATTTGTGCTACAGTATTTGCTTGATTTTTACTGTCTTATACTTCATTTTTGTAAATGTTTTCCCATTTGTTTTAGAAGTAAACTTATAATAAAGCAATATCAAACCAAAACTATCTATTTTGGCATGGCATGAAAAACTACAGTGCTCTCCTCACTGTGCTTAGCACAAGTGCTGGACATTTTTCTTCTGTAAATAATTGTCCAGGTTATGGGTTAAAAGAATGTGAAGGGAAAGGTCTGAAATATTCAGACAGAATTCTGAAGCTTAAACTTTCAGCATAGTTCTCAAGAAATATGATGATATCAGTTCACAAATAGCTTAAGCAGAAGTCCAGCATAGTGGTAGTCGTCTCAGGCTACGTAACAGGCCTTTCAAAAGAACATGAAGTAACAGAATTGAAATGTATTTGGCAAGACGCCACCCCTCAGATGATATCCCAGCCTCACGGATATGTACAGTACACAGCAATTCATCATCTCATACTATGTGGCACTGACATTTCTTGTGTCAAACCAAAAATAGCTACAGCAAACGTAAACTGAGCCCCACATGTGGAGGCCAGTAAGACCTCCACATGTTATACACACTACAGTATTTTTTTAAAAAAAGAGACCAAGTTGGATGACAAACAGACTTTCACATTTGCCAGCAGTGCAGGGAAAGCCTCAGAAAGGAAGGAGGCTCAAGATACGGGTTCAGAGAACAAAAACCGCACAACCACTTTCCAAGTAGTGCAGAAGCGAGTACCAAACTAGGCAGACTTCCTCCCAGGATGCAGAACATCACCACAGTTCCTTAAGCCTTCAAACTCTGTGAAGGCCTCAAGTATCTTATCCTACAGAAGTGTATGCACTAGCCTTCTGCACACACCCCAAACCACGAAAACTGGAGAAAAAAAAAGCCAGAGAAACTCTATCACAAGCCAGATTCTAAGTAGCAGCTTAAATGGGTTAAAGAAGAAAAAAGGAAGGGGGGGGTGGAAGAAAGAGTTGAGCACAGAAATAGTTTCGAAGAATTTAGCTATTCAAACAAGCTGTCAGAAGATCACCGATAATCAGTTAACAGTGATGCAGACCTTCACCCTTTCTGGATAACTGAAACCCACTGGAGGTCTAACACTTACATGCCAGGCTATGCAAAAGAAATTGAGACACCATATATAGCCCTTTGGTGGCTGAACTCCCACATCTGTGCAAACCAATGACGCCAACAAATTAAAAAATCTGCAATTCCAGTTAACAGAACATAGCTTATACATCCAGAAGAACCATAATGACGACCTCCTTTGGTCTCCAGTGGAACACATGATGCCAGCCTGCCCTTGTATTTCAACTCCTGCTCCAGGGCTGCTTTACTTGCTTTGCTAAAAGCCCAGATTTCAGCAATAAATTCTCAACTAGGGGTTGGAGTGGACTCCAGGAAGAGCCTCGTGTCCTTGGTGCATGTTCTCCAGACTAGGGAGTGACACAGGTCATACCCGAGCATTATTGCCAGTTGGCAAGGCAGCCTTCAGCCCCACGGCCAGCACAGGCAGAGCTCACAGAAATACCGTATCGAGCCAAGGCAGGGGGGGTGGGGAAGTGAATGAGTAGTATTCAGAAGAGCTCTCAATCTATGTTTGCATAGCGACTGGTACAACAAAGCCCATGAAAAGTTCAGCTTTTAAATATTGTCATAATGCAAATATTTTTCTGATGGCGCCTCTGCCATCCCTGACGAGCGAGAACTGCCTGCCATACCTCAGCCACCCTGTCTGGTCATGGAAAGGTAAGCAAAAGAAGACCCCCCAGAAGACGGTCACTACTGCAGCTGCTCCACACAGAGAAAGTGTAAATGGTTTAGGACACAAAGAAGGTAAGCATCTCTTACTCCTGAAGTGGAAGGTAGAAGCAGAAAGCAGGACAATGCATTTCAGCCAGTGCCAAAACACCGTCTGCTACCCACATCTGATTCACAAGCAGGAATATTTTATGATAAAGACCAATACACCCACATTTTTAAGGTTTCTTGAAGGAATTTCCATATAGGAGAAGCATCCTGTACTTTCCAATTTTAAAAAAGCTTTAAAAAAACCTGTTGACTCCAGAATTATCTTCTACTCTTCGTCTGTCTGCTCTGTGACAAAACCAAACAGAAAAAACCCTTATGAGTGGTCTCACGACTACTCTAAACGTAGGCGTTTGCTACGCCTACAGCCTGCCCAGGTCAAACCAGTCACCTCTCGTAAAGGACAAAAATCTATCTCCTCTTAAGGTACCAGTCACTAGCATCCCCACACAAACCCACCATTTAATTCACCTAAATGGAAAAGTTTATTTACTAGGAGCCAAGAAGGCGACTCCATCATGCTGAACATTTCCATTAGCCTGGGTACAACTTCATCTGAAAACTTGCAACAAAGGGCAAACTACACACCATTCCTGGCTTCCTGGTCCTGACACCTCCCTACACCCAATCTGGAGATTGCGTGGTCTGATGGATCCAGGCACTTGTAGATTGGCCTGGCTCGCCAATCCTGGCACTTGGCCCCGTGATCGTGTCCGCTTCGACACAAGGAAGATGGGTTAAACACAGGGTGGGGAAGAGGTCAATACAAACACCCCTTCTGGCAGCAGTCAGAGCAGATTCAGTGTTTCGCAAAACCCCATCCCGAGCTGACCAGTCATCAGTGTTACCCAACTCACAAGAGACAAGAGAAAAATCACAGCACTCTCAAATCAGAAACACAGAAATCTAGTGTGATGTTTATCAAGTAAGCACATTTCAGATTTGAAACCACTTGTATGGTCTTGTATCAGAGGCTGCTGAAGCAGTGCATTGTGGAAGTTAATCAAAACACATTACTTCAGGTTTAAGGTGTTTCTTTTGACAGCCATCCAATACAAGGAAGCACATTTTTATGAGTGCACTGGGACTACCCATATAAGCTTTATGCCCATGTCCAAGGGTTTAAAAAAATCCAGGCAATGCCAGTTAGATCCATTCCCTGGCACGATACTGCAAAGGGCATTCCTGTAGAACATTTATTCAAGTAAAGCCTGAGCACATGAACTGTGCACAGGGGTTTTCCAAGGAGTCTTATGTAAACTACACTGGAAATGACTGAAGATGGACAGATCTGTGAGAGCCTTCTCACAAATGCTGTCTGACATTAGAATGCTGCTCCGCTAGTCCAGATTACAAACTTCACAGAGATGGCAGACAAGACCATCATGACCAGGAGCAGAGCCAGCAAGCAAAATCACAGAAAGCCAATAGCATTTATTAGTGTTTCTTCAAGGCAGGTGGTAGCTAACCCCAAGAGATAAAGCTCAGTAAGTCTCACTGCATTCTCAGGCAGATTGCTGGAAGTCAAAATGAAAGACAATGAGAAAAATTAAACAAATGAACATGCTGAGAGAAAGCTGGCATGTTCTTTGTAGAGGGAAGAGCCTCCTGCCCAGGGCAGCTGCCTAGAGGCCTCTTAAACACAAAGGCTGGGGGGTTCTCCCTGGGCCACTGCCTGGCTCCCCCGCAGCAGCCAGGTCCGCCCCAGCAGGGAGCGAGGCAGCCGCTGCGGCACCCCCCAAGGCGGGGCAGGTACTCACATCCTCCCCACACCCTCGTACATGCGGGTCTCGTCGACCAGCATCATGACCTCCGTGTCGGTGAGGTGCGCGTGCTTCTTCGTCTTGCTCAGCTGCTCGATCTGGATGTCGGCCAGCTTCACCTTCTGCTGCGTGTCTATCACCTTGGCCTGCAGCTCGGTGAACGCCTGCGGGGAAGGGAACAGCGAGCGGCCGTGAGAGACGGCCCGCAGAGGCTGCGGCCGGGCGACGGAGGCCGAAGGGAGCCCAGGCTGCAGGGGCGAGGGGGGGGGGGGGGCGCAGGCAGACACCCCCCGGGCCGCGGGAAGGCCGCGCCGCCCCCCACAGAGCGGCTCCTACCTTCTTCAGCTCCAGGTCCACGGGCGCCGCCATCTTGTCTCCGCACGGCGCCTGCGCGGGGGCAGCGGCGGCGACACCTCCTGCTGCGCATGCGCGGGGCCGGGCGTGCCGCGGGGTCCCTCCGCGGGGGCGGGGACACCCGGCTGGGATGTGCAGGGCGAGGCCTCTCCTTCGGGCCGGGCCCGCGCGGGTCTCCCCGCGGGGGCCGCTGTGAGGGGCAGGCGCCGAGGGCGAGGCCGCCAGCGAGCCCGGCCGTAGCGGGTCCCCCGGGCAGCCCTGGGTGGCTCCGGAGCCCGGCCGTGCCCCGCTCCGTGCCCGCACCTCCCGCCTCCTGCCGCGGCCCGGCCGGCCCTGCCCGAGCCGGGGGAGCTCTGCCGGGGCTGGGGAGCCCAGCAGCCACCCTGCGAGCCACCGGCACAGACACGGGGGGGCCCGGCCGCCCCAGGAGAGGCTCCCAAAGTCCCCAGAAGGGGAGCGCCAGGGAGAGACCAAAAAGCACCAATGGGTGCTGAAAGCAGAGCCAGAGCTGTGCTTCGTTAACACCAGCCGGCGGGCAAACGCAGCCTCACCCCTCCGACCTGCGGAGATGCTGAGGTGCCCGATCCCCCGGACCCATGAAGCATCGCGGGGAGGTCGAAGCTGCGATGCTGGCGAGGCAGGGTGCTGAGCCGGCTGGGAGAGGCCCAGGGAGCCAGGGGCACAGGGGGTGGCAGTGCTGCGTCTCCTGCAGTGACAGCTTTTGGCTGCCCGCTGCCCCCAGCACCCCGCTGCCTGCCCCTGCCCACAAATGAATCGCTTTCGCTCCCTCCAGCCCCAGAACTTTCCTTGGAGCTTGCCCAGACGGGTCCAGATAGGGGCTGAGATCATGATTATCAGATGCCTTTTGGGCGAAGGCAGCAGAACCTGTGCCACTCTGCAGCCGGAGGCAGGCCAGGGGAACCTGCTGCAACACTCCTGTTAAAAAGCAGAGTGCAGGATCCAAGCTTCAGGGACTCAGCCCCTGTTCTCAGAGCACGGCTGCCCTTTTCAGTGCCTTCCCCAGCTCTTCGCAGCCGCTGCACTGCCGCCTGCCAGACCCCCGGCATTGTCCAGCGCAGAGCTGGACCTGGGGGACAGTCCCCCCCTGCCTGCACCCCCTGCCTGTGAGGGCAGCTGCACAGGGTGTGAGGCCGCCAGCTGTGCCCCCAACTCTGCAGGCACCTGAGGGGATTTGTGTCACCTTCTCTGCAGGGGCAATGAACCCATGGGCGATGCCTCGCTGTGGCAAAGCCCATCCCAGGCTCAGGGCTTAGCAGCTGGGTGAGGAGTTGGGCAAAGCCAACAACCTGTCAGGACGAAAATCAGCCAGAGCTGTGCGCAGGACTGCCGCCACCTGCTTCCAAAGGGAGGCAGCAGAGGTGGTTCAGCCACTTTTGGGGTGTCCTTTTGGCTGCCTCGTCCCTGCTCCAATGCACTGCTGCACCCTCCATCCAAACCCTGTGCAACTGTGATGGCCAAAGGCATTTGAAGCACAGCTGCCAAGGTGCTGGGGCAGGTAGGGGAGAATTGTTCATTAAACTGACTAATGCTGTACATTGCAATTTTTTATTAAATCCACATTTGGGATTTTGGAGGTCTCCTGGCTTTGATCCTTGCTCTGGAGATGAGACTGACAAGAAGCTGCAGGGCTCTCCTCCACGCACGTGGTCTCTGTCCACAGTGGGACCAAGTGAGCCCAGGCGAGGGGCTGGGTGACACGCCAGGTGATGGCGTTTAGTGGCCAGGCACATGTTTTGTCATCGGTAGACAAGCCAGGCACAGGCATCAAAGGGATCTAAGAGAGAAGCCAGAGGTCACAGTATGGAGTCAGTGACAGAGGCAGCAAGTGGGCTTGACACCGTGGCAGTCAGGAAATGCTGTGGCTGGTGACATGTTTGTGCTCCTGGATCCATGCCCAAAGGGGGGTGAAGGGCCAAGCTGCTGAGCTGGGGCTGCTGGAGGCCACTGCCTGCCTTCACCAGGATCCCTGCCAGCGCTCAGCTTGGCCAGCTGCTGCAGCAGCCCGCTCCTGTCCGGGGGAAATGGCTGGGTGGTGGAGGCTGCTTTCCTGGCACCCCATTCCTGCAAGCACAGTTAGGCAAGCAGCCTGGCCTCCCCCCCGAAGCATGTGGGCATCCTGGGCACGGCAGAGCCCCACATGCCCTAGCCAGGCTCTGCGGCACCTCCTGTTTCATGGCCACAAGCACTGAACTGGGGAGCTGCTGCAAGGGCTTCATCTCTGCCTTAGCCAGGAAGAGAGCATCCATAGGGCTGTCAGACTTTGCCAGCCCAGTGGGGCAGAGGGAGCCAGCCCACAGATCCAGCCAGCTTCCCACTCCCTGCACCTCCAAAATGTGTCCCATCTCTTGGCCTGTTAAATTATCACCTGTGGGCAGCCCAGCCTGCACTTCTGGCCTGCAAAGCAAAGTGGACCAGAACAGCCTTGCAGGGAAGAGGAGGGCAGAGAGCAGCTGGGCTCCAGGCTGTCTGCAGAAAAGGCTTCCAGCAGAGCTATTCCCAGTGCCCACCAGGGTGGCATGGAGCCCCAGGCATGCAGCGCTGCCCACCCTGAAAGGCAGAAAGGTGGCGGGTCGGGAGCAGGGAACAACTCTGGGAAGGGGAGCAGCAGCAGCACAGCAAGGCAGGGACACAGCCAGGCAACCTGGAGCAGAGACCTCCTGCACAGGAGCTGGAGGCATTATTTACTTAATAGACATTGAAAAAGACCAAAGTTTGGAGTCTCTTGATTAGACTGGCACTCCCACATAGTTAAGGTTCAGGTTTGCAGAAAGTAGAACCAGTTTCCCTGGCTCTGGGACTCAGGCCACTGCAGCTGCTGGGGCTTTTACTCTCCAGGTGAGAACACATGAGGGTGCCCGTTGTCACCCACCTGCTCCCATCGCTGGGCACTTTAGCCCTTCCATCTTGGGAAGCACTGGAAAGCCAAAGTGCTGTGCTCCCCCTTCCCATGCCCCAGGCTTTGCTACTGCAAAATTTAGCAGCTGTACAAGAGGGATGAACCTATACACTCACTTCCTAAGCAACCCTTTGCCCAGGGAACATAAAAGCTTATTCCATACTTCAGAGCTAAATTTTAGCTAAAGTAGGCCAAAAATCTCTGCAGACTACTCACTCGTTGTGTGCTTTAGCACACATTGTAGGAACAGGAGTGGAAAGCAGTACCTTAGCACTCCCCTTTGAAAACTGAGGTTTGACATCTGCTGAAGGGAAGGGGCCTGGAGGAAAGCAGGTTTGCTGCAAGGGGGGGAAGCCCTTTCTCTCTGCTTCAAGGATCTCTACTAGAGCCAGCATCTCACCCTGATCTCAGCTACCCTCAGGGAAGATCAGGGAAGAGAAAATAAGTGATTTGGGAGTTATTTTTACTGCAAATTCAGGAATCAGTCCTGAACCACCATCTGAAGTGATGCTCACTGGAATGACCCCATCCCCAGGTACCTGCAGCCACCCCAGGAACTGCTGGGATACCCTGCAAGGGAGGTGTGAGTCCACATCTCAATTTTTTAGCCAAATGCTGGCTTAAAACCAGGAATCACTCCCATTTAGATTGATCAGTGGCCAGAGTGGCTTCACTCATACCAGAGGCAGCTTTGTGTGATGAGCAGACACCCAAACATCACATCCCTCCCAGGGTACCAGCTGGCAAAGATGCAAATCTCCAAAGAAACACAAATGGGGCCAGACTGACTGCAGGCTCCTGCACGACAGATCCTGCCACCATCCCTTTGCACCACGCTGCTCTGCTGCGCCCCAAGGATGGTACAAGCCAATCCAGCAACGCCTGCTGCGCACTCAAGATCTCTGCCACTGTTCACATATCCCACTAGGAAGGGCATGTTGCTACATGCAGTCTTCAGAGGTCTGATTCCTTTCCACCTCCGTCATTAAATGAACGGCCCAAGTGTTTGTAAAAGTGTTATTTATTAGAATATTACATTGCACTTAAAAAATAAGGGAGGTCTGACCCTGTCATCTTGACCTACATGAAGAATGCAGGGCCAGACCTACAATAAATATAAATACTATGTACAGTTTATCTAAAATAAATATATAATTTAAAATGAAAAATATCTTGTTAAATAGCTGTTACCCTCCCACCCCTCCTGCACCTCAGAAAGCCCCGAGCCCGTTCTCCTCGCCTTTCACAGTTTGTTCCTCGACATGCACCACAGTGGATGGAGAGCTGCCGGAGAGCCCCTCTGCTGCCAGCTGGCCGATCCCTCCTGCCTCCGTACAGCCGCCCGGTCAGCGAGCGCCTCTCCCGAGCCGAAGCTCCCTGCAGTGACACCGCTCTCCTGCTGCTCCAGCAAGCTCCCGCCGTGCTGCGGGCTCCCAGGGCCGGCGCTGGCTCCACGGCTCTCGCCTCTTCCAGGAGGTAGAAGTGCATTAGTGCCGACCCCTGCAAGACAGCGGGGAGAGCTCACAACACAGCCCCGGGCCGCTCTGCCTGCGGCGTGGTTCCTGCGTGGCATGGCCAAGGGGTCTGTCCCACCCAGCCTGCAGGAGAGCCCTCGCAGCCACCGAAGAGCCTGCAGTAGCCGTCACTCATTGCCACCCGGGAGGATGGGAGTCAGGATGCCGGGGAGCGGTGGCTAAGCATCCCGTCCCATCCATGCTTCCCTTTCAGGGACCACAGCACTTTTCCCTCTAGACACATCCACCCCAATAATCCCCAGGGCAGACAGACAGTGATGAAAACCTTGTGCTGAATCCCCTTCCCCAAAGTTCAACTCCTATGAACAGCTAAAAATCCTATCCCCAACACTACTACCAACATCACAGAAATTCTCTGAAGGCATTACATTTGTGAGGACACAAAGCACAAAGATCTTTTCTTTTTTAAAAAAAAGAAAAGTAGCTGTAATACGTAGGGGCACATCTAACATCAGGGTTTGGACCAGACGAGAGGAAGTCTGCAAGCTTTCCAGCACCCAGCCACAGCCACGTGGCCACCCCTGGGGCAGAGCACACCCCACCGCCCAGCCAGAGTAACATCGCATGGGGCTGGCAGCAAGATCCCCTGTGCCCAGCTGCAAGGCACTACATTGGTGTAAGCAGTAAGCAGAGTGGGAGTGAAAAGGAAGGGGTTTTTTTTAATATATATAAATAGAGGCAATATCTAAGGAGGGGAAGTGACTCAGAGGGTCAGAGAGGGAGCAGAACAAGTGGAAGAAAAAAAACAGAAGCCGCTTCCCCACTGCCAAATGTCCCCAAAGCATGCAACGGCAGGGCAAAGCAGGGACTTCAGGTTAGAAAGCAGGAGGAGATGATGGTGGCTGGGGGTGTCAGAGGACAGGGGCTTGAGCGGGAAGGGGAGGAAAAAAGGCTGGAGCCCCACGGCCAGCCAGGCTCTTGGGCCAAATCCAGCGAGTGCTTCTCCAGGCTCAGACTGCCCTCAGTTCCTGCCTGGCTCTGGCATGGGATCCACACAGCGATCCCAGCCAGCGTGAACAAGCAGAGCCCCCAGATGTCCACCAGCCCCACCACTGCCCTTTGCCTGGCCAGGCGCTCACCTCGCCAGCACCTGGCATCCTCAGTGATTCACAGTGATGCCCAGCTTGATTTTCTCTTCGTTTTCTACATCGTAGACACCCCTCTTGTGACACCTGTGAAGCCAAGCAAAGAAATGCTCAGAGCATGGAGAAGTCCCTGCCACCCTCCCCTGCATGTGGTCTTCCCAGGGACACAGATCCAACAGCTCTGCCCCATCCTGCTCACCTGAGCATCAGCAGGGCTGCTATGATGACGAGACACAGGGAGGACAGGACAACAGCAACAACAGCCAGTGCCGTGGTATGGTCGTACGTGCTCGGGGGGTGCTCCACAGGCAGCGAGAGGCCGTGGCATCTCTCTCCATGATATCCTGGCTGACATCTGGGGGAGAAGAAAAGTCTTAAAGGTTGGTGGTGACCAAGCACAGAAGGTCACTGGGTTTGTGGTGATCAAGGACAGAAGGTCACCGGGTCCCTCACACCCCCATGGAAAGCAGCTGCCTCTTTGCTGAGCTTTAGCAAGGGCCCTACCCCTTCCCCTTGGTCCCCCTCCCCTGAGCTGGGAGGTCTGGTGTCACCATCACCTCCCTGGTACTGGTAGATTACGTTTCTCTTGCCCTAAGCACCAAGTGAAGACTCCTAGAAAGGTTGAACTCCCCCAATTAGAAGGCAGTGGGGTCTGTGCTCTTCCCAATCATCCCCGGGCAGAGCCGGGCTGCCCAGACCGTCTCTGGAAGTGGGAAGTCCCACACAAGGGAGCAGAGGGGCAGCTGGACCAGAGCTCAGCACTTCCCTCAGAGCAGGATGTCCCCACACACCCTGCCAGCCAGAGAGGTGCCACCTCCCTGCAGACTCAGGAGGTTACTCACGTAACAGAAATAACATTCCCCAAGAGAGCTGCAAGGCTGCCAAACCTCCCTGTGAGTCAAAGCGCACTGATGCAACCAGATATATATATATATATATCTCGCTATATCCAGTGCCATGGACCCTCAAGCTTATCTCCAAGATAGGGTCTCAGCCCAGCCCTCCTGCCCGGCTTGCAACAACGCCATGTGCCAACATCACCTCACAGCCACGGCACCAAGGCTGGGCACAAGGCAGAGGTGCAGGACCCAGCCTGGCACCATCCTCACCCCACCCTGAACTCCAGGGACAAGCCCAAGGAAGCAACGACGAGGAGACCCTGTGACACCGGCGTCCAGCCACCAAGAGCAGCCACAACCAAGTGACACTAGCCAACACAAGGCCTTATTATCAGAGGGGACAGGAGCAGTTGGCCGCTGTTCCTAAAAGCCATGATGGCTCTGAGGGGATGTCACCCAGGGATAGACCACCAGGCTGGAGAGCCCCAGCTGGCCCCTGGCCCCCTCCTGCTTGCCTGTCTCCTGGGTACTCTCACGGCCCCAGGGATCTGGAAAGGGCAGAGAGGTGGTCAGGGGATGTCTGGGTGTCCCAGTCCCAGGCAGAGGGTGCTGCACCCCACCATCGCACTCTGTCACCAGCCAAAGCTGATCCAGCAGAGATCTCCTCTTGCTGGCAGTCCCAAGCCCCCCATGCCAGGGCCCAACTCCATGACAGCTTCCAGACAGCAGGAAACTAAGTGGTTCAAGGAGCTATGCAGAGCCTGATCCCTGCGGATTGCAGGGCGTGAGATCTTGTGGGCACCATAAGCCAGGGAGCTATTATCTTCCCCAGGCTCTGGGCACGCTGCTGGGTGGCTCAGAAGATTGATAGCAAAGAACAAAGCCTCTTATATATCTGCCAGCTCAACTCCTGCCCACGTCAGCAGGGATCAAATGTGCACCCCTGGGTATTTCCCACAGTAGCAGTGCTGGATACAGGTGCCCCAGCAGCAGGCAAACGCTTTCTCCTCCACGTGCCTCAACTAGTCCCTGCTCTCTACCTGCACTCCAGAAGGGATACACAGCCCTGTCCTTCACCAGGGCCAAGGGACAGTTTGGGTATGGCTTTGGCAGACTGTCCTCAATCCGCCTTGCTGGTGCCATGGTGGAGGCGTCCTCCTGCCTGCACCAGCGCATCCTGACAGCCACGGGAGCCCCGAGCTCAGCCAAGGCTGGCAGCAGTGCGGGACAAGGGCTTACAGAGTCAGGATGGGGTCTCACAAACCAGACCCGCAGAAGACCTTGGCTGTGAGACTCCCAGCCCCTGCTCACCACCCTCTGAACCCCCACTGCCACAGGTCTCCGCGCAGCAGCTCTGCTGGAGCTCGCTGTGCCGGCAGGGGATGCTGGGTCTCAGTCTACAACGGATTTTGGTGGGGGATGGAAATTCCTCAAAAAGCACAAGGAAGAGGCCAAGTCAGAGCCGTCCCTGCATGGATGGGGAACATGCACTAAAAATATCTCCTCTGCTCTTCCTCTGCCCGGCCTGGAGAATTGAAGGAACCGTGACTAAGGCTCCCCCGGCACAGGCACACGCCAGCAACTCACATGCAGGATGGAGCTCCCAGCTCTCGGATATATTTGCATTCTCCATGAATACAGAAATCCTTGTACTTCCGCAGGCATGGGTCTCTCTTCTTTCCCAGACCTTTGCCTTTTCTTCTTTTATTCCCGTTCCCTTTTTTCTTGGGAGTAACCAGGCCTTGAGGCTTTGACAGGAAAGCAACTGGAAAACAATTTGGGAAGACAGCAGTCAGATCACCTCCGTGCGTCAGCCAAAGAGAAGGCAGAGCAGCAAACCCCGGGTTGCTGCAGCCAACTCAGCCCTGGCACTCCTGCAGCCTTTTGTGCAGCGATCTGCCCCCGAGCAGAGGGGGCTTTTTTCCATTTTTTTTTTTTTTCCAGCTTCTCACAAATATCATGGCCTTTCCAATTCATAAGAACAATTCTCAAGGAAAGAAAGGAATTGGGGCAGGGAGGAGGGAACAGAGCTTTATCCATCTCAAATGTTACTATTGTATGCACCAGTTTCCACTGAACACAGAAAATTGCTAATTGCCCCTTTATCTGGCTTTTATTTCCCTGATGAGTGCAGTCTTTTGTAAGACCCTATTAATGGCTCTGATGGACTCTCCTTCCTGTGGGTACAAGGATGCCTTGTGCACCCAGAGCAGGATTAAGAGAGCAAGCCTGGCTTAATTTTTGGTTTTGCAGAGCCAAAGAGGTGGCAAGGGCAGCGTTCCGCTTAATTACAAAGGTATGTTTTAATTGTGGTGCAGAGACTGGTGGCTCTTGGTGCAAAGCCATCTCTGCTGGGTTGTGGGGAACCAGAGCACCGAGCTCCTCACCTGGACACAGACCGAAACCAGCAATGTTATTGCCATAGTTTTAAGATGTGCAGATGCCCAAAAAATCTGTCCCCAGCTTAATCTCGCAAGGTACCGAGATGCTAGAGAACGCTCACTGCTCTGAGAGAGACTTTTCAGCTCCCCCCAAACCATGGCACTGAACTGCAGTGAGCCTGAGGAAATATGAACTAAGCCCTGTGCTGCTCGGGGAGGAGAGCGCGGCTGAGTCTAACCCGGCGAGCTGTAACCTGCCTAATTCATTCTCAGCCACTTCCTGACGAAACCAGCGCCGCTCGTGCGGCAGCACACCAGTTGCGCACCTAGCAAAGTTATTTTGTGATTTCAACATCATTCACGCTATGCCTGGAGAAAACTGATACTCCAGGAAACTCTGACTTGGAGAAACCCCCAGATCCGGGTGAGGCCCAGGGCTCTGCCCCAGGCTGGCAGCAGAGGCTGTCCCCTCCCCTGCAGGTTATCTCGGAGCTGCAGCCAGAGGACACACAGTGCTGCTGATCCCCCCAAGCCACTCTGCTGTTACCACCCTCCCTTAGGGCAGCCTCAGAAGATTTGGAAGGTCTTGCTGGTAGGAAAACTGGTCCAGCCCAGGTGGGCAGGGGGATGCTGCTGCTCTCCCCCTACCCAGACACTCTAGGGGCTGTGGCACAGAGGAAGGTGCCTTCAACACAACAGGCAGATTTTTCTGACCATAGCTCAGCTCGAGGCATCGAGAGAGTTCCGAGAGGCTGCAGCCCCAGTACCCAATATCCCCATTCCCTCAGGCTGTCCCACAGCCAAGGGTCAGCAAGATTGATCGCTCTAGGATGGGGTCCCCTCCTCAGGGGGTGCACAGAACAGCAGGCTGGAGCATCTCCCTCCCAGCAGGAAGGGTAGCAGTGTTCCCCGGGGGCTGCATCCCCTTGCACGTGAGGGGGTCAGCCCAGTTTTGCAGCACAACCAGAAAGAAAAAAAAAAAGGAAAAAAGGGAGGATGAACTGTACAGGGCAGAGCATGCTCCTCCTGGTGCCAGGTTACTGATCTCAGCATGACACACGTGCAAGGCACAGGTACAGGTCGCCCTCCTCAGCCCTGTCCCACCCCCACAAGAGTCCCCGGGACACTCTCTGGTCCCGAGCTGGGGGAGAGGAGTCAAGCGTGAACGAATGCCCAGCGAGCCTAACAGAGCAGCAGTGTCCCCACCGCCCCCGGAGCGGGGCTGCCGGCTGACTAACCCTGCCTAGGTATGAGGAGCAGCCGGGTGTAGGCGGCGGGTGAGTCACAGCGATCCCCTCGCTGCCGGCCACCGTGGCCACCATCTGAGAGGCATCATGGGGCCACCGGCCGGGGGCTGCGCACCTGCAAGCGGGGGCTGCTGTGCCCCTCAGAAGGGCTCTGCCTCCCGTCTGGCCGAGCAGTTGGAGGCACAGGAATCCTCAGGAGCCCCTTGCCAGGGACTTCAGGGACACGGAGAGCCCCTGGCACAAGGCGAGGAGCTGCCGAAGCCCAGTTGCTCCGTGCTAGTAGCCCAGGGGCTGCCCCCCGCAGGGCTGCTGCCGTGGGCACCCGGTACCGGGGGCTCCCCCGCAGCGGACCCGGAGGTGCTGCCGGGGCACCCGCGGGGCTGAGCCGAGCCCAGCCCGGCCCCTCCGCGTCCAACCGCCCCCAGCCCGTCCCGCGCCCCCCGCCCCGGCACCCACCGCCCCCGTTCCCGACCCCCAGCCCCCCCCCAGCGGCTCCGCCCGCCCGTACCTCTCGGCAGCTCGCTGAGCTCGTCCCCCGAGGCCGCTCCGCCGCCCTCCTTCTCCGCGCTGCCGCCGAGCAGCGGGGCCGTGGCCGGGACCGCCGCCCCGCCGCCGCCCTTGTGCAGCACCTCGTTGTGCAGCTCGTCCCGGGCCGGCCCGCCCGCCGCCGCCGAGCACACTGCGGGGAAGGGCTCGGCTCAGGCGGGGCGGGCTGACCGCCCCCCCCCACGCGGGACGGGCGCCGGTTTTTCCATCTGCACCCGCACGGGACCGGGACCGCGTTGCCCGGGACCCTCCACCCAGGACCTGGGTCGGGGCCGCACTGCTCGGTCCCAGGACCCTCCGCCCGGGACCGGGACCGATTTTTCCGTCTGCACCCACCCGTGCTCGGGACCGGGACCCTCCCCCCGTTGCCCGCGCCCGGGACCAAGCCCCACACGCGTCCAGGACCCCCCCCCACGTGCCCGGCGCTGGGGCCGCGTTACCCAGGACCGGGTCCGCGTCCCCCGTGCCCGGGACCCCTCACGCCCCCGTACCTGCCGCCAGCAGCGCGTGGATCAGCACCGCCCGCCCGCCCATGGCCCGCGGGCACACGCGTCCCAGCCCCGCTCCGCTCCGCTCCGCCCGGCCCCGCTCCCGCCGCCGCTCTCCCGTGGCGCGGCCCCGCGGCCGGTAGAAGGCGACGGGCGGCGGGGTGGGGCGGAGCGGGGCGGGGCGGGGAGGGGCTGCCCGGCCGTCCCGCCCCCGAGAAGGGCTTCCCCGGCCGCCGCGGGGGGGGTCCCACCGGCCGGAGCCCGTCGTGATGGGGGGAGCCTTGGGGACCCCTCGCTCCAGGACTGCCGGGGGCGGGGGCCGCACGGGTGCCAGCCCCCCTGTCCCCAGCCCCCCTGTCCCCAGCCCCCCTGTCCCCAGCCTGGAACACCCAGCGCTGTGGGCCTGGGCTGCGTGGTGGGTGCCCGGGAGGGGTTGATGATCCCGTCAGGGCTGCGCTGAAACTGTGGAGGGGAGGAGATGGCTTCGGGAAAGCAGACTGGAAACTTTATGGACTGGTCTCTGGTAGAGGAAGAAGAGGGGGCATCCCGCTGTGCAGCCGTGGCACGCTGCCGTAGGGGGGAAGGGTTTGGGAGAAGCAAGTGCACCCTGCAAGAAGAGCATCAGGCAAGAGCCAGGACCTCATGGTTCAGAGCTGAAACCTCCTCCTCTTGGCCTTGGTGATGGGGTGGCACCCACATAGGAGACAGACTTCCAGCCCCTTGCCCCTGGTGCTGGGAGATGGGTGGCAGTGACAGCCTGAGATGATGGCAGGGACTGTTTTTGTCCATGATGCCACCTTTGTGCCCCAGTGAAGACGCTGACTGGTTCAGCCACAGCTTCATCTCGCTATCCCCTCCTAGTCGGCCACTGTCCTTGTCTCCTCCATCCCAGCCTGTGTCTGTTGTGTTCGAGGCTGCCAGCACTTCTCTGTCCCCTTCACCACGCTGGCAACTGCTTGTTGTGTTTGGCCTCAGCCCAGGTGATGGCCCAGAAAACGCTGCTGACACAAGTGCCAGTCGAGTGCAGAGTTAGTCCCAGCTCACGTCCGGGTCAGCCGCGGCCCATGGCTGGTTCCTGGAGGTCCTGAGCCCCCAGCCCTGCTGCCGGTTTGGGTTCTGCAAGGCATGATTAAATATTCCTGCCATTGTTGTTGGCGTCTCCAAGGAATACCACCGGATTTGGCAACCACTCCCCCTCACACCCTCCTTCTTGCTCAGACTTGACTTTTGCAATTGTTTGCTGGATGTTTTTCCTTCCACCTCCTCCGGCCATCAGCAGCTCAAAAGGCTTTGGCAGCAGAGTGAGGTGGGTCAGTGGTGGCCAGGCTGAGGGGCTGCGTCCCTGTGCGGTGGCTCCCGGGCAGGTCCCTGCATGGGGATGGGATTTTCCCCCCTGCCAGGCTGGGTGTGCGCGGGCAGCGTTTGACGACTGACCTGCACCTCGGGAGGGGGAAGCACTGGCTCATGTCAGCTGCCAGGGGGGTTGTTGGCACAGAGGTCTGGCAGCAGGCAAAGGTGGGGGGTTGCAGGCTGCCATTCCTCCCTGCCTCCTACTGCCTCCTGCTGCCTGTCTCCCTGCCTCTGCCTTGCTGCCTTCTGTTGCCTGTTCCCCTGTGCCTGCCACAGCCTCCCTTGCCTCTGCCTCCCTCTGCCTCCTACAGACTCTGCAGCTGCCCCCAGCCCACCTCCTGCAGCCATCCACAGCCTCCCTGCCTGCACCCCGCTGCCAGCCAGGCACCATCCCGTGCCGGGGGCGGTGCTGGGGCAGCCCCCACAGGAGGGAGAGGTGGACCCCCAGGAAGGTTTGGGTGTCCCAGAGCCTCCCTGGCTTTCCTCACCTGGGGTCCTGCTGCCAAGGGTCTCCCCGTGGTCCCCAATCCAGCCAAGGTCACGTCCCCCCCTGCCACTGTGTCACCTGCCTTGGGCACACACTGGTATCGCAGAGCAAACAGCCTGGCAGGCACAGGGAGCACAGCCTGGGGGCCACAGGGAGCATGGCTGGGAGGCAAAGGCCAGGGGAGAGTCAGGTGCCAGGATCCAGCCCTGTGGGCAGGATCAGTCCCCCAGGAGAGTGACCCTGGGGAGCACTGTGATGGCCTTTAGGGGACAGGACAATGGGGCACAGGACAGGGTGAGGGGAACTGGGGTGGGGGGACCTGTGGCAGCCCTGAAGCTGAGGAGGGCAGTCAAGGCAGAGCCAGGGGACAGCTGGCCAGATAGGCCCCCCCAAATTGTGACCCCCAGCACTGTCTGACCCCTGCCCCACTGTCTGACCTCCAGACACACTTTGTGACCCCCCGCCATGCCATGCGATCCCCCCACATACCATATGACCCCCCGTGCCATGTGAAGCCCCTCATGCTGTGTGACTCCCCTCCACGCCGTGTGACCTCAATGCCATGTGACCCCACATCTGATCCCCGCTACACTGTGACCCCTCCCTCCCCATGCCGTACGACCTCCCCCAAGCTGTGTGATTTCCAATCCAATGTGATGCCCCCCATGTACCCCCGCCACACTGTGGACCTCCACCATGCTGCACAACCCTCCCCCATGTGACCCCCCCAAGCTGTGGACCCCCACCATGCCATGTGAATCCTCATCATGGTGTGTGAATGCCATGTGACCCCCATCACACTGTGTGAACCCCCAGATCCTGTGCCCCCCCTGTGCCCCGTGACCCCCCCCCATGCCCTGTGATTCCCCCACCCTATGCAACCCCCCAAGCTGTGTGACCCCCACACACACCGTGTGCCCCCCGAGGTATGCAGCCTCCCCGCTCAGGTCAGGCTCTTACATCCATTGGGGGGAATCGCACCCCAGTGAAGCAGTATCTGGGCACTGACCCCAGCCTGAGCCCTGAAACCTCCCAGGGCTCCCCCCTGCCACCACCCTGTCCCCACCCACCCCTCTCCTGGAGGAGCTGGGGTCTCCAAGGAGGCCTAAGCTGAACCCAGTGCCACACCTCTGGGGGATGCCTCGGCACCTGGGATGTCCTGGCATGGCTGTGCCCCTGCCATGCTGCAGGCTGCTGCCTTCACCCCTCCTGCCTGTGCTAAAGGGAGGCAGGATGAGGCCGGCCCCACTGGGCAGCTGCTGGTGCTGGAGTGAAGGTGGTTGTGGGGCTGGAAGGAGCCCTGGGAGTCCTCTGTGGGGCAGGGAGCAGGCACAGGGGAGGTTTGGTTGTGCTTTGGGATAGTGGGGTTGATGGGGAGGGTTGCCCTCTCTGCCTGCCCTGGGGCCGGATCCATCAGCAACTCCTCAGCTCCTGGCCCATCTGCCACAAGGCAGGTACCAGCACCCCAGGGACTGGCACGTGCCCACCCACGCTCCCCCAAAATGTGACTTCAACCGTGGTGGTGCCTGGCCCCATGCCAGGCTGCTCCTGGGGCTCGATCCTGCCCGGGACCAGTGGGTTCCAGCACAACCCATCCGGGCTGGCCAGGTGTTTGTGTTGCCTGCCGCCGTGTTTGCACTGCACACAGCCCAGCTGTTTGTTTTCACGGAACCGAGGGAGCCAAGCCCGGTGGCGGCGGGCACGCTGCAGGCAGAGCAGGCACGGGGCGCTGCTCTCTGCTGGCAGCACCGTGCTGGCTGTACCCACTCCCCGTGCGCTGGCAGGGTGATGTGGCTGTCCCTGCATCCTTCCTCCCCGCACACGCCGCAACATCCGCTTGCCCACTCAGCCCACGCAGATGCCCTCCGCATGCTGGGATGGCCACAACCCTGACGCTGTCCTGGCCCTGGCCGTGAGCCCCCTCTTGCCTCACTCTGGGTTTCCTCAGCGGTGACACAGCACACATCCCCACATCCCCTTTCCTGGGAAGAGCTGCCATGGGGCCGTGGCATCTCTCCTGCCGTGGGCACAGGCACCCTGGCATAGGCACCGATGCTGCCGCCGGCTGTCCAGGGTTGGCCTTGCCGTTCCCTCGCCAAAGCCTTGCAGGTTACGGGAGGGCTTGAGAGCATCAATGCAGCTTCGCCCACGTGGGTCACAAGAAGGAGGCAGGGGGGTCCCCCTGGTCTCTGGTCCAGGTGAGCAGCCAGGGGTGGCAGGAGCCAGCCATGCTGGCACCCACAGGGCTGGCCCTGGTGTTTTGAGATCGTTGTTTTGGTCTCAGCTCCCGTGTATTGGTTTGTGGCCAGTTTAAACTGGTTCACAGCTTTTATAAGGTGTGGGATGAGTGGGATCCTGTGAGTGCTGGCAGCTCCAGAGGGGAGCCCACACCTGTGGCTGCTGGTGCTGGTGGCCATGCAAGCCCACGTGCCTGGGGCAGCCGGCACGGCTCTCTGGGAGGCAGACGCCTGCTCACAGCCCAGACCAGAGGGGAGCAACCCTGAAGCTCCCTACCAGGCTTTCAGCTGCAGCATCTTCCCCTCCAGCACAGCCCCAGTGGCAAAGCGAGCCAGTGCCACCCTGCAGCAGGAGAAGTCGGGGGACACCACTTGCCCACTGCTCTTCATACAGCTCAACCAGCTCCTCAGCACCCCGGCGGGGCTGGAGTGGAGGGAGACAGCCAGGTAGGCATGCCTGCAATGGCCAAGCAGCCTGGTGACACTGTGGGAAGCCCAGCCTTCGAAAGCCCAGCTCTGAAGGAGCCCACAGCATCTCCCAAGGCTGGTGGTTCTTCAACCTCAGCCCGAAAGCAGGGCTGCTTGCTGCCCTCTGCCCCCCCGGTGCCCACACTGCTTCTGCCCGGCTTAGGGTGACCTGTTTCATGGGAGAGTGCAGGGTGTCAGGCAAGCTCCTGCCTTTGTTGCTCTCCAAGGCTCCAGCAGCTGCGCCAGGGCTGACAGTGCTTTCACACTCCCCAGGTCCAGCTGCCTGGCACAAATCAGGAGGCAACTGGGGGGGGAGGTAAGGGCAGGCTTGGCTGGGGGTGATGGGGGCCTAATGGAGAGGGGCCAGGGCCAGCTGGGTATTGCTGTGGGGCAGGAGTGTGGCTGGGATGTCCCCACACCACCCCTCCTCAGCTTGGCAGGGGCACAGGGACATGGGATGCAGGGGTCTGGGGGCAGCGACGGGTCTGTCCCGGGGATCAGAGGGTCAAGGAGCGGGCAAAGCCACCGGGCTGTGGCTGTGACGGCTCTCCCAGCACCCAGACCTCTTCTCCCCAGCACGGCTGCCTGTCGGCAGGAGCCTGCTCTGCTGGGGCACGCTCTCCCCGTACAGCATGCCGAGACACCCCACAGCAGCACGCCCACCCATGGGGACAAAGGGAAGCTCTGTCCGCGCCCAGCATTAAAATATTTGGCACAGCCTGAGCATGGCAAACAGCTCAAGACACTTCTGTCTTGACTCCAGCAGGCGCTGCTAATGGCAGGGCAACCCCCAGTCCCAGCTCAGCCTGGGGACAGGTGGGTTGGGAGCAGCCCTGTGGAGAAGGAACTGGGGGATACCGGTGGGTGACAAATGGGACATGAGCCAGCAATGTGCGCTTGCAGCCCAGGAAACCAAGTGTCTCCTGAGCTGCATCACCAGCAGTGTGCCCAGAAGGGTGAGGAGGGGATTGTCCCCCTCTGCTCTGCTCCCCTGACACCCCCCGGGAGCACTGTGTCCAGCCCTGGGGCCCCCAGCACAAGACAGACATGGACCTGTGAGAGCGGGTCCGGAGGAGGCCACTGAAATGGTCCGAGGGCTGGGACAGCTCTGCTGTGGGGAGAGGCTGAGGGAGATGGGCTTGTTCGGCCTGGAGGAGAGAAGGCTCCAGGGAGACCTTACTGAGGCGTTTCAGTACTTCAGGGGGGCTTATAAGAAAGACGGAGAGAGACTTTTTACCAGGGGCTGTCATGACAAGACAGGGGGCAACAGTTTTAAAGTGAACGAGGGTAGATTTAGGCTGGACAGGGGAAAGAAATGTTTTATGATGAGGGCGGTGAGACACTGGAACAGGTTGCCCAGAGAAGTTGTGGATGCCTCAGCCTTGGAAATGTTCAAGGTCGGGTTGGATGGGGATCTGAGACCCTGATCTAGTGGACAGTGTCCCTGCCCACAGCAGGGGGGTCGGACTGGATGGTCTGTGAGGTTCCCGTCCAACCCAAACCTGTGATCCCATGACTGGTGAAATGCCCCGATCAGAAGATTGGACTGTGGTGTGAGTCAGCAGGAATGGGGACATGGCTGCTGAGGCTGCCCACCCGCCACTGCTTCACGAGCCCACTGCAGCCACCCCTGAGACCCCCCACCCCTTTCTGCCTGTGCCAGCCCCATGCCAAGCTCAGAGATGGACCTAACCTTCAGTTCCCGCTGGCTGGCACGGGGCACGGGACCACCCTGCCACTGACCCCACACATCTTCCCGGGCAGGTGGATGAAGTTCGAGGAGAAGGTGGAGGATGGTGGGGAGCGCTGGAGTGCACCCCACATCCCAGTCCTCCCCCTGCACAGCCTCTTCCAGCTGAGGACATGCCTGCAGAAGGGGACGGTGCTCCTGGATCTGAATGCCCTCAGTTTCAAGGAAATAATTGGTATGTGGGGAATGCAAATGTCACCTCCTGGGATGGGCTGGTCAGCAGAGGGACCAGACCACTAGGGAGGTCCCTGTATAAAAGACCTGATGCATGATAGCTGGGTACCTGAGGTGGCTGGCTGCTGCTCCAGCAAAGGGGGATTTTCGCTGGGCAGCCCCCCACCAGCCAGAAAACCAAGGGGACTCAGGGCTGTCCCCATTCCTATCACAGACAAGGCAATTTCTGGGCAGCCTGAGGAAGCAAAGCTGCAGCCCGAGCTGAGGGAGCGCCTGGCAGCTCTCCTGCTCCGCCAGCCACGGCATCAGCCCACCAAATCCCCGCTGCAGCTCCTCACCGAGCTCAGCCTCTCTCCCTGCCAAGGTAGGCACAGGACCTGGCCATGGGTGGCGACATGGGCTGCCACCAGCCTGGGGCAATACCCATGCTGGCCGTTCAATTGCACACGTATTTTGCTCCCTTTCTTTGCAGTGAAGGTCAAAAGCTGGTCTGAGCCTGGAGCCTCACTCTCCGAAACACCTCTAAAGGAGCAGGTAAGGCAGGACGGAGCTGGGCTGAGAGCAGCTGCTGCATCCTGAGTGCCCAGCCACTGCACCCCTTTCCTTTCAGCTGAGAAACCGATTTAAGAAGAGGGTCCCGCCGGGGGCCGAAGCAGCCCATGTTGTTGTTGGTGAAGTTGAATTCCTGGAGAAGCCCTTCACTGCCTTCATCCGCCTCAGGCGAGGGGTCGCCCTCGGCTCACTGGCTGAAGTCGCTCTCCCCAGCAGGTAAATGGAGGATGGCTGATGGCCCTGCACCCCCCTTTGTCCCTGTCTCCCTGCTCCCTCCCACACAGGACAAGGCTTTGCTTGGCGAAAGTAAAGGGTATGGCACCCAATGCCTCGCACATTCTCAGAGCCCTGGCTCACTGCTTCCTCTCCTGTTCTTCCCAGCTCCTTAAGAACATTCCAGGACAGGCTGAGACTGGAGCATGTGTTGGGCAGCCTCGGGGGGACAGCCCCTGGCTTTATCCCCACCTGGGCTCTGCATTCACTCTCCTCCTGAGAAGGTCCTGGATGCTCTCCACTTACTGCCCGGGATCACGGGGGCTTGCGGCTGGGAAGGGAGGCAGGTTTGAGGGAGCTTCTTGCCCTCCCACCGCCCGCGACGGTCTCCTGAGCGGTGTGTGGCTCTTGCAGCACTGGTGGCGTAGGGGGAAAGGAGCGGGGCAGGAGGTGTTTCTCCGAGGCTGAGGAACGCATCACCTGAAGCCGTAAGGGGAAATGGTCAGTGTGCCCCTTGAGCTGGGGACTTCCTTAGAGAGTGTGCGGAGGAGGCAGGCGAGGATCAGGAGGGACATTGCCACCTCCTGGTCACTCTGCCCAGAGCACCCGTCCTCCAGGAGCTGGGTGGAGCCGGACATCCCCATCAACCTCCTGCTCTCTCTTGGGTGGGAGATGGGTGGCAGGTCCCCGGGGGGGCCCCGCGGGTCTCAAGGGGCTCATGACAACCCCTTGCCCTGTACTTTCTTCCCCCAAACAGGAGGGGAAGGAGAGCTTGTCCCTACCCATCCCTTTGCCTGGGGTGCCATCCTCTTTGCTGCCTGCCCCTGGCTGTCCTGTGGATGCAGTCACCATCTCAGGGCTATCTCCCACCCAGGTCCATCTCTAGGATCTTAAGGTTTTCCCATTGCCTTGACGAAGATGCCTGGGTGAAAGCAATCCCAGGTGGCTACTGTCACCTCCCGACCCCTCGGAGCAGGCTCTGGGAGGTCTCCAGCACTGATGCCCCACGTCAGGGCTGCAGCAGGTTCTGTTAAGCCACCTTCAGCCCCACTCTTGCTGTTGAAGGAGTTTCCCTACCCCCTCTCTGGAGGTTTGCTCAGGTTACAACCCCTGGAATCTCTCCACAGCCTCAGGGTACCAAGACTGTAACAGTTTTTGCCAGTTTTGGAAAGACATGGAGAGCTTGGTTAAATATTTGAATGGGCTGCCCCTCCGGAGACCTTATTATTTTGAAGCACCCTCTGAGGTGGGGGATTTTAGCCATATTTCTTCCAGGACTCTGAGCCCTCTTTCCAGCCTCCTCCTGTGTCCCCGTAGTCCTATCAAACCTGCTGCCCATGCAGCTGACAAGCTCTCCTTCCTGATGCCAACGCTCCTGCATCCTGCCTGCGAGAAACATTCCCACGAGCATGACCCCACAGACAGGCCCAGCCAAGACCCTAACCCCACAGACAGCCCCATCCCAGAGCTTGACCCCACAGACATGACCCCATAGACAACCCCAGCTGCAGGATGTCTCCTTCTCCGCCCCAACGACCTGTGTCCCCGCCCTCCCCCCAGCCTGGTTTTCTGCAGACCCTGTAATCCAGCCGGAGTCCTGGTGTCCCACGGACTCCCGTAGGGTTTCTGTGCAGTGGGCAGCAGACGTGTTTTGTCTTCTGCCCCCAACCCCCTGCTTAGGGTGGCAGCAACTCCCCAGGTGTGCCCAGCCACCGTCCCCAGCATCCCTGCAGCACCATGGTCTCCCCTGGGAGAAGCATCCCCCAGCAAGGAGAGAGCTGCTCAGGACATGCGTTGTCTCACCCACAGGTTCCTCTTCATTCTGCTGGGTCCCCAAGCCAAAGTGAAAGCCTACCATGAGGTTGGCAGGGCCATGGCCACACTGCTGACGGATGAGGTGAGCCTGGTGCAGCACCCATGGGTGGGATGGGCCTGGGATGAGGCCTAGGCTGAGGGGACCAGGGGTCCTCTCCTCTGCAAGCTGCAGTGAGGGAAGCAGAGGATGAGGTGAGATGGTGGCCTCCCTTTCTCAGTGATGGTTGCAGGCTGGAAGGAAGGCTCCGAGTGGCTGAATGCAGGGATGTGGTGGCTAAACCACAGCATCTCCCCACAGCTCTTCCAAAGGGTTGCCCGGCAAGCTGAGCACCGAGAGGACCTCATCACAGGGATGGAGGTGTTCCTGGATGAGCTGACTGTGCTTCCTCCCAGAAAATGGGACCCCAGTGCCCGAATTCCTCCGCCGAGCTGTCTGCTGTCTCTGCACAGGAGGTAGGCTGGAGGGACGGCAGCTGCAGTCTCTGCCAGCCCCTTTGCAGGCTCCCAGCTGGAGACCTCTGCCTGTGACACTGAAATCTCCATCTCCATGGGGATGAAGCCACCCAGGAGCCAACCACTGCCAGTGAGGTCCTCCCAGCCAAGCCCCTCTGCAGCTCCAGCCGATGACCACAGCTCTGGTCCCCGCTGCTGTTAGTCCTGCTGTCCCACTTGCCAGGGGATGGCAAAACCACCCCGTGTGCCCTTCAGGCAGGAGCTGCTGGGAACACCGGGTCTCAGCACTCAGACGTGAAACTCCAAGCAGGACACCTCCAGCTCTGCCCAGCTCCTCCACCAAAACCAGTCCCGCTAGGGCTGGCTCCAGGGTGTGCTGGAGGACATCATGGTTGGGTTGGAAGGGACCATTGAAGATCATCTAGTCCAAATCCCCACTTCTCCTCCTTCTCCTGATCTTTCTCCTCCTCATTATCAGGGGATACATGAGCTCCCTCCAGCCCTGCTTGCACCTCTGTCCCCTCTCCACCCTCCCTGTCCCCTCATAGCATCCCCTAGATGCATCTGGGTCCTGAGGGCTCCAACATGAAGCCTGTTGTCTCAGGCTCTGGTCTGTCACAGGACTGCCGTGCACCCGTCGGATTGGCAGTCCCCCAGCAATGGGGACATGGCAGCAGCTGGAGACAGAGCCAGCCTGGGGTACCCAGGCTCCAGGGAGGAGCTGGAGAGGACGGGCAGGTGGGTGTCTGGAAGGACAAGGGTGGTTGGAGGTGCAGCGGGAGGCCAAATTTGGGGCAGGGTGCTGGCTCTCCCCAGCACATGGGGCCACCACGTCCAAACCACTCTGAGCTGGCATCTCCCAGGGAAGGGACCATCCCTTGCTTGGCAGGTCTCGCAGGGAGGTGATGGCCTGCGAGGGGGACTGCTCTGAGATCTCCCTCCGCTGCCCCAGGCTTTTCGGGGGGCTGCTGCAAGACATCCGGAGGAAGGCACCATGGTATGGCAGTGACTTCTCTGATGCCCTGCACCCCCAGTGCCTCTCAGCAGTGCTCTACATCTACCTGGCGACAGTCACCAATGCCATCACCTTCGGGGGCATGCTGGGGGATGCGACTGACAACATGCAGGTCAGTGTGGCCATGGGGTGCCCCACACCAACCCCACTTGGCCCAGCTCATGGGTCTCCTGGGTGCCCACCTCCTACCAGTGCCCGGCAAGCCTGCGGTGCCCCCAGGGCATCCTGAGCATCACCTGAATCCTGCATCCTTCCCTGGCCTCCGCAGTTTCTGAGCACTGACCCTGTACCTTGCAGTGCAGGGAGGGGTGGGCAGCTGCCTGCAGCTGTGACGCTGCAGGGGACAGTGCTGCAACACCCAACTCCACCACATGCCGAGTGCCTGGCACCTCTCTCCTGCATTTCAGGGGGTGCTGGAGAGCTTCCTGGGCACGGCCTTTGCTGGCTCCATCTTCTGCCTCTTTTCCGGCCAGCCCCTGACCATCCTGAGCAGCACCGGTCCAGTGCTGGTCTTTGAGCGGCTCCTCTTCTCCTTCAGCCAGTAAGTACCCTGCCAGGGACAGTTCCTTGGGCAACTGGCTGGGTCACGGGCCACCATCACACCAGGCAGGTGTCGTTGTTGAGGCTTTGGGTCACCCTTCCCACCAGGCACCACAGCCTGGACTACCTGGAGTTTCGCCTCTGGATTGGGTTCTGGGTGGCCTTTTTTGGTGTTGTCTTGGTGGCCACCGAGGCCAGCCACCTGGTGCGGTACTTCACCCGCTTCACCGAGGAAGGGTTCTGCGCCCTCATCAGCTTGATATTCATCTACGACTCCCTGAAGAAGATGCTGAGCCTGGCGGATGCCTTCCCCATCAACTGGCACTACCGGCTGGACAACGTCACCTCCTACAGCTGTGTCTGCAACTTGTCCAGCCCCGGTAAGCCCAAGCAGCCGTGGAACTGGTGGGGAGCAGGGGGCTGCTGCCCCGGGACCCCACTGGGATCCTGCCACCCAGCTAGATGGAGAAAGGTGCTGGAGGAAGAGGCTGCTCAATCCCATCCTTGCCTGCCCAACCACATCAACACCTTCCTCCACTCCCCTCCGTGCCATCTGTCCATCCGTCCCTGCCTCCCAGCACTGCCCAGACCCCGGGCAGACCCTTCGTCCTGTTCCTGTGGCTTTGGGATGGGGGATGCCAGGGGCTGGAAGTGGGCACATGGGTGGGTTTGTGCTGTGGTTTCTAGCCCAGTCTGTAAATCAGAGGTTGTTTCCTGGGCATGAAGATGTGTCCACATTGATCTTGCAAATGCAATCCACACCATGTACCAAAAGAATCAGTGTTGGGCACAGCCTGAGGCTGATGGTGCCTCTGAGTGGCTGGTGCTTCAGCCAAGCCCTTCACAGGGGTGTCCCCCCTCAGTGCTCCCTGGGCATCAGCTGGTACCAGGGTCTCAGGGGTCCCATGGGGCCCCATCCAGGACCCTGGGTGCCTGGGGAGAGCCTGGGCAGCCGCACTGATGGCAGCGTGGTCCCAGTCATCCCTGATGAGGCATCCCATGGTGCTGGCACCCTGACCTCCCCTATCCCCTTGCAGGTCACAGCTCCACAGGGAATGACACGCCGCTCCCCTCACCCCTGGCCCCCCAGCAGGTACAGCCCCTGCTCCCGGATGGGTGGGTGAGGGGCTGGGGTGGGCCTAAGGTGTCTGTGCATGACCCCTCCTTGTCACCTGCCCTGTCCCCACAGCCTTCTGCTGCCCCGTCCGGGCTGAGCAGGACCCAGTGCCTGGGTCAAGGTGGGCACCTCCTGGGGACCAGCTGCCAGTATGTGCCCGATGTCACCCTCATCTCCTTCCTGCTCTTTGGGGGCACCTTCCTCTCCTGCACCGCACTCAAGCACTTCAGGAGCAGCCGCTACTTCCCTGCATGGGTGAGCATCCTTCAGCCACCCCAGCAGCACGGCCACCCGTCCCGGCAGTGTGGGGATGGCGCCAGGTGCTGCAACCCAGGAGTGGTCCTGGGGCAGCCCCCTGCCCCGGCCAGCCCAAGGCCAAGTCCTTTCCATCTGCAGGTGCGGAAGCTGGTGAGCGACTTCGCCATCATCTTGGCTATCCTTGTCTCCTGCACTGTTGACGCCATCCTGGGCTTGGAGACCCCCAAGCTCCTCGTCCCCAGTGAGCTGAAGGTGTCAGTGGGGTGGGCATGGTGCTGTTGGGGAGTGGGTCTGGGCCCCACTCAGTGGCCATCCCACTATGCTGCTGCTGTCCTTCCCACTGCTGGGTCCAGCCCTACAGGGATGTGGGCTGCACCCCAGCAAACAAGAAGGGCTTGAACCGCAGCCGATCCCATGCTCTGTAAATAACCTGTCTCAGTCCTGGAATAACCACATCACAGTACAGCTCATGCTGGAGAGAGAGCCACAGGCTCAAGTCTAGGCTTGGGCTCCCCACCCTGGGTGTGGAGCAGGGCTGACAGCACCTCAGAGCAGCCCATGCTTGCCACCACCTCCTTGGGCTTGCCACCATCAATGTCCAGTGCCACCTCTTCTACCTGCTCCAGGGGGCATGTGCCTGGCTTCTGGCTTGTGGTGCCCAGGAGCAACACCCTGCTCTGCCACAGCCAGAGTGTTCTCATGGGGGGCTGGTGGGTCATGCTGCCCAGGAGCACGCATCTCCAGGTGAGAGAGGTTGCTCTTCCTCTTCCCAGGTGGAACATCCCTGGGTGCCCACAGAGCTCCAGCCTGGGCACCCAGGGCTGGTCCTGTCACCCAGCTGTGCCACAGACCCCACAGGCTGGTGGTGGCTGCTGTGACCCTTCTGTTCTCTGCAGCCCACGAACCCAGCTCGGGGCTGGATCATCTTCCCCTTTGGAGCCAACCCATGGTGGGTCTGCCTCGTGTCCCCAGTGCCTGCCATCCTCATCACCATCCTCATTTTCATGGACCAGCAGATCACAGCAGTCATCCTTAACCGCAGGGAGTACAAGCTGCAGGTGAGTGGGGGACAGGGGACGGGCAGAACCCAGCCAACGAGGAGAACCCAGGTCCCAGCTGGATCCTGTGGGCCAGGGAGGCATTCAGGGAAGAGTGTCACCCCAAACTGGCTGGAAAGGTGGACAGACCCCACTGCCACCTCTCTGATGGTGCCAGGGAGATGGCTCTCCCCCAGCCCCACTGCCTCTCTGGCTGCAGAAGGGAGCAGGCTTTCACCTGGACCTCCTCTGTGTCTCCCTCCTGATGGTCGTCACCTCTGCCACCGGCCTTCCCTGGTATGTCTCGACCACCGTCATCTCCCTGGCGCACATGGAGAGCCTGAGGAAGGAGAGCGCAACCTCAGCCCCAGGCGAGCACCCCAAGTTCCTGGGCATCAGGTACACAATGAACCCAGACCCCACTCTGGGAGACCTCCTGCCTGTGACTGAGGAGCAGGGGACAGGGGCGTGCCCACACTGGCTGGCAGACCTGGCTTTGGGGCTGCTTGTGTCTCCCCAGGGATGCCACTGGTCCCCGTGGCCATTAAAGCTGAGAGGAGCAGAGACCCTGGGGGCAGGGAGGGCGGGTGGGAGCTGAGGGCTCCTGAGGGACCCCAGGGGCACCTGTGACACTTGCGCTGCCACCTGCAGGGAGCAGAGGCTGACTGGCCTGGCTGTCTTCATCCTGACAGGCGTCTCCGTCTTCATGGCACCCGTTCTCAAGGTAGGGAGCCTGGCTGCTGGGTTTGGCCTCTTTTCCAAGGTGGGGGTTGGCCGTATCGTTCAAGGCTGGTGGGTTCCTAACCTTGCCGTCCCTTGTCCCATCAGTCCATCATGGGAAGCCTGGCCAGCAGGCAGGGAGCTGTGTGCTGCATGAGAAGGGGCTGGGCAAAGGGCTTGGCATGAACGCTGCAGGACAGCTGGCACACCAGCCACTGCTGCCCCATGTCGGCTCGCCAGCCGCCCTGTGGGCATTGGGGTCTCCTGTGGTCCCTAAACACACCCCACCACTACCCTCCACACTGCCGTATGTGGGGCTGAGCCTAGCTGGGGTTGGCTCTCGCCTGCCACCACTGCCACATCAGGCCGAGCCACTCCAATGTACCCTGGCCACATCTGGATCACGTGGGGGCAAGCAGGAGTTCCCTTTTCCATCACCTCTGTCCTCACTTCTGAGGATGCCCTTGTAAAGCCTTTGATACAGTCCCCCACAACATTATTACCTCCAAATTGGAAAGATATGGGATTGATGGATGGACTATCAGATGGATCAGGAATTGGCTGGATGGCCTCCTCCAAATAGTTACAGTCAGCGGCTCAGGGTCCAAGTGGAAACCAGTAACGAGTGGTCTCCCTCAAGGGTCCCTACCGGGATCAATACTATTTAATATCTTCATCAACAACTATTTAATATCTTCATCATCAAGTGGGATCGAGTGCACCCTCAGCACATTGGCAGATGACACCAAGCTGAGTGTTGTGGCTGACTCACCTGAGGGAAGGGATGCCATCCAGAGGGACCTTGGAGGATACGAGCCCATGTGAATCTCATGAGGTTCAACAAGGCCAGGTGGAAAGTCCTGCAGCTGGGTGGGTGCAACCCCCAGTATTAACACAGACTGGTGGATGAATGGATTGAGAGCAGCCCTCTGGAAAAGGACTGGGGGTAATTGTGGGTGACAAATGGGACATGAGCCAGCAATGTGCGCTTGCAGTCCAGGAAGCCAAGTGTCTCCTGAGCTGCATCACCAGCAGTGTGCCCAGAAGGGTGAGGAGGGGATTGTCCCCCTCTGCTCTGCTCCCCTGACACCCCCCGGGAGCACTGTGTCCAGCCCTGGGGCCCCCAGCACAAGACAGACATGGACCTGTGAGAGCGGGTCCGGAGGAGGCCACTGAAATGGTCCGAGGGCTGGGACAGCTCTGCTGTGGGGAGAGGCTGAGGGAGATGGGCTTGTTCGGCCTGGAGGAGAGAAGGCTCCAGGGAGACCTTACTGAGGCGTTTCAGTACTTCAGGGGGGCTTATAAGAAAGACAGAGAGAGACTTTTTACCAGGGGCTGTCATGACAAGACAGGGGGCAACAGTTTTAAAGTGAACGAGGGTAGATTTAGGCTGGACAGGGGAAAGAAATGTTTTATGATGAGGGCGGTGAGACACTGGAACAGGTTGCCCAGAGAAGTTGTGGATGCCTCAGCCTTGGAAATGTTCAAGGTCGGGTTGGATGGGGATCTGAGACCCTGATCTAGTGGACAGTGTCCCTGCCCACAGCAGGGGGGTTGGACTGGATGGTCTGTGAGGTTCCCTTCCAACCCAAACCTGTGATTCTGTGATTTTGTGGTGGAGAAACTGGAGCCCAAGACTGCCTGGTCTTCCCTCTCCCTTTGTGGTGGATGGCAAGATACAGAGCAGTGAGGGGTGTCTGTGGGCTTTGGGATCCTCTCCCAGGGCAACTTTTCTTGCCTCCCCAGCCCCAGGATGAGTCTGGCTTGGTCCTTCATGCAAGGATCCATCTCTCCTTATAATCCCCCCTGTCACACCTGCAGCAGCCCCAGGACTAGGAGTTACCTCCCACTTCGGGTGTGTGGATCAATGCTTCCTCTCAAAAGGCACTGGGGAAGCTAACCCAGCCCTGGGAACTGCCTGTGTCCCTGGTGAAACCCGTGGGGAGCAGCAGGTGACCCCCGTCTCCCTCCTTGCTTGCCCGGGCTTGGGAGAAAACCAAACTCTGCTGAGCCACACAGAGGGCTGGAGCCAGTTTATGGTTGCAGAGGAGGTAAAGAGGAAAGTGATGTGCTGGGGAGGCAGGACCTCCCTAGCCTTTATAGATCCTGAGCCATAAGCCATATCTCCAAGTGGCTTGGTGTCATGTTCTCCACCTCCAGCCTGGATTGCTCCCACCACGTGCTGGAGAACAGGGCAAAGAACTTGGTGCATGTTTCCGCTCTCTGAAGACTGTGATATCCCCACATGAGCAGCATAACTGTGAGCGTGTCTGGGCTTTAAAGCCCTTGAAGCCATAAGATATGAAAAAATCCATGACATTAAACTGGGCTGTTGGAAATGAAGGAATCAAACGGTGCAGCCATTATACATTATACACGACAGCTCAGCAAGCACGGGCCCCTCGGGGAATCGTGCCCTGCTGACCCCTTGCCCTGCTGTTTTGCAGCACATCCCCATGCCAGTGCTGTACGGGGTCTTTCTGCACATGGGGGTGGCAGCGCTGAACAGCATCCAGGTGAGTGGGGGCTGCACCAGTGGTGGGAGGAGGGGTTTTGCTCAATACCAGCTCTCACTGCTGAGCAGAGCCTGGATTTTAGCTCTTCGTGATGGGCAACCTGGCATGGGTTTGTTCCCCACCAAAACAAGCAGGGACAGAGGGACCTTTCTGGGGCTGGGGAAAGGGAAAGGGAAGTGTCTGGGATGCTGAGGAGCATGAGTGATTTCTGCACTGATGGTTTGTGAGAAGTGGAGGGACCAGTAGATAACCCAGACTTCCTCCCAAAGCCACAGGGATGTTCCCATCTGGGAGCTGCAGGCAGAGAGCTGGGAGCTGCTGATCCTTTGGTCCTGGCATTGCAGCTGATGTCAGCTCTGTTCCTCTCCTGAGAAACCCACAGAGAGGAAAAAAATCTCCACTCCAGAAATATCTATCCCTTTTTTTCCTCTAAACAGTACATTTTCCTTGCAATTACCCTGCTCTGGATGACAGGTTGAGAAAACCCTCCCTCCCTCCCTCCGCTTGGGGAATTCGGGGTTGTTCTCTGGCAAAGGCAGCAACAGCTTCCTGCATGCAGGGAGGGGAATCAAGGAGTTGTTATCTCTCAGTTAACCCTTTAAAAACAGCCTGAGTCCTTTCTAGATGTCTGTCTAGAAAGTGCTCCCCTGGCCTGGGGCAATGGTGTACCAGGACCCCTGGTCTTGCAGCCAAGCTCACCCACCCAGGCATCATGCTGGCAGCCAGTGCAGACAGCGGGAGGGCTGAGCTGCAAAAACAATGGTGAAAATCCCTCTGCCACCCCGAGTCCCAACAGAGAGGTGGGTAAGAGCTGCCTGAAAGATGGAGGTGTGTGACCCACATGCTGTCTTCTCGCTACAGCTCACAGACCGTGTGCGGCTGTTCCTCATGCCAGCCAAGCACCAGCCAGACCTTGCCTACCTCCGCCATGTGCCCCTGCGCCGGGTACACCTCTTCACTGTCATCCAGCTGCTGTGCCTGGCCCTGCTCTGGGTCCTCAAGTCCACCATGGCCGCTATTATTTTCCCAGTGATGGTATGCCATCTCTTTTAATCAGGCAGCATTTCTCTGATGCTGGACTGGGTGCTGTCCACATGTGCCCTGAGCATTGCTGGGGCCCTGGCGCTCACCTTGGTCAAGGGACCCCCTCTAGGTGGGGGCACACACCCTGGCAGATGGTGTATGTGGGTGCTCAGACCCCTGAGGGCTGGTGGAGTCCCTGGCGGGCCACAATGTGACTTTGTCACCAGCCTTCACATCCTGGATTGGGGCCAGTGGGGCTGATATTGCTTTGCGGGTGTTGTGCAAGTATTGTCGCCTGGATCCAAGCCAGGATAGGTGACGTGCCACCTCCCCAGCATTTACTAGAGGTATAGAGGGGATGTGACAGGGACCACGCTGCCTGTTCCCTGGCCCTCAGCCCCAAGCACTGTGTGATACTGATCTGTGCTTCACCCTGGCCCCAGCTGCTGGCGCTGGTGGGGATCCGGAAGGGGCTGGAGCACATCTTCTCCAGGCATGACCTGAGCTGGCTGGACAGCCTCCTGCCTGAAACGGCCGGGAAGGACACAGAGGGGAAACAGCCCAGGAAGCGGAAGGAGGAGGAAAGCAACAGCGAGGAAGTGGGTGATGTCCTGGGGGCTGTGCTCTTTCACAAGCTACCCCTGGAGATGCTTTGGTGCAGGGGCTGATCCTGGCCTGAGCTAAGACTAAGCTGGGCTGGGACTGAGCTGCTTGGTGGGGCTGAGCTGGCAGCGTGGCGGGAGCGAGGGCTGTGAGCCGCTGCCACTCTCGCCCTTCTCTTCTTCCTCCAGTCTGAGCCGATGCATCGCCAAGGACCAGAGATCAACATCTCCGTGAATTAGGGTGGCAGCCGGGATGCAGGGCACGGCGCGGGGCAGAGGAGGCCGGGCTGGGGCCTGGCTGCTCCTGCCCGGCCTGGCAGCTCCGGGTCAGGTGGGAGGCGGCACCGCGGCACCTCGGCAGGCCCCTTCCCAGCGCGGCCAGGCAGCCCCGCCGCGGGCAGGACATCTCCGACAGGCTCCGGGCCCCCTCCAGCCCGGCCCCGCACACCCCCGGGACGGGGCACCCACAGCCCCTCGGGGCGGCCTGTCGCGGGGTCCCCCACCCTCACCCGACGACACCTCTTCCCGCGGGCGGCCCCACCCCGCCCCCCGTCCTGCGGCGCCAGCCCGCGCCCCGCGGGTGCGTGGGGCAATAACGGGCCCAGGCGCTGCCACCGCCCGGACGCCCCTCGGCTGCCCCGGCCTGGCCGCGGGTGCTGACAGAGGCCACGTGGCCGCGCCAGTGTCGTCACAGCGGGCGGAGCGGCGGCGGGAGCAGAGTGACGGCGCGCCCACCCTATGTCGACCCGCGCTCGGGCCAGGGGGAGGGCGAGGGGGCGGGCCCTGCGCATCGATAGGCAGCGCCCGGCGCTAATCGCCGCTCGGCACAGGCGGGCGTGTGACGATCCCTCGCGCTGACGGAGACCTTCAGAGGGATTCGAAGGGGAGGGGGGCCCAGGGCACGGCAGGAGCCAATCGGGCGGCGCCAGACGCCGTGCGTTTTGAGCGATGTGGCTGCTGACCAATCGAAACCCAGAACTCCCGGATTTGCTTTGATTGACAGCTCGCTCGCCCCATCGGCGCGCGCAGCTGCAGCAAGGCACATGACTGATGTTTCAGGTGACCAATCAGCTCCCGGGAAGTTCAGGAAGAGAGGCCGGGGGAACGGGGCGGGGCGGCGGGCTCTAACCGCCTCGGCGTGCGCTCTCAGGGCAGCATGCTGGGAGCGCGTGACGCGACTCGGAGTGGCGGGCACCGCGTCCAATAGCGCGCTGCCGTCGGCCGAGCGCGCCCAATGGGCGCGGACGGAGCGGCGGGTGGGCGGCGCGGCGCCCGCGGCCGGGTAGGGTGTGAGAAGTTAGTGGCGCTGCTGCGGTGCCGTGAGGGGACGGAGACGGCTGGGCTCTGCGAGCGGCGGCGGCCCCGGATCAGCGCGATGCTCACGGACGGCACCGCCGCCCCCGTCGGCGACGAGGAGATCGACTCGGTCGCTCCCCGCGCGCCGCCCGCCGCCGAGCCGCCCGCCGCGGCCGGGCCCTCCCCGCTGGGCTTGCGGGCCGTGCGCCTCTTCGGGGAGGCCGGGCCCGGCGGGCCGGGAGGCCCCGGCGCGCCCGCGGCTGGTGAGGCCGCCCTCGACTTCAAGCTGGCGGCCGCCGTGCTGCGGAGCGGGGGCGGCGGCGGCTCCGGCAGCGACGAGGACGAGGTGTCCGAGGTGAGCGCTCCCGCCGGCGGGCCCGGCCCTCCCCTCCGCCGCTTCCTGACAGGCCCGGCCGGCGGCCGGAGCCGGCGCCCGCCCTCCCCCTCGCCGCGCTGGGCCCACCGCCGCCAGCCGGGCGCTCGGCGCCGCCCCGACCGGGCGCAGGGGTCGCTGGCCGCACCACACCCCCCTCCCCCCCCCCCCCTCGACGGCCTGGGCCTCCCCGCCGCCATGGGCGTGAGCGGCCGCACCGGAGCCGCGGGGGCGGGGTCCCGGCGGCCCCGCACGGGCAGGGCGGCCCAGGGCCTTCTGATGAGGCCGGGGAGAAGGGAGGGAGGGAGGGAGGGGGTCTCGGCACCGTCGCGCCTCCCGGCGGGCCCCGGGGAAGGGGGGCTGGGCGCCGCGCCTGCACACTCCTGGGGCAGCCGGGCGCTCTGCTCGCCGCTGCCTCTCTGCGTGCGGAGGGTGGGGGAAAGATGTCTCCCGTGCTGCTGCCTCCTGACCTCTAGGAGTGGTTTCCACTTTGAACCAGGTTCGGAGGGGGAGGTGAGATCCTCCACCCAGCGGAGAACAAAGTAAAGCCTCCGTCCCCCGGTATTGCTGCCCTGCACACGGGAAGAAAGATCTGGGATTCCTAGACTCTGCTAAATTCCTGATACGTATATACACACACACTTTTATGCAATAGAAATATTTCTTACCCAACAAAATGGAAGAGGGTAATGGAAGTGTATTCCTTTGATCTTCCAAACCTGCAGAGAGTCTTAAGGGAAGGGTGTGGAGGAGGGGCTGGAGCCTTATCGCAACCCAAATGGAGCATTGTTGGACCTGTAAACTTACATCTAATACTGATTTATGTAGGGTAGGGAGAGAAGATAAGTCGTAGAGTCACAGAATGGCTTGGGTTGGAAGGGACTTTAAAGGTCATCTAGTTCCAACCCCCCTGCCCCGGGCAGGGACACCTTCCACCAGCCCAGGTTGCCCAAAGCCCCGTCCAACCTGGCCTTGAACCCTTCCAGGGAGGGGGCAGCCACAGCTTCTCTGGGCAACCTGTGCCAGGGCCTCCCCACCCTCACAGGGAAGAAGATCTGTTGCTACTGCCCACTCACCCTACACCAAAGGGTGAGTCTTATTTCCTTAGTTGCTTCTTGTAGAAAGAAGGCCTGAGATCACAGCTACCATCATAGCCCTTCTGTAGTCTTAGTGGAAAGCAGGAGAAAGTGGCTAGCACTTGCAAGCTTCTTGTGGTTCCAACGTTTTGTACTTCTGTGTGGTTCTGCAGGAGTAATAAGATGGTAGCCAAGGCCATACATACCATTTTTAGTTTGGGGGCCAGGAGTGGGTACTTTGGTACGTGTCCACATTTCTTCTGAAGAAATGGAAGGAGGGGAGCCTGCATTCATCCCTCCATGTCTAAATTTTTTGCTTTCCATTGATGATCCTCTTTTGTCCAGCCCTCCTGAAACATGAACTGACAGGTCTTATCTGCATAAAAAAAGTGATTAAACTGATGCAGACCGACATCTGCACATTGCTTGTGGCCACCTAACCTAAGTTAAAAACTGTGTTAACAGCAAGACATTTAACTAAACTAAAACTCTAATGATCAGGCAGATTAGTGCTTACATGTGAATGTTCCTTGCGTGGTTGGTATCATGAACATATGATGGTACAGGATTACTGTTCAAGTATGTACCTGTTTTGGGGAGCTGGAAGGCCTACTGTAGATAGAATAGGACACAAGTAATTTATGAGTTTCTGCTCTCCAAGATGTCTTTTATGTCACAATTTAATGTATCTTTGAAGATACAAAGCAGTAGTTACAGAAACTGGAAAATGATGGGAAATGGGCTGTATCTGAGTGTTTGTGGCTCTTTACAAGATGAGCAGAGTTCTGCTTTGAAAGCTTATCCTTTTGAACCCTCCCCATTATTTAAAGGATGTGAAGATTGAACAGCTAAGGTGTTTACGAAGCACTCTATTGGTCTTTTGACTAATAGCAAGCATTAAGAACGACAGCCTATTATAAATAATGTGTCTGGGAGGTTGGCATTGAGGTCAAAAAAAATAAAGGTTCCCAAGCACCTGTTAAAGTAAAATTAATTGTTTGAAAAAACTGGGAAAAGCTTTCTTATTTAGATTATATATATATAAAAAAATAAATTGGAATTAAAATACTTGGAGATTTCCAGAACACATGTAGAGGAGTTGGGCTCATCTTGAAGCTGAAATTGCCTGGGGAGTTGTTCTTGTGTTTCTGGTTGTGGAGAGTTACCTGGGGAAAAGGCATGGGTGGGAAGGATGTGCCTCACATCTGTGCTGCCTTGCTAGACTATGGAGTATGGCTGGGAGGACCAAGAGTGAAATTTTTTTTTATTTATTTTTTTTCCTTCTGGACATATGACAACTAAAGAAGCACCTGTTGTTGGTGTTATTTTTTGTTTTGTTTTGTTTTTTTTTAAGAAAGAAAGTGCAGTTAAACTCCTGAGATGGAACACTGCAATTCTTGAACAGCACTGCTTTGAAAACCCAGTGACTGGACTGTGGTCTTGTGCCGTGAGTCACTGATTTGGGTGTATGCATTCAGCTATTACTAGTGAGTGGAATTAGTGAGAACTAGAAGGGAGAATTAAAATAAAGTGTTTGCCATGCTGTCTTGATCTGTACTCTTCTTTACTTTTGAAGTCATAGAAGTAGTGGTACAATATTCTGTAGGCTCTGCTGTGTGTCTGCAGCGATATTTAGGGTTTGTATCCTCGCATTAGTCTGACAGGGTAAAATAATTGGATTAGTCAAAATGGCAAATTAGGTAGAAAAGAAAATCATCAGGGAAGAGCAGGACCAAGTGTGTAATGAAGTATTTATCTAGAGAATGAAAAGAGCAATATAGTTTAGCTTAACTTTTTTGAAAATATATTGCATTTCTTACGTCAGATCTTCAAGTACTTTACAGTAGGAGTACTGTCCCCATTTTAAAGGTGAAGAGTGTGCCACATTTATTCAGTCTTGCAAAACTGGGAGAAAAATCAAAGCTTTCTGGTTTCTGAGCTCAGTGCCTGCCCATGGTGGTCACTAGGCTGCTGGCTGGGAAACCAGGGGCTGAAGTGGATCCCGTATAAATGAGTTGTATCGGGTCTGCGAGGTGAAATTTAAATGCGGCTGTATAGAATATTTTCTAGAATTACCAGTTAAAATTATCACATGCAAATAGAAACAATTGCAAGCTGAAGCATGAAGGATGAGGCCAGGAGGCTTTGTGCTATTTCTGTGTAAAATGGAGGGGAAGCCGTCGTTCTCCTGGGTGTTCAGAGAAATTTTTGCCACTGGTTGCAGTCTGAGAGATGAAGTGGTTTTGACCTTGGTGTAAATAGTTTTCTTGGTCACCTTCTAAGCTTGATCAGGGTTTGGACACAGCCTGTGACTTGTTTAGAGTGAGATTTTGGTGTAATGTTAAGTGTATTACTACCACTCCTTGTGAATTTTGCTGTCACTTAAAGCGATGCCAAAGGCATGGGTATTAAACAGCCTCCTTCATAGTAGTTGTGAAGCCTGTAGGTCAAGGTGAAGGCATGCTGGCAGGGCGGTGATTAATAGTGCATGTATGCGAAGTCCATAGGGTCCTCAGTGGTTGAGTGCTTCTGGCCATAGAGCACACAGGTTCTTACCAAAACCCGTTGTGGTGGAAAACTGGGCTGTAGAATAGAGAGTTGAAGCAAGTGATAAATACGGCAGAGTTAGGGCTCACAGGATTGTGCAGTTTGCTGATCTTTTGTAAATCAAGTAGGAGAAGCCAGCTGTGCTGACAAAAGTACCAGAGGATCTTGGAGCTCAGTTCAGTAAGTGGCTTTTGGTGATGAGTGTATAAATGTAGCAAGTCTCTTGTGTTCTGTAATTCAGGGGTTTGGAGGCCTTCAATGGCAACTGGAGCTCACCCACCCCTTGGCTATGGAGTCAACTCAGCTCTCAGCTTCCCTCTCCAGAGCAGGCTGCCTGCCTCTACCAGCTTGCCTTACTTAAGCCTGTACCTATTGCATAAGCCTCTGGGGATATTTACATAAAGCATAATTAAAAATCAGACATAACCTACCTCCTACAATGAGTAGAATTAATAGTTGAATGGCATGCACTCCAGATCAGTTCAGTACTTGGAGATTTTGTCTGGGACTTAATCTTTTTTTTCCTTCCCCCTGCCCCAACCCCCCACTCCACGGTCTCTGAATTTTTAAACTGGGTTTTGAATTCAGAGTAAATACTTAGGTAGTTTGTTTTAGATTGGCAGTGTAGTCTATTAAAGTTGTTGCTATGTTAATGAACCTTCTCAACACTGTGCTGCTTCTTAAATGGTATACACAATATATCTTCGACTTCTGAGGTTAAGATAATGCTTATACATTTTGGTTTTCTATATTATATTTGGAATAATGTAAATAGCAGCATTTTCTTGACCATAAGGAATCAAAATTAAAAAAAGTTGATGCAAATTCAGGTAGGTAATGTTAAGCAGGAAAGCCTTTTTTCAGTTTAGCAGTTGATGTTTTTCTTATTTTGACTAGCTCTTTCAAAGTTGAGGAAGTATGAGGTGAAACAAAATGGAAAATTTTCTTCAAGAATTATTCACTGATTGGAAAATATTGAGGGATAATGGGTTCAGGCTTCAATAAGTATTGAGATGATGCTTAAGGATGCAGAGAGCTGGTTAGTAGGGTGTTCATTTGTTCCCAGCCTTATTAGGCATCTAATTCGTGGAAGAATCTTGGTAGGTGTCTCAGTAACCTTGAAAGTCTGGCCTGTGGTAGCCAGAAACAATCTGTCTAGTTATGGTTAATACTTATAATTCAATAACACCTTTAAAATGATCTGATTTCTAATGTTTCTTGCAGAACTCTAGTTTCCTTTCAGTGCAGCTTGACCCATTTGAGTACATGACCTAAAATAAATGTCAGCAACTGTTTTCTAATGATAGGTGTAGGCAGTAAAGATGTGAAATACTACTGTATAATTATATAAATATGTGATGCAACCCCTTGGTAAGGGGAGATTTACCAAATTTAGCAGAACATCCATATTTAGTTACAAATTTGCACATAGGTTTCACCAGTCAACTAGCTACAATCTGGGCGGGGCAAGGGTTCATTTGAGCATTAACACAAGGCGAGACCAAAGCTGGTGAATCATGAGTTTTTTTGTTCTGATTTAAATTGGGGCTACCCACCCCTCCCCTGTGGACTTGATATTGGGATGTTCTCCTTTCCTCATCTCAGAGGATCCTGAAATATAGCAGTAAGGATGGCTGGATGATGCTGTTGCAACATTGTCCTGTGCTTAGAGCTTAAACCATCCCTGTGACATTCACTTGAAGGGGAATATAAAGGCAGTTCTTTTTCTGTGCACACATGTGGCCTGGCCTTTAAAACTGGGAGCAGCAACATTACTGAATCAGCATGCTTGTTGAAGGAGTTCAAAACTGGGGTTTAGACCCTGCAGGTGAAGAGGCTGCATAGCTTTGATCTTAGTAGGTCATTTTGAGTTCTTGTAACATGTATGAAGATTCCTTAGAAGTATGAAGCCGTTGTTAGGGGGTTAAAGTGACTCTCAGATTTAAAACAGGCAAGTCTGACTTATATGAAAAAAGGAACCTTTCTTAGATTTGTTTCCCACTTAAAATTTTGCGAAGCAAGAAGAATAACTTCTACAGCTTGTTTGAGGACTATCAGAACTGGGTGTTTAAGTTAAACTCTGAAGCCTCAGTCTTCCGTAGGGTGCTTTCATTTTCCTTCTGTGGATACTTTCTTTCCTAATTGCAGCCCATGTACCATGCAAATGCTGTCTAAAGTTCTTGTGTAAAGCTTATCTCCCTAATGGGAATGTCTGTGTGAGGAATGGAATACTGTAAGCAAAAGTTCAGAAATCTGTGATTTGTTCAAGTACTTTTGTAAATTTAGGAAGTTTTTGAGAAGTGCCTGGCCTCAGGGATTATTAAACCATGCTGCCTCTGAGTAAGAGGGGAAAAATGGGTACAGGTGAACTAATACTTGGATTTAAGTGTTCTTTTAGTTAGGATAATATGCTTGTGTGAGCTCTAACCTTTTGGTATACCTCATTAATAAATAATTTCTGTATTTTTTTTCCCCGGATAACTAGCTCTCTTTGTTGTGAAGGTGCCGAGGTTTCATTTTGTGTATTTTTGGAGGAATGCTGTGCAAGTGAAATTTATGGAAATGCATCCTACCAGAGGATAATGTCTTCCTTTCACTCTTGCAACTCATCACTTAATATTTTCTTAGGCAACATTGGTTATTTGAAAGCTTTATAAAATACTAGAAAATTTTCTCAATTTTTTCAGTATTGTCCATAGTCTGTTCAAATGCATATAGACAACACTTATTACCATAAAACATAAATAAAAGAATTGGTCCTGTGCTGGATCCTGTTACTTCTTAATTGCTTTTAATGGGGTGAGACCACTTACTCATTTTTGCTCGTTCGCTTTTAAGAGCGAGTTGTGCAGATTTTTTTCAAACTTCTTTTCATCTTTAGTTCTTCCAAAGCATCCCAGCATCTGAAGGAAGAGAGTCCTAGACTGAGAGGGGCTGCTTGTGGTTGAGTTACTATGTTGTGTTTGTCAGAATGCTGGTGGTGAATGAGGAGGAACATCTGTGGCTCTTCTGACCAGGGGAGGTTTTGAAAGTTACCTAACAGTATACCCATCCTGCAGGAAAAATTATTCCCTATTTGTCAAGTAAAAAACCTGATGTTTTACTGGCTGATGAACAGTGGGCCAGCTGAAAAGCACCTCTCTGGTTGTTTTAATGTTTCATGAGCATTAAGTTTCATAAGTTAGGTCCATAAGTTAGTCTCATTTGCCTTCAGTAAAACATAGAGATTACTGATTAACTAAAATCATCTTCTAGGAAAATCCCTAATCTTGTTGAACTCTTCCCTTTCCAAAATCATGAATAAAACTAATGGTGTCACGTGACAGGTAGGTAGAAAATCAGTCGTGTTTCAAACCAAGGGAAAAGAGATCAGCTTTCAGGGCTGAATGGTCTCCTTCGGAGCCACGTTCCTCGATCATGGTGGCTTCAGAGCATCGCCTGTTGGGAGCATGTGTTCATCCACAGTGGGACAAAGTAGCCAGGAAAAAAGGGAGTCTATGAAGTGGATGCTTAACGTTTAGGATTTGTTAGGGTAAACTCAATACCTTATAGAAATGTACGTATTTCCATTGTTTTTCTAAAATGGTTACATTTTAAAGCCCTTTTACAGCTACATCTTGAGTGTTCATTGAATCATATTTTAGATAGGGATTCCTGCTGTGTTATTTGTTATAATAGTTTCTTTTAAATGGCTGATGGACCAGTAGTTACATTATGGTTTCTGCTGGTTTTGCAGTAGTAGAGCATGCACAAAAATGTTTATACAGGCCTTGAAAAAATAGCTACCACTAGCCTTAGCTCTGAGAATAGCAGAAAGCCCAGTATGATTTTTGGATTGGTATAAGTCTCTAGATAACTTAATTAGTCACTTTAAATGTTGAGACTTCTTTCTATCTGAAACACATGGGTTGACCAGGGAACAAGTTTTTGAATTACTAGACTGCGCTATGTTCATTGGATCCACTTGTATGTTTTTTTTTTAAACACTGTGTCCCTTTGGATTAACAAGAGATCTTAAAAGGTTGTTCCCAAGAATGTGGCTTAGAATACTTGCCATCTTGCATGAGTGTGAGCTTTTATATCAGCAAACAAATGCATTTGTTCATCTTCTGTTTTGAAGTTTCCTCCACTTTGTTTTAATGCCTGGGATTCAATAGTTGAGCAAGGATCCCACCCTGAAAGCCCTGGTTAAATTGATGCAACAATCCTGGTTTATATTCTAATAAATCAGAATATTGAGTTACACTTGCTATTTCTTGGTTTGAGGTGAGGAAGGAAGAGGGGCTATTTCTACAGGATTATTAGACAGCAAAAGCAGGAGACAGGAGGGAGTCTTAAAGCATGTGGAGAATATGGAGCACTGAAAACATGATTTAGAGTGGACTGTGATAGAATACATGAAAATAAGGAATGATTACTGTAAATGATGCTTATTTTAGTAAGGTTTACTGATCTCCATTCAATGGTTTTCTTCAATATGAAGACCATACATGTCAGGAACAGACACCCGATTTACTGGGATTCGTGTGAATTTTGAGTATGCTTCAGTTGTCAGTTCTAGTTCTGTAAATGGCAGCTCCTTGCTGCAAAAGATTCTCTTGCACATCGGGAAAACTTAGTCACAATTATTTTTGTTTATCAGACATTGAATATGTGATGGCTGCAGACTGCTTTTTAACAGTTGGGGTTTTTTTTTCAGTAGTGACTGAAATGAGTAATGCTTTCTTTTCTGCTATACAGAGAAGCTTCTTAACATTGCCAGCCTCTTATACCAAGAGGACTCAACCTTTCTGTTCTCTGGCTTAGTTTTTTTTGAGGGTTACCTGGAGATGCAGTTGTATCTTACAGGCTTATTGTTGTGGAACAGTGTTTTAATAAAAATAAATTGGAGATTTCTTGTTTGTGGAAGAGCTATAAGTGAGACAGCTCTGTCCAGAGGTGTGTGATAAGGTGTAGTTTGTAGTATTCAAAACTAGTTAAATTGGCATAAGGTTATCTAGTGTTAGTTGACTGCTTAAGAGAGAAATTAGGTAAGTGATTAAATTTATGTGAACCATATGACAGACACTTGCTCATGAATGCCTGCTTATGTGTTTAGTATTAGCACAAGAAAATTGAAAACCCGGGATAAACAATCTCTGGCATGGAAGTGTAGTTCAAGAAAACTCTGATTTATTGTTTTACCTGCATGTTTCAAGTACTAGCCATAATTTTGAGAATTGACTTGGGGTGCCATGCTTGAGATGCTTTGATGGGGCCAGACTGAGCAGAGAGGAGCTGCCATACATTAGTCAGGCCTCTCTCGTTGCTGGTTGTCTCACCCATCGTTCTAGCCAGCTTGTGTTAATGCTGAGGTCGGTTTGAGTGTGTGCTAACACATCAAGAACATACGGCATAGTTTTATACACGAATGCCAGATTTATGGACCACACTCTGTGTGAGAGAGGCACTTTCATTGTCTCCAGTGACAAAGCAAAAAGTTGTGTCCATCTTTATTTACACTGTATCTATAGCAGCATTTGCAAAATGAACCTGTGTTTTGAAATGAACTTATCACAGCCCAGATCCTATAGCTATTTGTTTCATTATCTGATAATTGTTTTATATATATTGGAGTAAAGGCTGTCCCTTAGATAATTCTGGCTCAGGTTAGTCAACTTCCTATTGTAATTGGAGCTAAATAGATTTGCACCCCTCCTCTTCTCCACCCTCCCAATCTAATTTACTGCCTACAAAACTGTTGCTGTAGACTGCTAAGCTGAGGTGGTGTGCCGGTACTAACAGCTCTGCTTAAATGTGGGGGACAGTTGGGTTTGTAGCCTTGCAGGGAGCTCAGCTGATCTAATGACTTGTTATTCCCAGAAGAATGATGTTCCAGCTTATCAGACTCCTTTGTAAGTCCATGAAATTCAGTAAAGTGGTGGAAAATTATTTGCACCCACCCCCACTTTCTGCTTTTTTTTTTTTTTTTTTCGGTTAAACCCACCCAAGCTGGTGTCTGATAGCTGCCTGACTTGTCACAAGGTGAGCAGTGACTGGAAATGATACTTCAGACACTTTGCTTTCTCTGTTGAGGTGGTGATGTCCCCAGGCACCTTGTAATTCCCCTGGGCTGTTAGGATACTTTGTAATCGCAAGATGGGTAGGGCCAGCACTGGAAGATGATCTCTTGGTGATTCACAGATTTTAGTGGCTTCTGTCTTCTTGGGCTCAAACTTTTTTTTTATTGAAGAAACTGTCTTCAGAAATTGCAGTTCAAGCCTAACAAAGTGGGTATGGTCTTATGTCATCAATGTCTGAATTTTGTTTACATTGATTATATGTTGTTCTTATGTACTGACTCTGAAGTACTTCCGCGAAATGTTTCTTTTCTTTCTCTAGCTTTGAAGTGCCAAGAAAGGGCAGTATACTGAAGTCCCACTGAAAGGTTTTGTGAAAATACCCACGTTTGTGTGTTGGTTTTCCTCTTCCTTTATGCCATCTCTTGAAACTGAGATAGTAATGCCAGGAAGATACCTTAAGTAGATGCAAAAATGTTTGACTGGCATGGCTGGGTTGGGGAGTGGGCAGTGTTGAAAAGTACATCTTAAAGGAAACCAAAGTAGGCCTTTTGCTGGTGTGAAGAGTCTGCACCAGGGGTGTAGTGGTGCACTTGTCATGAGAGGCTCCTAAGAGTGCCATGTCAGTGACAAAGTCTTCCACTTTACTTTCTCCTTGGAATAACTATTTTTAATAGTTTTGAAGCTGACATTCTTTTTATGTTGAATTTAAAGGAATTTGATGTCAAATTCGAAATAGAGACTCATTTTTAGTCTTAACTTACGGTATCTGATGTCCTATCAGTATTCCCCAAAACTTTGTGCAGGATTATGAGTAGTATTCAGATATTGGCATTCAGTGTAATAAAGGCCTTGGCAACATAAACTGTGAGAGGCTGGGTTTGTCAGACAAAACCACAGTATCTTTCTAGTGTGATCCTAATACCGCATTGTGCATCTTGTTAAGTATGGAGTGAAAATAGTTTAAATATAGATGATACATTTCAACTTCATAGGCGTGAACTTTCAGCCTGATCTAGAGGCCTGTATTAGCCTTAAGGAAGCCAAGGTCCCTCTGCATATATTCAGATGTATTTAGACATACGTCCAAATGGAATTGTTACAGAAATAATGAGGAAGGGCTACCTAACACAAAAGAGAAAATCAGGTAGTCATTTATTTCCATAATAAATAGGAGTTCAGGAGTCCCAGTCAAGGGCTCAGGTCCTCATTATTAGTAGAAGCTCCCCAAACACAGAGCAAGGAGTATTTTTACCCCAAACAAGTGTTCATAGCTCAGTGTGTATCTGGAAAATGCAAGTCCAGGGAGATGATTTGATAGCAGCTTTCTCTTTCTTATTAACACTTTTTGTAAAGATAGTCTTCCCAGAAGTACTAGTTTGGCACAAACGGGAGAAGGTAGAATGAGCTGTGTCTGCTGCTGCCCTTGCCTGCAGGGGGAGGAGGAGGAGAGAATGGTGCTGATACAGCTACAACAGGAAACTTTTCCATCGTCTGTAGCCTGTGTCAGTAACAGGCTTTTTGTGAGCAGCTCCAGGCTATTCTGGGAAAAAGTCCTTTTTTTGCAGTAGTGCAACGTAGGAAAGATCTGTTTAGACTTAATATTAGAAATGTGTTTCTAACCCTGTATGTCATTTTCTATCTTCCAAGAATTGCTAGTGTTAGTTGTGAAGTTAGTTCTTGCAAAGTGGCCTTTACATACTCCTGACCTGAGGTAAACTCAGTCATGCAATTAACATATAAATACTGATGTAGTTGAGTCCCAATAGCTGTGAATGTAGCTGCTATGGAGGGAGGAACCAGTGGTGTAACTGGATCTGCAGAGCTGTGAGGCTGCTGCAGTCCTTGGCAGAACTTCAGGAAAGGTCCATCATTCCTGTGGATGAGGGTGAAACACGACGATGTAGTGAAGTATGCTGATGTTCAGCGCCCTGTCCTCAGGTCCCATGCAGCTCAGCAGCTTCTTTGGGTTTCGGTTGGAAATTATTCCTTGTTGCAATTGTTTTGGCAGTTAGAATAATGTCTTGAATTCATGTGTTCCTAATGAGCCTTAGCAAGTAAGATGCTTATTAACTGCCCAAAGCAGCTCGTGAAATAATCCAAAAATAGCGCAGTGACTGGTTACTCTATCACTTTGCTGCAGATCTGATTAGAATAGAGCAGAGTGCCTAAATTTTGCCACATGAGCAGTGTATTAAGTCTTCCAGGAATGCTAACATGAAAAGTGTTTGGGTTTTTTTTGTTTTTTTCTTTTTGTTTTTTTTTAATGAAGTTTATTTTTTTGTTTAAAAAGTAAGATTTGATATATGTGGGGTAGTTTGATTTTTTTAAAAAAAAATTTTTTAAAAAAAATATTATGTGTTCATTGCAGGATACTTCCATTCACAAGAGACATCTTGTTGATTAGGGAATTTTTTACTCTGCTATTAGTGATAAGGTATCCAACTGTTCATCCTCTCTAGCCTTGTCTTAGTGTGTGAGAAACTGCATTGATTTACAGAAACGTCAGACATTCTGACTTGAAAATGCATTGAAATTTGTTCTGGGAGACTGGCAATGGTACAGCTATTTTAACATTTTGCATATGGATTTTCAGTATTTTCACACTCAATTGTGGGTATGTTATTAAGCTCTTACTAAAAATCAAAACAAAACCTAAAAATTGATGCTCAACATGTGCAGAAATAATGAAAGCAGCTGCCTTTTCTTGCTGTGATATAAAATGAAGATAAAATACTGTATATGAAGCAAGATTTTTGTGTGAGGCTTTAAATGTGTGAGGTCTCTGGAAGTACAGTTGCAAACCTAAAGAGGAGCTGAAAGGCAGTAAGACTTGAAAAGTGGTGAAAAGAACAGACTGTACTAGTACTACCCATCTTGTACCCTAAGTTAAAGCTGTATTTGTAATTCACTTTAATAAGTGGTGTTTGCATAATCAATATTAAAAAGGCAGACTTCTTTAGAGGTTCCTGTAAGTACAGTGTACTTCCTCTTGGGGGGAAAGAAGGAAGTTCTTTTGGAGTTGATAGAGTATTTGTGAATGGTGAATTAATGCTCATTTACGTTCAAGACATGTATTGTTGCAGGTAATGCTCTGTAAATATATACAAGTGAGCTTGGGGTGGCAGCAAGTTGGGGAGAAAATGGTCCATATCTTTACCAAAGTGTCAAAAAATGAAGTTTTAAAACTTGTAGTGGGGCAGCATCTGGAAGATGCAAGCCTGAGGTGCTTACCTTTGCCTGGGTGTTGTCAGGCTGTTCTGAGACTGAAAGTTAGGGTTTGCCAGAAACAAGCAGTATTTGTTGTTCGTAAGTGCAGCTGCTTCAGTGGTAGGTAGCATTTTTATCCCTTTTGGTATGTCTTCAAAAGGGAGAATTGCTGTTAAATTTAGTGGTGTAATTGAGAAAGTCCATTAGCATGCAATAAAATTTCTTGTATGCAGTTCTCAGCTATATATAACAAATAATCACTTATGCACACAGTGGGATTTTCTGCCAGTCGCCAGGTCACCCAAACATTGTTGCAATAGGAATAATATTTCTAGCATATTGGTGAGGCAAAGTGCCTTGTGTAGTCTTGGTGGAGAAAATTAAAAACCCTGTAGATAAGGGTGAATTTTCTCAGAAGTCAGTTTTGCATCAGAGATTGTGCCAGCAGGGAGCCCGTGAACTGGCTAGATGGACATAACCTGGAATTTGAGTTCTGCAGAGGGGAATCTTACTGTTGAGATACATTTTGCTGTGAGTTGTAAATACCTGCTCTATGTTTTTAGTAAAAATGTATATCACTCGTTTAGGTCACTAATTTTCTGCTTGTTTAATGTTCAACTCTTTCCCACCATGACAGTTCTCTTATTTTAGTACTGTTGTCTGGACTAATCTAGAAATCTTGCTTCTTCAAGCCCTAAATCACAGCCTGCTGTCTTAGCTTTAATATTTGTGCCTTGGCACACAAGGTGAAATACCTGTGAGCTACCAATATGATGCATACCCACCGAGATGTGGAAACCATGTTCTGTGTTCCTAAAAACCACTCTCCTTGATGCCCATGTTAGCGCTGCATTTCACTGGGCGCCCACGGATTGGCTTGGACACTGGGGGATAATGTTACAGAACATTTACATGTCAAAAAGGGGCAGAAATTAGCACAAGTTGCTCTTGAATAGCAGTGCTCTATGTAGCTCTCCAGACTCCTGTTAACATTTTTCACACAATGGGGCACTTAATGAATTTGCAGATGGCCTGATTTGATTTTTTTTGAAACATAAACTATCCCTCTCTTAAGGTGTTGTGTGGTCGTGTGTGATAGGGCTGAATATGATGATAGTTTGCTAGTGGCGTGAGAAAGATAGGGGGAAGTATTAGGGGAAAACAGAGAAAGGAAGATGAGACTGGGTCGTGAAGTGGGTGGGAAAGGGCAGCAAGGGTTGTATAACAAGCATGTCTCATTTCTACAGCATATTTAAGGCACTGTTAGTGTTGAACAGATGTCTAATTATGAAAGTTGTTTTATCTTAAAATATTACTGAAAATAGGGGAAATTGTGTCTGAACTTGGGACAGATTCTGAAATGCGGTTCTGCTCTCATTAGAGTATGAGTCAGGTATCCTCCTTGTTTACTCTGGCAAGCTGTCATAAAACTACAGTGTGTTATGTTGAGTAATTCCATGAGCTTGTATTTGGAGATCATGTGGGCCACTGGTGGGACAGCATTATTGCTGCTTAGCTGGAATACCTGCTTGCTTAATTGTTCTACCTATCTGTTCTCGTCTAGAAAACATTAATGACTGGGGTAATACTAAGTGCCAGCTTGGAAACAGATGTTTTGGTTTTGAAGTTTAGTCAACTATGGTGTTTCTACTCAAAACAAACAAAATCCTTGTGCTACATTAGTTGAAATTACCTTTAAAAGAGAACTGAAAGGTATCTTGGGAAAGTATTCAACCCTCCCTGGCTCTCAGATAGGTTCAGCTATACCCAAGTCATTACTGATGGCTTTTTTTAATAACAGGGTAGACAGACTTCTGGTGACAAAGATGCTACAGCCTCTTGTGGCAGTCAGTTTTGGTGGCTAACTGTCCAAACGTGCATAACATTTTTTCAGTATTTAATCTGAGTTGCCCTCGCTGTAGTTTAAGATCTTAATTGTAATTTTTACAATGAAATGTTCTTCATGTAGAGTTTTTTCTTTTGTGATTTCAGTGACCTTTTCAGTGAGTTGACCAGATAATTTTTATGGTTGCGTCCTATAATCTGTATAGTTAAAACATGATTATGATAGTACGGTTAAATTATTTTGTGTCTTTCCTTATATTTTAGATTTAGTATAACACTTCAAAAGTGGTAAAATTATTTTTTTAACTTGGCAAACAGGTTGAATCATTTATTTTGGACCAAGAAGATCTTGATAACCCAGTACTTAAAACCACGTCGGAGTTATTCTTATCGAGTGCTGCAGAAGGTGCGGACTTGAGAACTGTGGATCCAGAAACACAAGCAAGACTGGAAGCCTTACTGGAGGCAGCAGGTACTTTCTTTGTATAGTTTTTTTTCTGAACCTAACTTGCACACAGATCTGTCAACCTGTAAATTTTGACCATAGTGAAATACTCACAAGTCTGGAAATTTACCGTGATGATGGGGAGCAGAACATGGAAAACAAGGTTGTAATTCTTACAGATGTTGAGGGTTGCTTGGTCCACTTGTTCTGTGCAAACAAAGAAAACTTAATTTGAATGAAGTGGTATTTCATTGACCAGATGAGACTACATGTGTTACCAGAGGGAGGACTAAAGGGGAGAGAATGGAAGGAAGTAGACTTGCTAAAATGACAATTTTTTCTACTGCTTTGATCAAGATATAATTATTAACTTATTACTTCAGAAATTTAAAGTTGAAATTCTTGTTCCTCTGTTTTGACTTTCACAAAAATATTTCTTTCCTTCTGTAGTTCTGAGATATGATGGAAAATGCATATTTAGTGTTCATGTTTTGAAACCAGATTACATGAACATAGTGCCATTACATTTGTTACTTTTATAGTGAATCTTGACTAATTTAAGTCTAAGATTTGTGACTTGGGTGTTTGCAATGGATTTGAAAATTCAGTTTCAAAATTCCAAGGTCAAAAAGATGTTAAAACCCTGCTTTTAAACAAATCCTGTTTGATCATTATGGGTACATACTCAGACTACTAGTAGTGTGCTGAAATGACACTTTTCAAACCTTAGCTTTCAACACCCTTAAGAGCTAGATAAAATAGTATTTATTTTGCAGGTGTTTAGATGTAAAGCTATATATGGTCTTAAAGGAGAAATTCATTCTAAGGAAGCAGAGGGGGCAAGGGACTCAGGCTTTGGGCTCTCTTTGCATTTTGAATTTGAAAAAAGCCCAATTTACAACATAGCATAGCTTTTGTCAGCAGCAAGTTGCAGCAGCCTTATTAAAGGTGGTCCCCTAAAATTATTCTAACCTGATGTAACTCTCGAGGACCAACCTTTGCTTTGCAGGGAAGGCTGTTTCTGGGATACTCTGGACACTAAGAGAATTTGAATAATCTGATCCCTTTTTAAATCTGTTTTCATTTTAAAAAGTGCTTCAGTTTCTCTCTTGTCCCTGATGACTGGTGTGTCCTAAAACCTATTGCTGGCTTTATAAATTGTCAGTGGAGATGTCTAGTGTTACTAGGGCAGTCAGTCACTGAGGTATGTGTTCAACACTAGGGTGTCAGTGTTCGAAATGATTTCAGGGTATTTTAACAAATCTAGGAGGTATCACTGCTTTTTCTATTCCCTGTGAGAATGCTTTCTTTGGATTTCCAAGCAGTAGGTGCCCACTTGTCTCCAAGGATTAGATGATTTTCTTTTAATCTGAGGTTTCCATGCTTTGATTCCCAGAGTGCTTTGAGTAGGGATGTAGAAAATGAGCAGAACAGAAGGAATCTGGAAAGAAGAGCAAATCAAAAAAAGAGTGCTTTTGTTTGGGGGCTTCATCTCCGGCTCTAAAAAAACTAGACAAAATTAATGCCCCTTGATGAATGTGTGAGATCAAAAGACTGAAGATACTCTTGAGAAGGTTCTCTAGTTAAGCAGTGCTTGTCTTCCCCACTACGAATTTGAACACTAAAAATGTCATTAGGGTAACCTAAAGGAGACTCTGAGAATCTGGTAGTTTATTAATAAAAGCCATAATTTGAAGTGATTGAAAAAACAGCTAGTGTTTCTGGGAGTTGTTCTAATATCTTCACTGGATTTCTCTGGATGGTTTGGCTGAAAAATACCCTTTCTAACCTTAAGTGAGCCTCTAGGTTTCCATCATGGCAACAAAGTGGCCTAGTGTTGGGACTTTGTCTTGTTTTGCAGTTTGGCAAAAGCAAGTGATTTCTCGTGTTATTTTTGTCACATTTTGGTCTCCAGCATTAAGGATCGCTTGCAAAAGTAGATGGCAGAGCTATTGCTTGAACAAGTAGTTTAGCTGTGGCCTTGTCTGATGTGGTTTCCAGGCTAGCTTGGCCTTCATTGTGATGATCCCTTCTCCTGTGGGAGACTTGATCCTACCTCACAACCTAGAGGAAAATCGGTCTTGCATTTAGTGTCTCAGATTTCTTAAGGTTTCTCACATGCAGGGTTCGTGGCTCTGTCGTTAGGATCTTAATGAGTATGACTTGCAAAACTAGTTTTGCTCATTCTTCATGAATCCTTTAATATTCAGATCTCACATGGGCATGCTGTTTATTAATTCTGGAAGTTCTAGCAACTGCAGCCAGGTGGGATGTTCTTCAGATTACTTACGCAGAAGTGGTTTTCAACCATTGCCCTCTCAGATTCGTGGGAGTTTTGTTTTTAAGTAGCCGTCTTGATTCAGAGCTGGTTAGGCCTGCATATGCAAGTGTAGAGGCCAGAGATTAGTTGTACTGCTTAAAAATGTTTCTATACATCATATTTATCCATCATAAGAGTGCTGGATATTTTTTCACGGTTCAGCTTGTTCTGTTTCCAAGAGGACTTAAAATATTTTGTGGTTTTGGATGCTGAGGGTGACAGCCTTAAGTAGAATTTCTAGCAAGAGGGTTGTGCGTCACCACCCTTAAGATAGCAGCAAGTATACACATACGTGCATATACATGTGCACACAAACAGCCGTTAGATTTCTTACGTTTACTAGGTCCTCTGGAAACCTGGCTGATTAGCTTTAGTTTGGACAACCATGCTTCCTTCTGTAATCTGTTTAAGCAAAGCACAGGCACTTTGTTAATGAACAACTATCTTTAAACAACTCTCAGTGATTGTATTATTTCAACAAAAACCTAGTTTTACCTTCTGAAGCTCACAGACTTCACTGTTCTATGAATGTCGTAAATATGAGTTGTTTTCATCTTCAGAAATAGAAAATAAATGAAAAGAATCAGTTCTTCGGGAAGTTATCCTAAACAAACCAGGTCTTTTCTATACCTTCCTTCAGTTTGACTTCTAGTAGCATAGAAGGGATTTATAGGTAAAATAACCTACGGAAAGAGAGCCATACTGTTAGGAGATGTTTGTGTTTTTCAGACTGTAATTAAACAGATTCTTAGTATCCTGACAGTGGATTAATCTGCACTAGAAACATTCAGCTCCACTGTTAATTGATTTCTTATTCCAACTCTGAAGTATTATGGTTCTTTTGTGGATATTCAGTAAGGTGTTGCCTATTAAATTTCTTTTTTAGGGACAGCAGTTGACTGCTGGAGGATGACAGCTCTTTGTTGCTGTGAATGAATGGTTATAGTGTGCAGAGCTCTCGCTTGTCTTGCGGGTTCCTCCATGGGTCCCTCAACCCATGTTCTTAAAAGGACAAACTCACCTCCAAAGGGTTGGGGAAAGTTTAAAAGGTAAAGCTGTTTCATTTACTGGCCCCACCTTTTATAGGTATCAGGAAGGGAAAATTACTTGTAGAACACTCCTCTTTCTGGAGTACAGGTTGTTTCTTAAAGAGAACGGTGTTAGTTGAAGCACGTGGTCAAATAAAAATCCCAGATGCCCATTTGGTGTATTCTGCACCCAAAACATGAAATTCCACAGAAAGTTGTAAAATGTCAAAATGTTAATCCCTGCAGTTAAAATACCCTGTTCATACATCGTGTTTCAGCATGGTTTTGCTGAGTTTTCTGGGAAGTGATGTAGAATGTTACTGAGCTGATTTTTAGTTTGAGGAAGTAGCTTGGGTGCCTGTATCCTTACCAGCATCCTTTTGAGCATGTTCCTTCTCAATCTGGATGTTGAAGCACTTTGACAGTGAAGTATCAAAAAACAGATGCAGAAGAAAGCGGTAAAGATTGGAGCACTTGGTATTCCTGTTGAGTGTCTGTCCACTACAACGAGGAGTTTTGCTAGCAGTGAGTTCTTCAGAAGTCCTGCTGTTGTTTATCAAGAGGCTTGTGAGGAAAATCAGGGTATTTTGGAGAGGAACCATGTTCAGCCAAGAGTTTGCTTAATGATACAGATGTGAGTAGTCCATCCTTATGTTCGAACAGGGAGCAGAGTTACTTCTGTTGAAATACAGGATTAAAGGTTACTATAGACCCTCACATAGATGGTTTGGTGTGTTTGAGAGTGGGGGATTAAATGCAATGTAAGTGGTGGAAGAGAAATCTAGTTTTAGTAACAAGTGTCTGTTGATACGTGGTGAATTTCAGTACTTGATTCAGGCATGAGGGCCTGATACTGCTCTTTGGAAAGCTAGGGGGGTGTGTGGGGGGGGAATGAGTGGTGTGTTCTGAAACTGGGGAAAGCAAAAAGTGGAAGTAATCACCTACTTAGTGGAAATACAGAACACAGGTCAAAATATGAATGGGCCCAGATAAAATCTGCCTGCTTTAGGATAAACTGAAAGGATACAGTGAGATTCAGCAATTGTAAAATTGAATGCTTTCCAGTGTGTGTATGTATCTCTCTAGATTCACTCTTGCAGAGTTGTCGACCAAACCTGCTTTTTTTTTTTTTGTGGTGTGACCAAACCCATTCATTATTAACAGCAAGAGGTTTTTTTTTTTTATTAAAATAGATTATATTTGGTTCCCTCAACATTAGAAGGCTTGGATGTGACAAGATAGACTCAGTGATTGAGTGCTACTGGGGAGTGAGCTGTGGTCTAAAAGACCAGTTCCAAAGGAGCACAGCTTGCTCTCATCCTGCATGGGAGACACCCCTTGGAAAGTGTCAGAGACTGGGCTAGATAAATTCTTTGATTGTGTTGTTTATGATCAATAAGGTTCATGTGTGAACCTGGTGTTTCTTTTCTTAGGGTTGATGAGTAATGTGATTTAAATGGAGGTGGGCATTAATCCATTAGAAGCTTAACCTCTGAAGGGTTATCCAAGCTCCACTTAAAACTGTAGAAGTTGAGGGCTGCAGAAGAGGGGTGATTCATGTTTGTCAATTTAGTGGCTGCACCCCTCTGCTTGTGGAATGCCCATGTTAATGTGGAATGTTAATGAATACATTTGTAGATCTGTACTGGTGTTCTTGAATTAAAAAAAAAAGTGTTTATTGGGAGGAATCTGAGAGAGGGTTGCTGGAGTTTGAGCAAAGGTGGAACTTCTTTGTAAAAATGTAGCAATATCAAATTTGAAGTTAGCTGTTTTCAACATGACAAAAGTCTTACCTTAGTCCAACTCTTGACTGGCTTTTTTTTAAACACAAGAAAGACTTTTCACCCTAATTTGATCTGATCCGAAATACTTGATGTTTCATTGATGTAGTATATGGATCAAATAAGAGAAACGTTTTCATTAAGGAGGTTCAATGAGGCTTCATTCTAGACATTTCTTTAGAGATCAAAGCTGTACTACGAAAATCACCACTGTTGTTAACTGGAAAATGTTTGCCTTTTGAGATACTGGCACATTACAGTGACTTGCTCATTTTCTTTCTTCATCTAAAGATTCAGAGTGGGAAGGAGTATATGGTATGTGACACTTATAGATGTGTTGTGCTTTGGAGTAAGTTGGATAAACTGAATTTTATGCATGTAATTGAATTATTAATACTATATTTCTCTGAGGTTTTGCATGATTTAAATATTTTTTTCTAATCTAGTAGTCTTCTAGATTAGAAAAAGTCTAGTCTAATCCTGCTCTTAGTCAAATTAACTTCCATACTTTGAGAGTGCGTTAAGTGTACCAGCTTCATAATTTTTGGCTCTTTTTCAGTTGGATTTTGCTGTGAAGAACAGTTTCATTGTCATAACACTTAAATTGTTGCTTTTAGGTATCAGACAGCTAAGTTGTTTTACCAGATGTGAACACTATGCTTTCAGAATTCTTTGGCAAAGGTGATTCTGAGATTTTAACTTTTGTTCGGTGGGCATGGGGAGTGAGAAGACAAGACACAAAGTTACAAGTTTTAATTTGTGAAATACTAAAATTGGCCAGTGTACTCTTCAATCTCTTGTCTGCATATTTATGTCTATCTATATATATCTCAGAGGTCATGGTTAGTAAGCCAGTGTTTCATGACCATACCATAAACAACTTGTGCAGTTCTCCTTTTAACATGTTTTTTTTTTCAAAGTCCTGGATATATTTTTTTATTAACTCTAGTTCTCTATCCTGTTTTACTCTGCCCTATATTATTTCTCATGCAAGTTGGATTCTTCTGTAAGATTAAATTCCCTTTACTCTCCTGTTCCAATATGGGGATACTCCTGATTAAAAACTTTTTTCCATCCAATATTGTTTTCAGTACTTGTTGTATTAGTGCTTAGAGTAGCCTCAGCCAAAGAAGGAAAGTAGGGAGGCTTTGGGCAGGTGAAAAGAAGCAGTGCTTTATTGACAGTCCTACATAATGCCTGAACTGAGATGGAATTTAGCCTGTACCAAGAGGAAATCCTACTTTTTTTTTTAAACATTTTTACATGTATGCTTCCTTCATCCATCAAAGTGAAAATAATTGCATTCAGGCTTTGCAGTGGAGTGCAGAAGCTTGTACTGGGCTTTGTGCTACTGCTGGCTGTCAGCTTAGAGCTGGCTGTGTAGTACTGTGGCTGTACTGGGGTGCTGGTACCCCTTACAGGGTACGAGGGGTCTGTTGTGGGACAGCTAGTAAGACTCTTGTTTGTTGACAATATATTGAAGCAAGTTTTTGTTGTGGTTGTCTTGAGATTGTGCTAGAGTTGGTAAATAAAGATCTTGCATAGCAATATTGGAGGTAAGCTTGCTATGTGGGTCTATGATATTAATCAGGCACAGAAAAAAATAGAATGCTAGCTCAAACCACAGGTCAATTAAAGCTAGTATCTGGTAAATATTGCTGTTGACCCAAATGTCTTACCAAAGAATGTATCTTTTTTGAGTGTGGTATAGTATTTTTTCTGAGTTCTGCTTCATTCATGTGCATGCTCTCTAAACAGATGGCTACTGGTACGATTCTTTGTGATGCCTGTGTAAGATGGGAGCGTAGATGTTAACGTTGTGAAATGAAGCAGTTACTACGCTTGCAAGTTGGAGTTACTCAAAATGTGACTCTTCTCCCTAAGTGCATCAGGAGGGTGAAAGAGGAGTGAGGAGGTAGAAAAACCTGTGTCTGTTGCTTGTATCTCCTGCAAGAAGACTCTATTCATAGTTTATAAAAAAAATAATTACACAGACTTGGGGTTTAAGTTTGCATTTTTGATTTTCTGCATTTGTCAGTCATGTAGCTTTCTTAGCACATGATAAAACCAGAGTTCAGAAATGTTCAGAACAGAGTTTGAGACTTAAGTGAATGCTGTGTAGTATGCAGAAGATCAGATCTGAATCTCCCCACTCAGATTTCAATTTTTTTTTTTGATGTTCTGTAACTTAATGGCAAAGTGTGGTGGCGGTAACTAGTGCCAGCCGCTTAGCTCCATAGTACACAGACTGGTAAGTCAGGTTGGTAGTCTGAATGTGTAGCCACCCCTTCTGGAGCTGATTGGAAGTAGACAGTGAGATGTTACCTAATTATTTTGGAAGCAGGGCTGCTTGCTACCTGTTTATATAAGAGTTGCTTAAACTGTCTAGTGCCTGTGCAGTGATGAGTGTCTTGGGTTGTATGAGAGGAATTAACTGAGCTCTTGTTGGTGGACCTACAGTACATTGTTCTTCTATCAGTTTTATAATGGTATTAAATATTTGGGTTTTTTTTTTAAAGTGTCAGAAGCAACAGATTATATTGAGTCATTAATAGTTTGCAGTATATGGTATAACAGGTGAACCTGTTGCTTTTTTCAATTGGTAACTTGCCTTTGACAAAATATTACTATTGTATATTTAGGAAGTAATTACAGTAAACAAGCTTCTCGGTAAACGATGCTACAGTATATGCATAGTGCAAATGATCAAATTTGCTTATTTCTAGAAAGTCAAGCTAGTTTTCATCAGATTAATGAAAAATAAAATTATGTAAAATATATATCACTTATGGAAGCAAGTAGGTTTTTTTACAATGGGGTGTAAGCACCTTCATTGTCTGTTATAAATTATTTTCTACCTTTTTAAAAACCTTATTTTGAAAGCTGAGAACTTAAATCTCTTGATTTACAACAAGCTGTAGTATGTTAGGCATCTTCCACAAAAATGGAGTTTATATTCTTAGTGATTATGAAGTATTTAAATACTTGAGGATTCAGCACATACTAGGAAACTTAAAAAAAAGATACTGTTTTGCACAAATTTATCCTCATTGTAACCATCAAGAAAATACTTGCTGTGTGAACAAAAGCACAGTGCAGTTCTGTAACAACTTTTTTCCCTGTGTAACAAAGCATTATCCCTAAAACAGCAGTTACTAACTTGTCATTTAGCCATCACCTTTTCCTCAAATTCTGTACAACTGCTTAAAACTTTCTGAAAAATAGGGCTGCAAGCAATCTCACTAGATCTAGTTTTATCTCCTTCTCTTCCTTCTCCCCAGGCAAATTCAGCTCTGCTTGTGCCATTCCTGACAGGTGGCTTTAAGAACTGGTTAGACAAACTATCTCCAGTGCTGGAAGCTTCCCAGCATGCCAAGCCAGCTGCAGTCCTTAGGATGAGAAGGTTTTTCCAGGTGTCAGTCCTCAGTGTTACATGCTGAAATATGTAACTTGGAGGTGAAGGGGGCACTAAGCTGCTGTGGAAGAGCTTCACAAGGAGAGGAAGAAAGTTGTTGTAGTAAAGCAATTGGTGGTTTTTTAGTGAAGTTGCTTTGGGTGCTTGTTTTATGTATCCCACCCAAGTTCAGTGTTCCCCTTTTCAATGCAGCCATCCTTAGAACCAACTTGCAGACTGTTATCTTTCTCAGTTCTCTTTTTTTTTTTTTTTTTTTTTAGGCTAAATAACATCAAATCTTTCTCTGCCCTTAACTCATGTTATTTAAACTTTCATCTGGTCTTGTTCTCCTCTGAAGTATGTGTACATGATCTCTGTTCTTCATAGCTTGTTGCCCCAAATTAGTCATATTACTGAAGTTGAGCTCTATTGATGCATGGATAGTAGGAGTGTTACTTCATCTGTCCTGCAAGCTGTGCTTTTGTTCATACATCTCAGTTTGTTGTCTGCTCTTTTGCAGGAGACATATTGATTTACAAGTTGAATTTGAGTTCAAATCTACCAATGCTTTTCTGAAGAACTGTTACCTGAACATACTATTCCTGTGTGTGTGCAGTTGATTATTCCTGTGTGTGTATGTGTGTATATGTATATATTTTGCTGATACTCCTGTTTGGATATGACCTTTAAAAAACACTTCTTGAATCTGAATCATTATGAAGGCTAAAATTCTATCTTTGCTTTCAAAGAATTACATGGCTTTTGAGTAGCAGAGGAAGGCCACAGTGAGAAAGAATATTCTAACCAACCTGGCCTGACTTCCAGTTGGCTTTGCCTTGTATTGCCAAAAGACAAGCAAGCAGTGTGTTTTGGAGGTCTCTACAGGGAAAGGAGCATGTAGGAAGATTTAATAATAAAAAGAGGAGAAACCTGCAATGTGGCTCTGCTTTTGGCTATTGGGCTCCTTCTATAGTGAGCACACCAGTGCTTGATCTTCCTAAACTGTAGAGGTAGAACAGCTTTATTTTAGTCTTTATGCAGATAAGAGCAAAGACCTGGAGAGAAATAATGGAAGAAGCTTGCTTTAGTAAAATCTTAAGTGGCTGGACTTTCCATACTTGCTATTTGAAGCAACTCGTTCCAGAAGCTTGTTAGAGTTTCTCTCTGCATTGTGCTCCAGTAACACTTGTGCTCTGTGGTGCCATGCATGGGGTTCTGTGACTTCTGATGGACAAAAACTCCCATCTGAAGAAGCAGAGTTTCAGAGACATGGACCTAGGTGAAAGTCCATCTCCTGATACATCTGTGTCCTCTTCCCTTTTCATTTTTGAACTGTGGGAGGATGCCGCAAAGAATAAAAAGATGTGATGGTATGAGACTCCTGGACTGTTCCTGTAGAGGTGTGTTTTTTTCTAATGCATTAACAGTAGATGGGTGTGTTCTTTCTTCAAGTTGGGTCATGGTAAAATAAATTCCTTATTTTCTTTCTGAAAACTTGCAGCATCCTGATTTTTGGTTGTTTTGTGCTATCTGATTTACTGTGGCATTCTTAGAGATCTTATTTTCAGGATGTTTTATTATGCAGTGTGTGTGTAATGACAGTACACTGGAAGGCTGTGGATCCTCTTAGGTAGAGGAGATGCGTTCTGAACAGTTTCTCAAATGTTCAGTTTGAAACATGAATTTATACACTAGTCTGTGCCACCATTGGGGTGATTTTCTTTTTTTAATGAAGTGGCACACTTGTTCAGCCTCTGAAAATATCTTGCTTTGCCATACATAATCGGCGTAAACTGGGGACTAAAAGTCCATGGGCTTCTGGGTCAAGTCGATGATATTACTGGTCCTCAATGTTTACTCTCAGTTCTTTGCTTGAAAATGTACAAGTATTTTCAAACTTTTTTCCCTCAGATAGTCACTGAGCACTGTACTGAGCCAGAGCCATTTTCTGATTCTGATGAGGAAAACAATTATAGCCCATTTGGACTCAGTTTCCCACTGAATGCTAGAAATCTGGAGAAAAGAGTTCAAGTGGGATGTTTGCCTATAAATAGCATTCAAAGGTTGTTTGAGTTCTCTTCTTCTTGCATCTCTGTTGTGCATGGGGGTCATATTCTGGTGTTAGTCTCCATAGTGGTGTGATAAGTTTCCTCCATAAGCCTTAGGTTACTCAAAGCAGAAGGTAATTCCGCTCTTCTCCCACCACCAAATAGGTGAGAGTGTCTGTAAAGTAACCTGTTTCCAAAGGTCAGAAGTCCTAAAGTAGATGAGACTTAAAATACTTGGATTAGAATGCTGTAAGTTGAGAATAGGAATTTTGTGCACCTTCTTCAGCATGAATACATTTTTTTCTTCTCTTGATGTTTCTCAGGGATATGTGAGGTTTTCCTTTGCTCCTTACCCTCCCAGAGTGGACGGTACCATTTCCATGTTCCTTCTTTCCATGTTTCAGTACCAGTCGTAGCTCTTTGAGGTGTATTGTTCAGATTCTTGGAGGCAAGCAATTGTCAGGCTTGAAATGAGGAAACATTAGTTTTGCTCTTTGATAAGGCATGAGAGGAAGAGCCAGAAATTAAAGAATAATTGCCTACTGTTAGCCTTGCTATTTTTCTGTAAAATAATGAAATAAACGATGTAAATTATTCCATATTTGATAGTATGAAGTGAAGGATTTATTTTGATGCTTTCCTTACGAGGTCATGATTTCTGCTTCTGGATCATTTACGAAGTTGCTGCCTCCATAGTTGTACGGGTAAATATTGTAAGCACTACAGTCTAAACTTAAATAATTTCCCCAAGAGTGACTTGGGGTTTTAATACTACTTTGTATAAGCAACCAGAAGCAGTCTGGGTTTTTTGGTTGGGTTTTTTTGTGGTTTTGTTTTTTTTTTTCTTGGTCTCTAGCCTGGATGCTTCCTTGAAATACATGAGTGTCAGAGCTGATGTCCAAAGCTCTGAATTTAGAGCCTGGCTCCTTTGATTCTTTCTGGGGCACTTGCAAGAACTGGTATCATCTACCATGTTCATTTAGCACTATATACTGTCATTACGGTGCAGTTGAGTGTGGTGGTATGTATGTGTGCCCTCATGCTTCATTTGGCAGGGTGTGAGCAGGTGACTGCCCATCTCTAGGGGAGATGTGCTGAGTCTGCCATTTGAGTGTGTGTCCATTTAAAAGCTGAACAAAGCCAGGCAAACAATTCAGCTTGTGGCTGAAGTTTTCCCTTAGCTAATCACAGTAATACTTGCAAGCGTGATACAGCTAGAAAAGCATTTGTTTTAAGTGCACAAATGTACTTGAATACTTGCTGGTGCTGCAGCCCTGGAAAAGATGTTGCAGGAGGAGGTGGTGAGGGTGGGAAGAGATGCTGGCAATGAAAAAGGCATCAGGCACCCAAGCAATTGTGATTTTGCTACCATGGCAAATCTTTCTCATTGTGTATTGCTGGTTTTTATTTATGTTAAAGGTGGGAAAAAAAAAAAACCAAACCTTAAAAAGTTCCTGACTTAGTCATTCAAAAAAAATTTAAAAATGAAGTGATAAGCTCCTGTTGAACTGTAATATACAGTACCTCCCATTTAATCCTAGAGAAGCACCAAAACAAATCCATGTCCAGAATAATGTATTTGTTTATGAACTAGTGCATAATCCCATCCTCATCCTTTATAATTTGGATTAAAGTTAGCATTGTGTTTTGAATATTCCTCTCAAATGCAAGGCCATACATTTTCTTACAATCAAAAACAAGTTAGAAAGGAGACCTTAGTTGCCATGGGTAAAAGTGCTTTTTTTTAACTTAACCCCTCCAACAAACCAAACTGGAACAAACCCCAGCAATTTACTGGAGCTGGTACAATTAGCTGTTACTCTGAGTTGTTTAATAAAAATACCTGAGTTACTGTCAGATCTTGTATAATATACTGTGCTAACTAGAACTAGCGTGTATACTGAGGAAAGACAGTCAGGGTACTGTGACTTTTCTATAGGATGCAGAATTGTTTTTTTAAATATTCCAGTATGGATGCCTAGGAGACATTAGATCTTTACAGACTGTGGAAATCTAGAAAAATAGTAGTTTGTGCTGTGGAGAGATCATCCCTGGCTTGACATGTGCCTTAAACAATTTTTTGATGAATAATTGTTTTGTCTGGCTCTCCTATTGCAGTTCTTACCTAGCAGTCGATACGGCTATTGGTCAGGGTTTGGTTTTTTTTTTTCCATGGGTGAGTCTTCTACCTTTGCTCTTAACTCATAATGAGTAAACGGAAGCTTTCTCCTTCTCCAAGGCCAAATTCAAATGTCTGTACTTGCATTTGATATGTCATGCAAGCCAAAACACAGGTAGTTTGAATCAACCTTTTTTGTAGGAATCTCTATTGCCACGCATTGATCTAGTTTAGCTTCATCTCTTTTGCCCTACACTTTTTTTTAAAAAAAAGGTGGATCCCTTGAAAACACTAAACCTTTTTCCAGGACAAAATCTCGGGGCTGAGGAAGATGCTCCTTTCTTCCCTTCTTTCTTACCTCTCCATCTTGTGGCCTCTTGAATATGCTAGCTGAGCAGATGTTCTAGCCAGCAGGGATGCTGCGGAATCAAAGATGAGATAAACTAGCAGTTACATGTCAGTTGAAGCCTAGCTGTTAGTGGTAGGTGGAGAGTAAGAACTTCAGTCCAGGGGTTCATATGTCTAATAACTTTCAGTGCATACCAAGTAGTTTTTTTGTCTGGATTGGCTGTAGTATTTCAAAAGCGTGGGTAATGTACTCACTAGGTTTTGGATCAAGGCTTAATACTTCCAAAGATACTTCAAAAACAAATAACAAAAGAACCGACCCAACTAACACCCACCCCCCACGCCCCCAAAAAAAAGAATGGGTGAACACTCCAGATCAATCTAGATAAGTTCAGTATTAATATCTGTTCAGTTGATAATTGTGTTAAATTTTTGTTTCTCTGCTAGAGGAAATATTAACACTTTCTTGTACTTGAATATAATTCGTCAGGCTTTGTGTTGAACTACAAGCCTTCTCATATTCTCCCCTGAGCTTTAGTTTGTTTCGTTTAAAGCAATTCCACCATTGAATTGCTGTTTAAATGATGACTCTGACAGAACTGGCAAATTTTTTTACTGTATTATTGCTTTTGTCCTAATTGTAGCTGCTTCTTTAAAGCACAAGGTTATTGAAGAGGCTTTTCCAATCTGTCCCAGTCACTTATCTGCTGTGAGATGGGTGAAAAAGCTGTTTGCTGATGATGTACATCTGTAACTATGACGTAGGAGTAATTCATGATGCTTCCATATTAACCACATGTAATGTGTATGGGATCAAAGTACACTTGGTTGAGTGATCAGCATGATTTTATGCACATATGTGATGAGTGTGATGAATGTGTCTGAAGGTCCTGGTTCCTGTAAGGAATCAGCAGTGTTGAGGGTTGTATCTGGGATCTTGTCACCTTGTAGTAAGGAAGATGTTTCTTTGATAGAAATTTAACAGAAACAAAATAATGAAAAATCGAAAGGTTGGTTTTCTTTATAAAGATACGTGATTAGGAAACCTGACAATTTGGGCATTCTGAATGAGTGGCATGGGGAAGGTGTGTGAAGTGGCTGAGGTGGTTTAGTGACTATTTGCTGTCACCATCAGGCAGGAATCTTCCGTTCCTGGCTGCAGAGTTTTCTCTCCTCTTGCCAGTTCTAGCAGTGGCTAGAAAGACCCTTTGCTGCTCAAATTCATCTTGCTGTGCTGGTAGAAAACTCCTTCTTCTTTTCCCAAATGTGAGTGTAGCGGGGTTGGTGGGGGTGCCTGGGGAAACCCAGGGAGAGGAGGAGCACTGAGTCATCTTTCTGGCAGTGGCCAAATGTTAGATCGGCACAGAAGAGCTCATGTTATTTCAGCTTTAGAAAAGGTAGCTCAATTTTCATACAGTGGGAGAAAATGGATGCCTAGTGAAAGCTTGAGAAAATCAAACTGATAAAAATATTTAGAGTTACGCTGTACCAAAGCCTGTCGTGGTCAGGAATTTAAATAAGATGACAAGTATGAGGAGGTAGCTATATGGATAACTTTTCTGGTATTACTCTTTCCTATTTAAACTCTAATATGTTAACAAAACTGTCACAAGGTTTAAACCAATCCTTTATTTTAGTATTTTAAGTTAAAATTTGTGTGGTATACCATATTTGTCAAATATTCGTATTGTTTCTTGCATTCTGAAAACAAAGGAAATAAGTAGACAGGGGTGGTGGAGAGGAATTAGATTCAATTGCAGACTATTTGGGGAGATTGGGATATTGCTAGAAATATCTGTAAGTCTATGTAGAGTTGGTTTTTCATTGCAGAATTTGCTTATGAGGCTTCCAAGCTTTAGTAAAAGTGGAAGTTCCTGTGTAAAGCAAGCTGTGAATTACCTGACTAAGTAACCTGGTATTGAAGTAACATGAGACTAAATTGAAATCGCATGGGGAAACTCTCAAAAGAAATGTAAATGTTAATGAGTATTGACTAGTCAAACAAGAATTAGTGCTTGTGCTGAAGTACAGAAAATTAGTTTTCAGATTTTGAGGTATCTGAGCACACTGATGTGAAAGCAGATGATTCCAAAAAGGAAGCCTTGTCATCAAAATGTTACCAAAATAACAGTAAGAACTAATTGTAGCGGGAGAAGTACTCCCTAGCCTTTGAGTCTGAAAAAAGAAAATCTTACTGCTGCAGTTGTCATACTGGAAAGCAGAGAAATGTCACTGGGATTTCTGGCTCCTGTTCTGACAACTACATTGAAATACATGTAAATGCAAATATAATATTAAGAGTTTGCAGTGTCAAGCAAGTGAAAAATTAGAAGCTGGAATTAAGGGTAGTTTTCTCTGGTGGCATGTGTGTGTTGTAATGGCCTTTCAGGTTTTTTTTCAGGCATCCCCTTTCACTTGTGGATATTGCTCAAGTGGGTGAGTTCTTATTATTTTCAGGAGTGGGGATTTGTGAAGAAAGGGATATTTTCAGTTTAAGACCATGAAATACAACCCAGGAGAATGAAATTATATTTCTGCTTTTGCCAGAAAATGCTTTAGCAGATGATCTGAACATGATTTTCCAGCTAGCATTGAAAATGTCATTTTTGGATGTAATGGTTTGCTGTCAGGAATCTGATTTGTAGAAATTAAAAGCTGCTGCTCTGGAAGTCTGTGGGGATCTGTGATGGTGACACATGAAATATTGTAAAATGCTAATTACACCCCCCCCCCCCCCAACCCCTCAAGCTGCAGCTCTTAATTTCATGCTAAATGAGTTTTATTTGGCATGTCCAAATACTAATTCAGGAGAATAAAAATAAGTTGCAGCCAGTGAATTCTGTTTGTGCCGCATACTTGGTGATACAGGGGGGAAAAATACAATTTTATAGTGAAAGTTTGTATCAAATGTATATAAAAGGATAAATTCTTGTGTTCAGCATAGTTACAACAGGGATGTTAAGGGTACAGTAAGTTTTCAGTGTGCTGGAGCTGAGATCAGACTATAATTTTGATATTCAACAGTGAAGGCAGGTGCTTCACTTTGTAAAGACCAAGAGCCTCAATGTAGTTTTTTAGTGTTTTAGAAAACAAATCTGAAAAACCTTACCATATTGAATCTCTGCTCCTCCCTGCCTGGGACTAATAGTGTTGGAATGACCGACAGAAAAATGGAGAAGAATTCTGGTTAATACTTTTCTCAAAAAGAGACTATAGGCTATACCTACACTAAAATGTCTTCAAAATGACGACTTTCAAAGGACCAAGCATGTTTTTCAGGGAGATCTAGCTAAGCAAAAAGTACTATTGGGGGGCAGAGGTAAAACCGCTATGAGGTTTAGTTACTTGTGGTCTAAATAGTTCGCCATTACATAACATAAATGTTTATTCTTGGTCTGCGATTGCCATCAAGAGATGTTCTTGTCATGTCTTTTCCCGGTAGGTTTTCTCCCCTAAGGGATTTGGAAATTGCCACCTTACTCCTATCCTTCCCCAGTCAAACCAAATTTGTCTATTTTTACAAGCCTTTTGCCATCTTGAGGGCATGTTTCAGATGTGACAGGATTTTAAATAGTAGTGCTGCCATAAATTGTCTGATTGTTTTCTCCTTTTGGGTCTGAAGTTGGGCACAACATCAGGGTTCCTTTGCACAGTAATGAATATTTTCTTTCTGCTTCTGGTGTCAGCTTGTAGTGTCACATTAAGCCAGCAGCACTATTTGCAGGAGAATTCTTTCATTGTGATTTGGAGGATGGCAAAGGCTTACTCATTGAGTTAAGCTGAGCCTTTCTGCTGTCAGATTGGCACCAAGTGCTTAAGCTATGCTGAGTTTATCATCCTCTCTTTGCTGGTACTGTCCATGGGGAAGAGTATTCTTTCTTCTTTACAGGTACTCTGCTTGGGAAAGTTTGAAGTTTTTCTGTAGCTGATTGGGATATCCAGGCATACAATAGGAGTTACTGGATTGAACAACTGTGCAGTGCAGCCTGAGGAAGACCAGCTCTTCTAGAAAGAGCTAGACCTACTGCAGAGACCTTTAGCAGTTACTCTGCGCTACGTGGCCACAGCTCTTCTCTGAGATACCTGATGGACCAACTGGCAAGGCACAGTTGCTCAGATGCATCCCAAGAGTGCTGAATTTAGTTAACACACATGATTCAGCTCTGAGGTGTCTGAGTAATAGACATGACTTCCCTGAAGCAGAGGTTGTATGTGTGCTGTGTGAAGATGCTTGGAGGTTTTGCCTGGATAGAGGTATGGCAGTACTAATTACGGGTTTTGACTGCTGTGGAACAGGCTTTTGATCTGGGTTAGTTTACTAAGAAATGCTGTTACCACTCTGCAAATACATCAGTGTAAAGGACTGAAGCATTAGGAAGGCTCATGGCTAGCTTTGGCTGCATGCAAAAGGTGATCAGGTGATACCTCCACATGATTTTTTGCCTGTATGTTTTGTTTGGAGGCATCTCATGAGACAGTAACAGCTTAGTCTGTTGTAAATAAAAACTAAATGATTTTAGTAAGGCCTTTGACACCGTTTCCCACAGCATTCTTCTGGCGAAACTGGCTGCTCATGGCTTGGATGGGCACACGCTTTGTTGGGTAAAAAACTGGCTGGATGGCCGGGCCCAAAGAGTTGTGGTGAACAGAGTTAAATCCAGTTGGTGGCCGGTCACAAGTGGTGTCCCCCAGGGCTCGGTTTTGTGGCCACTCCTGTTTAACATCTTTATTGATGCTCTAGACAAGGGGATTGAGTGCACCCTCAGTAAGTTTGCAGACGACACCAAGCTGGGTGGGAGTGTTGATCTGCTCGAGGGTAGGGAGGCTCTGCAGAGAGACCTGGACAGGCTGGAGTGATGGACTGAGGCCAACTGTATGAGGTTCAATAAGGCCAAATGCCGGGTGCTGCACTTGGGCCACAACAACCCCCAGCAGCGCTACAGGCTTGGGGAGGAGTGGCTGGAGAGCTGCCAGTCAGAGAGGGACCTGGGGGGGTTGATTGGCAGCCAGCTGAACAGGAGCCAGCAGTGTGCCCAGGTGGCCAAGAAGGCCAATGGCATCCTGGCCTGTATCAGAAATAGTGTGGCCAGCAGGGACAGGGAAGGGATCTTACCCCTGGATTCGGCACTGGTGAGGCCGCCCCTCGATGAGTGGGTTCAGTTTTGGGCCCCTCACTACAAAAAGGCCATTGAATGACTCGAGCGTGTCCAGAGAAGGGCAACGGAGCTGGTGCAGGGTCTGGAGCACAGGTGTGATGGGGAGCGGCTGAGGGAACTGGGGGGGTTTAGTCTGGAGAAGAGGAGGCTGAGGGGAGACCTCATGGCCCTCTACAACTCCCTGAAAGGAGGGTGCAGAGAGGGGGGATGAGTCTCTTGAGCCAAGGAACCAGCGCCAGGACAAGAGGGAATGGCCTCAAGCTGCGCCAGGGCAGGGTCAGACTGGCTCTTAGGAAGGATTTCTTTGCAGAAGGGGCTGTTGGGTGTTGGAATGGGCTGCCCAGGGCAGGGCAGGAGTCCCCATCCCTGGAGGTGTTTAAGAGTAGGGTCAACATAGCACTTAGGGATCTGGTGTAGTTGGGAACTGTCAGTGCTAGGTTAATGGTTGGACTGGATGATCTTCAAGGTCCTTTCCAACCTAGATGATTCTGTGATTCTGTGAAATTGTTTCTGGAGTGAGATTATTTAACAGTGGTGGTCGGCTCACCCACCACGTCATGTCAGAAAGGTGCTTCATTTATCTTATTGCATGATCTGTTTCCAGCAAAAGTGCAGACCTTTTTTTTTCTTTAATCTCAGGAAGGTGTTAGGAAACTTAAAACTTTAGTTTTGTATGAAAGAATCCCTTCTAGGTGGTACATTTTGTGGTGAGGAACATGACCTTCTGCTGAAGTCTCTTACAGTTTTGAGTTCCTCCCCAAAATCTGGCCCTTAAATGTGGGGAGGGACTAGCCAACAGAATTTTTTTTTTAATATATCTTAACCAGAAGCTGTCATCTTACTGATGCATGATTTTGAGTTATCATGACTTTGGGGTGGGAAGGAGAGTTTAAATATTTATTCATTGGATTTTATCTTAGAAACAGATCTTGGGACAGAAGACAAATTTGTTTTTTGATATATTATATTGGCTTTGTAGTATCCCAAACTTTCACACTTTGATAGATTTACCACTGAAACCAGCAGAAAACAGCCAAGGAACTGATCCTCTATGGCAGCAAGTAAACTGAGTGAACTTCAGGGTTACCCTTTCAACCTGGGAATGTCATTAAATTGAAATCTGGTAAATACAGCGGAATACAGTTAGAAGGGACATTCTCCTGCCCTGGGTTTTCTATTTGGGTTTATAAGGTGATAAATGATCTGCTGAGGAAGCTATCAAGCTGTAGCCTGCTCAGGCAAGCTGGTCATGCTGTTGAGTATGAGGAGGGAGTTGGTTGTGAAAATCATGGAGCCAGCCAGGGCAGTAGGTGCTGGTCTGAAGCACTGTGGTGGTTGCATAGATCTGGAGCCCTGCTTCCCAGGAAATGGCAGTCCCTTTAGAGAGGTTGACTTTTAATCAGCAGGGTAATAAAGAACAATATTAGCCTTCCGGAAACGTTACTGGGTGACACGAGTCGAGATTCAAAAACTTTGGAAGGTGCTATTGTAGAGCCTTTAGAGATACATATTTGTGGAAAGGAAAGATCTTTCAGCTATGATATGGCTAGCTGTAAGACAAATCACTTGGGTACCTTACTTTGCACTAGTAAAAAGGGGACTATAAGGACCAGAAAAATTAGATCTGTAAACTCAGTGTATATGTCATTTAGTCAACTTGAATAATCCAGCCCTGCTGTATTTGAGAGAGAGCTGTGAACTTTAGCAAGAAGTGTAGTAATGGTCAACGGAGTTACAGTTTAAGCAGATGGTTAATGTATAGAAGCAATCAGAGAGAGCAGGTATATAATTGTATTTTTTTCCTGCTACTGGCTGCTGAAGATGGGCTAGGGAACTAGTTTAGTCTGAGGATTGATCAGGCCTTCGCAGACATGACCTGTATGTGTCACTACAGTTTTGTCTCCTTTGATTTGCATTCACATCTGTCTTTTGGGAATAACCCGTTCTGGGTTATTTTATATATATATATATTTATATTAATATATAATATTTATATATATATATTTATAATCCATTATAAATATGGATTAAGGTTTCCTATCTTTGAGTTTGAGTATTATATAGTGCAGAAAGACTGATTTAGGAAGGATCTGGAGCAGGAAGGGGGACCCAGCCAGTTCAGGACATGATATTTTCTTGTTCAAAATAATTATTGGCATTTAAAGAGATGCATATAACCTATGAAATTTTATGCTTATTTAAGCACTAATGGGTAATCTCATACATAATGGTACAGTAAAGTTTGATAATCTGTTACGTAGTGATTAGAAGGGGTATTGCCAAGTGGCTTAGATACCTTTCCGAGAATGTGCCAGACCATAATCAAGGTGTTGGGAAGGTAGGGTAATATTATAAGCAAGTTTGTTGCAGCACAGAAGTATATGGCATTTTAAATGTCAGGAGTGAGAATTCAAAAACTTTGAAAGAGCATTTCTGTTCAAAGTTCATCTGTCTTCTGAATGATGCGAAAGATGAGGTTAAAAAAAGTATAGTAAAAGGGTATTTGCTACCAATGTATTTATTAAGGGCAGGCATGTCAGGAAAGGACTTGTGTGGTATGAAATTGATGTCGAAATGTGGGATTTTTGAAAGGCAAAGTAGAATCAGCTATTCCTGAACAGGGTTTATGTCATTATACAAATAATATTAGCAATGAAATGTAGGCAGGTAAGGCAAAGTATTTTGTCTGAAGTAACTAGTTGGGTTTTCTGTCTGTTTGTTTGGGGTTTCGTGGGGTTTGTTTGTTTTTGTTTGAGATACGGAGATTCCAGATGCAAAAATCTCTGCAGATTTCAGTGCGAGTCTTCTTCGAGCATACTTGGATCCAAACTCCTGAGGTCTCCCTGCACACATGGTCCTGGGCACGCATTAGATGTGGTTAGGGTCTGTAACTATTGTGTGCGTTCTTCAAAGGCTCATCAGAATCATATGGAGATTTAAGCATGGCATGCTTAACTTAATAAAGAGGGTTTTAAATTTTAACTGCTTTAGTGAAGAAATTCGTTTTAAAAGCCAAATGGCTTATCCAAAAATCCGTATGGCATAGCTCAGTCTATACTCTGACTTAAACTTTTTTCTCACAAAGTAAACATTCCCTTGTAACTCTGATGTTCTTTAGCTTAGTGTGAATTACATTTTTTTAAGAATTTATTTTAAAGTTTTTAAAAGCATATGAATTTTAGAAAGATGACTACACTAGAATGAATTAGTATTTTCCCAATTCCTATATACAAAGAGCACTACTCAACGTGTGGTTTCTTCCTTGAGGACTTTAGTCTGAGCAGTCAGCGTACAGTAAAACACATTTAAATATTTAAAACACATTCAAAAAAATGTAAATATTATGTCCCTCATTCTGATGTTGTAAATTAGATATCTTGATGCAGAAACAGTGAAACTTGAAAATGGCTACTACTTTTGATTTGCTTGGCTGTTTTTTACAAGAAAACATAGAGCCGGCACAATCCGCTCTCACTTCAGACGCACTGAAATAATTCGTGTTGTGTCCTTGCTGAAATCTCTTTTGCAAGACAAGACTGTCTGTTATGTAATCAGTGGGACTCAGGTGGTTTTTTTGCCCCCCCCCCCCCTTTTTTTTTTTTTTGGTTGTTTGTAGCTGGGTCTATTAGAAAACCAGTGAGACAAAACTGGGTTGGGTGCTTCTGTGCCCATGTCTTTCTAAGGGGCAGTGCCCGTGCCGGGAGTGTTGTGCAGTTGCTGAAGCCTGTCCTGGAGCGGAGCGGGCACAGGTCTGGCAGGGAGTCTGCTCTTGGCGTCTGCACTGTGCTCGCCAGTTCCAGTTGCTTCACCACCTGGCTGCTAACTTAAGTTACTTGTTCAAGGCAACTAGAATTTTGCAAACCTTGCTTAGGCATTAAACACGGACAGCAGGTTAGAGCTGATTGGTGTTTTCGCGGGTTTGCCAGAAGATCAACGTGGGTCTTGGTGAATGTGCTGACTTTAGTTTACTGGCTCTGAAAATTATATAATATAATATAATAGTGTTTGGGAAAATATTTTGACATCAGACAGGAGTGAAGTGCATACTTTTTTGTTAGTTATATGGGGAATTAGAAAATCACTTGCCGTTAACATATGCAAAGCAGGAAGTTATGTCATCACAGACAGCAGCAACTTGCTGTTTAGTAAGATGACCGATATCATCTCTGCTTGCTTCCGCCACTGCTAGAGTTTACAGAAAATAGCAGCTGGTAGTTTTCTGTGAATGCTGTACTGCTTCTAAATATTACTAGAAATAAACTTATGACGTGTGGATTAAAAGAGAAAACTTTTTCTTTAGGAAATCTTCCCTTAGGTTGTATTCTTAACATGCCTGAGCTGAATTTCTTTGTGCTGTTAGGGGAGCCATACCTATATTGAGAATTTGGATTAAGCCACCTGAGACCTTACAGAACAGTCCTGCTTGTTGACTCCTTGTCTTGTGGCAGCAGCTCTGTGATGTGCTAGAATTAATACTTCTCTGGTAGAGGTACTGCTTGTTGGCACAAGACTGTAGCAGTTGCTTTTGACAGTCTAGAACTTCTCAATTCCTCTGAATGGGGATTCCAATAAAGAAGATAAAACCAAGTCCCCTCTTTTGTTCCCTGAAACCCCTTCACCTTGTTTGAGGTGCTACCGGTATGCCATGCTGATTAAAGCAGGTTCTTGATGTACCATTAAAAAAAGAGACACATTTCTGGGTCATAATTCTCACTCCATTCATTTGGGCTTTTAAAGCTCTCCACGTTTCCATCAAAACCTGCCTTTGGGGGCCAAGTAATGTAAGAACTTAAAGAAAGAGAAGATCCCTTTAAGCTTCTATGACCGTGTGAGCTGAAGTTGAGTTGTGATGAAGGTGAGATCATAAATTGGACACGTTAGCAGCTGAATGGCCTCAAGTGTGTGTTAGAACATACTGTGTGCTGGAACTGACTGGGAAAGAACATAATCACGACTGAATCTGCAGTTTTTTGTGAGGATTATTGGACATTATCTCTTACGCTTAGATGTGTTGATCTCTTTGGAACAATCTCTTTTGGTGTTCAAAGCATGTGTTGACACCAGTTGTGTGTGGTATGAGGGACTTAACTGTGGGCTCCATAACAGTGTAATTTCTTTTCAAGGTATTTTAAATGGTGATAATTATGAGCTACTAGCTAGAAATACACTTAAGTATTTTCTTCTTCCTTCATACGAACTTTATCCAGTGAGGAAGGATAGAGCAACTTATGTTCCTGTGAGAATGTTCCTCCTCTTGAAATAGAAGGGAAGGGAGTGATTGCTCAAGTGTGGGTATCTGACTTGTTCCCTTACTGTAGTGAACTTGAAACAACTTTGGCCTAGGTTATTTGTGTTGGTTCTTTAAAATTTATTTATGGCTTTCAACTTCTGTGTTCAAATCGTGAAAATATACAGACATGACTTTCAGAGAATGTTATCTCTGATTACTCATGGCAAAATCACACCAGTGGTATGAGGTCCTATCCTTTTGGGACTTCCAAAGACAAGGACCTGGGTTTGTTCCAGTTTTTCTGAGGTGATATCTGTATCTTTGACTCATTAAACTGAGGAAGATCACACTGAGAGATTACCAGCTCATTTCAGGCTACCCTAAAAATCTAATCGTGGTAGTTACATGGAAGGAATATCCTAATGAGTCTGAAAGTCAACAAGGAAGCCCATACGTCAAATCGGTGTTGGTTTTAGGTGCATAGATATGTGTCTGATGAGCAAGCTTTTCCCTTGAAAGGTGAGCTTGTTGTTCTAATACACTTCTGTGATCAACGTCAGGCTAATTTAAATAGTTCAGCAGTATGGCACCAACGTGTGGAACATCTGGCATTATCTGCCACTAAGTTGAGTCATGCTGTCTGCCATAGTAGCTTTAGGAAAAAAAAAAAGTAATCTGCTCCAGACTCTAGTTATATAGTAGTCAGCTGTACTGGAGATTTTATCTCTGTTAAACTGTTGAATTGTTGACTTGTTTAAACAGGTGGAAATACCCTTTTCAGATGCAGCCTGAATCTGTGTACTGTAGAACTGGTGGTTTGTGGCCTAGTAGAAGGACTAATCTGCTTGCAGATTTTAGAATTTGTACTTTTCTCTCTGATTTAGAGATCTGCAGTCTGTGTGTTGATGTGTTGGATGGGGAGGAGCTAGGTCATCTATTTCCAGTCAGGGGAGACTATAGAATGATATAATGGTTTTTGGGTTAGAAGTGACCTTTAAAAATCATGCAGTCCAACCCTCCTACCATGGGCAGGCACATCTTCCACTAGACCAGGTTGCTCAAAGCTCTATCCAGCCTGTCCTTGAACATTTCCAGGGATGGGGCATGGGACACAAGAGCAAGTGGTTATGAAGTGGACACAAAACCAATTCAGTTAGAGATTAAAAGATAAATGAGCATTACAGCCATAAGATTCTGGCACAGTCATCCTAAATCATAGCAAAGTGAAAACTGAGCTGTTATTTAGGTGATACTGTAAACCTGCAGAAGGGAAATAAATGACTGGGTATCTGCAGTGGTAATTCTTGTAGTCTGTCTCCCTTTTACACCATACAGCCTACCACAGCTGCTCTGATGTCTTCTGTGTTGGCATGTGCAATATAAAAAAAGTATGAAATGAACAGCTGGGGATGGCACCTGGGTTGAGCCCTAGCTGGTGATGTAAATAAAAGGTGTTTTTGGCTTACTGTCCAAAAGTCCTTGGTGTGGCTATATAGCACCTTCTTTGAAACAAAGTAGGAAACTGTAGTGGGCTGTAAGTGTGCTTTTACTAGCTGGAAGAGCCAGTGACCTGTGGTTGGTAAGTCCTCCAGGAGACCACAGCAGTAATCCATGGAAACAGATACTTTGGAGCAGGTAGGGCACAGGACTTAGATCCGTGGTGAGACTTCTCTTGCCTTCAGAAATCCTGTGTATGAATGCTTCAACAAGCAGACTTCAAAAATGGAAAGAATGATCACGTGTAGGTTCTGTTTGTCTAGGTACCCTGTCTGTTGGTGATTTGAAATCACCCTTAGTGACTTGAAATGATTGAGGTATCCAGTTTAGTTTCAGATAACCAGGTAATTTGGGGGTTTCTTTTGTTTGATTTGTTTCAGCTTTTCTGTTTTGTTTTTGTTTGATTTTTTTGACTGGACTTTTTATTTCCCACTTCCTTTGCAAGCAGTAGAGCTGTTTACCAGCTCTTTCGTGAGACTCTTCTAAGTGGAGGGAAACTGCTGTTGTGCTGCTTCTTGTAAACTAAGTCTATGCTTTTTTTTAGCCTTCGCTTAGAGGTCATTTTTCTAAATCCTGTGGCTTTCTCTCAAGTGCTTTTCTACTTTACTTACTGTGGTGTTCAGCTTTGGTTGCCGCCATCCTAGATGAGGCCTCAGTGCTGAGCTGTGGAGATTTAATTCCCTTTTTTTCATTAGGCAGTACTTCTATGTACACTGCAAGCTAGTGTAAGCCAGCACTGCCACCAGAAATAGCTAGTGTAAACATCTGTGTAGTTACTCTGTGAGCTGTCCTGGGGAAGTAGATCTATGTGAAAACTATCATTTTCTCTGTGTGTTTGGTACTAAATTGATGCCCCAGCACAGTTTCTCAGTAGCTATCTCTTGCTGTTCCACCTGCCACCACTGCGGAGCCGACAGAACTTATGTCCCCTTTTAAACGAACACATTCAGTTTACGTTAGTATGTGAGGTGTGAGCTGTGGTGTTTGAGGCTTGTTGTTTATAGCCTCACTATATTTAAGAGCAGTGGCTAAAGGGTTATGGCCTCAACAGTTTGGAGGTGGAAGGGGGTATGTGGCCAGTAGCCTCTTCAATTATGTGGAGTCAAGAGTCTGTGGCCCTGTTTCTCTCTTCTGATTGCTCTGCAGTGCACTACACAGTCTTTGAAAACCAGATGAGTGTGCTGTGGACAGATCTAGTTGTAATTTCTCATTTTATCACAGAGCGGGTAATTTATTATAAATTAGTTTTCGTAGCCTCTTGACAATGCCTGAGTGATCCAGAGGTAGGATGTTGGAGCCAGGGCGGTAGTGCACTTGGATCTGACCAAGTATCTTTAGTAGCTCATCTCAACCTTCATAGCCTGTGCTCAGTTTCAGTTGGCGAAGTAAACTTTTGCACCCCATCGTTGGTGTCTGCCTTGATGACAGGATAGGGACTCTTCATCATTTCCAGCAACACTGAGTTTGAATACCGTAAGCCAACACTTACCAGCACTGCAGCAGTGATGTAGGGTAATGTAACGCAGTATGTCCAGCATATGCTGGCCTAAATTGTTTTCAGGGTGGAGAAATTTGGTAAGTATTGATTCTTACATTAATGAGAAACAAATGGTTTGCTCTCAAACTGGGGAAATACATTGTCCGAAGACAATGTTCAAAACTTTCAGAGTATGATTTTGGTAATAATTACAAGCTGGGTTGTGGGACACATGGTGTAAATTCATCTTAGAGATATGCACGTACTAAATAGCAAATCTTCTGAGGTGTAAGATGGGCTGTTTTCAGAGATTTGTATCTAATTTGACCCTGTTTAACAGCTAAGGAATTGAGAAGTTTCTGACTCATCACTGGTGAAGGTAGCTAATCTATAAACCAGGAAACATTTGCTTTTTGTAGCATGTGAAATTTGACTGGGGGGGGGGGGGTTGGGGGTGTGTGTGTGTACTATTCAGCAGTGCATTTTTTTTACACTATTTGCATTTGTATATGTAAATATAAGCCCTGCCTACCTGCAGAGGCAACTGTGCAGTGATGTTTGCATATGTAGACCAGGCTGGGCTGAACTACATGGAGTAAAACTACACAGCTGTACCATGATTTTATATCAGCCATATAAATGTGTGGGATAAATACCTTCTTATGGTGCTGTTCCATATTAGCCTTAAGCTTTACTCTTGCAGCAAAGAAACTTTTAAAAAAAAAGACTGTTACAAAAGTTCTTTGAGTCTAAGTGCATCTGTGTAATGTTAGTGTAGAGGGGGCATTGATTCAAGTATATTTAAAATATTTGAAATTTTGTTTCATAATTTTTGTGCCTGTAGCTAGAGCTGTGCAGTTTAGAATATTAAATTGTTGGAAATTTAAGCTAATAACGTACAAAATTTTTTTCCTACTCTTAAAAAAGAAAAGGTATATTAGACTAAGTCCACTTCATTTTGGGTGGAGTTGGGTGGAAAGTGGGTATTAACTTTATATTTTAAATAATAAAATTCTTCACATTCAGAAAATACTAAACCAAGCCTGTGGAGTAATACCTGTTTCCCAACCTTCTGTTTTTGGGCTTGACCTCTGGACTTATCCTTATTCCCCTGAGGGGTTTTTTGGTTTTGTTTGGTTTTTGTTTTTATTCTTCAAAGGTATGAGTTGCGAATTTGGGACAGGTAATGAATCTGCCAGTTGAAAAACAGTTTTCTTACTGCTGTACTATAGTAATTAAATGTTCAGGTCTTGGGCAAATGTTAACAGTTACTTTTAAGTAGCTGATTTTCTGGCATGTTTGCAAATGATTTTTAACTAATAGTGCATGTGGCTGAAATCTAAATAGTGTCTTCGCATTTCTTTTGTGTGACTTTCATACTAACCTGACTGATGAACGAACGTACACTGAAGGAATTGGTAAATTGTCCACTGCCGATGGTAAAGCCTTCGCAGATCCTGAGGTTCTCCGGAGACTGACGTCCTCTGTCAGCTGTGCACTGGATGAAGCTGCTGCTGCATTGACGCGGATGAGAGCAGAGAACAATCACAATGCAGGACAAGTGGACAAGTATGTATCGCTCGCTCCCCACACCCACTTTCCCAACTATAGAACGTAAGTTTGTGTTTTTAATTTGAAATTCAGTTAACTTTATAGTTAGTACTTGGTAATATATCTGCTCTACTACTAGCAGAAGCAAAGTTATTGAATCTGAAGGTGTCACTATTGTCCCATCAGGTTACTGGCTTCAGAGAGTAAGAGCAACACAAATGAGTACAACAAAAATGTTACTTTCTAACCTGCTGCTAACCTGTGTACTGGCAGTTGATTTTTTTCAAAAAGGGGTTAAATTCTTAGCTGTAGAAGAGTTGGTGATAGTTCTGTAATTACTGCCTCAGCATACTTTGTTGGAAAATAATGAATCTAGTTCATTGTATTAAAAGTTGGAAGGGAATACAAATACTTACAGGACAGCAATTTGCCCCGGTATCTTGCTCAGGAACTTAGGGGAAAATGAAACTATGTTATCTGATAACTTTTTGTAACTGATAATTAATGAGGATGACATTTAAATCCCATGATGACAGAACTGGGAATTTGTCCTACATTTTCAAGAGCTTTCTTCTACTTTGGTAATTTCAACACGTCTTTAGGGGTCCTGAAATATTTTCTACTCTGGCAGGTGATGCAGGTAGTTCCTAAACTGTTGAGACAGTGTGACTGTGTATACTGTTGAACTTAAGATCTAGGATCAAAAATTACAAATCTTAAGTTTCCTTTCATATGGTTGTCCTCCTGAAATTCAGACTTGGGATTCGCAAAACAAAGCGCTTACAATAAGGGTTGAGTCATTGCTCAAAATGTAAATACTAGTACAGAACAAATTACTGAAGCTAGAAGAAACTGAAGCTAGAGAAATTACTTATGGATCAAAACATGGGGAGATGAAAATTTGCTGGGGAAGCATAAAAAGGAAGCATACAGGAGGTGGAAGCAGACCAGGTGCCCCACAGGCAATGTAGAAACAATGTTAGGGACACGATTAGGAAAACTAAAGTCCACCTGGAGTTGAATCAGGCAAAGGGCATGAAAGGCAACAAGATACACTACTGTGAGTATATCGGCTGCAAAAGGAAGATGAGGGAAGATGTGGGCCTGCCTTAGAATATGGCAGGGGACCTAGTGACGGAGATACAGAAGAGTAAGAGGTGAATGCTGCCCTTGCCTTGGGCTTTACTGGTGAGATTGGCTTTCAGGAATCCTAAGCCCCCAAGATGAGTGGGAAGGTCTGGACCAAGGAGGGCTCGCCTTTGGTTGGTAGGAGGTCAGGGAGCATTTAAACAGGTTGGACATAGTCCAGTGGACAAGTTCATGGGACCTGATAGGATGCATCCATGAGTACTGAAGAAGCTGACTGATGTCACTGCGAGGCCAGTACCAATTTATTTGAAAGGTCATGGTGAATGAGGAAGGCTCCTGAGGACTGGAAGAAAGCAAATGTCACCCCTGTCCTTAAGAAGGGCAGAAAGAGGATCCAGGGGACTTATAGGCAGGTCAGCCTCACCTCAGTCCCTGCAAAGGTGATGGAGTAAATCCTCTGGAAGCAATTTCCTAACATAGTAAGTACAAAATGATGATGGAAAGTAGTCAGCATGGTTTTGCAAAGGGGAGATCAAGCCTGACCTGATAGCTTTCTTCAATGAGATGGCTCGTTGGTAGGTGAGAGGAGAGCAGTGAATGCTGTTTATCTTGACTTTAGCAAGTCTTTTCACACTGTATCCCACAGCATCCTGTGGGCACAAGCTGATGAAGTACAGACCAGGTAGGTGGACAGTGAGATGGACTGAAAACCATCTGAACTACTAGGCTCAGAGTTGTTAATAGCACGAAGTCCAGGTGAAGGCAAGTTGCTAGTGGTATACTCCAGGCGATGATATTTGGGCTAGTACTGTTTAAAGTCTTCATCAGTGACCTGTGTGATGGCACAGAGGGCATCCTCAGCAAGTTTGAAGATGATACAAAGCTGAAGGGAGGGTGACCAGATGGTTGTGCTGCCATTCAGGAAGACTTTGACAAGCTGGAGAAAGGGGCCAGCAGGAATCTTATGAAATTCAGCAAAGGGAAATGTGAAGTCTTACAACTGGTGAGGAATATCTCTGTGCATGGGCATGGATGGGGAGGGCTGAATGGCTGGAAATCAACTTTGGAGAAACAGACCTGAGTTTCATGGTGGACAACAAGTGGAACATAAGCCAGCAATGAATGTACCCTTGGAGCAAAGGTCAACAGCATCCTGTGCTTCATTTAGAAGAGCCTCCCAGTGTCATACTTGTCACTTATACACAATGTCTTGCAAATATCTCAAGGGGAACCTGAACAGAGAGCAAACTTGGAGACCTCTTGAGGTGCCTGGGTCATCTAGAATGAACTAAGAGCCCTGTATTTAATAGCTTTTTCCCAGAGCATATTTGGTTTCCCAGCAGTTCTATATTATGGGGTGGCTTAAGGTTATCTTCTGAGAATGATGGATCTGTTTCAAGATTTGTCTCGCAGGTTATGGTGTTGGGTGGCTCCCATTTCTAAAGACTAGACTGTGTGCAAAAGTGCCTGAATTCCCACTGTCTCCTCCCAGCTGAACATGGGAACCCGAGCTGTAAATGCCCGGTTATCTGTGGGTTGCAGCAGGACTTTTTGACTGCTTGTGCCCTGAACATAGTCCCTTACTACCTCCCAGGAGAAGGTGGCAGGTTTAATAGTGCCCTACAGCCTTTTAGTGGGATCCCATTGATTCCGTATATAGACTTGACTGTGTAGCCAAATAATAAACTTTACCAAAATATCAGTTATTTTGCTTAAAATAGTTAGTGATTACAGTGCAAACATAAGCAAGCAGATACTGGATATTCTCTTCAGGTCAGATCTCAGCTTTTATCAGACAGCTGCTAGCACAGTTTATTTCATTTGGGGGTGTATGGCAAATGAGTTCCTTTTAAAATAGGGACTTAACGTAGTGTAACCATTACAGTCTTTGAACAATTGAAAATTGTATGCTTTCCTGAGAGAACTTTGTGCTCAGATGGGTATTTTCTTCATTGTGAGTGAATTTCTTGAGCGAACTTTTATCTTTTACAAAAGAAAAGTAGAAATTTGAGGATTTTAATGAATCTGAGTGTACTTGGTTTTGTTTTAAGAAACAAGTTTCCATATTTTGCAAATAAAATACACTGATTAGGAATGCATCACAGTCTGTTATAAACTACTGTTTATAACAGAAGGCTCTTCCTCCCTTCCCCCTCCCACCAGGGCATTAACTGTGGTTTGGTTCCTACTGGCTGAGGGACCATGATTCCTTGCATATATTTTCTATATAAAATTATATCATCAGTTGGAGAAGTGTAAGTGAGTTGGTACTAAGCATGACTTGCTTTTGTTTAAAGCACTGCTAAATGCAAGTGTAACAGTTGTCTTTGCTGTTAGACATTTATTTTTTTTTTACAGAAAAAGATTTGAAGGGCAAGTGACTTGGTTTGAGATAAATTGAAGCTCAGCTCACCTTTGTCAAGATTTGCGTAGTGTACTTTCCTGGGTCTCAGGGAAATAGCTATTCTCTCTACTTCGGAGGTTAATGATGATTAAAGTAGTGATTACAGATTTCTGAGCTTTTAGATGCCAAGAACTCGGGGTTTGTCATGTCTTTTCCTTCTAACTCTTAGCTTGTAACGCCCTTAAAGTCATAAGAGGTAGGGTTAGTAGTGTTCTACATAGGATTTGTGTTGTTATCGATGTTTAAAAAATGTGCAGTTCAGTTAGCTTATTTAATCTGTCTGAAAACTTCTGTAATATGCTTTTAACAGTGCATGAAAGGAAACATAGTAAACTTCTGTAAGGCTCCTCTCCTTTCTTCCTTTAAGATGTCATTAGGTAAGGTAAGGATTTTTCTTTGAAATGGCTGCTTAAATTAAGAAACTGGTGTTTCCAATTAAAAGAAAAAAAGCTTCGGGCTAGTGCAGAGAAGGAAATAGTCCCACTGCAGGAGAGACAACACTCAGAAGTTTGTCTTGCTGAAGTATTCAGTATTAGTGGTCTCTGTGATACTAGGCTGTTCACTTTTTGGCTTTATCTCTACTAGAAATTTGCCTCGGTAGCTATAGTCAGTAGTTTGTCATGGTCACAGCCTCTGTGTCTCTGGCATTCCACCCAAGTACGAATAGCATCAGTGAGGTTTACTTCTGAATCTTTCAAACACTACAAATTACAGTTTTGAGCATTCTTCTCTGCATGTAGTCTATATGAGAGTTTATGTAAGTTAGCAGCTGATGAGGACAAGAGCTAATTTAGACACAAAAAAGGTCTTTATCTCTTTCATGTATGGAAATAATGTGTGTATATATATACTTTTTATTAAAAAAAATCTGTAAGGTGTATTTTCTAATAAGGCTTAGTACTAATGTCATGAGTCTTTACTTACAGACTTCCTTGCATAGGAAAGCTACCCATCTATTGCAGATTTATTTTGAGCTAATGCTGTGGCAACTGATTTTTCCAGTCGCAGTTTGGCAGAAGCATGCTCAGATGGGGATGTAAATGCTGTCCGGAAGCTGTTGGATGAAGGAAGAAGTGTAAATGAACATACTGAAGAAGGGGAGAGTCTCCTTTGCTTGGCCTGTTCAGCAGGATATTATGAATTGGCACAAGTAAGTAACAAATATAGTCACAACTAAACCTTTGTGAAGCATTGCCTAAGGGGCTTCTTTGATAGGTAAACATTTTAGCTATTCTGATTATAATAATTTTTTATAAACTAAACAGAATATCAGTTAGTACAGCCTATTGTAGGCTTCTAGTTATTATTTGTCTTTTTAATGGAAAATTATGTCATATATGCCTTTAGGTTTAAGGGACTTGTCTGAGGAACGTATCTTGTGTTTTATGATGTATCTACTTTTCTGGCATTGTTCTAGATGCAGTCAAGCTGTTCTGCCAAGCAGACATTGCAAGAGAATCTAAAATAGCAGCAAAATCAAACACTACAAGTGGTTACCTTCTAAAAACTCGTGTCTTGACTCACTCAGTCCTTTTTTTTTAATGACACCTGTATTGACAGTGCATTAATTCGTGTTAATTTTTGGCTTTTATACTTGTGTATCTAAGGGCAGAATTTGTGCTTCTTTGAAGATGTTTAGGTGATAGTTCTCAGAAAGTGGCCAGCTTCACATTTTGGTGCCAGGCAAGAGTGCAGGGAGAAAACTGTTTACCTGTAAGCTTGAGCTGATGTGTGCTGTGGTCATTAATGCAAGCTTACAGTTTCTCTGCTGTCATTCTGATTAGTGATTTGCCCTGTGACTTTTGAAAATGTCAGTATTGCACTGTAACTTAATGTTGATTTTAGAGATAGGAAGAAATGTAGAGAAACAGCATTTCCTGAAGCAGAGCACAATGCAAGTAGTAATTATAAGTGGTCCTGGGAAGTGCCATTGTACTTCACCATTGGGGCTGTTACTGCAAGGGGATGTCACAACTGACTGGGGAATCATTCTCACAAGCTCCCTGAACTAAAAGCAAAATGTTGGTGTTACAATTTATTCATTAAAGTGAACTTTTTTCCTCTAGGTGCTACTAGCAATGCATGCAAACGTTGAAGATCGAGGGAATAAAGGAGACATAACTCCCTTAATGGCAGCTGCCAGCGGAGGCTATGTAGATATTGTTAAACTTCTCCTTGTTCATTGTGCAGATGTCAACGCACAGTCTTCGACAGGTAACTGGGAAGCAGGAACACTAAGAATTACTAAGATTGGCGCATAAGATGTGCAGCAGTTCTGAACATCTGTGGTTTTGACTGATAGTTTCATTCACAAGAAGATGTGACAGGAACTGTTAAGAATAGGCCAGATATATAGCGGATGTGTTTAGAGTCTTACCTGGCCATTATTAAAGATTGTTTTCAATATAAACGGAAATGGAAAGCACTGTGGTTTTAGATGACCAGAAAAGTACATGAAGTCTAGTTTTTTCTCATCTGTATAATCCAAAATTATGCATTAAGACCACCGTGGAACACATCTGGTCGAGACCAGTTATTTTGGTCTATTGCTTTTTACCACAGAGGAGGTACAATTCTTTGTGCATTGAGTGTTGTCTACACTGTTGATGTTTGACCACAGCTTAACTAACCTTGCTGAGAGTATTAACCTGCAGTTGGATTCTGCTAATATTAAGTTCGTATTTAAACTTTGTTCAAATTCTAAGAAAGCCGGGTGTCTGAACTATGAAATGTTCTTTTTATCTTGATGATTAGCCATACTAAGCAGAACTTACCTTTAAATTGACTGTAGCATTTAAAATGAGCCGTATGGGATTGTCTGTCACAGTACCAGAGTTTTAAATTATAAATTTATTTTAATCCAGCCAATAGAAGTTTTTTCAAGGGATTATAGGAAAAAAACAAATGCAGAAAACCAAACCCCCTCCCTGGCTCCCCTGCCCAAACTCTACAGTGAGCATAAAAATTACTCATTGATTTTTTTGTGTGTGCATTTGATCTCTCTTTGTGTGCTGAAGTAGAAAACATAATAACCAAAGAAGAAAATCCTGATTTGTAATATTGGCTTAGCATTAAAACTTGTTTACATTGTAGTTGTGTTGGGATTTTTATATCCAGCATGAAATTATTGGCTGTAGTAACATTGCTTTGGAAGTAAAAGTCTGCTGCTAGTGATGTACTTGGTTTGGTTCAGAGCTGTTAAAACTAATTTCCTTTCCTATATTAGGAGTGGGTGATGGAAAGGGTTTTCATGTAAACTTCTTTTTCTCTGCAGGGAACACAGCTCTCACTTACGCTTGTGCTGGGGGCTTTGTTGACATAGTGAAGGTGCTATTGAAAGCTGGTGCTAATATAGAAGACCACAATGAGAATGGACATACCCCCTTAATGGAAGCAGCCAGTGCAGGTCATGTTGAGGTTGCAAGAGTATTGCTGGAATATGGTGCAGGAATCAACACTCACTCCAATGAGTTTAAAGAAAGTGCACTTACACTTGCGTGTTATAAAGGTATTGTCTCTTGCCTTGTTTTGAATTTTTGTTTAAATTTATTTGCTAGGATTTATCTAACTAAAGCTTCCAGCTATAGTTTAAATATTTTCTTAATAGTTTTGGAATACTGGGTTTAGGTTTTAAACTCGATGTCAGGAAATGCTCATCCATGGTGTAGTGGTATTAAGCCTGTCTACTTGTGTCCAGATGTGGTGGTTTTGTATTCGACACACTGCAGATGAAAACTTGTGACTGGCTGCATCCAGACTTGTGCTTTGACACAGGACTGCTGTCCTCTTTCCCATTCCCTACTTCATTCAGGTTACACTCATGAACTATCTGCAAGTTCTGAAAACATCTGTTAGTTGTTAGAAAAATGTGAATTTAGAATACATGTTTCTGGAATACCTGATGGGGTGAAAATGTTAGTATTATTACTGGATACTTTTCCTTCAGTGTAGATTTGGAGAATGTCTATGAATTGTTACGTATTATGAACTTTTATGGACTTCTGACTTAATTTCTTCTGCTATTTAAAGTTTCTGTAGAAAGCAACTTAATGCAGTGGTAATCCAATGTACTTCCAAGTTTGCTTTTTCTTCCCAAAACCTCCATAAAAGTTCCAACAATTGTTTTCCTCCTAATAGAAGCTTTAAGGATGCGGATTATTGTTATAGTAACTTCAGGTTTTGCTTCTCTGGTTAGAACTGTAGGATACATACTATGTATAACCCATGTGAAAACTTGCATGTGGATTTGTCAGGGATTTCCTGCAGCACATAGTAGTTTCTTGTAGAGAAATTTCAGTAATAGTACTCCTGGATATGTTGAAGGGGCATTCTTGTTTCTTGTGGCCTAAAACTTAGAGTGATGTAATGTAAGATCTTAACTGACTAGAGATTTCCTGTATTATTTTTGGCAAGATGGTTGAGCTACCTTGTTTTCCTATCAGCTTATGTAAAACTAAGTCTTGTCTTGGAGGAGGATGCTCCTTGAGCGGATAAAATGTATAACTTGTAGGGACAAATTCTAAATTGACAAAAGCTATAATAAAGTTGAAAACAAGTATTGGTAAAGTTCAGTAGAAGGTTTTAAAACTAGTGTCAGACAACATAATATGACCTAATGTGCATGTCTTAGTTCTCAGAAATATGTCTGTGAATACTGTGATTAACAAGATTAAAATAAAGTTCAGATCTACATGGGCTTATGTCTAAAAGATAAATCCCCCCCCAGTTGTATGCTGCCCTGGAACAGTTAATTGATATGTCACTATACAGTTGAGTAAGGAATAAGTGCAGTCGCTTAAGCTTGAAGTCACAGAAAAAGGTTTCTGTTGTGTAAACTTGAATTGAAGAGGTCTGTCTTCATCTTATAGTTGGGCAGTATCTTTGGGAAAGACTGTCTAAAGTCTGGCTGTCTGTTTTGCATTGGTACTTTTGAGAGTACTTTAAAAAGAGCAGGTTTGCAAATTGTAACTTGTAAAATTCGTAATAATGAACTATGAAAATCTAAATGATTTTATTAAGTGTATTGACTGTATTACTAAAAGTTTATTATATTAAATGCTTATTTATTTTGATCTGTTTCATTCGAAGGCCATTTAGATATGGTTCGTTTTTTGCTTGAAGCTGGAGCCGATCAAGAGCATAAAACAGATGAGATGCACACGGCGCTAATGGAGGCCTGCATGGTAAACAGCCTTTATTTGTACTGCTCCCTTTTCAATGAGAGAGGAATAAAAGAGATGATAAGATAAATGAACCTTTGTTAACAAACTGTTTTGGATCTGCAAGCAAGTGTGTGTTAGTTTTTATCGTAAGAAAGCCTTTACTGTAGTTACCACAGATGGCCAGCTTCTCAGCCTGATTGGTCATAGGGAAAAATTATTCTAATTTTGGGGGGTATGACGTGTTGTTTTAAATGCTCCGTATGTGAAGCGTAGGAGTAACTAATCTTCAATGTAGGAAAGCAGTAGGTTGAGCCCAAGTCACTGTTCCTTTTGCAGCGTAAGAGTTAGTTTTCCACCTTTGTCTTTACGAATAAGGTCTCTCAGATCATGATGGTATGAGCCTTCCAGAAGTGCACTGAGCTGGATGACTAATGCATTATGCTTGTCCTTTCACTACTGCAGGAAGTGTTTTGCATGTAGAGGTGGTTTGCTCTCTTCTAGTTTTCTGTAAATGGTGCTGTGAGGTTTTTCTTTTGAAAATAAAACCGTAGGTCAAAAGTAGTTTAGTTCTTGGGCAACTTGTATGATTTTAAAGCAGCCATTGAGGAAAAACTTCCCTTTCCAAGACCTTCATCTTAATAAAGAGTGTGCTATTGTGTCAGAGCATACATGCAACCATTTTTGTCCAGACCTTAGGTGACCTTTTATCTATTCTTCAAGCTGGTGAAATCTTTGAAGAAAGAACAGGGACCTTGTTTTCATAGGAAGCACAGCAAACAGAGGAAAAATTAATTTGCTCCTAGTACCCTATCATCCTTAGAAGATAGGCTGCAATGTTCCTGTCATCTTCTGAGAGCTGGAGGATCAAATTTTCTTTTAGTGCACTTATGAGTTGATGATGCAAGTGACCATGGTCAGATTATAACATCTCAAGCTGTGTTAAAGTCTTCCAATAGTGAGACTGTAATAGTATCTTTGAATAGTCTTCCCTGTGTGAGAGCCTAGTGCCAATAAGGAATTGAGAAGAACGTAGTTGCAGTGGGTGTATGCTGTCACCTAAAGGAGATAGAAGCATGACTGCAAACTAAATGTTTTAATCGGCCCACTGTTCTGTTTAGGTTTAGTCTTTTTTTCTTTTTTCTTTTTTTCTTTCATGGTGATACAGTCTGAGCACTGGGATGACTTGGAGGCTATGAAGTGTCTTGCTTGGGCAGGATAAAGCTGTGTGGGTTGCCTGTGTGTTTTTAGCTCTTGGATGTTTCAGACTAGTTTGCATTATAAAGAGTGTATTGACCTTTAAAAGCAACAGAGAGGAAATTGGTCCTTTGAAGTCCCAACTCTTAAGTCGAATGATGGAGTTTGTTCCTTCTTATCTTTTGGCTACACACTTGCAGAGGGGAACCATTCCACCAAATTATTGTGACTTTTCCCAGTTTTCACTGTTTTCCAACTAATGAATGCTGCACATACAGGAGGCTGAGCTATCTGGTCTCTGATCACTGATTATATTGTAAGTGCCTCTGAGTTTTAGTATGTTTTAGTCAAGATAGAGTGCCACACCTGGAATAATGCTTTTAGTTAGATGGGGTTGTTACTGGCTTTTAGCCAGCTTCTCTGAGAACAACAGCCTGTCTTTAATTTGCAGACTTGATTGCTGTTAGTCTCAGGTTACTTACTACCTGCTTCATGGTTAACTTCAGACAAGTGTTGATAGGGGCTGTGTGTGTTTGATATCCCTCTTGCCCCCTTTTCTATAGCTCTGTGTTAGCTGTTTGAGTTACTGGCTGATATTTCTACTGAGATCAGAATGGGGAACTCGTAGTTCGCTTGAGGTTGCTGTTCTTAATACATAAGTTCTTTAATTTTGGAAATTGGTGAAATTCTTAGCTTTATAACTTTATAAATCACCCCTAGGTATCAGTGCCCTAGCCTGGACAGCTCTGGCTTGAACTTTGAGCAGAGAGGTCTAAATTTCTTTTTTTTTTTTCTTTTTTCTTTCCTTCCCCCGTTTAGTCTTGCTCGACTTTATATTTCCTTCCAAGGACACTCTATAAAAATATCTGCTACTTGCCACTGAAATTGGCCCTTCTTATGTTTTTCTCAGGAAGAAGTATTCTTTAGTTCTCTAGCAAAACCTGTCAGCATGTGTTGGGCCTAGTTTAAAGAATTAAGCCGGTTTAACTGTCAAATACCAGGAGAAGCACTGTGTTGGGACACAGGGCTCTGAATCATCAAAGCTGGCTGACAGTTTAGTCCTTCTGGAAGAACCCCGCATTTCTTTGGATGGCAGATGACCAAGGTGGTACTGCAGGTGCATAGCTATTAGGTGTAGGCAAGGCAGCAAGTGGTTTTCTCCCCACTGAGAGATACAGAGAGCATGCTTTGATTCAGGTCTTTTACATGGAGTTCCCTCTCCATCCTTAAGTTACCCTATTAATTGTAAATGCTGAGAAAGGTCTAGTATGAAACGCTCTCTGATTAGACCCTCAGATCTTCTGTAGTTCACTGAGCAGTCTTTGGATGACTTGAACCTTTCCTCTTTCATTAGGTGTAGTTTGTAATCTGCTTCGGTTTTCTAAGATCTCTTCTCCAAATTGTTCCACGTGTTTGGGTCCCACTTCCTTAAGTTATGTGGGAGGGAGAAACCACGTGAGTTTCTTCTTTCCTAATGCCAAAACTTTTCAGCAGTATTGTGGCTCTCTACAAACCACACCTTAAATGAAACAGATTTTTGATACTTGGTCTGTTTCAAGTAACTTTGAGGACTTTAGTAATAGTTTCTTGAGAAACTGGCAGCTTCATTTATATGCTTTGATTGGTAAGGGCTCAAACACTGCTCTGGCAATCCTAATTCTCTTCCCTCTATGGCTAAGACTGCTTCACCCCAAGGCACTTTTCAGTCTCCTTTAAGACTTATTCACGTCTTCCATCCTGTTACCTACCTTACTATAACCACTTCAGTTTCTCTGCATGTATCTTTCCCAGAATCTAGAAACTGTCCGTTTGCGCTTTTTTGGTCTGTAGAAGCCATGAATTGACTACAAAGAAAAAGAACATCATTTTTCTGATGCATGTTTTGGGTTTTAGTCATGGAATAGGTTTATTGCTTGTGGTACTTGTTTGCTATCTCTATTACCAGATACTTTGCTGGATATTTAAGAAAGTCTTATCCCATAACTCCTTCTGTACTCCCCCAAGAAAGAAAAAAAAGAAACCCAACATAGCTCTTTTTTCCTCATGCATTTAAACCTAACGTAGATGTAGGTGGAAACCTAAATGTCAGTTTAAGCCAAGTATTACCATAACTATGTCATAAATTGAACCATCATAAGTAAAAAATCCCATCATAGTTTTCAGACCTAGTGTGATAGTGGTTGCAACTACACGATCAAGTGACTTCAGCTGTTCCTGATTTTTGTGTTCACCTTTGTTTTGTAGGATGGACATGTGGAAGTGGCACGCTTGCTTTTAGACAGTGGTGCTCAAGTGAATATGCCTGCAGATTCATTTGAATCTCCACTCACTCTGGCTGCTTGTGGTGGACATGTGGAGTTAGCAGCTCTTCTCATTGAAAGGGGAGCTAACCTGGAGGAAGTTAATGATGAAGGTTATACTCCCCTAATGGAAGCTGCCCGGGAAGGCCATGAAGAGATGGTAGCCTTGCTACTGGCACAAGGTGAGATCACTTGTTTCTTGAGCATTTGCGTTGAAGAATGCAGTGTTGACTGTTTGCCGTTAGGTATTCCACACAAACTCCTCTGATGTAGCGTGTGGCTGTCACTGCTCATTGCTGTAACTGCAAAGCAAAGCTAAAACACCCAAACTGTGGAGCTGGTCAACATTCACTTTCCCACCCTGTGTATGGTCAGTTAAAGTAACAGCTGTTTTGTTTCCTAGGGGCAAATATAAATGCACAGACAGAAGAAACGCAGGAAACAGCTCTTACTCTGGCATGTTGTGGAGGGTTTTCTGAAGTAGCTGACTTCCTTATTAAGGCAGGAGCTGATATAGAACTTGGTTGCTCAACACCTTTGATGGAAGCTGCTCAAGAGGGTCATCTTGAATTGGTGAAATACTTGCTGGCAGCAGGTATGTGTGCAGTGCAAATGATCTCGCTCACGGATATTATAGACTCATTCTGTATGATTTAGAAGATACTTGGGCTTGATGGTGGCAGTGTTTTAACAAGAAACTATGTTCTGAGGTACCTTAGCAAGAAGAAAAAAAGCATATGTTATACTTTAATATTGTTTGATACTGTTAACAGAGGAAAGTGCCTCATGGAGCACTGGATTCTGTTGCATATCTAAAAAACATCAACGTTCATTAGGAACATTGTTTCCAGCTAACTGCATTCAGGACAAAATGTTAATACAGATAATACTTGTTTTTATATGCTACTCCTGCTTTGACTGAGCCTGATTATCTGCAGTCAGTCTCCCTGAATAGCCAGTACTTTAGGAATTGTGCCCTGGGAAATAGTGTGCAAGACAGATTCTGGAATGTGCTGAATTTCTGTGATGAGTGAGTTTTACTACTACATTATACAGTAGTAAAAATTTCATCTTGCTGGAGTTGGGGAGGAATGACCCTTCAACGTTCATCTGTCTGTTTAAAGTTGGTAGAGACTAAAGTGTAGTAATACTGCTTAAAATAATAAATAAATTAAAAGGAGCTGCATTTTGGAAACCTTCCTTGTTATGGGAGGTGATTTATTTGTATGCTCTTTTCTAAGAATAAGCATAAAATTATCTGATTTGTAATTCTAGAAAGTAATGCTCCCTGCTCATCAAGGGACAGTAACAACTGTGTCTCTTTGTGCAGTGATTGCAGCGTGTGACACCTGTCACCAGCTCACTGGAAACGCTGCTTGCACTTCGCTTCTGATAATGTAGCAAGTTAGTTGAGGAGCCTTGTTTTGGCTTCAGGGAGTCTCTAAATATATCTCACACCTTGAAAATAAGAAAATGGCTAGTCACATTGGCTCTTTTTCTTGCAGAATAATGCATTACAGAGCAAGAATCAGGCATCGTTTCCATGTAGCTGGCATACATGAAGCTAGTCACGTGATTTCAACAAAGTGGTTTTAAAGCAAATGATTTTAAAGAGCAGGGAAGAAATTAAATTTGTAGAAGTGTATGGTCTTGTAGTATTAATACGAATTCAATAACATGCATTTTGTGTGGTTTTCCTTGGCATGCAGCTCCCTGTCAAATGGATAGTCTAGACAACTGTCTGGATTCCCTTTTATTTGTTGTAACAACTGAAATCTTCATTGCTGTAGAGGGAACGTAGGAATAAGTGAACATATAGGTTTAAGTGCTCAGATTGCCAGTCATGCTTTTTCCAAGGCTTGGCTTATCTCCTCTCTTCAGAGTATTTTTCCTAGGAGAGCAATTTTTACCATGAGGGCAATGCCCTTGGGCTGTGGAAGCTGTCGATCAGTAGGATGTAGCTGTTGTCACAGAAAAAGTGCCTTGATTTTTGTGTTTATCTGATATGAAATACTTGATAAGGAGATGTCCAGTAAGAAAAAACTAATGTTTTGTTTCTAGGAGCTAATGTGCATGCCACCACAGCGACAGGAGATACAGCTTTGACCTATGCCTGTGAAAATGGACATACTGATGTTGCAGATGTGTTGCTTCAAGCTGGTGCTGATTTGGTAAGACTTCTGCTGCATCTTATGGGGGAAGTACTTTGGTTTGAAACTGTATGCCAAAGCTTACCATGCTTACGGAGCAGGAAGATGATTTTAGCAATTGAGATTCATGTATGGGTATGAAAAAAGACATGAAAGAAACTTTAAAAAGCCTGCATATTCTGTTTGGTCTAAAAAATAAAAATTCTTACTGGGTAATCTTTCATCTGTTAAGTGAAAAATTTTAGCTATAGCGTACACTTGTGACAGTTGATTACTTATTTAGCAGGATATATTTCTATGTTGTCTTTATTCATTATGCTACTTCATTATCCCCAAACTCTTACAAGTTAGAGTTTACCTGCTCCACTGCTCTGAATTTAAAATGTTTTCATATTACGAGCTACTACTTCTCTATTTTAGCGTTAGTTTCTGAACATTGTGAGTCTCTTTTTAAAACTTTTTAAAACTACAATGCAAAAAACCCTAAACTAAGCAATGCCCTTTAAATGACCAGCATAATATGATCTCTTTTCTTTGTCCTAGAACTCTTTTCTTTCTTGTAACTCTTGGTTTTATCATATTGCTTTGAGTGTTTATTTTCTGTAATGCATTTATTCATAATAAGTTGTTTACATAATTGTTCTGACTTTTTTTCATATTATGTAGTGGGAGATCTAAAACTGCCACTTCATCAGCTACAGGGATATATATATATAATGCTGGTTTGGCTTCTAAGCAGTAAAAAGCAATTGATACATTAGTCTTCTAAAGAAGTTTAGAAGCCTTATATCTAATAAGGCATAAGCAGGGAAGATTGTTCCTCTGGTTGCCTTTTTGTTTTTTCTCCCACTGTTCTCCTTTCTTTTTCCACACTCTCTGCTTGTGTGGTTTTTTTGGTTTGGGGAGGGGGTTGGGGTTTTGGTTGGATATTTTAGGGTTTTTTGTTCCTTTTAAATAATAAGAATGCCAAAAAGTTTATTGAACCTGATAAATCAACGTCCTAATGAAGTTACTTAAATTTCAGTCTTAAATGAAGTATTTTATTTTTTTAAACTTCATCATTACAAATATAAATTAATGCTGTAATTGTGAATTAATAATACTTCCACACTTCTATGTGGATATACTTTTTTTTTTTTTTTCAGGCCTTATTAAATCTCCTGCAGTAAAGTTCTGCTTCCCTCCTACCAGGGAGGAAGGTCATGTTAATGGTGGGGGGGCCGTGTTTTGGCACACCTGCTGCCCCTTGCTCGATTCAGTGTTGGGTACTGGACATCAGCCATTTTAGCAGAAGCAGGATAAGTTTGGGGGGTTTTATTATGGATTAAAAAAAAAAAAAATTAAGCACTTGGTTATAAAAAAGTATAATTCGTGCAGCATCTCATAGTGAGGAGCAAAGCCTAAAACAAACAAAAAAAATTGCTATGTGTAAACTTTTAAAAACATGCAAGGGTTGCTGCTTTAGTGTCACTTTAAATTATTAGCGTTGTATCATTTTTATTTCTTTCCCCTCTCATCACTAAGGTGAGCAGTGCTTGTGGCCTTTAGCATCTAGTTCTGATGAGTATTGCTGAGAAAAACCTCATGCCTTTCTAAAGTAAAGTTTTGTTTTACTGCATTTTCTTGTACTGCCAATCAAAATGGGGAGCTGTCAGGGAAATATAGTAAGGAAGCAAAGGAAAATCACGCATGAGAAGGAGACCTGCCATATAAATCTACCAGTTTTGAATTCTGATTGTAAGTAAATGGGGAAATGCCTGCAAAACTGCAGCGATGCTTACAGTAGGTGCCTTGGATTTGGGGCAGTTTGCTTTCAAACCTTATAAAGCAAAGCAACACACAGAAGTTGTAAGCTAGTTTGAATAGTTTTGTTGTCTTTGTTCTGAGGAAGGTTACTGAAGTGTGTTGCCTTACTGCTGCGGTATGAAAAGCTTCATTTAGCAGCAGGGAGATGATTATTCTGGATTTCAATTTTCATGAGGATAGATGATTTCACCAAGTTGTCCCAGGAAGTCTGTGGTGGAGTAGGGTATTGAATGCTGATCTGGTTGGTTGGTCTGTCTTCATTTGTCTACATAACTTTGCTCTCCTGCTGTTCAGACACAGCAAATGAAAGTACATCTCCAGTTGTTCTGTCTTTTCCCTCTTCGCCCCTTCCCTCTTCGCCCCTTCCCCACAGGGGAATCCTGAGGGATTTCCCTCCCTTGCAACTTCAGTCTTTCCTGGGATTGCTTTCACTGATGTTTCATTGTTTTCAAGAAACTTTCTTTGCACCTGGCATTTATATCACAGTCAGGAGCTTCACGTACAGCATCTTCCCTCTTGTGGAGTGGTCCTTTTTGAAGAAAGTGGTGCTTAGGAATTAACGAATAGAATAGAACAGGGTAAGGGCCATTCTCTGATGGCCGGGACAAAAGGCACCCACTGAACACATCCGTGCTGTGCAGCACTGGGTCTGGCAGGTCAGTGAGCCTGGGGCTGTGCCCCTGTGTCTGTAAGAATGTCAGTGCCTACATCATAGCTCACCACAGTGCTGTTTTCATAACGCGTACACTGGACACCCCTGGGTGGTGGGATGAGGTCTTGAAGGGGTTCTTGAGGGTGCAGAGCCCCTGAGATAAGTGGAGACTAACTTGATGTCACATTTTACATGCTGCCTGTTGGGAACAATCCCTGGCAACCACCTTCCCCTGTGGTTCTTGACAGGACTAGGGCCAGCACTGTGCCAGGGAGGCTGCGAAGGAATAAGCAGTGTGAATGACCAGCGATCCCATGGTTAAGCTTGTCTCTTGGCCCTGTTTTATTTACTCATAGAGATGTAGCCACTGCTGGATTTTCCTGTTGTTGCTTTGTTTCGTGAGCCACCTGCTTATTCTGTTTTCTTCCAGACCAGGAAGGCAAGGAGCATAGTTTTTGAGGATTTTTCTTCTTCCTGATTCTAGATTGAGGAAAGAAGGTTGATCTTTCTTCCCCGAATGCTCTTGAGTTAAAGGAACGATAAACACTGGCTGTCAAGATCTGTTGCAATCAGTTCTCCCTTTTCTTGACAATTCAAAGCGTTTCTTCCATGATTTGGAAAGTATATAATCTACTTTAAGACCTCAAATATTTCTTGGCTTCAATTGCCCGGAGATCAGGATTCAGACTGCAGGTGTGAAGAGGAGCCTCTTTCATGCTGGGCTAACCAAATCAGCAGAGGGCAGGAGGTGTTTCTGTCTGATACTGTGCTCATTGAAAACTGAAGTCTTTCAACTTTTCTGAAGTTACCCAGCTCACTCTGCTGAACTAATTCCTGTGTGTTGCTTATGTCCCGTTGAGGTCTTATCAATCTTGAAATAGAACCTTGAGCTAAAGTCTGAGCATGTTTTACAGTGAGGGTGGTGACACACTGCAGCAGATTGCCTAGAGGAGTTGTGGATGCCCCATCCTTGGAAAAGTTCAGACTCAGCTTGGACAGGGTTTTGAGCAACCTCATCTAGTGGAAGATGTCCCTGCCCATAGCAGGAGGGTGGACTAGATGGTCTTGGAAGGTCCCATCCAACCTAAATTGTTCTGTGATCATTATATGGTAAGTGATTCTAGTCCCCAGTTTGTCTGAACTGGGAGTGACTTACCACTGCATCTCAGCACAGAAAGGCTGTTGTTCTTACAAGTAGAAAATGGGAACTCTTGCTTTTCAGGGACTGATCCTCTGGCCTAGATATCAAATACATAATTCGGTTCAAGAGCCAGTGAAGATCTTGAGAGCTCTGTTACAGTCATTAAGGAATGTGGCTTTGTAAAACCTGGAGAACTAAAAGAAAGTGATGGCTGAAATGAACTTTCTTTGGTTTGTGGTTAATTTTTCCTTAAAACTCTGCAGTGGCAAGTTATACTAGAAATGAACAGTGTCAGAGTATGTGCTCATCTGTTTCTGTCTGCTGGAGAGCTGCTCAATCGTGTATGGTATTTTGATGAATTTGTATCTCCTTGTGACTAATTGTTTATGAAGTCTGGCTTGTTACCAATTATTCTGATGCTTTTCTGATGCCCTTCTTTAAGGGATCTGTGTTTTCCATGTCCTTACAGGGACAAAGTTGGCCTGTCAAAATCTGTAACAAAACTAGCTTGGCAGACCTACACCTTTCCTTGTTAATGTATGCATTTTGAAATCTGCTTGCTTTTGCCAAGTATATGAATGACTTAATATGAGGCACATCTGAAGACTTCAGCCTGTGATTCCATCTGTGCCTTAGTTGCATTCTAGTTCCTTTATTGCCTGCAGGACTAGAGACTTTTCAGGGTCTTAGTCTGAGCTCCTGCCACTGGACCAAATGTAAATTTTACTTGTTTACAAACTTTATGGGGACAAAACACCTACTTTTGTGATTAATAGGAGTAAAATTTTGGAGATTAGAACTCTGAAATACGATATGATAAAAGCATTTTTTTTCTAAGTGGCGGTATGCTTGAATAGCTCCAGGAAAAAATAACCAGCACTTCAGTAATACGGTTATTTAGCTGTGTGGCAAGGATTTGTCTAATCTCAAAGATGAGAGAATACTTTTGTTTTTCCTGTAAGAGTTCTCTTTTTTTTCTTTGTGCCTTTACCAGCAGTTACCTTCATCTCAAAGCTTGTATAAGGTAAGACATGCGTGGTACATGTATGTTCCCACAGGAACTAGGTGAAGGTAAACTCACAAAGAGTATTGTTGACATTTATTGAGAGGTAATATACTGCTTTTAAGCTGTATAACTTTCTATAAACTACAAGTGTCTGTTTGGATGCCTGTTCCCTTTTAATGTAGAATTAGACCTGGATGAAATGCTGCACACTGGAGATTCCAGTCTCCTTTTTGAGAGCGAGACGGTTCTTGACAAGGTGGTTGCATCTTTGCCTGTTTAGTGTAGCTGAAAACAAAAGAGAGATTGTTCTTTTTTTGGACAATGAGAAGATCTTGGCTTTTCTCAGCTGGGAAGTACAGGAAAGAGTTTTAAATTGGGATTTTCTAATCTGGGCTGCCTTGCAACTGTACGTGATGCTCTGCTGCACAGGAGAGTTGATCTAGTGATGGAGTTTACCTTTCTACTACAAGATATATGGGTGCTTTTATGCTGAAATTCAGAGATGGAAGAGAACCCCTGAGGGCAGCTTCATCTGTGCATTCTTTTCATTTTACACTGTCAAGCTCTCCCCGAAGTTCTTTATACTTGTTAAAATTCCATTCGTGGCTTTCCTTAAAAGACTAAAACTGGCTACCTGGCATCCACATAACTCTAGTTGAAAAACAAAAACAACACACAAAACCAAAAATGGGCATGCCAAACTACCTTTTGATTCTTGCCCTATGACAAAATACTTTTACAGACAGATGTTTTTGTCATTGCAGGGATCATTCCTTTGCCTTCAGCTGATAATACCCCTCACACTAACGTGGCTTCTTAATTAGAAACTCACTGTCCTTTATGTGTATGACACACTGCATGTTTGATGCAGTGTGCATAAGGCAGCATTTAAACATCTACAAAACTAGCAAATACTTTATAGATTTGAATGAAACCATGCTGGAGATAGCTATGTTGTCATTACAGTGAGGGATCTGAGAAGCTGTCATGTTTTTCCATACTGTTCCTTGAACCATCAGGGGAAGGTCAGGGATTTCTGGTCTTTTTAGACTTGGCCCTCAGTCTTCTACAAATAAAGCAAAAGGTTGTAGGACATGTGAAACTAATTTTTGTAGTTAGACCTTTTGGATGTTGTGTTGCGGTCTCTGGATGGTGCAAAGTACAATGAAATTCTCTTTTGTCAGTAGTGAACAAAAAGTCATCTTGTATTTAACTAGTTGTTGTGTATGACCTTTGTGCTCTCTTCATGAATCTGAATGGCTTGTGGTAGGAGTCTTAACTGGCGAGAGCTGCATTGCTTGGTCTTAAATTTGTGCTTGCTTGCCTAATTCCAGCAAAACAAGAGTTTTCAGCTGGTGGATCTGATCCATTTAAGTTCACATTCCAGGTCTTCATGACCAAGAACAACATTTATTTGTAGAACAAGAGCCGTGAGTTCTTCTTTTTCCTTCCGCAGGACAAGCAGGAGGACTTAAAGAAGACTATTTTGGAGGGCATAGAGCCGGGCAAGCATCAGGTGAGGTTGGCCTTTGATGCTTGTAAGCTGCAGCCTCAGGATACATGCTAATGACAAGCATGGCTTTAAGGCATCTAAATTTCCTCAAAAATACAAAGACTTGCTGTGTAGACTAGACATGTCGTCTTTGTCTTGCATTTTCCCTTTTTTGGGTTTTCTAAAACCCTATTTTAGAAAACAGTATCTCAACTTTCAGAAATGCAGCAAGTTATCTCATTGAGTCACAAGTAGCGAAGTCAAACCTGTTAATTCATATCTAGCTTCCTGTAAGGTCTTCCCTTTTCAGATACTTACTTTAAACTAGAGGCCTAGTTGAGTTTTTAGGGGCCTCTGAAATACTGGTTTGCTACATATATCAGGAAGGTTACCTGGGACAATTAGGTTGATGACTGCTAGAGTACTGTATCTCTTGATAGGAGTTCAATCTTGAAAATTAGCAAAGTGTTAAGAACTGCATTGTATGGCTGTTGTCTTGCATCAAAAACTTTGTCTAAATCATTTTGCTTAGAATAACATTTAGAATTCTGTTAAATATTCACTGTTGTCATGGATGAGAGAGGCTTGTAAAAGAATTGGAGAGCAGTTGGACCTTTGAAAATACAGATTTTGTTCTAGAACTTTTAAATAACATATGACATTGGAAACAAACTCAAAAAAAAAAAAATCTTAGTCAATAATACTTGCCAACCTGAATATTTGTGAATCAAGAAGAATAATGGTGAGGGGTATAAGCCCTTATGTAGCTGATCTTGGAATTGCCTAAAACAGAGAACTCTGAATCAAGAATAAAAAAATATCAGGGATCGTCATAAGATGCTTCTGATGACACCGCTTTTGCTCTGCTCTCTGAAGTATTGATTTGTCTAGAAAGGAAATAATTATTACTGACTGGATTCTCATCTCCTTTTTGAGTCCCAGTGGAAAAGGTGCAGATAACTTAAACTCTTACCTGATTTGGGTAATACTCTTACTTTCTCCTTCCTTCCTGTCTGGTACCCAAACCTACAGAAAATTATTCTTGGGTGTTCTTTCTATTCAGGCAAAATTAACAGGAGAGCATGTCACTCAAGTGTTTAGAGAATGGCATTTCTAGTCAAAGCTGGCATAGCTCCTTTATACCTCTTTCTGATCATACTAACCAGTATTTCTCAGGATTGGGGCAGTGAGGGAGAGACAGAATGCTGTGGTGAGTCCGACAGTTCAGATAGCTGGGGAAGTTGTCTTTGGAGATGAGTAGTTCTTGCTAGTTTTCATTCTTATGAAATAAGCATTTGCATGTACTTCATATTAATACAAGGAAGAAGCACATTGGAAAGCTGATGGGGAATGCTTTTGGACATTTTTCATGTTCTCTGTCCTGATTTTGATTATCTACTGCAGCTAAAAAAAAAAAAAAAAAAAAAAAATCTTTGAAATTTATGGCCATTCCAGGTAAAAGAAGATGTGAGTAGACCAGGACAATGCACTGGCTCAGCTTCTTATTTTGGCTTGTTCTAGATGTTTTCCCTTAAAGCTTGAGTTGATGCTATATGCTAGCCTTTATTAAGACTAAGTAGAGTGCTGAAGCCATAGAATTAGTTTCATCTTAAAATAAAATATTCATTTCTATCTTCTGATGTGAAAAATACCATCAAAATGCAGTGAATCTTGAAGATCTACAGCAGGTGGGCACACAAATGGTTTAGTTTGGCTGGACCGATGATGTGTATGGTACTGGAAGTATTTGAAGTGTATAATAGTTTAAGATCAAGTTCTGCCTGCTTGATGAAGTGACAGTTGGTTAAACTGGGCAGAATAACTGCATTGCATTTAAATGAGGAAGCCTCCTGACATCCGTTTTTAAGACTTCAACAGTGAAGTCTGTTAGGAATAGAGATTGTTGCAAATAACTAGGAGTAAGATATCTGAAACGCTACATTTGAATGCAATATAGGATGGCTTTTCACTACCTTAAATATAGTTAAGATGACCTAAATAAATTTTGCTTCTTGCCATCTTTGCTGTTTTATCAAAGGGGATTTAGAAATCTGTTAAATTGGGCAGTAACGTTCTGGTCCAGCTCAGCAAGTGAAGTGGCATTCAATAGTTCTTTGCATCCATAGCTGCTTTGTGAGTGATTTGCCAGCAGTACCAGGGGTTTACTGTGCATAAGGCAAACAGCAGGATCTGGCTTTTTATGATCTATTGGCAGTGACTGAGGAAGGAAAAACTATGCCAAATACCAGAGCTCAAGGGCATGCTACAATTCTTGCACACCATAGGGCCACATACTAACATAATTAGCTTTACATGTCCTGCAAATATTTCTGACATACAGACAGTCCAAAAGTATGCGTATATTTATGAACAGCTAAGCAGTCATTTGCCCTGGGAGTGGAATCTATTTATTTAAAATAGCGAAAAAAAAGGTGACTTCAGTATTAAGTCTGTAAGGCTGCCTCTGTGCATTATACTACCAAGTAATCAAAGAAATCAGAGCACTAATGTGGAGTTTAAACATGTTTTGAAACAGTGTACGATAATACAAAGTTTTTATGAAGGTGCAGGAGCAGAGCATTTCTTCTTTCCCAAAGTGTGTAAGAGAGGGGTAGTGTAACCCCCCCGTTACGGCAAAGGATTGATTGATTTTCTGCATGGGGTCGGTCTCCAGTAGAAGATCCAGTCAAGAGATTTCTTCCTCGAGTATATGAACAGAAAGCTAACTTAAGGTGCAGCTTGCAACCAAAGCAAGCCATATGTCAAAGGACATATGCAGAGTTTTCAGGAATACTGAAACTATGGGAAGGGGTTGATTTGTTCTGTCAAATCTATTCTTTCCTTTCATATTTGTAAATAGCAGTAGCATCCACTGTCAGTACTAAATGTTAACTTTAACTGTCAGATATACACACAATTCCAGAAGTAAATAGTGAATTTAGAGTGTGGCTTCCCAGATATTTAATTAAAAAGCCCCCACAGTCCTAGTGTATTATTGATCAGACTGAATATTCAGAGTGCAAATACAAACACTCCCAGGAAGATGATGTTCTCTCCCCTCGTTGCTGCGGGAGGGTTGATATGTATTAGTCAGCATTCTTTGTGGTATTGATCATGTCTACATAGCAGGCAAATTTTCTAGTTCTGTAACTTCTCTAATACAGTTGTATTCAGCCACATCTTTTCCAGTGTTTGGAAACTTTTTAAATTAGAAAATTGTTCTTGTTGCTCATTTCTTTTTCTGTGGTTTTGTCATCTTTCTGCTCGACTCTCCAGTCCTCTTATTCAGAGACTTTTTGTGAACTGCAGTGATTTGTCTCATTTTTATTGCTGATCTACTTCAGCGTGTTCTAAAAATGTTTGCACTTCAGTCACTGCAATTTTTAAAGGTCTGGCATGCAACATGTGACAGTTCTCAGAACTGTTGCAGATCAGTTCACAGTTATTTGTATACTTCCTGATGCTGGATCGTATTTGTGTTAAATAGTTGTCCTTTTCTGATGAGGAAACAAGGTGTTACTGTTCTCAAGCATGTTATGCATTTCAACGCTAAAATTAAAACTAAGTAGGGAAAGGTCTTTGTGTGATGGAAGTATGGATGTGGTCTTAATGCTTTTTGACAGTGTGATTCAGTATTTAAAGTAACATGAAAATTGATTCTAGTCAGTTAATATTGATTACAGTCAGCTTATAACATAGATCTTCTACTGAGACAGGTAATTCTGGTCCCATCATGAGATGGTTCAAAAGCTGAAACAATGGTATAATTTTTGCCCATTTATACATCTGTTATTTCTTCTTTACAATAGGAGCATGAATCTGAAGGTGGGAGAACCCCACTAATGAAGGCTGCACGAGCTGGTCATTTATGCACTGTGCAATTCCTTATTAGCAAAGGTAAAATACTAGTTTAAATAACTAATTAAAAAACTTACAATGCCTTTTTACAATTCTGCATGTTTGTGATCCTTCTTCAAAACTAATCTGATTATGTGTATATGAGCATTTGTCAAACCTTTAAGGGTTTTTTGAATTTCATTTAGTTGATGATACAGTGAATCACAGAATATTGTGCTAGTTACATTTTCGACTCAGTATAGATTAATAAATAGATTTGAAGTACAGAAAATATTTTCAGTTTCTTAAAGCACTTCCTCCTTCAGAAAAAACACATCCTCAAGTACTGTCTGAAACAGTAAAAATTGCGCTATGTAGCGGTACTGTTAACTGCTTAGAATGAAAATGTAGAAGATGTGCTTTGTACAGCATGAGTGTTCCCTCTCTTACTGCTTATGAGGCCCACAGATGAGGAGGATGATATGTAGGAGCCCTCAGTTATTCAAAATCCCTTGCTTTTACCCTAGAAGTGTGTATGAATTGGGAAGAGTAGAAGAGAAAAGTTTATCTCTATTCCAGAAAATACTGTACTTGCTGATACTTTCTTGTAAAAAGAATTTCCTTGCGTTTAATTCTGAGATCTTCTCTTTATAAAGGTGCCAACGTTAACAGGGCTACAGCTAATAATGACCACACGGTGGTGTCACTGGCCTGTGCAGGAGGCCACCTGGCAGTTGTTGAGCTCCTTCTGGCTCATGGTGCAGATCCTACTCATCGTCTCAAGGTATTCACTTAAAACTATGCATTTATCATAGGTACTGAAAGAACGACATAGTTGATTTAATGGATTAGTAAATGTGCCGCTTTAAATGGTCTAATGCAAATCTTGTGTGCTATGCCAGGTAACAAAATTCATCTTCTGGCTTTTTATTTCCAAAATCTCATTTCAGGATGGCTCGACAATGCTCATTGAAGCTGCCAAAGGAGGACATACAAATGTTGTTTCTTACTTGCTGGATTACCCAAACAATGTTTTGTCAGTTCCTGCAGCAGACTTGTCTCAGCTCACACCTCCATCTCAGGATCAGTCTCAGGTAAAGCATAAGGAATTTTTTTAAAATATTGCCATGAGTTTTGCAAAGAAGCACTTCCTTAGTAGTTAACTTCTGAAGTTAATTTAGATATGGAAGTATCTAAATTGGAAAGAATTTAAAAAAAGACCACGCATTTGAAAATGAAAGAGAGTAAGAAAATTGACTGGTGTTGTCTTCAGTGTCCTGAAGATTGTGTGAACTTTGTTCCCTTTTCTGCTACTCTCGATGGGATAGCCCCAAACCTAGTATCTCAAAAGAATATTACTTTCTTGGTTGTGTTTGCTCAGTGCTTTGTTTCAGCAGTTCTAAACCCTTGTGACAGCACTCCTCAAACATTGTTGCTGATTTTGGTTGTATGAAAGAAAATATATTGTGAATTCTGCAGGCTGGAGAGCTACCTCTCCAGTGGAGTTAGCTGATTGAAAGCCTAAAGATGTTAACAGTTTTCCAGCCTATATAGCCTGGGATTTTCTGAAGAGTAACATAGTGAACTTCGACATACTATTCACAATAAAAGAGCATGGGACAGGGCATACCAAGAGGTAGCATAGTGTACACAGTTTGGGAAGAGTGGAATAGAGGTCTGCTGTAGAAATGTATCTTTGTAATAACGCTTTATGATCTCGTCCATCCAAAAAGGTTTTTTATCTGAGTGTGTGTCCGTGGATTTGTTTTAAGGTTCCACGTGTACCGGTGCATACACTTGCTATGGTTGTACCTCCCCAGGAACCTGACAGAACGCCTCCAGAGAGCTCGCCCCCTCTCCTGGGAGTGGTGAAAGGTGAGTATGCAGCCACTCTGAGAATATATACGGTTTGAAAACTGGTGGGCTGGGGACAATTTTATTAGAGCTTATGCATAGTATAGTCCACTCCATCAATTCTTGAACACCTCTAATGAAGTATAGGTTAAAAGTATTTTATGTACTGTATAGTTTTAGCTTATTTTCTTGTATTCTACAGTATAGTAACACTTGTTATTCTAACTTTATTATGCTTATTCTAATTTATTAGAGTTATGCTTATTCTCATTTTCTTGGAAGAAAATGATTGTGGTAACTGCCTTAGTGCAGACTGAAAAAAACATTAATCAACTCTAGGTGTGGTGTTAACTTTTGGATATTGTACATTGGTCATCTAGAATAGTTGCAACTGTTATCCATGAACTGGATATATCAACTTTTTCTGTTCCTGCAGTAGCAATGCAAACGTGCTGGCACTGTAAAACGCCAATGCAGATCTACTTATAGGAGAAATTTTCTTGTATTAGTAATAGCACTCTTGTAAGTAATCATAACGTCAGGGTTTTGATTTGAACATGGTTGAACTGAGTGGTTAAAACCATTTGCCGTCATTAAATGGTGAATTTAGCAGTTTGTTTCCCACTATGGATTCGGTAACAAATTCTTCATGTCAGCTTAGAAAGAGAAGCAGATTCTCAAGTGGAAAGTTACAAACTGCAGCTCCTAATGATTTACAGTTTTGAATGGGGATATTAAATATTACAGTATCCAAAGCTCTATTAGCTAGCTTTCCTTAATTTCTTTATTCTGAAAGTGCTCCATGCTTTCTAAAACAAACAAACAAAAAAACCCCAGGGGCACAAATTATGAGAGAAAAAAAAATGTGTACCTAATGGTCTTAAGTGTGCAGCCGTGACTCTCTCCATGCATATGTGCCATGTGTGTGACTTCTCAAATACAGTTATTGTATCATTTTCCTAGGATGTGCAACACTTGATATTTTGGATTTCATAAAAACAAGTACCAAAGAAATGAAAAGAATATGCAACTTCTGGTTCGAATAAAACAGCAAAAAGCTATATACTGGCATGTGTGCTTCTTACAGTTAAATAACTATTAGTATTGCAAAATGGGTTAGCGTTCTGGAGTTACGTTTTGTGATGCATGGGAGTCAATGAGACATTAGTTGATAGAAGACTAAAATTAAGCTTAAAGTCTCATTTAATCAAATGATGAAAAGCAAATAGTTAATTGTAGTTTAAGAAATAGCTCTCATTAAAAAAACCCAACACCTTATTGCAAATGTCAGCGCATACTTTAGGCATGTTTTTAGCAGTTGTTGGAACTGGCACAGAGAAATCTAGTTGGTCTCAGTGTTTCAGGACATGCTTCATGCATATCAGAGAAACTAATCTGTGATGTGTTGCAAGAGGTGTAGCAATCCAAAACGTGTCGTTGGGCTAATGAAGCATTCCTGAAAACTTTGTGCAAAGCCATTGGGTATCTCAGATCTTTAGGAGAAAAATGGTATTTTTGTGATAAGCACTGTGTGATCATTGTAGTGATGCCACTCTGCTACTTTAACTGCAATTGAGTCGATGCTCTTTGCTGAACTTCCATTCTTAACTTGTTATACATACGTGGCTTTAATATACAGACTTTCATCATTAGACTTCTTGGGAGATGAGGGGCAAAAGAGGGTGCAAATAAAGGTGTGTTCATTACTTCCATGGGTGAGGGGGGAAAGCAGTCTTAAGTTCTTGTGTAACAAAATTGTTTATCCTGGGAAAGATAAATTTCTTGCTTTCACAGCTAGTAGCCCCCTGAGTTTTTGTATAAATTCTTAACTACTTGGAAGAAAGAGAGGAGCTCCTAGCCTTCCTAACCTCAGCAGAGTCTGGTTTTTAAGGACCTGTCTTAGTTTTGCAAGAAATGTAATAGTAACAACATTTTTCCTGAAGAGTTCTTGGCAAGTTGAGTGCACAACTAGAATACACTTGTATGTTATTGTTAAGATTCAAATATGATGTGAGGTTTTTCAAGAGGAATTTATGGTAACTTTGAATTACATTATTATTCTTCAGTAAAGTAAGAAGGCGTATGAAATAGTTGCCATTTGAATAACTATTTTGGCAAAGGATGTAATGTCAATGTTTCGCAACTGGAAAGAGAAGCGTTTCAGAGCTGACAGTGGATCTAGAGAGACTCAGATAAAGGGGATCTGCAAAGATGGTACCCTCCTAAAGAGCTGAAGAAAAATCAGGTGAAAGAAGCCGCCAAATTAGTCCATGGACTGAACAGACCTCATCTCTTACGTGCTTAGGAAGGCTCGTTTTTAGCTCACCGTGTTTAGCACGTGTCCATTGTGTCCAGGTAAAAGTGAAATCCCAGAGAGGTTCAGCTCTTTGTGCTTTCATGGGGTGAGGCAGAAGATCCCTTCCTTGGCATTTTGTACTTGCTGCTGCCCTCGATTGAACGTGGTCAGGATTGCTCAGCATCCAGCAGCAATTCTGATACAGCAGCTCAACACGGAGAGTCTTTTGGCTAGAAAAACCAAATGTGCTGTTTCTGCAGGACCAGAGGGTGTCTCCTGTTTTACACTGCAAGGGGTGTAAAGCACAGTGGCTGGGATGCAGCTTTAGGGGCCCCTGCATCTCATTCCTGGGAGGCGAGAGGGTCTCGGTGCCCAGCACATTAAATGGTCCAAAGGAATGCTGTTGGATTTCTTCAGGAAATCAGCTGGTGTAGTAGTGTTGCCATTGATAATCTCATCTAGTCTGTAAATGCAAGCTAATGTTTAGTAAGTGTGGAATCTGAAGCTCCCAGCGGTGTTTGTGATTCTGCCTTAGTCTTTCACAAAGCATGCCTGGTGAGCGCAGTAGCTTGAACTCATGGCATAGTTTTAGAACATTATTGAAAAACAACATGCTACTGCAACAAGGGGGTGCTCAGAAATCTGTAGAAAGCAGCAGGATTGATTTCTTAGTCGAAATATTTGACCTAAAATTTCAAATAGTCTATTTTTGGAGGTTGAGTTATCAGTTATTTTGTAAGTTTTTCTCCAGGTATGTTTTACTTCATAGCTGATCTGAAATTGTGCTTACAAATAAACTAATTGGCCTTAACTGAGTGCTTAAAACCTATCAGCATGCTGTGATTAGACTTCTCCACTGTTGTTTTTAAGTGGGCAGTAACGTGCAGCATTTCTCATTTGGGGTGCATGGATTTTTACAATTCCACAAGACCTAATAGACTTAAGTTATTCACGTGAAAGCTGCCCACATCTGCCTTTGATCCCTGGGAAGAACATGAGAGTTCCCTTAAAGTTGAGTAGGCTTTTTGGAATCTCTAAGATTTTTGAGTTAGACCTTCAATACACAATATCCCCTGTATCCCTGTTCTAAATCTAACAGTCTGATGGTGTGGAGAAAGGAAAGAAAACCGACTTGCATGTAACTTCAGTAGCTACAAATTCAAATAAATATTTTTTACTATTTAAATATCTGGCTCTTATGCCTGATACTGAGTTATACACTGGCAGAGATCTTGTATGTTGTGTGATTTCAGTGAAGTAGAGACTAGGTTAACAGTAGAACCAGAAAGATTATCCTGTTCTCATTGAGATGAAGGCATTAAAAAAGCAAGCTGATATTCTTGCTTTTCCATTCTGACTCCTTTCAGTCTTCTCTACTGCACACTCTAGCTGCCTGTTTGTTGTTTCATGCGCTTCAACACCTTCTGATTAACTTTACTGTTTCCTCCGTATTTTCTGCCTGAGTCAGTAGCTGACTCAGTTATCCAGGATGAGTTACCAAGTGAAATGTCTCATGGCTTTCTAACTTTACTTTCTTAGTAGACTTAAAGACTTGTTATTCTTTTATGCGAATCTTTAGCAGTTCAGGCAGGTGGTTTAAAAACAAGACACATGTGTAGGTCCCCAAGAGAACAAGCATATAAAATCTTTTCATGGTGGTTTGTGAAATTCTGCTCCTTTGAAGCTTCAGTCACCTGCTTGCCACCGACTAATTTGATGACACCTTGGCCATTTTCCAGTTAGATACCGTCAAGCCACCAGAGGAAAGTTGGGAAGATGACTAAGATTGGAAAGTAACTCAAATTTTTGAATGTCAAAAAAATTGAGTTAAGTTTAGCTTGTTTTCAACCATGTAACCATTGCCTGTTGGATATCATTGAACCTATTCCCTACATGTTTTCCATGAACAGCTGCAGGAGTGATAAAGATTGACAGAAATACTGCATGGTTTTCAGGAGGAACGTAGTGAAAATACAAACTCATCTGATCATTTAGCCCTCCACAAATCTTCCTGTTCTTTTGAATTAAGTATGTATTAAAAACAATGTAGCAGATGAATTTACTTGGGAAAAGTAGGCTGGTTTTTTTGTTGCCCAGTTAGCCAGATTATATAATATTGTACTTTGCATTTGTGTGTATGTGTATTTACTGATTGTTTCCCCAGGTTCTTAGAGCCGAATTTCTTCCTGATATGAATTACAGTTAAACACAGAATTTTCATGAAATTACAATATTGAGCTCATCTTAGTCCTGTTGATGAGGCTGGTGATATTTCATTGCATACTGCAAATCTAACTCTTGACTTCTGAGTGAAATCAGATTTTTAAAAAACCCTGAAGTGGAAGAACAGTGGACAAGCAATTCTGTTAACAAAGCGCAAAGATCTTAGTATGGATTTATGCTTTATGTCATCTGGCTTTTGTGATGTGAGGAACAGATTGTGTCTGTGGTTTTGGTTGCTTTTGTGGGAGTTTGTTTTGGTTTCTTTTGGGTTTTTTTAAGTTCTATGTAATATTAGCTATCAGGATGACATTGTAATTGTCATCTTTTTGGAATTTAACTGTTTGGATTTGGATCCACTCTGTTTTCTTTAACAATTCAAGAAATTAAGGAGCTGTCAACAAGTCCAAGAGTTTCATCTAATAAAAAGTAAAGTATATTATAACTGTTTCAGGTGATGGCCAAGATGAAAAACCACTAAGCTGAAATGCAAGTTGTGGTGTTGACAGAAACTTCCTGAAGAGTATAATGGATTGTAAAAACAAAGTTTTGGTCTTTTTAATTTTCTGAAAAGACCTTAAAAATAAAGTGGTGATTTTTCTTAAAATTTGGTTGCTTGCTCTAAAATACAAGAAGTATCTGTCCTTGCTAATTCATCAGTTAGTGCTTTTAGGGTAAGATCTGAACTAGACTTTGTTTATGTAAGAAAATTACTTATGTACTTCATGTTTCTTGGACACTTCTTTGGAATAAATATCTGTCCTCAGACTTGCAGAGGACAGCACAAGTATCTGCCTGTGCTACTATTTTAAAGTACAAGGCTGTCATTTAGGTGTTAGCAAAAAAATAACATTGTCAATGGGGTCGATAAGTCTAGTTTTAGGTAGGTTTATTTTGGACCAGTAGCATCTCACCTGTGCTGCTCTATTAATTGTGAAAGGGCATGTAAATGATTTCTTTCTTGGGAGAAGACAACATCCTGTGCATTAGAAGTCAGGGCTAGAAGAGCAAATTCCTTGAGAATGATAAGCACTCAGGATAAAATATGGCGTCAGACTTGTTCTAGGCAGCAACCTTTTAAAGAGTGAATGTATTTTAAGCAAATTTAAATGAGAAGAGCTTAATTGCTTAGGAGAGCCACCAGAGAACTATAAATATGAAGATTATTTTTCCAAACTCTTGCTCACAGTGTCTAGGACTTGCAGCCAGAAGGCATTAAAAACTGGTAATGGTGTCCTCCCTGCTTATTACTGGGTGCTCACGAGACCAGTAGTGTTGATTGGGGGAGGCTCATCTGGGTGAACGGACTGTTGCAACTCAGCTACTTAGGAGATTATCTACAGTGTATGGGAGAAGTACAGAAGATTTCCATAGGAGAAATTTACCTCTCATTTCCTGGAGAGAATAAGAAGTCAGAGAAATGACTGGGCAGCCACGCTTGTGCAGAGTAGGTCTCGCCCTACTGTGGCTGGATGGTTGTGTTCAGAGGTGAGGTCAACGGTTCAATGTCCAAGTGGAGAGCAGTGGCTAGTGACGTTCTTCAGGGGTCGGGGTTGGGACTGGTCTGTTTCACGTCTTTGCTGGTGACAGTGGGATCGAGGCACCCTCAGCAGGTTCACTGACAGCACCAAGCTGTGTGGTGCGGTCACGCGGTGGAGGGAAGGGATGGGCCATCCGGAGGGACCTGGACAGGCTGGAGAGGTGGGACCGTGCAAACCTCGTGGAGTTCAACAAGGCCAACAGCAAGGTCCTGCCAATGGGTTGGGACAATCCCAAGCACAAACACAGGCTGGGCGAGGAGTGGATGGAGAGCAGCCCCAAGGAGAAGGACTTGGGGGTAGTAGTGGGTGGAAAGCGGGTTGAGCGGGGTGATTCTCCCCCTGTACTCCGCTCTCGTGACACCCCACCTGCAGTGCTGTGTCCAGCTCTGGGACCCCCAACATAAGAAGGACATGGACCTGTTGGAGTGGGGTCCAGAGGAGGCCACAAAGATGGTCAGGGGCTGGAGCAGCTCCCCTGTGAGGACAGGCTGAGTTGGGATTGTTCAGCTCAGAGAAGAAAAGGCTCTGGGGAGACCTTAGAGCAGCCTCTCAGTGCTTAGAGGTGGTCTACAGGCAAGACGGAGAGGAACTCTTTATCAGGGGCTGTAGTTGATAGGACAAGTAGTAACAGTTTTAAACTGAACCAGGGTGGTTTTAGATTAGTAAGGAAGAAATTCTTCCCTGTGAGGGTGGTGAGGCCCTGGCACAGGTTGCCCAGAGAAGCTGTGGCTGCCCCCTCCCTGGAAGGGTTCAAGGCCAGGTTGGACAGGGCTTTGGGCAACCTGGGCTAGCAGAAGGTGTCCCTGCCTGTGGCAGGGGGGGTTGGGACTAGATGATCTTTAAGGTCCCTTCCAACCCAAACCATTCTGTTCTATACCCTGAGTTGTGTGTGTTGGTCAAAAAACTGAAGACGTGTGTGGAATGATGGTAAAGGCTGAGTCGGTCAGGTTAGGGACCAGATCCTGTGGGAATGTAGAAATATAAAGCAGTTGGTGCTACGGTTCACAGAATAAATTAGGAAATGGTAGTTTCCTTACTCTGTGGCGTTCCTGGTGTGCCTATAACCACTCTGGGTTTTCTGTCAACCAAACAATTCTTTGTCCTGTAGTCATGATTACCTGATGGCAGGTGGTATTTGTGTAAAAATGTCTGGATTTCTTTGATCCTCAGTCTTATTTTGTACTAAACAAGTCTTCTAGAAGTGGCCAAAACAGTTGCTTTAGAGGCTAGATTGACTAATTAATATTGCTAGGTTTGATTTTGTAGTAGGTTGCCTGTGTAGAAGATTGATGCTCCACCAAAAAGATAAATGAACAAAATAAAAAAGGAAAGTTGAAGTAATTATGATCTGGCCTACGATCGGATTTTTAAGTCTTACTCCATTTACATAAAGTTGTGTCTTGTTCATATTTATTAAAATGGGCACAGTATTTTTCAGGACATTGTAATATAGAAGAGATTTGGATAAAACAGGAAATTGCTACTTTTAAAAACTTCCAATATTATAATATTATATTACAATGCTTACATATTTGAAGCTACCAAGAACATCTTCTCCCCCTCTGGTTTGAACCAGCCGTTCAGGTGTGCATGTCAGGTGTAGCAGATCTTTCTTCCTATCCCTCATCCTTTTCCAGTATCTCCAAGATCACAGGTTGCAGCTATTTTCTGACATGGAAAGGGTGATATGAAACCTGAAAAGTGGCCCTGCTAACTAATTAGAAGATGATTAAAATAAATCTCCATACCTCTTCTGAAACTTGAGAGTCCAGCTCTTCGCTTGCTGGTTTCCTAAAGCCTGTCTTCAGAAAGTGTCCTGACTTCTGTGGTCGCTCACGGTCTGAGCCTCTGTCTGGGGAGTGCTGCCTGCTGTGAGACCAGCCTTGGCTCCTCTGCCCAGTCCAGGTCTTGATACGATTTACTTTCTCTTGTGCTTGTAGAAGAGTTTTCCTGTGACAGGCTTGTTTTCTCCCCAGGTGGAACTTAGTTGAGAGGAACAATATTAGTACTTTATTATTTGAGGGTTCTTTGAACTGCAGCTTTTCTTTCTGACAATGATGGAAGCTGTCCAGAGCTGCCAGGTCGTGGGAATGCTTTGTGTTAGGATGTAAATGGTAGATACGGTAACCTTAGGAACAGCATTAAACAGAGCAGTGCAAAGGGTTCCCATCTTAGTTGCTTGTTAAAGGCAGGTTTAATTTGAAGTAAGGGTTCTATAACGTTTCTGCTACTTCAGCAGTGGAGCAGCTTAGTTTCAAAAGACACCTGTTGACTTTTATTAGTTTCTAGCAAAGATACTGACAAGCGTTTCAGAGACTTTTGGTGAGTGCAAATGTATTTTTCAAGAGTGGTCTGCAAAACTTATAATGTAAGTCACACTTTTAAAAATGAAAGTATAACTGTATAAACCCTGAGCACACTGCAAAGCCAAACAGCCAGCAGCTTAAAGCAGGGTTGAGCTAAATATCCATCAGCCAGCACAAAGCAAGTTATTGCTAAACTTCAGTCAAATTCTTTATTGTCTTCCAAGAAATTTTCTTAGGACTCACTTATGGCTCAGAGACAAAATAATAGTAGTGGTTGGAATAGGTATTCAGCTGGAACTACTGACCTGTGCAAGGCAGCCATGTAAAGTACTGAGCTGGAGAAAGAGCTTACTGAAGGGTGTCTGCAGGGTTTGTGGGATGCTGGGGTATTTCCTGGACTTAAGATTTTTGTTGTTTCCCTTAAATTTAGATATGGTTTGCTTTTACTCCAGAGAGTCTGGTGAAGGTATTCAGCACAGAGTTGGTTCGATTCTATTTTAATATTTGTTGTTTCTCTTTATAAGAGAAAATTCTCTTTTAAGAGAAAATTCTCACATTTGTTTGTTTTTCAATTAGTTCCTCAAAAAAAGATTAATTTCAGTGAGGTATATGTGACTCCTGTTTTGACAGCAATGCAAAATGAAGTCACTTGTGAATTTCTGTGAAGGAGGCCCTGAGAGAAATAAAATCAGTGTTTTAGGAAACTCAATCCTTCCAGAGCTAGTGACTGATCTGGAATTTAGTTCTTGCATCCAGATTTTCATTTAACTGTGTGACGGTTAGGTAACTTAAGCCATGACTCAAACTGTATATAATTTAAATTCCCCTTCTAATGATTAATTGTATGAGTCTGCTTTGTAAAAATTCAAGTTTTCTTTTTTTTTTTTTTTAAAGCTACATATATCACTGTTTGGGTATAGCAAATGACTGTTAGTGCAGCAAATTATTTGATTAGGCTAAAACCTTCCATGTTTTTAAAGTTTCTTACACTGAAGTAATAATGAAAATTTCAGCACTTAATAGATTCCTATTAGCAAGATCTGACTGGAGGTTTCATGGACGTGGCTTTTGAGAAAGCAGCCTTGGGTTGCTTGAAGGCAGTGAGCACTCAGAGAAGCACTGCCCTGGCTTGGTGTTCTTTGCTAGATTCATGTTGAAGATTATTTTTTAAGTCTTAATAGCGAGCAGAATTGTTAATTTGTTACTGGAGAGAGGGAGGCAAGCAAGCTGTTAATTTTGTCTTGGAACTTTTTAAAAAGTGCTAAAGCTTCAAAATGTATTTGTGTACATTGAGTCTGCACTGGCAGGAATCTGCTTGTAACGTAAAGGTGGAATGCTATAGTGTTTGGAGAAATAATAGTTCAAAATACTAGAGTTAGTCTTCTCTCAAATATAGACTACTTTTGCTTGTAATCTTGCTGTTGGAAGTTAGCCTTTGGAAAATAGTCTTAGTTTAATTGCTCTGTACACCAGAACGACTTTGGGAACTCGGTAAATTATTTAAATTGCCTTGTTCTTCTTGTTGATTTCACTTCCCAGATGCATTGTCATGTATGTCAGAAACCATAAAGATTCCTTATTCTTTAAGATTAAAATAGCTATGTTCAAAGGGGTATTAGGATCAATATTGAAAATTCCAGCTATATGCTTTGTCCTTTCTTGTCTTAACATGGAGTGTAGGGTTTTCCTTTTTGTGCTTTGACAGATGTGCAGTGTTAGTTCTAAAGACTTTTTTTTTTTTTGGTGGGTGAGAGGGGAGGTTTGGGGTATCTTCAGCATGGCATTTTTTCAAACATTTTTCATGTGCTTAGGTGCATCCAAGCAGAAGTCAAGTTCCCTGCAGGTAGCAGATAAGGACCTACTGCCACCTTTTCACCCATACCAGCCTTTGGAATGCATAGTAGAAGAGACTGAAGGCAAGCTGAATGAACTTGGACAGAGAATTAGTGCTATTGAAAAAGCACAACTTAAATCATTGGAATTAATTCAAGGTGAACCTTTAAATAAAGATAAGATTGAAGAACTTAAAAAGAACAGAGAAGAACAAGTACAGAAGAAGAAGAAAATATTGAAGGAGCTGCAGAAGGTGGAAAGGCAGTTGCAGATGAAAACCCAACAGCAGTTTACCAAAGAATATTTGGAGACCAAAGGTCAGACAGACACACCACTTCCCCTGCAGCAGCAGTGCCCACTTACAGGGATCTTCCCAGAAGTGGAAGCTGATAAGGGTCTGCCAGAGGATAACTTTTCAGGGTTACCTCAGGTTGACACAATCTTGTCTAAAGATGATGAGCAACAACAGTCTCCACCACCTGCTGAACAAATAGAGTTTGTCCCTATCCAGCCTTTGCCAGCACCGCAATGTAATTTCTCTGGTAATTTAGGTTATAATGGGACAGAGTCTCTTGAACTTCAGAAAGCATTAGGGAATCAGCAGAATGTAGGACAGCAGCAAATTGCTGGGCAGGGGCTCTTAGTTCAAGAACCAGACGGATTAATGGTTGCCACTCCAGCACAGACGCTTACCGACACTCTTGATGACCTAATAGCAGGTGGGTTAAGAAATATACCTATTTTTGCATTAATTTGTGTGCTCAGTTTCCCTCTCTCTCCTTCCCTCCAAAAACATCTTGGGGTTTTCCAGTTTGGGAATACTTGCTTAAGAATAAAGTTCCTGATTAGTGCTATTAATCCTAACAGTGACTTCCAATTCTAACATGAGACTTTTAAATATCTTTTTTCCAAAGTGTGAAACTTCCTGTACTGGAGACCTGTTTTAGCCCCTTTGGCTTCTTCTTTTTCCATGCTTCTTTAAAAAGCCTTATCATGAGTGATTAGTAGTGCCCATTAGGAATCCTGAAAGCATGACAGTTTTGTATCTTCTTATACTTCAGTGACTTTCTTCATTGTGGAGGCCATCTCTAGAAAAAGCCAAATTATTGTCACTTGTATGGACAAATGTGTCCCTCTCCTTGCCGCTCAAGGTGTTGCTACGGTTTAAACGCAACCTGGAATCCGCACACAACCGCTCAGTTCTGTAATGACTTGTGTTTTCAGAATACCCTCTAAACCCTGGTTGTGGTACAGGAATATCTGCTTGTTAGATATAACATATGGCAAAAATGTGTCCTGTTTATCTGGATGAAAAGCAATAACCCAAAGATCCTTCCATTTGTTGATAACTGTGTGAAGAGGAATGGAAGTTCCTACACGTTGGGTTGTGTGAATCCCCTTGTGAAGAGGTATCATTTTGGTTGACTTCATTTCATGGATTTGACTAGGATTGATGTTTGCTGCTGGAGGTATGTAGGATATAGCCAGTGTTGTTTGGTCTGTAGTTTTTTTTAATTTGGTGTTTTTCAACTTTTCTTTGCACCTTGTGTTTGTCCCCCAGCCCTTATTTTCCTGTCTCTGCCCACATCCACACCCATACCCCCCCTCCCCATAGTTACTGTTCATAGTTACTGTACATAGTTACAAGTTCATTTCAAAGTTGTAGAAATGTGCAGTAAGACCTTTTGCCAGCCATTCCTGTGAACTTTTAGAATGGTAACTGTATCAAGCTCATACAAGTCAAGACTACCTGCAACTTTGCAACCTGCCATGGAGACCATAGTTGGTGGAATAGTGTGGTGTGTTTGTACCAGCTCCCTTCAGCTATACAGTGTAATTCAAAGACACTCTCTTGAGTTATAGAGTGTCAGTCCCCCCTTTGCTGGCATGGCATGCCTCCCTCCCCCAACTCTACAGTGCTCTTCAGAGTATTCAGCCAACATTAAAACAAAATTACTCATGATTTAGTGCTGGAATGCGTGAGGCAGAAAATTTGAATGGTTAATGCAAAACAATCAGCAAGGGCTTAATCTTTGGAGTGGTTTCTGTTGCTGACCATTTCACATATCTAGCACAAGACCATGTAGTATATACCCTTTCATGGTTAGCAGCTGCATATCACATCCAGAATATTCAGTGCACCCAAAATGAAGAACTGCTGCAATCAGCTGAGTGCAAGAACTATGCCGTTTGGAAACAGATTGCACACTAGAGAAACTTTACCTTTAAAATAATTTTAAAAACCCTGAATAGATATTGGTTCATGTTCTGAAATTGTTTACTGGTTTTGCTAGGTAATTAAAGACATTTTTTTGCTAAGAAATTAGATTTGCTCATTTCAAAAAATGGTACAAATAGCATGCCTTTCTACAACTATTAGAAACTATATTTACAGAAATGCAACTCAGGGAAACTTTAGCTGTCGAATATCAGAGCTTCCTGCAAAAATGTATTGATGTTGCTTTATTGAAATATATTTTCTTCTGAAATTCATAAGTTTGCTTTACTTCCTTCCCCCCAAAAAATTGTTGGAAGAGAATTAGATATTTTGCTCACTTTCAAAATCAAGACTGTGTAAAAGAGTGACCCATGGAAGTTATCATCCTAGTCTATCTCAAATTTATATACATTTAAAAACAAACCATAGATCTACCTACTCATACTCCAAACTCCTTGATCTGTATTTAAAACGCACTTGACCTTTTTCCACAGACTTGCCCATTAGTCCTTAATTTTGTAAAGAAATTTTAAGCAATAGAAACTGTTACAAGAACTGATTTTTACGTGTGTGCTAAAGTAGCCAAATCAAATTAAGAGGCTTGTGCCTGGTGCGCAGGAAGTCTGTCTCTTAGAAAAGTTGTGTCCTCACACTCAGATGTGCCGATAAAGTGTCCCCCTTCATCACAGTACCACTGGTGGAGCTACAGTAATGGTGGTGAGTGATTCTTGGTTTAGAAGAGGTATGAACTTTTTTATTCCACTGAGTATTGCCGTTTGTATGGGGTCTACTTCAGAAGAACAGAAACGTTAAATCGGCTTTTTGCCCTCTGCACTGAAGTACCTTTTACTGTTGCTCTTACCAGTGGCAATGTAAGAGGCAAATTTTTCAAAACCTCAGTTGAGACTAGTTGTAAGGGAGAACCTGCATTTCTACAAAGCCTCAAGTGTTTATTTTGCTGACTAACTTAATTGTGACAACATAAATAAATGGAGTATTTATCTTGCCAGTCTGCTAGCATAATTTGTCAGCTGCTAGGTGTTGAGATGGTTGATGTCAAGGTGCGAAGTGCTGGAAGTCTCAATGGCAGTTAGTCAGTCGTGGATCTGTACCCAAGTCCCCTCTTTCATAAAGCTACACAGAAGTCACTGAGTAACCTTTGGGAAGTCAGGTAAAACCGAAAAATGAAGCAGCTCTTTCCACTCCAGGATGTTTTGGTTGTAATGGAGTTTTAGATGTTCTGAAGCAAAAATCTTGCAACTAATCCCATCTTTGAAGGTGTGACTCATTACAGTCAAAATTTTAATTGAGTTTGCAAGAGAGATATAGATGTACACAGTTTAGAGTAGGAAAGCAGTAAGTTATTTTGGATCACATCTTCCAATAGAAGAGGACGTTTTGGATCTAATTTTCATTACTCAGTACGCATTTGGTTTCTTGAAGCATATTGCCTTGCATAGTTGGAGTTTCATTTCAGTTCACATTATGCATTTACTATAGTAGATTTCTTAATTGGCAGTATCTGAATTGAGGCTTTTTTGCTGTTTTAGGGTATTCAAGATGAGGAACTTTATTTTCTTTGTTGCTAGGTTTTGTCTCTAGTTGGAATATTTTTATTCCTGTTTGTTCTACTTGACTGGTGTTTTTAGTCAGAAGGTGGCATCTCTGTGTGCTTCTGTCTGACTCTCTTCCTGCATACTGCCCTTTGTATACTGAAATTCCAGGTATGTTTTGAGACACTTTATTTAACTGTTTATTGGTTCTGAAATTCTGGTTGTGGTTGGTTATGCAGAACTGTGGTATTTTAAGGTAATGATTTGAAAGGTGACATCTGAGGATTGCTGTTTGGAGTAAAACTGGCTAATAGGGTAATCTGGAGTGAGAAATGGTGACTCACAAAACAAGATGCAGTTACCAATGTGCAAAAGCATCTGTGCAGTGACATGTTACTGAGAAGCTGCATGGACAGGCTGAAAGACTGCTCAGTCATGAAAAAGGATTGTTTTCTTTGTCCTGAAAATCCCAGTTCCTGTGAGGAAAGGGGAACTGAAATCCAAGTCTGGTATTCATGAGCATTGAACATTCATGCTCTTGGCATGACAGTGGTTAGGTAGGTGCAGTTTCAGACTACAGCAGCAATCTCATCCAGAGCTGCTTGCTTGAGGCTCTGCCAGTACCTCAGAGTCATACTTAGATAAAATACTAAGTTCTTGCTTCCTCTTGTTTTACTCATGTTTCCTGTGATATTTTTCTTAACTTTGGAAAATAGTCATGTATGTCTTTAGAGACCTGTCTTTGACTTCACACTGATTCAGAGAAAGTCCCTTTGGAAAGTTGCAAGCCCTTCTTAAAATGTGGGGAACCTGGATTTTGTCATGTGCAGAATATTTTTTTTTTTAATACACAAGTCTCTTGAATATTGAAGTCTATGGAAACATCCAAAACCTGTGTCACAAAATAAGTATTTTATAAAGATCTGAGGTACTTATTGTGAAAATTGATTTTTTTTTTTTTTAAATTAAAAACAAAAAAAATCAATGCCTGGCTATCAGTGTGTTTATCAGTACCCTTCCTGGTGAGAAGACAAAATGCCCGTTCACTAGGAGCAATATGCATGCTGGAAAGTTTCCCCCTTGTCTTCTCAGAGGGTGGAAGCTGCACATTTTTCTAGCCTGTTAAAATCTTGCAGTGTGGCATAGAGATGCTGAAGGTGATCATCCCCCACGGTTGGTTTCATGCCCTCCAGCTAGACTTTCCTCTTGGAGTCATGGGCAGTGCCAGTGCTGCTCTCCACTGCCAAGTTGCAGTGCCACAGTCGTCCTGCGTTAGTGCAAATTATTGAGGTGAAAGTCTGGAGTGGGTATGGTGGTATTGCTCCTTGGGGAGACTCTGGCACTGAGTATGACCCGTAAAGACCAGTGATCAGCAAGATGTCCTCGACTTCCCTGGGGCCGGTGTCAGACCATGAAGCCACCCTTGAGGGCACAACCAGGCTCCCCCTGATAATGGGAGCAAAAGCAGAGAGGTGGCTCTCCCGGGAGTCGATAGAGGATGGCCTCGTCTCCCTGAGTGGGGTTCGCAGGAGCAGTAGCTGTCCCACCTCCTGCGATCGAGGTTGGTAATCCAGAAACGGACTTGGGGAAACATGCGTTAACTCCAATTTCATACAAGTGTATGCAAAGGGATGTTGAAACCGTTGTTGCAAGGTCATCTTTGATGACCTGTGTGTTGTGTAACCCAGGCTGAGGTAAATCAGCCTTGTGAAACTGGCAGTAGAAGTTCTCAGACATGTTTTGCTCCACAGATCATGAATTATGTTGATGCTTCATTGGGCCAGCTTGCCAGCCACACTAAGGAAATAAAAAATTACGCTTTAAAAAAATCCTGTGGCTTTGTAAACTCAGTAGTTATAAGGGGATGATTAATCAGTGGGTGTTGTAGGACTATTTGTTAGATTTTATTTTTAACAGGAGTTTGGGGTGTCAGTACAGGGTTTGTCTGTATTTCTATTACCTTTGGTGTTTTCTCTTGCGTTTGACATCGTTGTTACTGTGCACGCGAAGTGCTTAGCGCACACTCATATGTTTCAAGCACATGATGAAAATCTAGAGTATGCAAGAAATACTTGGACGTTTTCAGTTATGGTTGTGAAGTGCAGAGAATTTGTGGAACCTGTAACAGCAACACTGAATGTATTACATTAAGGACCCTTAAAGTGGCTCAAGCGAAGTGCCTCTGCGCACCCCTGCTTTGTATGCACAGCACGCACACGTGTTTTTAGATGGATCTGTAGTTGCAAGGTCTGACAGCCAGTGTCGTCATGAGGAAAGACCAGTTTGATTTAATATAGGTCTTTAACAGGGTGATTTGGTGTCTTGTATTTTGGAAGGAATAACCTCTAGAAATCCAATTAGTACCTTGCACTTCAGTGCATTGAGCAAGAAAACAATTGTATTGCATTAATTAATGCTCATCTGGTGCTGTAAGTAATCAATAGTAAGCAGATGAAGTATGGGAGCTTTTATATTTGAAATTTTTAATACAAACCTGATTTGCTCTTGACTTCTCCTTCATGTTACAACATTCAACTCTGAATGCAGATACCAGACTTTGTTGCTTAAATGTGGTAGCCAAATGTTAATGCTGGGTTTTGCCCATGCACCAAGGAGAATGCTTTACTCGAAAAATAAAATTGAAAACTGTCACTTCCTAAAATTTCAGTGGCAAACCTCCCCCATGTTTCCAGAACCCAACTGAAGTGACCCATCTAAATCTGCTCTACTCTGTGTTTCCTGTGTCGTGCATATACAGTCCTGTAGACTAAATTAGTGATGTTAATGGTCCTGTTGAGGATTTTTCTAAGACTTTTCTGTCTGCACCATTTTCCTGTGAGTAATTGCTGGTGTGTAATTTGTCAATGGAATCAGGAAGGTTGAGCTGGGAAATGTTTGCAGAAATTTCTCTTTAAGTCATACACAGGTTTGAGTTCATCCTTCACCTTCCCTCATTGCTTGAACCACCTGGACAAAATCAAAATGCTGCTGCTTATTTCTTATCTGCAGTTGCTAGTGTTTTCCATCAGTTGCTTGTTCCAGGAATACTACAAAATACTGTGTGTTTTGGAATAATTAAAGCTAAGCAGATATTCCATCTAATGAGGCTGCACAGTATAGAAATTTGGCAATCCAGCAGTGACAATACTTGTCAAATCCAGCTGCAATGTTGGCATGGTTTACGACAGTCGAAGTGCGCTGTAGCTAGTGCATAGGCAGGTTAGACCTTCCTGCCAAGTAATCCACATGTGGGCTCCCCTCAGACTCTCATTTGATTACAAAGACAGGCAGAGATCTTGGCCACGTGGTATATATGTGCAGGGGTATTTCTCTGCTTGTTCTGGTAAAGCTTCATTTAAACTAGTTGAATAAAATCTGATTCTCCATTATCATTTCTTTAAAAAAGCGTGCTTTTTTTTTTTTATAAAAAGAAGATAAAGTTGCATTCCTTATGTCCCTGAGCTGTGCTAGATTTTCAGGATGGAATTTTTACAGGCTGTGGATCGATCAGAATAAATTTTAGGAAGCACAGATGGTTTTCAGCTTTCTTATTTTTGTTCACTGCCCCCTCCTGTCTGCTTCTCTTCCACCCTTCCTGGGTTGTTTTAACTGAGACATGATCAGTGGTGTAAGTTGCTGTCAGTCATTTTGCTTCGAAACCCTTCTCTGGAGCCTAGGTGTGCACTAACCTTTACACGAGAAACTTTTGAATTCTAGGATGAGACTGTATTTCTGAACATTAGGTTTGTGTTTCAGTGATGAATCATTTATTTGCCTGCTTAGACTGAGCATATGATGGAACTCTAACAGCGAAGGTTATGATCTGAAAAGGATAACTAATAATCTTCATGATTCGTACTCCTAATGTATACAGACTAATTCATAAAATTATTTTCTAACTTAACACAATTTGGAGATGGTGCTTACACTGTTTAACTGCTGGAAAGCTTCTTTGCGCAAGACACCAACTTGTTTGTTCTTAGGAACACTTAATTTGTTTCCCCTCATTGTTTTGATATTAGACCATTGCAGTTTTAAGGAACTAAATATTTTTCATATAAAATGTGGCATTCCTACGAGTGGATTAATAACACGGTATTACTTTTCAGCTGTGAATAGCAGAGTGCCCAGTGGCTCCACCAGCTCCTCGCACACTACCGAGTCCCCTACACCTGAGCCTTGTTCACAGGCACCAAGCAATGTCCCCTCGCAGTCGGTGCTCCCTATGTATCCTTCGGTTGACATTGATGCACATGTGAGTAATTGCAATTGGTTTTGAGTGGATTTGCTTTCTGATAAGTTCTGAAAGGAAAAGATTTAATCTAGTAGTGTCTGTAAAATGTTACCGTTCTCTTAATGTATTTTTAATTTCTGAATATCTGCTTCTTTTTATTCCCAACCATGAAGACTGAAAGTAATCATGACACTGCTCTGACCCTTGCATGTGCGGGAGGTCATGAAGAACTTGTATCTGTACTGATAGCACGCGGTGCCAATATTGAACACCGAGACAAGAAGGGTAAGCTAAACAGTAAAACAGTTTGACCATGAACTACAACTTGAAACAGAGAATTTCAAACTGAGATTTGGGATTCTTTGCTTCAGAAAATTACCAAAGCTTGCAAAAATGTAGAATCTTATTCTTGCACTTCATGTAAAAATATCAGCCGTATAAAGCCAGGACACTGCATGCCTTTTACCTGTATTTTTGAAAGGAAGTGCATATGAGCACTATCTTAAGTAGATTTGAAATGCGAAGCACTTTTCTCCTTATAAATCACCCTCTAAAAAAGACCTTAGCGTGCTAGATAGAGCAGTTAATGGGGGTAAATATCAAATCTGGGCTGACAAAGCTAGTGGTGAGTAGTTGCCAGATTGTTTATTGTATTTCCAATAGTGGAGTTCAGCAAAATCTCAAATCTTTAGAGCTGAGAGGAAAAAAAACCACCATGCCACTCTCCTTGGAACTTACATTGACCACTGGAAATAAGCAACATGCACAGCACAGACGTGTTCACTTGTTGGAGCTTTATTAAATAGGAATTAAGTGGAAGACTGTGACTTCTCTGAAGAGATGAGTTGGTCAGAACTTAATACAAGCTGATCAGTCCAAGTACTATTTAGATTTCTTTTGAAGAGCTTTTAATTATATTTGACTAGAATCAGATCAAGGTCAGAAGAGAGCTAGGAAAGTGTCTGAGATTGTGGCTTTATACCGGGATACCCCCAGTCTGAGGAAGACATGTCTGATCAGTAGAAGTCATTGTGAATTAAACCTTTTGTGCATTGAGATTCTCAAGGTTGCTTTTAACATGATCTCTTGTTACTAGGTTTCACACCTTTGATTCTGGCTGCAACTGCTGGACATGTTGGTGTAGTGGAAATTCTTCTAGACAAAGGTGGGGATATAGAAGCACAGTCTGAGCGCACAAAGGATACTCCGCTCTCATTGGCATGCTCTGGTGGACGCCAAGAGGTACAGACATATTTGTCCTCAATGGGTTTGAATTGTTTTTTGTAGGTAGTTTTTAGTACAGTGGATGTTTTTGTTGATGATGTAATAAATCATCCTTTTTTTGGAAGGTTTTACCCTGTATAACTGCAGCTAATTTAAGGCCTTTTCTTCTTCCAAGAGGAAGGGGAATTTATTCTTCTCTCCCTTGGCTCTTTCAGTTTTATTAGCTAATAGTTGTTATAACTTGTGGTCATTTTTCAGTATCCTTGCAAGATAAGTACTTTTGTGAGGGAGGTAGAGATGTTCAGTGAATAACTTCATTCATGGAATACTTCCCTAATGCATCCTCAAAACTCAAACAGCCGGTGCAGGCACACAAGGACAGAAACTGGAATTTTGCGTTGGCAGTACACGGTTTAGTGGCAATGTGCAGGGCTGATAAGGCAGGTGTGGTGCAGGGCACATTATACTAGTCTTCCAAAGATGTTTTGGTTTTCTCTCAGCTTTTTTTTTTTTTTTTGTTCCAAATAAGATTTGTTTAAACCCTTTCTACTTTAGTCATGGGCATACTAGCTTAGAAGATGGCATGGAAATGGCAAAGGACTCTGTGCCAGATATGGGAGTGGTAAGTTTTGGAAGGATTAAATAAGGATTAAAACTGTTGGCCAAAATTGGAAAGTTTCCACTTTGACTTTTGAATTGCAGATCTTTAACAGTAGAAGTGCTGCTCACAAATAAAAGTAGAGATCAGTGTGGCCTGTGATAGTGTTACTCACTGAACTACTCAAGTCTTTGTTCTTCCTCTTTATTTTTTTTCCCTTATGCCAGAATCTATCTCTTATGTTTCTGGTTTAGTAACTTGTGAGACAGCCTTTTTCTGGCTTATTTGAAAATCACCTAGCCTATGTTAGTAGTAAAATGAGGCCCTGTCCTGGTTTGAGCCCAGAGGGCAACTGAGCACCACGCAGCCCTTCACTCACCCCCTCCCCCTCTGCACTGGGAAGGAGAAAATTAATCAAAAGGCTCAGGAATGGAGATAAGGACAGAGAGATGTAGTTCTGCTGTTATGGTCACAGGCAAAAGACAGGCTTGTTAGGGGAAGAAGAAAGACATCACTTGAATTCAAAACACTAACAACAGTGACACTTAACAGACAGAATGGGACAGTGAGAAAGCATCATCATATCTTTAAAAAACCACCTCCCCCCACCCCTCCCTTCTTCCCAGGCTCAGTTTTGTTCTCAATATTCCTACCTCCTCCCGCAGCAGCACAGGGGCAGGGGATGGGGGGTGCAGTCAGTCTGGTGCTCCTTCCTGAAAAGGGGGGGGGGGAGGGGGGGGCAGGCACTCTCCCCCTCCCCGGCTCCAGTGTGGTCACCTTTCATGGGAGACAGCCCTCCACAAACTTTCTCCGTCATGAGTCCTCCTTACAAGATGCATTCTTCTCGAGATGTTCTGGTGTGGGTCACCTCCATGTGTTGCAATCCTCCCAGCGCCAAATTACAGCAGCGGGGGCTTCTTTTCCCCACATAGTCCTGGGGGGTCCTTCACAGGCTGGTGATCTCCACGGGTGTCAGGGGGGCAGCCCTGCTGTCCCACCATGGGATACAGGAGGGGTCTCTGCTCTGGCACACCTCCCCTCCTTCCTCCTCCTTCCTTCTGCTGACCTCGGTGTTCACAGAGGTGTCCTTCTCATGACTCATCCTCAAAGTCTCCAACCCCCTCTCCTGTTCCCCTTCTTAAATACGTTGGCGCAGCCACCGTTGCTTGACCTTAGCCAGAGGCAGGTCTGACTGGGACCAGGGAAACTTTAGAGAAGATTCTCACAGGGGGCCACTGCTGTAGCCCTCTCCCCCACTATCAAAAACCCTGCCACTCAAACACAGCACAGGCCCACTGAAGTGCAGTACATCAATAGAAATGTTTTAGTTTTTCCCCCTTTTATGTCTCTTCAGCAGCTTCTGATAGAGGAGAGAAGTCCTTCCTCATGCTTGTTCCATTAACATCAGTCGGTCTGATTTTTACCATGTGTTTTGTTGGAAAGACCATATAATACAGATGGTCAAACTTGGCTCAAGTGTCATTTGAATTTAAGTTGTGGGAGTTTCTGAAAGAGACGCTCAAACAGTGTGAGACATTATGGGAGTGGGATAAATCACTTGTTTGCAAACTTAAGATTCACAGGAAGAGCTTCGCTTTAGAGCTTTGCATTTTTTATTAGGTAAAATAATTCTTCTGGAAGACAAGTGCTGCACTGCTACAACTCACGCAGATTAGCTGATGTATTCATCAGTTGTTAAGTCTGTACAACGCGTATGTAAAAGTAAAGCAAAAGAGGATAGAGGTTTTCCTGCAGAAACTTCCCTATTGACAGTGGAAACTGGTAGCATACTGGAAGGTTTGATTCACTTTCTGAATAATAGCAAAGGCCACAACATGTCTTGTAATACACATGCTGTCTTTCCAGGTTGTTGATTTGCTGTTGGCCCGGGGAGCAAATAAAGAACATAGGAATGTGTCTGATTATACGCCATTAAGCCTTGCTGCATCTGGTGGCTATGTTAATATCATCAAGATTCTTCTCAATGCTGGGGCAGAAATTAATTCAAGGTAATATACTACGTACACCAGATGAAGTGCAGCACAGCACAGACACTCCGTTGCTGGCTGTGTACTGAGGCATAGGTTGGCATCTCTAGTACTTTCAGACCGCCTTGCAGCCTTTCTGCATTGATGTTATCCTTTATGTTCATGTTATCGTAGTGCTTTTAAATTGCCTTTAACTACCACAAACTTCATCTCCTTTATACCCAAATTTTAAGGGATTACTGTAGTTTGCAGACCTATTCCTTCCCTTTCCCTTTCCCACCATTCTGGGATCTAGAAGTCAAACTATTTCCAATAGAACCAGGTAAAGGAACCAGCCAACACAATCAAGGCAGCTCTATGTGTTTGTTTGAAGATGTCTTTTTCAGAAAGAGCAACAAATTTAGAGAGCTGTGTCTCTTAAGCCTCCTCTTTTTTCCTCTTAAGAAAACTTACCTATATTCTGTCACTAGAGAAAGCTCAAACTGCAGCTGTACTAGAAGCTTTTTTTTCTGAATGAATCTGATGCAGCCTTGATTTTAGTATATGTAGTTTAAGGCTTATGTGTGCTTCAGCCATCTGCATGTCTAAAAGCTGAAATGTATTTTTCTTGTTTATAAATTGCAATTGTCTATTGCATGTAGCTACTCTGGTTTCTCCTAATCAATTAAAAATGCTAGTATTTTAGGTCAGTGTCTATATTTGTATATGTTACATGTTCCTTTCTGGCTTACAACAAAATGTTTTGTTCCTCTTAGATACATTTCCCAGAGCATTCCTTTGGTTCTGGGAACTGCAGTTTTGTTTCTTTCCCTTTAGGACCGGGAGTAAGCTAGGTATTTCTCCTCTGATGCTGGCTGCTATGAATGGCCATGTACCTGCCGTGAAGCTGTTGCTCGATATGGGTTCTGACATTAACGCCCAAATTGAGACCAACCGGAATACAGCCCTCACCCTGGCCTGTTTCCAGGGCCGAGCAGAGGTGGTCAGTCTGCTTTTGGACAGGAAGGCCAATGTCGAGCACAGGGCAAAGGTAAGTGTGTGAATCGCCTTTCCTTATGGCTTATTTCTAACAGGTGATTTCTCTGAGTCATCAGGTTTCTTCAGATTTTCCTGAGCCCCTCTGGGCTCAGAGGACTTTTTAAATGATCTGAAATAAGTTTGGCTTTAAAAAAAAAAAAAAATAAAAGCAGAATGATGATGAATTTTTTGCATTAGGGAAAAGCTGACTGGTTGTTCTGAGATGATAGTGAAGCTTAGATTGACTCTTGTTCTGTAGTACTGAGATACTTCTCAGGTTTAAGCTTGACATGATGCTCATTAACAGAACAGATAGATATACATATTTTTACATATGAGTGAAGTCCGGGCAGGAAGAGAATAGTGTTGCTTATAGTGATTCTCATATAGAACAGATTTCTTGTCTACAACCAAAGTAGTGCAATCAAACTTTGTAAAGCTTTTACGTTGCTGTAGAACCCGTGGCTTCAGTACTGTGACTTTCTGTGCCTCTGAAATGCTCCACAGGTCCCATCCTTTGGTACTCTGGGACAGCTTTGTGTCTCCTGCCATAAAGCAAGCTTAAAGCTTGTGTAGACAGCCAGACTGATTTCCCCAGCACAAAGGAATTTTTGGTAACTCCTAAGGCTGCTGAAATAATTGCTGTGTCTGTCTACCCCGCCTGCTTCTGGAATGACTGTGGCTGGAGAAAAGGGGATATGGATAAAAGCCAGCTCTCAAATGGTCAGTTGGGCATGTTAGCAGCTAGTATAAGTTTATTTAACAGTCTAGCCTGGCAACTAAGCTGGACCCAGATCAGTCTCAGCGCTAAGGGAGGCTAGAGAAAAGCTATAAAGCCAGTTTCTGAGCATTTTCATAGAAACACTTGAGTCTTCATTTGGATCTGTTCTAACCTCTGTTTTAGAGATTCTGTTGTAAACTTTGTTTTTGCTGTTGAGACAGGTATCTGGTGGTACTTAGTCAGGAGTTTGCTTGAGTTTGTGTAAATCAAAGCCCAAGAGTATTTGGGTTTTGGGGTGTTTTTTGTTTTGTTTGGGGTTTTGGTTGGGTTTTTTTGAGAAAGAGACTGTTTGAAGTTAGGCTCCTACGCTAAATATAAGCAGCTAAATAAAAAAAATCTGATTTCCCTGCGTAGAAATCATTGTATCTTATCTGAAATATATTGTTCACATTTCACACTGTGTAACTTACTCTCTTGGCACAGACTGGTCTCACACCTCTGATGGAAGCGGCTTCAGGAGGATATGCAGAGGTTGGAAGGGTTCTCCTTGATAAAGGAGCAGATGTTAATGCTCCACCTGTGCCTTCCTCAAGAGATACAGCTTTAACAATTGCAGCAGATAAGGGTCACTACAAGTTCTGTGAGCTCCTGATTAATCGGTAAATTATTTCTTCTCATTAGTGGCACATTTGTTCTGTAGCTGTATTCCTCTGTTGCAAGGGTGCCCTTGTTTACATTGCCTTGTGCATCTGAGAGCAAAGGGAATTGGAAGCTTTGGAAGCAGGACGTTGTATCTGTTCCCTACTCTCCAGTGTTATCCTGGAATGTCCTGCTACTCCAGCGTTAAGATAAGCAGGTAGCTGGGCCCAGAGGTAAGCAAACAGCATCTGGCTTGGCAGCTCTGTTGGCTTGTGTCTTAATTCAGCAATTCCCACGTGAGTGTTTCCCCACTGTCGCTTGAGGGGCAAAGACAGGAAGTAGCTCTTGATCTCTTCAAGCATAACCCTGTGTGCTGCTAAAATCTCAAGGGGCTGCCTTCATCCTGTGGGTAGTCACCGCATTAATGATTATTCAAAGCACTCATGGTCAGTAGTTGCATAGCTGTGGTGCAGTAGGCTGCATTAGGTGAGGGTTTGTTTCTGTAAGGGAGGTTGAAATAATCCCTGTATCACTACATTGCAACTTAAACGACAGATTTCAGGGACAGAATTTCCCTAGCTACCAGATTTCAGTAATTCTATATCCAATTGTTCTCTGATCTTTTGTGATCTTACTTCCTGACTTCCACCTTTACTCATACTCAATTACACTTGTACTTTTTTAGAGGAGCACATATTGATGTTCGTAACAAGAAAGGAAACACGCCTCTGTGGTTGGCAGCTAATGGTGGTCACTATGATGTGGTTCAGTTGCTTGTGCAAGCAGGAGCAGATGTGGATGCTGCAGATAATCGGAAAATTACACCTCTTATGTCAGCATTTCGCAAGGTAGGAGACCAACTTAATTTTATGTTTCAATGCTAAATGTTTTTAAAACAGAATTTCTCATTTGGCCTTAAATCTGAATGCTTGGTTTTGGAAGAATCAAACATTACACATCAAAATTACTATTTTGATGAAATGCCTGCTTCAAACTAATCATAATCTGTGTAACTCACACAGATTTAAGTTTTGAGAGGTGAAAAACTTTGTTCCATAAACCATTTTAACTTTATTATTTCCAATTATACACTGTCCAAAAACTTCTATGTTTGAGATTTCACTGTTTTGAGATTACCATAGTCCCCTTTCAATTTCTGCAGATTATACTGCTTGTTTCAGTCCTGCTTTTGAGATTAACAAGATACCAGTCTGTAATAAATTGTCCTGATTCCTTTGTACTTCTCCTGTTCTGTTCCTAGTTTGTTGCTGAGTTGGACACTTTGTGTAGTCAGCTCTTTTGTCACCACCTTTTTTTCTTGGCAGGAAGAACATTGCTTTGTGATGGTTTCATCAGTTATGTTGTTGGATGCAAGGGCCACAGCTATAGCAGAGGAATTTATTAACTGTAGCTGCTTTGCCTTTGACAAAATATCAAATAAGTGTACAGCTTTTTTGACAAACAGCAATACTGAGCATGCCACTGCTTTCAAATAACTTCAGAGGCAGCAGCTGGATACCTTCTGTGTGGTTGCACAGTGTACCCCATCAATGAATGGATCCAGCAGCAGAGGAATGTATTTGCCAGGATAATACTCAGGAGACTTAGTACCCTGATCCAGACATACCTTGTAACTGAACCAATAAAACAAGTTAGCTCCATAGTGTGAGTGCCAAGAGAGTGGGTTGGGGTGACGTGTGGGGTCTAAAGAGGGGTCTTCTTGGCTGTTAATAAAAACATGAACAGCTGCCTCTGCCCTTGGGCCTCGTTTGGTCCTTGTATTTTAAAATAAAAATTACTTGTGGGAGAGCTTGTCTTTGCCACCATGATGTAGAACAGCAGACATGCTGTCAACACTGAGCAAACTAACTACCTTTCTTCCTAAACAGCAGCTTACCAGAAATGTTCTTGCTTATTTTTAGTCTTTTGCATTGGACTAAGAGGTATCAAACTTATGATGAACGCTGACAATTGTATACAAGAGATCAGAATTTTCTTTGCTATTTTAGGGGCATGTGAAAGTAGTTCAGTTCCTGGTGAAAGAAGTTAACCAGTTCCCTTCGGATATTGAATGCATGCGATACATAGCGACGATAACTGACAAGGTGAGTGTAACTTCAGGAGATGACCTTGTCCCTTATTTTCAGTGAAAATATACACGAGAAATCCTTAAGTATTCAAAAACTGAATGTGTATGTTTGCTCATGTACATTTTATTTGGAGGTTTGTGCATGTCTCCTTTTTAACACAGATTTTTAAATGCTGATTATTTTTTTTTAGTCCTGTTGAAATAGTTAGTATGTTTATGAATACAGGGAAGCTAATATCAAGTTTGTAGAGCAAGCCTCAGTCCTCAATTTTAATTTATTATGGAAGTAGTAAGACAAGTTTGCATTCCAGGACCTGTTGAAAAAGTGTCACCAGTGTGTGGAGACAATTGTGAAAGCTAAAGACCAGCAGGCTGCAGAAGCAAATAAGAATGCAACTATATTGCTGAAGGAGCTAGACCTGGAAAAAGTGAGTAGAGAATTACTGTCATGTAGCATAACAGTTTGAACTATGTATTAATCTATAGGCTGTATTTCCTCTTGGTGCCTCCTGGGGCAGTAGTTCATGCTGTGACTCTATGTGCTTTCCTTCATCTAATATACAAAAAGTGAAGCGTGTACTGAGGGTGGCAAATTAGAACTGGCTTCTGCTTCAGCTGCTCCATTGTCCTTTTTAGGAAAGCTTGGACTTGGGAATAGTTACCTTAGGTAGTGCAGATGACGTGTGAATAAGGGAGGTCTTCCGTCTCGGTGGTGTGATACATGGTACGTTATGTATTGGGCAAGGCGCAGTCCGTAAGCATTTTACAGACGTCTGCTCAGTGTTACAAAGGAGAGCCTGCCTGCAAGCTGCCCGGTGAGCTTATGGAGTTGAGTGGGGAAAATCGACTTCTCCCTCGCTGAGAATACTGTGAAGTGTCCCAGAGTAATGCAGATGTTTCGTAAGCACTCGTTAGCTCTCTTAATGGAGGCTCTTAGAATTTTTGGCAAACAAGTTCCATATTGGTTTATTAAATTTTTCATGTTGCTGACTTGTTAAACACCTATCAGTTGCTGCACAAAGCTACACTATAACATAGTTGACTGAGTCCATACATTAAAAAAAAGTGGTTAAAATGATAGCAGTTTTATCTGTAAAATATTTTGGGAGATCTTTTTGAGTCAAAGGTTGCTGCAGAAATTTTGATGAGGTTACTAAATGTTTTTTGAGAAAGGACTGAGGTGATGAGAGATTTTGCTGGTTTTCTGGTAAAATTATTTTTTTGTAATACCTCTGTTTTGGTTGTTACTTTGTTGTCTCAGAAGTTTTGGGACCAACTAGTCCTGTTGTGCCATAAGGTCTGCCCAGTTTCTGCATAATGATTCAGTATATGATAGTCATTCTAGTTCATCGTGCTCTCTCCTTTCTCCCTCCCCCCAGATTTCTAGGGAAAATCTGAATTATAAGTATAATTTAGTCTGTGTGAAACTGTTTAAATCTGAATCGTTTTCTCCTATATAGTCAAGAGAGGAGAGCCGAAAACAGGCTCTTGCAGCTAAAAGGGAGAAAAGAAAGGAAAAGAGAAAGAAGAAGAAAGAGGAACAAAAAAGAAAACAAGAAGAAGATGAAGAAAACAAGCCTAAAGAAACTCTTGAACTGCAAGAAGATGATGATGAAGAAGAAAATGATGATGAAGGTAAAGTACAAGTGTTTCTATGAACAGTGTAGTTGTGGGGGGGTGCCTTTTTTTAAGCATCTAGGTAAGGGAATCTTTTTGAAGGCTGGTACTGGGAAGTTGTTGCATAGCTTCTGCCCTGGTTCTTCCCCCTGCAGTCAGAGTTCCTGGCAAAACTCCTTTGTTCACTTCCCTCCCCCCACCTTTGTTCACTTCTCACCCCGCTTTGTTCCCACTCTTGGAGGATTTAGGGCTGAATGAGGTGCAAATAGTCTGACAGCTCAGCGAGGAGCATAACTTCAGCTGTGGTGTCTTCAGTCAGGGAACTGATTTCTGTGTGTTGTGGGTTTTGATCGTGTATCAACTCTTTTTCTTTCAGTGGAGCAAGAAGTTCCTATAGAGCCCCCTAGTGCAACTACAACAACTACAATTGGAATTTCTGCGACTTCAACTACTTTCACAAATGCCTTTGGGAAGAAGAGAGCTAATGTGGTGACTACCCCCAGCACAAATAGAAAAAATAAGAAAAATAAAACAAAAGAGACTCCTCAGAATATGCAGATAATTTTGCCAGATCAGCATATATCTCTAGCACAGCAAAAAGCAGATAAAAATAAAATAAATGGAGAGCCAAGAGGTGGTGGTGCAAGTGGGAATAGTGATTCGGATAACTTGGATAGCACAGATTGCAATAGCGAAAGTAGCAGTGGAGGTAAAAGCCAAGAGTTGAACTTCACAATGGATACAAATTCCTCTGAGCGGCGCTATGCCTCACTGCTGATCCCCTCTCAGGAAGAGAAAACGAGCACCTCGGCTTCAAAAACACCAACGAGGTGAGGCTGCCTTATTGCTTCCCTATTGTTTCACAATAACCTATGCCTATGCCAATGTAAATTTTCTGTAGCTTAAGCTTTACACCAGCTGGTACATTCCCAAAGTTTATTGAATGTAGTCTCTTTAAAGATAAGATTTTTTCGGCATTGCTAGCTAGTTTTTAATACTACTTTAGCAAAACAGCCAGTTTTCTCTCTGCATTGTTTAAGCATCCGTGTTGCATTGTCAGCTTTATTAGAATAGATTTTAATGTGAATATGCTGGGAATTTAAAAAGGAAGTGCTAGCTTTGCTTGTAATCTAAACCACAGAAGTGGTTTCATTACCTCAGTTGTTTTATGGTTTCATCTTTAACTCATTTGAACTGCAATTTCTGTTTTAAGGAGGGAAGAAGTTGATGACTCTGAGCACTTCACCTGCCAGGTTGATGGCCAGTTTGATTTAACCTTGTCGAGCCAGAGGTGAGAGTCACTGAGTTCTTCTGAATGTACAGGAGCCTTATGAACGGTTTGGAAGATGATTCAGTTGTCAGGGAATGAGCTAATAACTTCTGTAACATCAGTTTCTGGATAGGTCATTGGTCTGAATCAAAAAGCTTAGATCCCATCTGAATCTGTAGTCTTTGCTTATTTTTACATAGAAGTAGTATGAGTCTGACCCTCCATAGGTTTCTTTTTTTCTATTCTTTTCCTGCATTAAGGGAGGGGAGAGGATATGGGGGTTGGTCCACAGGACATCTGGCTGACTGAGAACCCAGGTTCAATAAGAACACAAACATCATGGGATCAAAAAGGGCAGCAAGTGGCTGTTGCCAGACTGATTGAGGCACTTGTCTGGGAGTGGGAGGAGAGTTGGGATTTTCTTTCTTCTTTTCCTTTTTTCCCCAGATTAAAGTCAGGTGCAGAATGAGTGGATTTATCAGCACTTGTGGTTGGGGGGTGTCTGTTTTGGATTACCATTAGGAATGTTAGAAATGGGGTTTTGTTTATGTTCTGTTTTATGAACATAAGTTGTTTCTGCCTTGGACCTTTTGCCTAAGATCTCCTACAAAAGCCTTGGAATCCTGTGCAGTTCACTACAGCAGGACTAACTAAATGCATACTTCTAAATCCTTGTTAGAAATGCTGCTTCTGTTAGATAAAGTACACCTGAGAAACAAGACAATATATAAATATCAAAACGAGGCTAGCGTATTTTATTAATTTCTGCAGGTGCTCTTTGGCTCTTGCACTAGGCAGACTTTGTCTGAAAATCATTTCTAAATTTGCTCTTCCTGAATTCCTCTTTCTTTAGTCAGAGACATGCTGATGACAAGGCTACCGTAATTGAAACTTAAACTCAGACTTCATAATGATGCTTTTCTGAAAACATGCCTAGGCATTTTCTGACAAAGAAGAAAAAAGCTTTTAAAGTCTACTCTGGAATCAATATTCCACAATGGACTTTGTTCTTTTCTTTCATACACATTTTCTCTTTGCCTCAATCTTACAGTTATCTGAGGACAAGTAAAGTTCTCCGTAGAACTTTCAAAATGCCTTGGGCAGGTATATTATCAGAGAGCCAGAACTTACCAAGATAAAGAGAGAAAATGCTGCCATTTAAAAAGGCATATTGTCTAAGCGTTGCTTTTCATATAATCAGTACACTTGGGTTATTTAAATGTGAATACATCTCTGAAGTTTGTATTAAAGTGTACTATAAACAAGCAGTTTGCCTGCAGGGAGACACAATGAACATAAAATGCTGTAAAGAATTGGGAATAAAAGCTTGCATATAGTAAAGAGGAGGAATGATGTTTAGCAGGATAGCTGCAGCATGAGGTCCTCTGTAAATTTTCCAGCTAGGTCAAATCACATAAGGCTAGTTTTTCAGTGACTGCTGCCTGTGTTTCAGTGCTGCAGGTGAACTTGTGAGCTCCCAGTGCTGGTTTTTTTCACCTCCACATAGGTCAGTTGGCGATTGCCTGTTCTCTCTCTCTCTCTCTCTCACCCAGACTTTGCCTTGTTTGTATCACTAGGCTATTGCTACAGGTACATTAGTACAGGTAATGATATTAGGGCACCTGCTTCCAAACTGATGTCTCTGGCACTTAAATACATATAAGTGCTCAAATACCTGTGCATCAGTTACCCATTCATAAAATTCGGGGTGAGAGGTAGAAGCACTTTCCAGGGAGTCTGTGACAATAAGAGCTGAAAAACTGACATTTTCAAGTATTTTGTAAGAAAGAGTCGTTATTACCAAAGTACCTTTTCTTAAAAAGCTATTCAAAAAGGAGAACACAATATAGACAGGATCAGGAAGTGCATAAGTACCACCTATTATCAACTATTTTAATCTGATGTCCTTAGTGTTTCTGGTATTACTTCATTCAGTTTAGCACTCCACTTTTTGGAGGAGGGGAATAGGCTGTGGACTAACTAACTAACTATGAAGTCACCCAACAGTTGTTTCAGGTAGAAAATAAGACTGAAAACAGTTCATGCTAGTAGTTTTAAGCTGCAGAAATGTCTACTGTAATGCTGTCATTTTATTCTGTAAGTTGTAATCAGTACATTTGTGTTCCCAGACTCGATGGTGAAGGTCATTCAAATTCTTTGTCAACTACTTATAAGCCTGTTTCCCTGCCTCTGACCTCTCCAAATGTAAAGCTGAATCTGACTAGCCCAAAAAGAGGCCAGAAAAGAGAAGAAGGCTGGAAAGAAGTGGTTAGAAGGTAAAGACTTTAATTCTATGTTTAAAAACAGTCTGGGAGCTTTTTAACTTGTAAATTATTCCCAAATATAGAATGTCTAGCAAGCTTATTTAATTGTTTAATTGTATAATTAATTTATAAAAAAATCTACCCACCTTACTCTTGTAGTGCTGTGAAAACAAATTGCAGTCCTAATTTGTAGTAACTCCTCACTAACTTCATTTCAATATGACATGAACATTTTATTTGGCACAAGGGTTTTCTTTACCTGTGACTTCAGTGGAGTAAAGCATATGGGGATAAGATAAAGGGGGAGGGAGCAGATGGCGGTGAAAAGCCCCTACAGCAGATGATTGCTTGCACATGAACTAAAGGCAGGATGGATGTTAGTAAAGGAAGAGTGGATGATCTCTTCAAGGCTAAAATTCATTGTGCTTTGGGCAGTGACCTTGATTGCTGATTCCATGGAAAATTTTGTCACCTTAAAGTGAGTGCTAGAGATGCAATTAGATTTAAAGATTTTCTATAAAGCAAACTTTCCCTTTGAAAATGTACTGGTTTTCATTACATGGCCATTAACACCCCAGTATCTTTTATGTAACCTTTATGTCTAGTGCTTGTAACTAGAAATGATAATACAGCTTTCTTTCTTTTGTTCCCTTTATCAAAAAGGAATACAGCATGAACAGACAAGTGTCAGATGCTTTGGGTGCACTTATGATGCCCTCCTGCTTTTGTGTTCTGCAATGGTAGTGACCAAACATGCTTATTTTAGAGAATTAGGCTATGTGCAAAGAAATTGTATGGAGGAATTAATGCATTCAGATTAGTGGAAGCCACAGACTCTTCTTAATAAAAGTTAAAAAGTCAGTTTAATCTGAAAATTTAAGCATTTGACCCCTTAGAATTGGTTCGGTCTCTGCCTTTTGTTGCATTTGCAAATGGGGTTCTCTGCTGTGACATGGCCTTGCTAAATGTATGGTTGCAGACTGCCCACCACTGGGTGAGTTGAGCAGGCATGAAACTGTTCAACAGGCAGCTGACTTTTCCAAGGCTGCACACAGACCCTGCCGTTGACTCTGGAGCTGCTCCATCGCTCCTCCTGGGTCTCTTCAGTCTCATAGGCTCAACTCAACTGCTTGGCTGGGTATTGTCTACTCTTCTTTCTGCTGGAGAGATGGTAGGGTTCTAGAGATGGCATCCAAAACCCAACCTTTCCTCATCCCTGAGGAATCAGGCCTTGTGTCATAAAAAATGTCTCTATAAAGTGTTCTGCAGTGGTGTTTGCTATGCTCTGACTGCTCGAAGCATGTATCCTGCCAAAAAGCTTTTTGGTGACTTTAGATGCATATGCAAAATGCCCGGGAGCCGCATGCCTGCCTCTCCCTAAGTCTCTCCTGGTCTCAACAAGAATTCTTCTATACCCCCTGGCTAGAAGGGATGTCTATCAAAGAAGTAACCAATGAAAACATCCCTTCTGCCCTTGACAGGCAAGTAGGCAGAGTTTTGAAAGACCCTCCCCCTAGCAACACTCTGCAGCCCACACCAATTGAGCAATTTCAGCTGCAGAGAGGAGGGCGCTGCTGTTCAGGAGCAAAAAGGTACTGTTTTGGGTGCTTCTCAAGGTAAAAACCACCAAGCTTGACGGGTAGGGAGGGAAAAAACAGTGGGTGATGGGTGGGTGGGGACCTGGGCACTAGGGTGAGCTCTTCTGGGGGAGGAGTGTCTCCATGGGTGGTGGTGTGGGGTTCCTAGTGGGCTGAGGTGGAAGCAGACCAAGGTACGGTCAGGAGCCCTGTGAGTAATGTGAACATATCTTGAAAATGAGGTGAGGATGGAAGCTCTGGTTTGGGGAGGACTGGGGTGTCTAGCTTGAGAGAGGAGCTGTGGGGGTGGAGAGCGGAAGAAAGCCCAAAGCATGAAACAGCCTTGGGAGGATAGCTGGGTGTGCTCTGAGGACCTGGTTTCTGGGGATGAGGAGGGTTGTAGCATGCTCTCCTGGCAGAAGAGGGAAAGAATAAACACTTTAGCAAGATGAGGTGATGCTTTAGAATATTTCCATGTACTTAGATGTGTTTGAAGTACAATGGGTTTCCTTTAAGTCCTATTAAGTGAGAAACAAATTTCCTGAGGATCAAGTTACTTAAAAGTTTCCAAGACTGGAACAGCTAGATGAAGCTGGCAGCCTCTTCAGGGGGTGGTGGGGATCTGTACAGTGTTCAGAGGCGCCCTGCACTGTAATCACAGCGGTTTCTGAAACCCCTTTGAATCCCCTCTAATTGTTCAGTGGCGAGTTCGAAAGTGGTGTATGGGCTTGAGAGGCCCAGCCTTTGAAGTCTGGGGACAGTGGTGGTCCAGAGAGACTTTGGCTGGGGTGTGGATGCAAGCGTAGCTCATGTTCAGAGACTCAGCAGTACTGTATGTCCACGCTGACCCCCCAATACCATGTGAATTAGAAAAGTCCTAAATGGACTTATTTTGCCGAACACGTGGGTTACAGTGTTGTGGCCTGACAGTGAGCCTGCTTCTGAAAATCTGTGCTGCCTTCACAGTGGCTTCCAGCAGCTTCTTAAATGACAGAATTGTACTATGATTTAGCCATCTGCTGTCCACCGTGGTGTAGTGTCACCAATAAACTTTCAGATCTCGAGGTCTGAGAGAGGTGGATGCTAAAAGGGTTGTGAATGCAAGTGGTATTGCAGAGCTGATCACTGGGAAGACATTGGAAAACCACCTTCTCCTTGCTGTATACCCTTGCTATAAACGATCAAAGTAGCTAAGCCGTGGGCTTTTATATTTGAAGCAGTGCTGTTTATGTAAACTTAGGTTGATAAGCTAAGGATTTGTCTCACTTCGAAGGTACACAAGATAAGATAAAATCCAAAAGTGTTTCTGAAGCAGTGTGAGGCACATACATCTGTGTTACAACAGTGGTGGAATAAATGCTTCTGGAGAATCCTCATCAGGTACTGAGGACGATGAGTAATTTGAATGGGGGGAGCTTTAGAGAGGCGCCAAAGGGTGGAGAAAATATTAGCAGAAAACCACTTGCTGCCCTGAAACGTAACAATATTGCTTCAGCCACCTGTCAGCAAGGGATTTTTTGTGTGTCTTTCCAGTTTGAATACATTTCACAGATTTGTGGTCTTTGTGATATAGGTCAAAGAAATTATCTGTCCCAGCTTCTGTCGTATCTAGAATAATGGGAAGAGGTGGGTGCAACATCACAGCAATTCAAGATGTGACTGGTGCCCATATTGACGTTGATAAGCAAAAAGATAAGAATGGAGAGAGAATGATCACTATAAGGTACAGTATCTGGAAATGAAAGTCTTGAGTTAGTCCGTAATGTCATTTATCAAGAAGTTTGTTTGCTTTTTAAGACAGGGCATATTTAGCTTCTTGGTACTAGAACAGAACATGTATTACTGCTGCCAAGATATGCTGAACATCTACTTCTTCAAAGATAATCCTTAAGATACGCAAGTCAAGAAGTAACTTACTGGAGTAAACATGCAGTAGACTTGCAGATCAGTATAAAATTGAGGCTACAGAATGTTGCACAAAGTGAGGTTTCCTTTTGCAAAAGATAAACGTGTTTGTATTTAATCTAGGGGTGGTACAGAGTCAACACGATACGCAGTGCAACTCATCAATGCCCTTATTCAAGATCCTGCCAAGGAACTGGAAGACTTGATTCCTAAAACTCATATAAGAACACCTGCTTCGAGTACCAAATCAATCCATGCAAACTTTTCATCTGGAGTCAGCACTGCGACTGCTTCAAACAAGAACTCCTTTCCTCTCGGAGCACCGCCCCTGGTCACATCACAGTCATCAACATTATCTACTTTCCAGCCTACTAACAAATTAAACAAGAATGTTCCAGCAAATGTGCGCTCATCTTTTCCGGTGTCTCTTCCTCTAGCTTATTCTCACCCTCATTTTGCCTTGCTGGCTGCCCAAACTATGCAACAGATCCGGCACCCTCGCTTACCTATGGCCCAATTTGGAGGAACTTTTTCACCCTCGCCGAACACTTGGGGACCATTCCCAGTGAGACCAGTTAACCCTGGCAGCACAAACAGCTCTCCAAAGCATAATAGTTCAAGTCGTGTAGGTAGTCAGAATGGAAATATTTTACAGACGGAGTCTCCTGGATTAGCTACTTCTAGTTGTCCCATTACTGTCTCTTCTGTAGCTGCTTCCACCCAACCGCTGTGTGTAACCAGTAATCGGACTCCCTCTTCAGTCAGAAAGCAGTTGTTTGCCTGCGTTCCCAAGACGAGTGCTGCAGCAACAGCAATCTCAACTGTGACAAGCACCTGTAGCACTCTTCCTTCAGCTTCCTCTGCCCCCACAAACAATGGGCAAGTGCCCACAGCATTTCTGCCATCTAATGCTCCACAGACACAGCATTCTGCACTTAAAGCGGACTCTTTCTCGGTTGTCTCGACACCCAAAGAGAAGGTGTCAACACCAGACCAGCCCACTGCAAATGCGTGCGCACCATCTTCAGTTGCAAGTAGTTGCAGTATGTCAGCTAGCAGCAACTCAGGAGTCACCGAAACTCGCCCGTCGAGCAGTCCTGCACCGCTAAATAATGTCCAAGATGAAATACTGCCAACCAGCATGTCAGAGATAAATCCTTCCATGTCGATGCCTTTTTCATCCAGCTCAGAAACTGCTCCTTTAAGCTTAGCGTCACCCAGGTCAGTTGTTGCAGATAATCAGGACAACAGTAACTTACCTCAAGTAGCTGTACCAGCACCTCGAGTTGCTCACAGGATGCAGTCCAGAGGTTCTTTCTATTCAGTGGTACCAAATGCAAACCTCCATCAAGATCCTCAGTCTATTTTTGTTACAAATCAAGTTCCTTTAACACCTTCTCAAGGTCCACCTGCTGCAGTGCAGCTTTCGTCAGCCATGAACGTTATGAACGGTTCTCAGATGCACATTAACCCAGCAAACAAATCATTGCCTCCTACCTTTGGGCCAGCAACGCTCTTCAATCACTTTAGTAGTCTTTTTGATAGCAACCAGGTGCCAGCTAACCAAGGATGGGGAGACTGTCCACTCTCTACCCGAGCAGCAGCTGACCCATCTTTCACAGTTCAGTCTACCTTTCTGAATAACTCTGTGCTAGGACACGTGGAAAACGTGCATCCTGACAACTCCAAGGCTCCTGGTTTCAGGCCACCTTCCCAGCGGGTTTCGACTAGTCCTGTAGGTAAGTCATTAAGATCATGCACTGGACAGAATACTTTCTCTAATCATTACACTTCGATCATCTCAAACTGATTGAGAAGTAGTTTACAAATGACAGTTAGAGAATACTGATGTAACAAGGATGGCCTGCTTTTTCCAAGTGCTCTTTAAAATGTTGATGGTGATTATTTTCCTCTTTTCTTCAGCTCTTCTGGAATGTTAGGTGTTGGAAACATTGCAGGTGTTGCATTGCTTGTTCTCTAAGACACAGGAATGCTCCCACCTGTTTGTATAGTTCAGTCTCGCATCGATTTTTAGCTTTTGGGTTGGAATGGAACATAGGGATGGGTGATACCAAACCTGAAACCTGGAACAGGTCCAGGACACTTGACAGGTTTCAGCTGCGGGAGTGACTGTGTGCAGTTGTTCAGTATTTTATCTGAGACTCTAGCATGACTCAGGGTAAACTCTGTACTTTTTGCCTCTTGATGTGGCTCTGGGATTTTAATAAGATTATGTTGTGCTTTAGGTAGTTGTGCTACAGCGTGGTGTGTTTTATTAGGAAGTTACTGTCCTTCTGCTGTGAAGTACAGCAGTTCAAGCTTACCTGCATTTATTTGAAATTGGCTAGGAACACTCACAGTGAGCTCCCTGCCCTTGCTGTGCTCTGCCTAAAGGATTATTATCATCTTCGTGTTCAAACTACATTGCAGGCAACTGGCTGCACCCATTTGGCTGGAAGGAACCCTCAAGAGATCTAGTTTGTGCCATCCTGTTCTCCCCTTCATTCTTGCCATAACAGCTTTATGGTGCCTAGTAGCTGGGTAGCTAGAGAGCCTTGCTTTGAAGTTGCCTTTGCCCCTGCAGTGTACGTTAGGCATTTGGGCTAACACTTTAGGACTTGAATGCTGGATTGGGACAAATCAAGTAGTTTGATTTTCAAACTAAAGGAGAAGGGGGCATTTGGAAGGTGTGGTGGTAAAGAAAGAAGCTTTTCAGCATTCCCGTTCCTCGCGGTTGATTTACAGGTGTGCAGGACTGCTGAAAACCAGAACACTTTTCTCTGACTAGCTTTAACCACAAAACTGGGATGTTTACTGTGACTGTAGTTTTCTGGGCTGTATAGCTCTGCAAAGCACGTGAACACCTAGAGCTCTTGTGCTATGTCCAGTCGCGGCGCAGTGAGCAGAACCAGATGTACCTAAGGCTGTGGAAGGTAAAGTAACGGGACCTTGTTCGTCAGATAGGCTGCTAATAAAAGAATTGCCAGACCCTCCTCAGCAGACTCCAGAAACACTTCACTGATGGCTCAGCTTTTTCTCTGCAGTGCTCTAAACTGGGAGTTGGCCGTTGCTGGAATGACGGCAAATGGAATCTGCTGATTTTTCTAATGGTTGCATCCTGTGTATACAAAGACAGCTGACTGGGACTTCCCATAGCAGCAAAAAATTTTGCTGTTCCCTTATGATAAGGTCATCTGTTTGTCATTGGGAAGGATTTTTTTGTTCCTTTATATATCTTTAAAGGGCTGTAAGTATTTAAAAGGTAGTCTAAATCTGTTTCTTCCTTGAATTAGGAAGGTTAGGTAGAGCTCACATGGGTGACTTTGGGGAGATACGTGTGAAGTTCTCAACTGAAGCACAAAAATACTTGGACAGAACACATTTTTTTCTGAGCTAGAATTTGATTAGGATATTGCAAAGTGAAGAAAAACTGCAAATGGGTAGATGTGCCTCTAAAATTCTGTCTGGCAGGAGGTGACTGGTTAGTCAGGTCCTTAGTTGATTCATTTGATATCATTCTACTTAATACTGGTTTTGATCACCTTAGTTTCAGAATTTAAATTGCCTTTCATACAGGAAGGCAGGGGGGCTAAGGGAGCCTGGCGAGAAGGGGTTGTTTTGAAGGTGTTACAGTGAGGAAAGGAGCAGGGACGATAGGCTGAGGAGCTCTCTTGGAGCGTGTGTGGTCCTGTGGTCTGTCCATCTCATTCGCTGGTTCTTCCCAAGGGACCAGACCTCTCTGCTCAGCCCAGCCTCCGAGGTGGGTTGAACTGGGGACTACCTTGGCTGTTTCCATAGGGTTCGTTGGCAGGTTTCATGAGATTTGAGAAGGGGGGAAAGGGTCAGTCACTGCTGGCTTAGACTTTGGCCAACAGCAGTGCGATGGACAAGGAGCAGTCTGGGCCTTGCCTGGAAATTCAGTACACTTTTGTGTGATGAGAGGGAGTAGTAATGGCCATCAAAGCAGGTGGACACCAATTTTCTAATCTCAGCTGTGGCTCTACACCTGATAGAGCAGAGGTTTGTCTTTTGTGCCTGTCTTGCACAGTTGGGCCGTGGCAAGCTTTTCCACAAATCAGCATCTCTTGGTGATCACCTCTAAGCTGATTTGGTGGAAATTTAATATAATTTGATTGTGCACTAAATCAGCTTTTTCTTAACAAGTTGTCACCTCAGGGTGGAGTTTGGGTACTCTGCTTTTCCTATCCATGGGTAAGCTCAGTTGCAGCTTGAGTTTTCTCTGGCTTACCAGTTCCTTTGAGGCACAGATACACATGCAGATCTCCTCACCAGCTGTGGATATGTTCTGGAAACGGCCTTTTTTCTTACTTATGTCTTTAGATCTCTTGTCCTAACAGCTTGCAGATTGAGGGCAGACCTAGCAGATTGAGGGCAGATTGGGGTGACTGTGGAGAAGACCAGAAGAAGTCTATTTGTTACTTCTTCCCCCTGTATTTTAAGAAGGGGTTTGAGACCTTGCTCACGTGGCATTATTGAAGTATGTCAGCTTAGGAAGCAGCACATGAATATGGAGTCACATGAAATAGCTGGGCTCCCTGTTTTACATGGAGTGACCAAGTGTTGCGTCTGTTTCTCTGATGGAGGTAGCCCTTGCAGTAACCAGTTTCTGCAGAAGCGCCTGGAGGCTTTGATAAACTGAATTTTGAGCAGAGTTTGTGTGAGTTTCTTATACCAGTCTCAAAAGCTCAGTTATGCTTTCGGAGTATGATGAAGATTCTAAGTTCATGGCCCAAGTAACTGCAGAGTATGGTATTGCAAAAGGGTTTAGTATTACAAAACCTGAATTTCTTGGTAAGTACAGAAATAGGAAGCTCATTTTTGAAATCAGGATTCTGTAAGTCAATGCTCATAGAAGACATTTTTAATACTGAGCAAAGGGTTTTTTCATCCACTTTTATGAAAGGCAAGATAATGATAAAGTGTTCTTTACAACCTGAAAACTGACTACTCTGTTGAATTTGTGCATCTCTGGATGTCACACTTCCTTCAACCTGTAGAAAATACACAGCAGTGCTAAATAGCCTTGGCTGTACAGCTGCTGCACTTTGAAAGCTGTGTACCCATCCTACCAAACCTTCAAAAGACACAGTTGGGCATCTCTCTTTTGCAGAAGAGCTATTTTTATCATAATCTCTGCCTTGTTCTCTGTTCAGGAAACTGCAGTCCCCGTGGGCAGCAGCAGCACTGTTGCCCATCTGTTGCCCCTATGGGGCAGAGATTCGGGATCTTAGGTGATCTGTCAGCCAGTTGGAAACTTGGTTTTGATATGTAGTAGAATCGGTCACCATAGGGGCCTTTTGACTACCTCTGAGTTGACTTTTGTGGATGAAGGGTTAGCAAGAGTCTCCCATCGCTAGCTCCATGGCAGATGCACAGGAGGGCCCCCAGCCGGAGGTGCTGCAGTCTGTTTACAGCTGGGCTCCATGCCCGGGGTCAGTCTGCAGCTCTAGACAAACGCAGATCAGTCAAACTGTGTTGACAGGCAGCCTGCACAGGTATTAGCATATTCCTCATAGCCATGGAGTCTTGCACTTTGTGCTGTGACAAACCCTGAAAGATTGTCCTCCCACACTCAGGTTCCCTTGTCTGAGCACCCCATGTTCTGGTGGTGGTGGTGATTTATTTCTCCTTGTCTGTAATGGAGACTTCTCTTTTTTTTAATCTTTGGGGTAGGGCTAGGGAGAAAAATACCTCCTTCAAATCCAGCGAGTCATTTCTGTCAATGGGAGCAGGTTGGGTCTGGCACTCCTGGAAGCAATAAATCAGGTCGACTTGGTTGATAATATTGAGGGAAAAAGACCTGGCTTTCAGGAACGTATCCAGGTGATGAAAGGTGCACCTCTAGTCTATGACCTAAGGTATTGCCTGTCACCACTGCTGTTTGCAGACTGCTGTGGTGTAAGTAGGTACAACCTTGCTCTGCAGCAATATAGGCTGGTCCTGGTTGTGGTCATTTTGAACTGTTTAAATGGTTTTGAAACTAGTCTTGTTTAATAGGCCCTTGAAACTAAACCCAAAACTCAGGTAGACGTACAGCCATGCCCGTTCCTGCTTTCAGGTAATAACGTGTGATAAGAGCTTTTACATTTTGGAAAAGTACTTAAAAGCTTTGGCTTATTAAAAAACTGTAATTCCCCCTTGCTAATAATTTTTGTGGGACTTTGAACTTTCTCTCCATCTCTCCCTTCCTCTCACGCACCCCTATAGGAAGCAGTCCCCTCACCTGTTTTGCTGTGCATCGTCAGCCCTGTTTCTCTGGACACAGCATGCTCTGACCGATCTATATGTGAATGTACCTATAGGATGGCAAAAACCATACTGCAGTGAACTACTTCCCTGGTGCCGGATTCCCCTGGGACTTTCAGAGCCCTGTATCCCTGTTTGACTTCCGTGGCTTTTTTTGTAAGCAGAGATCCTTGCCACTCCCAGCTTTCCTCCTTTGCCTTCCCTGCTAAGATCTTTTCCTTTCAGTGACAAAGGGATGGCTGTTTTTGTTAAAACTTCAGGCCAAAACAGTATACAGAAATGCCTTCTGTTGGTTTCTAAGGGAGAATCGTGCACCTGTAAAATGAACTTACCATGTGCAGATACCCCTGAAGGTGATGAGATGCTGTAATTATATTTGGAGCACTGGCTGTCTCTGGTGCTTTGAATCAGGTTCCCAAAGAGAGATATTTAATCAAATTTATGTTTATTTCAGGCTTACCCTCTCTAGATCCATCCAACAGCTCTACAACTTCTTCTTCAGGTCCTTTGACAGGCTTTTCAGCAAACATACAAGGAGCACGGGTTTACCTTCAAGGGCCAGCGCCTGTTGGGACTCCCAGCTTTAACAGACAGCATTTTTCACCACATCCTTGGACAAGCGCAACAAATTCATGTAGGAACTTCATGGGTCTGTCTTAGTTAACTATAAATTCATAGCTATTGTCTTTAGTAGATTTGTAACTTGAGGGGAAATTACCCAGTGATGCACAAAATGCTTTCCAATTGCTTTTAGCAGCTCTGAGGATGGTGTGCAAATCCCAAGCTGTACTATTTTGTGTTTTTTCCCATGTAAAATGCCACTAGTTCTGGTAGCATTACTAAAGGCATATTTGGGCAAAAAAATCAGTCATTGTAGGCTCTGAGAGGAAAGGTCATGAAGCTGTGGGGGTGTGGAAGTGATTATACCAATCTAAAGATTTCCCTCTAAATAGTATGAGTGTAATATTAGGTGAAAATGCCATGTTTGCCATTGTTTGAAGTTATACTTTCTTTTTTTTTAAATTGGGATTCTGGAATTATTTCATGTTACTTAAAATGTTCCAAAATCTCTAAGCATCATTCGAGGTAATAGCGGGTTTTCCTCCTAATGGGAAGAACATGGAAGTAGCTTACAGAAAATATGGGTCTTTGATTCAGAATCTGAAGTGAAGAGGCTTTTCATGTCACTGCATGCAACTTCATTGCCACTCGGAGCTTAAGAACCAAAACGTTTAAATGAGTGCTCAAAGGAAGTTGGATTTCACAGGAAGAGTCAGTGACTGAAGTTGGTGGGACTTTCACACTCTTAGGTTACACATGTGGCTTTGGGAAGCTGTCTGATTTCTCTTCTGCTGGAAGTGGTGGATACCAAAACCAGGCTGTTTAGATATTTATGGTATTTTGGCTGATGTTTTCACCTCTTCCTGAAACTCTTCCATGTTTCTTGTTCTTTCTTGTAATTAATTTAGATGTTCTGCTATGTCATGAGAATATCACATGATTCTGATGGCTGAAAGCATTTGTGTTTATAATGTTGATTTTAGAGTTAAAATAAACTCTAAACAGAAGTTCTGTGAAAGACTTTTGAAGAATGCTTGCCAAAAAAGCCTTCAAAACCTTTTCATCATTTGCTTTGAGATAATATTGGGGGGATAGAGCGGGTAGCATTTATGCTCGCTAGCTTGTGTGCTTTGCATGTAATTAAGCAAGAGAAATACTCTTTTCAGCAGGTGAATCTCCTATTCCATCAGTTTCCTCAGGATCATCTTCGCCCCTTTCAGCTGCTTCTGCACCTTCTAACTTGGGCCAGCCAAAAACGGGTAATGCCAATCAAGATCGAAAGGTACCCCCTCCCATTGGGACAGAAAGGCTCGCTAGAATCCGACAGGGAGGATCTGTCACTCCGACACCCTTAGGAACCAACTTCACGGCTCCTGTCGGACACAGCGGTATTTGGTCCTTTGGAGTTAACAGTGTATCTGGTAAGTCTGTTGTACAGCCTGGGGTAGCCTAAAGAAACTTCTAGGGCCTTTCAGAAGTACTGCACTTGAAAAGAAAGCTGGGGAGGAGGAATAAAGTTCCACAGTCTGTAATCAACTTCCTTGGAGTACATCCTGAATGGAAAAGTGTCAGTGGTGGGAGAGTGCACATCAGTGAAAGCGCTGCAGTTTTCTCTCCTAACGTAGGTGGTTCTCACCCAGCCTAGATTATCTGTCAGCTTACACTTGTAAACCCTGAGAACAGTTAAGAAACTTCATATTGAGTCTATTGAATGATACAGAATTTAAAAAGCAAACAACTTTTATCTGTTAAGTGGGTCCATTTCCAAGTGTGACCCTTGGCCTAGAAGGACCACTGCCTCTGTCCAAGTTTCTAGCTTTCCATTAACATTTTAAAGTGTTAGTTGTGATGCAGCTAATGCATCCAGAAACACATAGTTGTGGATGCTGATTTTTTGCATTGATCTCTCATGACTTTTGAATAGTGTGGAGTAACTTCTGTTCCAGGCAGCCCCAGTTTCAAAAGAATGACTTTGAAACAGCTGAAGTTTTACATTCAGTTTCCTGGTAGTTTATGTTCTTGTGGAAAGGAGGAGCTGCAGCATTTGAGGTTTAGTGTTTCCACTGGTAACTTCAAAGACAAATGTTTAATATCCTGTATTTGTTATATTTTTCAGTGAAGCCCTCCATACTTTGGTTAACTTAGTGTCTCAGCACTGCTGTGCTTTTCGAAGAAAAGCTTGTATGTGCTCACATGAGCTGGAGGGAAAGAGTGTGTGTGTGTGTGTGTGTGTGTGTGTAGCCAGCCTTATATAGTGTTGCCTGCTGCAGCTTCCCTCTGAGAGACTTTGATGCTACAGATAAGATTTGTCTGTTAATGGGTCATCAGCCTAAAAACTGCAGGTATCTTCCTGCTTTGCTGTGCAAGGTCTGCCTTTGCTCAGAGCAGAGCCCTAAGGCTCTGTTTTCGGGGAGCCTTTAGATGTGTGTAGGTGTGTGCAGCAGCTGAATTCTACTCCAGAGTATCTTCAGTGGATGGTAATCAGCCATTTTCAATCTCCTCCTTTCCAGAAGGATTGTCAGGTTGGTCTCAGCCTGTCATGGGAAATCATCCGATGCATCAGCAGCTGTCAGATCCAGGCACGTTTTCTCAGCATCAGCCAATGGAGAGAGATGATTCTGGAATAGTGGCTCCCTCAAATATTTTCCACCAACCTATGCCAAATAGTTTTGTGGATTTTTCTAAAGTAAGTTACAGAGAGTTGGATTTAGTCTATAAAATGACCAAGGGCTTTCTTTGTTGTATCTCCTGTTCTGCCTGTTCACACTGTATGTGTGTGCCTCTTCTACCACTGCTTGCTGCACCTCCTTTCATCCCAGTACTGACTGGAAGAGGTGCCGAAGCCTGGTGGTGAATTTGTAGATTGCAGATGTTCTCCATCGCTTTTCAGTGTTTCCTTTCTCAGAGGCTCAGTCACCTGGAGATGTTTGATAAGGCTTGCTTGGCTCTTGGGGCTGATGAAAGATTTGCTTAATGCTTTCAGCACAAATCATGCCTGTGAATTCTACATGCCTTTCTTAAGGAAGCGGCAGGCGGAGAGGACTGCTTCTAAGTCTGTGCCTTGTATGTTAATGCTGGAAAGTAGCTTGAGGCAGATGGGTGTAGCCAAGCCATAGTCAGCTCAGCCACCACTGGAGGAACGTCCAGGAATATCCAGGATGATGTACTCAACAGCAGACCTGCTCACAACGTGTTTTGAAAGTAGCTGTAGCAGGTGCTCTTGGGATCTTCTAAATTGTAGAGCAACAATCATTCGAACACAGGAAAGAGAGCTCATAATTGCAGAAAGCTGCTCTGTTACTTGCTCTTCCTGAACTGGAAGAATATTTTAGATGGCCATTAGTAATTTATAGAAAATCTTCAGCTTGGAGTCTTGCAGGCTCAAGCTGTATATGGCCTTTGCTGAAGTACAGCCCCTGGCTGCAGCCCTGCATGCACCAAAGTTACCACATGCTGCAGAGGTAAGAGGAGGGAGCACTGAGATCACTTGCACAGCTGCTGTGTTTGGCTTTATGGGGTCATCTGACAGCCCTATGCAGAGGCTGCCGCGTACTGGCGAGGCGTAATTTCAGAAAAATGGGTAAACTGACTTGAACCTCAAGCTCTGCAGAGTCACCATATTCCATACTCTGCCTAGGTGTGCAGCAGTGCCCCGTTTCCTCACACTGCTGAGATACTTGGCAGTAGCATGTGAATTGCTTCTGTCGTCTTGGAAAACATGATACTACAGTCGTTCTTCACAGCCACTGCTGCCTTCACCAATGGTGCTTTCTCTTGTTCCCCAGGGCCTACCAATTTCCATGTACGGCGGCACTCTAATACCCTCGCACCCTCAGCTAGCGGATGGCCCAGGAGGCCCCCTCTTTAACGGGCTCCATACTCCAGATCCCGCCTGGAATCCCATGATCAAAGTTGTCCAGAACTCAACAGAATGTACTGATGCTCAGCAGGTAGTGTGGCTGCCTTTTCCCACCTTTGCTTACCTGGGGCTTCTTACAGTGTTGTGCTTTGCTTTCTTCATTTTTCAATAGGTGACTTTTTTTTTCAGTTCTTTGACACTGGAATTGAGATTGTTTGCATGACTTTTCCTCTACAGTGTGTCTGTGTTTATAAAAAATGTACAGCACTATCTGTACCAAAGCTTTCAGGTAAAATAAGCAGTATTTCAAGACTGCTGAGCCAGGTAATCAACATTGTTATAAATGAGAGGGTTTATGTCCATACTCGTCATCTTGCAGGTTGTCACTCAAACCTTGGCCAGAGCTGAAGAGGGCTCCCAGCCTTTGGACGGTCTGATTGTATTTTGGAGGAAGCCTTAAGCTTGCCCTCTAGTGGTTAAACGCTCTGTTAAAGGAACCTTTATTTGTTTTCATAATAGACTTGTCTTTTTATTTCTTGCTGTAGATTTGGCCTGGCACCTGGGCACCTCACATTGGAAACATGCATCTCAAGTACGTCAACTGATTTAAGGGGGTCTATCCTTTTTTAGCCTTGTTTGGGAATCTTTATGATCTTGAGAAACCCTGGGGATTTTTTTAATGTGCCTAACTAAGCAATTTTCTGTGGGCTATTAACAATGGAAGAAACTTGATTGCCCGTTGTGTAAGAACAAAATGATTTACCTATACAAACTGATTCTGTTCTCTGGTTAGTTTAGCCATTTTGAACTTAAAAATCAGATGGAACTAGTGCTTTTGGCTGAACACTACTGAATGCTCCTTGTATGCAGCGGAGAACTAGCTGATTACATGGTTTCAACCTTTTAGGGTGGTAAATACATGTATAATTGTTTACATACTTAAAAGGAACAGCTGAGTAAATTTCATGTCGTATAGTGGCTCTACTTTATGTAGCCTGTATTAATGTGAAATATTTACCTGAATATTCAATAAAAGGCAAACAGTATTTATAGGTTGTGTGTGAGAATTTTGGAAGAAGCTGTATGTCGTTGTCATCGGTAGCTGCTGCCGTGCCCAGAGCTGCATCTCTTCAGGGTCACTAAATTAGCACGTGGATGCAGTCAGGGTTTGGGGGAGGGTTTTGATCCGCAGTCATCTGCAGTATGAGGGCTGCTGAGTCCTTCTTTCCCCCTGCCAGTTCTTAGCCTTTTATTTTCTTTGTGAACACCGTTGTGCTTTTTTTTTTTTTTTTTTCTTTTTACTTCTGGATTAGTTCTGCTGCTTCTAGCACTCTTTTTCCAGGTGGGTTGCCTGAGAGATCAGGTTTTGCTCAGGGGCTGGAAATAAGGGCTGAGTTGGCAGTGTGGCAACTGGTGGCATTTCAGTTTGCAGAAGGTAAATAGGTAGCTCAGAGGTAAATGCAGGGTCTCTTCACCTGACTTGCTGTGACCAGCTGCCTAGAAGCAGATCTTAGGAACGCAGACACCACTTCCCACTAGAGAAGAACATAATATATTCAACTCTAAGCTTCTTGTAACCCTTTAAATCTGTCAAGTCCTTTCTGTGAGGACGAAGGGGATTTTTGCATACGTTCATTCTCTACCCAGGTGCAGAAGTTCTCCACTTTCTGCACTTGGACTGTGCTTATTTCTGCTTTTGCTCAGTGGTGATGCAGTAACTACACTGAATGTTTGGTCCATTCCTCGGGCAGGTAACGACAGTGCACATAGTGTCCAATCTAATGGACCACTCTCAGGGGGGTCTCGGACTGGATGGAGACTTCTCCACCTTCTCCAGACAAATCCATACGTGCAGCAGCAGAGTTTCCCCAGGGAAAGCCTGAGGAAGGAGTACTGAAAACCCAAAGTGCACAAGCAATATCCAAGTACTGCAGGCAAATCTCAGAAATGCTACTGGATGATATAGTCAGATATTTTTCCTAGTATTTGAGGAAGAAATGCAAAAAACATTGGACTGCTGCTGACCCCCTGATAGTGCAAACACCAAAGGAGAAATGCTTATGTTAACAGTAATGGTACTGAAAACAAATGGTGTTGTAGTGCTGTAGGTGTTTGCTCTTCTGGGGAGTTGCTGGGGGGGGAGGGGGGAAGGGGAGGGCCCTAAGGCCCCTCCCCCACCCCACCCATTTGGGCTCCATGGCCGCAACAGGCACAGCCACCTCCTCCTGCCCCATCCCGGGGAGCCACCATCTCCCCGTCCCAGAGGGCTACAGCTCCACCCCAGGTGGCACCATCTACTCCACCACGCCAGGGGGTAAGACCCAGCATGGGGATGGGGTTGTCCCTTGAGTGGAATGGTGGCCTCAGCTGCCCCAGCCCTGCCAAATTTAGGCAGCTCCTTCCTGAGGGTCCCTTCCTGGGCTCTCTGGGCATGGGCATCTGCTCTGGGCACCAGGTACAGGCAGGCCCGCGGGGTGGTGGCTTCCCTGGCAGCCCAGAGCTGGAGTGGGAAGGGGAACCCCAAATACTGCTGGAAGTTAGGGCGTCATCGCCCTGTGGTGCCTGGGGGGTGCGGGCGGAGGCAGCGCCTGGTGCTCTCAGGGCAGGGAGTGGGCTGCCGGCAGTGCTGCCGAGGTGGTGGGGGCAGCGCTGGGCCCTCGGGCAGGCGGTGCCCCGGCAGGGCTGGCTGGAGCTGGGGGAGGCGCGGGGGGCCAGCACAAGGAGTCTGCTCCTGCCCCAAGTTCCCCAGCCCTGGGGGAAAGTACTGGGTAGTGCAGCTCCCTCCAGGGATGCCCTAGGCCTGCCCTCTTGCCCCCCCTCCAGCCCCCTGCCAGAGCCCCTGGTTCAGCTGTTGAGCAGGTCCTTTTCTTCCCTGTCGGTCCTCAGGGTAGCACCTGCCCTGTCCCGAAGCTGGGCATGTTTCGGTTGAGCTGCAGGCACCCACCCTGTGGGCGCTGGCTCCATCGTGTGCCTCCGATAAGCTTATCTGGGGCCGGCGCCAGGCTCGGGGCTGGCGGGGCCGTGGCAGGCACAGCGCAGGTTGTGTAACGTGTTTGTGGTGCCGGGAAGGGCCTGGCCCGCGCAGAAGCTCTGGGTGTGCTGCTGCCCGGCGCTGCGCTTGCTGCCGGAGCCTGGCAGGGGACTGGTGCTGGGCCGCAGGGGCAGCCGGGCAGGGGGAGGCAGCCTGGACCTGGTGCAGGGTGGCAGCCGTGGCACGCAGGCAGTGCCCGGGGGCTGTACGCCCAGCGGCTAGCGCCCTGCAGCCGGTGTCCCGTCAAACCCAGGGCAGGGCACAGCAGGGTCGCTTGCTGGCTGAGCTGCTGGGTACAGCTCCCTGTGGTGCCAACGGCGGCAGGCACCCCGCATTTGCTGTTTGAGAGCTGCAGGGAGCCACCCGCGAGCCAGCCACCTCTGGGCAGGGTGTGCTGGGGACCTGCCTGCTGCCTGGCCATGGGGCTTGGGCTGTGGCCCAGTGCCCCAGGGCTGGCCCGGCCCCCCGGGCAGCTGCGGTGTCAGCTGCCACAGGGCACCTGCATCAGGCTGACCCCGCTGCGATGTGCCCTGGCAGACCTACAGGAGCCTCAGGGGGAGGAACCATGTGGGGAGGAGCTGCTGGGCAGATGGGTGTCAGAGTCTGCCCTGTGGGAAGCCCCACAGTGGCTCCAGAGCCAGCTGTGTCACTGTGTCCCAGCGCTGGGTGCCACCCCCTGCTCTGGGCTCTGGCCGTGGTGCTTGGAGATGGGGGTGGCCAGGGGCTGGCAGTGCCTGACAGCCCCCTGCTTTTGGCAGGTACCCGCATCATCTACGACCGCAAGTTCCTGCTGGAGTGCAAGAATTCACCCGTGGCCAGGACCCCTCCCTGCTGCCTGCCCCAGATCCCCGGTGTCACATCCCTGGCCCAGTCCAGCCTCGTCAAGCTGGAGGAGCCCAAGGAGCGGAATGAGAGTGAAGAAGCCATGCCAGGTGAGCAGCCCGGGCACACAGCCCCTGGCTACACACTGCTCAGGGCGTAGAGCTCCTGCCTGGCCGCACAGGCAAGGGGAGACCCCGGTTCCAGCTTCTGCCCCCTTTGCCTGCACGTTTTTCCCAAGGCAGCCCCATCCTAACGCTGGCCCCGTATCCCTCTGTACCGTTGCAGATCAAGACCAGTTTGAGATGGACATCTGAGTTTCCAGCTCCCTGTCTGCAGGCCATGGCTGGGCCTGTTCCTGGGCCTCGTGGAGGTGCTGGCACCATGACCAGCTGGCTGCAGCCCTCTCTGATGCTGGGGATGGACGTGTGACACCTCAGGCTCTAGCACAACTGGCTGGTGCAATTGCCTAGGAGCTCATGCTTGATCAATAAACACCATGAAACCCCAGTCTGATGTGGTGCATCTCTGTTAGGGCTCAGCTGGGTCCTCAGAGGCTGGAGGAGGGGAGCTGAGAGCTGAGCAGCACCAAGAGCCCTTTGGCGAGTGCAGAGGATCTCTGCCTCCTGCACCAAGACCCTGCAGGCCTGGGGGGGGGCCCTCAGGCTGCGGTGGGGCCGCTGGCAGCCTTCCTGCAAGCCCAGGAGCGAGCGGCACTGCAGGCTGCTCGCTGGCCGGGGGAATGCCAGCACCCTGGGCTTGTCTGCGCTGGTGGGCAGCGCCCGCACCCTGGTGTGTCTCCCTGCATCTCCCTCTCCCGGAGGCCACCCACATCCCTGGGGTCTGAGCTGCGCCAGGATGGGCAGGAGCCCAGAGGGGAGCACGGGCTGTAGCTGCAGCACAAACCCCGGCCTTGCCAGGCCGCTCCGCTCAGCCAGCCCGGAACTGGCAACCTTCTGCAGAATTGCTGGGCCACGTCCCTGATGCTGCGGGTCGCCCCCCGCAGTGCCCAGGGCGAGGCCGGAGGGGGCCGGGCTTTGCCAACCGGTGCAGCGAGGAGACGTGCCCCTGCCCGCTTGACCTGGGAGGCGCTGGGGCGGCTGCAGGGGCCTCCCTGCCCTTTGTGTCGGGGGCTGGGAGCACCCTGCCGGGGCACCAGACCCTGGGCCCAGCCTGAAGCTGCCGTGGCCTCGCCCAGCAGTCCTGTCGGTGCTGTTCCTGGGAGGGAACCAGGAGCTGCCCGCTGCCAGAACCCCAGGGCAGGCTGCGGCCAGGGGCAGGTTAGTGCTGTTTATTAAACATCCCGTAGTGAGTCGCCACTAAAATGTCACAATGATTAAAATCCCATTTTCCTGGGTGAAGAGTGGGAGGCAGAGGAGGTGCCCAGACCCCCCTGGGCAGCGGGGGCCTTTCTCCTGCCGCTGGCCCTGGGCGTGGGCTGCCCTGCTCACAGTCCGCAGCCCCCGTCCCTGGCATCAGGGCTCCTCCTGGCCAGGCCTGGCCGTGGCGTCGCCGTCCGTGGCGGCAGGCAGCTCCGCAGCGGGCAGGCCCCTCGTCTCGGCGATCAGGCGCTTGACGCCCACCAGCCACTGGCTCACCTCGTTCACGTGGTCCACCATGAGCGAGCGGTGGATCTCGTCGGCTGCGTCCCAGTGCTGCTGCTGGAGCTCTGCCAGGACAGGGAACCCGCCAAGGGCCTGGGGTCAGCCTTCCCGCAGGTGCCACCTGCCCCAGGGCCGGGCACTGCCCCGGCCACAGCTCCCCCTGCCCCTCACCTTGCACCAGGAGGCTCATCCTCTTCCTCACTGGGGCCGACAGCTTCCCCTGCGCCCACATGTCACCCAGCACCGTCAGCCGCCGCCCGATGTCGTCGCACACTTGTTTCTGGAAGCAGAGGTGAGCTGGGGGGGGAACCTGCCCCCCACGGGCTCGGGGGCGCCCCTGGGGCAGGGCTGGGGCAGGGGCGGTGGCGGGGCGCGGGGCTCACCTGCACGGCGGGGCGGCAGGCGGCCAGGGCCCCCCTCAGCGGGGCCAGCACGGCGGCGGCGGGCACGCTGCACTCCTCGGGGCAGGCCCCGGCGCTCGGCCTCCCGCTCTCTGCCCGTGGGGCCGGGCCCGGGTGCCCGAGGGGGGGCGGCCCCAGCGCCCGGGGGGGCAGCGCTGTGGGGGCAGCCGGGGCACGGGGCGGCTCTGCAGGAGCACCTGCAGGGAAGAGTCCGCTCAGCCCAGCCCCGGGGCCGCCTGCCGGGACACTTGTCCCTGTCCCCCCCCAGCGCACAGGACCAGCAGGAAGGGGGGGCCCGTGACGCCCCCCCCCCCGCCCCTCTGCCTGCAGAGGGCTGGCGCTGCCCGGGCTCTGCGCCCCCAGGGCCGGCAGCAAGGGCGGGTGCCACCGGCTCTACTCCCCCACAGCCCCCCCGTGGGGCAGCGGCAGCCGGGCCGGGCTGCGGTTCCCACCGGACCCAAGGGAGAAGGGAGAGGGGGGGCCCCTGCGGTGCCCCCAGCCCCGGCTGCGCTGGGCCCCGGCTCCTCGGGGGGCAGCAGGGTGGGCCGGGGGCTTTGCGGTGCTGACCTGGAGGAGTCCCCTGGGGTGGAGGGGGGGCCCGGCGGGTGAGTGGGGTTCGCCTGGGACCCCCGGCCTGTGTCTGCAGCCCATAGGAGAATTGGGGGGGGTCGTTCCAGCCACGCTCCTGGTTCCCTGCGGCAGCAAAGGGCACAGTGAGACCCTGTGGGGGGACCAAGGGACCCCCCCGGGCACGGGATGCTGGGGCCCTGTGTCGGGATGGGGCTCCCCCTCCCCAGACACAGCGCTCCTGGGGCCCCCGCTCCAGACACGGCCCCCCTGGCCCGGACACGACCCCCCCCCCCGCCCCCCCCCACAACGGGACGGGGCCCCCCTCCCCAGACACGGCCTCCACACCGCACACAGCGCCCTGCCCCCACCCCCCCCCGGGGCTCCCCCCCCTCAGGACCATCCCCCGGGCGCCACCCTCCCGAGACACGGACCCCCCCGGACGCGCCCTCCCGCAGCTCCCCACGCCCGGACGCGGGTCCCCACCGCCGCCGGCCCCCCCGCTCCCCGCCGGCCCGGAAGTGCCCCCCCACGCCCCGCACCCCCTCACCCGGCCGCACGTAGGGCTCCGCCATCGCGCACGTCACGGCCGGGCCCGCCCTTCCGGCCGCGGGGCGAGGCGGGGGGAAGCGGCGGGGCCTCCCGTGAGCCCGCCCCGCCGGGCGGCCCGGGGACGGCGCGGAGGGAGGGGTCGGGGGGGGGGACGGGGAGCTTCGGCCCCGTCCCCGCCCCCGACCCCGGCCCCCGCCGCGGCCCCCGGCCCGGCTCCCTAGGGGGTGTGCAGGAGGGCCCGCCGGAGGCGGAAGGCCTCCAGGAGGGAGAAGAGGCCCCGCTTGCGGGCGCCGGCCCCCCCCGCCCCTCCGCTGCCCCCGCTCGCCTTGGCCGCCCCACCGGCAGCGTCCCCCGAGGCCGCCAGCCCGGCCCGGCCCCGGCCTGTCGCCCCCTTCGCTTTAGCCCCCGGTGCAGCGGCCACCAGGCACTTCTGGTACTGCACCTGCGGGAGCACGAGGGACAGAGAGCGGCCGTGGGGCGGGGGAGCCGCGTGGCATCCCCGGGGGGGTCACACGCGAGGTGGCGTGGCCGCAGGGTGGGACGCGACGTGGCATCGCACAACACAGCATCCCGCTGGGGCCAGACACGAGGTGACATCCCTGGGGGGTGGCCGTGGGGGGGGGACACACCCCAAGTGTGGCCGCGGGGTCACCTGCAGCGTGGTACAGCCACGTGGCCGTGGGGCAGGACACGACACACGGGGCCGTGGGGTGGGACACGACACATGGGGCCGTGGGGTGGGACACGACATGTGGGGCTGTGGGGTGGGACACAACATGGGGCAGCCACGGGGCGGGGCACGACGTGGCAACACAGCCCTGTGGGGTGAGCCCCCTCCTGCCCCTGCTGCCCTCCCCTGCGCCCCAGGCCTTGTCTCCTTCTCTGAGTGAAAATGGGGGGCTGAGGGACGCCCCCTCCCGCTCACCATGCAGGCCGCCTGCACCGCCTCCGAGATGGTGCCGGCATCGGGCTCGCACCAGAAGGCCGCGCACTGGAAGCGTCGCCCCGTGTCCACGATGAGCGCGAAGGTGTGGGCGTCCCGGCCGATGCCCAGGAAGGTCACGTACCGCACCTGGCACTCCCAGATGTGCGCCGCCTCCTCATCTTCCTGTGGGGACCCCATGGGCCCGTCCACCCCTGGCCACACCCGAGGCAGCCCTGCCACCCCCACCAGGTTCCCTCTGCCAGGAGCTGGTGGCCGGACCCCGTTCCCCTCCCCACCTGTGCAGGGTGCACCCTCATGGCCGTGTCAGACACGCGGATGAGGGAGGGTGTCCAGCGCTCCCGCCCAGGGCCCCTTGTCAGCTTCTCAATTGCTTCATTCAGCACGTCCATCCCTGGGGAGCGGGAGACCCCATCCCGTCAGTCCCGGCCGCGGGCAGGGTGCAGGCAGGGTGCTGCCAGCCGGCGCCACAGGCAGGGACCGCCCTGCGCCAGGGCACGGCTGCTCGGCCACCCACTGCAGGGGGTTCTCGGGTGCCCCCCCGCTGCGGCAGGGCCCGCAGTGCTTACCCATGGCCCTGGGCACGGGCAGGCTGCCGATGTACAGCGCCTCGTAGGTCTGCATCGACCGCCGCACTGCTTCCAGGATATCCACTGCCAGCACAGGAAAGGTGGGGTGGACCCCCGTGTGCCACACCCTGTCCCCGAGGAGCGGGGACACCGCTGGGCAGGCCAAAGGGCTCTGGCCGCTGGGCATCCAGCTGCCTGAGGGCGAACTGTGGGCAGGGGGAGCAGCCAGCGGCGGCGGGGGGACAGTACCTTGCAGCGGCAGGTCCTCAGAGGAAACAGGCTCCAGCGTGGCAGCACATGGCAGCCCACTGCTCGCTACGGCTCGCTCGGCCACGATCTGCAAGAGACGGGGCTCCCGGTGCCTCCCCTCACCCCCGAGACCCCCGGGCCATGCCCACGCCCGCTGGGGCCCCTGCATCCCACCTTGGAGCACATCTCATGCAGGGCCTTGGCAATTCCCTTGGCGGGCACGTTGCAGTGGAAGACGTGACACTTGAGGACACAGGTGTCCTTGTCACTGGCTACAAAGGCGAAGTCTCTGCAAGGCCACGAGCAAGCCAGTGAGACCCCATCAGAGGCAGCCCCACCCCATGCTGCCCCCAGGTCCTGCGCCCCCTTACCTGTCCCTACAGCCGCCGTGGCAGTTGGGGAGGGAGGCGAGGGGACAGGTTATTGCTGGGGTGCCTTCCCCCCTCAGCAGGCAGAGCCACCCCCCAGCCCCTGGCTCTGCCCGTCCCTCGGCACCTGCCATTGTTGCAGCCAACGCCCCAGACACGGATGTTGAGGATGGGCTGGCAGTGGATGAGACTGTGGTCGAGAGGGTCCACCAGGCTCATGGTATCCTTCTTCAGAATCATCACCAGGTCCTGGCCCTGCAGAGGGTCAGCGGCTCCCTCAGCCTGGCAGACGGCCTGGGCATCCCCAGCACCCAGCCCACATGTAGGGACACCCCCCATTGCCCCAGCCGACTCAGCCCCAGGCATGGGGACAGCCCTGTCTGCCCCCACAGCCCTCCCCAGGTACCATTTCTGTGTGTGGGAACAGCCCACCCAGGCACCCCTGGCACTGTCCCCAAGGGACAGCCCTGTCAGACCCACCTGCCCACACCTGGGACCCCTGCATGGATCCCTAATGTGGAGAGAGTTGACTCTGCCACTGGCACTGGTTCCTGGCCCCTCCGCCAGGCACAGTCCCAGCCGGTGGGGACAGCCAGCCTCAGCGGCAGCTGCGTCCCAGGGTGGGACCCTCCCTGGCAGCACCATCCCAGGTTCTCACCTCGCCCCAGTTCTCCGCAGAGCCCTGGCCCTTGCTGTTGGAGAGCTGCTGGATACAGTTGTTGACGGCAATGCTGCTCTTGCCAGGTGCCAGGTCCTCCTCGGGGATCTCCACCCAGCCCAGGGAGCGCACAGCAAAGCACTGAGCAGAGACACGCGGGGCTTCAGTGCCCGGCCAGCACAGCGGCCCCCGGCCCGCACCCCTCGCCGTGTCAGTGTGGTCACCCTTGATCTTGCTCCCGTCTTTGTCCCCGCCAGCCCCAGCCCACAACGCGGCAGCGAAGGCCCTGAGTGTGGTACCTTGGAGCCGGGCTCTGCGCTGTGCTGGACGTCATCTCCGTGCCAGGGCAGCGAGGTCCTGCGGAGGGACAGGGCAGTCAGGGGATGGCTCCCACTGCGGCAGCCAGGAAAGCGCCAGGTTGCCCTGGCACTGGCAGACGCCCATGCCACCAGCGGGGAAGCATCCCATGGAGGTGACCAGCATGGTCCTGGTGGCACTGCTCCGTGGCACTGTGGCACATGTGGCACTGCTCTGGTGAGGGGCACCAGGGCCCTGCACCCAGCGGTGGTCAAGGGTCAATGGTGCCCCACAAGCCAGCAGAGCGCGTAGGCAGCCCTACCTCCGGGACAGCGAAGCCATGGGGCTGGGAATGGGCCTGTCCTTTGCTGAGTGCTTTGCCGTGGGGGCCTGGCAGTCCTGGGAGAGAAGAGGAAAGGGGTGAGGGAGCAAGAGAGGCTGTCAGGAAGCACCAGGTAGGAAGGAGCCCTCCCTTCCAGGACAGCATCCCATGTAGCCAGGATGAGGCCAAGAGGGGGCCTGCTGGAGCCCTTCGAGGGGCTTAACCCTGGCCAGGAATGGGCTGAGCAGGACTCTGGGGTGACAGAGGCAGGCCTGATCCAAGGGGGGCTGGACCAGCTATTCCCAGAGGGCCCTTCAGCAGGGTCCTGCCAGGGGGTAGACTCCAACACCAGCCCTCCCCTCCCTGCTCACAGCCCCTACCATTCCCCGGAGTGTCTCCTCTCCATCAGACTCCGGGCGCCCTCCTGGGCTGGCGGCGCGTGCGGGGTGCTGCCACTGCGTCGTGCCAGTCGGCACATGCCAGTAGTAGGTACCCAGGGAATCACGGATTTTCCTCCAGCCTGGGGGGAGGTCGGGGTCTGTCTCCAGGCTGTGGTCGCTCCAGAGGTTGTCTGTGCAGAGGGAGAGTGTGTGGGAAGGGGTGGGGGGAGGCCCCCCCGCTGCAGGGTGCCCTGAGAAGCGAGCAGCTTCACCCAGAAGTGAAAGGGTCCTGCGGCGGCCTCCGTGGCTGGGCACATGGCCCGGCAGAGCAGCTGGGCGAGAGAAGGCTCGGCGAGGTGCCAGGGAGGCTGCAGCCGTGGCAGCCCCCAGGCAGCGATCAGCTCCTCGGGGCCGGGAGCGGTGGGGTGGCCCGGCACGGGCAGTGCAGGCAGCCCGAGCTGCCGGGGCGTCCTGCGGGAGTGCCCGGGCAGGGCTCCCTCTGCCAACACCCCGGACGCCCGAGACCGGCCTCCTCCCAGGCCGGCGAGGGAAAGGGGTCTGGGGACGGAGCCCTGGGGTCTGGGAGGGGCAGGTTAACCCCCTCCTGCCCGCGCCCCAGGCCCTGGGGGCGGGGCGCGGCAGTGAGCCCGCGGGGCAGCGCAGCGCCGAGCTCTGCTCCGGGGAGCGCGGCCCGAACCCGCCGGGCCCGGCGAGCCCTGGGGGGCTGCAGTGCCGGGACCCCCCGCTCCGCCCGCCGCGCCCCGCCGGGCCCCCGGTGCGGGGGCGTCCCCTCGACCTTGAGAGGGGCGGGGAGGCGGCGCGGCCCGAGCCGGGGGCCCAGCACAGGCCTCGGCGGGCCCCGCTCAGCACCGCGGACAGCGCCGGCACGGGCGCGGCTCCGGCCCGCGGGCACCGGGCCCCGGGCCCAGCCCCGGCCCCGGCACCGCACCCCGGCCCCGCCACCGGCCCCGGCCCCGCCACCGCACCCCGCCACCGCACCCTGGCACCGCACCCCGCCACCGCCACCGCCACCGCACCCCGGCCCCGCACCCCGGCCCCGGCCCCGGCCCCCGCACCGCACCACGGTTCCCGGTCCCGCATCCCGGCCCCGGCCCCGGCGCCCGGCCCCGGTCCCGCATCCTGGCCCCGCACCCCGGTTCCCGGCCCCGCACCCCAGGCCCCGCACCCGGCCGCGGCCCCGCTCCCCGCCCGCCGGCGCGGCTGACCGTCGCAGTTGACGAGGACGATGGCCAGCATGTAGTCCTTGCCCAGCATGGCCCCGGCGCCCGCCCGGCGCGGCCCCCCCGGCCCGCCGCCTCCCCAGGCCCGGACCCAGCGGCGGCTGCGGCGGGAGGGGCGGGAGGGGCGGGGCGGGCGGCCGCGGGGGGGGGGGGGGGGCGGGGGCCGGGGGGGCGGGGGGGGGCGGGGGGGTGAGCCGGAGCCTCGGGGCGCGGGAGGGGGCACCTGGGCGGTGCTGGGGAAGGGGAGGGGGGGTTGGGGTGCCCGGCGGGGTCACCGGAGCCCGCGGGGCGCTGTCTCGGTGCAGAAGGTGGATCCCGGAGTGAGGTGAGCGGCGTCTGGGGCAGAAAAGGAGGTTTCTGAGTGCCGCAGCGGGTCCAGGACAGCCCCTTGTGCCCTCAGGTCCGTTCCCTCCCCCCCACACGCCCTTAGGTTTCCCCCATTCCCCTTCCCCCCCCCCCCATCACCCCTGTTCCTCTCCATCCACACTTACTCATTCTCTCCCGTGCATTCCCAGTTCCTCCCAGTTCCCTCTGCCTGTGGTCCAACCTCCTCCAGCCAGTACATGCATGCAGGTCATCCTCCCTTTCTCACCAGAGGCCGAGAGTTTTGCATCTCCAGTTTGAGACTTACATTTTCCATGCTACCCTGAGCTGACAATCCTGGCTGATGCTCAGTGCCCAGGGACAGAAGCTCTGGGGACATCTGTGGTACAGCTCAGTGCCCCCATGGAGCCCCCCATGGGCTGCTAGGGACAAAGTCCTTCCAAGCTACAGGTGCCTGATTAATATTCCAAGATAATTTGCTGTCCATGGCATGTCTAGACAGTCCATCATGGCCTCTTCACCTTTCCTTCTTCAGAGCCAGACGCTGGTAGTTCGGGGTGTAGCCTGTGTCCCCGAGAGCGTCCCATGCCACCATGCTCTGCTTCTTCCCATGCACAGTTATCCGCAGAACTTGCAGCCTCAGGCAGTGCAAAATGAATCTTCCAGTCCTGTTCCCTCACTCTCAGCCAGGCCTCGCCTCTTTGCTTGGACTCATTCATGTGCTCTGTGGGCTGACATGTCCTTAATTTTGTAAGACACCCTTCACTCCTACCCACATTTCAACCTTGCTCACGTCTGCTGGCCTAAGAAAGGCACCAGCTGCATAATCCTAACTTTGTAGTCATCCACAATCATTTCTCTGTCTTCTGTTAGCATCTGCATTTTTGGCTATAAGCTATTTCTTCTGCATCTGTCCAGAGCTAGTGGGATTTCTGAGACTCCACTCACCCCTGGTCCCTGGGACAGGTTTTGTCTAACCCAACCCAACCCAACCCAACCCAACACAGCAGGAGCAAGGGGGGCTCATGGCTCCCTGCATCCAGGTGTGTCTGAGGCAGTGGGAGTCAGAGGGGGCTGTGGGCCTTACCTTGATCCCTGCTTTGCCCAGACCAAGTGATGTTTCCTCTTTTTGCAGTGCCCAGGAGTGAGATTGCCCCTACCAGGAACAAGCTTATGATGACTTGTAACACTGTGGTATCCTCTGCTGCACATGTCTCCTTGTCCTTAGTCCAACAGGCATTTCACCTCCAAAAACTGAGCTTGTCTGATCAGTTGGGAGGCAGCGACCCCAACACAAACTGTTCCCACTCCTCTTCCTGCTCAGCATAGCCCACCAAAGTGACTTACTGAAGGCAATTCTCTCCTGACAGCGTCATGAAGCTTAAGGGCAATGATGGCCTATGGTGGGATGCAGAGGGAGGAGAATTTGGGGATGGCACAGAGCAGAAGCTAGGGACTGTATGAACCTTCACACAGGTTGTTTAGGGGAATAGCTGTAGGAAGGGGAAAGGGAGGGATCAGGAGAGGAACAAACATGGGAAAACAAACAAAAGGGAGGAAAGGGTTTGGTGGCATGTAAGCAGTGGTATGCCTGCCTGCCTGAGTATCTTGTTTCATCACTGTGGTCTGTCCTATACTCTTATTAAATCACATTTCCTCTGTTCAACTGTGCTCCCCGTTCCAAGCCTGTGATAAACCTCAGACTGAACCAGCTGCTTGGCAGGACAGGAGATCTTGATGCCCAGTACAGCAAAGCCATGTAGGGTTCAAGGGACCTGAGGGTCTGGGTGCTGGCTACCAGAGACCCATGCTCAGAGCCTGTCGCTGTGCACACACGTGTCCGCGGGTGGTTGGCCATCCCTCAGGCAGACCTGCCAGTGCACAGGACAGGCAAGAAGACCCTGGGCAAGGTTTCCCCAGTTGTTTCTCAGCAGAACCAGCAGTGGATTGTGCCCTGGTTCCTACAGTTCACCAGGTTCAGCTACCTCTAAGGTAAAGCCCCTGCAACCATGGCTTAAATTGATGGTCTGCTGTTTGTTTGTTTGCCATGCGATGTGTCCTGATTTTTTTAATGCCTGTGGGTAAGCCTACAATTAAAGATTTTAGAGGTCTGTGGCATGTTACTTTAATGTCTGGGGTGGACTGGAGAGTGTGAGGGCAAGGGTATGATCCTCTGTCTAATAAGAAAACCATTCCCAACCTCAAAGAAAGAGGCAAGTCCTTTGCATTGGAAAAGTGTATTTTTGGATGTCAGTGTAGTGGAAAAGAGGGCTGCTGTCTCTGAGGAACCGCAGCGAGTCTGTGAAGTGGGGCATTGGCAGCTGATGTACCTCCTGGGGAATACGGCAAATGAGGCCACATGAGCAGCATCAGCTTGGAGGTAAATAATACCTGAAGACACTTTATCTTTCATCGCTAATGGTTTTAGTGTCTTGCTGATTTTTTTTTTCCAGCAATTTGGGTGCTTCCTCGTATGCAAATCTCACAGGGCTGAGATTCGGCTAGGAGCTGTTTCCAGCTGCATGAAGACCCACGTGTACGAGGTAGGGGAGTGGAGGTGATGGAGGGGTGTGCCTGAGGTTCTGTGCCCACACTGTGCAGCGCACCCCAGCATCAGCCTCACAACTACTTCTCACAGGCGGCCAAGCCAAATTAGCCTGGCTGGGCAATGAGACTCACGGTGCTGGCTGCAGCCCTGCATCAACGCCAGCAGTGGTGCTGTGCCAGGAGCTGAGCCGGGAGGTGACATGGAGAGGGGATCGCTCTGCCTCTGCTTCTTTTGGGCATCATCTGATAATGCCTCTGGTCCTGCAAGTGGGAATCTGAAGCAGGACTTGTTCTACTGGAGTTTTACCTGATCTCAGCTCTGCAAAGCCCAGACTTTTCACAGATCCCTTTATTTCTGTTTTCTCTCTGGAGCGTTGGTTTACAGAGCAGGCATTGATTACCCACACTAGCATTGTTTTGTCTGTCTTCAGGCATCAGGCAATGGTGTGTGGCTCTGGGGCTGACAAACGCTGCCTGGGACAGCTTGGAGAAGCTTTTCCTTGGTTCATAGGAGGTAGTATAAGGAAAGCCCTTATACTCCTCAGGGAACGGCATGAGACGTCTAGTAATTCTACAGTGCTCATAATTTTCTGGTGTTGACCCTGAAGAGAGAGAGATCTGGGTTTGGTTGGATTTGTGCTTGAAGAAGAAATAGGGTGGCAGGTGTCTTTTTTTCTGGCCTGAATAATGAAATCCTGGAGAAGGGGCGTAAGATTTCTCCTTAATTTGACTCACGATTTTATTTTCCTAGGACAATTACCAGCTAGATCTCTTCACAATATAAGGGCGATCTCTCAGCACTTCTCTAAATGAGAGGTAGGAACAAGTGTGGTCTTCCCTTGCTCTCAGTTGTTTCTTGCTGTTCAGATGGGGAGGAAAAATCCACTTGTGCATATAGCACTTATTCTTTAAAGGCGTGGAGCTGACCCTAGCTAAGGCTGATAGGAGCCATCTCCAGCTTGTGCTGGAGAGGTATCTGCAGTGCGTGCTCCTCTTCAAGAGGCAAGAGTTGTTTTTCCTTTTTGACTGAAGTCCCTTTAGATTCAGAGACTGAGGGTATTACTGTCCCTTCACAGCAATGACTACAGGACAGACTGTGTTTCTCCCAAGGACGCAGGCAGTGTGACTGGCTGGCTAGCCGGGGGTTCTGTGTGCGCCCAGTAAAGCCAGTCTGTGTAGTAAAGCAGGAGTGAGTGTGCTCCCTGCTAGACCCTTGGGTGGGAGCAAGCAATAGCAAAAATGGCCCATACATACAGGCTGATAACCAGAGGAAAAAAGAAAAATCAAGCACTTGACATTTTTCTCGTGGGTAGTTTGTCACTGACATGATTTCTGAAGTGTGCTTTCACCAATAAAGTGACACTTAGTCAGACTTACTTAGGCTGCTTCTCTCTGCAAGCGATGGGTGCGTTCTCTTCCTGCTTGGGCTGTAGTTGCTGCTCCTCAGTGAAGTGCTGGGTGCTTTCTGCTCTCCCTGCCACACGTAGCCAACCTGAGACACCTTTGGCTGATGTCTCCCAGACATTGGGGAGCACAGGGTCGCGGCATCTCTGAGGGACGAGGTTCTCAGCAGAAGCCCGAGTTCTTAGTGGGAATAAAATCAACAGGTACCATCTTGCTTGTTGTCAGGGGGGTAACAACCTTTAAGTTATGACAATGCAGTTTGTCACATCTCAGAAATTACATTGCCACGGTCGTTTTTGAAGTAGATGCTGTGTGAAAATCCCCGTCAATTGACTTAGTAAATGAAATACAGCTTTTATGGTGGCTGGGTTGATTCAGCCCTGCTGGCAGCTGCCTGAGGCCTGATGAGCAAGGCTGTCTAAGGGTGGCTCTCCTGTTCCTGGTAGAAAGAAACAAAGGCGTTGTCAGTTTGTTACCAGATCTCACTGAAGACAAGAGGGAAAATGTTTTTTGCTTTTCCCCTTCCTGGTCTTGTTCAGGGCACAAGGAACAAGGTGATATGCTCCCAGCAGCATCTGACTGAAGGAAGCTTGTGTCCTTGTGGTGGGGGGAAGAATTGCTGGAGCAGAGCAGATCTGTTTTCAGTGCATGGTGGGCCAGTTGTTAGGGTAAATGCATGCTGTAACTGACTGTACAACTCTGTAATGTTTGCCACCAGGAGAACTGATACAGCTTGTTGCATGGGGTCTGACTGGGATGGAGTTAATTTTCTTCATTTCAGCTGGTATGGAGCTGTGGTCTAGATTTGTGACCAAAACAGTGCTGGTAACACAGGGATGTTTTAGTATGGTTGAGCAGTGCTTGCACAGTGTCACGGCCTCTTCTGCTCTTCACCCCACCAGCGAGCAGGCTGGGGCTGCACAAGAAGTTGGGAAGGGACACTGCAAGACCTCACTACAAGAAAGAATTGAAGTTCTGGAGCATGTCCAGACAAGAGCAACAAAACTGGTGAAGGGTCTAGAGAACTGGTCTTACCAGGAGCAGCTGAGGGAACTGGGGTTGTTTAGTCTGGAGAAAAGGAGGCTCAGGGGACACCTTATGGCTCTCTACAGCTGTACAAGATGGGGGTCGGTCTCTTTTCCCAAGTAGCAAGTGACAGGATGAGAGGAAACAACTTCAAGTTGTGCCAAGATTATTAAAGCATTGGAACAGGCTGTCCAAGGAAGTGGTTGAGTCACCATCCCTGGAGGTATTTAAAAGATGTGTAGATGTGGTGCTCAGGGACATGGTTTAGTGCTGGACTTGGTAGTGTTAGGTTAACGGTTGGACTCAATGGTTTTAAGGGTGTTTTCCAACCTCAGTGATTCTCTGACACAGCTGGGCCAGCTGATCGCAGCTGATCAAATGTGTTCCATACCATACGGTATCATGCTCAGCAATAAAACTGGAGTAAGAAGAAGGCAGGGGGGATGTTGGCAGTTATGGCATTTGTTTTCCCAAGTCACCATTACATGTGATGAAGCCCTGCTGTCCTGGCAATGGCTGAGCACCTGCCTGCCCGTGGGAAGGAGTGAACGAATTCCTTATTTTGCTTTGCTTGTGAGCGCAGCTTTTGCTTTGCCTTTTACAATGTCTTGATCTCAACCCGTAAGTTATCGCTCTTTTACCCTTCCGACTCTTCCCTGTCCCACTGGGGGAGAATGATCAAGTGGCTGGTGGTGCTGAGCTGCCCACTGGGGTGGAAGCACAACACTTGTCCATTGGTCTTTGTAAATGGTTTTCAAAAGTGAAGCAGGACATCTTATTCCAGGTATTCTTGAAGACTTTATTGAATGGGTTTGGTATTCAGGAACAGAGGGTTTGGGCACTCTTTTTGCAGTCTTTCAACCTGCCTCAGTCATACGCTTAAGATCTTTATTGTGGTAAGCTTGTGAATATCATCATGCTGATAGTGACCATTGCATTTTTTTCCATCAGTTGATGAGACAGACCGGCAAAAGTTTAAAAGTTGCTGCATTTACAGACTTTGATTCTCTTTTTTTCACTTGTCTTGTTTCATAATTTTGGAGTTGCTCATATTCTGACATGCAGATGTGTTTGATCAAACCCATAGGGCTGATGGAAGTGGCTCAGTCCCTGAGAAACCTCCTTTAGTTCATCTAAACCAAGATAACTCACCATAAAATGGACATATTGCAGAAACTGAACATGCACTGAGTAATGCTGGTCCAGAGAAGGATGCTCCTCTTTGGGGGAGAGAAAAATTAAGACCAAAGAAGGATCTCACTGCCTTGCTGAGAAACAGAGGGAATAGGTGAACCTGACATGAGAGTTTTTCAGGCTGAGATAAGCTTGGTTGGAGGTGATGGAGCCATTTCTGTGACACCATAGTCAATAGGAAGATGACAAAATATAGAAGAAAATGGATCACAGAACAAAATAGGGAGACAAAACCTGTATGGAGAGCCAAAATGAGGAGGTTTGTTTGTTTTTCTCTTCTTTCCTGGCTTAAAAGTGGCTTTATAAAACTTTTGCTAGAGTGAAAATGTATCTTAAAATTATACCTGAGAGCCACTAATGTGCCAGGGCCATTCTTCATTGTGGATGTAACTGCACATTGGTAGTAGGTGGCTGGTGGCAGGAATGGAGTATGAGGAGGGTTCTCTGTGCACCCTTAGGGGCCCATTATCTACCTGAAAGCAGGGTTTACACATGACTGCTAGAAATCTCCTCTGGCTGAGCACCATTTAACTGTTTATATCCAGTTAGTGCCTTTCATCAATCTTTCTACAAAGTTGAAGGCACACAACTTTTGAAGGTAGCCTCTGCTGGCCCCTGCAGGGCAGGCTGGTAAAACCAGTTTGTTCTTAAACTCTTTTTTTTTTTTTTTTTTTTTTTTTTTGTGTCCACCTTTACATTTGTCCCAATGAGGGCTTCCCCCTGCCCCGCTCCCTCTGTTTGTTACTTAAATGAATAGTAACTCAGCAGCACTTATAATGTCTGTGGCAATGTGTGGTTGAGTGAGGTCTGAAGGTTTTTTTGAGCAGGCATTAGAATTTATGGAAAGCTTATTTTGTGGTGTAAAATGTCAAGCTCTGCTTCTGAGCTGGGAGCAGCAGATGTCATTGCAAAGTCACAGTTTGGTCAAGTGTGAAGTATCAGATTTAAAATTCCCTGCAATAGCAAATTCTCTGCTTCAATTCTCACAAGCTTGTACGTGCTATTTGAAAAGACTTTTTTTTAGAGTTCAACCTTCCTAACCAGGCAAGCAATCTCAGGATTTTGTTTACCATCTGTAAGCTTACAGCCCATAAACAATTGCTTGTGAGCAATTCCGGGGTCACAAGCAAATTGCAGGGCAAGTACATTTTATTTGCTCGTGGGTTTCTAATGTACCTCACCCTTAATGAGGAGGCTTCACTTTTTCCCCTTGGAAGTGTCAAGGATCAGGATTAGGAAACCTATGAAGCCCAGCAGGACTGAGACTATCTGTGTGACCTGCAGGATGGCTTGTGTTTGACCAGGAGCATAAAAATGTAGCGTGTGGCTTGGTTGTTTGTCTGTTGGAGAGAGACCTGGGCCAGAGGACTCTTCTGTGTTAACCACGGAGGGAAGCAGTGGGAGCTGGGATGGCTTTGCAATGGGGAAGAAGTGGGTTTGATAGCAGCAAGTGCAGCCGTGAGGGGAGATCTTCTGTGGCAGTCTGATGTGTGCATCCTTCCACGGTAATGCTCCCTTAACTGAAACCAAGAGAAGAGACCATGCAGATGGAGGGAAGAGAGATTTCAGATGTGGCAATGTTCTTTTTCTCAGCTGAGTGGGGCTTTTCCCTGCTTTAAAAGCTAGTAGTACTTTCACTGCTGTGTACTGAAACTTGTCACCAGCTCCTCTTAAATCAAGGGGGAGAGAAGTGAAGAAAAGGGCTGATGGGCTATGGTGGCTTCCAGGCAAAGGAACATTTTCTTGTCTTTTTTTTTTCAGATTTACCTACTAATTGAAGCCATTTGACAAGACTTTATATACTCTTCCCACACTGGACTGAAGGCCTTTAAAGCTCTAGGGACAAGTTTAATGTCTGTGTGTTGGCATTCAGGGTCTCTATAGTCTTAATGATGCTGCTTCCCAAACGGGGATAGTCCCTCTCCTGCCTAGCCTCTAAGAGGCAACTTCTAGCAGCTCATGTTGCATTCAACTTGCTGACCTTACCTTCGGTAAGCTAATGATACTCGGATGCAAATATAGCTGGAAATGTTCATGTTTTGCTTTGTGGTGTAAGACTTCGCTTGTATGATTTCCCACCAGTGGGTCTCAGTGTGCTTTCTAGTGGAGGTGCTGGCTGCTTCCGTCTTTTCCAAATAGTGAAACTGATGCAAAGCAAAAGGATGCTTGCAGGTTGGTGGAAGAAAGTTGTAAAGGATATAATGTTAGCCTGAGTCAACAAAGAAGGAGATAGCACTGCATGCCAGAGTATTTTATGATGAAGGGGCTCGGTGGTTTATTTACTTTCCTTATCAGATTTGGATGCAAACATCCTGTGCTAGTTGTGACTGGGATAGAGTTAATTTTCTTCATAGTAGAAGAATATGGGGCAATTTTTTGGATCTGTTCTGAAAACAGTGTTGATAACACAGGGATGTTTTTGTTATCGCTGAGCAGTGCTTACACAGAGCCAAGGCCTTTTCTGCTCCTCACGCTGCCCCACCAGTGAGTGGGCTGGCGGTGCACAAGAAGCTGGGAGGGGACACAGGTGGGACAGCTGACCCCAACCAACCAAAGGGATATCCCATAGCATATGACATCATGTTCAGCAATATAAAAGCTGGGGGAAGAAGAAAGAAGCGGGGGCTGTTCACAGTTACGGTGTTTGTTTTCTGAAGTAACCATTATGCATGATGGAGCCCTGCTTTCCTGGAGATGGCTGAACACCTGCCTGCCTGTGGAAAGTAGTGAATCAACTCCTTGTTTTATTTGCTTGCTTGTGTGGCTTTTGTTTTAGCTATTAAACTGTCTTTATCTCAACCCATGAGTTTTCTTACTTTCATCCTTCCAATTCTCTCCCTCATCTTGTGGGGGGGGGGGAGTGAACGAGCGGCTGGTGGTGCTTAGTTGCCAGCTGGAGTTAAACCACGACACATTCATATTTCAGTCAAAACAGGCTTTAATATGTGCTGTTTCAGTGTAATTGGTGTGCTCACTTGGTTTGTTTCATGACCCTTTTTCCCTGTAATCATGTGTTTTGGGCCACGGAGGGAGCAACCACTGCTGCGTTTCATAAAGGCAAGCCAGAGGAGATCATGAGCAGTGCCTTCAAATGCCACTTCAAATGCAGGGCATCCACAGACGCTCGTTTAATGGTAAAGCTTTGCTGGTTTAGTGGTGACATAAAACTTGCTGCAGCACAGCAGTGTTCTCATTGAGAATGTATTTTAAAACACTCCTTGACTACATATGTAATGTTTGTTTTCCAAGTATTTCTCCTGCGGGTCTACACAGCAGAAGGTGGACCAGTGGCGTGGCTCTCTTCAAATAGGACCTCATCTTAAGATGTAGGTGAATTATAAAAACAGTTACAAGTGGAGGAGGCCTGAGTGCACTAAATAGAAAGAGGAGACCTTATTGAGGTGGCTTAACATATATGGAGAGTCCCTGTTTTCTCTAGACCCTATGCTGGTGCCACCTGCTGCCCCTAGGTTTTGTTGGGATCTGGCTGTGGGGAGAGGGGACATAGTTATGCAGCCCTGTGCTGGAGAGAGATGGTGATGGGTCCTTTATGGACGCTGCAAGGAACTGAAGGAATTAATGCCTCAGACATTCATTGACACAGAAAACCTCAAGGACTAATTGTGGCCTTTGTGATTAGTCGGAGGAATGAATTATCTGCCTAGGGAAGCACAGAGTGTATCAAGGGTGCATGGCTCTGCTGCCTTGCAGTTGTATAGCCAAATTCCTTAGATAAGCCTTGAAGGGAGGAGACATTGACTGAGTAAAGTCATATGTTTGGGTTAAGGCCTACACCTTAATTTACAGCTATAGCCCCGAAGAAGAGCTAAAAGATTGATAAGTGAGATAAACAACCAACACCAGATGGAGTTATAACTGCCCAAGAAACAAAAGCTGAGGAAAAGGTAAAGGTGGTAGGGGGAGATCATGACCACTGACTCAATTGGACAAAAGGGTTAATGCACCCCATTCCCCCTCAATGCATGTGCCAGACCCATGCTCCACCTTTTCCCCATCTCTCATCGAAATGAGTTCATGGAATACCCACCTCTCTGTGTCTAGTGTGCTAATCAGCTGATAAGATGAACTTAAAAGGCAACAGAAAACTTTGCTGTGTGTGCACCCACCACCCAAGTTTACCAGACCTGAGACAACGCTGGATCCAGGGGTGGTGACCAGATTTCTTTGACTCTCTTTCTTTTCTTTTTCTTTTCTTTCCTTTCTTTTTTTTTTCTTATATATTTATAAGAGACCACATTGCTTATTATCCTTTTCCAAGTTTAAGCTCTGTCTACTGCAAGTAAAACACTTTAACCAGTCATTTGATGTTGTTTCACCTTAATTTAACCTGAGGGAATCACAGAACTTTTATGATTCCCTGGGCTCCCAGTCCAGGTTGTGACAGATGCTAGCAGCTATTTCTTTGTTTCTCCCCTTGAAAACAGGGTGCTCAGCTTCAGGCCTGCATCTCTCTCGCTGATCCCTTGGGAGATGTTTTGCCTGGGTGGTCTCTGATCCCCATTGCTTGTCAGCCTGGGCTTGGGCTCCTCCTCACTGCACACTGCCCCCCACACCTGGCACCCCAACAGTTCCAGGCAGGGCCATGACCTGCTGCTGTAGAAAAACCCCACCAGGACACATCCCACAGAGCAAGCCCAAGCAGCCCCAGCTGACAGACCTGGCAAACTCAGTGCACAGCCCATTACCTGCTACCAGCAATGGTCGTGCCATGGTCCTGGGCCACGGGGCTTGAGGGTTTGGGTGTGGGGGCACCCCACCATGTCCCCACCAACATGAGGACAGGAGACCGGGTGAGACTTGAGTCCAGGGAGGAGCAGAGGCACAATCCCCTTACCAAAGTGTGGGAATGCCTTGCGCCAAACACTTCTTCGGGGGATGTTCAGGGTGACCTGGGTGTCACAAGCACTTTGGCTGCGTGGGGCGCTGGTGTGGATGCCCTTTGCAGCACACAGAGATCAGGGACTTGACAAGGGTTTCTGAATTTATGAAATCTTGTTGAGATTACAATGCTGTGAATCCACGCTGTCCTTGTCTTTCCAAAAGAGAGGTGGAGGGAGGTTACAGGAAGCTCTGCTGTTTGCTTCTCTTCGGCTTGGTTTTCAAAACCAATGCCTGCAGATGATAAAAATTACATGCTGGAGGGGCTTGTTCTGACCTGGCAGCAGAAAAAAACAGCAGAGTTCACAAAAGGTTGCTTTGGTTGGTAGGGTGGGCACAGCCTTTGAGAAAAGCCAAATAAGCTAAAAAACAAGAAGAGGAAGAAGAAGAAACCCAAAGGCAGTGACAGTTACCTGCCACAAAGGAGTCAGCCCCCCTCGCAGGGTGAGTGCACCAGCCTCTCCATCCTCGTGCGCTCCCCTGAGCCCCTCTGTTCTGTGATATCTGTCCTGTCGGGGTCCCAGAGGGGATGCGGTGCCTGGGGGAGGCCTGATGGGTGCCCAGCTGAGGGGGTGCCCCTGTTGTCCCCGGCTCCCTGCCTGGCATCCTCACTGCTCACCAGCCCCACCCGCCCAGGCAAGAGCTGCACCAGTGCAGTGACCAAGTCAGGTCTGGAGAAGACAGTTTAAGATTTAGGGTGGGGAAAAAAAGCAGAGCAAAGGTCCATAACCATAAAATAATTTGCAGTTGCTGGAATAAAGAGAGAATAGAGGCAGGATTGGGCACTATCAGAAAGGTTGGGAAAACAGCAGCATCAACCGCACAGAAATCCTGGACAAAATGGTAGGTGTTCTTCACTGTTTTTTTAAACAGGTAAAATGGGAGTGTTACAATGGCTGCAAATATGAGCAGTGATGCCTTGTTGCAAAAGGGAATCAATAACCAATCAAATATCTTCCTCAGCTTCCTTTGAGATAGAATACTGAGGAACATACGGGGAGGCTTTTCCTGATTTAAAGTAATTTGGACAGGTTCAGCATGTTACCTACTTGATAAGCATAAGACCAAAGCAGGGAAGGTACTTTCTCTAAGATGTTCTGGAGAAAAGACAGGTCTGGTGACACAGGCGTCAATTCAGATCAGATGCCAGGAGGTGGAAGAGAGAGATGAATTCTGCCTGGTGCCCTTGGGACATCTGGGAAACAGTCCATGGTACACCCAAGTTTGCACAAGAGACCTTTGCCCAACAAGTTAATAGGAGCAGTAGGGCTTAAAAGAAAAGCTGTCCTGTGTTGATGGGTGATGTGATTGTGGCCCAAAGGCATCAGTTCTGTGAGTACTAGAAGAAAACCAGGGGCCAGTGCTGTGAAATCATTGAGGACATTCTGATTCCCAGTGACTGGCTGTTTGCAAAGGTGGCATTGACTGTTGGCAGGCACAGGCTGAGTAGGTTTCAAACAACTTAACCACCCCTGCGGGTTAGATATTCTCCTCCCACCCTTCCAAAAGTGACTGTAGACATTTTCTAATTGTTGAATTTGTAAAGCCACTAATTTAGCTTTGCTGGATTCCTTTGTTTTCTTACTTTTGTTATAAAAATGTTGTGCAGCTGATACACGTTAACAGCATAACGATGCTCAGAGATAACATTGGTCCATTACTTGATGACGTTGGTCACCTCACAAAGAGGGAAAGTAGGCACATTTAATGCCTTCTTCACTGTTGTCTTCAGTACCAGTGATGGGCCCTGGTATCCCCGGAACCCTGTGTTGGAAGACCGTGACTGGTTGAAAAACTCCCAGCCAACCCTGAACTAGTTCGAGACTTGCTGCTCCAGTCTATGGGGCCAGATGGGATTCATCCCAGGGTACTGAAAGAGCTGGCTGATGTCATCACGGGACCTCTCTGCATTATTTTTCAATGGTCTTGGGAGTCTGTAGAGGTCCCAGTTGACTGGAAGCTGGCAAAAGTTGTCCCAGTTTTCAAGAAGGGTAAGAAGGAAGACCCTGGTAATTACAGGCCTGTCAGTCTCACTTCAGTGTCTGGCAAAATTATGGAGAAAGTTACTCTGGGAGTTGTTGAAAAACATTTGAGCCACCATGCAGTCATTGGTCATAGCCAGCATGGGTTCATTAGGGTAAAGTGCTGCTTATGTAAAATGAAGTGCAACTTCATTTTCTTTTATGACAAGGTCACCCATCTAGTTGACCAAGGGAAGCCAGTAGATGCGGTGGTTTTGGATTTTAGCACAGCTTTTTATGCTGTCTCTCACAGTATCCTTCTGGATAAAATATCTAGCACACAAGTCCATCATATATTGGGTGAGCAATTGGCTGATGGGTTGGGCTCAAAGAGTTATAGTTACATCAGTCTGGCAGCCAGTCACCAGTGGGGGTCCCAGGGCTCGATTTTAGGGCCAGTGCTTTTTAATGTTTTTATAATTGATCAGGACGCAGGAATCAAATGAACATTAAGTAAGTTTGCCAACAGTACCGAACCAGGAGAAGCTGTGGGCTCCCTTGAAGGTAGCGAGGTCTTACAGAGAGATCTGGATAGGCTAGATCGCCAAGCGTATGAAACGTGACAAGAGCAAGTTCTGCACCTGGGATGGGGTAATCCTGGTTATAGGTACAAACGGGGGCGTGAGCGCAGGAGAGCAGATCTATAGAAGGATGGGGGTTTGGGTTGATGGCAAGTTGAAATCCGAGTCAACAGTGTGCCCTGGCAGCCAGAAGGGCCAAGCATGTCCTGGGGTGCATCAAGCGCAGCACAGCCAGCTGGTCGAGGGAGAGGAGTGTCCCACTCCACACTGCACTGGTGCGGCCTCACGTGGAGTACTGTGTGCAGTCTTGGGTGCCTCAATGTAAGAAGGACATCAAACTATTAGAGTGTGTCCAGAGGAGGGTGACCAAGACAGTGAAGGGTCTTGAGGGCAAGACTTTTGAGGAGCAGCTGAGGTCACTTGGTTTGTTCAGCTTGGAGAAGAGAAGACTGAGGGGTGTCCTCATTGCTGAGGGGTGACCTCACTGCAGTTCACACCTCCCTCGAGGGGGGGCACAGAGGGGGAAGTGCTGGTCTCCTCTCTCTGGTGACCAGCAATAAGACACAAGGAAATTGAATGTGTCAAGGGAAGTTCAGGTTGGACATTATGCAAAGGTTCTTCCTCAAAAGGGTCAGTGAAACAGTCTCCCCAGGGAAGTGGTCATGGCACCAAGCCTGTCAGAGCTCAAGGAGCATCTGTACAATGCTCTTAGTCATATGGTTTAACATTGGACAGTCCTGCGAGGAGCAGGGAGTTGGACTTAATGATCCTTATGGGTCCCTTCCAATTTGAGATATTCTAGAATAAGATTTCCTCTACTTTTTCCCCTTCCAACAAATTACAGTATTTTGGATATTTTCAGAAACTTTAGAACTCAAGCCTTGAACAAAAATTGAAACAAGTGCAGGTCTTGCTTGCTCCATAGGGTTTTCTATTCCTGCATTACTTATAACCATTTATCTTAATCTATCCAATTAACCTGCTGGATTTTCATTCTTGATTCGTTTGCATGCAAAAACCTTAGTCCAGTCTGTTTTCCTAGAACATACTTGGGAAGCAGCATTCAAAACACAATCTCTGTGCTGTGGAAGATCAGCGTTTGAAACCAGCTGTGCTGACTGCTTGGCCATTTCAGCTCTGCCTCTACCCCGCTGTGGACAATCATTAGGCCCTGTGGGACTTTGCCACCCAGCTGGTGGCCCAGGTCTGCAAGAACTTCAGCACCACTCCCACCACCAGCCAGTCCTGCATCACAAAGACCTTCACCAAGGGGGGGTGGGATGTTGGTCAGGATGTGGGGCAGGCATGGGGGGGGGCAGGGTTTTGGGCCTTGGGGTAGGGTTTGGCTTAAGGCCAAGGCTATGGGGCAGCAGATGGGGCTGGATTTGGGGCAGAGAGGGAGCTGTGAGGCATGGCTGGGGGACAGAAGCAGGGTTTGAAGCAGGACTAGAGCCATGGGGCAGGGTTGGGGGGCAGGATGTGGGGCAGAAGCAGAGATGTGGGGCAGCAGCCCCCCCTGCCCCCCCACCCCCCACCCGAGAGCCGGATGGACGAGAAGATGCCCTGAACCACACGCTATGGCTCCATCGTGGGGCTGGCCGAGATGGGCCATGACATGAGTGTCCCCATGTACCCCCCTTCAGTGACACATGTGTGTGTCATCCCCCCACCCAATGTCCCTTCAATGTCCCCAGTTTGTTCTCAGGTCATCAAGATACTGCCCCTCCCCCAGCTGCAGGTGGAGGGCCAGGGGTGTGGAACGTTCCGGAAGGCTCCGTGGTCAGCAACAGTGACAGGATTGGGGCTGACCACATCCAGACCCTGCTGCTGGTGGGACTTGGGGACACGCTGGGGACATGTGGAGGGGGACACAGGAACACGTTGGGGACAATACATGTGGGGTGACCCCATAATTAGCAGTTATGGGCTGGAGGTGTGTGAGGAACTGAAAGAGTTAATGCCTCAAACATTCATGGACACGAAAAGCCTGAAGGACAAGTTGTGGCCTTTGTGGCTAGTCTAAGGAATGAATTATCTGCTGAGGGAAGCGCAGAGTGTATCAAAGGGTGCATGGCTCCTCTCCCTTGCAGTTGCACAGCCAAATTCCCTAGATAAGCCTCGAAGTAGGGAGATGTAGACAGAGTAAAACCATATGTTCGGGTTAATGCCTACCCTTTAATTTAGGAGCTTGATAGATGTAGGCCTTGTTAATGACTATAGCCTTGGAGAAGAGCTAAAAAGCTGGTAAGACAGAAAATCACCCAGCACCAGATGGAGCCAAAGGCTGGATAATTGCCCAAGAAGCAAAAACTGGGGAAAAGGTAAAGGTGCCAGGAGGGGGTGGAAACCACCAACTCAACTGGACAAAAGGGTTAATGCACCCATCCCCTCTAACGGCACAGGAAGAACCCCTGCTCCACCTTTTCCTCATCTCTTATTTAAATGAGTTTGAGGAAAACCCACCTCTCCTCGTCTAGTATGCAAATCAGCCAATAAGGCACGAAGTTAAAAGGCGACAGAGAACGTTGCTGGGTGTGCACCCACCACCCAAGATTACCGGACCTGAGACAACCTGGGGTGGGAATCTGGACTCTGACCCGCTTTCTCTTCCCTCCTTTTCTTTTACTTCCTTTCTTTTATTTCTTACAGATTTATCAATAAGAGGCCACACTGGTTACTATCCTTTTCCAAGCTGTTTCTACCGCAAGTAAAAGATTTTAACTGGTTGTTTGGTGTCATTTCACTGTAATGTAACCCGAGGGGATCACAAAACCTTTATGACTCCTTGGGCTCCCAGTCCAGGTTGTAACAAGGTGGCACTTTGTGGGGTGCAGGTGGGGGAGGTGGCTGTGTTCCCACCATGTCCCTGTTGTCACAGAGGTGTCCCCAATGTCCCCAGTGTCCCAAATATCCCAAACTTCCCTGGTGCCCCTGGAGTCCCTGACATGCCCAATATCCCCACAGAAGCACTGTGCCCCAGTGCTGGCCAAGCTCTGCACCCCCCCGACAGCAAGGACTCCTCCAAGGGGGATTTTGGCTACCTGGGGCTCTGCTCTGTACCCCTGGGGGGAAGATGCAGGCGCAAGCCACCATGCAGGCCCAGCAGGTCCCCAGGACTCCCCTGAGCATCAACCAGGTGAGGACACAGGGACATGGGGGAGGGAATGGGTGGACAGAGGGGGGACACGGGATGGGGACATGGAGGGGACGTGTTGCTCTGCACCCACATGGTGCAAGTGCAGGTCAACTGCACCTTCATCTGGGTGGACTTGGAGACCTTGTGAGGGACATGGGGTCATGGGGGGGATGTGGAGACAGTGGGGGGGCATTGGAACATAGTGGAGGGGGGCCGTGGGACGTAGGATTTTGGGGGTACATGGGGACATGAGATACAGGGAGATGCAGGGGTACACAAAGGTCATGGGGAACATGGTGTCACCCAGGTGGGGACACAGGACGTGGCATTTGGGGGTACAGGGTGACATGGGGAAATGTGGGGACATGTGGGGGACACAAATACTAGGGGGGGCCCAAAATCATGGGGAGGGAAACAGAAGACACATGTCCTGACACAGGACATGTGTCCCCTGACCTGCTGTGTGACCTTTGTTGTCCCCACAGCATCATCTCACCTTGACCTTGTCGCAGGTCCCCCCAGGGTCAGGGGGAGGCCCTGCACCCCCCAGCATCATCAAGGTCCCCAGTGCCATCATGCTGTTCATGCAGCCCCTGGTGTCCTGGCACCCAGGGACCCCCACCCAGCCGTCGCCACCCCCCACCAAGTTCATCATGATGTCATCAGCCTCGGGGACAAGCACGTCACAGCAGGTACTGCCCACAGGGACACTGCGGGGTCCCCTCAGACACCTGGGGACATTGGCCTGGCCCTGGGGTGTCTCCTGTGTCTCCACCCCCACCCTGTTCTAGGGTCGTGGCGTGGCTGTGTCACCCCAAGGGTCCTGGGGGTCCCCGACATGGTGACAGCAATGGTGCCCATGTCCCTCTGTCCCCACACTGTCCCCATGTCCCTCCACAGTCCTCATGCCCCACAGGTGATCACCTTCAACACCGGCACAGCACCCACAGCCACCTCCCTGGCACCACCACTGTCCCCATGGTCAAACGGGTGTCAGCAGCACCCACGGTCCCCAGTGCCATGATCACTGGCAGCATCCAGAAGTACTTCGTAGCATCCCTGCCCCCCACTGGTGACACCACCCTGGAACCCCAACTGTTCCCCTCTGCCACCACCTCCCCTGCTGTCCCCCTCCCAGATTAGAGCCTGGGGACAGTCCCCAACCCCCCCTCCTCCCACCCAAGGAAAGCCAGTGGGACCCCTGGGGTGGTGTCACAGTCCCCCTAGTCTGTGCAGTGACCCCACTGGCACCCCTCTGCTGGGGATGGGGGGTGGCCTGGGGGTCCCCACTGTCCCCATGTCCCCCCTCCCAGATCCCCCTGCCCCCCCTTGCCTCCCTTCTCCTCCCCAGATGCCTGGATTCCTTAGGGCAGCATTGTGTGCAACACTGTCCCTCCCCAGAGGGGAGTTTTGGGATGCTGGGGTGAAATAGGGACCCCAGGAAAGGGGGTGCCTGGGGGGGAGTGGCAGCCTGTTTTGCTGATCAGGGATATCAATTAAACTCAGACACCAGAGTGAAAAGAGCAGGTGTATTTTACTAGAAATAACTAAATAATATAACAGGATAATATATAAAACATACAGTAAGAAAAGACAAAGTAGCGTGCTTAAACAAATAGGAAAATACAGGGTAATGCATCAAATCATTACTACAAGAGAGAAAGAATAGTGATTAAGAAAGATCCATCACCACTTGCATACGTTACCATCACCCAGATCCGCAGTCGCTGGGCAGCCCCGGTTACAGCGAGGATTTGTTGAGCCTTTCCCTGCAAGTGGGAAATCCTACGCGGTGCGTCCACCCGTAGGTGAGGCTTCCAAAGTTGCTGTGAGCGGGCCCAGCCTTATATACCTGAAATCAGTAAGCCAGAATAGCTGGCACCTTTGTTTTAAGCGGAAATATCTGGTTTTCATCTCACGTTAGGATCCCCCCAGAGCCTGGCCAGGGCTTAAGGGAGAAGCTAAGGGAGTTTCCCTGCTTATCTAGTTAATTTATGAGCAAGGTCACAAGGCCAGACAACTGTTTCTGTGGCCTTGTTATCTTGCTCACACATAAAGAAATATAAGGATACATTCAGGATAGACATGTTTTATGATGTTTAAGCTATGTCTTCTATGCATATTTCACTAATGACTACACACAGAGTTAGCAGTTTCAGTTCAGGGCCTGTTGCTCAGGCTTCAGTATTCCCACCTCAGAATAGTTGGTTTGCTATAACTTAGTATAATACCTGTTAGCACAATGGTTATCAGTTATAAAATGTACAGGATTCATCTATAGGTCAACTCTGGCTTGGGCTTATTGTCCAAGCCTTAGCACTTCACAGCCCCAAGGGGAGGTCCCCATGCCTCCCCTCGCCAGATGCCTGAGTCTCCTCGGCCAGCTGCGCGTGCTGCTGTTTGCCCTGGTACTGCGCGGGTCACTCTGGGTGCCAGCGCTGCTCTACAGGCTCTGGCTATTGCTGGACCGTGACCACCCCGCTGTGGGGGGCGCCGTTCCACTTGGGGGTGTGGGTGGCCACTCTGGACCTACTTCTGGGATTATTTCCCCATCTCAGTGAGCCAGGGTCTGGGGTCAATGGTGGGGGGCAGAGCCGAGGAGTTTTGAGGGTCCCAGAGGGTTTGGGGGTACCTGATAGGGTTCCTAGGGGGATTTTAAGGGGGGGGGGTGAGGTGTTTTGGGATTTGGGGTTTGGGGGTCTCTGAGGGGTCCCTGAGGATTTGGGGGTACCTGAAGGGGTCCTTCAGGGGGGTTTGGGGATATCTGATAGGGTCCTTGAGGAGGGTTTGGGGGGCCCCAGAGGGTTTGGGAGTACCTGATAGAGTCCTTGAGGAGTTCTTTGGGGGTCCTTGAGGGGGTTTCGGGAGTTCTATGGGGTTTCAGGATACCCGATAGGGTCCTTAAGTGGTGGTTTAGGGGTCCTTGAGATGGTTTTGGGGGACCCAGAGAGTTTGGGGTACCTGATGATGTCCTTAGGGGGATTTTAGGGGGTTGTGGGAGGCTTTTGGGAGACTCTCAAGGTGTATGAGGGGTTTTGGGGGTTCCCTGGAAGGTTTTGGGGGTCCCAGAAGGTTTGGGGGTACCTGATAGTGTCCCTATGAGGACTTTGGGGGTGGGCTTGAGGGGTTTTGGGGGTACTTGAGAGGGTATGTGGTGGGGTTGAGGGTCCCTGAGGAGTTTTGTGATCTCTGAGGGGTCCCAGATGGTTTGGAGTACCTGATAGGGTCCTGGAAGGTGTTTTGGGGTGTCCTTGAGGGGGTTTTTGGGGTCCCAGAGGGTTTGGGGGTACCTGATAGGGTTCTTGGAGGATTTTAGGGGAGTGTGAGGGGCTTTGGGGGTCCTTGAGGAGTTTTGGGTGTTCCTCAAGGGGTCCTTGAGAGAGTTTTGGGGGGTTCTCAGGAGGGTTTTTGGGATTCTTGGGAGCATCTTGGGGATTTTGGTGGGTCTCAGGGACTTTGGGGACATCTCAGGAGGGTTTTGGGGTCTCAGGGGGATTTTGGGGGGTCTTGGGAACTTTGGGGGCATCTCAGGAGGATTTTTGGGGTTCTTGGGGATTTTGGGGGTTTGCAAATCTCTCTTTTACAGAAATCTCTCAGCAAAAGGGGGCACTACTGCTTATACTGTGGAAATGTTCTCCATAGTCACTGAAGATTCTGCAGATAATCCAACCTGACCTTTAGGAACTCATGAACCTCACCGCTTCAGGTGGCAAAATACTGATGCATGAGTCTAGATTTTCTGAGGCACTCAAGTTTCAAAAAGATAGAGCCTGGCAGAATTTTCACAAACACAATGGCACTGAAATCAGTGGGAAATGGACCTCCAAGTATTTTTCAGTAAATCCCACTCGCCATCTATTTACATCAATGGTAAATCAGAAAAAAAGGTGTTCCAAAGTGAAAAGGTTTTTAAGCTCCATGCACTAAAATACTTCATGCAAAGCATCTTATTTCTGCTCCAGGTCACACAGCAGCATAGATGATTCAAGAATGCCCTCTACAGAGCAATACTGCTGGCCACTGGAAATGCCAAGGACAGCCTTCAGCAGAACCAAAGCAGGTGAGAGAAGGCCAGGATTCCCACTAGTCTGATAAGTAAAGCTGAAAATCAAATATTTTAGGTTCACATTCTAAGAAAAACCCTCCAGTCTTTCTATGATTTGGGGAAATTCAATTAGTCGCTGATTAAGAGATGCTGAAATCACTGGACACCTTACCATTAATTTCAATGGCTGTAGGAATAAAACTCCCAGTAAAGCCAAGTTCAGTGCTCATTGTGCCTACTAAACTCAAATGACAGAACAGTGTAACAGTAGAACTGGAAAAAAATCTGTGGTAAAAGCTTCCACTTCTCTTTCAAGAAAATTGAGTAAAAAAAGCAGAATTCCACTGAAATGGCGCAAGACATGCAGGATAATTTTCACTGACAAACTTCTAACATTTTTTAGGGATGAGAAATGCAAGAGACTAAAATTTTTACTAAAACTGCAAGTCTAGGTGCAGAACCCGTTCTTCAGATCGCATTATCCTTTGTGCAATTTTATTTTTCTTTAAAAATCTGTATTCCACTACAGCCTGCAGCAATTCAAGCGCTGCTGAGGTTGTACTCTGTGCATTGCTTAACCATGCTGCTTCAACTTACAACTGGAGATTGTATGGTATTCCAACTACTTCAAAACATTCCATTTCAAAATCCACTCCTAGGGTCACTTTGTAGTCTTGGTCAAAATTGTCTTTACAAAAGTTGCAATTAATAAAAAAGGGTTAAATACTACTAACACCCATCTAATAGCTAACACCCAGCTAATAAATACTAATAACACCCACCAGTAAATGATGAAGAAAAGAATTCACTAACTGTGGAGTGGCTATATATTGCAGAAGCATATATAAAAATACCAAGAAACTAATTAAGAAAAAGGAGATACTGGATAGCAAAGCAGAAAGCATATACATCTAGTGAGCTCGCAGGATGAGATGAGAATCAGAATAAACCACCTTTGGACTGTCAAGGAAGATACAGTATCTTATCATTTTAGTTATAAGGGAATATATTTTGGGTCATAAATAACAACCCAAATGATTAATCAATGAGATTGAAAACTTACCGTATCTACTTAAGAACGCGGAAGAAATAATAATAAAAGGCAAATGCAGACAGACAGTTGTCACAGTGATCATAAGCTACAGAAATTCAGCGATCTGTTCACTGGACTTAGATAGAAAGAGCATAAGAGCTGTTTTCTTACATCCAGCAAAGAATCAAATAACTGTTCTTTAAGGGATTCTGCATTTTATCTGTCTTATTTTATAAGCTGTGGAAACACTTGAGCTTTCTCTACAGTCTTGCAGCTGTAGAAATGAGTACAGGTACCCCCACCAGGATGACTTGAAAATATCTCAGTGAACAACCTTACAAGTAAGGATAAAACACAAAACCAGGACTCAGACACTGGAAAGATTTTGTCCTTTTTTTTCCCCCTTTTTTGTACCTTATGATTGTTTAGCCTTTAGACTGGATTTCTTAAGGAAACCATGTATCGTATTGGACTTGATAAAAACAGTGCAGAATATAACAAATACTGACTGAAGTGTCAGAGCACGACTTTTTGTGTTGGTATACAAAGCCTGTCTCATACTGTAGACTTTGTTTTGTCTTTTATTTAATAACAAAACCATGGTTCAAAACACAACCATGAAGTATTACCCTGATTGGACAGGAATGGAAACATCCTAACATTTATTTGAGAAATAGCAGAATCAAACCATCTGCTGAGATATACCATACCTGTTGATAAGGCTGGTTTTCCCAACATACAGGTCTCTACCACTTTGGATATTTTCAGCCTGTTATAAATGTTTGAAAACATGACATGTTTTTAGTAGCAATTTCAACATTCTGTCTCTAAAAAGTCTTATTTAGATTCTTAAGTTGCAGGTGATGAGCAGATGGACCTCCAGTTTAGCTAAATGCCTCTGAGCTGCAGGATCAGAGTCTTAAATTGTAAGAAAGAAAAAGAAGGTCACCAAAAAAGCAAACCCCTCTGGAGCAGAAATAGTCCATTTCTTACTCTGCCTGTTTTTTTTCTGAAATATAATCCAGTGGGTCATAAATTCTATTCTATTAAAACTGCTTTGACTACCAGTATATACATTTGGCATTTTGCACATAGGCCCATAGAGTATCTGCATCCTTTTCTTTTTTCTTTTTCACTGACTAGCAAATGCACTGTTGCCTTGAGCTCACAGAAAAGCGTTTTCAGAGGAATCCCCATTCAACTGGAACACGTGTTAGTTTTCTCCTCTTGTTTCTAGCAGAACAGCAACATGAAATGCAGCAACATGAAATTCTGAGCTTAATTAAGCTTAAAAATACAATGCTGTCTTTAAAACCCTGTACCTATATTTCTCATGCTTCCTTCCTCCATCTCCCACAGCTTGTTTTTTAAGGCCCAGAAAATCCTGTGCTCAGAGAAGACAGGAAACTTGTAAATTATCGCCAACTTGTAAGTGAGGTTATCTACAACTGCTGTCAAAAGATTTTAATTGCTTTTAAAGTTCTCTCTCTTTAAATTTTAAACTTTTTGTAAGGAAGATGTCCATTTTGTGGTCTAACCCTAATGATACATAGGGCCCGCATCTTGTGCTACACAGATGCCAGATTGTGGCTGTCCTTCTCGCCCCACACCACTTTCCTGGTTCCACTGAGCAGAAAGATTTAGGCTGCCATCCAACCACCCAGCAAAGAGCACGCCTCTAACTTCAGAAAATGAGTGGTGCCATTAACCTTAACAGACCGCCTGTGTGCCTAGACATGGGCATGCACGTGTTGTAAAATCAGATCACTAGTTTACTACTATCAGTTAGAAGTTTATAAGCATCCTCGCAGGGCAAAGGAAAAAAATAACCAACCACTGCAGTAGTGAACATATTCATGGCACTTATTAGAAAAAATGGTAGACTTCAGTACCAAAGAAATTCATGTACATGTTCACCTTCCTAAATTAAAGTGTTTTTGTTATTCTTTTTCCTTGAGACACAGAATTAAGTTCAGTAACTCAACACGGGGTTCTTTCTCCTCGAAAATGCACGCAGAAGTACGCTTAGTATTTTAACCTTGCTCTACTTGCACATGCACACAATTATCTAAAAGCATTTATAAACATCTGAATTTTGAATATGAAAGAGTGTGGAAAAAATCAAGGAAGAGAGGACATTGTGGAGGAAGGACACAGGTGAGGGAAAAATTTACTTCAAATGTTCAGTGAAAAAGGTGGTTGTGAAAGCAAGGTCAGAAACCAGCAAAAGCAGTCCCCTGGTGACATCATGGGAGAGGCCTTTCAGTGCTGGAGTAACAACAGAGAAGGGAACCAGGAAAGAATGGGAGAACCACCAACCAAGGGACAGAAAACTTGACACCAAACTACAAGGAACAAAAATACGATCAAGCTTTCCTTTAGCTCTCACATTTCTTAACTGAAATTGCAACAGTCCTGATGCAAATCCCTGTTTGAATCCAAGAAAGACAGGACAAGCTGCTATACCCAAGAGAAATGAGACTGGGAAACAGTACTATTGGGAGAGAGATGTACGTACAGAAGGCTGAGGAAAGAGGGGGAAAACAAGCAGGGAGAAGGGCAGCACGATACAAGGATCATCAGAGCATTTTCCTTCATTCTGTAGGTTCATGATAAACACATGACATTTTTCACAGACTGGGGCTCCAGTGAACTTCAAGTCCAGTTTAAAGTCTTCAGATACTTCCAGAAATGGCTGCAAAGAGAAGAAGAAAACACAGACAAGCAGCTGTTTGAGGCGCTCATAGTATGAACAGTACAGATAATGGCTGTAATTTAAACCTGAAGGATAATCTAGCACATGTAACACCAGTACCTTTGTGCAGTGTATGAACTCGAGAATGCCGTGGTCTGGCCCTTCATTTTCCTGATGCACCGAGACATAAAACTTTTTTGCGCTCTTCATCAGTACATTCTGATGTACAATAAGTACAATGCTCTAAGTAATGATAGATCAGTGCCACCTTACATCTTTTATATGCAAATTATTATATTCTGTTAATTACCATAATCTAAGAATTACTGATGGGAAAAATCATGTTGCATCAATCATGAACCTGCTCAGAAGTCGTAGCTTCTAGAATTAGAACAGCAGTTTTTGAGACTAAATTTCTGCTTTGACCTGGAAGAATTTGAGTCCTAAACTTTTATTTTAATTTGTTTGCCTGTTAAAGAGGTACCTTCAAGCAGCCCTTCACTTCTTGCTGATACATAGCAAGAGGTTTTCTTTGTTAAACATCAAAACTTCTGTAGGTCTTGGTGGTATAAGTGAGTAGGGTAGTATTGTCAGAAGTTGAAAGAACTGGAAAACCCCCCCCACCAGTCCTCACTAAAAATACTGAAGGCAAGTCAATTTGCACATAAGATAATGCAGGGACATTTCAATATTGAGAACAAACTTCTCATTCTGCAGGAAGATTCTGCTGAAACAATAAGATCTGACAGAAAAGGTCAGACAGTTAATGAAATAATAAGGCCTTAAGGTGGCAATAGTAAATGATACACAGTTTTATACCTTATTATGTAGTTTTGTACAATAAGGTACTTTGTAGTGCCATAACCAATGCTCCTACATGAGAAAATGGCATCAGAATGGCAGATTGTGATTTATTTTGAGAATGTTCAGATGTCAGCTACAGAAGCGTTCTGTGAAATGTAATATAAACATCCCTCAGCTAAAGTATTAATGCTGAGGTGAAAATAATGGAAATCATTCTGAAAAGGTGAGTAATCACCATAAAGAGGAAGAGGATTTGCACAACAATCTCCAATCATTGCAGTTATTTCTAATATATTTGCATTCTAAAAGGCTTCACACCAAAAACTGCAACATCTAACTCTTATTAATGAGCGTTTCCACTAGTTCACTCTTTTTCCTCAACTGTTACGACATGAGAATGACAAAGAGGAGAACACATCTGCTGCCTGCCTCTATGTACCACTCCTGCACCCACAAGGTGCTCACCACTAAGAGACTCTACCTCAATACAAAGACTTCACTCCCTGCCTCTGCTAAAATACTCGTTTTTAACTGGACAGAAATATTGACAATGCAAATAGAGGGTAACAAATACAAGCAGTAAGGAAAGATTAGTTGTGTTGATGTACATTGTACTACATAGATGATGTCACAGATTTTTTTTTCCCCTCCAAGTCAGACTCTTTAGGATTAATTCATCCTACTGGGGCAGTTTTTAACAGCTGAACTATTTGAAAGCCTTCATTAAGTTGATTTACTTATATCAAAGTATTTTTCTATTCTGGCCACCCACATTTGATGGCTCTACACGCTACAGATTTTCAACATGTCAAAAATAACCTTTTTTTGGATGGGTGAAGGAGCAATTATTTTAGTCATTAGGTGTAAAGCACCTTGCAAAAACAAAAAGGCAGGGTTGAAAAATATTAAATGAAACTCTGTCATATAAACTTGTGTCAACATTTCAGAAAATGGTAAATTTTAAAAAGTGGCAACCACCACCACCACCTACTCTTTCCAAAGCTACCCATTTGAAAGATTTATGATAATTCAGTATTTTGAGGACACCCGAACACTGTGGAGGCTAGGCTTCAGCACCCGCAGTGCTGTCGTGCAGGAAGAGCCAGCCTGTAGCACAGCCTGGCCACTTGACACAGGGACTGGATCTAAGCACTGCAGGTAGCAGAGCCCTGACCCAGTTGCTTTCCATAACCATCCATTGCTACCTTTTGAGGAGTTTACTTCAGATCAGCTTTTATAAATTCATTTCCAACCATCTCTGGTTTCATCATTCCTCTCAAAGGGATCCTTTCCTCCCAGAACAGAGACAGATCACAGGCAAGAGACAAAATTAAATATCACCTGTATTCAGAGTGTGAGATAACAGCATGTCCACAGTTCTCTTAGAGGCAAACATCCCTAAACACAGCTACTGACAAAAATAAAGCCTTCCAAAAAGGGGAAATGGGATATTATTAGTCTAAAATAAGCAGGCAGCTCCTCTTCCCCTCTCTAGTTTTTGCCAGGTGGGGAAAACACTGCAAAGGACACTGAGGAAGATACACTACACATTCACGTACTAAAGAAACACAAAGTCTGCATAAGAGAGTTACATTATTAGATCAATCCCCTTTATAGCAGTCATTTTGATTGAGAGATCATTATATTTCCATTGCGTCATCCCCCTACCTCCGATGCAGTTTTTTGTTCTCTGCAAACACCCCTTTCCCCTGTTGGCCAAAGGCAGTCTGCTTTGTGCTGCAGTTTTCTCTTTAGCCCCACGTGCTACAGTGCCTGACAGTGGGGCTCCGAGACAATATTGTTTACAGCGCCTCACACAGCACAGATCATCGCGAGTTTGCATTGTCCACACCTACCCACACAGACCAAACCCACCAGGGTGCACGCAAGAGATACAACTGAGCCTACAGCAAGAACGTTGTTCTACCTCCCCTAGAAGGAACGTCTGCTGCTGTGAACAATTCAAAGGCCTGTTATGGCAGCGGCATGCAAGAAAACGGAGAATTACGTATCAATGTGTACCACAGACTCAAGTGCATTTTCCAGCTGCTAAAATAAATTACTCTCACATGCACAACAGAGAACATTTGAAACAAACCATGTCATGCAAATGCCCGATTAAAACCACCTCCATTGAGTGTAGTATACAGCATGCAACGAGTCCCTAACACTAGAACATTGAACATTTTTTGGGAAGCATTGCAGTCAAACAATTACCATAATTTTCTAGTAATAATAACAATAATGAAGTGCATAAGCTGCTCAGCAACCACGGCATTTCCTGTAGCACTGTAATGAATTATTCTCCATGTCCATCTTACAAGTTTGCTGTCACAATGCACATCTTGTTTCTTGTCTCAGAAAAGTATTTATTTCTTGCTACCTGCCAGAATCATCTTTCAGCTGTCACTGTGGCCTTGCATACCACTCAAGCTGAATCAGCCTTCTGTAAACAACATCCACTTGCCATATTATTGGGCTTCAACACAAGCAGAACTATCCTTGTCCCTCAGGTACAAAGCAATATTGTACAGTTGTGTCACATTACAGTTGTGTCTCGTTTAACCTCAACACATACATAATAGCCTGGCTCTTGGCTACCTTCAGATGCTGCACATCAATTCCAGCAGCAGTGTAGTCTGTAGATTTAATTATTTATTTTTTTAAAACCAGGAGGACTCTCTAATGAGAGAATGCTTACAGTTTTTCATCTTTGGGGCTGCTTTTTTTAAAAAAATAGAAACATTTAACATTTTGTTGTATGCTGTACAGAAGAATTCAGAAGAATGCCAAAGCTAATACTATGCTTCCAGTTCCAGAACTGTATCAACACATTAACCCCGTGTTGCCATGGCTATACTGCTCTTTGAACCTGCACACGGACCTACAAATCTACGCTAAGGAACCACATTGCCAAGGGCTGCACTGCCAAAGACATAATACAAATTATCAGATCTTCCAAACCCTATAATAATATTTAGGATTACTCCTTAAAAACTTTGTTTTTTGAGGTTTTTAGGTAAAGCAGAATGTTTTCTGAATCTATCCAACTTCATGCTGTGCAGAAAACTGAGGAGTTCTAAGGGAGCACTAGACACCAACATTGTTATGGTATCAAAGACAAATATGTAAATCATTTGCAGAGCATGGGCACTGTTGTGGTTTAAGCCCAGAGGGCAACTATTATAATGGCTGTTGGGACCGATCTGAAGCCATCGTGAGTCAGACAAAGAGCATGTATTTAAATTGTTGCGTTTGTACAGTGTTGGGTGTGTGAGTCTAGTAACCCTAAAACAGCCCATGTTTCAGTGCCGTTTGGTTCATTACTAATGGTTAGTTTTGAGCACCTGTGTCGAGCTCTCACCCAAAAGGGTTCTGTCCCTGTGCTCGAGCCCCACGGTAAGGGGAAGCTCCTGCGGGATGGAGCATCCAGCTCTCCATCCTGATCAACACCCCAGGTGGGAGCTGGGAACACAGACTGGCCCCTCTCACCCACAGAAGGTGGTGGTCTTGTTCCCCCACAAGAGTGACCAGCTAGTGGTTTTGCTCAAACCAGCAAGTTTAAGTGATGAAGCACAAACAGATTCTTATTACTAAGAAAGTAAATAAAACAGGGCTTGTGAAACGGGAGAAGCAGAGCCTTGGCCAGAGTGCTAGCTGGCATAAGTCAAACCACACTCCAGGAGTCAGTGGAGTGCCCTGCCAGCAAGTTCTTCAAACTTTTGGGGTTTTTTTTTCTGGTTTTGTTTTTTTGTGTGGAGGAATTTCAAACAGAGCTAGGACCATAACCTAGGGATCTTAGCTCCTTGTTCTTTGCTGTAATCATTACACAAGTTCTTCTAAAGGTGAAGTGCTGTGGTGGGATCAGCCCTGTACATGGTAAACATGCAGAACGATGAAGTATTAAATCTGAGGTGTATGAGTAATATCTATTTGGGTTTACACACTAAGCTGTGCATTGTAGCTTTGTGTTATACATTATTGTTTTGTGCTGTTATTGTACTATTTTGGTTTGTGTGTTGTTATTGTACTATTTTGTTTATTACATTATTTTTGTGATGGGTTCTGTCCAGTCACAGGATGGAGGAATTCTAAAGGCTGGTCCTTTAGGCTGCATATGGAAACACTGGAAAGATCTTGCAGGGGGAACCACTGACCAGAGAGAAACTGATTGACTATTGTAATCATTGATGGCCCTTATATATTTTAGATGATCAGGAGAAATAATAGTGTTTTGCAGACGTGAAGGAAAATGGGATGAGATGCGGCGTGTGAATTTGTTCTTTTCATTGTGGGGTAATTATGATATGCGTAAGAAATGTGGTTTGATTATAAGTGGAAGTGGTGTATTGGCACTGGAGGCAGAAAATATGAAATCGCCTAAGTGGTGGTGTTCATCATGTAGCATCAGCGGGCGATGCAAAGGGGAAATGAGCAGGAAATGGCAGCACAGGCCGAAAGGGGGGTAAACGGAAGGCAAAGGGAACAAAAGGATAGTGATTCGGATAGTTTCGACGAGGAGGAAGGTTTCAGTTTGGTGGTGGGTAGGACTAGGCAGCGAAATGCTCAGAACATACAAGCCCCTCTCAGGCAAGCAGTGGGAAGGGTAGATCGGTTGAATAAAGGTGCCATTTTCAGTATCAGATTGAACAAATTGGAAGGAGTCTACTGGGTCCTGCCTGAGGAAAAGAGAAGGGTGCTGGAAAAAGCTGAGGAGGAGGAAGAGAGGCTAAACACAAGGGATGGTCCAGATCATTGTATGTCAGCACAAGAGCCAGACTGGAATCTAAGTACAGGGGCAGGCAGATTGATGAATAAACAGGATCCACAGCTGACTACTTTGTTCATAGGTCAGTCAGCACCAGATAGAAGAAGAAAGTTACAAAAGTGGAGGGCATGTCTGGAATGTCAACATCTCAGTTAACAGAAAATGCTGCAATTTTAGCAACCGCATTTGCTCAAGCACAAACCTCCTCTGGGGGAAGAGGTTTCCCAAGAGGATGAAAAACAGGAGGAAATACAGAACATAGAATCCCCCTGGGAAGGGATCAGCGTGTGATCTGCAAGGGAAAGGGACATTGGAAGAATGAATGCCCAAAGAGACAATCAGTTAATTGGATACCCCTGTCTGCGCCCATTCCAGAGGCAGACTTACTTATGATCGGTACGGAAGACTCGGATTGACGGGGACTGGGGGTTGAGGAATTAAGACTCCCCAGCCGAACTTCTGGTTTCAGTTAAGCTGGGGAATGAGACAGTTAAATTCCTACTTGATACAGGGGCAACATATTCTGTACTAAAGAGTTGTAAAAGACCCATGAGCAAATTCTTTATGTCAATGATTGGTGCCACAGGATGGAAATAAAATCAGCTGTTTTTCCAGCCTTTAAAGTCTGGAATTGGGAACAGGGTGCTAACCCATCATTTTTTTATATGTATACCAGACTGCCCTGTGCCGCCAGTAGGACAGGGCATAATGAGTAAACTGAATGCACAAATCAGTTTTGGAAAAGGGAAAATCCCAATCCATGTTCCTGAAAGTAAAGCTTTGGATGCCCAGGTCTTTATGTTCCAGAGGCCGAGTTGCAGCAGGTACCTGCAGGAGTAGAAGGTGCTGTGATTCCTATTGTATGGGCCGGAGGAGTCCCGGGAAAATCCAAAAGAGCAGACCCAGTAAGAATTGACCTTAAACCAAGATCATCCCCGGTAGTAAGAATTAAACAGTGTCCTCTAAAGCTAGAAGCTGGAAAGGGGTTGGTGCCAATAATTGAGAAATTCTTAAAGTATAAGTTACTAGTGGAGTGTGAGTCAAAACACACACACACACACACACTACACCCCCCCCATTTTGCTGGTTAAAAAGGCCAATGGTAAGGATTGCTGGTTGGTCCAGGACCTGAGGGCAATAAATCAGATAACCCAGGATATTCATCCTGTAGTGGCAAACCCAGACACATTGTTAACTGGAACAGCAAAGTACATGGGGATTCCAACGCCTGATGGTACCCCCTTATACGATATCACCATTGCTGGAGGCCAGAGCTATGGACAGATTACAGTGAGCGCAGCCTTTCAGCGGGGCAGTGCTAAGATGACTACTCAACAAGAAATCCAAATGGAAGAACCACCACAGGTATCCTATAACTGTGCTTGCATACAGCGATGTCATCTGAATGATGCAACTCCAGACTGCACAAACAACAATACTATAGCTGTAGGACTAGCCAAGGGCTGTAACAGTTACATGAATTCTGTAGACAGCCAATTTGATCTAGCCCTGTTACATAGATTTAAACCCTCAGTTAGGTGGCCTGTACCCCGAGCAGAAGGAACAGGATGGTACTGGCTATGCGGTAACCGAGCTCGGAAAATACTGCCCCTAGGATGGGAAGGAGTGTGCACCAGGAGCCCTCGCCCCGAGCACGACAGCAGTTAATAAGCTGCATGAACAAAGTGGATGGGCGAGGACCCTCCTTAAACGAAGCAGAAGGACTCACAGTGCTATAGCAGACTGTCCTTAGGCATTCCACAGTTTCGTTAGATGGTTTCTCTCTCGGCTTGGAGTAAGTGAATTGGAAAAGACAACTGTAAATATATCCACCATAATCGAGAACATAGAAAACAGAACTATGGACGCCACACAAGCGTTGCAAATTGAAGTGTCCAGTTTGTCTCAGGTAGTGTAACAAAATCGAATGGCCCTTGGCCTCGCAAGGGGGTGTCTGCACCGTGATTAACACAAGCTGTTGTGTATACGTAGATCAGAATGGCAGAATTTCCACGGGTTTGGCAGAAATTTGGGAACAGACCAAAGTCCTGCCTCAGGCCACCAAGGATGATACGTCCTGGGGCTTTGAAGAATTGTGGCACAAACTTAGCTCATGGCTACTGAATTGGGTATGGTTAAGAAATCTGTTTCTAGTGGTAATAGTAATGGTCTGCATCTATATCTTAGCTTGCATTATGATTCAGTGTTGTTGTAGACAAATCTGCATGAAAATGAGGTATTAAGTATTGAGACCTTGGATTTATGAGTCCAAAGTCTCAAGAAAAGGGGGAGTTGCTGCCTGTAGCTGATGCCTGCAAGCAGTTGGTGCTACTGGCTGTAAGGGGCCTCAGACAAGAATGCACCCAAGGGCATAATTTTTGCCACTGTGATGGGTCCATCCCGGGGAGGGCAGAGAAGCCAACAGACACCTGTGGGAGCTGAAGGTAAGAAAGCTGAGAAACTTTACAGACAGAGCAATGAGCCAAGATGAGGTCTTATATGAAAAAAACCTCAGAGTTCATGGAAAGGACACTAAGACACCTCTTCAGCCACCACTAGGGACCACCACAGACCACCGAAAACCCCCATGGAAGCCCCTCAGAGACCCTTCCCCAAATTTTAGTACACTTGTGCAATGTATTAACAGATGCATTAGATCCTCTGGAAATAGGTGTGCACTGCTCGGAAATTACATGAATATTTGTTGGTCTCGGTCCAGCTGGGATCGGGGCGACGCGCAGTTTGTTGAAGGGGGGGCATTGCCAAGAGCAAATGCTGCTGCACTGTGTGCCCGCTCCCAATTTATGACCACCTGTTTACATAGGTTCATTTTCACTTTTACATCCTACTGACCTTCAGGTTTTGCCTGTTTATAACTTACATGCTCACCACACTCTGCAGGTGGTGCTTTTTCCCGCTGTTTTTCACACAACAGGGTGTTCCATAATGCTGCCTCAGGTATCCACAATCATTCTTCTAACCTCAAGGCCAGTTTACATTTTGCTAACTACCAATTCTTAATTCCCACAGGCACCTGCGGGCAGAGACCCCCTGTTCAGCGACACCCCGGGATCCCACACAGCTCCTGGGGGACCAACGCCCCCCAGCCCCCGCTGTGCTCTCCGTCCTGGCACAGAGGAAAAGCAGCTGGCCAGGAGTGAAGCCAGTGAGGAGTCAGGACGGGGCTCCCTGTCCCCCCGCTCTCCTCTCCTGTGCCCTGGGTGGCGCCTTCCACCCCTCCAAACCGGCAGCAGATACGGCAGGGACAGAGTAGTTGCGGCTTCATCACTGGCGTTAGCCAGCCTGTGCCTCAGCTTCCTCCTGCGTGAGCTGGTACCAGGGCAGCTGGTGCCCACATCTGGGGAGCTTTACACCAGGCCAGATAACACTGAAAAGTTGCAGGGGAGTCACAGGCTGGTTTTGCTCAGAGCAGCCATCGACAGGGTGTAGGTACAGGGCCCAGTGTCGTCTGGGCTGTGGGTAAGCAAAGGCTGAGGGCAGCCATGGAGCGAGGGGCCGGAGTGTCCAGGACCCCATTGCCTGCGGAGCGGCTCACAGCCGGTCCCCGGTTACGGGGTGTCGTTAGGGGTGATGTCATAATGGGGCAGATCCAAACCACCCGACGACAGGGTGTCAGAGCGTCAGTGCTGCAGCCGCGCCGCCACCGGTCACAGCAGACATGCTGCGCTCTGTCCCGGGTCTGCCGGCGGCCTCTGAGCCTGCCCAGCTGCCCCCCATCACCTACCAGCTGCCCCAGGCCAGTGTCTGGCAGGGGGGGCCAGGGCCCATGGGGGCCCCGGGGCAGCTGGTGCAGCTCCACCCCGGCATGTGGCTCCCTCCCATGGTGCAGCTCCCCCCAGGGGTGCAGTTCTGCTCCATGGCTGCTCCCTGTCCCCCTGCCCATGGCTGGGGACAGCAGGTGGTGGGGAGGACGCTGGTGCCCCCCCAGCCGATGGGGCTGGGGCCGGGGGCCGTGGTCCAGGAGGAGCCCCTGTACCCCACGGGCTCCTGCCTGCTGCACGTCCCTGCCCGCCCCAGCCCCCCGTCACCCTGCCACCCCGCAGCTCAGCGCTGGGTGCAGGGCCCCCCTCTGCTCCACAACACGCCCGGCAGCGCCCAGAAGCTGCCGGAGGCCTCCAACATGGAGGCAGTGGCCGTCGAGGACAGCGTCCCTGCTGCCAGCGCCCACCAGCCCGCCCTGGCTCCGCTGACTGGCAGAGCCACCATAAAGCCCAAAGGTGAGTTTAGGGGCTGGCAGAGCCCACAGGCAGACAGCCAAGCTGAGGAAAGGTTGCATCGCCTGGACTTGGGTTGGCTTTGCTTTTGCAGCAGCAGTGACCGCCCTGGCAGCCCCGGGGAAGCCCGCAGACCTGCCCGAGCAGGGGCTGGACGCCTTCGCGGAGGCCTTTCGTGAGGAGGCAGAGGACACCACTGCCCAACAGATCCTCGCTTGGCTTAACACCGTGGATGGCGAGGACACCATCCCCGACGTCCTCGACAGCCCCAGCGTGACTGCCTTCCTCCAGCAGCTCCCTGACGTCTCTGCCTACGTGGCGGAGGGCAGCAGCCCCAAGGAGCAGGCAGTGGCGGCAAGGCTGGGGGACAGTGAGGACGCTGTCTCCGATGTCCCAGAGCTGACGGCCCTCCTCGGTGAGCTCCCCGACCTCTCCAGGTATGTGGAAGCGGGTGGTGGTGGGAGTGGGGAACAGTGAGGACACTGTCCCTGATGTCCTTGATTTCCCCAACAGCCTCACCAGCACCATGTGCTGTGATGAGCTCCCCGACCTCTCTGTGTACGTGGTGGACGGTGACTGCCCCCAGGACCGAGCGATGGTGGCACATCTAGGGGACAGTGGGGACACCGTCTTGACCGCCAGTGTCCCCAACTTGCCTGCTGAGGTCCTCAAGGAGCTCCCTGACCTCTGCAGGTACGTGACGGAGGGCGGCTGCCCCAAGGAGCGAGCCGTGGCGGCAGGGCTGGGGGATGGCAAGGACACCGTCCCCAGTGTCCCCCACGTCTCCAACTTGAGCACCTCCCTTAACGAGCTCCCCCACCTCTCGGAGTACAGGGCAGAGGGCGGCTGCGACAATGAGCAAGTGGCGGTGGTGATGCTGGTGGACGGTGAAAACATCTTCCCTGACAGCCTCTCCAGCACCGTCTCCTCCAATGAAGCCCCCAACTTCTTGGGGTACGGGACGCAGGGCAACTGGGCCAAGGACCACCTGTCAGCAGCGATGCTGGGGGACGCCGACCCCTTCTGGGGGGTGCCAGCCTCCCCCTCGCAGGACCCCACAGGGCAGCAGGGCAGGATGGCGGCAGAACTGCCCACCTGGCTGCCACCGAGTCCTTCGGAGACATCTGAGGAGAGCTCGGAGGAGAGCTCAGATGAGAGCTCGGATGAGAGCTCCGAGGACAGTCCTGCGAAGAGACCCCAGAAGGGTCCCCTGAAGGCTCTTCCAGACAGTCACCTGCTGAGCCCACAGGGGATCCCGCTGCTGAGTCCCCTGCCCAGCCCCTCGCGTCCTTCCCGGCGTCACCCGCCCCGCACGGCCCGGCTGATGGAGGAGGTGCTGCGGAGGCAGCCCCGGGTGCTTCTGACTCGCCTGCCCCTGGAGAATGCGCTGAAGGGTCCTCAGGAGACCCCTCTGCCCAGCCGCTCACGTCCCTCCCGGAATCACCCAGCCCACACAGCCCGGCTGATGGAGGAGGTGCTGCGGAGGCAGCCCCGGGTGCTTCTGACCCGCCTGCCGCTGCCCTTGGGCGCTGTCTCTGGCCGGGGGGTGCCCGGATCGGGCCGGGCGGGGGGCAAGCGGGCCAAGCGCCCCGCCCCGGCCAGGAGTGCCAAGAAACGAGAGACCTCCCTGCGGGACAACATCCCACCCAAGAGGAGGAAGATGGTGGTGTGACGGGTGGGAAAACACTCAAAAACCTCGCGGGAGGTGAAGCCGGACAGGGACGGCGTGGTGGCGGGCAGCAGCAAGTGGAGAGCACCTGATGGCAACAACGTGCCCGCCAAGGGAGCCAGAACCCTGAGGGACACCACGGGACAGCGTGCCGCCCGCTCCAGCCCCAGCCCTCTCCCATATCTCCAACTATTTCTTAATTCATTAAAGTTTCAGTGTTTGTTTCACAGCGACCCTGCCAGTGGTCATTCGTGCAGCGGGAGGTGGGGGGTTAATGCAGCCCCTGCCCCATGAGCTGATACGAACGAAAATTGTCTGGAAGCAACAATCAGTGTGTTGATGGGGTGATTGTGCACCGGGTGAAAGAACCCGCTTTTGGGACAACACACAGCCCCCTGACTGCACACCAGCACACACACACACAGACACAGACACTCCCTGACTGCACACCAGCACACACACACACACACACAGACACTCCCTGACTGCACACCAGCACACACACACACACACACAGACACTCCCTGACTGCACACCAGCGCACACACACACACACACACACTCCCTGACTGCACACCAGCACACACACTCCCATGGACTCCTCAGCCTCCTGCTGCCACTGCTCCCAGCCTCTCGCTGCTCCATCGCCTTCGGTTGCTCCACACTGGAACCCTGTCCCAAACCCACCAGACCCCCCCTGCCCCCAGCTAACCCAGCTCAGCCCTAGAGCTACCCCGCAGCTCTGTCCCAGTGACCCCTCTGGCTAACGGGGCGCTGGGGCAGCCAGCTGTGGGCTGGGGAGATGACCAGCCCTGCTCGGAGGGCAGCTCAGTGCGGCCTGGGCTCCGTGCTGGGTGTCCAAGCCGAGGCCTCTTGACAGAAACCTGGACTTGGTGGGACCGTGACACAGCATCATCTCCAGAGCCAGGACAGCTCCCTTCAAGCCATGGTCCAGAAGCAAAGGGCCCGCCCCAGTGCCCAGAGATCCCAGCTCAGCTGGAGGCGTGCGGGGCACCCCTGGGCGGGAGCCGAGCTGGGAGCTGCAGCACCATCACGTGCCAGGGGCCAGGAGCGCAGCAAGGTGGGGTTGGGATAGATGGTCCTGGCAGCTTCAGAGGCAGGACCTGGTGCAGCCAGTGCAGAGCCGACAGGCCTCGGTGGGAAGCAGCTCAGGGTATGATCCATCGTTTTGTTTACATGCCAGTGACTTGCCTTAGAAACTAACTCTCCAGATTTGTTTGATGTCTGTGAAGACAATCATGCCTCGTTACCCCTTTTTTGTTTCCACTCTGGAAGCCAATAGGGCTTCTCTGCACCCTCCCTGTAGGTATTTACAGACACTGCCAGGATCCCCCTGAGCCTTCCCCAGGCTGAACAGGCCCAGCTCTCTCACCTTTCCTCATGTGAGATGCTCCCGTCCCTTCATCATCTTTGTGGCCCTTTGCTGGACTCTCTGTCCATGTCTCTCCCGCACTGGGGAGCTCAGAACTGGACCCAGCACTCCAGCTCTCGCAGCACTCACCAGCGCTGAACGAAGGGGTGGGAGCATCTCCCCTGACCTGCCGGCAGCTCTCCTCCTGACGCAGCCCGCGATGCCGTTGCCCTTCTTTGCAGCAGCGGTACATTATTGGCTCACGTTCAACTTGGTGTCCCCCAGGTCCCCCTCTTCTGCAACGCCGCTTTCCAGCTGGGCAGCCCCAGGATATACCGGTGTGTGGGGCTGTTCCTCCCCAGAGCACTTGTGCTCTATTCAACTGATACCCAAAAAGCGGTCGAGGAAACTCTCTCAGACTCATTTGGAGGGTCAGAAAGCAGGCATTCTGTATTGCAGCGCTGGGCGCACACGTGAATAATTTCGCAGAGGTGAGCGCACCGACTCCTAGCGCTGCACAGCTTAGAGTGAAAGCAATTCGGTCATAGGCACTAAATTTCCACAAAGCCATGAGCATATTCATACTTTTCCCAGAACTAGGTAACATATGCATTAGTACTTTGCACATGCTCACTTCCGTTGATCTAAATGAGTCGGTGCTCCTCTGGTGGTCTCTAGTGGCTAATTAGAGTCTTCCTCACTGTGTCCGTTTGATGAGCCTTTACTCCGCGCATGCTCGCTTCTCCTGGAGGCTCTTTGCCGAAATAGAGTCTGGCCTGGGCTTGTTCACAGCCACAATTTTCACTCTGCGGACACTGGAGCATCCTGTTATCTACTGTTAGGGGTCTAAACTGAGAGGCGTACATTTTGTTATCTATAGATAAGCGAGTTGTTTTACAGATGATCCCGTGGTTCCAGTCCCCTGGTATCAGGGGGACTGGGGAAGAGCAGGCTGGGGTTAACTGGGAGAACTGGGGGAGACTGGAAAGGGAGGACTGGACAGGGGACTGGGGAAGCAGGGGGCTGGGGGTTCCTGGGGAAGGGCAGGAGGTAACTGGGTGCATGGGTGTAAGTGGGGCAGGGACACCTCAACATGGATCCCCAGCATCGCCCCCCCTGCATTGGGAGCCCCAGTATGGGGGTGCTGCAGCCCCCCAGCATGGGGACCCCCTGCATTGGGAATGCCAAGATCCGGGCAATGCAGCCCCCAGCATGGTGTCCCCCAACCCCCCTTACTGGGGTCCCCCAACACTGGGGTGATGCAGCCCCCCAGAACTGGGTCCCCCATACACCCCCCCTCAAGGTGACACAGCCCCCAGCATTGGGACTCCCCTGATCAGGGCCCCCCAGCACTGGAGCCCCCGCTGTCGGGGGGACACAGACACCAGCAGTGGGGACCCCCATCCCCCCCCCATTTCTGCCCCATTTCTCCCTTAACCCCTCATGGGTTAAAGCCTCCTGGGTGGACCCTTCCCGGGGGCGGGGCCTCTCCTGGGGGTGTCACAGCACAGGGGCGGAGCCTTCACTGTCTTTCCTTTTCCAAACCAGGGGATAAATGGGGGGTCGAGGGGTGGGGCTTGTCTTGGAGGGTGGGGCCTCTCCAGGGGGTGTGTCCCACCTCGGGGCGGGCCTTTCCCCACTCTCCCGGGCCATAATGACCAGACAGGGTGTTCTCTGGAGGGTGCGGCCCCTCCCGGGGGGTGTGTCCCCAGAGGGGGCGAGGCCTATGCAGGAGTGGCGTGGGCGGGTCCAGGGGCGCCGCTGTCCAATGAGGCGCTGCTGTTCCACGAGAAGTGCGGGGCCCTCGCCAAGCTGTGCAATGGGCACAAGACAGCCAAGGCAGCACGGAGCCCCCGGCACCAGGACACACCTTGGGGGGCCAGGGCGGGGCACGGGCACACACCCCAGCCAGGGCCGCAAGGCCTTCGTCCTGAACACGGCCAGCGTCCCCTCCCGCGGGGACAGGGCTCGCTGCAAAGCCCTTCCCAGCCTCGAGACGTTCACACCCTTCCTCGCCTCCCACCCCGCTCAGCTCCGCAGCCCGGCATCGCCTCACTGCCGCAGCAAAAGAACCCCAAATCACCCCAGGAACGGCCAGGGAGGGAGCTGCCGGCCAGGCTGGGACCCTCCTCCCCTGGCCTGGCTGCACCCCGGGCAGACACAAGACCGGACGGGGGGGGAAACATAAACAAGAGTTGGCAGCTGCCACAAGGGCCAGGGTCAGCGCTCCAGAGATTTCTCCAAGTGCCCCCAGAGGAACTGCGCAGTGCTGGCGTCCCGGCTGGGCGAGCGGCAGGAGACACCCACCACGACATCTGCTTTGGTTTCCATCCCCCTCATCCTCACCCCGAGGCTCCCAACCACGTCCTCGCTGACTGTCAGCCCTGCAGCATCGCACCTCTCCCTCACATCGCCTGCCAGCCCTCCCCTCGCCTGCCCTGCCTGCCCCTCCTGCCCCACCTGCCCCCTCCAGCCCAGCACTCCAGGTGTGGGGCTCCTGCCACCAAGTCCCCCTGATCCCAAGGCTGTCTCAGCTCTGCCAACGGACCAAGGCTTCCCGTCCAAGGCACCTGCACCCACAGGCCCCTTTTAACCCTTTCCCTCCCCAGGAGGAGCCGGGGAGGTTGCTGGGGGCGGGGCGTAACCTGGGGACCCCCAACATTCCGTCCCGGGACACCCCAGAGAGTCCTTAGCAACCAACACCCACCACAAACCATGGTGCTGCCACCAGGGTGGGTGTCTCTGCGCGGCTCCTGGGACCCCCCAGGGCCCCGGTTCCTGCGGCTCTCTCTGCTCCCCGAAATCTTCTCCCACCAAGGTAGGCACCGACCCCGACCCCGACCCCTGCAGCCCGGGGACGCTCTTGGGGGCCAGAGCGGAGGTGAGCGCCGGCCATGGCTCCCGTCTCTCTTCCAGGCTCAGCCAACCTGTGCCCACTGCCCGGGCAGGAGCAGCCCTTCCCCACAGCCTGGGCACCCCCGGCGGGGGGGGCACCCCACGCCCCCCAGGCCCCTCCACAAGGTATGGCACCCCTCTCTGCTCCACCACCCCGGCACCTTTCGCACCTTCAGCACCCCCGACCACGGGCACCCCAGAGTCCCCATCACTCCCGTGCCCCCTCCCCAGGCAGTTTTTGCACGGGGGTTTGGCAAGCCTGGGCGAGCGTCCCTGCCCTCACCTGGCTGATGTGTGCCCAGTACAGCCCACGGCCAGAGAATTTACCACATACTTGGCGCCATCTCTCCCCTTTTCACCTCGGAGAAGCCAGACTCGTCCCCGATTTCTGAGCCCGTCCCTTTGGCACAGCAGCTCATCCCGCGGGCATCGCCCTGGCAACGAGCTCCCCACGTGCGTGGCGCGGAGCCGGGGGATGTTGGTGATGGGAGGCCGGCTCGGTGGGTGCCCCCAGAGGGTCCCCCTTGCCCAGCACAGCTCCCTCTCACCTACACAGGGCTGCTGAGGGCTCCGTGTGGCTGCCGTTTTGACCCCCGACTCTTTGGCTACGAGTGGACCAACATGCCACCACCATCCACCTCCATCCCCAGCTACGGGCACATCGAGGGGCTGTCTGCTCCCTTCAACATCGCCAGCACGGCCACCTCTGCAGGGGCACCCCTGGGCACTGACATCGCCCCAGGCAGCAACGTCCCCCTAGCAGCCGGTGCTGACCCCTACAACCAAGGCCCTGGGGACGCCACGGACGACCTGGTTGTGACTGAAGACATGCTTCAGCAAGAGGCCCTCAGGCTCTTCAGTCACTCCCTGGATGCGGTGGGTGTCAGCCAGGATGGTCTCAGCAGCGGCCCCATGCCTGGGGACAGTGGAGTCACCAGAGAAGAGGGGAGAGCGATGGCCCCAGGCTCCCCAGTGCTGTCGACGTCCATCCCCACCTACGAGGACGTCCAGGGGCAACCGGAAAACAACATCTCCGGCGCGGCCACCCCCATGGGGCCAGTCCCAGGCAGCAACATCCCCCCGGGCAGTGACGTCCCCACCAGCCCCGCTGCTGTCCCCCACAATGAAGACCTTGGGGGCACACCAGAAGATCTCAGTCTCAGCGATGAGATGCTGCTCCAAGAGGCCCTGAGCCTCTTTGGTTGGTCACTGGACTCGGTGGGGCTCAGCCAGGACGGTGCCAGCAGCAGCCCCATGCCTGGGGACCTGGCTGACACCTGCGCAGCCATCCCCCCCTGTGACTCCCCCTCGCTTTTGCTGCCCGATGAGCTGCTTGGCCTCGACAACACCATCGACACCGTCCTGGGCCTGGAGGACTTTCTGATGGGGCTGGAGGCCCAGGAGCCGTGGGGGGATGCGGGGATGGAGCCGCCCCCGTCCCAGCCGGCCATGCCAGAGAAGCGGGACTGGAAGCGGGGGCAGAGCACCCTGTCACCGCCCCCCAGCAAGCGCAGGGCACTTGCAGTCAGCCCGGGGAGGGCAGGGGGGAGTAAAGATTGATGTAGGGAACGGGGCAGTGGGTGATGAGAGTGGGGTATCTTGGGGGTGCGGGAGGAGGGTGGTGTATTGGGGGGGTATGTTATTGTATTTGGGGGGTGGGGGCTCAAGGGTGGGGTGTTTGGGGCGTGGGTGGGGATGTTCATGTATTTGGGGGGAGGGAGGGTATTAGAGTAGTTTTGATGGGACATTCTCTGTTGTTTATTGCAATTAAAATTTGTTTTCTTCAAAACCTCTCCGTGTCTGTGTAGGAGGGGGAGGCAGCGCAGGGGGCATCGGGAAACGGCACCCAACGGTGCAACAGCCCCGCTGAGCCCCAAATCAGAGCCGGTGAGCCCTGAAGGGCACCCAGCCGCCCCCAGGACCGAGTCACCACCAGCGGGGCAGGCAATGGTGGGGGGCGGGGGGGGACTCCCCCGGCCCATTCCCCGGGGCAAGGAGCCCTTTGGCGGGGCAGCCAGGACAGACGGCTCCCTGCAGGACTCACGGACACGGCCCCACGCAGAAAGCAGCACGGAGCCCCCGGCACCAGGACAGACCTTGGGGGGCCAGGGGGGGCACGGGCACACACCCCAGCCAGGGCCGCAAGGCCTTTGTCCTGAACACGGCCAGCATCCCCTCCCGCAGGGACAGGGCTCGCTGCAGAGCCCTTCCCAGCCTCGAGACATTCACGCCCTTCCTCGCCTCCCACCCTGCTCTGCTCCGCAGCCCGGCATCACCTCACTACCGCAGCAAAAGAACCCCAAATCACCCCAGGAATGTTAAACTCAGTTATCCACAATTATTCTTCTAACCTCAAGGCCAGTTTACATTTTGCTAACTACCAATTCTTAATTCCCACAGGCACCTGCGGGCAGAGGCCCCCTGTTCAGCGACACCCCGGGATCCCACACAGCTCCTGGGGGACCAACGCCCCCCAGCCCCCGCTGTGCTCTCCGTCCTGGCACAGAGGAAAAGCAGCTGGCCAGGAGTGAAGCCAGTGAGGAGTCAGGACGGGGCTCCCTGTCCCCCCGCTCTCCTCTCCTGTGCCCTGGGTGGCGCCTTCCACCCCTCCAAACCGGCAGCAGATACGGCAGGGACAGAGTAGTTGCGGCTTCATCACTGGCGTTAGCCAGCCTGTGCCTCAGCTTCCTCCTGCGTGAGCTGGTACCAGGGCAGCTGGTGCCCACATCTGGGGAGCTTTACACCAGGCCAGATAACACTGAAAAGTTGCAGGGGAGTCACAGGCTGGTTTTGCTCAGAGCAGCCATCGACAGGGTGTAGGTACAGGGCCCAGTGTCGTCTGGGCTGTGGGTAAGCAAAGGCTGAGGGCAGCCATGGAGCGAGGGGCCGGAGTGTCCAGGACCCCATTGCCTGCGGAGCGGCTCACAGCCGGTCCCCGGTTACGGGGTGTCGTTAGGGGTGATGTCATAATGGGGCAGATCCAAACCACCCGACGACAGGGTGTCAGAGCGTCAGTGCTGCAGCTGCGCCGCCACCGGTCACAGCAGACATGCTGCGCTCTGTCCCGGGTCTGCCGGCGGCCTCTGAGCCTGCCCAGCTGCCCCCCATCACCTACCAGCTGCCCCAGGCCAGTGTCTGGCAGGGGGGGCCAGGGCCCATGGGGGCCCCGGGGCAGCTGGTGCAGCTCCACCCCGGCATGTGGCTCCCTCCCATGGTGCAGCTCCCCCCAGGGGTGCAGTTCTGCTCCATGGCTGCTCCCTGTCCCCCTGCCCATGGCTGGGGACAGCAGGTGGTGGGGAGGACGCTGGTGCCCCCCCAGCCGATGGGGCTGGGGCCGGGGGCCGTGGTCCAGGAGGAGCCCCTGTACCCCACGGGCTCCTGCCTGCTGCACGTCCCTGCCCGCCCCAGCCCCCCGTCACCCTGCCACCCCGCAGCTCAGCGCTGGGTGCAGGGCCCCCCTCTGCTCCACAACACGCCCGGCAGCGCCCAGAAGCTGCCGGAGGCCTCCAACATGGAGGCAGTGGCCGTCGAGGACAGCGTCCCTGCTGCCAGCGCCCACCAGCCCGCCCTGGCTCCGCTGACTGGCAGAGCCACCATAAAGCCCAAAGGTGAGTTTAGGGGCTGGCAGAGCCCACAGGCAGACAGCCAAGCTGAGGAAAGGTTGCATCGCCTGGACTTGGGTTGGCTTTGCTTTTGCAGCAGCAGTGACCGCCCTGGCAGCCCCGGGGAAGCCCGCAGACCTGCCCGAGCAGGGGCTGGACGCCTTCGCGGAGGCCTTTCGTGAGGAGGCAGAGGACACCACTGCCCAACAGATCCTCGCTTGGCTTAACACCGTGGATGGCGAGGACACCATCCCCGACGTCCTCGACAGCCCCAGCGTGACTGCCTTCCTCCAGCAGCTCCCTGACGTCTCTGCCTACGTGGCGGAGGGCAGCAGCCCCAAGGAGCAGGCAGTGGCGGCAAGGCTGGGGGACAGTGAGGACGCTGTCTCCGATGTCCCAGAGCTGACGGCCCTCCTCGGTGAGCTCCCTGACCTCTCCAGGTATGTGGAAGCGGGTGGTGGTGGGAGTGGGGAACAGTGAGGACACTGTCCCTGATGTCCTTGATTTCCCCAACAGCCTCACCAGCACCATGTGCTGTGATGAGCTCCCCGACCTCTCTGTGTACGTGGTGGACGGTGACTGCCCCCAGGACCGAGCGATGGTGGCACATCTAGGGGACAGTGGGGACACCGTCTTGACCGCCAGTGTCCCCAACTTGCCTGCTGAGGTCCTCAAGGAGCTCCCTGACCTCTGCAGGTACGTGACGGAGGGCGGCTGCCCCAAGGAGCGAGCCGTGGCGGCAGGGCTGGGGGATGGCAAGGACACCGTCCCCAGTGTCCCCCACGTCTCCAACTTGAGCACCTCCCTTAACGAGCTCCCCCACCTCTCGGAGTACAGGGCAGAGGGCGGCTGCAACAATGAGCAAGTGGCGGTGGTGATGCTGGTGGACGGTGAAAACATCTTCCCTGACAGCCTCTCCAGCACCGTCTCCTCCAATGAAGCCCCCAACTTCTTGGGGTACGGGACGCAGGGCAACTGGGCCAAGGACCACCTGTCAGCAGCGATGCTGGGGGACGCCGACCCCTTCTGGGGGGTGCCAGCCTCCCCCTCGCAGGACCCCACAGGGCAGCAGGGCAGGATGGGGGCAGAACTGCCCACCTGGCTGCCACCGAGTCCTTCGGAGACATCTGAGGAGAGCTCGGAGGAGAGCTCAGATGAGAGCTCGGATGAGAGCTCCGAGGACAGTCCTGCGAAGAGACCCCAGAAGGGTCCCCTGAAGGCTCTTCCAGACAGTCACCTGCTGAGCCCACAGGGGGTCCCGCTGCTGAGTCCCCTGCCCAGCCCCTCGCGTCCTTCCCGGCGTCACCCGCCCCGCACGGCCCGGCTGATGGAGGAGGTGCTGCGGAGGCAGCCCCGGGTGCTTCTGACTCGCCTGCCCCTGGAGAATGCGCTGAAGGGTCCTCAGGAGACCCCTCTGCCCAGCCGCTCACGTCCCTCCCGGAATCACCCAGCCCACACAGCCCGGCTGATGGAGGAGGTGCTGCGGAGGCAGCCCCGGGTGCTTCTGACCCGCCTGCCGCTGCCCTTGGGCGCTGTCTCTGGCCGGGGGGTGCCCGGATCGGGCCGGGCGGGGGGCAAGCGGGCCAAGCGCCCCGCCCCGGCCAGGAGTGCCAAGAAACGAGAGACCTCCCTGCGGGACAACATCCCACCCAAGAGGAGGAAGATGGTGGTGTGACGGGTGGGAAAACACTCAAAAACCTCGCGGGAGGTGAAGCCGGACAGGGACGGCATGGTGGCGGGCAGCAGCAAGTGGAGAGCACCTGATGGCAACAACGTGCCCGCCAAGGGAGCCAGAACCCTGAGGGACACCACGGGACAGCGTGCCGCCCGCTCCAGCCCCAGCCCTCTCTCATATCTCCAACTATTTCTTAATTCATTAAAGTTTCAGTGTTTGTTTCACAGCGACTCTGCCAGTGGTCATTCGTGCAGCGGGAGGTGGGGGGTTAATGCAGCCCCTGCCCCATGAGCTGATACGAACGAAAATTGTCTGGAAGCAACAATCAGTGTGTTGATGGGGTGATTGTGCACCAGGTGAAAGAACCCGCTTTTGGGACAACACACAGCCCCCTGACTGCACACCAGCACACACACATACAGACACTCCCTGCCTGCACACCAGCACACACACACACACACATACAGACACTCCCTGACTGCACACCAGCGCGCACACACACACACATACAGACACTCCCTGACTGCACACCAGCGCGCACACACACACACACACACACAGACACTCCCTGACTGCACACCAGCACACACACACACACACACACACACACACACACAGAAACTCCCTGCCTGCACACCAGCACACACACACACAGACACAGACACTCCCTGACTGCACACCAGCACACACACACACACACACAGACACTCCCTGACTGCACACCAGCGCGCACACACACACACACACACTCCCTGACTGCACACCAGCACACACACTCCCATGGACTCCTCAGCCTCCTGCTGCCACTGCTCCCAGCCTCTCGCTGCTCCATCGCCTTCGGTTGCTCCACACTGGAACCCTGTCCCAAACCCACCAGACCCCCCCTGCCCCCAGCTAACCCAGCTCAGCCCTAGAGCTACCCCGCAGCTCTGTCCCAGTGACCCCTCTGGCTAACGGGGCGCTGGGGCAGCCAGCTGTGGGCTGGGGAGATGACCAGCCCTGCTCGGAGGGCAGCTCAGTGCGGCCTGGGCTCCGTGCTGGGTGTCCAAGCCGAGGCCTCTTGACAGAAACCTGGACTTGGTGGGACCGTGACACAGCATCATCTCCAGAGCCAGGACAGCTCCCTTCAAGCCATGGTCCAGAAGCAAAGGGCCCGCCCCAGTGCCCAGAGATCCCAGCTCAGCTGGAGGCGTGCGGGGCACCCCTGGGCGGGAGCCGAGCTGGGAGCTGCAGCACCATCACGTGCCAGGGGCCAGGAGCGCAGCAAGGTGGGGTTGGGATAGATGGTCCTGGCAGCTTCAGAGGCAGGACCTGGTGCAGCCAGTGCAGAGCCGACAGGCCTCGGTGGGAAGCAGCTCAGGGTATGATCCATCGTTTTGTTTACATGCCAGTGACTTGCCTTAGAAACTAACTCTCCAGATTTGTTTGATGTCTGTGAAGACAATCATGCCTCGTTACCCCTTTTTTGTTTCCACTCTGGAAGCCAATAGGGCTTCTCTGCACCCTCCCTGTAGGTATTTACAGACACTGCCAGGATCCCCCTGAGCCTTCCCCAGGCTGAACAGGCCCAGCTCTCTCACCTTTCCTCATGTGAGATGCTCCCGTCCCTTCATCATCTTTGTGGCCCTTTGCTGGACTCTCTGTCCATGTCTCTCCCGCACTGGGGAGCTCAGAACTGGACCCAGCACTCCAGCTCTCGCAGCACTCACCAGCGCTGAACGAAGGGGTGGGAGCATCTCCCCTGACCTGCCGGCAGCTCTCCTCCTGACGCAGCCCGCGATGCCGTTGCCCTTCTTTGCAGCAGCGGTACATTATTGGCTCACGTTCAACTTGGTGTCCCCCAGGTCCCCCTCTTCTGCAACGCCGCTTTCCAGCTGGGCAGCCCCAGGATATACCGGTGCGTGGGGCTGTTCCTCCCCAGAGCACTTGTGCTCTATTCAACTGATACCCAAAAAGCGGTCGAGGAAATCCAAAGAAGCACTGACACCTGCCTTCTGAACAGACTATCCCTCATATAGAGAGAGATGCTTGTTTTCAATCCGTTTGTGAAGTGCACAGGGAGGAGACCTCCAGCCATCTAATACCAGACGGATAGAAAAATGAATTCCCCTTAAAAGTCAATCAGTACACATTTAAACGGATCAACTGAAAACTGAAGAGTGGCAATAACCTGGTGAAGTGAAGGCCTCATTTGCATGGGACACTTATCACGGCACATATTTGTATGACTTGAAGTAGCCCACCAGCTTGGTCACCGAGCCAGAGAATTTGTGGAGGAGGGTTTACAAACAGCGGAGTGCGCTGCCGAGGTAGTTCTGTGAAGGGACCTGACACCCGTTGGCTTTCACACATTTATTTTTCCTTCGCCTCAATTAACTGAGTTCATTTTGGTGATGAAATCTTAGTAAAGGTGAAGTCAAACAATGTAGACTTAAAAGTTAACTTTTTAGTTTTGGAGCGTTATTCCTGAAGTCCCTGGAAATGTCTGTTTGCTCGCTTTGAATTTAACAGCTGCCAGCTTAGTCTAACAGCTCTCAGACAAAACCGGCATCTGCCAGCAGGAGCCTGTTCCCCGCAGGCAGCGACATCCCCTAAGCAGAGCCCTGGAAACTACCGAGACCCGCGAAGCGGTGTCACTCTGCCTCGCCACGACTCCACATCTCCAGATTGAGCAGCGACATCACGCTCAACAGGGCTACTTTTCACACTCGTCCAAGCAGAGCTCCGACAGGAATGTTCAACCACGCTGGAGCCAGCACCGTTGTTGATTCCTTCTCCCTTCTAGCACAAAACTTGTCTTGCTGCCAGTGATGGCCAGTAAGTAGCTACTGGGCTTTTGCAAGCACTAGACGTTGCACATCGACCACGTAGTCTCCTACGCCCAGCTCCGTGTCTAACAACAGATCGGAACGGCTCTGTGAGGTCTCCACACAAGCCTCAGCTACCGATGGTGGCCGAATCGCACTGTCCCTTCCCGCCCCACTGAATCGCTGGTGCCACTTGCCCTCCCGGTTCCCCGCACGCCGGCGGGACGGGCCCCAGGCTGACTCACGCCCCGTGGGGACAAGCCACAGAGAGCAGAGTGTGGCTCCCGCAGGCCGCGGCCGCCGCCAGCCGGGCAGTGCCCGAGGCCCCGTGCCCACCGCCCCACGCACCTTCTCCGGTCTGGGCGTTGCTGATCCGCAGGTCGCAGGTGGCCGCCTTCAGCTTCTGGCGGCCCATGATCTGGCGCTTGAGGTCGCTGAGGGAGATGTGGAGGCCGCTGAAGGTGACCGTGTCGCAGCGCAGCTGGGAGGAGAACTGGTCATGGACGCACGGCATGGCTGGGCCAGGCGACGCCTGCTCCTGACAGCGTCCGCCGTGCGCGGCAGGTGGTATCTGCCAGCCCCTGGCCCCCGCCCCTGCCACGCCTCCGGCCCGGGGCCCTCAGCGATGGAGCTGGGCTGCGGTGGCAGCGCCCACCCGGCTCCTCCTGGCAGCCCGGGCCAGCAGAGGGGTGATGGGGAGAGGCCCCGCGGCCCCGGCTCGGCCACCGATCCCGAGCTCAGCCTCCGCGGCCCCGGCTCAGGCCCGTTGTCCTGTCACCCCCTGGGCCTGTCCCTGCCTGGTGTCCTGCCACCCCCTGGGCCCGTGGTGTCCCTCCTGTCACCGTCCCGGCCTTCACCACACAGCATTACCTCCCGCCAGCCCCTGGGCCTGTGGCGTCCCCCCCTACAGCCCTGGGCCCATCACCGCCTGACGTCCTGTCACCCCCCAGGCCTGTCCCTGCCCATGTCCCTCCTGTCCCCCCAGGCTGTCACCACCCGCTGTCCCCTCCTGCCAGCAGCCAGCCAGGGCGAGGCAGCCTGGGGGAGAGGCAGCGGGCTTTGCCATGTGGCCTCGGCTGCCGGCGCTGCCGGGCGGTGAAGGGAGGGGACATCTCGGGGTGCCTGAGAAAGGCCCCGCTCCCCGCGGACGGGGCAGCCCCTTGTTCCCCGGCCGGGGAGGGGCCGCCAGCCCGGCCTGCGCTGGGAGGGGCCGGGGCCGGGCGGGGCCGCGCGCTCTAAAGGGGCCGCCGCGGGGCCTTTCTCCGGGGCTCTCACCGACGGTGCGAAGCCGGGACCCGCCCCGCGCCCGCCCCGATCCGCCCCCGCCGGGACGCGCCGAGCCGCGGCGGCTCCAGCGGCGCGGGCCGGGGCCCGAGAGCGGCGGCGGCGCTGGCCCTGGCCGTGGTGCTGGCGGCCCGGGGCGGCTGGAGCCGCGGGAACGGTGAGTCGGGGCCGGGGGCGCGGCCGAGGCGGGCGGCGGGGCCCGGGCGGCGGCGGCCCCGCGGCGGGAGGGGCCGAGGCGGGCGGCGCGGGGCGGCCCCGCCGCGCTTTGACCCTCCGTAGCCGTGGGGGGGGGCGGCCGCCGCGCCAGGCCGCACCGCGGGGCCGGCGGCTGGGGCGGCTCGGCCGGGGCCTGCGGCGCCGGGAGCGGGGCCCGCGGCCCTCCCGCGGGGAGCGGCTCGGGTCACCTTCGTCCCGGGGCCGGCGTGTTCGGGCCCAGGCGGGGCAGAGCGGGCCGGGAGGGACGGGCTCGGCGGCGGCCGGGGGGAGCTGGGGCGGGACCGGGCCGGGCTGCAGCTCCCGCCGTTTCGCCTGAGGATTGACCGTGCGGCGCCTCCCGACCCGCCGGGACTGTCGCTCGCGGGAGCGGGGAGGGTCCGGCCGTGCCGCCCGGTGCCGGGGCTCAGGGGTGGGGAAGGGCACGGCCCCCCCCGGCCCTGCTGCTGGGAAGGGGCTGAGCGGTGGCACCCGGCCCTGCTCTCCTGGGCCGCTTTCAGCCCCGGCTGCAGTTCCAGACGGGTTTAGCGAGGCGTGGGGCTGCGGGTTTGTCTTTAACCGCGGGAACGCTTCGGGGGAGCCGTTCAAATCCACGGGTGTTACGGGGGGTGAAGCTCGGAGGTCGGGATCGGTGTTTGCACGGGGTCTGGTAAAACACCAGACGGGTGTAAAGGTGTTGTGCTGGAGGTGTGAGCTTGTTAAATCCCGGCTGACACGAGTTTAAGCCTTACAAGCTGTTTTGATGTCAAACAAACTTGCTCAGGAAATGATTCTAGTTAGAGGTTTTAAGTTCGGATGATGTTTACAGCTGTTTTTAAATAAAAGTATTTATGTGAGGCGAGCTGCCTGGATACGTAAATCCCCTGTGCCCCGGACAGCCCCCTACCCCTGTCAGCTTTCCCTCCGCAGAGGCAATAGCAGTTCCAGTGCAGACAGTGCAGCGATGGCTGGTTTGAGCTGTGGCTGCTGCTCAGAGAACAAAGCAGCAGGTACCCTTAAGGCAGCCCCTTGTTCCCAGCAATCGGACAAGTTGCATATTTCACAAATCGCCCAGTTTCTTCCTCATACGTGTTTTTAAAATTACAAGCCTTGAGAGAGACCCGTGGTACGGCTTTAACCTGGGCGGGTAAGTTCCAGCTGGCAAAGCGAGTCCAAACCTGCCCCTCGCCAGCAGAGACGTGGAAAAGGGAGTTGACATCCAGCACTAATAATAAATACGTCTAGAGCTCTGGTCCAACAGCTCCTAATCTGAAAATGTTATTACTACTCCTACAGTGAAGCTTCTTATTTATTTATCTATTTAAATCACATTTGGCTTTTTGGGTTGCAAGCGTGTTTACGATCTTAACCCCCTAATCTTTGCTGTATTGCTACGTGGTGGGAAAATATACTCAACAATTTATGGATGGAGAAACAGCAGCAATGCACAAGATGCCAAACCAAAGTCTGGGGTGGAATATTTTTATATCGTTCACGCAGTGCAAATACTTTGCATTTTGTGGACAATTTGGACGATCAAGGTCCCTAACCGAAAAGGTTTTCAGCCACTCTGATGTTTGATTCCGATTTTTGAGCATGATGAGCTCACACAGCGCTGCAGTGCAGGTGGAGAGCAGCACGCTAAGGCGAAGGCCGGCGTCAGCGGGGCTCGGAATGCACAGACAATAGTGGCGTGAGCAAACAGGCTGTTCCCTGCGCAGCGGAACTAACGGAGTCTGCTTTCTTGCAGATTTGTGTCCTGCATTCTCTACAAACATGCCCCAGGATAACGCTGCTCTCCAGTGACAACATTCCCCCCGTCTCTGAGCCAACCGTACGTGGTTTTTCTTGTGCCCCGTACCTGTCTCTTCCCTTTACTCCTTTTAGACAGTATCTGGTAAGAGGCTGGGCAGCATGTAGTGTGTGTGGCTCAGCAGGCAAACTGGGAGGGTGGTTTGAGTTCACATTTAAAGCACCCTTTGGCTGGAGACACTGAGTTTTTCCTCCTTAACCCATGCCCAGTTTTCATACATCTTTTAGGAATATGATGCGTGAGAACTCTCTTCCTCTTTTACATGTGACTGAAGTTAGTTGTGAGCTCAGAAGTTACTGAGAGGAGTAGAAGCAAGGGTTGAGGAAAGGAGACCTGACCTTGTTTTGCTGATCAGGGATATTAATTAAATTCAGACACCAGAGTGAAAAGAGCAGGCGTATTTTACTAGAAATAACTAAATAATATAACAGAATAATACAGAAAACATACAGTAAGAAAAGACAAAGTAGCGCGCTTAAACAAATAGGAAAATACAGGGTAATGCATCAAATCATTACTACAAGAGAGAGAGAGAATAGTGATTAAGAAAGATCCATCACCACTTGCATACGTTACCATCATCCAGACCCGCAGGCGCTGGGCAGCCCCGGTTACAGCGAGGATTTGTTGAGCCTTTCCCTGCAAGTGGGAAATCCTACGCGGTGCGTGCACCCATAGGTGAGGCATCCAAAGTCGCTGTGAGCGGGGCCAGCCTTATATACCTGAAATCAGTAAGCCAGAATAGCTGGCACCTTTGTTTTAAGCAGAAATATCTGGAGTCAGTCTCACGTTAGATTTTCCCAGAGCCTGGCCGGGGCTCAGGGAAAAAACTAAGGGAGTTTTCCCAGCTTATCGAGGTGATTTATGAGCAAGGTCACACACCAGGTCACAGGGCCAGACAATTGTCTTTGTGGCCCTGTTTACACACACAAAGAAGGATACATGTCTTACGATGTTTAAGTTACATTTTCTATACATATTTCACTAATGACTACATACTGAGTTAGCAATTTCGGTTCAAGACCTATTGTTCAGGTTTCAATATTCCCACCTTTTACATCCAGACAGGTGGTTTGTTATAATTTAGTACAATACCTATTGATACAATGCTTGTCAATTATAAAACATACAGGATTCATCTATAGGTCAACTCTGGCTTGGGCTTATTGTCCAAGCCTTAGCACTTCAGACCTGTGCATCAAATGAAGATCCATATTTCTTGTTCTGTGAAGAAAAACAGGTTTGTGTTTGGTTTTTTTTATCACTGTGTATTTTATCACTTGATAGGATTTTTATACAGAGTGTTGATGTCTATATGCCATTCTGGAATGTGAAAAGATCAAAACTGTTACTGTGTGAAATCTGTTATATTTTCAGTGTACAGCTTCCCTTACAGTTAGTGCTGTGTGATAGGAGAAACATGATTCATTTTGAACTGAAAGTTTGATCTGTAAGTGTAAGAATATTGTGTTTGTTCCTGTAGCAGAAAGATTTGCAGCACAGACCTTCTGGATCTCCACAAAGTTCAGCCCAGTGCATTTCCCCAGGTTTGTTCTAAAGAATGATTTCTGTGCTCAAGGCTTATCTGTTGGATTGTATTTTTTTCTTTAACATGCTTTAAAGGCTATACACGGTGTGTTATTGAAGCACAGAAAAAGTCCCTTTTAATAAGATGGCTTCATTCTTTTTTCTACTGGGTATGGCTTAGAGGCTCCTAGCAATCTCCTGTGTGGTTTTGTCTTTTTATGTTTCCTTATACCTTCTTGCTGTGTAACCTCAAAATATCATGGTGAAAAGGGATCAATAAGCTAGTTTTTCACTGATTGTCTGTTCTCTGGCCTCTGAAAAGACTAGAACTGTGAACTTTGTTTTACATCAGATTTTCATAATTGTCTATTTAAAACTTGCCTGCAGCTAGTGGTTGCTGGAAATCTCTACGACAAGCTAGCACTAATGGTCTGGACGTAAATCTTTGTTGCAACAAAGTGGGAAAAGAGACCTGGGAGAAAAAAAAACCAAGAAGAAAGAACAGCTCTATTGCAGCATAGGCTTTGAAATAGCTTTTTGCTGCTGGAAGAGACCATCACGGCCACAGGTGTATAATTGAAATGGCATTTTAATTTGTAGACGTTGCAAGGTCTGCACTAACAGAACAGGCTTCTTGGCTCTCAGGTGACCGACGGGAACTAGAGCAGAATTACCTGCTGCCCTGCAGATGGTCCGTTTGGTTGCTTTGGCTGTAAGAAACAAGCTGACGTGAATCTCCAAGTATTGCTGTGTGTATTTCGTACGTTTTCGTTAGGTACCATTCGACTTGCAGTGCAAGGTGTACTTCTTTATGAAACGGCTCTTACCAAGAGGCAGTGCAACGGGAGTAACTGTTATAAGAAGGTAAGTGGCTGTTTGTGTTATCGAGAATGGTTTTGTGCGTTTAGGGGAACGTGCAGAGGCTAAAATAGGAAGCAAGAAGGAAAGTGAAAATAGGAAAAGTTGGCTGTAGGGCTTGTTGTTGAAACAGCTCTGTGGTATGGTCTGGTGTGATGGGTTAACAGCGATAGGTAGGGCCTCTCAGCAGTGTGCGGGCAGTGCTGATGGATCTCAGAAGATGGCTTTTGGTTGGTGCAGACTCTGCTAGGCAGCCAGTACTTATTTTCCACAGCCAAAAGCAGAAGCTGGAAGGGAACAGCTAATAGCATGGGCACTGGTTGTCTTTACCCACAGCGTGACACTGCAGGCTGCAGTGCCCAGCAAAAAAAGCCAAGGGTATCGTATCAGTGTAAGAGAAATACATTTTAAGAAAGGTATAAACTGTGGTGTTTGCATCCCCTCCGTCCCTCTCCCCACGTTTTGTCTCTGGAGAGTTTTAGATTTGGCCTAACGAGAACCGGAACTTCATGTTCTTGGCTTGTGGAGTACAGAAGGAGAACTTCATGGCTGATGATTTCAATACTTCTCCAAATGGAAATGGGAGGACATTTGTTATTAAGCCTTTGTTTAAGAAATCTGCCTTTACAAATCTTGCTACTGTCTAATTAGTGTCCTCCTTCAGAACAATGGGCTTGGAGCTCATCACTTAGCTGTTTCATTGAGCAAGGTGGAAGTGGAAGGAGAGATAATTGTTAGTGGAGGTACAGACTAAGAAAGGGGAACTTCTGGGGGTGAGTAGACACCAGTGCTTTTACAAGAAAAGTTGTAAATTAGCGATGCATAAACCTTGGCTGGGAACTGGAGACCCTCTTGAACTGCTGCAGCAGCGTGGTCCTGAAGCAGCCTCCCAGACACTGTGCTGGAAGAGGAGTTTGGTCGGGGTGGAAGACAAAGCTTGCGTGCAGTGGAGGGTCCTGGGCTCAGGGGTCTGTGAGATCTTGTCCACTCCCATGTCCTTAAAAGCACTTTGCAAAAGGGGCAGCTGCAGACCTTGTCAGTGATAAGTTTTAAAGATCGTCTGGCTGATTCTTCATCTTTGACTTCCCTGAAGTTCCTTTTTTAAAAGGATGTGTTTTGTCTCCTGCTCCTTATCATTCATTACAGACATTAGTGCTAAATAATTGTATCCCTTTTTCAGAAGTCTATTACAGGCTTCCATGTATTGTGTAATAGTGATTAAAGTTTTAAATATCTTTCCAGTTCACAGACTGTCTAGATTTAAAAAGCATTTAAAGCTGCTGTATTAAAATGAAACTTAGCCGTGGTATCTGTTATGTTCAGTGTGTGTGCATGCAGATATCAATCACTGTGTAGCAATGAGCATTGCAAAGAACTTGGGGGTTTTATGTGATCTCAGATTTTTCTTGTTTGCCATGAAATGTCCTTGTACGGTAGGGTGTGAATAATTGCGTGTAGGTTCTGGTGTTGTACTAAAGGAGCAGCTACTTTGCAATTTCCACACTAAATGGGCACAGTAGGGACCAATTTCCTGCCCTTCAGACCTGCTGATTTAGCCAATACGGCAAGTGAAGTGGCAGCTTTACATTTCTAGAAGGATCACAGGTAGTATATAAACAGTGCATCTCTGGGGCCACTTCAGTGTGCCCAGTCTGAGGGCAGCCGGGAGTGAGCATGGGGAATACAAATTCAAAAAGCAGCGGCAGAAGCAACACAATTCCAGGGAGACAATTTAATAAGAATTGCAATTGAATGTGCTTGTGGTCTAGATGCATATTCTGTATCCCTCCAGAGTGAAATAGAAACAGATGCTCATGAGTTTGAAGCAGAGTGTTGGAGTGCTGCAGTGGAACAGTCTTGCGCAAAAAGACAAAAGACCTTATAAAAAGGCGAGATGTCATTTATGGTAAGAGTATTTTTTGTCCATCCCTCCGTCCGTCTGCAGCTCGGCTCCAGCCGGAGTTTGTATCCTCAGGCCTTAGCAACCTCTCTCCCCCCAGGACTTGTGCTGCGACCCCCTGCACGCCCGCAGCCGGGAGGAGCGGGGCTGGTGGGACCCGACCCCCTCTGCCCCCCGGGAAAGGCTCCCCTGGACACCCGGGTTTCAGGCAGCGACTGGCAGGTGGCCGGGCTGCCCCAGGCTCCAGCGCTGCAGGGAGCAGCCTGCGCCCAGCCTCCAGTCAGGCCCGGCTGCCCAAAGGGCGCCTGCGCCCAGCAGGGAAAATCCCAATCCATGTTCCTGAAAGTAAAGCTTTGGATGCCCAGGTCTTTATGTTCCAGAGGCAAGCCGAGTTACAGCAGGTACCTGCAGGAGTAGAAGGTGCTGTGATTCCTATTGTATGGGCCGGAGGAGTCCCGGGAAAATCCAAAAGAGCAGACCCAGTAAGAATTGACCTTAAACCAAGATCATCCCCGGTAGTAAGAATTAAACAGTGTCCTCTAAAGCTAGAAGCTGGAAAGGGGTTGGTGCCAATAATTGAGAAATTCTTAAAGTATAAGTTACTAGTGGAGTGTGAGTCAAAACACCCCCCCCCCCCCCCCCCCCATTTTGCTGGTTAAAAAGGCCAATGGTAAGGATTGCTGGTTGGTCCAGGACCTGAGGGCAATAAATCAGATAACCCAGGATATTCATCCTGTAGTGGCAAACCCAGACACATTGTTAACTGGAACAGCAAAGTACATGGGGATTCCAACGCCTGATGGTACCCCCTTATACGATATCACCATTGCTGGAGGCCAGAGCTATGGACAGATTACAGTGAGCGCAGCCTTTCAGCGGGGCAGTGCTAAGATGACTACTCAACAAGAAATCCAAATGGAAGAACCACCACAGGTATCCTATAACTGTGCTTGCATACAGCGATGTCATCTGAATGATGCAACTCCAGACTGCACAAACAACAATACTATAGCTGTAGGACTAGCCAAGGGCTGTAACAGTTACATGAATTCTGTAGACAGCCAATTTGATCTAGCCCTGTTACATAGATTTAAACCCTCAGTTAGGTGGCCTGTACCCCGAGCAGAAGGAACAGGATGGTACTGGCTATGCGGTAACCGAGCTCGGAAAATACTGCCCCTAGGATGGGAAGGAGTGTGCACCAGGAGCCCTCGCCCCGAGCACGACAGCAGTTAATAAGCTGCATGAACAGAGTGGATGGGCGAGGACCCTCCTTAAACGAAGCAGAAGGACTCACAGTGCTATAGCAGACTGTCCTTAGGCATTCCACAGTTTCGTTAGATGGTTTCTCTCTCGGCTTGGAGTAAGTGAATTGGAAAAGACAACTGTAAATATATCCACCATAATCGAGAACATAGAAAACAGAACTATGGACGCCACACAAGCGTTGCAAATTGAAGTGTCCAGTTTGTCTCAGGTAGTGTAACAAAATCGAATGGCCCTTGGCCTCGCAAGGGGGTGTCTGCACCGTGATTAACACAAGCTGTTGTGTATACGTAGATCAGAATGGCAGAATTTCCACGGGTTTGGCAGAAATTTGGGAACAGACCAAAGTCCTGCCTCAGGCCACCAAGGATGATACGTCCTGGGGCTTTGAAGAATTGTGGCACAAACTTAGCTCATGGCTACTGAATTGGGTATGGTTAAGAAATCTGTTTCTAGTGGTAATAGTAATGGTCTGCATCTATATCTTAGCTTGCATTATGATTCAGTGTTGTTGTAGACAAATCTGCATGAAAATGAGGTATTAAGTATTGAGACCTTGGATTTATGAGTCCAAAGTCTCAAGAAAAGGGGGAGTTGCTGCCTGTAGCTGATGCCTGCAAGCAGTTGGTGCTACTGGCTGTAAGGGGCCTCAGACAAGAATGCACCCAAGGGCATAATTTTTGCCACTGTGATGGGTCCATCCCGGGGAGGGCAGAGAAGCCAACAGACACCTGTGGGAGCTGAAGGTAAGAAAGCTGAGAAACTTTACAGACAGAGCAATGAGCCAAGATGAGGTCTTATATGAAAAAAACCTCAGAGTTCATGGAAAGGACACTAAGACACCTCTTCAGCCACCACTAGGGACCACCACAGACCACCGAAAACCCCCATGGAAGCCCCTCAGAGACCCTTCCCCAAATTTTAGTACACTTGTGCAATGTATTAACAGATGCATTAGATCCTCTGGAAATAGGTGTGCACTGCTCGGAAATTACATGAATATTTGTTGGTCTCGGTCCAGCTGGGATCGGGGCGACGCGCAGTTTGTTGAAGGGGGGGCATTGCCAAGAGCAAATGCTGCTGCACTGTGTGCCCGCTCCCAATTTATGACCACCTGTTTACATAGGTTCATTTTCACTTTTACATCCTACTGACCTTCAGGTTTTGCCTGTTTATAACTTACATGCTCACCACACTCTGCAGGTGGTGCTTTTTCCCGCTGTTTTTCACACAACAGGGTGTTCCATAATGCTGCCTCAGGTATCCACAATCATTCTTCTAACCTCAAGGCCAGTTTACATTTTGCTAACTACCAATTCTTAATTCCCACAGGCACCTGCGGGCAGAGACCCCCTGTTCAGCGACACCCCGGGATCCCACACAGCTCCTGGGGGACCAACGCCCCCCAGCCCCCGCTGTGCTCTCCGTCCTGGCACAGAGGAAAAGCAGCTGGCCAGGAGTGAAGCCAGTGAGGAGTCAGGACGGGGCTCCCTGTCCCCCCGCTCTCCTCTCCTGTGCCCTGGGTGGCGCCTTCCACCCCTCCAAACCGGCAGCAGATACGGCAGGGACAGAGTAGTTGCGGCTTCATCACTGGCGTTAGCCAGCCTGTGCCTCAGCTTCCTCCTGCGTGAGCTGGTACCAGGGCAGCTGGTGCCCACATCTGGGGAGCTTTACACCAGGCCAGATAACACTGAAAAGTTGCAGGGGAGTCACAGGCTGGTTTTGCTCAGAGCAGCCATCGACAGGGTGTAGGTACAGGGCCCAGTGTCGTCTGGGCTGTGGGTAAGCAAAGGCTGAGGGCAGCCATGGAGCGAGGGGCCGGAGTGTCCAGGACCCCATTGCCTGCGGAGCGGCTCACAGCCGGTCCCCGGTTACGGGGTGTCGTTAGGGGTGATGTCATAATGGGGCAGATCCAAACCACCCGACGACAGGGTGTCAGAGCGTCAGTGCTGCAGCCGCGCCGCCACCGGTCACAGCAGACATGCTGCGCTCTGTCCCGGGTCTGCCGGCGGCCTCTGAGCCTGCCCAGCTGCCCCCCATCACCTACCAGCTGCCCCAGGCCAGTGTCTGGCAGGGGGGGCCAGGGCCCATGGGGGCCCCGGGGCAGCTGGTGCAGCTCCACCCCGGCATGTGGCTCCCTCCCATGGTGCAGCTCCCCCCAGGGGTGCAGTTCTGCTCCATGGCTGCTCCCTGTCCCCCTGCCCATGGCTGGGGACAGCAGGTGGTGGGGAGGACGCTGGTGCCCCCCCAGCCGATGGGGCTGGGGCCGGGGGCCGTGGTCCAGGAGGAGCCCCTGTACCCCACGGGCTCCTGCCTGCTGCACGTCCCTGCCCGCCCCAGCCCCCCGTCACCCTGCCACCCCGCAGCTCAGCGCTGGGTGCAGGGCCCCCCTCTGCTCCACAACACGCCCGGCAGCGCCCAGAAGCTGCCGGAGGCCTCCAACATGGAGGCAGTGGCCGTCGAGGACAGCGTCCCTGCTGCCAGCGCCCACCAGCCCGCCCTGGCTCCGCTGACTGGCAGAGCCACCATAAAGCCCAAAGGTGAGTTTAGGGGCTGGCAGAGCCCACAGGCAGACAGCCAAGCTGAGGAAAGGTTGCATCGCCTGGACTTGGGTTGGCTTTGCTTTTGCAGCAGCAGTGACCGCCCTGGCAGCCCCGGGGAAGCCCGCAGACCTGCCCGAGCAGGGGCTGGACGCCTTCGCGGAGGCCTTTCGTGAGGAGGCAGAGGACACCACTGCCCAACAGATCCTCGCTTGGCTTAACACCGTGGATGGCGAGGACACCATCCCCGACGTCCTCGACAGCCCCAGCGTGACTGCCTTCCTCCAGCAGCTCCCTGACGTCTCTGCCTACGTGGCGGAGGGCAGCAGCCCCAAGGAGCAGGCAGTGGCGGCAAGGCTGGGGGACAGTGAGGACGCTGTCTCCGATGTCCCAGAGCTGACGGCCCTCCTCGGTGAGCTCCCCGACCTCTCCAGGTATGTGGAAGCGGGTGGTGGTGGGAGTGGGGAACAGTGAGGACACTGTCCCTGATGTCCTTGATTTCCCCAACAGCCTCACCAGCACCATGTGCTGTGATGAGCTCCCCGACCTCTCTGTGTACGTGGTGGACGGTGACTGCCCCCAGGACCGAGCGATGGTGGCACATCTAGGGGACAGTGGGGACACCGTCTTGACCGCCAGTGTCCCCAACTTGCCTGCTGAGGTCCTCAAGGAGCTCCCTGACCTCTGCAGGTACGTGACGGAGGGCGGCTGCCCCAAGGAGCGAGCCGTGGCGGCAGGGCTGGGGGATGGCAAGGACACCGTCCCCAGTGTCCCCCACGTCTCCAACTTGAGCACCTCCCTTAACGAGCTCCCCCACCTCTCGGAGTACAGGGCAGAGGGCGGCTGCGACAATGAGCAAGTGGCGGTGGTGATGCTGGTGGACGGTGAAAACATCTTCCCTGACAGCCTCTCCAGCACCGTCTCCTCCAATGAAGCCCCCAACTTCTTGGGGTACGGGACGCAGGGCAACTGGGCCAAGGACCACCTGTCAGCAGCGATGCTGGGCGACGCCGATCCCTTCTGGGGGGTGCCAGCCTCCCCCTCGCAGGACCCCACAGGGCAGCAGGGCAGGATGGGGGCAGAACTGCCCACCTGGCTGCCACCGAGTCCTTCGGAGACATCTGAGGAGAGCTCGGAGGAGAGCTCAGATGAGAGCTCGGATGAGAGCTCCGAGGACAGTCCTGCGAAGAGACCCCAGAAGGGTCCCCTGAAGGCTCTTCCAGACAGTCACCTGCTGAGCCCACAGGGGGTCCCGCTGCTGAGTCCCCTGCCCAGCCCCTCGCGTCCTTCCCGGCGTCACCCGCCCCGCACGGCCCGGCTGATGGAGGAGGTGCTGCGGAGGCAGCCCCGGGTGCTTCTGACTCGCCTGCCCCTGGAGAATGCGCTGAAGGGTCCTCAGGAGACCCCTCTGCCCAGCCGCTCACGTCCCTCCCGGAATCACCCAGCCCACACAGCCCGGCTGATGGAGGAGGTGCTGCGGAGGCAGCCCCGGGTGCTTCTGACCCGCCTGCCGCTGCCCTTGGGCGCTGTCTCTGGCCGGGGGGTGCCCGGATCGGGCCGGGCGGGGGGCAAGCGGGCCAAGCGCCCCGCCCCGGCCAGGAGTGCCAAGAAACGAGAGACCTCCCTGCGGGACAACATCCCACCCAAGAGGAGGAAGATGGTGGTGTGACGGGTGGGAAAACACTCAAAAACCTCGCGGGAGGTGAAGCCGGACAGGGACGGCATGGTGGCGGGCAGCAGCAAGTGGAGAGCACCTGATGGCAACAACGTGCCCGCCAAGGGAGCCAGAACCCTGAGGGACACCACGGGACAGCGTGCCGCCCGCTCCAGCCCCAGCCCTCTCTCATATCTCCAACTATTTCTTAATTCATTAAAGTTTCAGTGTTTGTTTCACAGCGACTCTGCCAGTGGTCATTCGTGCAGCGGGAGGTGGGGGGTTAATGCAGCCCCTGCCCCATGAGCTGATACGAACGAAAATTGTCTGGAAGCAACAATCAGTGTGTTGATGGGGTGATTGTGCACCAGGTGAAAGAACCCGCTTTTGGGACAACACACAGCCCCCTGACTGCACACCAGCACACACACACACAGACACAGACACTCCCTGACTGCACACCAGCACACACACACACACACACAGACACTCCCTGACTGCACACCAGCGCACACACACACACACACACACTCCCTGACTGCACACCAGCACACACACTCCCATGGACTCCTCAGCCTCCTGCTGCCACTGCTCCCAGCCTCTCGCTGCTCCATCGCCTTCGGTTGCTCCACACTGGAACCCTGTCCCAAACCCACCAGACCCCCCCTGCCCCCAGCTAACCCAGCTCAGCCCTAGAGCTACCCCGCAGCTCTGTCCCAGTGACCCCTCTGGCTAACGGGGCGCTGGGGCAGCCAGCTGTGGGCTGGGGAGATGACCAGCCCTGCTCGGAGGGCAGCTCAGTGCGGCCTGGGCTCCGTGCTGGGTGTCCAAGCCGAGGCCTCTTGACAGAAACCTGGACTTGGTGGGACCGTGACACAGCATCATCTCCAGAGCCAGGACAGCTCCCTTCAAGCCATGGTCCAGAAGCAAAGGGCCCGCCCCAGTGCCCAGAGATCCCAGCTCAGCTGGAGGCGTGCGGGGCACCCCTGGGCGGGAGCCGAGCTGGGAGCTGCAGCACCATCACGTGCCAGGGGCCAGGAGCGCAGCAAGGTGGGGTTGGGATAGATGGTCCTGGCAGCTTCAGAGGCAGGACCTGGTGCAGCCAGTGCAGAGCCGACAGGCCTCGGTGGGAAGCAGCTCAGGGTATGATCCATCGTTTTGTTTACATGCCAGTGACTTGCCTTAGAAACTAACTCTCCAGATTTGTTTGATGTCTGTGAAGACAATCATGCCTCGTTACCCCTTTTTTGTTTCCACTCTGGAAGCCAATAGGGCTTCTCTGCACCCTCCCTGTAGGTATTTACAGACACTGCCAGGATCCCCCTGAGCCTTCCCCAGGCTGAACAGGCCCAGCTCTCTCACCTTTCCTCATGTGAGATGCTCCCGTCCCTTCATCATCTTTGTGGCCCTTTGCTGGACTCTCTGTCCATGTCTCTCCCGCACTGGGGAGCTCAGAACTGGACCCAGCACTCCAGCTCTCGCAGCACTCACCAGCGCTGAACGAAGGGGTGGGAGCATCTCCCCTGACCTGCCGGCAGCTCTCCTCCTGACGCAGCCCGCGATGCCGTTGCCCTTCTTTGCAGCAGCGGTACATTATTGGCTCACGTTCAACTTGGTGTCCCCCAGGTCCCCCTCTTCTGCAACGCCGCTTTCCAGCTGGGCAGCCCCAGGATATACCGGTGCGTGGGGCTGTTCCTCCCCAGAGCACTTGTGCTCTATTCAACTGATACCCAAAAAGCGGTCGAGGAAATCCAAAGAAGCACTGACACCTGCCTTCTGAACAGACTATCCCTCATATAGAGAGAGATGCTTGTTTTCAATCCGTTTGTGAAGTGCACAGGGAGGAGACCTCCAGCCATCTAATACCAGACGGATAGAAAAATGAATTCCCCTTAAAAGTCAATCAGTACACATTTAAACGGATCAACTGAAAACTGAAGAGTGGCAATAACCTGGTGAAGTGAAGGCCTCATTTGCATGGGACACTTATCACGGCACATATTTGTATGACTTGAAGTAGCCCACCAGCTTGGTCACCGAGCCAGAGAATTTGTGGAGGAGGGTTTACAAACAGCGGAGTGCGCTGCCGAGGTAGTTCTGTGAAGGGACCTGACACCCGTTGGCTTTCACACATTTATTTTTCCTTCGCCTCAATTAACTGAGTTCATTTTGGTGATGAAATCTTAGTAAAGGTGAAGTCAAACAATGTAGACTTAAAAGTTAACTTTTTAGTTTTGGAGCGTTATTCCTGAAGTCCCTGGAAATGTCTGTTTGCTCGCTTTGAATTTAACAGCTGCCAGCTTAGTCTAACAGCTCTCAGACAAAACCGGCATCTGCCAGCAGGAGCCTGTTCCCCGCAGGCAGCGACATCCCCTAAGCAGAGCCCTGGAAACTACCGAGACCCGCGAAGCGGTGTCACTCTGCCTCGCCACGACTCCACATCTCCAGATTGAGCAGCGACATCACGCTCAACAGGGCTACTTTTCACACTCGTCCAAGCAGAGCTCCGACAGGAATGTTCAACCACGCTGGAGCCAGCACCGTTGTTGATTCCTTCTCCCTTCTAGCACAAAACTTGTCTTGCTGCCAGTGATGGCCAGTAAGTAGCTACTGGGCTTTTGCAAGCACTAGACGTTGCACATCGACCACGTAGTCTCCTACGCCCAGCTCCGTGTCTAACAACAGATCGGAACGGCTCTGTGAGGTCTCCACACAAGCCTCAGCTACCGATGGTGGCCGAATCGCACTGTCCCTTCCCGCCCCACTGAATCGCTGGTGCCACTTGCCCTCCCGGTTCCCCGCACGCCGGCGGGACGGGCCCCAGGCTGACTCACGCCCCGTGGGGACAAGCCACAGAGAGCAGAGTGTGGCTCCCGCAGGCCGCGGCCGCCGCCAGCCGGGCAGTGCCCGAGGCCCCGTGCCCACCGCCCCACGCACCTTCTCCGGTCTGGGCGTTGCTGATCCGCAGGTCGCAGGTGGCCGCCTTCAGCTTCTGGCGGCCCATGATCTGGCGCTTGAGGTCGCTGAGGGAGATGTGGAGGCCGCTGAAGGTGACCGTGTCGCAGCGCAGCTGGGAGGAGAACTGGTCATGGACGCACGGCATGGCTGGGCCAGGCGACGCCTGCTCCTGACAGCGTCCGCCGTGCGCGGCAGGTGGTATCTGCCAGCCCCTGGCCCCCGCCCCTGCCACGCCTCCGGCCCGGGGCCCTCAGCGATGGAGCTGGGCTGCGGTGGCAGCGCCCACCCGGCTCCTCCTGGCAGCCCGGGCCAGCAGAGGGGTGATGGGGAGAGGCCCCGCGGCCCCGGCTCGGCCACCGATCCCGAGCTCAGCCTCCGCGGCCCCGGCTCAGGCCCGTTGTCCTGTCACCCCCTGGGCCTGTCCCTGCCTGGTGTCCTGCCACCCCCTGGGCCCGTGGTGTCCCTCCTGTCACCGTCCCGGCCTTCACCACACAGCATTACCTCCCGCCAGCCCCTGGGCCTGTGGCGTCCCCCCCTACAGCCCTGGGCCCATCACCGCCTGACGTCCTGTCACCCCCCAGGCCTGTCCCTGCCCATGTCCCTCCTGTCCCCCCAGGCTGTCACCACCCGCTGTCCCCTCCTGCCAGCAGCCAGCCAGGGCGAGGCAGCCTGGGGGAGAGGCAGCGGGCTTTGCCATGTGGCCTCGGCTGCCGGCGCTGCCGGGCGGTGAAGGGAGGGGACATCTCGGGGTGCCTGAGAAAGGCCCCGCTCCCCGCGGACGGGGCAGCCCCTTGTTCCCCGGCCGGGGAGGGGCCGCCAGCCCGGCCTGCGCTGGGAGGGGCCGGGGCCGGGCGGGGCCGCGCGCTCTAAAGGGGCCGCCGCGGGGCCTTTCTCCGGGGCTCTCACCGACGGTGCGAAGCCGGGACCCGCCCCGCGCCCGCCCCGATCCGCCCCCGCCGGGACGCGCCGAGCCGCGGCGGCTCCAGCGGCGCGGGCCGGGGCCCGAGAGCGGCGGCGGCGCTGGCCCTGGCCGTGGTGCTGGCGGCCCGGGGCGGCTGGAGCCGCGGGAACGGTGAGTCGGGGCCGGGGGCGCGGCCGAGGCGGGCGGCGGGGCCCGGGCGGCGGCGGCCCCGCGGCGGGAGGGGCCGAGGCGGGCGGCGCGGGGCGGCCCCGCCGCGCTTTGACCCTCCGTAGCCGTGGGGGGGGGCGGCCGCCGCGCCAGGCCGCACCGCGGGGCCGGCGGCTGGGGCGGCTCGGCCGGGGCCTGCGGCGCCGGGAGCGGGGCCCGCGGCCCTCCCGCGGGGAGCGGCTCGGGTCACCTTCGTCCCGGGGCCGGCGTGTTCGGGCCCAGGCGGGGCAGAGCGGGCCGGGAGGGACGGGCTCGGCGGCGGCCGGGGGGAGCTGGGGCGGGACCGGGCCGGGCTGCAGCTCCCGCCGTTTCGCCTGAGGATTGACCGTGCGGCGCCTCCCGACCCGCCGGGACTGTCGCTCGCGGGAGCGGGGAGGGTCCGGCCGTGCCGCCCGGTGCCGGGGCTCAGGGGTGGGGAAGGGCACGGCCCCCCCCGGCCCTGCTGCTGGGAAGGGGCTGAGCGGTGGCACCCGGCCCTGCTCTCCTGGGCCGCTTTCAGCCCCGGCTGCAGTTCCAGACGGGTTTAGCGAGGCGTGGGGCTGCGGGTTTGTCTTTAACCGCGGGAACGCTTCGGGGGAGCCGTTCAAATCCACGGGTGTTACGGGGGGTGAAGCTCGGAGGTCGGGATCGGTGTTTGCACGGGGTCTGGTAAAACACCAGACGGGTGTAAAGGTGTTGTGCTGGAGGTGTGAGCTTGTTAAATCCCGGCTGACACGAGTTTAAGCCTTACAAGCTGTTTTGATGTCAAACAAACTTGCTCAGGAAATGATTCTAGTTAGAGGTTTTAAGTTCGGATGATGTTTACAGCTGTTTTTAAATAAAAGTATTTATGTGAGGCGAGCTGCCTGGATACGTAAATCCCCTGTGCCCCGGACAGCCCCCTACCCCTGTCAGCTTTCCCTCCGCAGAGGCAATAGCAGTTCCAGTGCAGACAGTGCAGCGATGGCTGGTTTGAGCTGTGGCTGCTGCTCAGAGAACAAAGCAGCAGGTACCCTTAAGGCAGCCCCTTGTTCCCAGCAATCGGACAAGTTGCATATTTCACAAATCGCCCAGTTTCTTCCTCATACGTGTTTTTAAAATTACAAGCCTTGAGAGAGACCCGTGGTACGGCTTTAACCTGGGCGGGTAAGTTCCAGCTGGCAAAGCGAGTCCAAACCTGCCCCTCGCCAGCAGAGACGTGGAAAAGGGAGTTGACATCCAGCACTAATAATAAATACGTCTAGAGCTCTGGTCCAACAGCTCCTAATCTGAAAATGTTATTACTACTCCTACAGTGAAGCTTCTTATTTATTTATCTATTTAAATCACATTTGGCTTTTTGGGTTGCAAGCGTGTTTACGATCTTAACCCCCTAATCTTTGCTGTATTGCTACGTGGTGGGAAAATATACTCAACAATTTATGGATGGAGAAACAGCAGCAATGCACAAGATGCCAAACCAAAGTCTGGGGTGGAATATTTTTATATCGTTCACGCAGTGCAAATACTTTGTATTTTGTGGACAATTTGGACGATCAAGGTCCCTAACCGAAAAGGTTTTCAGCCACTCTGATGTTTGATTCCGATTTTTGAGCATGATGAGCTCACACAGCGCTGCAGTGCAGGTGGAGAGCAGCACGCTAAGGCGAAGGCCGGCGTCAGCGGGGCTCGGAATGCACAGACAATAGTGGCGTGAGCAAACAGGCTGTTCCCTGCGCAGCGGAACTAACGGAGTCTGCTTTCTTGCAGATTTGTGTCCTGCATTCTCTACAAACATGCCCCAGGATAACGCTGCTCTCCAGTGACAACATTCCCCCCGTCTCTGAGCCAACCGTACGTGGTTTTTCTTGTGCCCCGTACCTGTCTCTTCCCTTTACTCCTTTTAGACAGTATCTGGTAAGAGGCTGGGCAGCATGTAGTGTGTGTGGCTCAGCAGGCAAACTGGGAGGGTGGTTTGAGTTCACATTTAAAGCACCCTTTGGCTGGAGACGCTGAGTTTTTCCTCCTTAACCCATGCCCAGTTTTCATACATCTTTTAGGAATATGATGCGTGAGAACTCTCTTCCTCTTTTACATGTGACTGAAGTTAGTTGTGAGCTCAGAAGTTACTGAGAGGAGTAGAAGCAAGGGTTGAGGAAAGGAGACCTGACCTTGTTTTGCTGATCAGGGATATTAATTAAATTCAGACACCAGAGTGAAAAGAGCAGGCGTATTTTACTAGAAATAACTAAATAATATAACAGAATAATACAGAAAACATACAGTAAGAAAAGACAAAGTAGCGCGCTTAAACAAATAGGAAAATACAGGGTAATGCATCAAATCATTACTACAAGAGAGAGAGAGAATAGTGATTAAGAAAGATCCATCACCACTTGCATACGTTACCATCATCCAGACCCGCAGGCGCTGGGCAGCCCCGGTTACAGCGAGGATTTGTTGAGCCTTTCCCTGCAAGTGGGAAATCCTACGCGGTGCGTGCACCCATAGGTGAGGCATCCAAAGTCGCTGTGAGCGGGGCCAGCCTTATATACCTGAAATCAGTAAGCCAGAATAGCTGGCACCTTTGTTTTAAGCAGAAATATCTGGAGTCAGTCTCACGTTAGATTTTCCCAGAGCCTGGCCGGGGCTCAGGGAAAAAACTAAGGGAGTTTTCCCAGCTTATCGAGGTGATTTATGAGCAAGGTCACACACCAGGTCACAGGGCCAGACAATTGTCTTTGTGGCCCTGTTTACACACACAAAGAAGGATACATGTCTTACGATGTTTAAGTTACATTTTCTATACATATTTCACTAATGACTACATACTGAGTTAGCAATTTCGGTTCAAGACCTATTGTTCAGGTTTCAATATTCCCACCTTTTACATCCAGACAGGTGGTTTGTTATAATTTAGTACAATACCTATTGATACAATGCTTGTCAATTATAAAACATACAGGATTCATCTATAGGTCAACTCTGGCTTGGGCTTATTGTCCAAGCCTTAGCACTTCAGACCTGTGCATCAAATGAAGATCCATATTTCTTGTTCTGTGAAGAAAAACAGGTTTGTGTTTGGTTTTTTTTATCACTGTGTATTTTATCACTTGATAGGATTTTTATACAGAGTGTTGATGTCTATATGCCATTCTGGAATGTGAAAAGATCAAAACTGTTACTGTGTGAAATCTGTTATATTTTCAGTGTACAGCTTCCCTTACAGTTAGTGCTGTGTGATAGGAGAAACATGATTCATTTTGAACTGAAAGTTTGATCTGTAAGTGTAAGAATATTGTGTTTGTTCCTGTAGCAGAAAGATTTGCAGCACAGACCTTCTGGATCTCCACAAAGTTCAGCCCAGTGCATTTCCCCAGGTTTGTTCTAAAGAATGATTTCTGTGCTCAAGGCTTATCTGTTGGATTGTATTTTTTTCTTTAACATGCTTTAAAGGCTATACACGGTGTGTTATTGAAGCACAGAAAAAGTCCCTTTTAATAAGATGGCTTCATTCTTTTTTCTACTGGGTATGGCTTAGAGGCTCCTAGCAATCTCCTGTGTGGTTTTGTCTTTTTATGTTTCCTTATACCTTCTTGCTGTGTAACCTCAAAATATCATGGTGAAAAGGGATCAATAAGCTAGTTTTTCACTGATTGTCTGTTCTCTGGCCTCTGAAAAGACTAGAACTGTGAACTTTGTTTTACATCAGATTTTCATAATTGTCTATTTAAAACTTGCCTGCAGCTAGTGGTTGCTGGAAATCTCTACGACAAGCTAGCACTAATGGTCTGGACGTAAATCTTTGTTGCAACAAAGTGGGAAAAGAGACCTGGGAGAAAAAAAAACCAAGAAGAAAGAACAGCTCTATTGCAGCATAGGCTTTGAAATAGCTTTTTGCTGCTGGAAGAGACCATCACGGCCACAGGTGTATAATTGAAATGGCATTTTAATTTGTAGACGTTGCAAGGTCTGCACTAACAGAACAGGCTTCTTGGCTCTCAGGTGACCGACGGGAACTAGAGCAGAATTACCTGCTGCCCTGCAGATGGTCCGTTTGGTTGCTTTGGCTGTAAGAAACAAGCTGACGTGAATCTCCAAGTATTGCTGTGTGTATTTCGTACGTTTTCGTTAGGTACCATTCGACTTGCAGTGCAAGGTGTACTTCTTTATGAAACGGCTCTTACCAAGAGGCAGTGCAACGGGAGTAACTGTTATAAGAAGGTAAGTGGCTGTTTGTGTTATCGAGAATGGTTTTGTGCGTTTAGGGGAACGTGCAGAGGCTAAAATAGGAAGCAAGAAGGAAAGTGAAAATAGGAAAAGTTGGCTGTAGGGCTTGTTGTTGAAACAGCTCTGTGGTATGGTCTGGTGTGATGGGTTAACAGCGATAGGTAGGGCCTCTCAGCAGTGTGCGGGCAGTGCTGATGGATCTCAGAAGATGGCTTTTGGTTGGTGCAGACTCTGCTAGGCAGCCAGTACTTATTTTCCACAGCCAAAAGCAGAAGCTGGAAGGGAACAGCTAATAGCATGGGCACTGGTTGTCTTTACCCACAGCGTGACACTGCAGGCTGCAGTGCCCAGCAAAAAAAGCCAAGGGTATCGTATCAGTGTAAGAGAAATACATTTTAAGAAAGGTATAAACTGTGGTGTTTGCATCCCCTCCGTCCCTCTCCCCACGTTTTGTCTCTGGAGAGTTTTAGATTTGGCCTAATGAGAACCGGAACTTCATGTTCTTGGCTTGTGGAGTACAGAAGGAGAACTTCATGGCTGATGATTTCAATACTTCTCCAAATGGAAATGGGAGGACATTTGTTATTAAGCCTTTGTTTAAGAAATCTGCCTTTACAAATCTTGCTACTGTCTAATTAGTGTCCTCCTTCAGAACAATGGGCTTGGAGCTCATCACTTAGCTGTTTCATTGAGCAAGGTGGAAGTGGAAGGAGAGATAATTGTTAGTGGAGGTACAGACTAAGAAAGGGGAACTTCTGGGGGTGAGTAGACACCAGTGCTTTTACAAGAAAAGTTGTAAATTAGCGATGCATAAACCTTGGCTGGGAACTGGAGACCCTCTTGAACTGCTGCAGCAGCGTGGTCCTGAAGCAGCCTCCCAGACACTGTGCTGGAAGAGGAGTTTGGTCGGGGTGGAAGACAAAGCTTGCGTGCAGTGGAGGGTCCTGGGCTCAGGGGTCTGTGAGATCTTGTCCACTCCCATGTCCTTAAAAGCACTTTGCAAAAGGGGCAGCTGCAGACCTTGTCAGTGATAAGTTTTAAAGATCGTCTGGCTGATTCTTCATCTTTGACTTCCCTGAAGTTCCTTTTTTAAAAGGATGTGTTTTGTCTCCTGCTCCTTATCATTCATTACAGACATTAGTGCTAAATAATTGTATCCCTTTTTCAGAAGTCTATTACAGGCTTCCATGTATTGTGTAATAGTGATTAAAGTTTTAAATATCTTTCCAGTTCACAGACTGTCTAGATTTAAAAAGCATTTAAAGCTGCTGTATTAAAATGAAACTTAGCCGTGGTATCTGTTATGTTCAGTGTGTGTGCATGCAGATATCAATCACTGTGTAGCAATGAGCATTGCAAAGAACTTGGGGGTTTTATGTGATCTCAGATTTTTCTTGTTTGCCATGAAATGTCCTTGTACGGTAGGGTGTGAATAATTGCGTGTAGGTTCTGGTGTTGTACTAAAGGAGCAGCTACTTTGCAATTTCCACACTAAATGGGCACAGTAGGGACCAATTTCCTGCCCTTCAGATCTGCTGATTTAGCCAATACGGCAAGTGAAGTGGCAGCTTTACATTTCTAGAAGGATCACAGGTAGTATATAAACAGTGCATCTCTGGGGCCACTTCAGTGTGCCCAGTCTGAGGGCAGCCGGGAGTGAGCATGGGGAATACAAATTCAAAAAGCAGCGGCAGAAGCAACACAATTCCAGGGAGACAATTTAATAAGAATTGCAATTGAATGTGCTTGTGGTCTAGATGCATATTCTGTATCCCTCCAGAGTGAAATAGAAACAGATGCTCATGAGTTTGAAGCAGAGTGTTGGAGTGTTGCAGTGGAACAGTCTTGCGCAAAAAGACAAAAGACCTTATAAAAAGGCGAGATGTCATTTATGGTAAGAGTATTTTTTGTCCATCCCTCTGTCCGTCTGCAGCTCGGCTCCAGCCGGAGTTTGTATCCTCAGGCCTTAGCAACCTCTCTCCCCCCAGGACTTGTGCTGCGACCCCCTGCACGCCCGCAGCCGGGAGGAGCGGGGCTGGTGGGACCCGACCCCCTCTGCCCCCCGGGAAAGGCTCCCCTGGACACCCGGGTTTCAGGCAGCGACTGGCAGGTGGCCGGGCTGCCCCAGGCTCCAGCGCTGCAGGGAGCAGCCTGCGCCCAGCCTCCAGTCAGGCCCGGCTGCCCAAAGGGCGCCTGCGCCCAGCAGGGAAAATCCCAATCCATGTTCCTGAAAGTAAAGCTTTGGATGCCCAGGTCTTTATGTTCCAGAGGCAAGCCGAGTTACAGCAGGTACCTGCAGGAGTAGAAGGTGCTGTGATTCCTATTGTATGGGCCGGAGGAGTCCCGGGAAAATCCAAAAGAGCAGACCCAGTAAGAATTGACCTTAAACCAAGATCATCCCCGGTAGTAAGAATTAAACAGTGTCCTCTAAAGCTAGAAGCTGGAAAGGGGTTGGTGCCAATAATTGAGAAATTCTTAAAGTATAAGTTACTAGTGGAGTGTGAGTCAAAACACACACACCCCCCCCCCCCCCATTTTGCTGGTTAAAAAGGCCAATGGTAAGGATTGCTGGTTGGTCCAGGACCTGAGGGCAATAAATCAGATAACCCAGGATATTCATCCTGTAGTGGCAAACCCAGACACATTGTTAACTGGAACAGCAAAGTACATGGGGATTCCAACGCCTGATGGTACCCCCTTATACGATATCACCATTGCTGGAGGCCAGAGCTATGGACAGATTACAGTGAGCGCAGCCTTTCAGCGGGGCAGTGCTAAGATGACTACTCAACAAGAAATCCAAATGGAAGAACCACCACAGGTATCCTATAACTGTGCTTGCATACAGCGATGTCATCTGAATGATGCAACTCCAGACTGCACAAACAACAATACTATAGCTGTAGGACTAGCCAAGGGCTGTAACAGTTACATGAATTCTGTAGACAGCCAATTTGATCTAGCCCTGTTACATAGATTTAAACCCTCAGTTAGGTGGCCTGTACCCCGAGCAGAAGGAACAGGATGGTACTGGCTATGCGGTAACCGAGCTCGGAAAATACTGCCCCTAGGATGGGAAGGAGTGTGCACCAGGAGCCCTCGCCCCGAGCACGACAGCAGTTAATAAGCTGCATGAACAGAGTGGATGGGCGAGGACCCTCCTTAAACGAAGCAGAAGGACTCACAGTGCTATAGCAGACTGTCCTTAGGCATTCCACAGTTTCGTTAGATGGTTTCTCTCTCGGCTTGGAGTAAGTGAATTGGAAAAGACAACTGTAAATATATCCACCATAATCGAGAACATAGAAAACAGAACTATGGACGCCACACAAGCGTTGCAAATTGAAGTGTCCAGTTTGTCTCAGGTAGTGTAACAAAATCGAATGGCCCTTGGCCTCGCAAGGGGGTGTCTGCACCGTGATTAACACAAGCTGTTGTGTATACGTAGATCAGAATGGCAGAATTTCCACGGGTTTGGCAGAAATTTGGGAACAGACCAAAGTCCTGCCTCAGGCCACCAAGGATGATACGTCCTGGGGCTTTGAAGAATTGTGGCACAAACTTAGCTCATGGCTACTGAATTGGGTATGGTTAAGAAATCTGTTTCTAGTGGTAATAGTAATGGTCTGCATCTATATCTTAGCTTGCATTATGATTCAGTGTTGTTGTAGACAAATCTGCATGAAAATGAGGTATTAAGTATTGAGACCTTGGATTTATGAGTCCAAAGTCTCAAGAAAAGGGGGAGTTGCTGCCTGTAGCTGATGCCTGCAAGCAGTTGGTGCTACTGGCTGTAAGGGGCCTCAGACAAGAATGCACCCAAGGGCATAATTTTTGCCACTGTGATGGGTCCATCCCGGGGAGGGCAGAGAAGCCAACAGACACCTGTGGGAGCTGAAGGTAAGAAAGCTGAGAAACTTTACAGACAGAGCAATGAGCCAAGATGAGGTCTTATATGAAAAAAACCTCAGAGTTCATGGAAAGGACACTAAGACACCTCTTCAGCCACCACTAGGGACCACCACAGACCACCGAAAACCCCCATGGAAGCCCCTCAGAGACCCTTCCCCAAATTTTAGTACACTTGTGCAATGTATTAACAGATGCATTAGATCCTCTGGAAATAGGTGTGCACTGCTCGGAAATTACATGAATATTTGTTGGTCTCGGTCCAGCTGGGATCGGGGCGACGCGCAGTTTGTTGAAGGGGGGGCATTGCCAAGAGCAAATGCTGCTGCACTGTGTGCCCGCTCCCAATTTATGACCACCTGTTTACATAGGTTCATTTTCACTTTTACATCCTACTGACCTTCAGGTTTTGCCTGTTTATAACTTACATGCTCACCACACTCTGCAGGTGGTGCTTTTTCCCGCTGTTTTTCACACAACAGGGTGTTCCATAATGCTGCCTCAGGTATCCACAATCATTCTTCTAACCTCAAGGCCAGTTTACATTTTGCTAACTACCAATTCTTAATTCCCACAGGCACCTGCGGGCAGAGACCCCCTGTTCAGCGACACCCCGGGATCCCACACAGCTCCTGGGGGACCAACGCCCCCCAGCCCCCGCTGTGCTCTCCGTCCTGGCACAGAGGAAAAGCAGCTGGCCAGGAGTGAAGCCAGTGAGGAGTCAGGACGGGGCTCCCTGTCCCCCCGCTCTCCTCTCCTGTGCCCTGGGTGGCGCCTTCCACCCCTCCAAACCGGCAGCAGATACGGCAGGGACAGAGTAGTTGCGGCTTCATCACTGGCGTTAGCCAGCCTGTGCCTCAGCTTCCTCCTGCGTGAGCTGGTACCAGGGCAGCTGGTGCCCACATCTGGGGAGCTTTACACCAGGCCAGATAACACTGAAAAGTTGCAGGGGAGTCACAGGCTGGTTTTGCTCAGAGCAGCCATCGACAGGGTGTAGGTACAGGGCCCAGTGTCGTCTGGGCTGTGGGTAAGCAAAGGCTGAGGGCAGCCATGGAGCGAGGGGCCGGAGTGTCCAGGACCCCATTGCCTGCGGAGCGGCTCACAGCCGGTCCCCGGTTACGGGGTGTCGTTAGGGGTGATGTCATAATGGGGCAGATCCAAACCACCCGACGACAGGGTGTCAGAGCGTCAGTGCTGCAGCCGCGCCGCCACCGGTCACAGCAGACATGCTGCGCTCTGTCCCGGGTCTGCCGGCGGCCTCTGAGCCTGCCCAGCTGCCCCCCATCACCTACCAGCTGCCCCAGGCCAGTGTCTGGCAGGGGGGGCCAGGGCCCATGGGGGCCCCGGGGCAGCTGGTGCAGCTCCACCCCGGCATGTGGCTCCCTCCCATGGTGCAGCTCCCCCCAGGGGTGCAGTTCTGCTCCATGGCTGCTCCCTGTCCCCCTGCCCATGGCTGGGGACAGCAGGTGGTGGGGAGGACGCTGGTGCCCCCCCAGCCGATGGGGCTGGGGCCGGGGGCCGTGGTCCAGGAGGAGCCCCTGTACCCCACGGGCTCCTGCCTGCTGCACGTCCCTGCCCGCCCCAGCCCCCCGTCACCCTGCCACCCCGCAGCTCAGCGCTGGGTGCAGGGCCCCCCTCTGCTCCACAACACGCCCGGCAGCGCCCAGAAGCTGCCGGAGGCCTCCAACATGGAGGCAGTGGCCGTCGAGGACAGCGTCCCTGCTGCCAGCGCCCACCAGCCCGCCCTGGCTCCGCTGACTGGCAGAGCCACCATAAAGCCCAAAGGTGAGTTTAGGGGCTGGCAGAGCCCACAGGCAGACAGCCAAGCTGAGGAAAGGTTGCATCGCCTGGACTTGGGTTGGCTTTGCTTTTGCAGCAGCAGTGACCGCCCTGGCAGCCCCGGGGAAGCCCGCAGACCTGCCCGAGCAGGGGCTGGACGCCTTCGCGGAGGCCTTTCGTGAGGAGGCAGAGGACACCACTGCCCAACAGATCCTCGCTTGGCTTAACACCGTGGATGGCGAGGACACCATCCCCGACGTCCTCGACAGCCCCAGCGTGACTGCCTTCCTCCAGCAGCTCCCTGACGTCTCTGCCTACGTGGCGGAGGGCAGCAGCCCCAAGGAGCAGGCAGTGGCGGCAAGGCTGGGGGACAGTGAGGACGCTGTCTCCGATGTCCCAGAGCTGACGGCCCTCCTCGGTGAGCTCCCCGACCTCTCCAGGTATGTGGAAGCGGGTGGTGGTGGGAGTGGGGAACAGTGAGGACACTGTCCCTGATGTCCTTGATTTCCCCAACAGCCTCACCAGCACCATGTGCTGTGATGAGTTCCCCGACCTCTCTGTGTACGTGGTGGACGGTGACTGCCCCCAGGACCGAGCGATGGTGGCACATCTAGGGGACAGTGGGGACACCGTCTTGACCGCCAGTGTCCCCAACTTGCCTGCTGAGGTCCTCAAGGAGCTCCCTGACCTCTGCAGGTACGTGACGGAGGGCGGCTGCCCCAAGGAGCGAGCCGTGGCGGCAGGGCTGGGGGATGGCAAGGACACCGTCCCCAGTGTCCCCCACGTCTCCAACTTGAGCACCTCCCTTAACGAGCTCCCCCACCTCTCGGAGTACAGGGCAGAGGGCGGCTGCGACAATGAGCAAGTGGCGGTGGTGATGCTGGTGGACGGTGAAAACATCTTCCCTGACAGCCTCTCCAGCACCGTCTCCTCCAATGAAGCCCCCAACTTCTTGGGGTACGGGACGCAGGGCAACTGGGCCAAGGACCACCTGTCAGCAGCGATGCTGGGGGACGCTGATCCCTTCTGGGGGGTGCCAGCCTCCCCCTCGCAGGACCCCACAGGGCAGCAGGGCAGGATGGCGGCAGAACTGCCCACCTGGCTGCCACCGAGTCCTTCGGAGACATCTGAGGAGAGCTCGGAGGAGAGCTCGGATGAGAGCTCGGAGGAGAGCTCCGAGGACAGTCCTGCGAAGAGACCCCAGAAGGGTCCCCTGAAGGCTCTTCCAGACAGTCACCTGCTGAGCCCACAGGGGGTCCCGCTGCTGAGTCCCCTGCCCAGCCCCTCGCGTCCTTCCCGGCGTCACCCGCCCCGCACGGCCCGGCTGATGGAGGAGGTGCTGCGGAGGCAGCCCCGGGTGCTTCTGACTCGCCTGCCCCTGGAGAATGCGCTGAAGGGTCCTCAGGAGACCCCTCTGCCCAGCCGCTCACGTCCCTCCCGGAATCACCCAGCCCACACAGCCCGGCTGATGGAGGAGGTGCTGCGGAGGCAGCCCCGGGTGCTTCTGACCCGCCTGCCGCTGCCCTTGGGCGCTGTCTCTGGCCGGGGGGTGCCCGGATCGGGCCGGGCGGGGGGCAAGCGGGCCAAGCGCCCCGCCCCGGCCAGGAGTGCCAAGAAACGAGAGACCTCCCTGCGGGACAACATCCCACCCAAGAGGAGGAAGATGGTGGTGTGACGGGTGGGAAAACACTCAAAAACCTCGCGGGAGGTGAAGCCGGACAGGGACGGCGTGGTGGCGGGCAGCAGCAAGTGGAGAGCACCTGATGGCAACAACGTGCCCGCCAAGGGAGCCAGAACCCTGAGGGACACCACGGGACAGCGTGCCGCCCGCTCCAGCCCCAGCCCTCTCCCATATCTCCAACTATTTCTTAATTCATTAAAGTTTCAGTGTTTGTTTCACAGCGACCCTGCCAGTGGTCATTCGTGCAGCGGGAGGTGGGGGGTTAATGCAGCCCCTGCCCCATGAGCTGATACGAACGAAAATTGTCTGGAAGCAACAATCAGTGTGTTGATGGGGTGATTGTGCACCGGGTGAAAGAACCCGCTTTTGGGACAACACACAGCCCCCTGACTGCACACCAGCACACACACACACAGACACAGACACTCCCTGCCTGCACACCAGCACACACACACACACACACACACAGACACTCCCTGACTGCACACCAGCGCACACACACACACACACACACTCCCTGACTGCACACCAGCACACACACTCCCATGGACTCCTCAGCCTCCTGCTGCCACTGCTCCCAGCCTCTCGCTGCTCCATCGCCTTCGGTTGCTCCACACTGGAACCCTGTCCCAAACCCACCAGACCCCCCCTGCCCCCAGCTAACCCAGCTCAGCCCTAGAGCTACCCCGCAGCTCTGTCCCAGTGACCCCTCTGGCTAACGGGGCGCTGGGGCAGCCAGCTGTGGGCTGGGGAGATGACCAGCCCTGCTCGGAGGGCAGCTCAGTGCGGCCTGGGCTCCGTGCTGGGTGTCCAAGCCGAGGCCTCTTGACAGAAACCTGGACTTGGTGGGACCGTGACACAGCATCATCTCCAGAGCCAGGACAGCTCCCTTCAAGCCATGGTCCAGAAGCAAAGGGCCCGCCCCAGTGCCCAGAGATCCCAGCTCAGCTGGAGGCGTGCGGGGCACCCCTGGGCGGGAGCCGAGCTGGGAGCTGCAGCACCATCACGTGCCAGGGGCCAGGAGCGCAGCAAGGTGGGGTTGGGATAGATGGTCCTGGCAGCTTCAGAGGCAGGACCTGGTGCAGCCAGTGCAGAGCCGACAGGCCTCGGTGGGAAGCAGCTCAGGGTATGATCCATCGTTTTGTTTACATGCCAGTGACTTGCCTTAGAAACTAACTCTCCAGATTTGTTTGATGTCTGTGAAGACAATCATGCCTCGTTACCCCTTTTTTGTTTCCACTCTGGAAGCCAATAGGGCTTCTCTGCACCCTCCCTGTAGGTATTTACAGACACTGCCAGGATCCCCCTGAGCCTTCCCCAGGCTGAACAGGCCCAGCTCTCTCACCTTTCCTCATGTGAGATGCTCCCGTCCCTTCATCATCTTTGTGGCCCTTTGCTGGACTCTCTGTCCATGTCTCTCCCGCACTGGGGAGCTCAGAACTGGACCCAGCACTCCAGCTCTCGCAGCACTCACCAGCGCTGAACGAAGGGGTGGGAGCATCTCCCCTGACCTGCCGGCAGCTCTCCTCCTGACGCAGCCCGCGATGCCGTTGCCCTTCTTTGCAGCAGCGGTACATTATTGGCTCACGTTCAACTTGGTGTCCCCCAGGTCCCCCTCTTCTGCAACGCCGCTTTCCAGCTGGGCAGCCCCAGGATATACCGGTGTGTGGGGCTGTTCCTCCCCAGAGCACTTGTGCTCTATTCAACTGATACCCAAAAAGCGGTCGAGGAAACTCTCTCAGACTCATTTGGAGGGTCAGAAAGCAGGCATTCTGTATTGCAGCGCTGGGCGCACACGTGAATAATTTCGCAGAGGTGAGCGCACCGACTCCTAGCGCTGCACAGCTTAGAGTGAAAGCAATTCGGTCATAGGCACTAAATTTCCACAAAGCCATGAGCATATTCATACTTTTCCCAGAACTAGGTAACATATGCATTAGTACTTTGCACATGCTCACTTCCGTTGATCTAAATGAGTCGGTGCTCCTCTGGTGGTCTCTAGTGGCTAATTAGAGTCTTCCTCACTGTGTCCGTTTGATGAGCCTTTACTCCGCGCATGCTCGCTTCTCCTGGAGGCTCTTTGCCGAAATAGAGTCTGGCCTGGGCTTGTTCACAGCCACAATTTTCACTCTGCGGACACTGGAGCATCCTGTTATCTACTGTTAGGGGTCTAAACTGAGAGGCGTACATTTTGTTATCTATAGATAAGCGAGTTGTTTTACAGATGATCCCGTGGTTCCAGTCCCCTGGTATCAGGGGGACTGGGGAAGAGCAGGCTGGGGTTAACTGGGAGAACTGGGGGAGACTGGAAAGGGAGGACTGGACAGGGGACTGGGGAAGCAGGGGGCTGGGGGTTCCTGGGGAAGGGCAGGAGGTAACTGGGTGCATGGGTGTAAGTGGGGCAGGGACACCTCAACATGGATCCCCAGCATCGCCCCCCCTGCATTGGGAGCCCCAGTATGGGGGTGCTGCAGCCCCCCAGCATGGGGACCCCCTGCATTGGGAATGCCAAGATCCGGGCAATGCAGCCCCCAGCATGGTGTCCCCCAACCCCCCTTACTGGGGTCCCCCAACACTGGGGTGATGCAGCCCCCCAGAACTGGGTCCCCCATACACCCCCCCTCAAGGTGACACAGCCCCCAGCATTGGGACTCCCCTGATCAGGGCCCCCCAGCACTGGAGCCCCCGCTGTCGGGGGGACACAGACACCAGCAGTGGGGACCCCCATCCCCCCCCCATTTCTGCCCCATTTCTCCCTTAACCCCTCATGGGTTAAAGCCTCCTGGGTGGACCCTTCCCGGGGGCGGGGCCTCTCCTGGGGGTGTCACAGCACAGGGGCGGAGCCTTCACTGTCTTTCCTTTTCCAAACCAGGGGATAAATGGGGGGTCGAGGGGTGGGGCTTGTCTTGGAGGGTGGGGCCTCTCCAGGGGGTGTGTCCCACCTCGGGGCGGGCCTTTCCCCACTCTCCCGGGCCATAATGACCAGACAGGGTGTTCTCTGGAGGGTGCGGCCCCTCCCGGGGGGTGTGTCCCCAGAGGGGGCGAGGCCTATGCAGGAGTGGCGTGGGCGGGTCCAGGGGCGCCGCTGTCCAATGAGGCGCTGCTGTTCCACGAGAAGTGCGGGGCCCTCGCCAAGCTGTGCAATGGGCACAAGACAGCCAAGGCAGCACGGAGCCCCCGGCACCAGGACACACCTTGGGGGGCCAGGGCGGGGCACGGGCACACACCCCAGCCAGGGCCGCAAGGCCTTCGTCCTGAACACGGCCAGCGTCCCCTCCCGCGGGGACAGGGCTCGCTGCAAAGCCCTTCCCAGCCTCGAGACGTTCACACCCTTCCTCGCCTCCCACCCCGCTCAGCTCCGCAGCCCGGCATCGCCTCACTGCCGCAGCAAAAGAACCCCAAATCACCCCAGGAACGGCCAGGGAGGGAGCTGCCGGCCAGGCTGGGACCCTCCTCCCCTGGCCTGGCTGCACCCCGGGCAGACACAAGACCGGACGGGGGGGGAAACATAAACAAGAGTTGGCAGCTGCCACAAGGGCCAGGGTCAGCGCTCCAGAGATTTCTCCAAGTGCCCCCAGAGGAACTGCGCAGTGCTGGCGTCCCGGCTGGGCGAGCGGCAGGAGACACCCACCACGACATCTGCTTTGGTTTCCATCCCCCTCATCCTCACCCCGAGGCTCCCAACCACGTCCTCGCTGACTGTCAGCCCTGCAGCATCGCACCTCTCCCTCACATCGCCTGCCAGCCCTCCCCTCGCCTGCCCTGCCTGCCCCTCCTGCCCCACCTGCCCCCTCCAGCCCAGCACTCCAGGTGTGGGGCTCCTGCCACCAAGTCCCCCTGATCCCAAGGCTGTCTCAGCTCTGCCAACGGACCAAGGCTTCCCGTCCAAGGCACCTGCACCCACAGGCCCCTTTTAACCCTTTCCCTCCCCAGGAGGAGCCGGGGAGGTTGCTGGGGGCGGGGCGTAACCTGGGGACCCCCAACATTCCGTCCCGGGACACCCCAGAGAGTCCTTAGCAACCAACACCCACCACAAACCATGGTGCTGCCACCAGGGTGGGTGTCTCTGCGCGGCTCCTGGGACCCCCCAGGGCCCCGGTTCCTGCGGCTCTCTCTGCTCCCCGAAATCTTCTCCCACCAAGGTAGGCACCGACCCCGACCCCGACCCCTGCAGCCCGGGGACGCTCTTGGGGGCCAGAGCGGAGGTGAGCGCCGGCCATGGCCCCCGTCTCTCTTCCAGGCTCAGCCAACCTGTGCCCACTGCCCGGGCAGGAGCAGCCCTTCCCCACAGCCTGGGCACCCCCGGCGGGGGGAGCACCCCACGCCCCCCAGGCCCCTCCACAAGGTATGGCACCCCTCTCTGCTCCACCACCCCGGCACCTTTCGCACCTTCAGCACCCCCGACCACGGGCACCCCAGAGTCCCCATCACTCCCGTGCCCCCTCCCCAGGCAGTTTTTGCACGGGGGTTTGGCAAGCCTGGGCGAGCGTCCCTGCCCTCACCTGGCTGATGTGTGCCCAGTACAGCCCACGGCCAGAGAATTTACCACATACTTGGCGCCATCTCTCCCCTTTTCACCTCGGAGAAGCCAGACTCGTCCCCGATTTCTGAGCCCGTCCCTTTGGCACAGCAGCTCATCCCGCGGGCATCGCCCTGGCAACGAGCTCCCCACGTGCGTGGCGCGGAGCCGGGGGATGTTGGTGATGGGAGGCCGGCTCGGTGGGTGCCCCCAGAGGGTCCCCCTTGCCCAGCACAGCTCCCTCTCACCTACACAGGGCTGCTGAGGGCTCCGTGTGGCTGCCGTTTTGACCCCCGACTCTTTGGCTACGAGTGGACCAACATGCCACCACCATCCACCTCCATCCCCAGCTACGGGCACATCGAGGGGCTGTCTGCTCCCTTCAACATCGCCAGCACGGCCACCTCTGCAGGGGCACCCCTGGGCACTGACATCGCCCCAGGCAGCAACGTCCCCCTAGCAGCCGGTGCTGACCCCTACAACCAAGGCCCTGGGGACGCCACGGACGACCTGGTTGTGACTGAAGACATGCTTCAGCAAGAGGCCCTCAGGCTCTTCAGTCACTCCCTGGATGCGGTGGGTGTCAGCCAGGATGGTCTCAGCAGCGGCCCCATGCCTGGGGACAGTGGAGTCACCAGAGAAGAGGGGAGAGCGATGGCCCCAGGCTCCCCAGTGCTGTCGACGTCCATCCCCACCTACGAGGACGTCCAGGGGCAACCGGAAAACAACATCTCCGGCGCGGCCACCCCCATGGGGCCAGTCCCAGGCAGCAACATCCCCCCGGGCAGTGACGTCCCCACCAGCCCCGCTGCTGTCCCCCACAATGAAGACCTTGGGGGCACACCAGAAGATCTCAGTCTCAGCGATGAGATGCTGCTCCAAGAGGCCCTGAGCCTCTTTGGTTGGTCACTGGACTCGGTGGGGCTCAGCCAGGACGGTGCCAGCAGCAGCCCCATGCCTGGGGACCTGGCTGACACCTGCGCAGCCATCCCCCCCTGTGACTCCCCCTCGCTTTTGCTGCCCGATGAGCTGCTTGGCCTCGACAACACCATCGACACCGTCCTGGGCCTGGAGGACTTTCTGATGGGGCTGGAGGCCCAGGAGCCGTGGGGGGATGCGGGGATGGAGCCGCCCCCGTCCCAGCCGGCCATGCCAGAGAAGCGGGACTGGAAGCGGGGGCAGAGCACCCTGTCACCGCCCCCCAGCAAGCGCAGGGCACTTGCAGTCAGCCCGGGGAGGGCAGGGGGGAGTAAAGATTGATGTAGGGAACGGGGCAGTGGGTGATGAGAGTGGGGTATCTTGGGGGTGCGGGAGGAGGGTGGTGTATTGGGGGGGTATGTTATTGTATTTGGGGGGTGGGGGCTCAAGGGTGGGGTGTTTGGGGCGTGGGTGGGGATGTTCATGTATTTGGGGGGAGGGAGGGTATTAGAGTAGTTTTGATGGGACATTCTCTGTTGTTTATTGCAATTAAAATTTGTTTTCTTCAAAACCTCTCCGTGTCTGTGTAGGAGGGGGAGGCAGCGCAGGGGGCATCGGGAAACGGCACCCAACGGTGCAACAGCCCCGCTGAGCCCCAAATCAGAGCCGGTGAGCCCTGAAGGGCACCCAGCCGCCCCCAGGACCGAGTCACCACCAGCGGGGCAGGCAATGGTGGGGGGCGGGGGGGGACTCCCCCGGCCCATTCCCCGGGGCAAGGAGCCCTTTGGCGGGGCAGCCAGGACAGACGGCTCCCTGCAGGACTCACGGACACGGCCCCACGCAGAAAGCAGCACGGAGCCCCCGGCACCAGGACAGACCTTGGGGGGCCAGGGGGGGCACGGGCACACACCCCAGCCAGGGCCGCAAGGCCTTTGTCCTGAACACGGCCAGCATCCCCTCCCGCAGGGACAGGGCTCGCTGCAGAGCCCTTCCCAGCCTCGAGACGTTCACGCCCTTCCTCGCCTCCCACCCTGCTCTGCTCCGCAGCCCGGCATCACCTCACTACCGCAGCAAAAGAACCCCAAATCACCCCAGGAATGTTAAACTCAGTTATCCACAATTATTCTTCTAACCTCAAGGCCAGTTTACATTTTGCTAACTACCAATTCTTAATTCCCACAGGCACCTGCGGGCAGAGACCCCCTGTTCAGCGACACCCCGGGATCCCACACAGCTCCTGGGGGACCAACGCCCCCCAGCCCCCGCTGTGCTCTCCGTCCTGGCACAGAGGAAAAGCAGCTGGCCAGGAGTGAAGCCAGTGAGGAGTCAGGACGGGGCTCCCTGTCCCCCCGCTCTCCTCTCCTGTGCCCTGGGTGGCGCCTTCCACCCCTCCAAACCGGCAGCAGATACGGCAGGGACAGAGTAGTTGCGGCTTCATCACTGGCGTTAGCCAGCCTGTGCCTCAGCTTCCTCCTGCGTGAGCTGGTACCAGGGCAGCTGGTGCCCACATCTGGGGAGCTTTACACCAGGCCAGATAACACTGAAAAGTTGCAGGGGAGTCACAGGCTGGTTTTGCTCAGAGCAGCCATCGACAGGGTGTAGGTACAGGGCCCAGTGTCGTCTGGGCTGTGGGTAAGCAAAGGCTGAGGGCAGCCATGGAGCGAGGGGCCGGAGTGTCCAGGACCCCATTGCCTGCGGAGCGGCTCACAGCCGGTCCCCGGTTACGGGGTGTCGTTAGGGGTGATGTCATAATGGGGCAGATCCAAACCACCCGACGACAGGGTGTCAGAGCGTCAGTGCTGCAGCCGCGCCGCCACCGGTCACAGCAGACATGCTGCGCTCTGTCCCGGGTCTGCCGGCGGCCTCTGAGCCTGCCCAGCTGCCCCCCATCACCTACCAGCTGCCCCAGGCCAGTGTCTGGCAGGGGGGGCCAGGGCCCATGGGGGCCCCGGGGCAGCTGGTGCAGCTCCACCCCGGCATGTGGCTCCCTCCCATGGTGCAGCTCCCCCCAGGGGTGCAGTTCTGCTCCATGGCTGCTCCCTGTCCCCCTGCCCATGGCTGGGGACAGCAGGTGGTGGGGAGGACGCTGGTGCCCCCCCAGCCGATGGGGCTGGGGCCGGGGGCCGTGGTCCAGGAGGAGCCCCTGTACCCCACGGGCTCCTGCCTGCTGCACGTCCCTGCCCGCCCCAGCCCCCCGTCACCCTGCCACCCCGCAGCTCAGCGCTGGGTGCAGGGCCCCCCTCTGCTCCACAACACGCCCGGCAGCGCCCAGAAGCTGCCGGAGGCCTCCAACATGGAGGCAGTGGCCGTCGAGGACAGCGTCCCTGCTGCCAGCGCCCACCAGCCCGCCCTGGCTCCGCTGACTGGCAGAGCCACCATAAAGCCCAAAGGTGAGTTTAGGGGCTGGCAGAGCCCACAGGCAGACAGCCAAGCTGAGGAAAGGTTGCATCGCCTGGACTTGGGTTGGCTTTGCTTTTGCAGCAGCAGTGACCGCCCTGGCAGCCCCGGGGAAGCCCGCAGACCTGCCCGAGCAGGGGCTGGACGCCTTCGTGGAGGCCTTTCGTGAGGAGGCAGAGGACACCACTGCCCAACAGATCCTCGCTTGGCTTAACACCGTGGATGGCGAGGACACCATCCCCGACGTCCTCGACAGCCCCAGCGTGACTGCCTTCCTCCAGCAGCTCCCTGACGTCTCTGCCTACGTGGCGGAGGGCAGCAGCCCCAAGGAGCAGGCAGTGGCGGCAAGGCTGGGGGACAGTGAGGACGCTGTCTCCGATGTCCCAGAGCTGACGGCCCTCCTCGGTGAGCTCCCTGACCTCTCCAGGTATGTGGAAGCGGGTGGTGGTGGGAGTGGGGAACAGTGAGGACACTGTCCCTGATGTCCTTGATTTCCCCAACAGCCTCACCAGCACCATGTGCTGTGATGAGCTCCCCGACCTCTCTGTGTACGTGGTGGACGGTGACTGCCCCCAGGACCGAGCGATGGTGGCACATCTAGGGGACAGTGGGGACACCGTCTTGACCGCCAGTGTCCCCAACTTGCCTGCTGAGGTCCTCAAGGAGCTCCCTGACCTCTGCAGGTACGTGACGGAGGGCGGCTGCCCCAAGGAGCGAGCCGTGGCGGCAGGGCTGGGGGATGGCAAGGACACCGTCCCCAGTGTCCCCCACGTCTCCAACTTGAGCACCTCCCTTAACGAGCTCCCCCACCTCTCGGAGTACAGGGCAGAGGGCGGCTGCGACAATGAGCAAGTGGCGGTGGTGATGCTGGTGGACGGTGAAAACATCTTCCCTGACAGCCTCTCCAGCACCGTCTCCTCCAATGAAGCCCCCAACTTCTTGGGGTACGGGACGCAGGGCAACTGGGCCAAGGACCACCTGTCAGCAGCGATGCTGGGGGACGCCGACCCCTTCTGGGGGGTGCCAGCCTCCCCCTCGCAGGACCCCACAGGGCAGCAGGGCAGGATGGCGGCAGAACTGCCCACCTGGCTGCCACCGAGTCCTTCGGAGACATCTGAGGAGAGCTCGGAGGAGAGCTCAGATGAGAGCTCGGATGAGAGCTCCGAGGACAGTCCTGCGAAGAGACCCCAGAAGGGTCCCCTGAAGGCTCTTCCAGACAGTCACCTGCTGAGCCCACAGGGGATCCCGCTGCTGAGTCCCCTGCCCAGCCCCTCGCGTCCTTCCCGGCGTCACCCGCCCCGCACGGCCCAGCTGATGGAGGAGGTGCTGCGGAGGCAGCCCCGGGTGCTTCTGACTCACCTGCCCCTGGAGAATGCGCTGAAGGGTCCTCAGGAGACCCCTCTGCCCAGCCGCTCACGTCCCTCCCGGAATCACCCAGCCCACACAGCCCGGCTGATGGAGGAGGTGCTGCGGAGGCAGCCCCGGGTGCTTCTGACCCGCCTGCCGCTGCCCTTGGGCGCTGTCTCTGGCCGGGGGGTGCCCGGATCGGGCCGGGCGGGGGGCAAGCGGGCCAAGCGCCCCGCCCCGGCCAGGAGTGCCAAGAAACGAGAGACCTCCCTGCGGGACAACATCCCACCCAAGAGGAGGAAGATGGTGGTGTGACGGGTGGGAAAACACTCAAAAACCTCGCGGGAGGTGAAGCCGGACAGGGACGGCATGGTGGCGGGCAGCAGCAAGTGGAGAGCACCTGATGGCAACAACGTGCCCGCCAAGGGAGCCAGAACCCTGAGGGACACCACGGGACAGCGTGCCGCCCGCTCCAGCCCCAGCCCTCTCTCATATCTCCAACTATTTCTTAATTCATTAAAGTTTCAGTGTTTGTTTCACAGCGACTCTGCCAGTGGTCATTCGTGCAGCGGGAGGTGGGGGGTTAATGCAGCCCCTGCCCCATGAGCTGATACGAACGAAAATTGTCTGGAAGCAACAATCAGTGTGTTGATGGGGTGATTGTGCACCAGGTGAAAGAACCCGCTTTTGGGACAACACACAGCCCCCTGACTGCACACCAGCACACACAGACACAGACACAGACACTCCCTGACTGCACACCAGCACACACACACACACACACAGACACTCCCTGACTGCACACCAGCGCACACACACACACACACACACTCCCTGACTGCACACCAGCACACACACTCCCATGGACTCCTCAGCCTCCTGCTGCCACTGCTCCCAGCCTCTCGCTGCTCCATCGCCTTCGGTTGCTCCACACTGGAACCCTGTCCCAAACCCACCAGACCCCCCCTGCCCCCAGCTAACCCAGCTCAGCCCTAGAGCTACCCCGCAGCTCTGTCCCAGTGACCCCTCTGGCTAACGGGGCGCTGGGGCAGCCAGCTGTGGGCTGGGGAGATGACCAGCCCTGCTCGGAGGGCAGCTCAGTGCGGCCTGGGCTCCGTGCTGGGTGTCCAAGCCGAGGCCTCTTGACAGAAACCTGGACTTGGTGGGACCGTGACACAGCATCATCTCCAGAGCCAGGACAGCTCCCTTCAAGCCATGGTCCAGAAGCAAAGGGCCCGCCCCAGTGCCCAGAGATCCCAGCTCAGCTGGAGGCGTGCGGGGCACCCCTGGGCGGGAGCCGAGCTGGGAGCTGCAGCACCATCACGTGCCAGGGGCCAGGAGCGCAGCAAGGTGGGGTTGGGATAGATGGTCCTGGCAGCTTCAGAGGCAGGACCTGGTGCAGCCAGTGCAGAGCCGACAGGCCTCGGTGGGAAGCAGCTCAGGGTATGATCCATCGTTTTGTTTACATGCCAGTGACTTGCCTTAGAAACTAACTCTCCAGATTTGTTTGATGTCTGTGAAGACAATCATGCCTCGTTACCCCTTTTTTGTTTCCACTCTGGAAGCCAATAGGGCTTCTCTGCACCCTCCCTGTAGGTATTTACAGACACTGCCAGGATCCCCCTGAGCCTTCCCCAGGCTGAACAGGCCCAGCTCTCTCACCTTTCCTCATGTGAGATGCTCCCGTCCCTTCATCATCTTTGTGGCCCTTTGCTGGACTCTCTGTCCATGTCTCTCCCGCACTGGGGAGCTCAGAACTGGACCCAGCACTCCAGCTCTCGCAGCACTCACCAGCGCTGAACGAAGGGGTGGGAGCATCTCCCCTGACCTGCCGGCAGCTCTCCTCCTGACGCAGCCCGCGATGCCGTTGCCCTTCTTTGCAGCAGCGGTACATTATTGGCTCACGTTCAACTTGGTGTCCCCCAGGTCCCCCTCTTCTGCAACGCCGCTTTCCAGCTGGGCAGCCCCAGGATATACCGGTGCGTGGGGCTGTTCCTCCCCAGAGCACTTGTGCTCTATTCAACTGATACCCAAAAAGCGGTCGAGGAAATCCAAAGAAGCACTGACACCTGCCTTCTGAACAGACTATCCCTCATATAGAGAGAGATGCTTGTTTTCAATCCGTTTGTGAAGTGCACAGGGAGGAGACCTCCAGCCATCTAATACCAGACGGATAGAAAAATGAATTCCCCTTAAAAGTCAATCAGTACACATTTAAACGGATCAACTGAAAACTGAAGAGTGGCAATAACCTGGTGAAGTGAAGGCCTCATTTGCATGGGACACTTATCACGGCACATATTTGTATGACTTGAAGTAGCCCACCAGCTTGGTCACCGAGCCAGAGAATTTGTGGAGGAGGGTTTACAAACAGCGGAGTGCGCTGCCGAGGTAGTTCTGTGAAGGGACCTGACACCCGTTGGCTTTCACACATTTATTTTTCCTTCGCCTCAATTAACTGAGTTCATTTTGGTGATGAAATCTTAGTAAAGGTGAAGTCAAACAATGTAGACTTAAAAGTTAACTTTTTAGTTTTGGAGCGTTATTCCTGAAGTCCCTGGAAATGTCTGTTTGCTCGCTTTGAATTTAACAGCTGCCAGCTTAGTCTAACAGCTCTCAGACAAAACCGGCATCTGCCAGCAGGAGCCTGTTCCCCGCAGGCAGCGACATCCCCTAAGCAGAGCCCTGGAAACTACCGAGACCCGCGAAGCGGTGTCACTCTGCCTCGCCACGACTCCACATCTCCAGATTGAGCAGCGACATCACGCTCAACAGGGCTACTTTTCACACTCGTCCAAGCAGAGCTCCGACAGGAATGTTCAACCACGCTGGAGCCAGCACCGTTGTTGATTCCTTCTCCCTTCTAGCACAAAACTTGTCTTGCTGCCAGTGATGGCCAGTAAGTAGCTACTGGGCTTTTGCAAGCACTAGACGTTGCACATCGACCACGTAGTCTCCTACGCCCAGCTCCGTGTCTAACAACAGATCGGAACGGCTCTGTGAGGTCTCCACACAAGCCTCAGCTACCGATGGTGGCCGAATCGCACTGTCCCTTCCCGCCCCACTGAATCGCTGGTGCCACTTGCCCTCCCGGTTCCCCGCACGCCGGCGGGACGGGCCCCAGGCTGACTCACGCCCCGTGGGGACAAGCCACAGAGAGCAGAGTGTGGCTCCCGCAGGCCGCGGCCGCCGCCAGCCGGGCAGTGCCCGAGGCCCCGTGCCCACCGCCCCACGCACCTTCTCCGGTCTGGGCGTTGCTGATCCGCAGGTCGCAGGTGGCCGCCTTCAGCTTCTGGCGGCCCATGATCTGGCGCTTGAGGTCGCTGAGGGAGATGTGGAGGCCGCTGAAGGTGACCGTGTCGCAGCGCAGCTGGGAGGAGAACTGGTCATGGACGCACGGCATGGCTGGGCCAGGCGACGCCTGCTCCTGACAGCGTCCGCCGTGCGCGGCAGGTGGTATCTGCCAGCCCCTGGCCCCCGCCCCTGCCACGCCTCCGGCCCGGGGCCCTCAGCGATGGAGCTGGGCTGCGGTGGCAGCGCCCACCCGGCTCCTCCTGGCAGCCCGGGCCAGCAGAGGGGTGATGGGGAGAGGCCCCGCGGCCCCGGCTCGGCCACCGATCCCGAGCTCAGCCTCCGCGGCCCCGGCTCAGGCCCGTTGTCCTGTCACCCCCTGGGCCTGTCCCTGCCTGGTGTCCTGCCACCCCCTGGGCCCGTGGTGTCCCTCCTGTCACCGTCCCGGCCTTCACCACACAGCATTACCTCCCGCCAGCCCCTGGGCCTGTGGCGTCCCCCCCTACAGCCCTGGGCCCATCACCGCCTGACGTCCTGTCACCCCCCAGGCCTGTCCCTGCCCATGTCCCTCCTGTCCCCCCAGGCTGTCACCACCCGCTGTCCCCTCCTGCCAGCAGCCAGCCAGGGCGAGGCAGCCTGGGGGAGAGGCAGCGGGCTTTGCCATGTGGCCTCGGCTGCCGGCGCTGCCGGGCGGTGAAGGGAGGGGACATCTCGGGGTGCCTGAGAAAGGCCCCGCTCCCCGCGGACGGGGCAGCCCCTTGTTCCCCGGCCGGGGAGGGGCCGCCAGCCCGGCCTGCGCTGGGAGGGGCCGGGGCCGGGCGGGGCCGCGCGCTCTAAAGGGGCCGCCGCGGGGCCTTTCTCCGGGGCTCTCACCGACGGTGCGAAGCCGGGACCCGCCCCGCGCCCGCCCCGATCCGCCCCCGCCGGGACGCGCCGAGCCGCGGCGGCTCCAGCGGCGCGGGCCGGGGCCCGAGAGCGGCGGCGGCGCTGGCCCTGGCCGTGGTGCTGGCGGCCCGGGGCGGCTGGAGCCGCGGGAACGGTGAGTCGGGGCCGGGGGCGCGGCCGAGGCGGGCGGCGGGGCCCGGGCGGCGGCGGCCCCGCGGCGGGAGGGGCCGAGGCGGGCGGCGCGGGGCGGCCCCGCCGCGCTTTGACCCTCCGTAGCCGTGGGGGGGGGCGGCCGCCGCGCCAGGCCGCACCGCGGGGCCGGCGGCTGGGGCGGCTCGGCCGGGGCCTGCGGCGCCGGGAGCGGGGCCCGCGGCCCTCCCGCGGGGAGCGGCTCGGGTCACCTTCGTCCCGGGGCCGGCGTGTTCGGGCCCAGGCGGGGCAGAGCGGGCCGGGAGGGACGGGCTCGGCGGCGGCCGGGGGGAGCTGGGGCGGGACCGGGCCGGGCTGCAGCTCCCGCCGTTTCGCCTGAGGATTGACCGTGCGGCGCCTCCCGACCCGCCGGGACTGTCGCTCGCGGGAGCGGGGAGGGTCCGGCCGTGCCGCCCGGTGCCGGGGCTCAGGGGTGGGGAAGGGCACGGCCCCCCCCGGCCCTGCTGCTGGGAAGGGGCTGAGCGGTGGCACCCGGCCCTGCTCTCCTGGGCCGCTTTCAGCCCCGGCTGCAGTTCCAGACGGGTTTAGCGAGGCGTGGGGCTGCGGGTTTGTCTTTAACCGCGGGAACGCTTCGGGGGAGCCGTTCAAATCCACGGGTGTTACGGGGGGTGAAGCTCGGAGGTCGGGATCGGTGTTTGCACGGGGTCTGGTAAAACACCAGACGGGTGTAAAGGTGTTGTGCTGGAGGTGTGAGCTTGTTAAATCCCGGCTGACACGAGTTTAAGCCTTACAAGCTGTTTTGATGTCAAACAAACTTGCTCAGGAAATGATTCTAGTTAGAGGTTTTAAGTTCGGATGATGTTTACAGCTGTTTTTAAATAAAAGTATTTATGTGAGGCGAGCTGCCTGGATACGTAAATCCCCTGTGCCCCGGACAGCCCCCTACCCCTGTCAGCTTTCCCTCCGCAGAGGCAATAGCAGTTCCAGTGCAGACAGTGCAGCGATGGCTGGTTTGAGCTGTGGCTGCTGCTCAGAGAACAAAGCAGCAGGTACCCTTAAGGCAGCCCCTTGTTCCCAGCAATCGGACAAGTTGCATATTTCACAAATCGCCCAGTTTCTTCCTCATACGTGTTTTTAAAATTACAAGCCTTGAGAGAGACCCGTGGTACGGCTTTAACCTGGGCGGGTAAGTTCCAGCTGGCAAAGCGAGTCCAAACCTGCCCCTCGCCAGCAGAGACGTGGAAAAGGGAGTTGACATCCAGCACTAATAATAAATACGTCTAGAGCTCTGGTCCAACAGCTCCTAATCTGAAAATGTTATTACTACTCCTACAGTGAAGCTTCTTATTTATTTATCTATTTAAATCACATTTGGCTTTTTGGGTTGCAAGCGTGTTTACGATCTTAACCCCCTAATCTTTGCTGTATTGCTACGTGGTGGGAAAATATACTCAACAATTTATGGATGGAGAAACAGCAGCAATGCACAAGATGCCAAACCAAAGTCTGGGGTGGAATATTTTTATATCGTTCACGCAGTGCAAATACTTTGTATTTTGTGGACAATTTGGACGATCAAGGTCCCTAACCGAAAAGGTTTTCAGCCACTCTGATGTTTGATTCCGATTTTTGAGCATGATGAGCTCACACAGCGCTGCAGTGCAGGTGGAGAGCAGCACGCTAAGGCGAAGGCCGGCGTCAGCGGGGCTCGGAATGCACAGACAATAGTGGCGTGAGCAAACAGGCTGTTCCCTGCGCAGCGGAACTAACGGAGTCTGCTTTCTTGCAGATTTGTGTCCTGCATTCTCTACAAACATGCCCCAGGATAACGCTGCTCTCCAGTGACAACATTCCCCCCGTCTCTGAGCCAACCGTACGTGGTTTTTCTTGTGCCCCGTACCTGTCTCTTCCCTTTACTCCTTTTAGACAGTATCTGGTAAGAGGCTGGGCAGCATGTAGTGTGTGTGGCTCAGCAGGCAAACTGGGAGGGTGGTTTGAGTTCACATTTAAAGCACCCTTTGGCTGGAGACGCTGAGTTTTTCCTCCTTAACCCATGCCCAGTTTTCATACATCTTTTAGGAATATGATGCGTGAGAACTCTCTTCCTCTTTTACATGTGACTGAAGTTAGTTGTGAGCTCAGAAGTTACTGAGAGGAGTAGAAGCAAGGGTTGAGGAAAGGAGACCTGACCTTGTTTTGCTGATCAGGGATATTAATTAAATTCAGACACCAGAGTGAAAAGAGCAGGCGTATTTTACTAGAAATAACTAAATAATATAACAGAATAATACAGAAAACATACAGTAAGAAAAGACAAAGTAGCGCGCTTAAACAAATAGGAAAATACAGGGTAATGCATCAAATCATTACTACAAGAGAGAGAGAGAATAGTGATTAAGAAAGATCCATCACCACTTGCATACGTTACCATCATCCAGACCCGCAGGCGCTGGGCAGCCCCGGTTACAGCGAGGATTTGTTGAGCCTTTCCCTGCAAGTGGGAAATCCTACGCGGTGCGTGCACCCATAGGTGAGGCATCCAAAGTCGCTGTGAGCGGGGCCAGCCTTATATACCTGAAATCAGTAAGCCAGAATAGCTGGCACCTTTGTTTTAAGCAGAAATATCTGGAGTCAGTCTCACGTTAGATTTTCCCAGAGCCTGGCCGGGGCTCAGGGAAAAAACTAAGGGAGTTTTCCCAGCTTATCGAGGTGATTTATGAGCAAGGTCACACACCAGGTCACAGGGCCAGACAATTGTCTTTGTGGCCCTGTTTACACACACAAAGAAGGATACATGTCTTACGATGTTTAAGTTACATTTTCTATACATATTTCACTAATGACTACATACTGAGTTAGCAATTTCGGTTCAAGACCTATTGTTCAGGTTTCAATATTCCCACCTTTTACATCCAGACAGGTGGTTTGTTATAATTTAGTACAATACCTATTGATACAATGCTTGTCAATTATAAAACATACAGGATTCATCTATAGGTCAACTCTGGCTTGGGCTTATTGTCCAAGCCTTAGCACTTCAGACCTGTGCATCAAATGAAGATCCATATTTCTTGTTCTGTGAAGAAAAACAGGTTTGTGTTTGGTTTTTTTTATCACTGTGTATTTTATCACTTGATAGGATTTTTATACAGAGTGTTGATGTCTATATGCCATTCTGGAATGTGAAAAGATCAAAACTGTTACTGTGTGAAATCTGTTATATTTTCAGTGTACAGCTTCCCTTACAGTTAGTGCTGTGTGATAGGAGAAACATGATTCATTTTGAACTGAAAGTTTGATCTGTAAGTGTAAGAATATTGTGTTTGTTCCTGTAGCAGAAAGATTTGCAGCACAGACCTTCTGGATCTCCACAAAGTTCAGCCCAGTGCATTTCCCCAGGTTTGTTCTAAAGAATGATTTCTGTGCTCAAGGCTTATCTGTTGGATTGTATTTTTTTCTTTAACATGCTTTAAAGGCTATACACGGTGTGTTATTGAAGCACAGAAAAAGTCCCTTTTAATAAGATGGCTTCATTCTTTTTTCTACTGGGTATGGCTTAGAGGCTCCTAGCAATCTCCTGTGTGGTTTTGTCTTTTTATGTTTCCTTATACCTTCTTGCTGTGTAACCTCAAAATATCATGGTGAAAAGGGATCAATAAGCTAGTTTTTCACTGATTGTCTGTTCTCTGGCCTCTGAAAAGACTAGAACTGTGAACTTTGTTTTACATCAGATTTTCATAATTGTCTATTTAAAACTTGCCTGCAGCTAGTGGTTGCTGGAAATCTCTACGACAAGCTAGCACTAATGGTCTGGACGTAAATCTTTGTTGCAACAAAGTGGGAAAAGAGACCTGGGAGAAAAAAAAACCAAGAAGAAAGAACAGCTCTATTGCAGCATAGGCTTTGAAATAGCTTTTTGCTGCTGGAAGAGACCATCACGGCCACAGGTGTATAATTGAAATGGCATTTTAATTTGTAGACGTTGCAAGGTCTGCACTAACAGAACAGGCTTCTTGGCTCTCAGGTGACCGACGGGAACTAGAGCAGAATTACCTGCTGCCCTGCAGATGGTCCGTTTGGTTGCTTTGGCTGTAAGAAACAAGCTGACGTGAATCTCCAAGTATTGCTGTGTGTATTTCGTACGTTTTCGTTAGGTACCATTCGACTTGCAGTGCAAGGTGTACTTCTTTATGAAACGGCTCTTACCAAGAGGCAGTGCAACGGGAGTAACTGTTATAAGAAGGTAAGTGGCTGTTTGTGTTATCGAGAATGGTTTTGTGCGTTTAGGGGAACGTGCAGAGGCTAAAATAGGAAGCAAGAAGGAAAGTGAAAATAGGAAAAGTTGGCTGTAGGGCTTGTTGTTGAAACAGCTCTGTGGTATGGTCTGGTGTGATGGGTTAACAGCGATAGGTAGGGCCTCTCAGCAGTGTGCGGGCAGTGCTGATGGATCTCAGAAGATGGCTTTTGGTTGGTGCAGACTCTGCTAGGCAGCCAGTACTTATTTTCCACAGCCAAAAGCAGAAGCTGGAAGGGAACAGCTAATAGCATGGGCACTGGTTGTCTTTACCCACAGCGTGACACTGCAGGCTGCAGTGCCCAGCAAAAAAAGCCAAGGGTATCGTATCAGTGTAAGAGAAATACATTTTAAGAAAGGTATAAACTGTGGTGTTTGCATCCCCTCCGTCCCTCTCCCCACGTTTTGTCTCTGGAGAGTTTTAGATTTGGCCTAACGAGAACCGGAACTTCATGTTCTTGGCTTGTGGAGTACAGAAGGAGAACTTCATGGCTGATGATTTCAATACTTCTCCAAATGGAAATGGGAGGACATTTGTTATTAAGCCTTTGTTTAAGAAATCTGCCTTTACAAATCTTGCTACTGTCTAATTAGTGTCCTCCTTCAGAACAATGGGCTTGGAGCTCATCACTTAGCTGTTTCATTGAGCAAGGTGGAAGTGGAAGGAGAGATAATTGTTAGTGGAGGTACAGACTAAGAAAGGGGAACTTCTGGGGGTGAGTAGACACCAGTGCTTTTACAAGAAAAGTTGTAAATTAGCGATGCATAAACCTTGGCTGGGAACTGGAGACCCTCTTGAACTGCTGCAGCAGCGTGGTCCTGAAGCAGCCTCCCAGACACTGTGCTGGAAGAGGAGTTTGGTCGGGGTGGAAGACAAAGCTTGCGTGCAGTGGAGGGTCCTGGGCTCAGGGGTCTGTGAGATCTTGTCCACTCCCATGTCCTTAAAAGCACTTTGCAAAAGGGGCAGCTGCAGACCTTGTCAGTGATAAGTTTTAAAGATCGTCTGGCTGATTCTTCATCTTTGACTTCCCTGAAGTTCCTTTTTTAAAAGGATGTGTTTTGTCTCCTGCTCCTTATCATTCATTACAGACATTAGTGCTAAATAATTGTATCCCTTTTTCAGAAGTCTATTACAGGCTTCCATGTATTGTGTAATAGTGATTAAAGTTTTAAATATCTTTCCAGTTCACAGACTGTCTAGATTTAAAAAGCATTTAAAGCTGCTGTATTAAAATGAAACTTAGCCGTGGTATCTGTTATGTTCAGTGTGTGTGCATGCAGATATCAATCACTGTGTAGCAATGAGCATTGCAAAGAACTTGGGGGTTTTATGTGATCTCAGATTTTTCTTGTTTGCCATGAAATGTCCTTGTACGGTAGGGTGTGAATAATTGCGTGTAGGTTCTGGTGTTGTACTAAAGGAGCAGCTACTTTGCAATTTCCACACTAAATGGGCACAGTAGGGACCAATTTCCTGCCCTTCAGACCTGCTGATTTAGCCAATACGGCAAGTGAAGTGGCAGCTTTACATTTCTAGAAGGATCACAGGTAGTATATAAACAGTGCATCTCTGGGGCCACTTCAGTGTGCCCAGTCTGAGGGCAGCCGGGAGTGAGCATGGGGAATACAAATTCAAAAAGCAGCGGCAGAAGCAACACAATTCCAGGGAGACAATTTAATAAGAATTGCAATTGAATGTGCTTGTGGTCTAGATGCATATTCTGTATCCCTCCAGAGTGAAATAGAAACAGATGCTCATGAGTTTGAAGCAGAGTGTTGGAGTGTTGCAGTGGAACAGTCTTGCGCAAAAAGACAAAAGACCTTATAAAAAGGCGAGATGTCATTTATGGTAAGAGTATTTTTTGTCCATCCCTCTGTCCGTCTGCAGCTCGGCTCCAGCCGGAGTTTGTATCCTCAGGCCTTAGCAACCTCTCTCCCCCCAGGACTTGTGCTGCGACCCCCTGCACGCCCGCAGCCGGGAGGAGCGGGGCTGGTGGGACCCGACCCCCTCTGCCCCCCGGGAAAGGCTCCCCTGGACACCCGGGTTTCAGGCAGCGACTGGCAGGTGGCCGGGCTGCCCCAGGCTCCAGCGCTGCAGGGAGCAGCCTGCGCCCAGCCTCCAGTCAGGCCCGGCTGCCCAAAGGGCGCCTGCGCCCAGCAGGGAAAATCCCAATCCATGTTCCTGAAAGTAAAGCTTTGGATGCCCAGGTCTTTATGTTCCAGAGGCAAGCCGAGTTACAGCAGGTACCTGCAGGAGTAGAAGGTGCTGTGATTCCTATTGTATGGGCCGGAGGAGTCCCGGGAAAATCCAAAAGAGCAGACCCAGTAAGAATTGACCTTAAACCAAGATCATCCCCGGTAGTAAGAATTAAACAGTGTCCTCTAAAGCTAGAAGCTGGAAAGGGGTTGGTGCCAATAATTGAGAAATTCTTAAAGTATAAGTTACTAGTGGAGTGTGAGTCAAAACACCCCCCCCCCCCCCCCCCCCATTTTGCTGGTTAAAAAGGCCAATGGTAAGGATTGCTGGTTGGTCCAGGACCTGAGGGCAATAAATCAGATAACCCAGGATATTCATCCTGTAGTGGCAAACCCAGACACATTGTTAACTGGAACAGCAAAGTACATGGGGATTCCAACGCCTGATGGTACCCCCTTATACGATATCACCATTGCTGGAGGCCAGAGCTATGGACAGATTACAGTGAGCGCAGCCTTTCAGCGGGGCAGTGCTAAGATGACTACTCAACAAGAAATCCAAATGGAAGAACCACCACAGGTATCCTATAACTGTGCTTGCATACAGCGATGTCATCTGAATGATGCAACTCCAGACTGCACAAACAACAATACTATAGCTGTAGGACTAGCCAAGGGCTGTAACAGTTACATGAATTCTGTAGACAGCCAATTTGATCTAGCCCTGTTACATAGATTTAAACCCTCAGTTAGGTGGCCTGTACCCCGAGCAGAAGGAACAGGATGGTACTGGCTATGCGGTAACCGAGCTCGGAAAATACTGCCCCTAGGATGGGAAGGAGTGTGCACCAGGAGCCCTCGCCCCGAGCACGACAGCAGTTAATAAGCTGCATGAACAGAGTGGATGGGCGAGGACCCTCCTTAAACGAAGCAGAAGGACTCACAGTGCTATAGCAGACTGTCCTTAGGCATTCCACAGTTTCGTTAGATGGTTTCTCTCTCGGCTTGGAGTAAGTGAATTGGAAAAGACAACTGTAAATATATCCACCATAATCGAGAACATAGAAAACAGAACTATGGACGCCACACAAGCGTTGCAAATTGAAGTGTCCAGTTTGTCTCAGGTAGTGTAACAAAATCGAATGGCCCTTGGCCTCGCAAGGGGGTGTCTGCACCGTGATTAACACAAGCTGTTGTGTATACGTAGATCAGAATGGCAGAATTTCCACGGGTTTGGCAGAAATTTGGGAACAGACCAAAGTCCTGCCTCAGGCCACCAAGGATGATACGTCCTGGGGCTTTGAAGAATTGTGGCACAAACTTAGCTCATGGCTACTGAATTGGGTATGGTTAAGAAATCTGTTTCTAGTGGTAATAGTAATGGTCTGCATCTATATCTTAGCTTGCATTATGATTCAGTGTTGTTGTAGACAAATCTGCATGAAAATGAGGTATTAAGTATTGAGACCTTGGATTTATGAGTCCAAAGTCTCAAGAAAAGGGGGAGTTGCTGCCTGTAGCTGATGCCTGCAAGCAGTTGGTGCTACTGGCTGTAAGGGGCCTCAGACAAGAATGCACCCAAGGGCATAATTTTTGCCACTGTGATGGGTCCATCCCGGGGAGGGCAGAGAAGCCAACAGACACCTGTGGGAGCTGAAGGTAAGAAAGCTGAGAAACTTTACAGACAGAGCAATGAGCCAAGATGAGGTCTTATATGAAAAAAACCTCAGAGTTCATGGAAAGGACACTAAGACACCTCTTCAGCCACCACTAGGGACCACCACAGACCACCGAAAACCCCCATGGAAGCCCCTCAGAGACCCTTCCCCAAATTTTAGTACACTTGTGCAATGTATTAACAGATGCATTAGATCCTCTGGAAATAGGTGTGCACTGCTCGGAAATTACATGAATATTTGTTGGTCTCGGTCCAGCTGGGATCGGGGCGACGCGCAGTTTGTTGAAGGGGGGGCATTGCCAAGAGCAAATGCTGCTGCACTGTGTGCCCGCTCCCAATTTATGACCACCTGTTTACATAGGTTCATTTTCACTTTTACATCCTACTGACCTTCAGGTTTTGCCTGTTTATAACTTACATGCTCACCACACTCTGCAGGTGGTGCTTTTTCCCGCTGTTTTTCACACAACAGGGTGTTCCATAATGCTGCCTCAGGTATCCACAATCATTCTTCTAACCTCAAGGCCAGTTTACATTTTGCTAACTACCAATTCTTAATTCCCACAGGCACCTGCGGGCAGAGACCCCCTGTTCAGCGACACCCCGGGATCCCACACAGCTCCTGGGGGACCAACGCCCCCCAGCCCCCGCTGTGCTCTCCGTCCTGGCACAGAGGAAAAGCAGCTGGCCAGGAGTGAAGCCAGTGAGGAGTCAGGACGGGGCTCCCTGTCCCCCCGCTCTCCTCTCCTGTGCCCTGGGTGGCGCCTTCCACCCCTCCAAACCGGCAGCAGATACGGCAGGGACAGAGTAGTTGCGGCTTCATCACTGGCGTTAGCCAGCCTGTGCCTCAGCTTCCTCCTGCGTGAGCTGGTACCAGGGCAGCTGGTGCCCACATCTGGGGAGCTTTACACCAGGCCAGATAACACTGAAAAGTTGCAGGGGAGTCACAGGCTGGTTTTGCTCAGAGCAGCCATCGACAGGGTGTAGGTACAGGGCCCAGTGTCGTCTGGGCTGTGGGTAAGCAAAGGCTGAGGGCAGCCATGGAGCGAGGGGCCGGAGTGTCCAGGACCCCATTGCCTGCGGAGCGGCTCACAGCCGGTCCCCGGTTACGGGGTGTCGTTAGGGGTGATGTCATAATGGGGCAGATCCAAACCACCCGACGACAGGGTGTCAGAGCGTCAGTGCTGCAGCCGCGCCGCCACCGGTCACAGCAGACATGCTGCGCTCTGTCCCGGGTCTGCCGGCGGCCTCTGAGCCTGCCCAGCTGCCCCCCATCACCTACCAGCTGCCCCAGGCCAGTGTCTGGCAGGGGGGGCCAGGGCCCATGGGGGCCCCGGGGCAGCTGGTGCAGCTCCACCCCGGCATGTGGCTCCCTCCCATGGTGCAGCTCCCCCCAGGGGTGCAGTTCTGCTCCATGGCTGCTCCCTGTCCCCCTGCCCATGGCTGGGGACAGCAGGTGGTGGGGAGGACGCTGGTGCCCCCCCAGCCGATGGGGCTGGGGCCGGGGGCCGTGGTCCAGGAGGAGCCCCTGTACCCCACGGGCTCCTGCCTGCTGCACGTCCCTGCCCGCCCCAGCCCCCCGTCACCCTGCCACCCCGCAGCTCAGCGCTGGGTGCAGGGCCCCCCTCTGCTCCACAACACGCCCGGCAGCGCCCAGAAGCTGCCGGAGGCCTCCAACATGGAGGCAGTGGCCGTCGAGGACAGCGTCCCTGCTGCCAGCGCCCACCAGCCCGCCCTGGCTCCGCTGACTGGCAGAGCCACCATAAAGCCCAAAGGTGAGTTTAGGGGCTGGCAGAGCCCACAGGCAGACAGCCAAGCTGAGGAAAGGTTGCATCGCCTGGACTTGGGTTGGCTTTGCTTTTGCAGCAGCAGTGACCGCCCTGGCAGCCCCGGGGAAGCCCGCAGACCTGCCCGAGCAGGGGCTGGACGCCTTCGCGGAGGCCTTTCGTGAGGAGGCAGAGGACACCACTGCCCAACAGATCCTCGCTTGGCTTAACACCGTGGATGGCGAGGACACCATCCCCGACGTCCTCGACAGCCCCAGCGTGACTGCCTTCCTCCAGCAGCTCCCTGACGTCTCTGCCTACGTGGCGGAGGGCAGCAGCCCCAAGGAGCAGGCAGTGGCGGCAAGGCTGGGGGACAGTGAGGACGCTGTCTCCGATGTCCCAGAGCTGACGGCCCTCCTCGGTGAGCTCCCCGACCTCTCCAGGTATGTGGAAGCGGGTGGTGGTGGGAGTGGGGAACAGTGAGGACACTGTCCCTGATGTCCTTGATTTCCCCAACAGCCTCACCAGCACCATGTGCTGTGATGAGCTCCCCGACCTCTCTGTGTACGTGGTGGACGGTGACTGCCCCCAGGACCGAGCGATGGTGGCACATCTAGGGGACAGTGGGGACACCGTCTTGACCGCCAGTGTCCCCAACTTGCCTGCTGAGGTCCTCAAGGAGCTCCCTGACCTCTGCAGGTACGTGACGGAGGGCGGCTGCCCCAAGGAGCGAGCCGTGGCGGCAGGGCTGGGGGATGGCAAGGACACCGTCCCCAGTGTCCCCCACGTCTCCAACTTGAGCACCTCCCTTAACGAGCTCCCCCACCTCTCGGAGTACAGGGCAGAGGGCGGCTGCGACAATGAGCAAGTGGCGGTGGTGATGCTGGTGGACGGTGAAAACATCTTCCCTGACAGCCTCTCCAGCACCGTCTCCTCCAATGAAGCCCCCAACTTCTTGGGGTACGGGACGCAGGGCAACTGGGCCAAGGACCACCTGTCAGCAGCGATGCTGGGGGACGCCGACCCCTTCTGGGGGGTGCCAGCCTCCCCCTCGCAGGACCCCACAGGGCAGCAGGGCAGGATGGCGGCAGAACTGCCCACCTGGCTGCCACCGAGTCCTTCGGAGACATCTGAGGAGAGCTCGGAGGAGAGCTCAGATGAGAGCTCGGATGAGAGCTCCGAGGACAGTCCTGCGAAGAGACCCCAGAAGGGTCCCCTGAAGGCTCTTCCAGACAGTCACCTGCTGAGCCCACAGGGGATCCCGCTGCTGAGTCCCCTGCCCAGCCCCTCGCGTCCTTCCCGGCGTCACCCGCCCCGCACGGCCCGGCTGATGGAGGAGGTGCTGCGGAGGCAGCCCCGGGTGCTTCTGACTCGCCTGCCCCTGGAGAATGCGCTGAAGGGTCCTCAGGAGACCCCTCTGCCCAGCCGCTCACGTCCCTCCCGGAATCACCCAGCCCACACAGCCCGGCTGATGGAGGAGGTGCTGCGGAGGCAGCCCCGGGTGCTTCTGACCCGCCTGCCGCTGCCCTTGGGCGCTGTCTCTGGCCGGGGGGTGCCCGGATCGGGCCGGGCGGGGGGCAAGCGGGCCAAGCGCCCCGCCCCGGCCAGGAGTGCCAAGAAACGAGAGACCTCCCTGCGGGACAACATCCCACCCAAGAGGAGGAAGATGGTGGTGTGACGGGTGGGAAAACACTCAAAAACCTCGCGGGAGGTGAAGCCGGACAGGGACGGCATGGTGGCGGGCAGCAGCAAGTGGAGAGCACCTGATGGCAACAACGTGCCCGCCAAGGGAGCCAGAACCCTGAGGGACACCACGGGACAGCGTGCCGCCCGCTCCAGCCCCAGCCCTCTCTCATATCTCCAACTATTTCTTAATTCATTAAAGTTTCAGTGTTTGTTTCACAGCGACTCTGCCAGTGGTCATTCGTGCAGCGGGAGGTGGGGGGTTAATGCAGCCCCTGCCCCATGAGCTGATACGAACGAAAATTGTCTGGAAGCAACAATCAGTGTGTTGATGGGGTGATTGTGCACCAGGTGAAAGAACCCGCTTTTGGGACAACACACAGCCCCCTGACTGCACACCAGCACACACACACACAGACACAGACACTCCCTGACTGCACACCAGCACACACACACACACACACAGACACTCCCTGACTGCACACCAGCGCACACACACACACACACACACTCCCTGACTGCACACCAGCACACACACTCCCATGGACTCCTCAGCCTCCTGCTGCCACTGCTCCCAGCCTCTCGCTGCTCCATCGCCTTCGGTTGCTCCACACTGGAACCCTGTCCCAAACCCACCAGACCCCCCCTGCCCCCAGCTAACCCAGCTCAGCCCTAGAGCTACCCCGCAGCTCTGTCCCAGTGACCCCTCTGGCTAACGGGGCGCTGGGGCAGCCAGCTGTGGGCTGGGGAGATGACCAGCCCTGCTCGGAGGGCAGCTCAGTGCGGCCTGGGCTCCGTGCTGGGTGTCCAAGCCGAGGCCTCTTGACAGAAACCTGGACTTGGTGGGACCGTGACACAGCATCATCTCCAGAGCCAGGACAGCTCCCTTCAAGCCATGGTCCAGAAGCAAAGGGCCCGCCCCAGTGCCCAGAGATCCCAGCTCAGCTGGAGGCGTGCGGGGCACCCCTGGGCGGGAGCCGAGCTGGGAGCTGCAGCACCATCACGTGCCAGGGGCCAGGAGCGCAGCAAGGTGGGGTTGGGATAGATGGTCCTGGCAGCTTCAGAGGCAGGACCTGGTGCAGCCAGTGCAGAGCCGACAGGCCTCGGTGGGAAGCAGCTCAGGGTATGATCCATCGTTTTGTTTACATGCCAGTGACTTGCCTTAGAAACTAACTCTCCAGATTTGTTTGATGTCTGTGAAGACAATCATGCCTCGTTACCCCTTTTTTGTTTCCACTCTGGAAGCCAATAGGGCTTCTCTGCACCCTCCCTGTAGGTATTTACAGACACTGCCAGGATCCCCCTGAGCCTTCCCCAGGCTGAACAGGCCCAGCTCTCTCACCTTTCCTCATGTGAGATGCTCCCGTCCCTTCATCATCTTTGTGGCCCTTTGCTGGACTCTCTGTCCATGTCTCTCCCGCACTGGGGAGCTCAGAACTGGACCCAGCACTCCAGCTCTCGCAGCACTCACCAGCGCTGAACGAAGGGGTGGGAGCATCTCCCCTGACCTGCCGGCAGCTCTCCTCCTGACGCAGCCCGCGATGCCGTTGCCCTTCTTTGCAGCAGCGGTACATTATTGGCTCACGTTCAACTTGGTGTCCCCCAGGTCCCCCTCTTCTGCAACGCCGCTTTCCAGCTGGGCAGCCCCAGGATATACCGGTGCGTGGGGCTGTTCCTCCCCAGAGCACTTGTGCTCTATTCAACTGATACCCAAAAAGCGGTCGAGGAAATCCAAAGAAGCACTGACACCTGCCTTCTGAACAGACTATCCCTCATATAGAGAGAGATGCTTGTTTTCAATCCGTTTGTGAAGTGCACAGGGAGGAGACCTCCAGCCATCTAATACCAGACGGATAGAAAAATGAATTCCCCTTAAAAGTCAATCAGTACACATTTAAACGGATCAACTGAAAACTGAAGAGTGGCAATAACCTGGTGAAGTGAAGGCCTCATTTGCATGGGACACTTATCACGGCACATATTTGTATGACTTGAAGTAGCCCACCAGCTTGGTCACCGAGCCAGAGAATTTGTGGAGGAGGGTTTACAAACAGCGGAGTGCGCTGCCGAGGTAGTTCTGTGAAGGGACCTGACACCCGTTGGCTTTCACACATTTATTTTTCCTTCGCCTCAATTAACTGAGTTCATTTTGGTGATGAAATCTTAGTAAAGGTGAAGTCAAACAATGTAGACTTAAAAGTTAACTTTTTAGTTTTGGAGCGTTATTCCTGAAGTCCCTGGAAATGTCTGTTTGCTCGCTTTGAATTTAACAGCTGCCAGCTTAGTCTAACAGCTCTCAGACAAAACCGGCATCTGCCAGCAGGAGCCTGTTCCCCGCAGGCAGCGACATCCCCTAAGCAGAGCCCTGGAAACTACCGAGACCCGCGAAGCGGTGTCACTCTGCCTCGCCACGACTCCACATCTCCAGATTGAGCAGCGACATCACGCTCAACAGGGCTACTTTTCACACTCGTCCAAGCAGAGCTCCGACAGGAATGTTCAACCACGCTGGAGCCAGCACCGTTGTTGATTCCTTCTCCCTTCTAGCACAAAACTTGTCTTGCTGCCAGTGATGGCCAGTAAGTAGCTACTGGGCTTTTGCAAGCACTAGACGTTGCACATCGACCACGTAGTCTCCTACGCCCAGCTCCGTGTCTAACAACAGATCGGAACGGCTCTGTGAGGTCTCCACACAAGCCTCAGCTACCGATGGTGGCCGAATCGCACTGTCCCTTCCCGCCCCACTGAATCGCTGGTGCCACTTGCCCTCCCGGTTCCCCGCACGCCGGCGGGACGGGCCCCAGGCTGACTCACGCCCCGTGGGGACAAGCCACAGAGAGCAGAGTGTGGCTCCCGCAGGCCGCGGCCGCCGCCAGCCGGGCAGTGCCCGAGGCCCCGTGCCCACCGCCCCACGCACCTTCTCCGGTCTGGGCGTTGCTGATCCGCAGGTCGCAGGTGGCCGCCTTCAGCTTCTGGCGGCCCATGATCTGGCGCTTGAGGTCGCTGAGGGAGATGTGGAGGCCGCTGAAGGTGACCGTGTCGCAGCGCAGCTGGGAGGAGAACTGGTCATGGACGCACGGCATGGCTGGGCCAGGCGACGCCTGCTCCTGACAGCGTCCGCCGTGCGCGGCAGGTGGTATCTGCCAGCCCCTGGCCCCCGCCCCTGCCACGCCTCCGGCCCGGGGCCCTCAGCGATGGAGCTGGGCTGCGGTGGCAGCGCCCACCCGGCTCCTCCTGGCAGCCCGGGCCAGCAGAGGGGTGATGGGGAGAGGCCCCGCGGCCCCGGCTCGGCCACCGATCCCGAGCTCAGCCTCCGCGGCCCCGGCTCAGGCCCGTTGTCCTGTCACCCCCTGGGCCTGTCCCTGCCTGGTGTCCTGCCACCCCCTGGGCCCGTGGTGTCCCTCCTGTCACCGTCCCGGCCTTCACCACACAGCATTACCTCCCGCCAGCCCCTGGGCCTGTGGCGTCCCCCCCTACAGCCCTGGGCCCATCACCGCCTGACGTCCTGTCACCCCCCAGGCCTGTCCCTGCCCATGTCCCTCCTGTCCCCCCAGGCTGTCACCACCCGCTGTCCCCTCCTGCCAGCAGCCAGCCAGGGCGAGGCAGCCTGGGGGAGAGGCAGCGGGCTTTGCCATGTGGCCTCGGCTGCCGGCGCTGCCGGGCGGTGAAGGGAGGGGACATCTCGGGGTGCCTGAGAAAGGCCCCGCTCCCCGCGGACGGGGCAGCCCCTTGTTCCCCGGCCGGGGAGGGGCCGCCAGCCCGGCCTGCGCTGGGAGGGGCCGGGGCCGGGCGGGGCCGCGCGCTCTAAAGGGGCCGCCGCGGGGCCTTTCTCCGGGGCTCTCACCGACGGTGCGAAGCCGGGACCCGCCCCGCGCCCGCCCCGATCCGCCCCCGCCGGGACGCGCCGAGCCGCGGCGGCTCCAGCGGCGCGGGCCGGGGCCCGAGAGCGGCGGCGGCGCTGGCCCTGGCCGTGGTGCTGGCGGCCCGGGGCGGCTGGAGCCGCGGGAACGGTGAGTCGGGGCCGGGGGCGCGGCCGAGGCGGGCGGCGGGGCCCGGGCGGCGGCGGCCCCGCGGCGGGAGGGGCCGAGGCGGGCGGCGCGGGGCGGCCCCGCCGCGCTTTGACCCTCCGTAGCCGTGGGGGGGGGCGGCCGCCGCGCCAGGCCGCACCGCGGGGCCGGCGGCTGGGGCGGCTCGGCCGGGGCCTGCGGCGCCGGGAGCGGGGCCCGCGGCCCTCCCGCGGGGAGCGGCTCGGGTCACCTTCGTCCCGGGGCCGGCGTGTTCGGGCCCAGGCGGGGCAGAGCGGGCCGGGAGGGACGGGCTCGGCGGCGGCCGGGGGGAGCTGGGGCGGGACCGGGCCGGGCTGCAGCTCCCGCCGTTTCGCCTGAGGATTGACCGTGCGGCGCCTCCCGACCCGCCGGGACTGTCGCTCGCGGGAGCGGGGAGGGTCCGGCCGTGCCGCCCGGTGCCGGGGCTCAGGGGTGGGGAAGGGCACGGCCCCCCCCGGCCCTGCTGCTGGGAAGGGGCTGAGCGGTGGCACCCGGCCCTGCTCTCCTGGGCCGCTTTCAGCCCCGGCTGCAGTTCCAGACGGGTTTAGCGAGGCGTGGGGCTGCGGGTTTGTCTTTAACCGCGGGAACGCTTCGGGGGAGCCGTTCAAATCCACGGGTGTTACGGGGGGTGAAGCTCGGAGGTCGGGATCGGTGTTTGCACGGGGTCTGGTAAAACACCAGACGGGTGTAAAGGTGTTGTGCTGGAGGTGTGAGCTTGTTAAATCCCGGCTGACACGAGTTTAAGCCTTACAAGCTGTTTTGATGTCAAACAAACTTGCTCAGGAAATGATTCTAGTTAGAGGTTTTAAGTTCGGATGATGTTTACAGCTGTTTTTAAATAAAAGTATTTATGTGAGGCGAGCTGCCTGGATACGTAAATCCCCTGTGCCCCGGACAGCCCCCTACCCCTGTCAGCTTTCCCTCCGCAGAGGCAATAGCAGTTCCAGTGCAGACAGTGCAGCGATGGCTGGTTTGAGCTGTGGCTGCTGCTCAGAGAACAAAGCAGCAGGTACCCTTAAGGCAGCCCCTTGTTCCCAGCAATCGGACAAGTTGCATATTTCACAAATCGCCCAGTTTCTTCCTCATACGTGTTTTTAAAATTACAAGCCTTGAGAGAGACCCGTGGTACGGCTTTAACCTGGGCGGGTAAGTTCCAGCTGGCAAAGCGAGTCCAAACCTGCCCCTCGCCAGCAGAGACGTGGAAAAGGGAGTTGACATCCAGCACTAATAATAAATACGTCTAGAGCTCTGGTCCAACAGCTCCTAATCTGAAAATGTTATTACTACTCCTACAGTGAAGCTTCTTATTTATTTATCTATTTAAATCACATTTGGCTTTTTGGGTTGCAAGCGTGTTTACGATCTTAACCCCCTAATCTTTGCTGTATTGCTACGTGGTGGGAAAATATACTCAACAATTTATGGATGGAGAAACAGCAGCAATGCACAAGATGCCAAACCAAAGTCTGGGGTGGAATATTTTTATATCGTTCACGCAGTGCAAATACTTTGTATTTTGTGGACAATTTGGACGATCAAGGTCCCTAACCGAAAAGGTTTTCAGCCACTCTGATGTTTGATTCCGATTTTTGAGCATGATGAGCTCACACAGCGCTGCAGTGCAGGTGGAGAGCAGCACGCTAAGGCGAAGGCCGGCGTCAGCGGGGCTCGGAATGCACAGACAATAGTGGCGTGAGCAAACAGGCTGTTCCCTGCGCAGCGGAACTAACGGAGTCTGCTTTCTTGCAGATTTGTGTCCTGCATTCTCTACAAACATGCCCCAGGATAACGCTGCTCTCCAGTGACAACATTCCCCCCGTCTCTGAGCCAACCGTACGTGGTTTTTCTTGTGCCCCGTACCTGTCTCTTCCCTTTACTCCTTTTAGACAGTATCTGGTAAGAGGCTGGGCAGCATGTAGTGTGTGTGGCTCAGCAGGCAAACTGGGAGGGTGGTTTGAGTTCACATTTAAAGCACCCTTTGGCTGGAGACGCTGAGTTTTTCCTCCTTAACCCATGCCCAGTTTTCATACATCTTTTAGGAATATGATGCGTGAGAACTCTCTTCCTCTTTTACATGTGACTGAAGTTAGTTGTGAGCTCAGAAGTTACTGAGAGGAGTAGAAGCAAGGGTTGAGGAAAGGAGACCTGACCTTGTTTTGCTGATCAGGGATATTAATTAAATTCAGACACCAGAGTGAAAAGAGCAGGCGTATTTTACTAGAAATAACTAAATAATATAACAGAATAATACAGAAAACATACAGTAAGAAAAGACAAAGTAGCGCGCTTAAACAAATAGGAAAATACAGGGTAATGCATCAAATCATTACTACAAGAGAGAGAGAGAATAGTGATTAAGAAAGATCCATCACCACTTGCATACGTTACCATCATCCAGACCCGCAGGCGCTGGGCAGCCCCGGTTACAGCGAGGATTTGTTGAGCCTTTCCCTGCAAGTGGGAAATCCTACGCGGTGCGTGCACCCATAGGTGAGGCATCCAAAGTCGCTGTGAGCGGGGCCAGCCTTATATACCTGAAATCAGTAAGCCAGAATAGCTGGCACCTTTGTTTTAAGCAGAAATATCTGGAGTCAGTCTCACGTTAGATTTTCCCAGAGCCTGGCCGGGGCTCAGGGAAAAAACTAAGGGAGTTTTCCCAGCTTATCGAGGTGATTTATGAGCAAGGTCACACACCAGGTCACAGGGCCAGACAATTGTCTTTGTGGCCCTGTTTACACACACAAAGAAGGATACATGTCTTACGATGTTTAAGTTACATTTTCTATACATATTTCACTAATGACTACATACTGAGTTAGCAATTTCGGTTCAAGACCTATTGTTCAGGTTTCAATATTCCCACCTTTTACATCCAGACAGGTGGTTTGTTATAATTTAGTACAATACCTATTGATACAATGCTTGTCAATTATAAAACATACAGGATTCATCTATAGGTCAACTCTGGCTTGGGCTTATTGTCCAAGCCTTAGCACTTCAGACCTGTGCATCAAATGAAGATCCATATTTCTTGTTCTGTGAAGAAAAACAGGTTTGTGTTTGGTTTTTTTTATCACTGTGTATTTTATCACTTGATAGGATTTTTATACAGAGTGTTGATGTCTATATGCCATTCTGGAATGTGAAAAGATCAAAACTGTTACTGTGTGAAATCTGTTATATTTTCAGTGTACAGCTTCCCTTACAGTTAGTGCTGTGTGATAGGAGAAACATGATTCATTTTGAACTGAAAGTTTGATCTGTAAGTGTAAGAATATTGTGTTTGTTCCTGTAGCAGAAAGATTTGCAGCACAGACCTTCTGGATCTCCACAAAGTTCAGCCCAGTGCATTTCCCCAGGTTTGTTCTAAAGAATGATTTCTGTGCTCAAGGCTTATCTGTTGGATTGTATTTTTTTCTTTAACATGCTTTAAAGGCTATACACGGTGTGTTATTGAAGCACAGAAAAAGTCCCTTTTAATAAGATGGCTTCATTCTTTTTTCTACTGGGTATGGCTTAGAGGCTCCTAGCAATCTCCTGTGTGGTTTTGTCTTTTTATGTTTCCTTATACCTTCTTGCTGTGTAACCTCAAAATATCATGGTGAAAAGGGATCAATAAGCTAGTTTTTCACTGATTGTCTGTTCTCTGGCCTCTGAAAAGACTAGAACTGTGAACTTTGTTTTACATCAGATTTTCATAATTGTCTATTTAAAACTTGCCTGCAGCTAGTGGTTGCTGGAAATCTCTACGACAAGCTAGCACTAATGGTCTGGACGTAAATCTTTGTTGCAACAAAGTGGGAAAAGAGACCTGGGAGAAAAAAAAAACCAAGAAGAAAGAACAGCTCTATTGCAGCATAGGCTTTGAAATAGCTTTTTGCTGCTGGAAGAGACCATCACGGCCACAGGTGTATAATTGAAATGGCATTTTAATTTGTAGACGTTGCAAGGTCTGCACTAACAGAACAGGCTTCTTGGCTCTCAGGTGACCGACGGGAACTAGAGCAGAATTACCTGCTGCCCTGCAGATGGTCCGTTTGGTTGCTTTGGCTGTAAGAAACAAGCTGACGTGAATCTCCAAGTATTGCTGTGTGTATTTCGTACGTTTTCGTTAGGTACCATTCGACTTGCAGTGCAAGGTGTACTTCTTTATGAAACGGCTCTTACCAAGAGGCAGTGCAACGGGAGTAACTGTTATAAGAAGGTAAGTGGCTGTTTGTGTTATCGAGAATGGTTTTGTGCGTTTAGGGGAACGTGCAGAGGCTAAAATAGGAAGCAAGAAGGAAAGTGAAAATAGGAAAAGTTGGCTGTAGGGCTTGTTGTTGAAACAGCTCTGTGGTATGGTCTGGTGTGATGGGTTAACAGCGATAGGTAGGGCCTCTCAGCAGTGTGCGGGCAGTGCTGATGGATCTCAGAAGATGGCTTTTGGTTGGTGCAGACTCTGCTAGGCAGCCAGTACTTATTTTCCACAGCCAAAAGCAGAAGCTGGAAGGGAACAGCTAATAGCATGGGCACTGGTTGTCTTTACCCACAGCGTGACACTGCAGGCTGCAGTGCCCAGCAAAAAAAGCCAAGGGTATCGTATCAGTGTAAGAGAAATACATTTTAAGAAAGGTATAAACTGTGGTGTTTGCATCCCCTCCGTCCCTCTCCCCACGTTTTGTCTCTGGAGAGTTTTAGATTTGGCCTAACGAGAACCGGAACTTCATGTTCTTGGCTTGTGGAGTACAGAAGGAGAACTTCATGGCTGATGATTTCAATACTTCTCCAAATGGAAATGGGAGGACATTTGTTATTAAGCCTTTGTTTAAGAAATCTGCCTTTACAAATCTTGCTACTGTCTAATTAGTGTCCTCCTTCAGAACAATGGGCTTGGAGCTCATCACTTAGCTGTTTCATTGAGCAAGGTGGAAGTGGAAGGAGAGATAATTGTTAGTGGAGGTACAGACTAAGAAAGGGGAACTTCTGGGGGTGAGTAGACACCAGTGCTTTTACAAGAAAAGTTGTAAATTAGCGATGCATAAACCTTGGCTGGGAACTGGAGACCCTCTTGAACTGCTGCAGCAGCGTGGTCCTGAAGCAGCCTCCCAGACACTGTGCTGGAAGAGGAGTTTGGTCGGGGTGGAAGACAAAGCTTGCGTGCAGTGGAGGGTCCTGGGCTCAGGGGTCCGTGAGATCTTGTCCACTCCCATGTCCTTAAAAGCACTTTGCAAAAGGGGCAGCTGCAGACCTTGTCAGTGATAAGTTTTAAAGATCGTCTGGCTGATTCTTCATCTTTGACTTCCCTGAAGTTCCTTTTTTAAAAGGATGTGTTTTGTCTCCTGCTCCTTATCATTCATTACAGACATTAGTGCTAAATAATTGTATCCCTTTTTCAGAAGTCTATTACAGGCTTCCATGTATTGTGTAATAGTGATTAAAGTTTTAAATATCTTTCCAGTTCACAGACTGTCTAGATTTAAAAAGCATTTAAAGCTGCTGTATTAAAATGAAACTTAGCCGTGGTATCTGTTATGTTCAGTGTGTGTGCATGCAGATATCAATCACTGTGTAGCAATGAGCATTGCAAAGAACTTGGGGGTTTTATGTGATCTCAGATTTTTCTTGTTTGCCATGAAATGTCCTTGTACGGTAGGGTGTGAATAATTGCGTGTAGGTTCTGGTGTTGTACTAAAGGAGCAGCTACTTTGCAATTTCCACACTAAATGGGCACAGTAGGGACCAATTTCCTGCCCTTCAGACCTGCTGATTTAGCCAATACGGCAAGTGAAGTGGCAGCTTTACATTTCTAGAAGGATCACAGGTAGTATATAAACAGTGCATCTCTGGGGCCACTTCAGTGTGCCCAGTCTGAGGGCAGCCGGGAGTGAGCATGGGGAATACAAATTCAAAAAGCAGCGGCAGAAGCAACACAATTCCAGGGAGACAATTTAATAAGAATTGCAATTGAATGTGCTTGTGGTCTAGATGCATATTCTGTATCCCTCCAGAGTGAAATAGAAACAGATGCTCATGAGTTTGAAGCAGAGTGTTGGAGTGCTGCAGTGGAACAGTCTTGCGCAAAAAGACAAAAGACCTTATAAAAAGGCGAGATGTCATTTATGGTAAGAGTATTTTTTGTCCATCCCTCCGTCCGTCTGCAGCTCGGCTCCAGCCGGAGTTTGTATCCTCAGGCCTTAGCAACCTCTCTCCCCCCAGGACTTGTGCTGCGACCCCCTGCACGCCCGCAGCCGGGAGGAGCGGGGCTGGTGGGACCCGACCCCCTCTGCCCCCCGGGAAAGGCTCCCCTGGACACCCGGGTTTCAGGCAGCGACTGGCAGGTGGCCGGGCTGCCCCAGGCTCCAGCGCTGCAGGGAGCAGCCTGCGCCCAGCCTCCAGTCAGGCCCGGCTGCCCAAAGGGCGCCTGCGCCCAGCAGGGAAAATCCCAATCCATGTTCCTGAAAGTAAAGCTTTGGATGCCCAGGTCTTTATGTTCCAGAGGCAAGCCGAGTTACAGCAGGTACCTGCAGGAGTAGAAGGTGCTGTGATTCCTATTGTATGGGCCGGAGGAGTCCCGGGAAAATCCAAAAGAGCAGACCCAGTAAGAATTGACCTTAAACCAAGATCATCCCCGGTAGTAAGAATTAAACAGTGTCCTCTAAAGCTAGAAGCTGGAAAGGGGTTGGTGCCAATAATTGAGAAATTCTTAAAGTATAAGTTACTAGTGGAGTGTGAGTCAAAACACCCCCCCCCCCCCCCCCCCCATTTTGCTGGTTAAAAAGGCCAATGGTAAGGATTGCTGGTTGGTCCAGGACCTGAGGGCAATAAATCAGATAACCCAGGATATTCATCCTGTAGTGGCAAACCCAGACACATTGTTAACTGGAACAGCAAAGTACATGGGGATTCCAACGCCTGATGGTACCCCCTTATACGATATCACCATTGCTGGAGGCCAGAGCTATGGACAGATTACAGTGAGCGCAGCCTTTCAGCGGGGCAGTGCTAAGATGACTACTCAACAAGAAATCCAAATGGAAGAACCACCACAGGTATCCTATAACTGTGCTTGCATACAGCGATGTCATCTGAATGATGCAACTCCAGACTGCACAAACAACAATACTATAGCTGTAGGACTAGCCAAGGGCTGTAACAGTTACATGAATTCTGTAGACAGCCAATTTGATCTAGCCCTGTTACATAGATTTAAACCCTCAGTTAGGTGGCCTGTACCCCGAGCAGAAGGAACAGGATGGTACTGGCTATGCGGTAACCGAGCTCGGAAAATACTGCCCCTAGGATGGGAAGGAGTGTGCACCAGGAGCCCTCGCCCCGAGCACGACAGCAGTTAATAAGCTGCATGAACAGAGTGGATGGGCGAGGACCCTCCTTAAACGAAGCAGAAGGACTCACAGTGCTATAGCAGACTGTCCTTAGGCATTCCACAGTTTCGTTAGATGGTTTCTCTCTCGGCTTGGAGTAAGTGAATTGGAAAAGACAACTGTAAATATATCCACCATAATCGAGAACATAGAAAACAGAACTATGGACGCCACACAAGCATTGCAAATTGAAGTGTCCAGTTTGTCTCAGGTAGTGTAACAAAATCGAATGGCCCTTGGCCTCGCAAGGGGGTGTCTGCACCGTGATTAACACAAGCTGTTGTGTATACGTAGATCAGAATGGCAGAATTTCCACGGGTTTGGCAGAAATTTGGGAACAGACCAAAGTCCTGCCTCAGGCCACCAAGGATGATACGTCCTGGGGCTTTGAAGAATTGTGGCACAAACTTAGCTCATGGCTACTGAATTGGGTATGGTTAAGAAATCTGTTTCTAGTGGTAATAGTAATGGTCTGCATCTATATCTTAGCTTGCATTATGATTCAGTGTTGTTGTAGACAAATCTGCATGAAAATGAGGTATTAAGTATTGAGACCTTGGATTTATGAGTCCAAAGTCTCAAGAAAAGGGGGAGTTGCTGCCTGTAGCTGATGCCTGCAAGCAGTTGGTGCTACTGGCTGTAAGGGGCCTCAGACAAGAATGCACCCAAGGGCATAATTTTTGCCACTGTGATGGGTCCATCCCGGGGAGGGCAGAGAAGCCAACAGACACCTGTGGGAGCTGAAGGTAAGAAAGCTGAGAAACTTTACAGACAGAGCAATGAGCCAAGATGAGGTCTTATATGAAAAAAACCTCAGAGTTCATGGAAAGGACACTAAGACACCTCTTCAGCCACCACTAGGGACCACCACAGACCACCGAAAACCCCCATGGAAGCCCCTCAGAGACCCTTCCCCAAATTTTAGTACACTTGTGCAATGTATTAACAGATGCATTAGATCCTCTGGAAATAGGTGTGCACTGCTCGGAAATTACATGAATATTTGTTGGTCTCGGTCCAGCTGGGATCGGGGCGACGCGCAGTTTGTTGAAGGGGGGGCATTGCCAAGAGCAAATGCTGCTGCACTGTGTGCCCGCTCCCAATTTATGACCACCTGTTTACATAGGTTCATTTTCACTTTTACATCCTACTGACCTTCAGGTTTTGCCTGTTTATAACTTACATGCTCACCACACTCTGCAGGTGGTGCTTTTTCCCGCTGTTTTTCACACAACAGGGTGTTCCATAATGCTGCCTCAGTTATCCACAATTATTCTTCTAACCTCAAGGCCAGTTTACATTTTGCTAACTACCAATTCTTAATTCCCACAGGCACCTGCGGGCAGAGACCCCCTGTTCAGCGACACCCCGGGATCCCACACAGCTCCTGGGGGACCAACGCCCCCCAGCCCCCGCTGTGCTCTCCGTCCTGGCACAGAGGAAAAGCAGCTGGCCAGGAGTGAAGCCAGTGAGGAGTCAGGACGGGGCTCCCTGTCCCCCCGCTCTCCTCTCCTGTGCCCTGGGTGGCGCCTTCCACCCCTCCAAACCGGCAGCAGATACGGCAGGGACAGAGTAGTTGCGGCTTCATCACTGGCGTTAGCCAGCCTGTGCCTCAGCTTCCTCCTGCGTGAGCTGGTACCAGGGCAGCTGGTGCCCACATCTGGGGAGCTTTACACCAGGCCAGATAACACTGAAAAGTTGCAGGGGAGTCACAGGCTGGTTTTGCTCAGAGCAGCCATCGACAGGGTGTAGGTACAGGGCCCAGTGTCGTCTGGGCTGTGGGTAAGCAAAGGCTGAGGGCAGCCATGGAGCGAGGGGCCGGAGTGTCCAGGACCCCATTGCCTGCGGAGCGGCTCACAGCCGGTCCCCGGTTACGGGGTGTCGTTAGGGGTGATGTCATAATGGGGCAGATCCAAACCACCCGACGACAGGGTGTCAGAGCGTCAGTGCTGCAGCCGCGCCGCCACCGGTCACAGCAGACATGCTGCGCTCTGTCCCGGGTCTGCCGGCGGCCTCTGAGCCTGCCCAGCTGCCCCCCATCACCTACCAGCTGCCCCAGGCCAGTGTCTGGCAGGGGGGGCCAGGGCCCATGGGGGCCCCGGGGCAGCTGGTGCAGCTCCACCCCGGCATGTGGCTCCCTCCCATGGTGCAGCTCCCCCCAGGGGTGCAGTTCTGCTCCATGGCTGCTCCCTGTCCCCCTGCCCATGGCTGGGGACAGCAGGTGGTGGGGAGGACGCTGGTGCCCCCCCAGCCGATGGGGCTGGGGCCGGGGGCCGTGGTCCAGGAGGAGCCCCTGTACCCCACGGGCTCCTGCCTGCTGCACGTCCCTGCCCGCCCCAGCCCCCCGTCACCCTGCCACCCCGCAGCTCAGCGCTGGGTGCAGGGCCCCCCTCTGCTCCACAACACGCCCGGCAGCGCCCAGAAGCTGCCGGAGGCCTCCAACATGGAGGCAGTGGCCGTCGAGGACAGCGTCCCTGCTGCCAGCGCCCACCAGCCCGCCCTGGCTCCGCTGACTGGCAGAGCCACCATAAAGCCCAAAGGTGAGTTTAGGGGCTGGCAGAGCCCACAGGCAGACAGCCAAGCTGAGGAAAGGTTGCATCGCCTGGACTTGGGTTGGCTTTGCTTTTGCAGCAGCAGTGACCGCCCTGGCAGCCCCGGGGAAGCCCGCAGACCTGCCCGAGCAGGGGCTGGACGCCTTCGTGGAGGCCTTTCGTGAGGAGGCAGAGGACACCACTGCCCAACAGATCCTCGCTTGGCTTAACACCGTGGATGGCGAGGACACCATCCCCGACGTCCTCGACAGCCCCAGCGTGACTGCCTTCCTCCAGCAGCTCCCTGACGTCTCTGCCTACGTGGCGGAGGGCAGCAGCCCCAAGGAGCAGGCAGTGGCGGCAAGGCTGGGGGACAGTGAGGACGCTGTCTCCGATGTCCCAGAGCTGACGGCCCTCCTCGGTGAGCTCCCGGACCTCTCCAGGTATGTGGAAGCGGGTGGTGGTGGGAGTGGGGAACAGTGAGGACACTGTCCCTGATGTCCTTGATTTCCCCAACAGCCTCACCAGCACCATGTGCTGTGATGAGCTCCCCGACCTCTCTGTGTACGTGGTGGACGGTGACTGCCCCCAGGACCGAGCGATGGTGGCACATCTAGGGGACAGTGGGGACACCGTCTTGACCGCCAGTGTCCCCAACTTGCCTGCTGAGGTCCTCAAGGAGCTCCCTGACCTCTGCAGGTACGTGACGGAGGGCGGCTGCCCCAAGGAGCGAGCCGTGGCGGCAGGGCTGGGGGATGGCAAGGACACCGTCCCCAGTGTCCCCCACGTCTCCAACTTGAGCACCTCCCTTAACGAGCTCCCCCACCTCTCGGAGTACAGGGCAGAGGGCGGCTGCGACAATGAGCAAGTGGCGGTGGTGATGCTGGTGGACGGTGAAAACATCTTCCCTGACAGCCTCTCCAGCACCGTCTCCTCCAATGAAGCCCCCAACTTCTTGGGGTACGGGACGCAGGGCAACTGGGCCAAGGACCACCTGTCAGCAGCGATGCTGGGCGACGCCGATCCCTTCTGGGGGGTGCCAGCCTCCCCCTCGCAGGACCCCACAGGGCAGCAGGGCAGGATGGCGGCAGAACTGCCCACCTGGCTGCCACCGAGTCCTTCGGAGACATCTGAGGAGAGCTCGGAGGAGAGCTCAGATGAGAGCTCAGATGAGAGCTCCGAGGACAGTCCTGCGAAGAGACCCCAGAAGGGTCCCCTGAAGGCTCTTCCAGACAGTCACCTGCTGAGCCCACAGGGGGTCCCGCTGCTGAGTCCCCTGCCCAGCCCCTCGCGTCCTTCCCGGCGTCACCCGCCCCGCACGGCCCGGCTGATGGAGGAGGTGCTGCGGAGGCAGCCCCGGGTGCTTCTGACTCGCCTGCCCCTGGAGAATGCGCTGAAGGGTCCTCAGGAGACCCCTCTGCCCAGCCGCTCACGTCCCTCCCGGAATCACCCAGCCCACACAGCCCGGCTGATGGAGGAGGTGCTGCGGAGGCAGCCCCGGGTGCTTCTGACCCGCCTGCCGCTGCCCTTGGGCGCTGTCTCTGGCCGGGGGGTGCCCGGATCGGGCCGGGCGGGGGGCAAGCGGGCCAAGCGCCCCGCCCCGGCCAGGAGTGCCAAGAAACGAGAGACCTCCCTGCGGGACAACATCCCACCCAAGAGGAGGAAGATGGTGGTGTGACGGGTGGGAAAACACTCAAAAACCTCGCAGGAGGTGAAGCCGGACAGGGACGGCGTGGTGGCGGGCAGCAGCAAGTGGAGAGCACCTGATGGCAACAACGTGCCCGCCAAGGGAGCCAGAACCCTGAGGGACACCACGGGACAGCGTGCCGCCCGCTCCAGCCCCAGCCCTCTCCCATATCTCCAACTATTTCTTAATTCATTAAAGTTTCAGTGTTTGTTTCACAGCGACTCTGCCAGTGGTCATTCGTGCAGCGGGAGGTGGGGGGTTAATGCAGCCCCTGCCCCATGAGCTGATACGAACGAAAATTGTCTGGAAGCAACAATCAGTGTGTTGAAGGGGTGATTGTGCACCGGGTGAAAGAACCCGCTTTTGGGACAACACACAGCCCCCTGACTGCACACCAGCACACACACATACAGACACTCCCTGCCTGCACACCAGCACACACACACACACACAGACACTCCCTGACTGCACACCAGCGCGCACACACACACACACACAGACACTCCCTGACTGCACACCAGCACACACACACACACACACACACACACAGAAACTCCCTGCCTGCACACCAGCACACACACACACAGACACACACAGACACTCCCTGACTGCACACCAGCGCACACACACACACACACACACACTCCCTGACTGCACACCAGCACACACACTCCCATGGACTCCTCAGCCTCCTGCTGCCACTGCTCCCAGCCTCTCGCTGCTCCATCGCCTTCGGTTGCTCCACACTGGAACCCTGTCCCAAACCCACCAGACCCCCCCTGCCCCCAGCTAACCCAGCTCAGCCCTAGAGCTACCCCGCAGCTCTGTCCCAGTGACCCCTCTGGCTAACGGGGCGCTGGGGCAGCCAGCTGTGGGCTGGGGAGATGACCAGCCCTGCTCGGAGGGCAGCTCAGTGCGGCCTGGGCTCCGTGCTGGGTGTCCAAGCCGAGGCCTCTTGACAGAAACCTGGACTTGGTGGGACCGTGACACAGCATCATCTCCAGAGCCAGGACAGCTCCCTTCAAGCCATGGTCCAGAAGCAAAGGGCCCGCCCCAGTGCCCAGAGATCCCAGCTCAGCTGGAGGCGTGCGGGGCACCCCTGGGCGGGAGCCGAGCTGGGAGCTGCAGCACCATCACGTGCCAGGGGCCAGGAGCGCAGCAAGGTGGGGTTGGGATAGATGGTCCTGGCAGCTTCAGAGGCAGGACCTGGTGCAGCCAGTGCAGAGCCGACAGGCCTCGGTGGGAAGCAGCTCAGGGTATGATCCATCGTTTTGTTTACATGCCAGTGACTTGCCTTAGAAACTAACTCTCCAGATTTGTTTGATGTCTGTGAAGACAATCATGCCTCGTTACCCCTTTTTTGTTTCCACTCTGGAAGCCAATAGGGCTTCTCTGCACCCTCCCTGTAGGTATTTACAGACACTGCCAGGATCCCCCTGAGCCTTCCCCAGGCTGAACAGGCCCAGCTCTCTCACCTTTCCTCATGTGAGATGCTCCCGTCCCTTCATCATCTTTGTGGCCCTTTGCTGGACTCTCTGTCCATGTCTCTCCCGCACTGGGGAGCTCAGAACTGGACCCAGCACTCCAGCTCTCGCAGCACTCACCAGCGCTGAACGAAGGGGTGGGAGCATCTCCCCTGACCTGCCGGCAGCTCTCCTCCTGACGCAGCCCGCGATGCCGTTGCCCTTCTTTGCAGCAGCGGTACATTATTGGCTCACGTTCAACTTGGTGTCCCCCAGGTCCCCCTCTTCTGCAACGCCGCTTTCCAGCTGGGCAGCCCCAGGATATACCGGTGTGTGGGGCTGTTCCTCCCCAGAGCACTTGTGCTCTATTCAACTGATACCCAAAAAGCGGTCGAGGAAACTCTCTCAGACTCATTTGGAGGGTCAGAAAGCAGGCATTCTGTATTGCAGCGCTGGGCGCACACGTGAATAATTTCGCAGAGGTGAGCGCACCGACTCCTAGCGCTGCACAGCTTAGAGTGAAAGCAATTCGGTCATAGGCACTAAATTTCCACAAAGCCATGAGCATATTCATACTTTTCCCAGAACTAGGTAACATATGCATTAGTACTTTGCACATGCTCACTTCCGTTGATCTAAATGAGTCGGTGCTCCTCTGGTGGTCTCTAGTGGCTAATTAGAGTCTTCCTCACTGTGTCCGTTTGATGAGCCTTTACTCCGCGCATGCTCGCTTCTCCTGGAGGCTCTTTGCCGAAATAGAGTCTGGCCTGGGCTTGTTCACAGCCACAATTTTCACTCTGCGGACACTGGAGCATCCTGTTATCTACTGTTAGGGGTCTAAACTGAGAGGCGTACATTTTGTTATCTATAGATAAGCGAGTTGTTTTACAGATGATCCCGTGGTTCCAGTCCCCTGGTATCAGGGGGACTGGGGAAGAGCAGGCTGGGGTTAACTGGGAGAACTGGGGGAGACTGGAAAGGGAGGACTGGACAGGGGACTGGGGAAGCAGGGGGCTGGGGGTTCCTGGGGAAGGGCAGGAGGTAACTGGGTGCATGGGTGTAAGTGGGGCAGGGACACCTCAACATGGATCCCCAGCATCGCCCCCCCTGCATTGGGAGCCCCAGTATGGGGGTGCTGCAGCCCCCCAGCATGGGGACCCCCTGCATTGGGAATGCCAAGATCCGGGCAATGCAGCCCCCAGCATGGTGTCCCCCAACCCCCCTTACTGGGGTCCCCCAACACTGGGGTGATGCAGCCCCCCAGAACTGGGTCCCCCATACACCCCCCCCTCAAGGTGACACAGCCCCCAGCATTGGGACTCCCCTGATCAGGGCCCCCCAGCACTGGAGCCCCCGCTGTCGGGGGGACACAGACACCAGCAGTGGGGACCCCCATCCCCCCCCCATTTCTGCCCCATTTCTCCCTTAACCCCTCATGGGTTAAAGCCTCCTGGGTGGACCCTTCCCGGGGGCGGGGCCTCTCCTGGGGGTGTCACAGCACAGGGGCGGAGCCTTCACTGTCTTTCCTTTTCCAAACCAGGGGATAAATGGGGGGTCGAGGGGTGGGGCTTGTCTTGGAGGGTGGGGCCTCTCCAGGGGGTGTGTCCCACCTCGGGGCGGGCCTTTCCCCACTCTCCCGGGCCATAATGACCAGACAGGGTGTTCTCTGGAGGGTGCGGCCCCTCCCGGGGGGTGTGTCCCCAGAGGGGGCGAGGCCTATGCAGGAGTGGCGTGGGCGGGTCCAGGGGCGCCGCTGTCCAATGAGGCGCTGCTGTTCCACGAGAAGTGCGGGGCCCTCGCCAAGCTGTGCAATGGGCACAAGACAGCCAAGGCAGCACGGAGCCCCCGGCACCAGGACACACCTTGGGGGGCCAGGGCGGGGCACGGGCACACACCCCAGCCAGGGCCGCAAGGCCTTCGTCCTGAACACGGCCAGCGTCCCCTCCCGCGGGGACAGGGCTCGCTGCAAAGCCCTTCCCAGCCTCGAGACGTTCACACCCTTCCTCGCCTCCCACCCCGCTCAGCTCCGCAGCCCGGCATCGCCTCACTGCCGCAGCAAAAGAACCCCAAATCACCCCAGGAACGGCCAGGGAGGGAGCTGCCGGCCAGGCTGGGACCCTCCTCCCCTGGCCTGGCTGCACCCCGGGCAGACACAAGACCGGACGGGGGGGGAAACATAAACAAGAGTTGGCAGCTGCCACAAGGGCCAGGGTCAGCGCTCCAGAGATTTCTCCAAGTGCCCCCAGAGGAACTGCGCAGTGCTGGCGTCCCGGCTGGGCGAGCGGCAGGAGACACCCACCACGACATCTGCTTTGGTTTCCATCCCCCTCATCCTCACCCCGAGGCTCCCAACCACGTCCTCGCTGACTGTCAGCCCTGCAGCATCGCACCTCTCCCTCACATCGCCTGCCAGCCCTCCCCTCGCCTGCCCTGCCTGCCCCTCCTGCCCCACCTGCCCCCTCCAGCCCAGCACTCCAGGTGTGGGGCTCCTGCCACCAAGTCCCCCTGATCCCAAGGCTGTCTCAGCTCTGCCAACGGACCAAGGCTTCCCGTCCAAGGCACCTGCACCCACAGGCCCCTTTTAACCCTTTCCCTCCCCAGGAGGAGCCGGGGAGGTTGCTGGGGGCGGGGCGTAACCTGGGGACCCCCAACATTCCGTCCCGGGACACCCCAGAGAGTCCTTAGCAACCAACACCCACCACAAACCATGGTGCTGCCACCAGGGTGGGTGTCTCTGCGCGGCTCCTGGGACCCCCCAGGGCCCCGGTTCCTGCGGCTCTCTCTGCTCCCCAAAATCTTCTCCCACCAAGGTAGGCACCGACCCCGACCCCGACCCCTGCAGCCCGGGGACGCTCTTGGGGGCCAGAGCGGAGGTGAGCGCCGGCCATGGCCCCCGTCTCTCTTCCAGGCTCAGCCAACCTGTGCCCACTGCCCGGGCAGGAGCAGCCCTTCCCCACAGCCTGGGCACCCCCGGCGGGGGGAGCACCCCACGCCCCCCAGGCCCCTCCACAAGGTATGGCACCCCTCTCTGCTCCACCACCCCGGCACCTTTCGCACCTTCAGCACCCCCGACCACGGGCACCCCAGAGTCCCCATCACTCCCGTGCCCCCTCCCCAGGCAGTTTTTGCACGGGGGTTTGGCAAGCCTGGGCGAGCGTCCCTGCCCTCACCTGGCTGATGTGTGCCCAGTACAGCCCACGGCCAGAGAATTTACCACATACTTGGCGCCATCTCTCCCCTTTTCACCTCGGAGAAGCCAGACTCGTCCCCGATTTCTGAGCCCGTCCCTTTGGCACAGCAGCTCATCCCGCGGGCATCGCCCTGGCAACGAGCTCCCCACGTGCGTGGCGCGGAGCCGGGGGATGTTGGTGATGGGAGGCCGGCTCGGTGGGTGCCCCCAGAGGGTCCCCCTTGCCCAGCACAGCTCCCTCTCACCTACACAGGGCTGCTGAGGGCTCCGTGTGGCTGCCGTTTTGACCCCCGACTCTTTGGCTACGAGTGGACCAACATGCCACCACCATCCACCTCCATCCCCAGCTACGGGCACATCGAGGGGCTGTCTGCTCCCTTCAACATCGCCAGCACGGCCACCTCTGCAGGGGCACCCCTGGGCACTGACATCGCCCCAGGCAGCAACGTCCCCCTAGCAGCCGGTGCTGACCCCTACAACCAAGGCCCTGGGGACGCCACGGACGACCTGGTTGTGACTGAAGACATGCTTCAGCAAGAGGCCCTCAGGCTCTTCAGTCACTCCCTGGATGCGGTGGGTGTCAGCCAGGATGGTCTCAGCAGCGGCCCCATGCCTGGGGACAGTGGAGTCACCAGAGAAGAGGGGAGAGCGATGGCCCCAGGCTCCCCAGTGCTGTCGACGTCCATCCCCACCTACGAGGACGTCCAGGGGCAACCGGAAAACAACATCTCCGGCGCGGCCACCCCCATGGGGCCAGTCCCAGGCAGCAACATCCCCCCGGGCAGTGACGTCCCCACCAGCCCCGCTGCTGTCCCCCACAATGAAGACCTTGGGGGCACACCAGAAGATCTCAGTCTCAGCGATGAGATGCTGCTCCAAGAGGCCCTGAGCCTCTTTGGTTGGTCACTGGACTCGGTGGGGCTCAGCCAGGACGGTGCCAGCAGCAGCCCCATGCCTGGGGACCTGGCTGACACCTGCGCAGCCATCCCCCCCTGTGACTCCCCCTCGCTTTTGCTGCCCGATGAGCTGCTTGGCCTCGACAACACCATCGACACCGTCCTGGGCCTGGAGGACTTTCTGATGGGGCTGGAGGCCCAGGAGCCGTGGGGGGATGCGGGGATGGAGCCGCCCCCGTCCCAGCCGGCCATGCCAGAGAAGCGGGACTGGAAGCGGGGGCAGAGCACCCTGTCACCGCCCCCCAGCAAGCGCAGGGCACTTGCAGTCAGCCCGGGGAGGGCAGGGGGGAGTAAAGATTGATGTAGGGAACGGGGCAGTGGGTGATGAGAGTGGGGTATCTTGGGGGTGCGGGAGGAGGGTGGTGTATTGGGGGGGTATGTTATTGTATTTGGGGGGTGGGGGCTCAAGGGTGGGGTGTTTGGGGCGTGGGTGGGGATGTTCATGTATTTGGGGGGAGGGAGGGTATTAGAGTAGTTTTGATGGGACATTCTCTGTTGTTTATTGCAATTAAAATTTGTTTTCTTCAAAACCTCTCCGTGTCTGTGTAGGAGGGGGAGGCAGCGCAGGGGGCATCGGGAAACGGCACCCAACGGTGCAACAGCCCCGCTGAGCCCCAAATCAGAGCCGGTGAGCCCTGAAGGGCACCCAGCCGCCCCCAGGACCGAGTCACCACCAGCGGGGCAGGCAATGGTGGGGGGCGGGGGGGGACTCCCCCGGCCCATTCCCCGGGGCAAGGAGCCCTTTGGCGGGGCAGCCAGGACAGACGGCTCCCTGCAGGACTCACGGACACGGCCCCACGCAGAAAGCAGCACGGAGCCCCCGGCACCAGGACAGACCTTGGGGGGCCAGGGGGGGCACGGGCACACACCCCAGCCAGGGCCGCAAGGCCTTTGTCCTGAACACGGCCAGCATCCCCTCCCGCAGGGACAGGGCTCGCTGCAGAGCCCTTCCCAGCCTCGAGACGTTCACGCCCTTCCTCGCCTCCCACCCTGCTCTGCTCCGCAGCCCGGCATCACCTCACTACCGCAGCAAAAGAACCCCAAATCACCCCAGGAATGTTAAACTCAGTTATCCACAATTATTCTTCTAACCTCAAGGCCAGTTTACATTTTGCTAACTACCAATTCTTAATTCCCACAGGCACCTGCGGGCAGAGGCCCCCTGTTCAGCGACACCCCGGGATCCCACACAGCTCCTGGGGGACCAACGCCCCCCAGCCCCCGCTGTGCTCTCCGTCCTGGCACAGAGGAAAAGCAGCTGGCCAGGAGTGAAGCCAGTGAGGAGTCAGGACGGGGCTCCCTGTCCCCCCGCTCTCCTCTCCTGTGCCCTGGGTGGCGCCTTCCACCCCTCCAAACCGGCAGCAGATACGGCAGGGACAGAGTAGTTGCGGCTTCATCACTGGCGTTAGCCAGCCTGTGCCTCAGCTTCCTCCTGCGTGAGCTGGTACCAGGGCAGCTGGTGCCCACATCTGGGGAGCTTTACACCAGGCCAGATAACACTGAAAAGTTGCAGGGGAGTCACAGGCTGGTTTTGCTCAGAGCAGCCATCGACAGGGTGTAGGTACAGGGCCCAGTGTCGTCTGGGCTGTGGGTAAGCAAAGGCTGAGGGCAGCCATGGAGCGAGGGGCCGGAGTGTCCAGGACCCCATTGCCTGCGGAGCGGCTCACAGCCGGTCCCCGGTTACGGGGTGTCGTTAGGGGTGATGTCATAATGGGGCAGATCCAAACCACCCGACGACAGGGTGTCAGAGCGTCAGTGCTGCAGCCGCGCCGCCACCGGTCACAGCAGACATGCTGCGCTCTGTCCCGGGTCTGCCGGCGGCCTCTGAGCCTGCCCAGCTGCCCCCCATCACCTACCAGCTGCCCCAGGCCAGTGTCTGGCAGGGGGGGCCAGGGCCCATGGGGGCCCCGGGGCAGCTGGTGCAGCTCCACCCCGGCATGTGGCTCCCTCCCATGGTGCAGCTCCCCCCAGGGGTGCAGTTCTGCTCCATGGCTGCTCCCTGTCCCCCTGCCCATGGCTGGGGACAGCAGGTGGTGGGGAGGACGCTGGTGCCCCCCCAGCCGATGGGGCTGGGGCCGGGGGCCGTGGTCCAGGAGGAGCCCCTGTACCCCACGGGCTCCTGCCTGCTGCACGTCCCTGCCCGCCCCAGCCCCCCGTCACCCTGCCACCCCGCAGCTCAGCGCTGGGTGCAGGGCCCCCCTCTGCTCCACAACACGCCCGGCAGCGCCCAGAAGCTGCCGGAGGCCTCCAACATGGAGGCAGTGGCCGTCGAGGACAGCGTCCCTGCTGCCAGCGCCCACCAGCCCGCCCTGGCTCCGCTGACTGGCAGAGCCACCATAAAGCCCAAAGGTGAGTTTAGGGGCTGGCAGAGCCCACAGGCAGACAGCCAAGCTGAGGAAAGGTTGCATCGCCTGGACTTGGGTTGGCTTTGCTTTTGCAGCAGCAGTGACCGCCCTGGCAGCCCCGGGGAAGCCCGCAGACCTGCCCGAGCAGGGGCTGGACGCCTTCGCGGAGGCCTTTCGTGAGGAGGCAGAGGACACCACTGCCCAACAGATCCTCGCTTGGCTTAACACCGTGGATGGCGAGGACACCATCCCCGACGTCCTCGACAGCCCCAGCGTGACTGCCTTCCTCCAGCAGCTCCCTGACGTCTCTGCCTACGTGGCGGAGGGCAGCAGCCCCAAGGAGCAGGCAGTGGCGGCAAGGCTGGGGGACAGTGAGGACGCTGTCTCCGATGTCCCAGAGCTGACGGCCCTCCTCGGTGAGCTCCCGGACCTCTCCAGGTATGTGGAAGCGGGTGGTGGTGGGAGTGGGGAACAGTGAGGACACTGTCCCTGATGTCCTTGATTTCCCCAACAGCCTCACCAGCACCATGTGCTGTGATGAGCTCCCCGACCTCTCTGTGTACGTGGTGGACGGTGACTGCCCCCAGGACCGAGCGATGGTGGCACATCTAGGGGACAGTGGGGACACCGTCTTGACCGCCAGTGTCCCCAACTTGCCTGCTGAGGTCCTCAAGGAGCTCCCTGACCTCTGCAGGTACGTGACGGAGGGCGGCTGCCCCAAGGAGCGAGCCGTGGCGGCAGGGCTGGGGGATGGCAAGGACACCGTCCCCAGTGTCCCCCACGTCTCCAACTTGAGCACCTCCCTTAACGAGCTCCCCCACCTCTCGGAGTACAGGGCAGAGGGCGGCTGCGACAATGAGCAAGTGGCGGTGGTGATGCTGGTGGACGGTGAAAACATCTTCCCTGACAGCCTCTCCAGCACCGTCTCCTCCAATGAAGCCCCCAACTTCTTGGGGTACGGGACGCAGGGCAACTGGGCCAAGGACCACCTGTCAGCAGCGATGCTGGGGGACGCCGACCCCTTCTGGGGGGTGCCAGCCTCCCCCTCGCAGGACCCCACAGGGCAGCAGGGCAGGATGGCGGCAGAACTGCCCACCTGGCTGCCACCGAGTCCTTCGGAGACATCTGAGGAGAGCTCGGAGGAGAGCTCAGATGAGAGCTCGGATGAGAGCTCCGAGGACAGTCCTGCGAAGAGACCCCAGAAGGGTCCCCTGAAGGCTCTTCCAGACAGTCACCTGCTGAGCCCACAGGGGGTCCCGCTGCTGAGTCCCCTGCCCAGCCCCTCGCGTCCTTCCCGGCGTCACCCGCCCCGCACGGCCCGGCTGATGGAGGAGGTGCTGCGGAGGCAGCCCCGGGTGCTTCTGACTCGCCTGCCCCTGGAGAATGCGCTGAAGGGTCCTCAGGAGACCCCTCTGCCCAGCCGCTCACGTCCCTCCCGGAATCACCCAGCCCACACAGCCCGGCTGATGGAGGAGGTGCTGCGGAGGCAGCCCCGGGTGCTTCTGACCCGCCTGCCGCTGCCCTTGGGCGCTGTCTCTGGCCGGGGGGTGCCCGGATCGGGCCGGGCGGGGGGCAAGGGGGCCAAGTGCCCCGCCCCGGCCAGGAGTGCCAAGAAACGAGAGACCTCCCTGCGGGACAACATCCCACCCAAGAGGAGGAAGATGGTGGTGTGACGGGTGGGAAAACACTCAAAAACCTCGCAGGAGGTGAAGCCGGACAGGGACGGCGTGGTGGCGGGCAGCAGCAAGTGGAGAGCACCTGATGGCAACAACGTGCCCGCCAAGGGAGCCAGAACCCTGAGGGACACCACGGGACAGCGTGCCGCCCGCTCCAGCCCCAGCCCTCTCCCATATCTCCAACTATTTCTTAATTCATTAAAGTTTCAGTGTTTGTTTCACAGCGACCCTGCCAGTGGTCATTCGTGCAGCGGGAGGTGGGGGGTTAATGCAGCCCCTGCCCCATGAGCTGATACGAACGAAAATTGTCTGGAAGCAACAATCAGTGTGTTGAAGGGGTGATTGTGCACCGGGTGAAAGAACCCGCTTTTGGGACAACACACAGCCCCCTGACTGCACACCAGCACACACACACACAGACACAGACACTCCCTGACTGCACACCAGCACACACACACACACACACAGACACTCCCTGACTGCACACCAGCGCGCACACACACACACACACACTCCCTGACTGCACACCAGCACACACACTCCCATGGACTCCTCAGCCTCCTGCTGCCACTGCTCCCAGCCTCTCGCTGCTCCATCGCCTTCGGTTGCTCCACACTGGAACCCTGTCCCAAACCCACCAGACCCCCCCTGCCCCCAGCTAACCCAGCTCAGCCCTAGAGCTACCCCGCAGCTCTGTCCCAGTGACCCCTCTGGCTAACGGGGCGCTGGGGCAGCCAGCTGTGGGCTGGGGAGATGACCAGCCCTGCTCGGAGGGCAGCTCAGTGCGGCCTGGGCTCCGTGCTGGGTGTCCAAGCCGAGGCCTCTTGACAGAAACCTGGACTTGGTGGGACCGTGACACAGCATCATCTCCAGAGCCAGGACAGCTCCCTTCAAGCCATGGTCCAGAAGCAAAGGGCCCGCCCCAGTGCCCAGAGATCCCAGCTCAGCTGGAGGCGTGCGGGGCACCCCTGGGCGGGAGCCGAGCTGGGAGCTGCAGCACCATCACGTGCCAGGGGCCAGGAGCGCAGCAAGGTGGGGTTGGGATAGATGGTCCTGGCAGCTTCAGAGGCAGGACCTGGTGCAGCCAGTGCAGAGCCGACAGGCCTCGGTGGGAAGCAGCTCAGGGTATGATCCATCGTTTTGTTTACATGCCAGTGACTTGCCTTAGAAACTAACTCTCCAGATTTGTTTGATGTCTGTGAAGACAATCATGCCTCGTTACCCCTTTTTTGTTTCCACTCTGGAAGCCAATAGGGCTTCTCTGCACCCTCCCTGTAGGTATTTACAGACACTGCCAGGATCCCCCTGAGCCTTCCCCAGGCTGAACAGGCCCAGCTCTCTCACCTTTCCTCATGTGAGATGCTCCCGTCCCTTCATCATCTTTGTGGCCCTTTGCTGGACTCTCTGTCCATGTCTCTCCCGCACTGGGGAGCTCAGAACTGGACCCAGCACTCCAGCTCTCGCAGCACTCACCAGCGCTGAACGAAGGGGTGGGAGCATCTCCCCTGACCTGCCGGCAGCTCTCCTCCTGACGCAGCCCGCGATGCCGTTGCCCTTCTTTGCAGCAGCGGTACATTATTGGCTCACGTTCAACTTGGTGTCCCCCAGGTCCCCCTCTTCTGCAACGCCGCTTTCCAGCTGGGCAGCCCCAGGATATACCGGTGTGTGGGGCTGTTCCTCCCCAGAGCACTTGTGCTCTATTCAACTGATACCCAAAAAGCGGTCGAGGAAATCCAAAGAAGCACTGACACCTGCCTTCTGAACAGACTATCCCTCATATAGAGAGAGATGCTTGTTTTCAATCCGTTTGTGAAGTGCACAGGGAGGAGACCTCCAGCCATCTAATACCAGACGGATAGAAAAATGAATTCCCCTTAAAAGTCAATCAGTACACATTTAAACGGATCAACTGAAAACTGAAGAGTGGCAATGACCTGGTGAAGTGAAGGCCTCATTTGCATGGGACACTTATCACGGCACATATTTGTATGACTTGAAGTAGCCCACCAGCTTGGTCACCGAGCCAGAGAATTTGTGGAGGAGGGTTTACAAACAGCGGAGTGCGCTGCCGAGGTAGTTCTGTGAAGGGACCTGACACCCGTTGGCTTTCACACATTTATTTTTCCTTCGCCTCAATTAACTGAGTTCATTTTGGTGATGAAATCTTAGTAAAGGTGAAGTCAAACAATGTAGACTTAAAAGTTAACTTTTTAGTTTTGGAGCGTTATTCCTGAAGTCCCTGGAAATGTCTGTTTGCTCGCTTTGAATTTAACAGCTGCCAGCTTAGTCTAACAGCTCTCAGACAAAACCGGCATCTGCCAGCAGGAGCCTGTTCCCCGCAGGCAGCGACATCCCCTAAGCAGAGCCCTGGAAACTACCGAGACCCGCGAAGCGGTGTCACTCTGCCTCGCCACGACTCCACATCTCCAGATTGAGCAGCGACATCACGCTCAACAGGGCTACTTTTCACACTCGTCCAAGCAGAGCTCCGACAGGAATGTTCAACCACGCTGGAGCCAGCACCGTTGTTGATTCCTTCTCCCTTCTAGCACAAAACTTGTCTTGCTGCCAGTGATGGCCAGTAAGTAGCTACTGGGCTTTTGCAAGCACTAGACGTTGCACATCGACCACGTAGTCTCCTACGCCCAGCTCCGTGTCTAACAACAGATCGGAACGGCTCTGTGAGGTCTCCACACAAGCCTCAGCTACCGATGGTGGCCGAATCGCACTGTCCCTTCCCGCCCCACTGAATCGCTGGTGCCACTTGCCCTCCCGGTTCCCCGCACGCCGGCGGGACGGGCCCCAGGCTGACTCACGCCCCGTGGGGACAAGCCACAGAGAGCAGAGTGTGGCTCCCGCAGGCCGCGGCCGCCGCCAGCCGGGCAGTGCCCGAGGCCCCGTGCCCACCGCCCCACGCACCTTCTCCGGTCTGGGCGTTGCTGATCCGCAGGTCGCAGGTGGCCGCCTTCAGCTTCTGGCGGCCCATGATCTGGCGCTTGAGGTCGCTGAGGGAGATGTGGAGGCCGCTGAAGGTGACCGTGTCGCAGCGCAGCTGGGAGGAGAACTGGTCATGGACGCACGGCATGGCTGGGCCAGGCGACGCCTGCTCCTGACAGCGTCCGCCGTGCGCGGCAGGTGGTATCTGCCAGCCCCTGGCCCCCGCCCCTGCCACGCCTCCGGCCCGGGGCCCTCAGCGATGGAGCTGGGCTGCGGTGGCAGCGCCCACCCGGCTCCTCCTGGCAGCCCGGGCCAGCAGAGGGGTGATGGGGAGAGGCCCCGCGGCCCCGGCTCGGCCACCGATCCCGAGCTCAGCCTCCGCGGCCCCGGCTCAGGCCCGTTGTCCTGTCACCCCCTGGGCCTGTCCCTGCCTGGTGTCCTGCCACCCCCTGGGCCCGTGGTGTCCCTCCTGTCACCGTCCCGGCCTTCACCACACAGCATTACCTCCCGCCAGCCCCTGGGCCTGTGGCGTCCCCCCCTACAGCCCTGGGCCCATCACCGCCTGACGTCCTGTCACCCCCCAGGCCTGTCCCTGCCCATGTCCCTCCTGTCCCCCCAGGCTGTCACCACCCGCTGTCCCCTCCTGCCAGCAGCCAGCCAGGGCGAGGCAGCCTGGGGGAGAGGCAGCGGGCTTTGCCATGTGGCCTCGGCTGCCGGCGCTGCCGGGCGGTGAAGGGAGGGGACATCTCGGGGTGCCTGAGAAAGGCCCCGCTCCCCGCGGACGGGGCAGCCCCTTGTTCCCCGGCCGGGGAGGGGCCGCCAGCCCGGCCTGCGCTGGGAGGGGCCGGGGCCGGGCGGGGCCGCGCGCTCTAAAGGGGCCGCCGCGGGGCCTTTCTCCGGGGCTCTCACCGACGGTGCGAAGCCGGGACCCGCCCCGCGCCCGCCCCGATCCGCCCCCGCCGGGACGCGCCGAGCCGCGGCGGCTCCAGCGGCGCGGGCCGGGGCCCGAGAGCGGCGGCGGCGCTGGCCCTGGCCGTGGTGCTGGCGGCCCGGGGCGGCTGGAGCCGCGGGAACGGTGAGTCGGGGCCGGGGGCGCGGCCGAGGCGGGCGGCGGGGCCCGGGCGGCGGCGGCCCCGCGGCGGGAGGGGCCGAGGCGGGCGGCGCGGGGCGGCCCCGCCGCGCTTTGACCCTCCGTAGCCGTGGGGGGGGGCGGCCGCCGCGCCAGGCCGCACCGCGGGGCCGGCGGCTGGGGCGGCTCGGCCGGGGCCTGCGGCGCCGGGAGCGGGGCCCGCGGCCCTCCCGCGGGGAGCGGCTCGGGTCACCTTCGTCCCGGGGCCGGCGTGTTCGGGCCCAGGCGGGGCAGAGCGGGCCGGGAGGGACGGGCTCGGCGGCGGCCGGGGGGAGCTGGGGCGGGACCGGGCCGGGCTGCAGCTCCCGCCGTTTCGCCTGAGGATTGACCGTGCGGCGCCTCCCGACCCGCCGGGACTGTCGCTCGCGGGAGCGGGGAGGGTCCGGCCGTGCCGCCCGGTGCCGGGGCTCAGGGGTGGGGAAGGGCACGGCCCCCCCCGGCCCTGCTGCTGGGAAGGGGCTGAGCGGTGGCACCCGGCCCTGCTCTCCTGGGCCGCTTTCAGCCCCGGCTGCAGTTCCAGACGGGTTTAGCGAGGCGTGGGGCTGCGGGTTTGTCTTTAACCGCGGGAACGCTTCGGGGGAGCCGTTCAAATCCACGGGTGTTACGGGGGGTGAAGCTCGGAGGTCGGGATCGGTGTTTGCACGGGGTCTGGTAAAACACCAGACGGGTGTAAAGGTGTTGTGCTGGAGGTGTGAGCTTGTTAAATCCCGGCTGACACGAGTTTAAGCCTTACAAGCTGTTTTGATGTCAAACAAACTTGCTCAGGAAATGATTCTAGTTAGAGGTTTTAAGTTCGGATGATGTTTACAGCTGTTTTTAAATAAAAGTATTTATGTGAGGCGAGCTGCCTGGATACGTAAATCCCCTGTGCCCCGGACAGCCCCCTACCCCTGTCAGCTTTCCCTCCGCAGAGGCAATAGCAGTTCCAGTGCAGACAGTGCAGCGATGGCTGGTTTGAGCTGTGGCTGCTGCTCAGAGAACAAAGCAGCAGGTACCCTTAAGGCAGCCCCTTGTTCCCAGCAATCGGACAAGTTGCATATTTCACAAATCGCCCAGTTTCTTCCTCATACGTGTTTTTAAAATTACAAGCCTTGAGAGAGACCCGTGGTACGGCTTTAACCTGGGCGGGTAAGTTCCAGCTGGCAAAGCGAGTCCAAACCTGCCCCTCGCCAGCAGAGACGTGGAAAAGGGAGTTGACATCCAGCACTAATAATAAATACGTCTAGAGCTCTGGTCCAACAGCTCCTAATCTGAAAATGTTATTACTACTCCTACAGTGAAGCTTCTTATTTATTTATCTATTTAAATCACATTTGGCTTTTTGGGTTGCAAGCGTGTTTACGATCTTAACCCCCTAATCTTTGCTGTATTGCTACGTGGTGGGAAAATATACTCAACAATTTATGGATGGAGAAACAGCAGCAATGCACAAGATGCCAAACCAAAGTCTGGGGTGGAATATTTTTATATCGTTCACGCAGTGCAAATACTTTGTATTTTGTGGACAATTTGGACGATCAAGGTCCCTAACCGAAAAGGTTTTCAGCCACTCTGATGTTTGATTCCGATTTTTGAGCATGATGAGCTCACACAGCGCTGCAGTGCAGGTGGAGAGCAGCACGCTAAGGCGAAGGCCGGCGTCAGCGGGGCTCGGAATGCACAGACAATAGTGGCGTGAGCAAACAGGCTGTTCCCTGCGCAGCGGAACTAACGGAGTCTGCTTTCTTGCAGATTTGTGGCCTGCATTCTCTACAAACATGCCCCAGGATAACGCTGCTCTCCAGTGACAACATTCCCCCCGTCTCTGAGCCAACCGTACGTGGTTTTTCTTGTGCCCCGTACCTGTCTCTTCCCTTTACTCCTTTTAGACAGTATCTGGTAAGAGGCTGGGCAGCATGTAGTGTGTGTGGCTCAGCAGGCAAACTGGGAGGGTGGTTTGAGTTCACATTTAAAGCACCCTTTGGCTGGAGACGCTGAGTTTTTCCTCCTTAACCCATGCCCAGTTTTCATACATCTTTTAGGAATATGATGCGTGAGAACTCTCTTCCTCTTTTACATGTGACTGAAGTTAGTTGTGAGCTCAGAAGTTACTGAGAGGAGTAGAAGCAAGGGTTGAGGAAAGGAGACCTGACCTTGTTTTGCTGATCAGGGATATTAATTAAATTCAGACACCAGAGTGAAAAGAGCAGGCGTATTTTACTAGAAATAACTAAATAATATAACAGAATAATACAGAAAACATACAGTAAGAAAAGACAAAGTAGCGCGCTTAAACAAATAGGAAAATACAGGGTAATGCATCAAATCATTACTACAAGAGAGAGAGAGAATAGTGATTAAGAAAGATCCATCACCACTTGCATACGTTACCATCATCCAGACCCGCAGGCGCTGGGCAGCCCCGGTTACAGCGAGGATTTGTTGAGCCTTTCCCTGCAAGTGGGAAATCCTACGCGGTGCGTGCACCCATAGGTGAGGCATCCAAAGTCGCTGTGAGCGGGGCCAGCCTTATATACCTGAAATCAGTAAGCCAGAATAGCTGGCACCTTTGTTTTAAGCAGAAATATCTGGAGTCAGTCTCACGTTAGATTTTCCCAGAGCCTGGCCGGGGCTCAGGGAAAAAACTAAGGGAGTTTTCCCAGCTTATCGAGGTGATTTATGAGCAAGGTCACACACCAGGTCACAGGGCCAGACAATTGTCTTTGTGGCCCTGTTTACACACACAAAGAAGGATACATGTCTTACGATGTTTAAGTTACATTTTCTATACATATTTCACTAATGACTACATACTGAGTTAGCAATTTCGGTTCAAGACCTATTGTTCAGGTTTCAATATTCCCACCTTTTACATCCAGACAGGTGGTTTGTTATAATTTAGTACAATACCTATTGATACAATGCTTGTCAATTATAAAACATACAGGATTCATCTATAGGTCAACTCTGGCTTGGGCTTATTGTCCAAGCCTTAGCACTTCAGACCTGTGCATCAAATGAAGATCCATATTTCTTGTTCTGTGAAGAAAAACAGGTTTGTGTTTGGTTTTTTTTATCACTGTGTATTTTATCACTTGATAGGATTTTTATACAGAGTGTTGATGTCTATATGCCATTCTGGAATGTGAAAAGATCAAAACTGTTACTGTGTGAAATCTGTTATATTTTCAGTGTACAGCTTCCCTTACAGTTAGTGCTGTGTGATAGGAGAAACATGATTCATTTTGAACTGAAAGTTTGATCTGTAAGTGTAAGAATATTGTGTTTGTTCCTGTAGCAGAAAGATTTGCAGCACAGACCTTCTGGATCTCCACAAAGTTCAGCCCAGTGCATTTCCCCAGGTTTGTTCTAAAGAATGATTTCTGTGCTCAAGGCTTATCTGTTGGATTGTATTTTTTTCTTTAACATGCTTTAAAGGCTATACACGGTGTGTTATTGAAGCACAGAAAAAGTCCCTTTTAATAAGATGGCTTCATTCTTTTTTCTACTGGGTATGGCTTAGAGGCTCCTAGCAATCTCCTGTGTGGTTTTGTCTTTTTATGTTTCCTTATACCTTCTTGCTGTGTAACCTCAAAATATCATGGTGAAAAGGGATCAATAAGCTAGTTTTTCACTGATTGTCTGTTCTCTGGCCTCTGAAAAGACTAGAACTGTGAACTTTGTTTTACATCAGATTTTCATAATTGTCTATTTAAAACTTGCCTGCAGCTAGTGGTTGCTGGAAATCTCTACGACAAGCTAGCACTAATGGTCTGGACGTAAATCTTTGTTGCAACAAAGTGGGAAAAGAGACCTGGGAGAAAAAAAAAACCAAGAAGAAAGAACAGCTCTATTGCAGCATAGGCTTTGAAATAGCTTTTTGCTGCTGGAAGAGACCATCACGGCCACAGGTGTATAATTGAAATGGCATTTTAATTTGTAGACGTTGCAAGGTCTGCACTAACAGAACAGGCTTCTTGGCTCTCAGGTGACCGACGGGAACTAGAGCAGAATTACCTGCTGCCCTGCAGATGGTCCGTTTGGTTGCTTTGGCTGTAAGAAACAAGCTGACGTGAATCTCCAAGTATTGCTGTGTGTATTTCGTACGTTTTCGTTAGGTACCATTCGACTTGCAGTGCAAGGTGTACTTCTTTATGAAACGGCTCTTACCAAGAGGCAGTGCAACGGGAGTAACTGTTATAAGAAGGTAAGTGGCTGTTTGTGTTATCGAGAATGGTTTTGTGCGTTTAGGGGAACGTGCAGAGGCTAAAATAGGAAGCAAGAAGGAAAGTGAAAATAGGAAAAGTTGGCTGTAGGGCTTGTTGTTGAAACAGCTCTGTGGTATGGTCTGGTGTGATGGGTTAACAGCGATAGGTAGGGCCTCTCAGCAGTGTGCGGGCAGTGCTGATGGATCTCAGAAGATGGCTTTTGGTTGGTGCAGACTCTGCTAGGCAGCCAGTACTTATTTTCCACAGCCAAAAGCAGAAGCTGGAAGGGAACAGCTAATAGCATGGGCACTGGTTGTCTTTACCCACAGCGTGACACTGCAGGCTGCAGTGCCCAGCAAAAAAAGCCAAGGGTATCGTATCAGTGTAAGAGAAATACATTTTAAGAAAGGTATAAACTGTGGTGTTTGCATCCCCTCCGTCCCTCTCCCCACGTTTTGTCTCTGGAGAGTTTTAGATTTGGCCTAACGAGAACCGGAACTTCATGTTCTTGGCTTGTGGAGTACAGAAGGAGAACTTCATGGCTGATGATTTCAATACTTCTCCAAATGGAAATGGGAGGACATTTGTTATTAAGCCTTTGTTTAAGAAATCTGCCTTTACAAATCTTGCTACTGTCTAATTAGTGTCCTCCTTCAGAACAATGGGCTTGGAGCTCATCACTTAGCTGTTTCATTGAGCAAGGTGGAAGTGGAAGGAGAGATAATTGTTAGTGGAGGTACAGACTAAGAAAGGGGAACTTCTGGGGGTGAGTAGACACCAGTGCTTTTACAAGAAAAGTTGTAAATTAGCGATGCATAAACCTTGGCTGGGAACTGGAGACCCTCTTGAACTGCTGCAGCAGCGTGGTCCTGAAGCAGCCTCCCAGACACTGTGCTGGAAGAGGAGTTTGGTCGGGGTGGAAGACAAAGCTTGCGTGCAGTGGAGGGTCCTGGGCTCAGGGGTCCGTGAGATCTTGTCCACTCCCATGTCCTTAAAAGCACTTTGCAAAAGGGGCAGCTGCAGACCTTGTCAGTGATAAGTTTTAAAGATCGTCTGGCTGATTCTTCATCTTTGACTTCCCTGAAGTTCCTTTTTTAAAAGGATGTGTTTTGTCTCCTGCTCCTTATCATTCATTACAGACATTAGTGCTAAATAATTGTATCCCTTTTTCAGAAGTCTATTACAGGCTTCCATGTATTGTGTAATAGTGATTAAAGTTTTAAATATCTTTCCAGTTCACAGACTGTCTAGATTTAAAAAGCATTTAAAGCTGCTGTATTAAAATGAAACTTAGCCGTGGTATCTGTTATGTTCAGTGTGTGTGCATGCAGATATCAATCACTGTGTAGCAATGAGCATTGCAAAGAACTTGGGGGTTTTATGTGATCTCAGATTTTTCTTGTTTGCCATGAAATGTCCTTGTACGGTAGGGTGTGAATAATTGCGTGTAGGTTCTGGTGTTGTACTAAAGGAGCAGCTACTTTGCAATTTCCACACTAAATGGGCACAGTAGGGACCAATTTCCTGCCCTTCAGACCTGCTGATTTAGCCAATACGGCAAGTGAAGTGGCAGCTTTACATTTCTAGAAGGATCACAGGTAGTATATAAACAGTGCATCTCTGGGGCCACTTCAGTGTGCCCAGTCTGAGGGCAGCCGGGAGTGAGCATGGGGAATACAAATTCAAAAAGCAGCGGCAGAAGCAACACAATTCCAGGGAGACAATTTAATAAGAATTGCAATTGAATGTGCTTGTGGTCTAGATGCATATTCTGTATCCCTCCAGAGTGAAATAGAAACAGATGCTCATGAGTTTGAAGCAGAGTGTTGGAGTGCTGCAGTGGAACAGTCTTGCGCAAAAAGACAAAAGACCTTATAAAAAGGCGAGATGTCATTTATGGTAAGAGTATTTTTTGTCCATCCCTCCGTCCGTCTGCAGCTCGGCTCCAGCCGGAGTTTGTATCCTCAGGCCTTAGCAACCTCTCTCCCCCCAGGACTTGTGCTGCGACCCCCTGCACGCCCGCAGCCGGGAGGAGCGGGGCTGGTGGGACCCGACCCCCTCTGCCCCCCGGGAAAGGCTCCCCTGGACACCCGGGTTTCAGGCAGCGACTGGCAGGTGGCCGGGCTGCCCCAGGCTCCAGCGCTGCAGGGAGCAGCCTGCGCCCAGCCTCCAGTCAGGCCCGGCTGCCCAAAGGGCGCCTGCGCCCAGCAGGGAAAATCCCAATCCATGTTCCTGAAAGTAAAGCTTTGGATGCCCAGGTCTTTATGTTCCAGAGGCAAGCCGAGTTACAGCAGGTACCTGCAGGAGTAGAAGGTGCTGTGATTCCTATTGTATGGGCCGGAGGAGTCCCGGGAAAATCCAAAAGAGCAGACCCAGTAAGAATTGACCTTAAACCAAGATCATCCCCGGTAGTAAGAATTAAACAGTGTCCTCTAAAGCTAGAAGCTGGAAAGGGGTTGGTGCCAATAATTGAGAAATTCTTAAAGTATAAGTTACTAGTGGAGTGTGAGTCAAAACACCCCCCCCCCCCCCCCCCCCCCCATTTTGCTGGTTAAAAAGGCCAATGGTAAGGATTGCTGGTTGGTCCAGGACCTGAGGGCAATAAATCAGATAACCCAGGATATTCATCCTGTAGTGGCAAACCCAGACACATTGTTAACTGGAACAGCAAAGTACATGGGGATTCCAACGCCTGATGGTACCCCCTTATACGATATCACCATTGCTGGAGGCCAGAGCTATGGACAGATTACAGTGAGCGCAGCCTTTCAGCGGGGCAGTGCTAAGATGACTACTCAACAAGAAATCCAAATGGAAGAACCACCACAGGTATCCTATAACTGTGCTTGCATACAGCGATGTCATCTGAATGATGCAACTCCAGACTGCACAAACAACAATACTATAGCTGTAGGACTAGCCAAGGGCTGTAACAGTTACATGAATTCTGTAGACAGCCAATTTGATCTAGCCCTGTTACATAGATTTAAACCCTCAGTTAGGTGGCCTGTACCCCGAGCAGAAGGAACAGGATGGTACTGGCTATGCGGTAACCGAGCTCGGAAAATACTGCCCCTAGGATGGGAAGGAGTGTGCACCAGGAGCCCTCGCCCCGAGCACGACAGCAGTTAATAAGCTGCATGAACAGAGTGGATGGGCGAGGACCCTCCTTAAACGAAGCAGAAGGACTCACAGTGCTATAGCAGACTGTCCTTAGGCATTCCACAGTTTCGTTAGATGGTTTCTCTCTCGGCTTGGAGTAAGTGAATTGGAAAAGACAACTGTAAATATATCCACCATAATCGAGAACATAGAAAACAGAACTATGGACGCCACACAAGCGTTGCAAATTGAAGTGTCCAGTTTGTCTCAGGTAGTGTAACAAAATCGAATGGCCCTTGGCCTCGCAAGGGGGTGTCTGCACCGTGATTAACACAAGCTGTTGTGTATACGTAGATCAGAATGGCAGAATTTCCACGGGTTTGGCAGAAATTTGGGAACAGACCAAAGTCCTGCCTCAGGCCACCAAGGATGATACGTCCTGGGGCTTTGAAGAATTGTGGCACAAACTTAGCTCATGGCTACTGAATTGGGTATGGTTAAGAAATCTGTTTCTAATGATAATAGTAATGGTCTGCATCTATATCTTAGCTTGCATTATGATTCAGTGTTGTTGTAGACAAATCTGCATGAAAATGAGGTATTAAGTATTGAGACCTTGGATTTATGAGTCCAAAGTCTCAAGAAAAGGGGGAGTTGCTGCCTGTAGCTGATGCCTGCAAGCAGTTGGTGCTACTGGCTGTAAGGGGCCTCAGACGAGAATGCACCCAAGGGCATAATTTTTGCCACTGTGATGGGTCCATCCCGGGGAGGGCAGAGAAGCCAACAGACACCTGTGGGAGCTGAAGGTAAGAAAGCTGAGAAACTTTACAGACAGAGCAATGAGCCAAGATGAGGTCTTATATGAAAAAAACCTCAGAGTTCATGGAAAGGACACTAAGACACCTCTTCAGCCACCACTAGGGACCACCACAGACCACCGAAAACCCCCATGGAAGCCCCTCAGAGACCCTTCCCCAAATTTTAGTACACTTGTGCAATGTATTAACAGATGCATTAGATCCTCTGGAAATAGGTGTGCACTGCTCGGAAATTACATGAATATTTGTTGGTCTCGGTCCAGCTGGGATCGGGGCGACGCGCAGTTTGTTGAAGGGGGGGCATTGCCAAGAGCAAATGCTGCTGCACTGTGTGCCCGCTCCCAATTTATGACCACCTGTTTACATAGGTTCATTTTCACTTTTACATCCTACTGACCTTCAGGTTTTGCCTGTTTATAACTTACATGCTCACCACACTCTGCAGGTGGTGCTTTTTCCCGCTGTTTTTCACACAACAGGGTGTTCCATAATGCTGCCTCAGGTATCCACAATCATTCTTCTAACCTCAAGGCCAGTTTACATTTTGCTAACTACCAATTCTTAATTCCCACAGGCACCTGCGGGCAGAGACCCCCTGTTCAGCGACACCCCGGGATCCCACACAGCTCCTGGGGGACCAACGCCCCCCAGCCCCCGCTGTGCTCTCCGTCCTGGCACAGAGGAAAAGCAGCTGGCCAGGAGTGAAGCCAGTGAGGAGTCAGGACGGGGCTCCCTGTCCCCCCGCTCTCCTCTCCTGTGCCCTGGGTGGCGCCTTCCACCCCTCCAAACCGGCAGCAGATACGGCAGGGACAGAGTAGTTGCGGCTTCATCACTGGCGTTAGCCAGCCTGTGCCTCAGCTTCCTCCTGCGTGAGCTGGTACCAGGGCAGCTGGTGCCCACATCTGGGGAGCTTTACACCAGGCCAGATAACACTGAAAAGTTGCAGGGGAGTCACAGGCTGGTTTTGCTCAGAGCAGCCATCGACAGGGTGTAGGTACAGGGCCCAGTGTCGTCTGGGCTGTGGGTAAGCAAAGGCTGAGGGCAGCCATGGAGCGAGGGGCCGGAGTGTCCAGGACCCCATTGCCTGCGGAGCGGCTCACAGCCGGTCCCCGGTTACGGGGTGTCGTTAGGGGTGATGTCATAATGGGGCAGATCCAAACCACCCGACGACAGGGTGTCAGAGCGTCAGTGCTGCAGCCGCGCCGCCACCGGTCACAGCAGACATGCTGCGCTCTGTCCCGGGTCTGCCGGCGGCCTCTGAGCCTGCCCAGCTGCCCCCCATCACCTACCAGCTGCCCCAGGCCAGTGTCTGGCAGGGGGGGCCAGGGCCCATGGGGGCCCCGGGGCAGCTGGTGCAGCTCTACCCCAGCATGTGGCTCCCTCCCATGGTGCAGCTCCCCCCAGGGGTGCAGTTCTGCTCCATGGCTGCTCCCTGTCCCCCTGCCCATGGCTGGGGACAGCAGGTGGTGGGGAGGACGCTGGTGCCCCCCCAGCCGATGGGGCTGGGGCCGGGGGCCGTGGTCCAGGAGGAGCCCCTGTACCCCACGGGCTCCTGCCTGCTGCACGTCCCTGCCCGCCCCAGCCCCCCGTCACCCTGCCACCCCGCAGCTCAGCGCTGGGTGCAGGGCCCCCCTCTGCTCCACAACACGCCCGGCAGCGCCCAGAAGCTGCCGGAGGCCTCCAACATGGAGGCAGTGGCCGTCGAGGACAGCGTCCCTGCTGCCAGCGCCCACCAGCCCGCCCTGGCTCCGCTGACTGGCAGAGCCACCATAAAGCCCAAAGGTGAGTTTAGGGGCTGGCAGAGCCCACAGGCAGACAGCCAAGCTGAGGAAAGGTTGCATCGCCTGGACTTGGGTTGGCTTTGCTTTTGCAGCAGCAGTGACCGCCCTGGCAGCCCCGGGGAAGCCCGCAGACCTGCCCGAGCAGGGGCTGGACGCCTTCGCGGAGGCCTTTCGTGAGGAGGCAGAGGACACCACTGCCCAACAGATCCTCGCTTGGCTTAACACCGTGGATGGCGAGGACACCATCCCCGACGTCCTCGACAGCCCCAGCGTGACTGCCTTCCTCCAGCAGCTCCCTGACGTCTCTGCCTACGTGGCGGAGGGCAGCAGCCCCAAGGAGCAGGCAGTGGCGGCAAGGCTGGGGGACAGTGAGGACGCTGTCTCCGATGTCCCAGAGCTGACGGCCCTCCTCGGTGAGCTCCCCGACCTCTCCAGGTATGTGGAAGCGGGTGGTGGTGGGAGTGGGGAACAGTGAGGACACTGTCCCTGATGTCCTTGATTTCCCCAACAGCCTCACCAGCACCATGTGCTGTGATGAGCTCCCCGACCTCTCTGTGTACGTGGTGGACGGTGACTGCCCCCAGGACCGAGCGATGGTGGCACATCTAGGGGACAGTGGGGACACCGTCTTGACCGCCAGTGTCCCCAACTTGCCTGCTGAGGTCCTCAAGGAGCTCCCTGACCTCTGCAGGTACGTGACGGAGGGCGGCTGCCCCAAGGAGCGAGCCGTGGCGGCAGGGCTGGGGGATGGCAAGGACACCGTCCCCAGTGTCCCCCACGTCTCCAACTTGAGCACCTCCCTTAACGAGCTCCCCCACCTCTCGGAGTACAGGGCAGAGGGCGGCTGCGACAATGAGCAAGTGGCGGTGGTGATGCTGGTGGACGGTGAAAACATCTTCCCTGACAGCCTCTCCAGCACCGTCTCCTCCAATGAAGCCCCCAACTTCTTGGGGTACGGGACGCAGGGCAACTGGGCCAAGGACCACCTGTCAGCAGCGATGCTGGGGGACGCCGACCCCTTCTGGGGGGTGCCAGCCTCCCCCTCGCAGGACCCCACAGGGCAGCAGGGCAGGATGGCGGCAGAACTGCCCACCTGGCTGCCACCGAGTCCTTCGGAGACATCTGAGGAGAGCTCGGAGGAGAGCTCAGATGAGAGCTCGGATGAGAGCTCCGAGGACAGTCCTGCGAAGAGACCCCAGAAGGGTCCCCTGAAGGCTCTTCCAGACAGTCACCTGCTGAGCCCACAGGGGATCCCGCTGCTGAGTCCCCTGCCCAGCCCCTCGCGTCCTTCCCGGCGTCACCCGCCCCGCACGGCCCGGCTGATGGAGGAGGTGCTGCGGAGGCAGCCCCGGGTGCTTCTGACTCGCCTGCCCCTGGAGAATGCGCTGAAGGGTCCTCAGGAGACCCCTCTGCCCAGCCGCTCACGTCCCTCCCGGAATCACCCAGCCCACACAGCCCGGCTGATGGAGGAGGTGCTGCGGAGGCAGCCCCGGGTGCTTCTGACCCGCCTGCCGCTGCCCTTGGGCGCTGTCTCTGGCCGGGGGGTGCCCGGATCGGGCCGGGCGGGGGGCAAGCGGGCCAAGCGCCCCGCCCCGGCCAGGAGTGCCAAGAAACGAGAGACCTCCCTGCGGGACAACATCCCACCCAAGAGGAGGAAGATGGTGGTGTGACGGGTGGGAAAACACTCAAAAACCTCGCAGGAGGTGAAGCCGGACAGGGACGGCGTGGTGGCGGGCAGCAGCAAGTGGAGAGCACCTGATGGCAACAACGTGCCCGCCAAGGGAGCCAGAACCCTGAGGGACACCACGGGACAGCGTGCCGCCCGCTCCAGCCCCAGCCCTCTCCCATATCTCCAACTATTTCTTAATTCATTAAAGTTTCAGTGTTTGTTTCACAGCGACTCTGCCAGTGGTCATTCGTGCAGCGGGAGGTGGGGGGTTAATGCAGCCCCTGCCCCATGAGCTGATACGAACGAAAATTGTCTGGAAGCAACAATCAGTGTGTTGAAGGGGTGATTGTGCACCGGGTGAAAGAACCCGCTTTTGGGACAACACACAGCCCCCTGACTGCACACCAGCACACACACATACAGACACTCCCTGCCTGCACACCAGCACACACACACACACACATACAGACACTCCCTGACTGCACACCAGCGCGCACACACACACACATACAGACACTCCCTGACTGCACACCAGCGCGCACACACACACACACACACAGACACTCCCTGACTGCACACCAGCACACACACACACACACACACACACACACACACAGAAACTCCCTGCCTGCACACCAGCACACACACACACAGACACAGACACTCCCTGACTGCACACCAGCACACACACACACACACACAGACACTCCCTGACTGCACACCAGCGCGCACACACACACACACACACTCCCTGACTGCACACCAGCACACACACTCCCATGGACTCCTCAGCCTCCTGCTGCCACTGCTCCCAGCCTCTCGCTGCTCCATCGCCTTCGGTTGCTCCACACTGGAACCCTGTCCCAAACCCACCAGACCCCCCCTGCCCCCAGCTAACCCAGCTCAGCCCTAGAGCTACCCCGCAGCTCTGTCCCAGTGACCCCTCTGGCTAACGGGGTGCTGGGGCAGCCAGCTGTGGGCTGGGGAGATGACCAGCCCTGCTCGGAGGGCAGCTCAGTGCGGCCTGGGCTCCGTGCTGGGTGTCCAAGCCGAGGCCTCTTGACAGAAACCTGGACTTGGTGGGACCGTGACACAGCATCATCTCCAGAGCCAGGACAGCTCCCTTCAAGCCATGGTCCAGAAGCAAAGGGCCCGCCCCAGTGCCCAGAGATCCCAGCTCAGCTGGAGGCGTGCGGGGCACCCCTGGGCGGGAGCCGAGCTGGGAGCTGCAGCACCATCACGTGCCAGGGGCCAGGAGCGCAGCAAGGTGGGGTTGGGATAGATGGTCCTGGCAGCTTCAGAGGCAGGACCTGGTGCAGCCAGTGCAGAGCCGACAGGCCTCGGTGGGAAGCAGCTCAGGGTATGATCCATCGTTTTGTTTACATGCCAGTGACTTGCCTTAGAAACTAACTCTCCAGATTTGTTTGATGTCTGTGAAGACAATCATGCCTCGTTACCCCTTTTTTGTTTCCACTCTGGAAGCCAATAGGGCTTCTCTGCACCCTCCCTGTAGGTATTTACAGACACTGCCAGGATCCCCCTGAGCCTTCCCTAGGCTGAACAGGCCCAGCTCTCTCACCTTTCCTCATGTGAGATGCTCCCGTCCCTTCATCATCTTTGTGGCCCTTTGCTGGACTCTCTGTCCATGTCTCTCCCGCACTGGGGAGCTCAGAACTGGACCCAGCACTCCAGCTCTCGCAGCACTCACCAGCGCTGAACGAAGGGGTGGGAGCATCTCCCCTGACCTGCCGGCAGCTCTCCTCCTGACGCAGCCCGCGATGCCGTTGCCCTTCTTTGCAGCAGCGGTACATTATTGGCTCACGTTCAACTTGGTGTCCCCCAGGTCCCCCTCTTCTGCAACGCCGCTTTCCAGCTGGGCAGCCCCAGGATATACCGGTGTGTGGGGCTGTTCCTCCCCAGAGCACTTGTGCTCTATTCAACTGATACCCAAAAAGCGGTCGAGGAAACTCTCTCAGACTCATTTGGAGGGTCAGAAAGCAGGCATTCTGTATTGCAGCGCTGGGCGCACACGTGAATAATTTCGCAGAGGTGAGCGCACCGACTCCTAGCGCTGCACAGCTTAGAGTGAAAGCAATTCGGTCATAGGCACTAAATTTCCACAAAGCCATGAGCATATTCATACTTTTCCCAGAACTAGGTAACATATGCATTAGTACTTTGCACATGCTCACTTCCGTTGATCTAAATGAGTCGGTGCTCCTCTGGTGGTCTCTAGTGGCTAATTAGAGTCTTCCTCACTGTGTCCGTTTGATGAGCCTTTACTCCGCGCATGCTCGCTTCTCCTGGAGGCTCTTTGCCGAAATAGAGTCTGGCCTGGGCTTGTTCACAGCCACAATTTTCACTCTGCGGACACTGGAGCATCCTGTTATCTACTGTTAGGGGTCTAAACTGAGAGGCGTACATTTTGTTATCTATAGATAAGCGAGTTGTTTTACAGATGATCCCGTGGTTCCAGTCCCCTGGTATCAGGGGGACTGGGGAAGAGCAGGCTGGGGTTAACTGGGAGAACTGGGGGAGACTGGAAAGGGAGGACTGGACAGGGGACTGGGGAAGCAGGGGGCTGGGGGTTCCTGGGGAAGGGCAGGAGGTAACTGGGTGCATGGGTGTAAGTGGGGCAGGGACACCTCAACATGGATCCCCAGCATCGCCCCCCCTGCATTGGGAGCCCCAGTATGGGGGTGCTGCAGCCGCCCAGCATGGGGACCCCCTGCATTGGGAATGCCAAGATCCGGGCAATGCAGCCCCCAGCATGGTGTCCCCCAACCCCCCTTACTGGGGTCCCCCAACACTGGGGTGATGCAGCCCCCCAGAACTGGGTCCCCCATACACCCCCCCTCAAGGTGACACAGCCCCCAGCATTGGGACTCCCCTGATCAGGGCCCCCCAGCACTGGAGCCCCCGCTGTCGGGGGGACACAGACACCAGCAGTGGGGACCCCCATCCCCCCCCCATTTCTGCCCCATTTCTCCCTTAACCCCTCATGGGTTAAAGCCTCCTGGGTGGACCCTTCCCGGGGGCGGGGCCTCTCCTGGGGGTGTCACAGCACAGGGGCGGAGCCTTCACTGTCTTTCCTTTTCCAAACCAGGGGATAAATGGGGGGTCGAGGGGTGGGGCTTGTCTTGGAGGGTGGGGCCTCTCCAGGGGGTGTGTCCCACCTCGGGGCGGGCCTTTCCCCACTCTCCCGGGCCATAATGACCAGACAGGGTGTTCTCTGGAGGGTGCGGCCCCTCCCGGGGGGTGTGTCCCCAGAGGGGGCGAGGCCTATGCAGGAGTGGCGTGGGCGGGTCCAGGGGCGCCGCTGTCCAATGAGGCGCTGCTGTTCCACGAGAAGTGCGGGGCCCTCGCCAAGCTGTGCAATGGGCACAAGACAGCCAAGGCAGCACGGAGCCCCCGGCACCAGGACACACCTTGGGGGGCCAGGGCGGGGCACGGGCACACACCCCAGCCAGGGCCGCAAGGCCTTCGTCCTGAACACGGCCAGCGTCCCCTCCCGCGGGGACAGGGCTCGCTGCAAAGCCCTTCCCAGCCTCGAGACGTTCACACCCTTCCTCGCCTCCCACCCCGCTCAGCTCCGCAGCCCGGCATCGCCTCACTGCCGCAGCAAAAGAACCCCAAATCACCCCAGGAACGGCCAGGGAGGGAGCTGCCGGCCAGGCTGGGACCCTCCTCCCCTGGCCTGGCTGCACCCCGGGCAGACACAAGACCGGACGGGGGGGGAAACATAAACAAGAGTTGGCAGCTGCCACAAGGGCCAGGGTCAGCGCTCCAGAGATTTCTCCAAGTGCCCCCAGAGGAACTGCGCAGTGCTGGCGTCCCGGCTGGGCGAGCGGCAGGAGACACCCACCACGACATCTGCTTTGGTTTCCATCCCCCTCATCCTCACCCCGAGGCTCCCAACCACGTCCTCGCTGACTGTCAGCCCTGCAGCATCGCACCTCTCCCTCACATCGCCTGCCAGCCCTCCCCTCGCCTGCCCTGCCTGCCCCTCCTGCCCCACCTGCCCCCTCCAGCCCAGCACTCCAGGTGTGGGGCTCCTGCCACCAAGTCCCCCTGATCCCAAGGCTGTCTCAGCTCTGCCAACGGACCAAGGCTTCCCGTCCAAGGCACCTGCACCCACAGGCCCCTTTTAACCCTTTCCCTCCCCAGGAGGAGCCGGGGAGGTTGCTGGGGGCGGGGCGTAACCTGGGGACCCCCAACATTCCGTCCCGGGACACCCCAGAGAGTCCTTAGCAACCAACACCCACCACAAACCATGGTGCTGCCACCAGGGTGGGTGTCTCTGCGCGGCTCCTGGGACCCCCCAGGGCCCTGGTTCCTGCGGCTCTCTCTGCTCCCCAAAATCTTCTCCCACCAAGGTAGGCACCGACCCCGACCCCGACCCCTGCAGCCCGGGGACGCTCTTGGGGGCCAGAGCGGAGGTGAGCGCCGGCCATGGCTCCCGTCTCTCTTCCAGGCTCAGCCAACCTGTGCCCACTGCCCGGGCAGGAGCAGCCCTTCCCCACAGCCTGGGCACCCCCGGCGGGGGGAGCACCCCACGCCCCCCAGGCCCCTCCACAAGGTATGGCACCCCTCTCTGCTCCACCACCCCGGCACCTTTCGCACCTTCAGCACCCCCGACCACGGGCACCCCAGAGTCCCCATCACTCCCGTGCCCCCTCCCCAGGCAGTTTTTGCACGGGGGTTTGGCAAGCCTGGGCGAGCGTCCCTGCCCTCACCTGGCTGATGTGTGCCCAGTACAGCCCACGGCCAGAGAATTTACCACATACTTGGCGCCATCTCTCCCCTTTTCACCTCGGAGAAGCCAGACTCGTCCCCGATTTCTGAGCCCGTCCCTTTGGCACAGCAGCTCATCCCGCGGGCATCGCCCTGGCAACGAGCTCCCCACGTGCGTGGCGCGGAGCCGGGGGATGTTGGTGATGGGAGGCCGGCTCGGTGGGTGCCCCCAGAGGGTCCCCCTTGCCCAGCACAGCTCCCTCTCACCTACACAGGGCTGCTGAGGGCTCCGTGTGGCTGCCGTTTTGACCCCCGACTCTTTGGCTACGAGTGGACCAACATGCCACCACCATCCACCTCCATCCCCAGCTACGGGCACATCGAGGGGCTGTCTGCTCCCTTCAACATCGCCAGCACGGCCACCTCTGCAGGGGCACCCCTGGGCACTGACATCGCCCCAGGCAGCAACGTCCCCCTAGCAGCCGGTGCTGACCCCTACAACCAAGGCCCTGGGGACGCCACGGACGACCTGGTTGTGACTGAAGACATGCTTCAGCAAGAGGCCCTCAGGCTCTTCAGTCACTCCCTGGATGCGGTGGGTGTCAGCCAGGATGGTCTCAGCAGCGGCCCCATGCCTGGGGACAGTGGAGTCACCAGAGAAGAGGGGAGAGCGATGGCCCCAGGCTCCCCAGTGCTGTCGACGTCCATCCCCACCTACGAGGACGTCCAGGGGCAACCGGAAAACAACATCTCCGGCGCGGCCACCCCCATGGGGCCAGTCCCAGGCAGCAACATCCCCCCGGGCAGTGACGTCCCCACCAGCCCCGCTGCTGTCCCCCACAATGAAGACCTTGGGGGCACACCAGAAGATCTCAGTCTCAGCGATGAGATGCTGCTCCAAGAGGCCCTGAGCCTCTTTGGTTGGTCACTGGACTCGGTGGGGCTCAGCCAGGACGGTGCCAGCAGCAGCCCCATGCCTGGGGACCTGGCTGACACCTGCGCAGCCATCCCCCCCTGTGACTCCCCCTCGCTTTTGCTGCCCGATGAGCTGCTTGGCCTCGACAACACCATCGACACCGTCCTGGGCCTGGAGGACTTTCTGATGGGGCTGGAGGCCCAGGAGCCGTGGGGGGATGCGGGGATGGAGCCGCCCCCGTCCCAGCCGGCCATGCCAGAGAAGCGGGACTGGAAGCGGGGGCAGAGCACCCTGTCACCGCCCCCCAGCAAGCGCAGGGCACTTGCAGTCAGCCCGGGGAGGGCAGGGGGGAGTAAAGATTGATGTAGGGAACGGGGCAGTGGGTGATGAGAGTGGGGTATCTTGGGGGTGCGGGAGGAGGGTGGTGTATTGGGGGGGTATGTTATTGTATTTGGGGGGTGGGGGCTCAAGGGTGGGGTGTTTGGGGCGTGGGTGGGGATGTTCATGTATTTGGGGGGAGGGAGGGTATTAGAGTAGTTTTGATGGGACATTCTCTGTTGTTTATTGCAATTAAAATTTGTTTTCTTCAAAACCTCTCCGTGTCTGTGTAGGAGGGGGAGGCAGCGCAGGGGGCATCGGGAAACGGCACCCAACGGTGCAACAGCCCCGCTGAGCCCCAAATCAGAGCCGGTGAGCCCTGAAGGGCACCCAGCCGCCCCCAGGACCGAGTCACCACCAGCGGGGCAGGCAATGGTGGGGGGCGGGGGGGGACTCCCCCGGCCCATTCCCCGGGGCAAGGAGCCCTTTGGCGGGGCAGCCAGGACAGACGGCTCCCTGCAGGACTCACGGACACGGCCCCACGCAGAAAGCAGCACGGAGCCCCCGGCACCAGGACAGACCTTGGGGGGCCAGGGGGGGCACGGGCACACACCCCAGCCAGGGCCGCAAGGCCTTTGTCCTGAACACGGCCAGCATCCCCTCCCGCAGGGACAGGGCTCGCTGCAGAGCCCTTCCCAGCCTCGAGACGTTCACGCCCTTCCTCGCCTCCCACCCTGCTCTGCTCCGCAGCCCGGCATCACCTCACTACCGCAGCAAAAGAACCCCAAATCACCCCAGGAATGTTAAACTCAGTTATCCACAATTATTCTTCTAACCTCAAGGCCAGTTTACATTTTGCTAACTACCAATTCTTAATTCCCACAGGCACCTGCGGGCAGAGGCCCCCTGTTCAGCGACACCCCGGGATCCCACACAGCTCCTGGGGGACCAACGCCCCCCAGCCCCCGCTGTGCTCTCCGTCCTGGCACAGAGGAAAAGCAGCTGGCCAGGAGTGAAGCCAGTGAGGAGTCAGGACGGGGCTCCCTGTCCCCCCGCTCTCCTCTCCTGTGCCCTGGGTGGCGCCTTCCACCCCTCCAAACCGGCAGCAGATACGGCAGGGACAGAGTAGTTGCGGCTTCATCACTGGCGTTAGCCAGCCTGTGCCTCAGCTTCCTCCTGCGTGAGCTGGTACCAGGGCAGCTGGTGCCCACATCTGGGGAGCTTTACACCAGGCCAGATAACACTGAAAAGTTGCAGGGGAGTCACAGGCTGGTTTTGCTCAGAGCAGCCATCGACAGGGTGTAGGTACAGGGCCCAGTGTCGTCTGGGCTGTGGGTAAGCAAAGGCTGAGGGCAGCCATGGAGCGAGGGGCCGGAGTGTCCAGGACCCCATTGCCTGCGGAGCGGCTCACAGCCGGTCCCCGGTTACGGGGTGTCGTTAGGGGTGATGTCATAATGGGGCAGATCCAAACCACCCGACGACAGGGTGTCAGAGCGTCAGTGCTGCAGCCGCGCCGCCACCGGTCACAGCAGACATGCTGCGCTCTGTCCCGGGTCTGCCGGCGGCCTCTGAGCCTGCCCAGCTGCCCCCCATCACCTACCAGCTGCCCCAGGCCAGTGTCTGGCAGGGGGGGCCAGGGCCCATGGGGGCCCCGGGGCAGCTGGTGCAGCTCCACCCCGGCATGTGGCTCCCTCCCATGGTGCAGCTCCCCCCAGGGGTGCAGTTCTGCTCCATGGCTGCTCCCTGTCCCCCTGCCCATGGCTGGGGACAGCAGGTGGTGGGGAGGACGCTGGTGCCCCCCCAGCCGATGGGGCTGGGGCCGGGGGCCGTGGTCCAGGAGGAGCCCCTGTACCCCACGGGCTCCTGCCTGCTGCACGTCCCTGCCCGCCCCAGCCCCCCGTCACCCTGCCACCCCGCAGCTCAGCGCTGGGTGCAGGGCCCCCCTCTGCTCCACAACACGCCCGGCAGCGCCCAGAAGCTGCCGGAGGCCTCCAACATGGAGGCAGTGGCCGTCGAGGACAGCGTCCCTGCTGCCAGCGCCCACCAGCCCGCCCTGGCTCCGCTGACTGGCAGAGCCACCATAAAGCCCAAAGGTGAGTTTAGGGGCTGGCAGAGCCCACAGGCAGACAGCCAAGCTGAGGAAAGGTTGCATCGCCTGGACTTGGGTTGGCTTTGCTTTTGCAGCAGCAGTGACCGCCCTGGCAGCCCCGGGGAAGCCCGCAGACCTGCCCGAGCAGGGGCTGGACGCCTTCGCGGAGGCCTTTCGTGAGGAGGCAGAGGACACCACTGCCCAACAGATCCTCGCTTGGCTTAACACCGTGGATGGCGAGGACACCATCCCCGACGTCCTCGACAGCCCCAGCGTGACTGCCTTCCTCCAGCAGCTCCCTGACGTCTCTGCCTACGTGGCGGAGGGCAGCAGCCCCAAGGAGCAGGCAGTGGCGGCAAGGCTGGGGGACAGTGAGGACGCTGTCTCCGATGTCCCAGAGCTGACGGCCCTCCTCGGTGAGCTCCCGGACCTCTCCAGGTATGTGGAAGCGGGTGGTGGTGGGAGTGGGGAACAGTGAGGACACTGTCCCTGATGTCCTTGATTTCCCCAACAGCCTCACCAGCACCATGTGCTGTGATGAGCTCCCCGACCTCTCTGTGTACGTGGTGGACGGTGACTGCCCCCAGGACCGAGCGATGGTGGCACATCTAGGGGACAGTGGGGACACCGTCTTGACCGCCAGTGTCCCCAACTTGCCTGCTGAGGTCCTCAAGGAGCTCCCTGACCTCTGCAGGTACGTGACGGAGGGCGGCTGCCCCAAGGAGCGAGCCGTGGCGGCAGGGCTGGGGGATGGCAAGGACACCGTCCCCAGTGTCCCCCACGTCTCCAACTTGAGCACCTCCCTTAACGAGCTCCCCCACCTCTCGGAGTACAGGGCAGAGGGCGGCTGCGACAATGAGCAAGTGGCGGTGGTGATGCTGGTGGACGGTGAAAACATCTTCCCTGACAGCCTCTCCAGCACCGTCTCCTCCAATGAAGCCCCCAACTTCTTGGGGTACGGGACGCAGGGCAACTGGGCCAAGGACCACCTGTCAGCAGCGATGCTGGGGGACGCCGACCCCTTCTGGGGGGTGCCAGCCTCCCCCTCGCAGGACCCCACAGGGCAGCAGGGCAGGATGGCGGCAGAACTGCCCACCTGGCTGCCACCGAGTCCTTCGGAGACATCTGAGGAGAGCTCGGAGGAGAGCTCAGATGAGAGCTCGGATGAGAGCTCCGAGGACAGTCCTGCGAAGAGACCCCAGAAGGGTCCCCTGAAGGCTCTTCCAGACAGTCACCTGCTGAGCCCACAGGGGGTCCCGCTGCTGAGTCCCCTGCCCAGCCCCTCGCGTCCTTCCCGGCGTCACCCGCCCCGCACGGCCCGGCTGATGGAGGAGGTGCTGCGGAGGCAGCCCCGGGTGCTTCTGACTCGCCTGCCCCTGGAGAATGCGCTGAAGGGTCCTCAGGAGACCCCTCTGCCCAGCCGCTCACGTCCCTCCCGGAATCACCCAGCCCACACAGCCCGGCTGATGGAGGAGGTGCTGCGGAGGCAGCCCCGGGTGCTTCTGACCCGCCTGCCGCTGCCCTTGGGCGCTGTCTCTGGCCGGGGGGTGCCCGGATCGGGCCGGGCGGGGGGCAAGCGGGCCAAGCGCCCCGCCCCGGCCAGGAGTGCCAAGAAACGAGAGACCTCCCTGCGGGACAACATCCCACCCAAGAGGAGGAAGATGGTGGTGTGACGGGTGGGAAAACACTCAAAAACCTCGCAGGAGGTGAAGCCGGACAGGGACGGCGTGGTGGCGGGCAGCAGCAAGTGGAGAGCACCTGATGGCAACAACGTGCCCGCCAAGGGAGCCAGAACCCTGAGGGACACCACGGGACAGCGTGCCGCCCGCTCCAGCCCCAGCCCTCTCCCATATCTCCAACTATTTCTTAATTCATTAAAGTTTCAGTGTTTGTTTCACAGCGACTCTGCCAGTGGTCATTCGTGCAGCGGGAGGTGGGGGGTTAATGCAGCCCCTGCCCCATGAGCTGATACGAACGAAAATTGTCTGGAAGCAACAATCAGTGTGTTGAAGGGGTGATTGTGCACCGGGTGAAAGAACCCGCTTTTGGGACAACACACAGCCCCCTGACTGCACACCAGCACACACACACACAGACACAGACACTCCCTGACTGCACACCAGCACACACACACACACACACAGACACTCCCTGACTGCACACCAGCGCGCACACACACACACACACACTCCCTGACTGCACACCAGCACACACACTCCCATGGACTCCTCAGCCTCCTGCTGCCACTGCTCCCAGCCTCTCGCTGCTCCATCGCCTTCGGTTGCTCCACACTGGAACCCTGTCCCAAACCCACCAGACCCCCCCTGCCCCCAGCTAACCCAGCTCAGCCCTAGAGCTACCCCGCAGCTCTGTCCCAGTGACCCCTCTGGCTAACGGGGCGCTGGGGCAGCCAGCTGTGGGCTGGGGAGATGACCAGCCCTGCTCGGAGGGCAGCTCAGTGCGGCCTGGGCTCCGTGCTGGGTGTCCAAGCCGAGGCCTCTTGACAGAAACCTGGACTTGGTGGGACCGTGACACAGCATCATCTCCAGAGCCAGGACAGCTCCCTTCAAGCCATGGTCCAGAAGCAAAGGGCCCGCCCCAGTGCCCAGAGATCCCAGCTCAGCTGGAGGCGTGCGGGGCACCCCTGGGCGGGAGCCGAGCTGGGAGCTGCAGCACCATCACGTGCCAGGGGCCAGGAGCGCAGCAAGGTGGGGTTGGGATAGATGGTCCTGGCAGCTTCAGAGGCAGGACCTGGTGCAGCCAGTGCAGAGCCGACAGGCCTCGGTGGGAAGCAGCTCAGGGTATGATCCATCGTTTTGTTTACATGCCAGTGACTTGCCTTAGAAACTAACTCTCCAGATTTGTTTGATGTCTGTGAAGACAATCATGCCTCGTTACCCCTTTTTTGTTTCCACTCTGGAAGCCAATAGGGCTTCTCTGCACCCTCCCTGTAGGTATTTACAGACACTGCCAGGATCCCCCTGAGCCTTCCCCAGGCTGAACAGGCCCAGCTCTCTCACCTTTCCTCATGTGAGATGCTCCCGTCCCTTCATCATCTTTGTGGCCCTTTGCTGGACTCTCTGTCCATGTCTCTCCCGCACTGGGGAGCTCAGAACTGGACCCAGCACTCCAGCTCTCGCAGCACTCACCAGCGCTGAACGAAGGGGTGGGAGCATCTCCCCTGACCTGCCGGCAGCTCTCCTCCTGACGCAGCCCGCGATGCCGTTGCCCTTCTTTGCAGCAGCGGTACATTATTGGCTCACGTTCAACTTGGTGTCCCCCAGGTCCCCCTCTTCTGCAACGCCGCTTTCCAGCTGGGCAGCCCCAGGATATACCGGTGTGTGGGGCTGTTCCTCCCCAGAGCACTTGTGCTCTATTCAACTGATACCCAAAAAGCGGTCGAGGAAATCCAAAGAAGCACTGACACCTGCCTTCTGAACAGACTATCCCTCATATAGAGAGAGATGCTTGTTTTCAATCCGTTTGTGAAGTGCACAGGGAGGAGACCTCCAGCCATCTAATACCAGACGGATAGAAAAATGAATTCCCCTTAAAAGTCAATCAGTACACATTTAAACGGATCAACTGAAAACTGAAGAGTGGCAATGACCTGGTGAAGTGAAGGCCTCATTTGCATGGGACACTTATCACGGCACATATTTGTATGACTTGAAGTAGCCCACCAGCTTGGTCACCGAGCCAGAGAATTTGTGGAGGAGGGTTTACAAACAGCGGAGTGCGCTGCCGAGGTAGTTCTGTGAAGGGACCTGACACCCGTTGGCTTTCACACATTTATTTTTCCTTCGCCTCAATTAACTGAGTTCATTTTGGTGATGAAATCTTAGTAAAGGTGAAGTCAAACAATGTAGACTTAAAAGTTAACTTTTTAGTTTTGGAGCGTTATTCCTGAAGTCCCTGGAAATGTCTGTTTGCTCGCTTTGAATTTAACAGCTGCCAGCTTAGTCTAACAGCTCTCAGACAAAACCGGCATCTGCCAGCAGGAGCCTGTTCCCCGCAGGCAGCGACATCCCCTAAGCAGAGCCCTGGAAACTACCGAGACCCGCGAAGCGGTGTCACTCTGCCTCGCCACGACTCCACATCTCCAGATTGAGCAGCGACATCACGCTCAACAGGGCTACTTTTCACACTCGTCCAAGCAGAGCTCCGACAGGAATGTTCAACCACGCTGGAGCCAGCACCGTTGTTGATTCCTTCTCCCTTCTAGCACAAAACTTGTCTTGCTGCCAGTGATGGCCAGTAAGTAGCTACTGGGCTTTTGCAAGCACTAGACGTTGCACATCGACCACGTAGTCTCCTACGCCCAGCTCCGTGTCTAACAACAGATCGGAACGGCTCTGTGAGGTCTCCACACAAGCCTCAGCTACCGATGGTGGCCGAATCGCACTGTCCCTTCCCGCCCCACTGAATCGCTGGTGCCACTTGCCCTCCCGGTTCCCCGCACGCCGGCGGGACGGGCCCCAGGCTGACTCACGCCCCGTGGGGACAAGCCACAGAGAGCAGAGTGTGGCTCCCGCAGGCCGCGGCCGCCGCCAGCCGGGCAGTGCCCGAGGCCCCGTGCCCACCGCCCCACGCACCTTCTCCGGTCTGGGCGTTGCTGATCCGCAGGTCGCAGGTGGCCGCCTTCAGCTTCTGGCGGCCCATGATCTGGCGCTTGAGGTCGCTGAGGGAGATGTGGAGGCCGCTGAAGGTGACCGTGTCGCAGCGCAGCTGGGAGGAGAACTGGTCATGGACGCACGGCATGGCTGGGCCAGGCGACGCCTGCTCCTGACAGCGTCCGCCGTGCGCGGCAGGTGGTATCTGCCAGCCCCTGGCCCCCGCCCCTGCCACGCCTCCGGCCCGGGGCCCTCAGCGATGGAGCTGGGCTGCGGTGGCAGCGCCCACCCGGCTCCTCCTGGCAGCCCGGGCCAGCAGAGGGGTGATGGGGAGAGGCCCCGCGGCCCCGGCTCGGCCACCGATCCCGAGCTCAGCCTCCGCGGCCCCGGCTCAGGCCCGTTGTCCTGTCACCCCCTGGGCCTGTCCCTGCCTGGTGTCCTGCCACCCCCTGGGCCCGTGGTGTCCCTCCTGTCACCGTCCCGGCCTTCACCACACAGCATTACCTCCCGCCAGCCCCTGGGCCTGTGGCGTCCCCCCCTACAGCCCTGGGCCCATCACCGCCTGACGTCCTGTCACCCCCCAGGCCTGTCCCTGCCCATGTCCCTCCTGTCCCCCCAGGCTGTCACCACCCGCTGTCCCCTCCTGCCAGCAGCCAGCCAGGGCGAGGCAGCCTGGGGGAGAGGCAGCGGGCTTTGCCATGTGGCCTCGGCTGCCGGCGCTGCCGGGCGGTGAAGGGAGGGGACATCTCGGGGTGCCTGAGAAAGGCCCCGCTCCCCGCGGACGGGGCAGCCCCTTGTTCCCCGGCCGGGGAGGGGCCGCCAGCCCGGCCTGCGCTGGGAGGGGCCGGGGCCGGGCGGGGCCGCGCGCTCTAAAGGGGCCGCCGCGGGGCCTTTCTCCGGGGCTCTCACCGACGGTGCGAAGCCGGGACCCGCCCCGCGCCCGCCCCGATCCGCCCCCGCCGGGACGCGCCGAGCCGCGGCGGCTCCAGCGGCGCGGGCCGGGGCCCGAGAGCGGCGGCGGCGCTGGCCCTGGCCGTGGTGCTGGCGGCCCGGGGCGGCTGGAGCCGCGGGAACGGTGAGTCGGGGCCGGGGGCGCGGCCGAGGCGGGCGGCGGGGCCCGGGCGGCGGCGGCCCCGCGGCGGGAGGGGCCGAGGCGGGCGGCGCGGGGCGGCCCCGCCGCGCTTTGACCCTCCGTAGCCGTGGGGGGGGGCGGCCGCCGCGCCAGGCCGCACCGCGGGGCCGGCGGCTGGGGCGGCTCGGCCGGGGCCTGCGGCGCCGGGAGCGGGGCCCGCGGCCCTCCCGCGGGGAGCGGCTCGGGTCACCTTCGTCCCGGGGCCGGCGTGTTCGGGCCCAGGCGGGGCAGAGCGGGCCGGGAGGGACGGGCTCGGCGGCGGCCGGGGGGAGCTGGGGCGGGACCGGGCCGGGCTGCAGCTCCCGCCGTTTCGCCTGAGGATTGACCGTGCGGCGCCTCCCGACCCGCCGGGACTGTCGCTCGCGGGAGCGGGGAGGGTCCGGCCGTGCCGCCCGGTGCCGGGGCTCAGGGGTGGGGAAGGGCACGGCCCCCCCCGGCCCTGCTGCTGGGAAGGGGCTGAGCGGTGGCACCCGGCCCTGCTCTCCTGGGCCGCTTTCAGCCCCGGCTGCAGTTCCAGACGGGTTTAGCGAGGCGTGGGGCTGCGGGTTTGTCTTTAACCGCGGGAACGCTTCGGGGGAGCCGTTCAAATCCACGGGTGTTACGGGGGGTGAAGCTCGGAGGTCGGGATCGGTGTTTGCACGGGGTCTGGTAAAACACCAGACGGGTGTAAAGGTGTTGTGCTGGAGGTGTGAGCTTGTTAAATCCCGGCTGACACGAGTTTAAGCCTTACAAGCTGTTTTGATGTCAAACAAACTTGCTCAGGAAATGATTCTAGTTAGAGGTTTTAAGTTCGGATGATGTTTACAGCTGTTTTTAAATAAAAGTATTTATGTGAGGCGAGCTGCCTGGATACGTAAATCCCCTGTGCCCCGGACAGCCCCCTACCCCTGTCAGCTTTCCCTCCGCAGAGGCAATAGCAGTTCCAGTGCAGACAGTGCAGCGATGGCTGGTTTGAGCTGTGGCTGCTGCTCAGAGAACAAAGCAGCAGGTACCCTTAAGGCAGCCCCTTGTTCCCAGCAATCGGACAAGTTGCATATTTCACAAATCGCCCAGTTTCTTCCTCATACGTGTTTTTAAAATTACAAGCCTTGAGAGAGACCCGTGGTACGGCTTTAACCTGGGCGGGTAAGTTCCAGCTGGCAAAGCGAGTCCAAACCTGCCCCTCGCCAGCAGAGACGTGGAAAAGGGAGTTGACATCCAGCACTAATAATAAATACGTCTAGAGCTCTGGTCCAACAGCTCCTAATCTGAAAATGTTATTACTACTCCTACAGTGAAGCTTCTTATTTATTTATCTATTTAAATCACATTTGGCTTTTTGGGTTGCAAGCGTGTTTACGATCTTAACCCCCTAATCTTTGCTGTATTGCTACGTGGTGGGAAAATATACTCAACAATTTATGGATGGAGAAACAGCAGCAATGCACAAGATGCCAAACCAAAGTCTGGGGTGGAATATTTTTATATCGTTCACGCAGTGCAAATACTTTGTATTTTGTGGACAATTTGGACGATCAAGGTCCCTAACCGAAAAGGTTTTCAGCCACTCTGATGTTTGATTCCGATTTTTGAGCATGATGAGCTCACACAGCGCTGCAGTGCAGGTGGAGAGCAGCACGCTAAGGCGAAGGCCGGCGTCAGCGGGGCTCGGAATGCACAGACAATAGTGGCGTGAGCAAACAGGCTGTTCCCTGCGCAGCGGAACTAACGGAGTCTGCTTTCTTGCAGATTTGTGTCCTGCATTCTCTACAAACATGCCCCAGGATAACGCTGCTCTCCAGTGACAACATTCCCCCCGTCTCTGAGCCAACCGTACGTGGTTTTTCTTGTGCCCCGTACCTGTCTCTTCCCTTTACTCCTTTTAGACAGTATCTGGTAAGAGGCTGGGCAGCATGTAGTGTGTGTGGCTCAGCAGGCAAACTGGGAGGGTGGTTTGAGTTCACATTTAAAGCACCCTTTGGCTGGAGACGCTGAGTTTTTCCTCCTTAACCCATGCCCAGTTTTCATACATCTTTTAGGAATATGATGCGTGAGAACTCTCTTCCTCTTTTACATGTGACTGAAGTTAGTTGTGAGCTCAGAAGTTACTGAGAGGAGTAGAAGCAAGGGTTGAGGAAAGGAGACCTGACCTTGTTTTGCTGATCAGGGATATTAATTAAATTCAGACACCAGAGTGAAAAGAGCAGGCGTATTTTACTAGAAATAACTAAATAATATAACAGAATAATACAGAAAACATACAGTAAGAAAAGACAAAGTAGCGCGCTTAAACAAATAGGAAAATACAGGGTAATGCATCAAATCATTACTACAAGAGAGAGAGAGAATAGTGATTAAGAAAGATCCATCACCACTTGCATACGTTACCATCATCCAGACCCGCAGGCGCTGGGCAGCCCCGGTTACAGCGAGGATTTGTTGAGCCTTTCCCTGCAAGTGGGAAATCCTACGCGGTGCGTGCACCCATAGGTGAGGCATCCAAAGTCGCTGTGAGCGGGGCCAGCCTTATATACCTGAAATCAGTAAGCCAGAATAGCTGGCACCTTTGTTTTAAGCAGAAATATCTGGAGTCAGTCTCACGTTAGATTTTCCCAGAGCCTGGCCGGGGCTCAGGGAAAAAACTAAGGGAGTTTTCCCAGCTTATCGAGGTGATTTATGAGCAAGGTCACACACCAGGTCACAGGGCCAGACAATTGTCTTTGTGGCCCTGTTTACACACACAAAGAAGGATACATGTCTTACGATGTTTAAGTTACATTTTCTATACATATTTCACTAATGACTACATACTGAGTTAGCAATTTCGGTTCAAGACCTATTGTTCAGGTTTCAATATTCCCACCTTTTACATCCAGACAGGTGGTTTGTTATAATTTAGTACAATACCTATTGATACAATGCTTGTCAATTATAAAACATACAGGATTCATCTATAGGTCAACTCTGGCTTGGGCTTATTGTCCAAGCCTTAGCACTTCAGACCTGTGCATCAAATGAAGATCCATATTTCTTGTTCTGTGAAGAAAAACAGGTTTGTGTTTGGTTTTTTTTATCACTGTGTATTTTATCACTTGATAGGATTTTTATACAGAGTGTTGATGTCTATATGCCATTCTGGAATGTGAAAAGATCAAAACTGTTACTGTGTGAAATCTGTTATATTTTCAGTGTACAGCTTCCCTTACAGTTAGTGCTGTGTGATAGGAGAAACATGATTCATTTTGAACTGAAAGTTTGATCTGTAAGTGTAAGAATATTGTGTTTGTTCCTGTAGCAGAAAGATTTGCAGCACAGACCTTCTGGATCTCCACAAAGTTCAGCCCAGTGCATTTCCCCAGGTTTGTTCTAAAGAATGATTTCTGTGCTCAAGGCTTATCTGTTGGATTGTATTTTTTTCTTTAACATGCTTTAAAGGCTATACACGGTGTGTTATTGAAGCACAGAAAAAGTCCCTTTTAATAAGATGGCTTCATTCTTTTTTCTACTGGGTATGGCTTAGAGGCTCCTAGCAATCTCCTGTGTGGTTTTGTCTTTTTATGTTTCCTTATACCTTCTTGCTGTGTAACCTCAAAATATCATGGTGAAAAGGGATCAATAAGCTAGTTTTTCACTGATTGTCTGTTCTCTGGCCTCTGAAAAGACTAGAACTGTGAACTTTGTTTTACATCAGATTTTCATAATTGTCTATTTAAAACTTGCCTGCAGCTAGTGGTTGCTGGAAATCTCTACGACAAGCTAGCACTAATGGTCTGGACGTAAATCTTTGTTGCAACAAAGTGGGAAAAGAGACCTGGGAGAAAAAAAAAACCAAGAAGAAAGAACAGCTCTATTGCAGCATAGGCTTTGAAATAGCTTTTTGCTGCTGGAAGAGACCATCACGGCCACAGGTGTATAATTGAAATGGCATTTTAATTTGTAGACGTTGCAAGGTCTGCACTAACAGAACAGGCTTCTTGGCTCTCAGGTGACCGACGGGAACTAGAGCAGAATTACCTGCTGCCCTGCAGATGGTCCGTTTGGTTGCTTTGGCTGTAAGAAACAAGCTGACGTGAATCTCCAAGTATTGCTGTGTGTATTTCGTACGTTTTCGTTAGGTACCATTCGACTTGCAGTGCAAGGTGTACTTCTTTATGAAACGGCTCTTACCAAGAGGCAGTGCAACGGGAGTAACTGTTATAAGAAGGTAAGTGGCTGTTTGTGTTATCGAGAATGGTTTTGTGCGTTTAGGGGAACGTGCAGAGGCTAAAATAGGAAGCAAGAAGGAAAGTGAAAATAGGAAAAGTTGGCTGTAGGGCTTGTTGTTGAAACAGCTCTGTGGTATGGTCTGGTGTGATGGGTTAACAGCGATAGGTAGGGCCTCTCAGCAGTGTGCGGGCAGTGCTGATGGATCTCAGAAGATGGCTTTTGGTTGGTGCAGACTCTGCTAGGCAGCCAGTACTTATTTTCCACAGCCAAAAGCAGAAGCTGGAAGGGAACAGCTAATAGCATGGGCACTGGTTGTCTTTACCCACAGCGTGACACTGCAGGCTGCAGTGCCCAGCAAAAAAAGCCAAGGGTATCGTATCAGTGTAAGAGAAATACATTTTAAGAAAGGTATAAACTGTGGTGTTTGCATCCCCTCCGTCCCTCTCCCCACGTTTTGTCTCTGGAGAGTTTTAGATTTGGCCTAACGAGAACCGGAACTTCATGTTCTTGGCTTGTGGAGTACAGAAGGAGAACTTCATGGCTGATGATTTCAATACTTCTCCAAATGGAAATGGGAGGACATTTGTTATTAAGCCTTTGTTTAAGAAATCTGCCTTTACAAATCTTGCTACTGTCTAATTAGTGTCCTCCTTCAGAACAATGGGCTTGGAGCTCATCACTTAGCTGTTTCATTGAGCAAGGTGGAAGTGGAAGGAGAGATAATTGTTAGTGGAGGTACAGACTAAGAAAGGGGAACTTCTGGGGGTGAGTAGACACCAGTGCTTTTACAAGAAAAGTTGTAAATTAGCGATGCATAAACCTTGGCTGGGAACTGGAGACCCTCTTGAACTGCTGCAGCAGCGTGGTCCTGAAGCAGCCTCCCAGACACTGTGCTGGAAGAGGAGTTTGGTCGGGGTGGAAGACAAAGCTTGCGTGCAGTGGAGGGTCCTGGGCTCAGGGGTCCGTGAGATCTTGTCCACTCCCATGTCCTTAAAAGCACTTTGCAAAAGGGGCAGCTGCAGACCTTGTCAGTGATAAGTTTTAAAGATCGTCTGGCTGATTCTTCATCTTTGACTTCCCTGAAGTTCCTTTTTTAAAAGGATGTGTTTTGTCTCCTGCTCCTTATCATTCATTACAGACATTAGTGCTAAATAATTGTATCCCTTTTTCAGAAGTCTATTACAGGCTTCCATGTATTGTGTAATAGTGATTAAAGTTTTAAATATCTTTCCAGTTCACAGACTGTCTAGATTTAAAAAGCATTTAAAGCTGCTGTATTAAAATGAAACTTAGCCGTGGTATCTGTTATGTTCAGTGTGTGTGCATGCAGATATCAATCACTGTGTAGCAATGAGCATTGCAAAGAACTTGGGGGTTTTATGTGATCTCAGATTTTTCTTGTTTGCCATGAAATGTCCTTGTACGGTAGGGTGTGAATAATTGCGTGTAGGTTCTGGTGTTGTACTAAAGGAGCAGCTACTTTGCAATTTCCACACTAAATGGGCACAGTAGGGACCAATTTCCTGCCCTTCAGACCTGCTGATTTAGCCAATACGGCAAGTGAAGTGGCAGCTTTACATTTCTAGAAGGATCACAGGTAGTATATAAACAGTGCATCTCTGGGGCCACTTCAGTGTGCCCAGTCTGAGGGCAGCCGGGAGTGAGCATGGGGAATACAAATTCAAAAAGCAGCGGCAGAAGCAACACAATTCCAGGGAGACAATTTAATAAGAATTGCAATTGAATGTGCTTGTGGTCTAGATGCATATTCTGTATCCCTCCAGAGTGAAATAGAAACAGATGCTCATGAGTTTGAAGCAGAGTGTTGGAGTGCTGCAGTGGAACAGTCTTGCGCAAAAAGACAAAAGACCTTATAAAAAGGCGAGATGTCATTTATGGTAAGAGTATTTTTTGTCCATCCCTCCGTCCGTCTGCAGCTCGGCTCCAGCCGGAGTTTGTATCCTCAGGCCTTAGCAACCTCTCTCCCCCCAGGACTTGTGCTGCGACCCCCTGCACGCCCGCAGCCGGGAGGAGCGGGGCTGGTGGGACCCGACCCCCTCTGCCCCCCGGGAAAGGCTCCCCTGGACACCCGGGTTTCAGGCAGCGACTGGCAGGTGGCCGGGCTGCCCCAGGCTCCAGCGCTGCAGGGAGCAGCCTGCGCCCAGCCTCCAGTCAGGCCCGGCTGCCCAAAGGGCGCCTGCGCCCAGCAGGGAAAATCCCAATCCATGTTCCTGAAAGTAAAGCTTTGGATGCCCAGGTCTTTATGTTCCAGAGGCAAGCCGAGTTACAGCAGGTACCTGCAGGAGTAGAAGGTGCTGTGATTCCTATTGTATGGGCCGGAGGAGTCCCGGGAAAATCCAAAAGAGCAGACCCAGTAAGAATTGACCTTAAACCAAGATCATCCCCGGTAGTAAGAATTAAACAGTGTCCTCTAAAGCTAGAAGCTGGAAAGGGGTTGGTGCCAATAATTGAGAAATTCTTAAAGTATAAGTTACTAGTGGAGTGTGAGTCAAAACACCCCCCCCCCCCCCCCCCCATTTTGCTGGTTAAAAAGGCCAATGGTAAGGATTGCTGGTTGGTCCAGGACCTGAGGGCAATAAATCAGATAACCCAGGATATTCATCCTGTAGTGGCAAACCCAGACACATTGTTAACTGGAACAGCAAAGTACATGGGGATTCCAACGCCTGATGGTACCCCCTTATACGATATCACCATTGCTGGAGGCCAGAGCTATGGACAGATTACAGTGAGCGCAGCCTTTCAGCGGGGCAGTGCTAAGATGACTACTCAACAAGAAATCCAAATGGAAGAACCACCACAGGTATCCTATAACTGTGCTTGCATACAGCGATGTCATCTGAATGATGCAACTCCAGACTGCACAAACAACAATACTATAGCTGTAGGACTAGCCAAGGGCTGTAACAGTTACATGAATTCTGTAGACAGCCAATTTGATCTAGCCCTGTTACATAGATTTAAACCCTCAGTTAGGTGGCCTGTACCCCGAGCAGAAGGAACAGGATGGTACTGGCTATGCGGTAACCGAGCTCGGAAAATACTGCCCCTAGGATGGGAAGGAGTGTGCACCAGGAGCCCTCGCCCCGAGCACGACAGCAGTTAATAAGCTGCATGAACAGAGTGGATGGGCGAGGACCCTCCTTAAACGAAGCAGAAGGACTCACAGTGCTATAGCAGACTGTCCTTAGGCATTCCACAGTTTCGTTAGATGGTTTCTCTCTCGGCTTGGAGTAAGTGAATTGGAAAAGACAACTGTAAATATATCCACCATAATCGAGAACATAGAAAACAGAACTATGGACGCCACACAAGCGTTGCAAATTGAAGTGTCCAGTTTGTCTCAGGTAGTGTAACAAAATCGAATGGCCCTTGGCCTCGCAAGGGGGTGTCTGCACCGTGATTAACACAAGCTGTTGTGTATACGTAGATCAGAATGGCAGAATTTCCACGGGTTTGGCAGAAATTTGGGAACAGACCAAAGTCCTGCCTCAGGCCACCAAGGATGATACGTCCTGGGGCTTTGAAGAATTGTGGCACAAACTTAGCTCATGGCTACTGAATTGGGTATGGTTAAGAAATCTGTTTCTAGTGGTAATAGTAATGGTCTGCATCTATATCTTAGCTTGCATTATGATTCAGTGTTGTTGTAGACAAATCTGCATGAAAATGAGGTATTAAGTATTGAGACCTTGGATTTATGAGTCCAAAGTCTCAAGAAAAGGGGGAGTTGCTGCCTGTAGCTGATGCCTGCAAGCAGTTGGTGCTACTGGCTGTAAGGGGCCTCAGACGAGAATGCACCCAAGGGCATAATTTTTGCCACTGTGATGGGTCCATCCCGGGGAGGGCAGAGAAGCCAACAGACACCTGTGGGAGCTGAAGGTAAGAAAGCTGAGAAACTTTACAGACAGAGCAATGAGCCAAGATGAGGTCTTATATGAAAAAAACCTCAGAGTTCATGGAAAGGACACTAAGACACCTCTTCAGCCACCACTAGGGACCACCACAGACCACCGAAAACCCCCATGGAAGCCCCTCAGAGACCCTTCCCCAAATTTTAGTACACTTGTGCAATGTATTAACAGATGCATTAGATCCTCTGGAAATAGGTGTGCACTGCTCGGAAATTACATGAATATTTGTTGGTCTCGGTCCAGCTGGGATCGGGGCGACGCGCAGTTTGTTGAAGGGGGGGCATTGCCAAGAGCAAATGCTGCTGCACTGTGTGCCCGCTCCCAATTTATGACCACCTGTTTACATAGGTTCATTTTCACTTTTACATCCTACTGACCTTCAGGTTTTGCCTGTTTATAACTTACATGCTCACCACACTCTGCAGGTGGTGCTTTTTCCCGCTGTTTTTCACACAACAGGGTGTTCCATAATGCTGCCTCAGGTATCCACAATCATTCTTCTAACCTCAAGGCCAGTTTACATTTTGCTAACTACCAATTCTTAATTCCCACAGGCACCTGCGGGCAGAGACCCCCTGTTCAGCGACACCCCGGGATCCCACACAGCTCCTGGGGGACCAACGCCCCCCAGCCCCCGCTGTGCTCTCCGTCCTGGCACAGAGGAAAAGCAGCTGGCCAGGAGTGAAGCCAGTGAGGAGTCAGGACGGGGCTCCCTGTCCCCCCGCTCTCCTCTCCTGTGCCCTGGGTGGCGCCTTCCACCCCTCCAAACCGGCAGCAGATACGGCAGGGACAGAGTAGTTGCGGCTTCATCACTGGCGTTAGCCAGCCTGTGCCTCAGCTTCCTCCTGCGTGAGCTGGTACCAGGGCAGCTGGTGCCCACATCTGGGGAGCTTTACACCAGGCCAGATAACACTGAAAAGTTGCAGGGGAGTCACAGGCTGGTTTTGCTCAGAGCAGCCATCGACAGGGTGTAGGTACAGGGCCCAGTGTCGTCTGGGCTGTGGGTAAGCAAAGGCTGAGGGCAGCCATGGAGCGAGGGGCCGGAGTGTCCAGGACCCCATTGCCTGCGGAGCGGCTCACAGCCGGTCCCCGGTTACGGGGTGTCGTTAGGGGTGATGTCATAATGGGGCAGATCCAAACCACCCGACGACAGGGTGTCAGAGCGTCAGTGCTGCAGCCGCGCCGCCACCGGTCACAGCAGACATGCTGCGCTCTGTCCCGGGTCTGCCGGCGGCCTCTGAGCCTGCCCAGCTGCCCCCCATCACCTACCAGCTGCCCCAGGCCAGTGTCTGGCAGGGGGGGCCAGGGCCCATGGGGGCCCCGGGGCAGCTGGTGCAGCTCCACCCCGGCATGTGGCTCCCTCCCATGGTGCAGCTCCCCCCAGGGGTGCAGTTCTGCTCCATGGCTGCTCCCTGTCCCCCTGCCCATGGCTGGGGACAGCAGGTGGTGGGGAGGACGCTGGTGCCCCCCCAGCCGATGGGGCTGGGGCCGGGGGCCGTGGTCCAGGAGGAGCCCCTGTACCCCACGGGCTCCTGCCTGCTGCACGTCCCTGCCCGCCCCAGCCCCCCGTCACCCTGCCACCCCGCAGCTCAGCGCTGGGTGCAGGGCCCCCCTCTGCTCCACAACACGCCCGGCAGCGCCCAGAAGCTGCCGGAGGCCTCCAACATGGAGGCAGTGGCCGTCGAGGACAGCGTCCCTGCTGCCAGCGCCCACCAGCCCGCCCTGGCTCCGCTGACTGGCAGAGCCACCATAAAGCCCAAAGGTGAGTTTAGGGGCTGGCAGAGCCCACAGGCAGACAGCCAAGCTGAGGAAAGGTTGCATCGCCTGGACTTGGGTTGGCTTTGCTTTTGCAGCAGCAGTGACCGCCCTGGCAGCCCCGGGGAAGCCCGCAGACCTGCCCGAGCAGGGGCTGGACGCCTTCGCGGAGGCCTTTCGTGAGGAGGCAGAGGACACCACTGCCCAACAGATCCTCGCTTGGCTTAACACCGTGGATGGCGAGGACACCATCCCCGACGTCCTCGACAGCCCCAGCGTGACTGCCTTCCTCCAGCAGCTCCCTGACGTCTCTGCCTACGTGGCGGAGGGCAGCAGCCCCAAGGAGCAGGCAGTGGCGGCAAGGCTGGGGGACAGTGAGGACGCTGTCTCCGATGTCCCAGAGCTGACGGCCCTCCTCGGTGAGCTCCCGGACCTCTCCAGGTATGTGGAAGCGGGTGGTGGTGGGAGTGGGGAACAGTGAGGACACTGTCCCTGATGTCCTTGATTTCCCCAACAGCCTCACCAGCACCATGTGCTGTGATGAGCTCCCCGACCTCTCTGTGTACGTGGTGGACGGTGACTGCCCCCAGGACCGAGCGATGGTGGCACATCTAGGGGACAGTGGGGACACCGTCTTGACCGCCAGTGTCCCCAACTTGCCTGCTGAGGTCCTCAAGGAGCTCCCTGACCTCTGCAGGTACGTGACGGAGGGCGGCTGCCCCAAGGAGCGAGCCGTGGCGGCAGGGCTGGGGGATGGCAAGGACACCGTCCCCAGTGTCCCCCACGTCTCCAACTTGAGCACCTCCCTTAACGAGCTCCCCCACCTCTCGGAGTACAGGGCAGAGGGCGGCTGCGACAATGAGCAAGTGGCGGTGGTGATGCTGGTGGACGGTGAAAACATCTTCCCTGACAGCCTCTCCAGCACCGTCTCCTCCAATGAAGCCCCCAACTTCTTGGGGTACGGGACGCAGGGCAACTGGGCCAAGGACCACCTGTCAGCAGCGATGCTGGGCGACGCCGATCCCTTCTGGGGGGTGCCAGCCTCCCCCTCGCAGGACCCCACAGGGCAGCAGGGCAGGATGGCGGCAGAACTGCCCACCTGGCTGCCACCGAGTCCTTCGGAGACATCTGAGGAGAGCTCGGAGGAGAGCTCAGATGAGAGCTCGGATGAGAGCTCCGAGGACAGTCCTGCGAAGAGACCCCAGAAGGGTCCCCTGAAGGCTCTTCCAGACAGTCACCTGCTGAGCCCACAGGGGATCCCGCTGCTGAGTCCCCTGCCCAGCCCCTCGCGTCCTTCCCGGCGTCACCCGCCCCGCACGGCCCGGCTGATGGAGGAGGTGCTGCGGAGGCAGCCCCGGGTGCTTCTGACTCGCCTGCCCCTGGAGAATGCGCTGAAGGGTCCTCAGGAGACCCCTCTGCCCAGCCGCTCACGTCCCTCCCGGAATCACCCAGCCCACACAGCCCGGCTGATGGAGGAGGTGCTGCGGAGGCAGCCCCGGGTGCTTCTGACCCGCCTGCCGCTGCCCTTGGGCGCTGTCTCTGGCCGGGGGGTGCCCGGATCGGGCCGGGCGGGGGGCAAGCGGGCCAAGCGCCCCGCCCCGGCCAGGAGTGCCAAGAAACGAGAGACCTCCCTGCGGGACAACATCCCACCCAAGAGGAGGAAGATGGTGGTGTGACGGGTGGGAAAACACTCAAAAACCTCGCAGGAGGTGAAGCCGGACAGGGACGGCGTGGTGGCGGGCAGCAGCAAGTGGAGAGCACCTGATGGCAACAACGTGCCCGCCAAGGGAGCCAGAACCCTGAGGGACACCACGGGACAGCGTGCCGCCCGCTCCAGCCCCAGCCCTCTCCCATATCTCCAACTATTTCTTAATTCATTAAAGTTTCAGTGTTTGTTTCACAGCGACTCTGCCAGTGGTCATTCGTGCAGCGGGAGGTGGGGGGTTAATGCAGCCCCTGCCCCATGAGCTGATACGAACGAAAATTGTCTGGAAGCAACAATCAGTGTGTTGAAGGGGTGATTGTGCACCGGGTGAAAGAACCCGCTTTTGGGACAACACACAGCCCCCTGACTGCACACCAGCACACACACATACAGACACTCCCTGCCTGCACACCAGCACACACACACACACACATACAGACACTCCCTGACTGCACACCAGCGCGCACACACACACACATACAGACACTCCCTGACTGCACACCAGCGCGCACACACACACACACACACAGACACTCCCTGACTGCACACCAGCACACACACACACACACACACACACACACACACACACACACAGAAACTCCCTGCCTGCACACCAGCACACACACACACAGACACAGACACTCCCTGACTGCACACCAGCACACACACACACACACACAGACACTCCCTGACTGCACACCAGCGCGCACACACACACACACACACTCCCTGACTGCACACCAGCACACACACTCCCATGGACTCCTCAGCCTCCTGCTGCCACTGCTCCCAGCCTCTCGCTGCTCCATCGCCTTCGGTTGCTCCACACTGGAACCCTGTCCCAAACCCACCAGACCCCCCCTGCCCCCAGCTAACCCAGCTCAGCCCTAGAGCTACCCCGCAGCTCTGTCCCAGTGACCCCTCTGGCTAACGGGGCGCTGGGGCAGCCAGCTGTGGGCTGGGGAGATGACCAGCCCTGCTCGGAGGGCAGCTCAGTGCGGCCTGGGCTCCGTGCTGGGTGTCCAAGCCGAGGCCTCTTGACAGAAACCTGGACTTGGTGGGACCGTGACACAGCATCATCTCCAGAGCCAGGACAGCTCCCTTCAAGCCATGGTCCAGAAGCAAAGGGCCCGCCCCAGTGCCCAGAGATCCCAGCTCAGCTGGAGGCGTGCGGGGCACCCCTGGGCGGGAGCCGAGCTGGGAGCTGCAGCACCATCACGTGCCAGGGGCCAGGAGCGCAGCAAGGTGGGGTTGGGATAGATGGTCCTGGCAGCTTCAGAGGCAGGACCTGGTGCAGCCAGTGCAGAGCCGACAGGCCTCGGTGGGAAGCAGCTCAGGGTATGATCCATCGTTTTGTTTACATGCCAGTGACTTGCCTTAGAAACTAACTCTCCAGATTTGTTTGATGTCTGTGAAGACAATCATGCCTCGTTACCCCTTTTTTGTTTCCACTCTGGAAGCCAATAGGGCTTCTCTGCACCCTCCCTGTAGGTATTTACAGACACTGCCAGGATCCCCCTGAGCCTTCCCCAGGCTGAACAGGCCCAGCTCTCTCACCTTTCCTCATGTGAGATGCTCCCGTCCCTTCATCATCTTTGTGGCCCTTTGCTGGACTCTCTGTCCATGTCTCTCCCGCACTGGGGAGCTCAGAACTGGACCCAGCACTCCAGCTCTCGCAGCACTCACCAGCGCTGAACGAAGGGGTGGGAGCATCTCCCCTGACCTGCCGGCAGCTCTCCTCCTGACGCAGCCCGCGATGCCGTTGCCCTTCTTTGCAGCAGCGGTACATTATTGGCTCACGTTCAACTTGGTGTCCCCCAGGTCCCCCTCTTCTGCAACGCCGCTTTCCAGCTGGGCAGCCCCAGGATATACCGGTGTGTGGGGCTGTTCCTCCCCAGAGCACTTGTGCTCTATTCAACTGATACCCAAAAAGCGGTCGAGGAAACTCTCTCAGACTCATTTGGAGGGTCAGAAAGCAGGCATTCTGTATTGCAGCGCTGGGCGCACACGTGAATAATTTCGCAGAGGTGAGCGCACCGACTCCTAGCGCTGCACAGCTTAGAGTGAAAGCAATTCGGTCATAGGCACTAAATTTCCACAAAGCCATGAGCATATTCATACTTTTCCCAGAACTAGGTAACATATGCATTAGTACTTTGCACATGCTCACTTCCGTTGATCTAAATGAGTCGGTGCTCCTCTGGTGGTCTCTAGTGGCTAATTAGAGTCTTCCTCACTGTGTCCGTTTGATGAGCCTTTACTCCGCGCATGCTCGCTTCTCCTGGAGGCTCTTTGCCGAAATAGAGTCTGGCCTGGGCTTGTTCACAGCCACAATTTTCACTCTGCGGACACTGGAGCATCCTGTTATCTACTGTTAGGGGTCTAAACTGAGAGGCGTACATTTTGTTATCTATAGATAAGCGAGTTGTTTTACAGATGATCCCGTGGTTCCAGTCCCCTGGTATCAGGGGGACTGGGGAAGAGCAGGCTGGGGTTAACTGGGAGAACTGGGGGAGACTGGAAAGGGAGGACTGGACAGGGGACTGGGGAAGCAGGGGGCTGGGGGTTCCTGGGGAAGGGCAGGAGGTAACTGGGTGCATGGGTGTAAGTGGGGCAGGGACACCTCAACATGGATCCCCAGCATCGCCCCCCCTGCATTGGGAGCCCCAGTATGGGGGTGCTGCAGCCCCCCAGCATGGGGACCCCCTGCATTGGGAATGCCAAGATCCGGGCAATGCAGCCCCCAGCATGGTGTCCCCCAACCCCCCTTACTGGGGTCCCCCAACACTGGGGTGATGCAGCCCCCCAGAACTGGGTCCCCCATACACCCCCCCTCAAGGTGACACAGCCCCCAGCATTGGGACTCCCCTGATCAGGGCCCCCCAGCACTGGAGCCCCCGCTGTCGGGGGGACACAGACACCAGCAGTGGGGACCCCCATCCCCCCCCCATTTCTGCCCCATTTCTCCCTTAACCCCTCATGGGTTAAAGCCTCCTGGGTGGACCCTTCCCGGGGGCGGGGCCTCTCCTGGGGGTGTCACAGCACAGGGGCGGAGCCTTCACTGTCTTTCCTTTTCCAAACCAGGGGATAAATGGGGGGTCGAGGGGTGGGGCTTGTCTTGGAGGGTGGGGCCTCTCCAGGGGGTGTGTCCCACCTCGGGGCGGGCCTTTCCCCACTCTCCCGGGCCATAATGACCAGACAGGGTGTTCTCTGGAGGGTGCGGCCCCTCCCGGGGGGTGTGTCCCCAGAGGGGGCGAGGCCTATGCAGGAGTGGCGTGGGCGGGTCCAGGGGCGCCGCTGTCCAATGAGGCGCTGCTGTTCCACGAGAAGTGCGGGGCCCTCGCCAAGCTGTGCAATGGGCACAAGACAGCCAAGGCAGCACGGAGCCCCCGGCACCAGGACACACCTTGGGGGGCCAGGGCGGGGCACGGGCACACACCCCAGCCAGGGCCGCAAGGCCTTCGTCCTGAACACGGCCAGCGTCCCCTCCCGCGGGGACAGGGCTCGCTGCAAAGCCCTTCCCAGCCTCGAGACGTTCACACCCTTCCTCGCCTCCCACCCCGCTCAGCTCCGCAGCCCGGCATCGCCTCACTGCCGCAGCAAAAGAACCCCAAATCACCCCAGGAACGGCCAGGGAGGGAGCTGCCGGCCAGGCTGGGACCCTCCTCCCCTGGCCTGGCTGCACCCCGGGCAGACACAAGACCGGACGGGGGGGGAAACATAAACAAGAGTTGGCAGCTGCCACAAGGGCCAGGGTCAGCGCTCCAGAGATTTCTCCAAGTGCCCCCAGAGGAACTGCGCAGTGCTGGCGTCCCGGCTGGGCGAGCGGCAGGAGACACCCACCACGACATCTGCTTTGGTTTCCATCCCCCTCATCCTCACCCCGAGGCTCCCAACCACGTCCTCGCTGACTGTCAGCCCTGCAGCATCGCACCTCTCCCTCACATCGCCTGCCAGCCCTCCCCTCGCCTGCCCTGCCTGCCCCTCCTGCCCCACCTGCCCCCTCCAGCCCAGCACTCCAGGTGTGGGGCTCCTGCCACCAAGTCCCCCTGATCCCAAGGCTGTCTCAGCTCTGCCAACGGACCAAGGCTTCCCGTCCAAGGCACCTGCACCCACAGGCCCCTTTTAACCCTTTCCCTCCCCAGGAGGAGCCGGGGAGGTTGCTGGGGGCGGGGCGTAACCTGGGGACCCCCAACATTCCGTCCCGGGACACCCCAGAGAGTCCTTAGCAACCAACACCCACCACAAACCATGGTGCTGCCACCAGGGTGGGTGTCTCTGCGCGGCTCCTGGGACCCCCCAGGGCCCCGGTTCCTGCGGCTCTCTCTGCTCCCCGAAATCTTCTCCCACCAAGGTAGGCACCGACCCCGACCCCGACCCCTGCAGCCCGGGGACGCTCTTGGGGGCCAGAGCGGAGGTGAGCGCCGGCCATGGCTCCCGTCTCTCTTCCAGGCTCAGCCAACCTGTGCCCACTGCCCGGGCAGGAGCAGCCCTTCCCCACAGCCTGGGCACCCCCGGCGGGGGGGGCACCCCACGCCCCCCAGGCCCCTCCACAAGGTATGGCACCCCTCTCTGCTCCACCACCCCGGCACCTTTCGCACCTTCAGCACCCCCGACCACGGGCACCCCAGAGTCCCCATCACTCCCGTGCCCCCTCCCCAGGCAGTTTTTGCACGGGGGTTTGGCAAGCCTGGGCGAGCGTCCCTGCCCTCACCTGGCTGATGTGTGCCCAGTACAGCCCACGGCCAGAGAATTTACCACATACTTGGCGCCATCTCTCCCCTTTTCACCTCGGAGAAGCCAGACTCGTCCCCGATTTCTGAGCCCGTCCCTTTGGCACAGCAGCTCATCCCGCGGGCATCGCCCTGGCAACGAGCTCCCCACGTGCGTGGCGCGGAGCCGGGGGATGTTGGTGATGGGAGGCCGGCTCGGTGGGTGCCCCCAGAGGGTCCCCCTTGCCCAGCACAGCTCCCTCTCACCTACACAGGGCTGCTGAGGGCTCCGTGTGGCTGCCGTTTTGACCCCCGACTCTTTGGCTACGAGTGGACCAACATGCCACCACCATCCACCTCCATCCCCAGCTACGGGCACATCGAGGGGCTGTCTGCTCCCTTCAACATCGCCAGCACGGCCACCTCTGCAGGGGCACCCCTGGGCACTGACATCGCCCCAGGCAGCAACGTCCCCCTAGCAGCCGGTGCTGACCCCTACAACCAAGGCCCTGGGGACGCCACGGACGACCTGGTTGTGACTGAAGACATGCTTCAGCAAGAGGCCCTCAGGCTCTTCAGTCACTCCCTGGATGCGGTGGGTGTCAGCCAGGATGGTCTCAGCAGCGGCCCCATGCCTGGGGACAGTGGAGTCACCAGAGAAGAGGGGAGAGCGATGGCCCCAGGCTCCCCAGTGCTGTCGACGTCCATCCCCACCTACGAGGACGTCCAGGGGCAACCGGAAAACAACATCTCCGGCGCGGCCACCCCCATGGGGCCAGTCCCAGGCAGCAACATCCCCCCGGGCAGTGACGTCCCCACCAGCCCCGCTGCTGTCCCCCACAATGAAGACCTTGGGGGCACACCAGAAGATCTCAGTCTCAGCGATGAGATGCTGCTCCAAGAGGCCCTGAGCCTCTTTGGTTGGTCACTGGACTCGGTGGGGCTCAGCCAGGACGGTGCCAGCAGCAGCCCCATGCCTGGGGACCTGGCTGACACCTGCGCAGCCATCCCCCCCTGTGACTCCCCCTCGCTTTTGCTGCCCGATGAGCTGCTTGGCCTCGACAACACCATCGACACCGTCCTGGGCCTGGAGGACTTTCTGATGGGGCTGGAGGCCCAGGAGCCGTGGGGGGATGCGGGGATGGAGCCGCCCCCGTCCCAGCCGGCCATGCCAGAGAAGCGGGACTGGAAGCGGGGGCAGAGCACCCTGTCACCGCCCCCCAGCAAGCGCAGGGCACTTGCAGTCAGCCCGGGGAGGGCAGGGGGGAGTAAAGATTGATGTAGGGAACGGGGCAGTGGGTGATGAGAGTGGGGTATCTTGGGGGTGCGGGAGGAGGGTGGTGTATTGGGGGGGTATGTTATTGTATTTGGGGGGTGGGGGCTCAAGGGTGGGGTGTTTGGGGCGTGGGTGGGGATGTTCATGTATTTGGGGGGAGGGAGGGTATTAGAGTAGTTTTGATGGGACATTCTCTGTTGTTTATTGCAATTAAAATTTGTTTTCTTCAAAACCTCTCCGTGTCTGTGTAGGAGGGGGAGGCAGCGCAGGGGGCATCGGGAAACGGCACCCAACGGTGCAACAGCCCCGCTGAGCCCCAAATCAGAGCCGGTGAGCCCTGAAGGGCACCCAGCCGCCCCCAGGACCGAGTCACCACCAGCGGGGCAGGCAATGGTGGGGGGCGGGGGGGGACTCCCCCGGCCCATTCCCTGGGGCAAGGAGCCCTTTGGCGGGGCAGCCAGGACAGACGGCTCCCTGCAGGACTCACGGACACGGCCCCACGCAGAAAGCAGCACGGAGCCCCCGGCACCAGGACAGACCTTGGGGGGCCAGGGGGGGCACGGGCACACACCCCAGCCAGGGCCGCAAGGCCTTTGTCCTGAACACGGCCAGCATCCCCTCCCGCAGGGACAGGGCTCGCTGCAGAGCCCTTCCCAGCCTCGAGACGTTCACGCCCTTCCTCGCCTCCCACCCTGCTCTGCTCCGCAGCCCGGCATCACCTCACTACCGCAGCAAAAGAACCCCAAATCACCCCAGGAATGTTAAACTCAGTTATCCACAATTATTCTTCTAACCTCAAGGCCAGTTTACATTTTGCTAACTACCAATTCTTAATTCCCACAGGCACCTGCGGGCAGAGGCCCCCTGTTCAGCGACACCCCGGGATCCCACACAGCTCCTGGGGGACCAACGCCCCCCAGCCCCCGCTGTGCTCTCCGTCCTGGCACAGAGGAAAAGCAGCTGGCCAGGAGTGAAGCCAGTGAGGAGTCAGGACGGGGCTCCCTGTCCCCCCGCTCTCCTCTCCTGTGCCCTGGGTGGCGCCTTCCACCCCTCCAAACTGGCAGCAGATACGGCAGGGACAGAGTAGTTGCGGCTTCATCACTGGCGTTAGCCAGCCTGTGCCTCAGCTTCCTCCTGCGTGAGCTGGTACCAGGGCAGCTGGTGCCCACATCTGGGGAGCTTTACACCAGGCCAGATAACACTGAAAAGTTGCAGGGGAGTCACAGGCTGGTTTTGCTCAGAGCAGCCATCGACAGGGTGTAGGTACAGGGCCCAGTGTCGTCTGGGCTGTGGGTAAGCAAAGGCTGAGGGCAGCCATGGAGCGAGGGGCCGGAGTGTCCAGGACCCCATTGCCTGCGGAGCGGCTCACAGCCGGTCCCCGGTTACGGGGTGTCGTTAGGGGTGATGTCATAATGGGGCAGATCCAAACCACCCGACGACAGGGTGTCAGAGCGTCAGTGCTGCAGCCGCGCCGCCACCGGTCACAGCAGACATGCTGCGCTCTGTCCCGGGTCTGCCGGCGGCCTCTGAGCCTGCCCAGCTGCCCCCCATCACCTACCAGCTGCCCCAGGCCAGTGTCTGGCAGGGGGGGCCAGGGCCCATGGGGGCCCCGGGGCAGCTGGTGCAGCTCCACCCCGGCATGTGGCTCCCTCCCATGGTGCAGCTCCCCCCAGGGGTGCAGTTCTGCTCCATGGCTGCTCCCTGTCCCCCTGCCCATGGCTGGGGACAGCAGGTGGTGGGGAGGACGCTGGTGCCCCCCCAGCCGATGGGGCTGGGGCCGGGGGCCGTGGTCCAGGAGGAGCCCCTGTACCCCACGGGCTCCTGCCTGCTGCACGTCCCTGCCCGCCCCAGCCCCCCGTCACCCTGCCACCCCGCAGCTCAGCGCTGGGTGCAGGGCCCCCCTCTGCTCCACAACACGCCCGGCAGCGCCCAGAAGCTGCCGGAGGCCTCCAACATGGAGGCAGTGGCCGTCGAGGACAGCGTCCCTGCTGCCAGCGCCCACCAGCCCGCCCTGGCTCCGCTGACTGGCAGAGCCACCATAAAGCCCAAAGGTGAGTTTAGGGGCTGGCAGAGCCCACAGGCAGACAGCCAAGCTGAGGAAAGGTTGCATCGCCTGGACTTGGGTTGGCTTTGCTTTTGCAGCAGCAGTGACCGCCCTGGCAGCCCCGGGGAAGCCCGCAGACCTGCCCGAGCAGGGGCTGGACGCCTTCGCGGAGGCCTTTCGTGAGGAGGCAGAGGACACCACTGCCCAACAGATCCTCGCTTGGCTTAACACCGTGGATGGCGAGGACACCATCCCCGACGTCCTCGACAGCCCCAGCGTGACTGCCTTCCTCCAGCAGCTCCCTGACGTCTCTGCCTACGTGGCGGAGGGCAGCAGCCCCAAGGAGCAGGCAGTGGCGGCAAGGCTGGGGGACAGTGAGGACGCTGTCTCCGATGTCCCAGAGCTGACGGCCCTCCTCGGTGAGCTCCCGGACCTCTCCAGGTATGTGGAAGCGGGTGGTGGTGGGAGTGGGGAACAGTGAGGACACTGTCCCTGATGTCCTTGATTTCCCCAACAGCCTCACCAGCACCATGTGCTGTGATGAGCTCCCCGACCTCTCTGTGTACGTGGTGGACGGTGACTGCCCCCAGGACCGAGCGATGGTGGCACATCTAGGGGACAGTGGGGACACCGTCTTGACCGCCAGTGTCCCCAACTTGCCTGCTGAGGTCCTCAAGGAGCTCCCTGACCTCTGCAGGTACGTGACGGAGGGCGGCTGCCCCAAGGAGCGAGCCGTGGCGGCAGGGCTGGGGGATGGCAAGGACACCGTCCCCAGTGTCCCCCACGTCTCCAACTTGAGCACCTCCCTTAATGAGCTCCCCCACCTCTCGGAGTACAGGGCAGAGGGCGGCTGCGACAATGAGCAAGTGGCGGTGGTGATGCTGGTGGACGGTGAAAACATCTTCCCTGACAGCCTCTCCAGCACCGTCTCCTCCAATGAAGCCCCCAACTTCTTGGGGTACGGGACGCAGGGCAACTGGGCCAAGGACCACCTGTCAGCAGCGATGCTGGGGGACGCCGACCCCTTCTGGGGGGTGCCAGCCTCCCCCTCGCAGGACCCCACAGGGCAGCAGGGCAGGATGGCGGCAGAACTGCCCACCTGGCTGCCACCGAGTCCTTCGGAGACATCTGAGGAGAGCTCGGAGGAGAGCTCAGATGAGAGCTCGGATGAGAGCTCCGAGGACAGTCCTGCGAAGAGACCCCAGAAGGGTCCCCTGAAGGCTCTTCCAGACAGTCACCTGCTGAGCCCACAGGGGATCCCGCTGCTGAGTCCCCTGCCCAGCCCCTCGCGTCCTTCCCGGCGTCACCCGCCCCGCACGGCCCGGCTGATGGAGGAGGTGCTGCGGAGGCAGCCCCGGGTGCTTCTGACTCGCCTGCCCCTGGAGAATGCGCTGAAGGGTCCTCAGGAGACCCCTCTGCCCAGCCGCTCACGTCCCTCCCGGAATCACCCAGCCCACACAGCCCGGCTGATGGAGGAGGTGCTGCGGAGGCAGCCCCGGGTGCTTCTGACCCGCCTGCCGCTGCCCTTGGGCGCTGTCTCTGGCCGGGGGGTGCCCAGATCGGGCCGGGCGGGGGGCAAGGGGGCCAAGTGCCCCGCCCCGGCCAGGAGTGCCAAGAAACGAGAGACCTCCCTGCGGGACAACATCCCACCCAAGAGGAGGAAGATGGTGGTGTGACGGGTGGGAAAACACTCAAAAACCTCGCAGGAGGTGAAGCCGGACAGGGACGGCGTGGTGGCGGGCAGCAGCAAGTGGAGAGCACCTGATGGCAACAACGTGCCCGCCAAGGGAGCCAGAACCCTGAGGGACACCACGGGACAGCGTGCCGCCCGCTCCAGCCCCAGCCCTCTCCCATATCTCCAACTATTTCTTAATTCATTAAAGTTTCAGTGTTTGTTTCACAGCGACCCTGCCAGTGGTCATTCGTGCAGCGGGAGGTGGGGGGTTAATGCAGCCCCTGCCCCATGAGCTGATACGAACGAAAATTGTCTGGAAGCAACAATCAGTGTGTTGAAGGGGTGATTGTGCACCGGGTGAAAGAACCCGCTTTTGGGACAACACACAGCCCCCTGACTGCACACCAGCACACACACACACAGACACAGACACTCCCTGACTGCACACCAGCACACACACACACACACACAGACACTCCCTGACTGCACACCAGCGCACACACACACACACACACACACACTCCCTGACTGCACACCAGCACACACACTCCCATGGACTCCTCAGCCTCCTGCTGCCACTGCTCCCAGCCTCTCGCTGCTCCATCGCCTTCGGTTGCTCCACACTGGAACCCTGTCCCAAACCCACCAGACCCCCCCTGCCCCCAGCTAACCCAGCTCAGCCCTAGAGCTACCCCGCAGCTCTGTCCCAGTGACCCCTCTGGCTAACGGGGCGCTGGGGCAGCCAGCTGTGGGCTGGGGAGATGACCAGCCCTGCTCGGAGGGCAGCTCAGTGCGGCCTGGGCTCCGTGCTGGGTGTCCAAGCCGAGGCCTCTTGACAGAAACCTGGACTTGGTGGGACCGTGACACAGCATCATCTCCAGAGCCAGGACAGCTCCCTTCAAGCCATGGTCCAGAAGCAAAGGGCCCGCCCCAGTGCCCAGAGATCCCAGCTCAGCTGGAGGCGTGCGGGGCACCCCTGGGCGGGAGCCGAGCTGGGAGCTGCAGCACCATCACGTGCCAGGGGCCAGGAGCGCAGCAAGGTGGGGTTGGGATAGATGGTCCTGGCAGCTTCAGAGGCAGGACCTGGTGCAGCCAGTGCAGAGCCGACAGGCCTCGGTGGGAAGCAGCTCAGGGTATGATCCATCGTTTTGTTTACATGCCAGTGACTTGCCTTAGAAACTAACTCTCCAGATTTGTTTGATGTCTGTGAAGACAATCATGCCTCGTTACCCCTTTTTTGTTTCCACTCTGGAAGCCAATAGGGCTTCTCTGCACCCTCCCTGTAGGTATTTACAGACACTGCCAGGATCCCCCTGAGCCTTCCCCAGGCTGAACAGGCCCAGCTCTCTCACCTTTCCTCATGTGAGATGCTCCCGTCCCTTCATCATCTTTGTGGCCCTTTGCTGGACTCTCTGTCCATGTCTCTCCCGCACTGGGGAGCTCAGAACTGGACCCAGCACTCCAGCTCTCGCAGCACTCACCAGCGCTGAACGAAGGGGTGGGAGCATCTCCCCTGACCTGCCGGCAGCTCTCCTCCTGACGCAGCCCGCGATGCCGTTGCCCTTCTTTGCAGCAGCGGTACATTATTGGCTCACGTTCAACTTGGTGTCCCCCAGGTCCCCCTCTTCTGCAACGCCGCTTTCCAGCTGGGCAGCCCCAGGATATACCGGTGCGTGGGGCTGTTCCTCCCCAGAGCACTTGTGCTCTATTCAACTGATACCCAAAAAGCGGTCGAGGAAATCCAAAGAAGCACTGACACCTGCCTTCTGAACAGACTATCCCTCATATAGAGAGAGATGCTTGTTTTCAATCCGTTTGTGAAGTGCACAGGGAGGAGACCTCCAGCCATCTAATACCAGACGGATAGAAAAATGAATTCCCCTTAAAAGTCAATCAGTACACATTTAAACGGATCAACTGAAAACTGAAGAGTGGCAATGACCTGGTGAAGTGAAGGCCTCATTTGCATGGGACACTTATCACGGCACATATTTGTATGACTTGAAGTAGCCCACCAGCTTGGTCACCGAGCCAGAGAATTTGTGGAGGAGGGTTTATAAACAGCGGAGTGCGCTGCCGAGGTAGTTCTGTGAAGGGACCTGACACCCGTTGGCTTTCACACATTTATTTTTCCTTCGCCTCAATTAACTGAGTTCATTTTGGTGATGAAATCTTAGTAAAGGTGAAGTCAAACAATGTAGACTTAAAAGTTAACTTTTTAGTTTTGGAGCGTTATTCCTGAAGTCCCTGGAAATGTCTGTTTGCTCGCTTTGAATTTAACAGCTGCCAGCTTAGTCTAACAGCTCTCAGACAAAACCGGCATCTGCCAGCAGGAGCCTGTTCCCCGCAGGCAGCGACATCCCCTAAGCAGAGCCCTGGAAACTACCGAGACCCGCGAAGCGGTGTCACTCTGCCTCGCCACGACTCCACATCTCCAGATTGAGCAGCGACATCACGCTCAACAGGGCTACTTTTCACACTCGTCCAAGCAGAGCTCCGACAGGAATGTTCAACCACGCTGGAGCCAGCACCGTTGTTGATTCCTTCTCCCTTCTAGCACAAAACTTGTCTTGCTGCCAGTGATGGCCAGTAAGTAGCTACTGGGCTTTTGCAAGCACTAGACGTTGCACATCGACCACGTAGTCTCCTACGCCCAGCTCCGTGTCTAACAACAGATCGGAACGGCTCTGTGAGGTCTCCACACAAGCCTCAGCTACCGATGGTGGCCGAATCGCACTGTCCCTTCCCGCCCCACTGAATCGCTGGTGCCACTTGCCCTCCCGGTTCCCCGCACGCCGGCGGGACGGGCCCCAGGCTGACTCACGCCCCGTGGGGACAAGCCACAGAGAGCAGAGTGTGGCTCCCGCAGGCCGCGGCCGCCGCCAGCCGGGCAGTGCCCGAGGCCCCGTGCCCACCGCCCCACGCACCTTCTCCGGTCTGGGCGTTGCTGATCCGCAGGTCGCAGGTGGCCGCCTTCAGCTTCTGGCGGCCCATGATCTGGCGCTTGAGGTCGCTGAGGGAGATGTGGAGGCCGCTGAAGGTGACCGTGTCGCAGCGCAGCTGGGAGGAGAACTGGTCATGGACGCACGGCATGGCTGGGCCAGGCGACGCCTGCTCCTGACAGCGTCCGCCGTGCGCGGCAGGTGGTATCTGCCAGCCCCTGGCCCCCGCCCCTGCCACGCCTCCGGCCCGGGGCCCTCAGCGATGGAGCTGGGCTGCGGTGGCAGCGCCCACCCGGCTCCTCCTGGCAGCCCGGGCCAGCAGAGGGGTGATGGGGAGAGGCCCCGCGGCCCCGGCTCGGCCACCGATCCCGAGCTCAGCCTCCGCGGCCCCGGCTCAGGCCCGTTGTCCTGTCACCCCCTGGGCCTGTCCCTGCCTGGTGTCCTGCCACCCCCTGGGCCCGTGGTGTCCCTCCTGTCACCGTCCCGGCCTTCACCACACAGCATTACCTCCCGCCAGCCCCTGGGCCTGTGGCGTCCCCCCCTACAGCCCTGGGCCCATCACCGCCTGACGTCCTGTCACCCCCCAGGCCTGTCCCTGCCCATGTCCCTCCTGTCCCCCCAGGCTGTCACCACCCGCTGTCCCCTCCTGCCAGCAGCCAGCCAGGGCGAGGCAGCCTGGGGGAGAGGCAGCGGGCTTTGCCATGTGGCCTCGGCTGCCGGCGCTGCCGGGCGGTGAAGGGAGGGGACATCTCGGGGTGCCTGAGAAAGGCCCCGCTCCCCGCGGACGGGGCAGCCCCTTGTTCCCCGGCCGGGGAGGGGCCGCCAGCCCGGCCTGCGCTGGGAGGGGCCGGGGCCGGGCGGGGCCGCGCGCTCTAAAGGGGCCGCCGCGGGGCCTTTCTCCGGGGCTCTCACCGACGGTGCGAAGCCGGGACCCGCCCCGCGCCCGCCCCGATCCGCCCCCGCCGGGACGCGCCGAGCCGCGGCGGCTCCAGCGGCGCGGGCCGGGGCCCGAGAGCGGCGGCGGCGCTGGCCCTGGCCGTGGTGCTGGCGGCCCGGGGCGGCTGGAGCCGCGGGAACGGTGAGTCGGGGCCGGGGGCGCGGCCGAGGCGGGCGGCGGGGCCCGGGCGGCGGCGGCCCCGCGGCGGGAGGGGCCGAGGCGGGCGGCGCGGGGCGGCCCCGCCGCGCTTTGACCCTCCGTAGCCGTGGGGGGGGGCGGCCGCCGCGCCAGGCCGCACCGCGGGGCCGGCGGCTGGGGCGGCTCGGCCGGGGCCTGCGGCGCCGGGAGCGGGGCCCGCGGCCCTCCCGCGGGGAGCGGCTCGGGTCACCTTCGTCCCGGGGCCGGCGTGTTCGGGCCCAGGCGGGGCAGAGCGGGCCGGGAGGGACGGGCTCGGCGGCGGCCGGGGGGAGCTGGGGCGGGACCGGGCCGGGCTGCAGCTCCCGCCGTTTCGCCTGAGGATTGACCGTGCGGCGCCTCCCGACCCGCCGGGACTGTCGCTCGCGGGAGCGGGGAGGGTCCGGCCGTGCCGCCCGGTGCCGGGGCTCAGGGGTGGGGAAGGGCACGGCCCCCCCCGGCCCTGCTGCTGGGAAGGGGCTGAGCGGTGGCACCCGGCCCTGCTCTCCTGGGCCGCTTTCAGCCCCGGCTGCAGTTCCAGACGGGTTTAGCGAGGCGTGGGGCTGCGGGTTTGTCTTTAACCGCGGGAACGCTTCGGGGGAGCCGTTCAAATCCACGGGTGTTACGGGGGGTGAAGCTCGGAGGTCGGGATCGGTGTTTGCACGGGGTCTGGTAAAACACCAGACGGGTGTAAAGGTGTTGTGCTGGAGGTGTGAGCTTGTTAAATCCCGGCTGACACGAGTTTAAGCCTTACAAGCTGTTTTGATGTCAAACAAACTTGCTCAGGAAATGATTCTAGTTAGAGGTTTTAAGTTCGGATGATGTTTACAGCTGTTTTTAAATAAAAGTATTTATGTGAGGCGAGCTGCCTGGATACGTAAATCCCCTGTGCCCCGGACAGCCCCCTACCCCTGTCAGCTTTCCCTCCGCAGAGGCAATAGCAGTTCCAGTGCAGACAGTGCAGCGATGGCTGGTTTGAGCTGTGGCTGCTGCTCAGAGAACAAAGCAGCAGGTACCCTTAAGGCAGCCCCTTGTTCCCAGCAATCGGACAAGTTGCATATTTCACAAATCGCCCAGTTTCTTCCTCATACGTGTTTTTAAAATTACAAGCCTTGAGAGAGACCCGTGGTACGGCTTTAACCTGGGCGGGTAAGTTCCAGCTGGCAAAGCGAGTCCAAACCTGCCCCTCGCCAGCAGAGACGTGGAAAAGGGAGTTGACATCCAGCACTAATAATAAATACGTCTAGAGCTCTGGTCCAACAGCTCCTAATCTGAAAATGTTATTACTACTCCTACAGTGAAGCTTCTTATTTATTTATCTATTTAAATCACATTTGGCTTTTTGGGTTGCAAGCGTGTTTACGATCTTAACCCCCTAATCTTTGCTGTATTGCTACGTGGTGGGAAAATATACTCAACAATTTATGGATGGAGAAACAGCAGCAATGCACAAGATGCCAAACCAAAGTCTGGGGTGGAATATTTTTATATCGTTCACGCAGTGCAAATACTTTGTATTTTGTGGACAATTTGGACGATCAAGGTCCCTAACCGAAAAGGTTTTCAGCCACTCTGATGTTTGATTCCGATTTTTGAGCATGATGAGCTCACACAGCGCTGCAGTGCAGGTGGAGAGCAGCACGCTAAGGCGAAGGCCGGCGTCAGCGGGGCTCGGAATGCACAGACAATAGTGGCGTGAGCAAACAGGCTGTTCCCTGCGCAGCGGAACTAACGGAGTCTGCTTTCTTGCAGATTTGTGTCCTGCATTCTCTACAAACATGCCCCAGGATAACGCTGCTCTCCAGTGACAACATTCCCCCCGTCTCTGAGCCAACCGTACGTGGTTTTTCTTGTGCCCTGTACCTGTCTCTTCCCTTTACTCCTTTTAGACAGTATCTGGTAAGAGGCTGGGCAGCATGTAGTGTGTGTGGCTCAGCAGGCAAACTGGGAGGGTGGTTTGAGTTCACATTTAAAGCACCCTTTGGCTGGAGACGCTGAGTTTTTCCTCCTTAACCCATGCCCAGTTTTCATACATCTTTTAGGAATATGATGCGTGAGAACTCTCTTCCTCTTTTACATGTGACTGAAGTTAGTTGTGAGCTCAGAAGTTACTGAGAGGAGTAGAAGCAAGGGTTGAGGAAAGGAGACCTGACCTTGTTTTGCTGATCAGGGATATTAATTAAATTCAGACACCAGAGTGAAAAGAGCAGGCGTATTTTACTAGAAATAACTAAATAATATAACAGAATAATACAGAAAACATACAGTAAGAAAAGACAAAGTAGCGCGCTTAAACAAATAGGAAAATACAGGGTAATGCATCAAATCATTACTACAAGAGAGAGAGAGAATAGTGATTAAGAAAGATCCATCACCACTTGCATACGTTACCATCATCCAGACCCGCAGGCGCTGGGCAGCCCCGGTTACAGCGAGGATTTGTTGAGCCTTTCCCTGCAAGTGGGAAATCCTACGCGGTGCGTGCACCCATAGGTGAGGCATCCAAAGTCGCTGTGAGCGGGGCCAGCCTTATATACCTGAAATCAGTAAGCCAGAATAGCTGGCACCTTTGTTTTAAGCAGAAATATCTGGAGTCAGTCTCACGTTAGATTTTCCCAGAGCCTGGCCGGGGCTCAGGGAAAAAACTAAGGGAGTTTTCCCAGCTTATCGAGGTGATTTATGAGCAAGGTCACACACCAGGTCACAGGGCCAGACAATTGTCTTTGTGGCCCTGTTTACACACACAAAGAAGGATACATGTCTTACGATGTTTAAGTTACATTTTCTATACATATTTCACTAATGACTACATACTGAGTTAGCAATTTCGGTTCAAGACCTATTGTTCAGGTTTCAATATTCCCACCTTTTACATCCAGACAGGTGGTTTGTTATAATTTAGTACAATACCTATTGATACAATGCTTGTCAATTATAAAACATACAGGATTCATCTATAGGTCAACTCTGGCTTGGGCTTATTGTCCAAGCCTTAGCACTTCAGACCTGTGCATCAAATGAAGATCCATATTTCTTGTTCTGTGAAGAAAAACAGGTTTGTGTTTGGTTTTTTTTATCACTGTGTATTTTATCACTTGATAGGATTTTTATACAGAGTGTTGATGTCTATATGCCATTCTGGAATGTGAAAAGATCAAAACTGTTACTGTGTGAAATCTGTTATATTTTCAGTGTACAGCTTCCCTTACAGTTAGTGCTGTGTGATAGGAGAAACATGATTCATTTTGAACTGAAAGTTTGATCTGTAAGTGTAAGAATATTGTGTTTGTTCCTGTAGCAGAAAGATTTGCAGCACAGACCTTCTGGATCTCCACAAAGTTCAGCCCAGTGCATTTCCCCAGGTTTGTTCTAAAGAATGATTTCTGTGCTCAAGGCTTATCTGTTGGATTGTATTTTTTTCTTTAACATGCTTTAAAGGCTATACACGGTGTGTTATTGAAGCACAGAAAAAGTCCCTTTTAATAAGATGGCTTCATTCTTTTTTCTACTGGGTATGGCTTAGAGGCTCCTAGCAATCTCCTGTGTGGTTTTGTCTTTTTATGTTTCCTTATACCTTCTTGCTGTGTAACCTCAAAATATCATGGTGAAAAGGGATCAATAAGCTAGTTTTTCACTGATTGTCTGTTCTCTGGCCTCTGAAAAGACTAGAACTGTGAACTTTGTTTTACATCAGATTTTCATAATTGTCTATTTAAAACTTGCCTGCAGCTAGTGGTTGCTGGAAATCTCTACGACAAGCTAGCACTAATGGTCTGGACGTAAATCTTTGTTGCAACAAAGTGGGAAAAGAGACCTGGGAGAAAAAAAAAACCAAGAAGAAAGAACAGCTCTATTGCAGCATAGGCTTTGAAATAGCTTTTTGCTGCTGGAAGAGACCATCACGGCCACAGGTGTATAATTGAAATGGCATTTTAATTTGTAGACGTTGCAAGGTCTGCACTAACAGAACAGGCTTCTTGGCTCTCAGGTGACCGACGGGAACTAGAGCAGAATTACCTGCTGCCCTGCAGATGGTCCGTTTGGTTGCTTTGGCTGTAAGAAACAAGCTGACGTGAATCTCCAAGTATTGCTGTGTGTATTTCGTACGTTTTCGTTAGGTACCATTCGACTTGCAGTGCAAGGTGTACTTCTTTATGAAACGGCTCTTACCAAGAGGCAGTGCAACGGGAGTAACTGTTATAAGAAGGTAAGTGGCTGTTTGTGTTATCGAGAATGGTTTTGTGCGTTTAGGGGAACGTGCAGAGGCTAAAATAGGAAGCAAGAAGGAAAGTGAAAATAGGAAAAGTTGGCTGTAGGGCTTGTTGTTGAAACAGCTCTGTGGTATGGTCTGGTGTGATGGGTTAACAGCGATAGGTAGGGCCTCTCAGCAGTGTGCGGGCAGTGCTGATGGATCTCAGAAGATGGCTTTTGGTTGGTGCAGACTCTGCTAGGCAGCCAGTACTTATTTTCCACAGCCAAAAGCAGAAGCTGGAAGGGAACAGCTAATAGCATGGGCACTGGTTGTCTTTACCCACAGCGTGACACTGCAGGCTGCAGTGCCCAGCAAAAAAAGCCAAGGGTATCGTATCAGTGTAAGAGAAATACATTTTAAGAAAGGTATAAACTGTGGTGTTTGCATCCCCTCCGTCCCTCTCCCCACGTTTTGTCTCTGGAGAGTTTTAGATTTGGCCTAACGAGAACCGGAACTTCATGTTCTTGGCTTGTGGAGTACAGAAGGAGAACTTCATGGCTGATGATTTCAATACTTCTCCAAATGGAAATGGGAGGACATTTGTTATTAAGCCTTTGTTTAAGAAATCTGCCTTTACAAATCTTGCTACTGTCTAATTAGTGTCCTCCTTCAGAACAATGGGCTTGGAGCTCATCACTTAGCTGTTTCATTGAGCAAGGTGGAAGTGGAAGGAGAGATAATTGTTAGTGGAGGTACAGACTAAGAAAGGGGAACTTCTGGGGGTGAGTAGACACCAGTGCTTTTACAAGAAAAGTTGTAAATTAGCGATGCATAAACCTTGGCTGGGAACTGGAGACCCTCTTGAACTGCTGCAGCAGCGTGGTCCTGAAGCAGCCTCCCAGACACTGTGCTGGAAGAGGAGTTTGGTCGGGGTGGAAGACAAAGCTTGCGTGCAGTGGAGGGTCCTGGGCTCAGGGGTCCGTGAGATCTTGTCCACTCCCATGTCCTTAAAAGCACTTTGCAAAAGGGGCAGCTGCAGACCTTGTCAGTGATAAGTTTTAAAGATCGTCTGGCTGATTCTTCATCTTTGACTTCCCTGAAGTTCCTTTTTTAAAAGGATGTGTTTTGTCTCCTGCTCCTTATCATTCATTACAGACATTAGTGCTAAATAATTGTATCCCTTTTTCAGAAGTCTATTACAGGCTTCCATGTATTGTGTAATAGTGATTAAAGTTTTAAATATCTTTCCAGTTCACAGACTGTCTAGATTTAAAAAGCATTTAAAGCTGCTGTATTAAAATGAAACTTAGCCGTGGTATCTGTTATGTTCAGTGTGTGTGCATGCAGATATCAATCACTGTGTAGCAATGAGCATTGCAAAGAACTTGGGGGTTTTATGTGATCTCAGATTTTTCTTGTTTGCCATGAAATGTCCTTGTACGGTAGGGTGTGAATAATTGCGTGTAGGTTCTGGTGTTGTACTAAAGGAGCAGCTACTTTGCAATTTCCACACTAAATGGGCACAGTAGGGACCAATTTCCTGCCCTTCAGACCTGCTGATTTAGCCAATACGGCAAGTGAAGTGGCAGCTTTACATTTCTAGAAGGATCACAGGTAGTATATAAACAGTGCATCTCTGGGGCCACTTCAGTGTGCCCAGTCTGAGGGCAGCCGGGAGTGAGCATGGGGAATACAAATTCAAAAAGCAGCGGCAGAAGCAACACAATTCCAGGGAGACAATTTAATAAGAATTGCAATTGAATGTGCTTGTGGTCTAGATGCATATTCTGTATCCCTCCAGAGTGAAATAGAAACAGATGCTCATGAGTTTGAAGCAGAGTGTTGGAGTGCTGCAGTGGAACAGTCTTGCGCAAAAAGACAAAAGACCTTATAAAAAGGTGAGATGTCATTTATGGTAAGAGTATTTTTTGTCCATCCCTCCGTCCGTCTGCAGCTCGGCTCCAGCCGGAGTTTGTATCCTCAGGCCTTAGCAACCTCTCTCCCCCCAGGACTTGTGCTGCGACCCCCTGCACGCCCGCAGCCGGGAGGAGCGGGGCTGGTGGGACCCGACCCCCTCTGCCCCCCGGGAAAGGCTCCCCTGGACACCCGGGTTTCAGGCAGCGACTGGCAGGTGGCCGGGCTGCCCCAGGCTCCAGCGCTGCAGGGAGCAGCCTGCGCCCAGCCTCCAGTCAGGCCCGGCTGCCCAAAGGGCGCCTGCGCCCAGCAGGGAAAATCCCAATCCATGTTCCTGAAAGTAAAGCTTTGGATGCCCAGGTCTTTATGTTCCAGAGGCAAGCCGAGTTACAGCAGGTACCTGCAGGAGTAGAAGGTGCTGTGATTCCTATTGTATGGGCCGGAGGAGTCCCGGGAAAATCCAAAAGAGCAGACCCAGTAAGAATTGACCTTAAACCAAGATCATCCCCGGTAGTAAGAATTAAACAGTGTCCTCTAAAGCTAGAAGCTGGAAAGGGGTTGGTGCCAATAATTGAGAAATTCTTAAAGTATAAGTTACTAGTGGAGTGTGAGTCAAAACACCCCCCCCCCCCCCCCCCCCATTTTGCTGGTTAAAAAGGCCAATGGTAAGGATTGCTGGTTGGTCCAGGACCTGAGGGCAATAAATCAGATAACCCAGGATATTCATCCTGTAGTGGCAAACCCAGACACATTGTTAACTGGAACAGCAAAGTACATGGGGATTCCAACGCCTGATGGTACCCCCTTATACGATATCACCATTGCTGGAGGCCAGAGCTATGGACAGATTACAGTGAGCGCAGCCTTTCAGCGGGGCAGTGCTAAGATGACTACTCAACAAGAAATCCAAATGGAAGAACCACCACAGGTATCCTATAACTGTGCTTGCATACAGCGATGTCATCTGAATGATGCAACTCCAGACTGCACAAACAACAATACTATAGCTGTAGGACTAGCCAAGGGCTGTAACAGTTACATGAATTCTGTAGACAGCCAATTTGATCTAGCCCTGTTACATAGATTTAAACCCTCAGTTAGGTGGCCTGTACCCCGAGCAGAAGGAACAGGATGGTACTGGCTATGCGGTAACCGAGCTCGGAAAATACTGCCCCTAGGATGGGAAGGAGTGTGCACCAGGAGCCCTCGCCCCGAGCACGACAGCAGTTAATAAGCTGCATGAACAGAGTGGATGGGCGAGGACCCTCCTTAAACGAAGCAGAAGGACTCACAGTGCTATAGCAGACTGTCCTTAGGCATTCCACAGTTTCGTTAGATGGTTTCTCTCTCGGCTTGGAGTAAGTGAATTGGAAAAGACAACTGTAAATATATCCACCATAATCGAGAACATAGAAAACAGAACTATGGACGCCACACAAGCGTTGCAAATTGAAGTGTCCAGTTTGTCTCAGGTAGTGTAACAAAATCGAATGGCCCTTGGCCTCGCAAGGGGGTGTCTGCACCGTGATTAACACAAGCTGTTGTGTATACGTAGATCAGAATGGCAGAATTTCCACGGGTTTGGCAGAAATTTGGGAACAGACCAAAGTCCTGCCTCAGGCCACCAAGGATGATACGTCCTGGGGCTTTGAAGAATTGTGGCACAAACTTAGCTCATGGCTACTGAATTGGGTATGGTTAAGAAATCTGTTTCTAGTGGTAATAGTAATGGTCTGCATCTATATCTTAGCTTGCATTATGATTCAGTGTTGTTGTAGACAAATCTGCATGAAAATGAGGTATTAAGTATTGAGACCTTGGATTTATGAGTCCAAAGTCTCAAGAAAAGGGGGAGTTGCTGCCTGTAGCTGATGCCTGCAAGCAGTTGGTGCTACTGGCTGTAAGGGGCCTCAGACGAGAATGCACCCAAGGGCATAATTTTTGCCACTGTGATGGGTCCATCCCGGGGAGGGCAGAGAAGCCAACAGACACCTGTGGGAGCTGAAGGTAAGAAAGCTGAGAAACTTTACAGACAGAGCAATGAGCCAAGATGAGGTCTTATATGAAAAAAACCTCAGAGTTCATGGAAAGGACACTAAGACACCTCTTCAGCCACCACTAGGGACCACCACAGACCACCGAAAACCCCCATGGAAGCCCCTCAGAGACCCTTCCCCAAATTTTAGTACACTTGTGCAATGTATTAACAGATGCATTAGATCCTCTGGAAATAGGTGTGCACTGCTCGGAAATTACATGAATATTTGTTGGTCTCGGTCCAGCTGGGATCGGGGCGACGCGCAGTTTGTTGAAGGGGGGGCATTGCCAAGAGCAAATGCTGCTGCACTGTGTGCCCGCTCCCAATTTATGACCACCTGTTTACATAGGTTCATTTTCACTTTTACATCCTACTGACCTTCAGGTTTTGCCTGTTTATAACTTACATGCTCACCACACTCTGCAGGTGGTGCTTTTTCCCGCTGTTTTTCACACAACAGGGTGTTCCATAATGCTGCCTCAGGTATCCACAATCATTCTTCTAACCTCAAGGCCAGTTTACATTTTGCTAACTACCAATTCTTAATTCCCACAGGCACCTGCGGGCAGAGACCCCCTGTTCAGCGACACCCCGGGATCCCACACAGCTCCTGGGGGACCAACGCCCCCCAGCCCCCGCTGTGCTCTCCGTCCTGGCACAGAGGAAAAGCAGCTGGCCAGGAGTGAAGCCAGTGAGGAGTCAGGACGGGGCTCCCTGTCCCCCCGCTCTCCTCTCCTGTGCCCTGGGTGGCGCCTTCCACCCCTCCAAACCGGCAGCAGATACGGCAGGGACAGAGTAGTTGCGGCTTCATCACTGGCGTTAGCCAGCCTGTGCCTCAGCTTCCTCCTGCGTGAGCTGGTACCAGGGCAGCTGGTGCCCACATCTGGGGAGCTTTACACCAGGCCAGATAACACTGAAAAGTTGCAGGGGAGTCACAGGCTGGTTTTGCTCAGAGCAGCCATCGACAGGGTGTAGGTACAGGGCCCAGTGTCGTCTGGGCTGTGGGTAAGCAAAGGCTGAGGGCAGCCATGGAGCGAGGGGCCGGAGTGTCCAGGACCCCATTGCCTGCGGAGCGGCTCACAGCCGGTCCCCGGTTACGGGGTGTCGTTAGGGGTGATGTCATAATGGGGCAGATCCAAACCACCCGACGACAGGGTGTCAGAGCGTCAGTGCTGCAGCCGCGCCGCCACCGGTCACAGCAGACATGCTGCGCTCTGTCCCGGGTCTGCCGGCGGCCTCTGAGCCTGCCCAGCTGCCCCCCATCACCTACCAGCTGCCCCAGGCCAGTGTCTGGCAGGGGGGGCCAGGGCCCATGGGGGCCCCGGGGCAGCTGGTGCAGCTCCACCCCGGCATGTGGCTCCCTCCCATGGTGCAGCTCCCCCCAGGGGTGCAGTTCTGCTCCATGGCTGCTCCCTGTCCCCCTGCCCATGGCTGGGGACAGCAGGTGGTGGGGAGGACGCTGGTGCCCCCCCAGCCGATGGGGCTGGGGCCGGGGGCCGTGGTCCAGGAGGAGCCCCTGTACCCCACGGGCTCCTGCCTGCTGCACGTCCCTGCCCGCCCCAGCCCCCCGTCACCCTGCCACCCCGCAGCTCAGCGCTGGGTGCAGGGCCCCCCTCTGCTCCACAACACGCCCGGCAGCGCCCAGAAGCTGCCGGAGGCCTCCAACATGGAGGCAGTGGCCGTCGAGGACAGCGTCCCTGCTGCCAGCGCCCACCAGCCCGCCCTGGCTCCGCTGACTGGCAGAGCCACCATAAAGCCCAAAGGTGAGTTTAGGGGCTGGCAGAGCCCACAGGCAGACAGCCAAGCTGAGGAAAGGTTGCATCGCCTGGACTTGGGTTGGCTTTGCTTTTGCAGCAGCAGTGACCGCCCTGGCAGCCCCGGGGAAGCCCGCAGACCTGCCCGAGCAGGGGCTGGACGCCTTCGCGGAGGCCTTTCGTGAGGAGGCAGAGGACACCACTGCCCAACAGATCCTCGCTTGGCTTAACACCGTGGATGGCGAGGACACCATCCCCGACGTCCTCGACAGCCCCAGCGTGACTGCCTTCCTCCAGCAGCTCCCTGACGTCTCTGCCTACGTGGCGGAGGGCAGCAGCCCCAAGGAGCAGGCAGTGGCGGCAAGGCTGGGGGACAGTGAGGACGCTGTCTCCGATGTCCCAGAGCTGACGGCCCTCCTCGGTGAGCTCCCGGACCTCTCCAGGTATGTGGAAGCGGGTGGTGGTGGGAGTGGGGAACAGTGAGGACACTGTCCCTGATGTCCTTGATTTCCCCAACAGCCTCACCAGCACCATGTGCTGTGATGAGCTCCCCGACCTCTCTGTGTACGTGGTGGACGGTGACTGCCCCCAGGACCGAGCGATGGTGGCACATCTAGGGGACAGTGGGGACACCGTCTTGACCGCCAGTGTCCCCAACTTGCCTGCTGAGGTCCTCAAGGAGCTCCCTGACCTCTGCAGGTACGTGACGGAGGGCGGCTGCCCCAAGGAGCGAGCCGTGGCGGCAGGGCTGGGGGATGGCAAGGACACCGTCCCCAGTGTCCCCCACGTCTCCAACTTGAGCACCTCCCTTAATGAGCTCCCCCACCTCTCGGAGTACAGGGCAGAGGGCGGCTGCGACAATGAGCAAGTGGCGGTGGTGATGCTGGTGGACGGTGAAAACATCTTCCCTGACAGCCTCTCCAGCACCGTCTCCTCCAATGAAGCCCCCAACTTCTTGGGGTACGGGACGCAGGGCAACTGGGCCAAGGACCACCTGTCAGCAGCGATGCTGGGGGACGCCGACCCCTTCTGGGGGGTGCCAGCCTCCCCCTCGCAGGACCCCACAGGGCAGCAGGGCAGGATGGCGGCAGAACTGCCCACCTGGCTGCCACCGAGTCCTTCGGAGACATCTGAGGAGAGCTCGGAGGAGAGCTCAGATGAGAGCTCGGATGAGAGCTCCGAGGACAGTCCTGCGAAGAGACCCCAGAAGGGTCCCCTGAAGGCTCTTCCAGACAGTCACCTGCTGAGCCCACAGGGGATCCCGCTGCTGAGTCCCCTGCCCAGCCCCTCGCGTCCTTCCCGGCGTCACCCGCCCCGCACGGCCCGGCTGATGGAGGAGGTGCTGCGGAGGCAGCCCCGGGTGCTTCTGACTCGCCTGCCCCTGGAGAATGCGCTGAAGGGTCCTCAGGAGACCCCTCTGCCCAGCCGCTCACGTCCCTCCCGGAATCACCCAGCCCACACAGCCCGGCTGATGGAGGAGGTGCTGCGGAGGCAGCCCCGGGTGCTTCTGACCCGCCTGCCGCTGCCCTTGGGCGCTGTCTCTGGCCGGGGGGTGCCCGGATCGGGCCGGGCGGGGGGCAAGGGGGCCAAGTGCCCCGCCCCGGCCAGGAGTGCCAAGAAACGAGAGACCTCCCTGCGGGACAACATCCCACCCAAGAGGAGGAAGATGGTGGTGTGACGGGTGGGAAAACACTCAAAAACCTCGCAGGAGGTGAAGCCGGACAGGGACGGCGTGGTGGCGGGCAGCAGCAAGTGGAGAGCACCTGATGGCAACAACGTGCCCGCCAAGGGAGCCAGAACCCTGAGGGACACCACGGGACAGCGTGCCGCCCGCTCCAGCCCCAGCCCTCTCCCATATCTCCAACTATTTCTTAATTCATTAAAGTTTCAGTGTTTGTTTCACAGCGACCCTGCCAGTGGTCATTCGTGCAGCGGGAGGTGGGGGGTTAATGCAGCCCCTGCCCCATGAGCTGATACGAACGAAAATTGTCTGGAAGCAACAATCAGTGTGTTGAAGGGGTGATTGTGCACCGGGTGAAAGAACCCGCTTTTGGGACAACACACAGCCCCCTGACTGCACACCAGCACACACACACACAGACACAGACACTCCCTGACTGCACACCAGCACACACACACACACACACAGACACTCCCTGACTGCACACCAGCGCACACACACACACACACACACACACTCCCTGACTGCACACCAGCACACACACTCCCATGGACTCCTCAGCCTCCTGCTGCCACTGCTCCCAGCCTCTCGCTGCTCCATCGCCTTCGGTTGCTCCACACTGGAACCCTGTCCCAAACCCACCAGACCCCCCCTGCCCCCAGCTAACCCAGCTCAGCCCTAGAGCTACCCCGCAGCTCTGTCCCAGTGACCCCTCTGGCTAACGGGGCGCTGGGGCAGCCAGCTGTGGGCTGGGGAGATGACCAGCCCTGCTCGGAGGGCAGCTCAGTGCGGCCTGGGCTCCGTGCTGGGTGTCCAAGCCGAGGCCTCTTGACAGAAACCTGGACTTGGTGGGACCGTGACACAGCATCATCTCCAGAGCCAGGACAGCTCCCTTCAAGCCATGGTCCAGAAGCAAAGGGCCCGCCCCAGTGCCCAGAGATCCCAGCTCAGCTGGAGGCGTGCGGGGCACCCCTGGGCGGGAGCCGAGCTGGGAGCTGCAGCACCATCACGTGCCAGGGGCCAGGAGCGCAGCAAGGTGGGGTTGGGATAGATGGTCCTGGCAGCTTCAGAGGCAGGACCTGGTGCAGCCAGTGCAGAGCCGACAGGCCTCGGTGGGAAGCAGCTCAGGGTATGATCCATCGTTTTGTTTACATGCCAGTGACTTGCCTTAGAAACTAACTCTCCAGATTTGTTTGATGTCTGTGAAGACAATCATGCCTCGTTACCCCTTTTTTGTTTCCACTCTGGAAGCCAATAGGGCTTCTCTGCACCCTCCCTGTAGGTATTTACAGACACTGCCAGGATCCCCCTGAGCCTTCCCCAGGCTGAACAGGCCCAGCTCTCTCACCTTTCCTCATGTGAGATGCTCCCGTCCCTTCATCATCTTTGTGGCCCTTTGCTGGACTCTCTGTCCATGTCTCTCCCGCACTGGGGAGCTCAGAACTGGACCCAGCACTCCAGCTCTCGCAGCACTCACCAGCGCTGAACGAAGGGGTGGGAGCATCTCCCCTGACCTGCCGGCAGCTCTCCTCCTGACGCAGCCCGCGATGCCGTTGCCCTTCTTTGCAGCAGCGGTACATTATTGGCTCACGTTCAACTTGGTGTCCCCCAGGTCCCCCTCTTCTGCAACGCCGCTTTCCAGCTGGGCAGCCCCAGGATATACCGGTGTGTGGGGCTGTTCCTCCCCAGAGCACTTGTGCTCTATTCAACTGATACCCAAAAAGCGGTCGAGGAAACTCTCTCAGACTCATTTGGAGGGTCAGAAAGCAGGCATTCTGTATTGCAGCGCTGGGCGCACACGTGAATAATTTCGCAGAGGTGAGCGCACCGACTCCTAACGCTGCACAGCTTAGAGTGAAAGCAATTCGGTCATAGGCACTAAATTTCCACAAAGCCATGAGCATATTCATACTTTTCCCAGAACTAGGTAACATATGCATTAGTACTTTGCACATGCTCACTTCCGTTGATCTAAATGAGTCGGTGCTCCTCTGGTGGTCTCTAGTGGCTAATTAGAGTCTTCCTCACTGTGTCCGTTTGATGAGCCTTTACTCCGCGCATGCTCGCTTCTCCTGGAGGCTCTTTGCCGAAATAGAGTCTGGCCTGGGCTTGTTCACAGCCACAATTTTCACTCTGCGGACACTGGAGCATCCTGTTATCTACTGTTAGGGGTCTAAACTGAGAGGCGTACATTTTGTTATCTATAGATAAGCGAGTTGTTTTACAGATGATCCCGTGGTTCCAGTCCCCTGGTATCAGGGGGACTGGGGAAGAGCAGGCTGGGGTTAACTGGGAGAACTGGGGGAGACTGGAAAGGGAGGACTGGACAGGGGACTGGGGAAGCAGGGGGCTGGGGGTTCCTGGGGAAGGGCAGGAGGTAACTGGGTGCATGGGTGTAAGTGGGGCAGGGACACCTCAACATGGATCCCCAGCATCGCCCCCCCTGCATTGGGAGCCCCAGTATGGGGGTGCTGCAGCCCCCCAGCATGGGGACCCCCTGCATTGGGAATGCCAAGATCCGGGCAATGCAGCCCCCAGCATGGTGTCCCCCAACCCCCCTTACTGGGGTCCCCCAACACTGGGGTGATGCAGCCCCCCAGAACTGGGTCCCCCATACACCCCCCCTCAAGGTGACACAGCCCCCAGCATTGGGACTCCCCTGATCAGGGCCCCCCAGCACTGGAGCCCCCGCTGTCGGGGGGACACAGACACCAGCAGTGGGGACCCCCATCCCCCCCCCATTTCTGCCCCATTTCTCCCTTAACCCCTCATGGGTTAAAGCCTCCTGGGTGGACCCTTCCCGGGGGCGGGGCCTCTCCTGGGGGTGTCACAGCACAAGGGCGGAGCCTTCACTGTCTTTCCTTTTCCAAACCAGGGGATAAATGGGGGGTCGAGGGGTGGGGCTTGTCTTGGAGGGTGGGGCCTCTCCAGGGGGTGTGTCCCACCTCGGGGCAGGCCTTTCCCCACTCTCCCGGGCCATAATGACCAGACAGGGTGTTCTCTGGAGGGTGCGGCCCCTCCCGGGGGGTGTGTCCCCAGAGGGGGCGAGGCCTATGCAGGAGTGGCGTGGGCGGGTCCAGGGGCGCCGCTGTCCAATGAGGCGCTGCTGTTCCACGAGAAGTGCGGGGCCCTCGTCAAGCTGTGCAATGGGCACAAGACAGCCAAGGCAGCACGGAGCCCCCGGCACCAGGACACACCTTGGGGGGCCAGGGCGGGGCACGGGCACACACCCCAGCCAGGGCCGCAAGGCCTTCGTCCTGAACACGGCCAGCGTCCCCTCCCGCGGGGACAGGGCTCGCTGCAAAGCCCTTCCCAGCCTCGAGACGTTCACACCCTTCCTCGCCTCCCACCCCGCTCAGCTCCGCAGCCCGGCATCGCCTCACTGCCGCAGCAAAAGAACCCCAAATCACCCCAGGAACGGCCAGGGAGGGAGCTGCCGGCCAGGCTGGGACCCTCCTCCCCTGGCCTGGCTGCACCCCAGGCAGACACAAGACCGGACGGGGGGGGAAACATAAACAAGAGTTGGCAGCTGCCACAAGGGCCAGGGTCAGCGCTCCAGAGATTTCTCCAAGTGCCCCCAGAGGAACTGCGCAGTGCTGGCGTCCCGGCTGGGCGAGCGGCAGGAGACACCCACCACGACATCTGCTTTGGTTTCCATCCCCCTCATCCTCACCCCGAGGCTCCCAACCACGTCCTCGCTGACTGTCAGCCCTGCAGCATCGCACCTCTCCCTCACATCGCCTGCCAGCCCTCCCCTCGCCTGCCCTGCCTGCCCCTTCTGTAGACCAACACCTCCAGCCTTAGAATCATCAGGGAAATCGGTACCTCAGCCCTGTCAGTTCTGCCAACCTCCATCCCCAGCTACGGGCACAGCGAGGAGCCATCTGCTGAGATCAACACCACTGGCACGGCCACACCTGTGGGGAAACAACATAATGGGGGTTCAGCAACCCCAGGCGAGCGTCTCTGCCCTCGCCTGGCTGATGTGTGCCCAGTACAGCCCACGGCCAGAGAATGCTTTCCCAGATATCTCGTGTACTGTATCGACATTTTTCCATGCTATCCTAGGGATCTATAAACACTAGTGGGGCCCTTCCTGCTGTATTAGCTTTGACTTTTGGTCTTACATTTATAAAAAAAATGCTGGTAAGTGACTTGTAGCCTCTGCTGAATCAGGCCATGGGGAGGCAGTGGTTCGTGATCTTCCCAGAATGACCCTTTTTTTGCACAGTTGTCCCCCATAAGCGGAAGCTGAAGGTAATGACCACGTGGTCCCAATTATGTATATAGTGTTGGGAAACGGGCCAAGAGTGCTCTACTGTCTTACCCAACTTTTAAGAGCAAGAAGGTCACGTCAGTTAGCAGGAGGTGCCAGAAGTGATCGGGGCCCTGCTGGGTGGCGGTGTCAGTGTCACCCGTGAGGCAGAAGCAGTCCGTGAGACCATCCGACGCACCACGTGCCCCAAGGCGCTCACCGGCCAGGCAGCAGCACCTGCTCAGTAGGATTCCTGCACACGGGGCGTCCTGCAGGCACATTTTTGAGGAAGTCATCGGGTTAAAGCAAGGCTCAAGTTTGGGATCTTTTCCTAAAAACAACCATGACTTGGCTCGAAATACCATATGAGGAGATCAAGAGGCGTGTGTGACTGCAGCTGTGTCGTGGTTATGGACACCTGCAGTGAACACCGTCACCAGGCAGAGGAAGGAGGAAGCACCGCAGGGTCACGTCTGCGTTGGCCAGTCTCAGGAAGAGACGCGTTAGCAACCTGCAGATGGGGCAGGGGAAGGGGCTCAAGCAAATGCCGGCATGTCTGCAGGGCTGGTGTCCAGTGCAGGTTTGTACCGTGGAGAGGTTGTTCCCTGCTGGCACAGATGAGAAATTAAATTCAGTGAAAGGCACTCCCCAGGGATGGGGGGACTAGGGCGACGTGGCAGATGTTTGGTTCACCAAGATAACGCCACCCTTCCTCCCCTTTCACTGCCCCCCCCCCCAAGACAGCAGCAGGGTGAGGGGCTGGGAGCAGGACACACGCTGAGCCGGTGACAGCCTCAGGGGAGCAGAAATGAATGATGATTGCCCGTGGGGGTTCCTGCTGGCTGCACCTAAAGGGTTATGTTATTCAAACAGCAGACCCTCTAAGTCCCATTGCCTGCATTTCGCCTTTCCCCTGCACATCCAGAACAACCCTTCTGTTCATCGTCCTCCACCTGCTGCCAGCTGTAAAAGTTTAGTGTTCCTATTTCTAACACAATCCTAACGTAAGCGCCGACGGTAAAAAACGCAGTGCTAAAAACAGTTCCTCTCTTTTTACATTTGTTTCAGACTGGAATTCACACAATTTGCTAACCATATGCTTTACGAGACTTCCCGGTCCCGCAGGGCTCACAGGACTCCTCAAACCTAAAACTGAAGAGTACACTTGCTTCTGAATTCTGCAACATTGACGTTGTCCTAGAAATCACTGTCTCCACTGCCCGGCTGCTCAGCAGGAGCCAAGAGATTTTCACAGCGGCAGCACTTAGGGCCTGGCGACACATCTCCAGCGCTCGGTACTGTGGGATGGTTCACCAAGGCAAAGAAGACGCATGGCTGGAAGAACAGCTTTGACATTTTTTTTCTGTAAATGCAGCAATACAGTCATTTGGCTAGATGGAGAACCTGATAGGGGAAATCACCTTGCTGATATTTAAGAATAACCTTTATATGTTCCAAGCAGAATGTTCACTTCCTATCCCCATTCCTTATGAATATCCCGGGAAGGCCGTTACAGACACCTGGGACACCTGCAGTGCCCACCCACCCTGCAACAGCTGACAAAGAGCAGTAACCCTGAAATTACATTTTATAGTCCTGCTTTTTCCCAACTCCTTCAGCTCCTCTCTTAGGAATCAGTCAAGTGAACGACTTCAGCCATGTTCTTAAACAATTCCTGACAGGACACAAGCCACCGTGCAGACAGGTACAGCCCAAACAAAGTTCAGCAGCTACTCAGGGAAAATTTTCTCTAACCTCCAGTTAGCTCTTTATTTCTGCAGAGGACACAGCAGACACGCATTTAATTGAGAACACACTGCTCTAGTTAACCACTGGCAAAACTGCTCTAATGGAGATTTAACACGAGTATTCACTTAAAGCCTCTGCTGAACTGGGGCCATCAGTGAGTACCTCACGTGGGAACCGGGAATTATCACCAGAACACCTGCATCTGCAACAGGCCGCTGGGAACTGCTTCCAGAATGGCTTCTAAAGTGTTTTCAGCATCCTACTATGGACTCTCCTTGGGAAGCAATGGATTTCCCCGTATTTTATCTGCTGCAGTAGGCACCAAAAGAAGGATCCCATTTCAAGTCCTCAGACCTTCCTCAGAAAGAGTGGTTTCTCTTTCAAGCTTTCCACAAGGGTGAGGGGAGAAATGGTTAAAAAAAAAAGTTGTATTAAGGTCAGCAGAGGCAGTATCAGGATTTCCATGTTCTCCATCTTCTCCAGATATGGAGAGCAAAGTATGATTTAGCAAGAGAAGTAAATTGAGGTTGTGCTTCATCTTTCTCCTTTGCCAACACAATGGAGCCGTCAGCAATAGAACCTTGAATATGACATCATGACAAGATTCATTTTCACACATTAACCCTTGGAGTCCTGTAAATATAAACAGTCTTTTTGTCTCACGGGGGGAGAAAGTGCATTTTAAACTCCTGAAACGATGGAGAACAGAAATTTTAATTAAAGTTTTCCTTGTACACATGCATGGATAACCCTCCTTTTAGCAAATAAAAGCCCTTTTTAAAATTAAAGTTATCATGCTGAAATTGTTAACGTAACTCCCAGGAAAAATGCATAATCTTGGCATATCAAATGCCAAAATGACGTGAACTATGTTTAATAAATATTATGCTTCCCTTTGAGTTCATAGACTCAGTTCATCATAGGTGAAAAATATTCTAAATATTTATATTAATATTTAATATTTTTATCTTGAATGTGAACAACCCAAAATATGCTATACCATTTAGAATTTAGAATTTATTGGGTTTTTTTACAGGCTGAAATAGAGGCACTGGGAGACTAACTGGCTTACCAAAGGTCACATACCGCTACATCAATAGAATCCCAAATATTTTTCAAGCATGTATTAGTAGGTAAAAACCACTTCCAGATCTCTCGTACTGAAGACGTATACCGCCTACCTGAAAACACCTACAGTGTTTCGGAAGGGTTTCTGAAGGATGGTCTTGGACAGCTTTAGGAGCAGCCCCAGTGCCAGTTCATCCCCAGCGCAGCCCCTCACACGCTGGGTTTTAGCATTCTGGATGGACCAAGTCTACGATAAACTATAGGAAAAGAAGGAGCAAAGACGGGATGAAGAAATACAAAACCCCCAGAGTTTTGCCAGAGTGATAAAAACATTTGTTGATTGTAGAAAATATCACCTATGTAAAGAAGGCTTCCCTGAAGTATAAGGTGTAGAAGCAAAACACAGGTGTAATAGCAACAAGGAAGCTGGCCCTGCTCTGTCTTCTAAGGTTAATTAAAACCCTCAGAGAAACAGATCCCTGTGTGATTCTAACACAGCGGTCCGAGGATCTGGGCAAAACTGAAGTCTGACAGAAGCGATCTCAGCTTTCTGCCATTGCATTTCACAATTACCATTTTCCTTCGTAAATGGAAGAGTCCATAATGGTATTTCCCATTTTATATACCATATTACCTAAAATGAAAGGTATTAATTAGTAAAATAATTTGCATTTAAGCCCCAGACAGCAAATCTACAGCAATTTCTGAAATTTAAAAAAAAAAAAAAATGTATATATTATAAAGAATCACTTCAGCTCTCTCCAAGGCAGCTAAGCTGTCAAAGAGCAATGTAGGAGCGAAAGGGATGCAGTTCTGCTCTTCCGCATCAGCCTCAAAAAGCCTCATTCTTGTACCATCTGTTGTTCAGTCCAGACAGAGGTGCTGTACTCTTGTCTCCAGGAGAGCTCAGCAATCAGCTGTATCGGCAGCTCCAAGGAGGATTATTCCCCCCTGATGCTGTTTTTAAGGTTAGGACAGACTTTCACTGTAACGAACCTTCTAAGGATCAAGCACATTGCCTTGATTTTCTGGATAAAACTGTGCAGTCAGCCACAAGGCCAAGCACTTTCACAGACCCACTCTGCCCCAGCAGACCCACAGCCCCAGAACCACCTGTTAGACCCAGCAAGGGCAAAAAAACTGCAGCTGTTAACCATAAAAGCCCAAATGGGATTCTCAGGTCATGGGTAACTTTGCTTTCTATCCAGTTCAGATGAGGAACAACCCACACAGCAACAGACAACAGCACTGAAGATGCTCACCCCACTGCTGGTCAGTCAGAGCTGGAAAATGATAGAACACGATGTGTCTTTAGTTACTACATGATATCTGCCATAACTTCCTAAAAATCTGCCCATTTATGGCAAAATAATGAAAAGTCAACTTCTCTAAAAATTTGCATTAAGATCAAAAATTACTGTCAAGTAACTTTCCCCATCAAGTGTTTCTTTACATGCGTCCCCCCCTGTACCATCCCAGCTTGACGAGGGTTTGAAGATATGAAACCCAGAGATTTTCTTCCTGCTGGATGGTCACAAAAGCTCAGTCGGGGTGTGAGCGCCTGTCTCAGCAACGTGAGCCCTGCGGGTGCAAGAAGCCTTCCATGCAGACCCCTCCTGTGCCAGACGACTCCGGACACCAAAGCAGAGCATGCGGACACCGCACTTTAAACTCCCTCATGAAGGCAAATGTCCCTTCTGGTGATGCTGAAACTCGAGATGACAGGAGCTGTCTGCTACGAAAAGGCGCAACCCTCAGCATGGTTGGAAAACGAATAAGCAAAAAAGCAGAGGGCAGAATCCCACTGCCTTTTTTCTTCTTTACATTTTACAAGTCATTATTAAATACCTGAAGATCATTGTGCTCCACAGCTCAGTAATAACGGATTTACCCTTCCAGAAATACTGCCAAGCGTATTTCACTTCAGACTCCAGAAGTGAATTTTGTGCAACATGTTTGGCATTTGCAACCATTTCCAGCAGGCAAAACTTCAAAACCCCAGTAGAGGTCTATTGCTTTTTCTCAGAAAAAAAATAGGAAATTAATTAATTGAAACATTTATGATAATGATGCAATGACGCAAGCAATCTCTGCGTTGATCTTTCCAAATCAAACGCCTGTACATTGAACTACAGCTCAAGCAGACTTCCCGAAAGATCCAAGACATCCAATATATCCACTGGATACAGGACATCAGAGATCAGGGGCAGCTCCGAGTCCTCAGCGTGTCTCCATTCCACAGTCCCCAAAGAGGTGCTATGGTCAAGTTTATCAGACCGAGGTAGAGTCACCCAGAACATGGGGAGGAATTGATCTTGTCCCCTCCGGGGCAGTGACACCCCCGCCAGGGATCGGAAAAGGAGCAATATCGGGCACTTTGACAATAAAGAAATGCAGCTGCTGCCGTTCTCCCGGTCAGGAAATCACCCACCTCGTGCAGGAAAATGAAACCACGTTCCCTCGGGCCGCCCGGAGCATTTCGCGGACGCCCCCGACCGAGCCTCCCCCTCTCCCATCTGAACATCGGGAGGGGGGGAACCGCCGCCACCGGCCCCCAGCGCGGGAGCGGCTCCAGCCGCGGGGCCCCGCCGGGAGCAGCCTCCGCCCCCCCGGGACGTGCCGCCGGCAAACCGGGACCGCCCGGCGCCCCGCGGGGACGCGCACACGCCCCCCCCCCCGCCCCCGGCCCGGCCCCCACCTTTCCCAGCTGCCGCGGGCCGGCGGCGGGCGGGGGGTGCGCGGGGGCCGCTGGCGGGCGCCGCCCGGGAGGGGACGAGGAGGACGGTGTCGGGCAGCTCGTCCCCGCCGCAGCCCCCGGGACGCGGCGCTCGGGGCGGCGCAGCCCGTGGCCGGAGCGGGCGCCGCTCTCCCGGCAGCGGCGGCCGAAGGGGCGCGGGCGCGGCAGCGGCTCGGCCGCGGTGTGCGGCCGCTCCCGGCACACGGAGCCTCCGGCACACGGACCCCGGGGCCGCCGCGGCCGGCGATGGCGGGGGGGGGGGGGGGGGGGGGAGGGGCGGCGCCGCCGCGGCGGGGTCCATCGGGGCGGCGGGGCCGCCCCCGGCGACGGGCCGTGGCCACCTCGGGGGGTGCCTGCGCGGCGCTGCCCCCCCCGTGCGCCGCAGCGGCGCTGCCCGCGGCGCGGAGCGAGGAGGGACCGGCCCGCCCGTGCCTCCCCCCGCCGCCCGGCGCCGCCCGGCTCCGCCTCCGCGCGGGGCGGGGAGCGGCTGGGAGCCCCGTGGGGGGGGCCTCGGTACGCCGGGAGGGCCCGCCGCCTCCCCACGGCTCCTGTCACCCGGCCCGGCAGCGCCCGCCTCCTCCTTCCTCCGCCGCGGCTCCCTCCTCCTCCTCCTTCCCCCCACACAGCCGGGAAGGGCCCCGCGGGGGCGCAGCAATTCGCTCCCCGGGGGGGACTTCTGGCGGGGGCTGCGGGTATCCCGGTTATCCATGGGCAGCGCTCCCGGCCCATCCTCCCCGGTGTCGGTCTGACAGAATTCCTGCCGGCTCCTGCCTCCGACGGCGCTTTGGAGAGTTTTAAAGCTCTGACCAAACCTTGACATTCCTACTCCAGATCTGCTCAGGAGCCGGCAGTGCGCACGCTTTCTGGTAACCTGTCAGCAGCTACATTCACCTGTAGGTACTGACATCTCCCCCTCTATGCCTCGTTCTAATTTACCAGTTACAAAATTTATTTTACTTTATATTCCCAAAATTCATTTTACTTTATATTCGTTGCAGGAGTGGGGGCCGGGCTGCGGCAGGGCCACCACGATGGAGCCCTGAGGCCTCCGCCAGCCGAGTCTGCCCGAGCCCACAGGGTGTGGCTGTGGCAGGCGCTGCCAGCCTGCCTGGGCTCAGCCTGCGCTGCTTGCCCCGGCCCCTGGGTGGGCCCTTCCTTGGGCTATCACAGGCCCTAACCTGGCACGGAGGCTGCAACACCATCTGCCACAGCAGGCGCCATCACAGAGCGGGCATCGCCTGGCCCAGCCATGCCAAGCGTCCACTACAAGTTCTTCTCCAAGGTGAGCTACGACACGGTCACCTTCAGCGGCCTCCACATCTCCCTCAGCGACCTCAAGCGCCAGATCATGGGCCGCCAGAAGCTGAAGGCGGCCACCTGCGACCTGCGGATCAGCAACGCCCAGACCGGAGAAGGTGCGTGGGGCGGTGGGCACGGGGCCTCGGGCACTGCCCGGCTGGCGGCGGCCGCGGCCTGCGGGAGCCACACTCTGCTCTCTGTGGCTTGTCCCCACGGGGCGTGAGTCAGCCTGGGGCCCGTCCCGCCGGCGTGCGGGGAACCGGGAGGGCAAGTGGCACCAGCGATTCAGTGGGGCGGGAAGGGACAGTGCGATTCGGCCACCATCGGTAGCTGAGGCTTGTGTGGAGACCTCACAGAGCTGTTCTCTTGCTGTTCTGACAGCTGCCCTCACATCTGTCTGTTAGACATGGAGCTGGGCGTAGAAGAATGTGGTTGATGTGTGACATGTAAGGCTCACAAAAGCTTTCGTTTCCTGGAATTTTCTAGGTAAAATGATAAGGAAATGTGGGAGGATTTCTTATAATAACAAACTTGCCAGATTTCTTTGAAATCTGGTGGAGAAAGCAGAAAGTGATGGAAATAGAATAGGTGGCTAATTTGAAGAAAAAAAAGTGGGTTTGGTAACTTAATTTTGTCTTCAACTTGTTTTACTCCACTGCATTGGAAAACTGCTTTTGTGGCTGTTGCAGAAACTGCTCACTAGCAGCATTTTGGACCAAGAGTGTCTCTGTGAGTTATAATCTATGCAGACCCTTTAAAGCCATCTCGCACGAGTGTTCTCTGTATCTAAATCATACTTTGGAATTGGTTGTTAATATAACTTCTTTTCTACACCAAAGATGTTGTCATTCAGATGCTCTTGAGCATCATTTCATCATTCATTTCTAACCTTTTTTTTTTTTTTTCCTGGTACTAAGTGTTATCCACATCAGGGCAGCACTGAAGTTTTATGGCAGATTATTTATGGTGACTATGCATAAGAAATGTTCTTATTTAAATCTAACAAATAGTGCTTGATTCTCGGAGATGATCATGATTTTATATTACTTAGTATGATATTACAGTTTGGTAATCTGCCATCTTGATGTCTGAACATGATTAAAGAATTTGACATGTGACTTTTCAGAAATAAAAAGAACTGTGAAGTGTTTTCATTCCTTAAACATTACATTTCTTTTTATTTTTTCCTGTGGTTCTGTGGCACTCTTACAACAGTCTTTTCTTTAAAATGTGCACTAGTGGTTTTTTTCCTCTTCCAGTTTTATGTATTAAAACTTAATAGAATAAAATGTTCGCTGCAGTAACTGTAATTTCAGTCCTAGCCTTTAAAGTGGTTGGACCTCCAGCTTGCTGTTTATCTACAGATATTTAAATTATTTCCAGGAGGATGTCTGTGAAGACACTTAACGGCACAGTGTTAGGGGTCTTAGGGATGCTGTTGGATTTTTTGACATGTGTAGGTAGAGATGCATTTCAGAAGTCTTTTATTTTTCTAGTAGTATTGAATAAATTTGTCAAGAGCTTTTGAAAATCATTTAATTAGCTTTAAGGGCTTTGCTGCAGAAGGGTCTCTGAATTTTGTCTTCAGCTGCTAATGTACTTTCAGCTTCACAAATGCTAGCAGGCTGAGTAGCCAGCTGGCTGACGTCACTCCTGTAATAGTTGGGTCTGTGTAAAACAGAGCCCTAAAACCAGAACCTTGTGTGGTAATAAACTGTGATGGAGCCAGTGACAAGTGCTCCTCTAGGTGGGTTGTGTTGCACTTTGACTTTTGTAAAATGAGTCTAAAATTTTAAACTTGTTATATTAGTGTCACAGATGCTTATTGAAGCTTTCGTAAGGGTGTTTTCCATGTGAAAATGCAAGAACCCTTCAGTGGCTTTTAGAGCAAAGCTAAAGAATATATTTTGGTGTAATATATGTGCATGTCAAATTTTTGGTTTATATGCATAACCATGAATTTCAGTTTTTATTATTCAGATGTACATGCTTAAACTCCCCTTCAGAAAGTAAAGGAAAAAACTAGACCAGGATATTCTGCCTAAATGGGATGTTTGGAATTCTTACATGTGGACACACTGGTTTTTTACAGCTTTGTGCAGGAGCCCTGACTACGTGTTGCAATGATCTTGGAAAGAACAAAGTGAAGGTGGCCTACTTGTTCAGATTTGTCCAAGTACTCTGACTTTTTACAGCTCAGTAACTGTTACTTTTCATAGTAATGGTTCTAGTGCTTCTAGTAATAGAAGCAATGCTAATATAAGCTAAAAGTAAACAGGATTTTAAATATCCGTAGAAAAAAATTATAGGATGGACTCTTTTTAAGATGCTAGGAAGGCAAAATGGATGGTTGGGACCTATTTTAAAAAGGGAGAGGGAATGTGTGTGTGTCCTCTTCCATGCTTATTGCAGAGGCATGTTCTCAGAGGCAGAATTCCCTTCAAAAAGCCTGTGCCCAGGAATGATGCATTTAAACTTGCCTCCTTTTAATTTGATCTGAAATTCTTGACCTGTCTCTTATAACAGATGTTCTCACAATATTGTGGGAGAACTGCAAACTCCAAAACTCTGGTTTCTTGAGTACTCTTTCCTGCCCTGTAACATCCTGACCCAAACACTTGGAGAATGTGCAATTCTGCTTATCAGGCTAAATACAGAAAAATCTAAAACCAAAAACAGGACTCTGAGCTGGTCTTAGATGAATAGTTTTAAGGAAGAATAATGCTCTTTAAGACTGTCTCCTGAACTCAGAACTTGCCCGAGTTCAGTGTTGCAGCATGCACTTGGCAGTTTTAGTAATGCCACGGTGTGATGTCTTCAAAACAGACTCATGCTAACTCTGAGTGACATCATTTGGCCTCACAGCTGATGTCTGTCTGTCTACTGGAAAGTCTTCAACACTCTGCAAACGTAGTCTTTTAGAGAAAACATTTAAGCAACTTTTAAACCTTGGCCGTTTTCTGTTGCAGTGCTCGTGTGGGGGAGTTGCTTTGATTACACCTCGGAGCCGTGCAGCATTATGGAGCTGTCAGAGAGGCGATGGAGTTCCCTGTTTCCCTGGCTGAGGTCCCAAAACGTGATGTCACGGTGGAGCTCATGCCCTGCCTGTCTGGGAGTCGGCTGCTTTGGCTCTGTCACCAGCAGTCTGGGACCTCTCCGGGCTGTGCTGTCAGCTCGGGTCGCGTCCCCTGGCCAGGTGCTCAGGCCAGGCTCAGTTTGGTTCATTACCATGTTGTCTCCAGCATTGCTTTTGCTTTCCCAGTCACATGCTGAAGTGGCAAGCAGGGCCAGTAAGACATTCAGGCAGCGGATGGTCTGTATAATCAGATTTATGATTGAAAGTATGTTAGATTTTGTCGACTCATCCTTTCAAAGCCAGAGAGGTGCTCTTTTGGAGCACAGCACTGTATGATAGTAACACAAATGAACTGTGTAGCCTACTGAACTAGCTAATTCAAGAAATGATGATACGCCAGGTGGAGATGAGATCACTGATCATTCTAGTGGAAGCTGAAAATGCAGAAATAATAGTCGTCTATTAATCAGGATGTTTTGAGGCAGCGCTTTCAGTGCCAGCTCCATAGATGATTTTTGTTGCAAAGAGTGCAAGTGGTGTTGATTAGAGCAGAGTTAAAAAAATGACATAATGAGAAAGCACATTTTTAAGTGCTAGGGAGAAATGTGTTCTCGGGAGTTCCCCTGTTCTCTGGCACATTGATAGTCATTTTCATCTCTTACTCTGCAAATCCTTCCACCAGCGGCGTAACAGCTGGTTGGCCTAATAAAGGCTTTGCATTGTTTCACATACAGGCTTGCCTTCTGATGAACTTCTGTACTTAACCTGGGTGAAAATACTTTTCTAGGTAGTGCTCAGAGAGATGCTTTTGTCATGTTGTCAGACTCAAACCAGTGGATTAAAGCAGACCATAAAATATAAAGTAGGAATGTTTTGCTGTAACTTGTTTATAGTGTACATATGGCACAAATTATTAAATTTTCAGAATTATAGATGATAATATATAGATATAGATTTTCAGAATTATAGATTAATTTAAAAATGGGATTTTTTAATTGTTCATTAAATGTGAAGCAGTACAAACTTCAGAGCACAACCTGAGTTGTTTGTACTTTTTTGCAGGAATAAGGTTGTGGACACTAATGCAATTGTTAAGATTTCTAAGTCAGTATGAGGCAGCAGTCAGAGTAGCCATTGTTTAACTCGTCTGCCTCCATCCATTCCTTGAAATACTTCTTTCCCTTGGCTCTTTCAAGCATATTGTTGCATGTAGAATAGATAGCAAGTTTTAGACTGTTATCTCTCTTCTGCTCTTGACTTTAATATACCATCCAAGTATTCCTTTACTTTTGCATGTTTTTTGAGTTAACCGAATCCTTATTTTTAATTGCAGATCGACAGATTGTCAGATTGACAAAAGCCCAGTAGCCACTTCCTGGCCATCACTGGCAGTAAAACAAGTTTTGTGCTGTAAGGGAATAGGAATCAGCAATGTTGTTATCTCCATCTTTGTTGATCATTTCTGTTGGAACTCTGCTTGGACAACTGTGAAAAGTCAACTTGTTGAGCGTGATGTCACTGCTCACTTTGCAGATGTGGAGTCGTGGCAAGGCAGAGTGACACTGCTTCACAGCTCCTGGTAGTTGCCAAGTCTGGGGAACAGGCTCCTGCTGGGAGATTCCAGTTTAGTCTGAGAGCTGTTAGACTAAGCTGGCATCTGTTAAATTCACATGGAGCAAACAAAAATTTCTGGGGACTGCAGGAATAATGCTCAGCTTTAGTCCTTTCCTATTTAAAACAAAAAAGTTAACTTTTTAGTCTACATTGTTTGACGTCACCTTTAATAACATTTAATAACCAAAACGAATTCAATTAATTGAGGTGAAGGAAAAATAATACTAAAGCCAACTGCTATGAGGTCCCTTCACAGAACTAAACTCAGCAATGTACTCTGCTGTATGTAAACCCTCTTCCACAAATTCTCTGACTCGGTGACCAAGCTGGTGGGATACTTCAAGTACCAAATACAAGTATGTGCAGTGATGTGTCCTATACAAATAAAGCCTTTACTTCACCAAGCTGTTGTCACTCTTCAGTTCATCCATTTAGAAGTATACTGATTGACTTTTAAGGTGAATTAATTTTTCTATCAGTCTGTTATTAAATGGCTGGAGCTCTCTTCACTGTGTGCTTAACAAGCAGATTGAAAACAAGGATATGTCTCTCTCTCTACATGCAAGGATAGTGTATTCAGAAGGCAGATGTCAATGTTTCTCTTCTAAAGGTCAATGATTTGCCATGAAATATGAAAAGAGGACTTATTCCTCTTTTTGCATTGTACACCTGTTGTGCGTGTTCCAATTGACCTCTGCAGGCTGGAGCTCAATTGGTCAATTTGTGAGTAAAGCACTGGTTGCTGTCTGCATACCTACAGTCTCTTTCTATGAGAGGTGCTGCCACTTGTAATCTTCTGTGGAACTACCACAACCCTCAGCTGGGCACAGGCGTAGCAAACTCCTGTCTTTTGTGAAGCCACTGATGCTTACCCTGTATGTCTGAAATCTCAGTCCAGTGGTTTGTGATCTGGACCAGAAAGAACACTCTGTATGACTCTGTTCAGCAGGTGGCAACAGCTGCTTTGGGCTCCCAGAGCTGCCGCTGGCATGATCACCCAGTTTGGGCATCACTACTGCTTGAACTCTTGTGCCATCAGAAAGTCCCAGTGGAGGCCTCTCTTGATGGCTGGCTGTATAAGGTTAGATTTTCCTTTTGAGAAGAGCTCTAGGGGCTGGTTTCAGGATATGACTTCTGTAAAAGCTTCTGGTTTTGTCATTAGTAGCCCTTTCTCCTGCAGTTTGAAACTACTCTGAAGTCCAGAGGAAGCCTGCTGTTCAGTTCCCTAAGGGGGAAGATCAGGAATTAGTTTCAGCTATATGATTTCTCAGTTTTCTGAAGAAGCATTCTGTCATTTGGAAATGGAAGTAAAATTTTCATGTCATTATTGAAATAATGTCTTCTGGTTAAGTACGTTTTGGTCTAAGAGAGGTTCCTGCCCACAGGAATAATATACTGATAAATGAAGTGTAAATTGTGAAATGCACCTATTTTGTGGGAGATCACGGAGCAAAGCCACCCTGACAGAGCTTGACTTGATATCTAGCATCTTTGGTTTTCAGACCATCATTCTGATTTGGTCTGCAAAGATAAAGGCTTTTAATGCTTAAAACCGTAGCGGATTACAGGGAATGGCTGCTGATAGTGCTTTAAAATATTTAGTTATATCCAGATTGTGTAAGTACAATATGAAAACCCTTGTCATGGAGATGTCTTTGCATTTTAGTTTACTCTGTCTCAGGTAGTTGGGTTTTCTGTTTGGGCCTC